>NC_050198.1:21302464-22565048 GCF_004126475.2 Phyllostomus discolor | reverse complement strand
GTCTTGAGATTCATATATATATTTTTAGGAATTAAGCTTGACTGTAATGCAAGGGATGGGAGACTAAATTAACAAAGCAACCCCTGGAATGACAGAAGACTGCCTAATATTGCAGAAATTACATTTCCACCAAACAGCAAAAGTGGTACAAATAAGATAAAGTTCTTTACATGTCAGAAAAATACACATTTCTTGACCACATGAGTTTGAAGCATGAGAATTTGTGCCTACTTACATTTTGTACTTAACATTAAGTGCTATTTGGGACTTCTATTTAAGTCCTCATTGAATTCCTATAGATGAAGCTAATCTTTCTGCTTTCAGCTTTTATAAGAATTGGAAGAGACATTGAGAAACTTGTACTGCTGCTCCCAGAGACAGTATTTCCCCTCTGTTGTTGCTGAAGAAAAAGACAGACTCCCTTTACCTGCCACCCTCCACTGGACTACTCCTCCCAGGTCCTCACCCTCCAGCCCCTTCTTCAACACAAGGGTGAGTTTGTTGGTGGACTCACCTGTTTCTGTGGACAATCTTGTTCGAGTACTTCTTTTTTCAAAAATCATGCTTAAAGCCTTGCCTTTCAATAAAGGCAAATACTGAAAATCAAGGACAAGAATACAATTAAGAAGAAAAATATCCAATATCAAGGATTATATTTCAAAATTCTTTACATTATCAAAATACAGAATAATTAATCACTGCTTCCAAATAAGTATTCAAATGTCACTTAAAAAGTGAAGTTAAAGTTGTTGTTTTTTTTTCATTTTCTATACAAATGGGGAAAGGGAACAGGAACTCCCACAGATTATTGGCATATAATTAGAAAGTATTTTTAGTTGCTTTGGGTTCAGTCTAAACACTTGTTCAAAGTTTATTAATATTTCACATTGGAACCACCTTCTTACTTAAATCCATGTAAGACCCCATCAGTGTTCAATGACCTTGAAGATGGAAGGTTTGGAGATGTTTTCTCAGCTAAGAACATGCTGCCCTGTCACAAAATGGGACACTAAGGCTCCTAAAGATGAAGCCTCAGAGTGTCAGCTACACTTTCATTATGCATCCTCATAGGATTGCAAAGGATTTGTCTATGAAAGTCATGTGGAAACAATCTGGAGAGTTTGGTGTGGGGTGGGGCTCTTTTTCCTTCCTCTTCTATAGATGGACTTTACTGATATGATGAACTCTGGAACAAATAGATTCCTGCCAGTTAAACATCCTCACACACAATGTAAAGAATAAAGGCCTGGGATCTTGGGAGACCTTTTCTCCTTATTTCAGATCTTCTAAAGGAATACCATGCCATAACAGTTGCAGTCACTCTGTTTTCAGTATGTTCATAGGAACTTGAAGAGCTCATGAACTAGATAAGAAAATCAAGGTTGTGTAAAACTTTCTCAACCTGTAACCAACTTTTTTAAAAAGTTTTTAAACAAGCTTGGAATACAAAAATGATTTCACAATTAAGCAGTCTAAATGAAGCCACTGCATTAATTAAGTATTTTGCAAATATAAATTGCTCAAAATGCTGAATAATGATTATAGCTAAGCACCATATCCCATCTCTTCTCCTACTTGGTTACCATTTAATTATGTGTAATTATGTGGGGGTTTTTTTTTGCTAATCTTAATTTTTAAAACATTGTCACATCATTGTAATTTTTTGACATTATCCTAATGATCATATATCTGCTACTCATTCACAATCAAAATTTGTAGAAAAATGTATCATCCTTATTTTTAACTTGATAGAAAATGCACAGAGAAAAGAAAGGAGGTATAAAAATAAAATCTTTCCAGAGAATGATTCCTTGAGTTCTGATCCAGTTAATAATGAATTTCAACATTCCACATGAAAGAAATGCAATGATTTGTCATTGAATAACTTATTTTTATGCTTTTTATATTCCTATACAGTCAGTGATAATCAACTAACTTGACTGTGTGGTTTCATTTCTTGCTACTGTTTAGGAATTTTAATGTTTTCTTTTGCCTCTTTCTTTGTAAGGCTGATTTTTAAAAAGCTGATTGGTAGTAATGGAAGATGAAAATGCTACTTACCTCTCCTTTCTGTTTTATCCTAAATTTCAAATCTGCTGATAGCCATAGCATATACTTAATTTCTTCTCCTGTAAAGTCCTTTAGAGTGAGGAGGTCACGACCCTTGAGCTGTACTTTATTTTGTAGTGGTTGTCCACATCTAAAAAAAAAAAGAAAGAAAAAGAGAAATATATATTTAAGAAAAAATCATGTCCTGTGATGACTCAATGTTTTATTTCTGAAACAAAACAGTAAATCACATGTAGCCTCATGTATCTCTGCAAAGTGCTAATGCACTGGAATTGATATGGCTGTGGTTGACATTTTAGATATTCTGTATTTTGATTGTTGATAGAAAAAAAATTGGAGAAATTGAATTCTTATTTGCTGCAAATAGCCATATGAATGGCTTTGTCATTTACTAGTTGTGCAACTTTGGGTAACTTAACCTCTCCCTTATAGGATTTATTGTTAGAATAAAATAATTTGTTACATGAAAATCAGACAGTGTTGGGTATATAATAAACATTTGATAAACATTAGCTGTTACTATTGAAACCATTAGATTGTTCAATCAGAACTTGTAATATCCATACAATAGAAAACAAAGTCATTCTTTTTCCCCTACTACCCTTGAAATCTATTCGAGATTTGTTCTTTTTACTTGTCCCTGGTCAAATACAATGGACATGGTGGCTTTTGTAGTAACTTTCAGCAGGGGAGGAGTCCTCTGCTTGCTTGATTCCCTCAAAGAGTCTCAGTAGAATGATGTGTAATAATAAGAATGATTTTTCAACTTTAAGAGATGTACTGCAAGTTAATACCTTTTGCCTTCCAGCTCAAGCCTAACTCAAGCTGGCCTCCTCTCTAAGCAGAAGAGGGACCACAAGCTGTTCCCTCTGATTTTCTGCCATCAGTGCATTCATGTAAAGCCAACAGAAGGTGAGGAGTTAAGGGCCAGGCAAACTCTGGTTCTGTTTTAGCAATCTAGCATTGATGTAGATGCCTGAGTCTGACACTTTGTCTTATGGGGTGCTTTTCAGGGTCCCTTGGAGTACTTTCTCATCTGGGAATTTCTCACAGCAGTCCTTGATGGCAGATAATTACATCTCCTCTGCCATCTAAGAGGCTACCTCCAGACTCTTCCTGTTGACATCTCCCCACCCCCTCAGCAGTATTTTGGTCATGATGTAAAATAATACCATGCTAGGTCTCTTGGGTGTTCCATGTTGGTTCAGGAGAAGCCCTTCATGTTCTATGCTCTTACAAGAGTCAGGGTCATCCCAGTGTGGACTCCTCTCTTTTTCTGCCATAAAAAACAGTTAGCCATCCAGTCCCTCTTACTTAAGACTTCCCAGGTAGAGGCCTGAGATTAGTGTATTATGTCTACAAGCTCTCCCATTCATTGATGCCATTGGAGCCACTGTCCCTAGGCTTGAGATGAGGAAAGAGTACCCCTCTATGTGGGACACATAATACATTTCAAAAATGCTCTTCTAACCTACTACCTGTTTCTTGGTTTCTGCATACATTTTAGAAGCTACAGGAAGTCACAGATGCATTGCAAATCTATCTCTTAAGTATATTCTTTGCAAGTCCTTTTTTAGTGATCTGGCATCTCATTTTGGAATGAAAGAAGAGTCAGCACCTATTGGGCCTGGGCAGAAACTGAGACAGACAGTCCCATTTTAACATTCTGTTATATTGTGATGACAATAATTGTTATTTGGGATGATCAGTATATAAAATGGACAGCATTTATTCTTTCAGTATTCCCAGTGTTATTTCTACTTAACAATAATTAGTGCTATATATCATTAGAAATTGTGAATAACCAAGGGCAAATTGGGGTTTATCACATGTATTAAACATTAATTTTACTAGGAGTAGAACTGTCACAAAATGGTCATGCTTAAATTCCAGCCTAAGCACAGAGCTTGGGCTACTTGAGGTAAAGAGTGAATTCTCTAGTGGGATTTATTTATATTCTTTTGCAATGATGATATTAAGATTATAGGTAGGAAAATCATAAATTCACTCAATTTGTTGTTTATACTGCATGATGTGAAATAACTTTAAACAAATGAATGATTTTAGAGAAATGATATTTCTCTAAATACCCAACTTTCTGGCAGAGTTGATTTGTTCATTTATTAGTCAATAGGTAAGTGAATTTTTTTCAGTAGACCTTTTGTGAGATTAAGCCCTTTAAATATTTGAGTTATTAAGGAAACTATCTTCCATAATGATGATTTGTGGGTTAGTTGGCTAATGGTTGATAGAGTGATTTAATAGAAGGTCCTAATGACATATTCAACTCCAATAAAAAGTAGTGTTTTCAACTTGTGTGTGAATCTAAATTTTGGTTCACATTTCTATTTCAAAGATGAAACATTTTTTAAACTTTTAAAATATGTGACTCATATATTCTCCAAATGGAAATTTCTTTAAAGTATCAGTCCTCAGTTTTTTTACTACAGACCCCTCATATTTAAAAATTTTGAACTGGATCTATAATACATACATATTAGTTTATATTATATGTTAGTATCCTAATAGATTATGTACATAACAAAACATAAATTAAAATAAATAAATAATTAAAAGTTTAGACTGAGAAGAACCAAATATTTAAAAACTAAGTTGTAAATATGAAAAATACTTTACTGGTTAAATAAATTTCTAGAATAGACCTTCATTTTTTTTCTTCTATGGGAACCCTAGTAAATAGCTTACAAAATGGTGTCCAATATCCCGACAGTAGTAGTCAGTGATTTAATAACTTTAGAGACATGGCATGAGGCAGGAAATTTTTTTTTACATATGTAGCTTGGTTATGTGTTTGGTTCTGATAACATTAATTAACGATAAATATTAAGCAATACTTAGACTATAAAAGTACTGATATTATTGAGAAATAAACCATTTGACTGATATTCATGCATTTTTTAGGGTCAACTGGATTTGTTTTCTGAGGATCTGCAAACAGGTTTAACATGTCTGGCCTGGAATGGAGGCATGGCAGCTTCATTTTCCAAATTCACATTTAGGGAAGTTTTGAAAATATTTGTTTCCTCTGGAATAAAGTCCAAGCAACATTAAATCATAGAAGATAAACTCTCTTTATTCTGTGTCTTACAATAGTACATTAATATTCCTTGTCTTAAGCACTTCCTCCAATATTATTTTAAAAGGGGGAACACTTTGCTTGGAAAGCTCTGCTCCCCAGGATTCAAGAATCTGTGACTCGTCACTATAGCTGCTGAGCTCATATCTATCAACAACAGGAAAACAACCTATGTGCTAATTTTGAGGTTTTATTTTTTGCCTGGAGCTCAAGCAATATTTTTCTGGTTATTTTGGAGCCCACAAAAGCTGAGTCTCTGAACTGCCACACTTAAGAGATTCAATACCCTCCTCCAATCTCAGTCCCTGTAGGGTTTTGTTTTATCTATTCCCTTCTAAATAATCACAGGACTATATGTTTCATTTAAGAAGATATTATAGATCTTAAAATTGTGTTGTTGTTGAATCACAGAGAAAAAGAATTAGGAGTGAAAATCTTGCAGGTAATTAAACTATTTTCTCCCTTTTCCATGCAAGGAAATCATAAAATAATGGTGAAAGAGGAGGCTCAACAACACCTTCAGTTACTTCAGAAAAGCTACAACCCTGCCCTGGCCTGGTAGCTCAGTTGGTTGAAACGTCCTGATGCCAAGGTTGTGTGTTTAATCCCCAGTCAGGGCACACGGAAGAATCAACCAGTGAATGCACAAGTAAGTGGAACAACAAATTTGATGTCTTTTTCTCTCTCTCCCACCCCCCTCTCTAAAATAAAAAAAAATGAAAATGTTTTAAAAACTTCCAATATCTAGCCCTTATTATTACCCCAATAGAAGACAAATTAGGGTTTCCCCAAATTTGTTCTTACACACTTGAAGAAGTTTCTAAGTTGGAGGTGTGGTTAGAGTTCATTTTAGGGTTAAGGTTAGTGTTCTGCTGTTGACATCACATTATGAGATACTGCTTTTTTATTTTCACATTAACAGATTTGAGTTTGAAAGTAGAAAAAAAAACACAAACATCCTGCATGAATCTTCCTTTTTGTCCAGACCTTTCATTTTCAAATTTATATAGTGACAGAAACTTTATTTCAAATTATTTTTCTTAGACTACAAGTGCTTAGAAGAATATCTCTTTGTGACTAGTCACAAATGGCAGCGGCTGATAATGTTGCCCTCATTCTTGTTGCCCTGGAATTGCACCTCTGATTAATGTTAGCAGAAAAGCTCTTTATTTCAGACAGTTCTGGCTTTGAATTGTAGTGTGGGACTGTAAATAACCATTAAATCTGAGTAATCAATGGGGAAAATTACAATTATTCTGTGACTTTTAAAATTTTGTCAAAACATTAAAAAGTCTGTTGTTGTCAGTGTAAATACATGGGGGAAATTAAAAGGATAGTAAAACATATATAGAGAGAGTACACTGTAATTTAAAACATTAGAAACATTGAGAATTATAGTGTTTTACTTCTTTGTAAAAACTGTCAAGTAGTTTCAATAGTGCATGCCATCTCCTTATTGTATAACTTAAGACACTGAGGAAACATCTTTTCTATGCTTTGGCAAATTGTCATGTTTCTAAGTTTGAATCAACCTCCACCATTTATCCTTTGCATTTTCAATGTTGTGAAATATCACTGAGAATTCTTTTATTTATTTGTTTTATATTTTATTTACTTTTAGAGAGAGGGAAAGAAAGGGAGAAAGAGAGGGGGAGAAATATCTATGTGTGGTTGCCTCTCACACACCCTCTACTGGGGACCTGGCCCACAACTCAGGCATGTACCCTGACTGGGAATCTAACCAGTGACCCTTTGGCTCACAGGCCGACACTGAATCCACTGGGCAACACCAATCAAGGTGAGAATTCTTTTAATGTGAGGTGTTTTGCTGGTGACACTTCCTCTGGAACATCTTCATACTTTTTGTCACAACCACTTTCTTCATTTATGTTGATCAGTTTCTCTTCACTAAGTCCCTCTAGCTGCATATCTAGAGCCTCTCAAACAGTAGCAGGGTCAACAATCCCACAGTCAGCTAGTTCTTTCTTTTTTTTTAAGATTTTATTTGTTTATTTTCAGAGAGGGAAGGGAGGGAGAAAGAGAAAGAGAGAGAAACATCAATGTGGAGTTGCTGGGGGCTGTGGCCTGCAACCCAGGCATGTGCTCTGACTGGGAATCGAACCTGCGACACTTTGGTTTGCAGCCCGCACTCAATCCACTGAGCTACACCAGCCAGGACAGTTATTTCATAAAAACATTAACATTTGATTCAAATTTAACTTCCAGTGCAATTTTTTGTTTATCTGCTGCACTTTTATCTCTGTCGGACAATTCCTTCTTTCAATTATCCATTTTCATAAAACGTCACATGTGTTTAAAAGTGGGCAGCACAACTATGCTTTTTTGCTATATGTATGTGAACTGAATAACGGATGCACAGTGAGCAATCACCAACAGACTTTGAAAGAAGGAATGTGATTGGTCACTGATCATGATGTGCATCTGTTATTTACATAGTGATTTGTGAACTGAAGAGCTAGCAATGAAATTTTTACTTTATGCAACTACTCAGAATTAATATACCATGACAACTGAAATTTGAACTGTGTACTTTGAACACTGTACTTATTTAACTAAACTGTAGTAATTGAAATTCCTGCATATTGGGACCATGCAAAGGAAGGACTGCCTGTATTCCAAATGTTTTCCCAGTATAAGATTATTTTTTTAAGATTTTGTTTATTTATTTTTAGAGAGAGGAGAAGGAAGGGAGTAAGAGAGGGAGAGAAACATAGATGTGTGATCGATACATCGACTGGTTGCCTCTCACACACCTCCAACTGAAGACCTGGCCAGCAACCCAGGCATGTGCCCTGATTGGGAATCGAACTGGTGACCTTTTGGTTCACTGGCTGGCACTCAATCCACTGAGCCACACCAGCAAGGGCCCCATTGTAAGATTCTTATATGCCATTCCTTCTGTCCTCTGAGTTCTCAAGATGGGCTTTTTGTCTTCCTTAGACTGGATGCTTAAATATCACGTCCTACAAGAGTCCGTCCCTGACTGTACTGTGTAGTCTCCACTTTGTCTTCATTTTGTTCATAATACTGATCACAGCAATTTTTAAATATATATGTATGTTAATGTTTATTGCTTACTTTTTTATCTTCCCATTGGATTATATGATCCATGATGTCAGGGTCCCTGATATTGTGGATCCTGCCTGTTATATTCATTAATATTTATGCAGTGCTTATTGAAATAACTGGGATATAATAGGCATTCAATAAATATTTCTTAAATAAATGGGTGAATGAATGTCTCTGGGGCAAAAGTAAATCAGTTTGTATAAGAAATTCAGCAGATTTCCAAGAATTAATTTAGAGATTTGTCATGATGGATTTTCAATGCTGTGACCAAGATCTGATGATAAAAGAACCCCAAATGCCCCAAATCAGAAGTAATGTTGAGGCAAGAACAAGTATAGGCCTAGTGTTTTGCTAAAGCTGAAGTCCCTTAGGGCTCAACCACTCTAGTACAGTGCTTGCATTACTGAGAATAATGGTTAGCCATATGCATGTGAAACAAGGAAGTTTTAACCTTGGGTCCTAAGTGCAACATTCTGAATCAAGTGCAAAAACCTGGAAAACTGATGAGAGGACATGATGGGATAAATTTTTGCCCATGACAGCATGAGGGCCAAATCCAAAGTATCTTGATAGTGAACTATACTGATATTTGATTCTCTCTATCCACAAACCTCTTTTGGACATATTAAGTCTCCAGGATTCTTGGGGACAAAAAGGGTTAGAATGTCATACGGGCATGTGAGGACTTCAGTGACTAACTAGAAAACTTTAAAAAATTGCATCTCAAGTGGTAAGGGGGGTCGTACTGTTTACACAATTAAAAAATCATTACAGTAGTCACCACCTTTCTCAGTTCTAGCTAGGAGGTGGGGCGGGAAATGTTTGCTTGGGAAAAAGAGCTATGTTTTAGAGATACCAAAAGCTAACCAGGAAAATTTATCACTGGAAGGAAAGCAAACACAATGGTTCCAGTTTAAATTCTCATCCTGTTTACTATCTCCTTATAGCACCCTACCTTCCCTCCAAAATGAGACTGCCACACCTCTTTCCTAAACTCCTTAAGCTGTCACAGGGGAGGGGTTTTAGGGGGGACTAGATGAAAGGAGGTGAAGGGAATTAGCCAAAGAATATATATGCATGACCCATGGACACAGACAACAGTCAATGTGGTGAGGGCGTGAGGGAAGAGTGGGGAGGGCAGGGGGAGGTGGGCAAAGGCAGGGAAAATGGGGCCATCTGTAAGAGTGTAAACAATAAAAATAAAGTTTAATAAATTATGGTAAAGTAGAAGAGCTGCACAGTTTCATCATGCTGAAATGCCTCCACCACAGGCCCCCGTTTTTCCTATTCCTTATCAAGTAGTTCTTACTTTCTGGTGATAAACCCACACTGGAAGTAGCCATTTAAAACCACTGGCATAAATGGCTATTAAGTTCTCCTAGACACCCCATGCTGCAGTTGGAAACAGCCTAATCTGGTTCAGGAGCATCCAGACCAGGGCTGGAGTTACTACTTTATTGTTTCCATAAAATGCACGGTCTTTTTGCACTTAAATGTGTCTCCTTGGTAAATCAGACCTAAATCACATTATCATTCTTTAGCCAACACATAATAAGGAAGATATAGTATTGGAGAAAACAATGGGAACCACGTACAGATTTTCTGGCAAAACTGTCATTGTCATTACAACCTGATCAAAACCAGAATTTTGAAAAAGGCAAGACTAGTCCCTTACATTAATTTTATCCTTTGAAAAAATAATTATAGTGATTTCTCAACCCTAAATCACTGAATGCTAAGAAGTTAAGCCAAGGTAATAGTAGATCCTTGTGTTAGCTTTACCCAAATACCTTCCCAGCTAGAAAATGGAAGAGTATTCTCTATTGGAAGAATGAACTTTTTATTGCTAGAGTCTACATTTTCCAACTCTGGTAAATTGTTTGGAGCCTGGGGGGAGACCTGGATATGTTCCCTTGTATAATTATATTTTGTTGGGAGAAAAAGTGCTTGATTCGAGTAAAATGTGGTCAGTCAGAAACAGACTTTGCCAGAGTAGGAAAAAATTCAGTGTTAAATGATATTTTGATCACTGTGAAGAATTTGAGATAAAGACTTTAGCTTCTGGAGGCATAAGAGAGGGCCAAAGGCTCCTAATGCTGAGGTTTTGGTGTTACTTTAACATTGGAGATGGATGCAACAGTTAAGGCTTATTTTCTTTGTTGTGTTGTTGTTGTTGTTGTTGTTGTTGTTATTGTTGCTGTTACTTAGATATTTTGGCTATACCTAAAAAAGGGATATTGTGCAAGGGTACATTGGCCAACTTGATCAATCTGGAAGGATCAAAGTAATCAGAACAGTATAATGAATAGAACATTGGTATTGAATTCAAATTCTAGTCCTAGTTCAACTATGACCTTTGCAAGGTAATTTCCCATCTTTGGCCTCAATTTCTCATCTGAAAAACTAAGAAAATGTATTAAAAGTCAGTGGTCCTGTATGTCTTTGTCTTCTACAACACTTATAAGCACAAGATTTCCTATGGGCTATACTGGAGTCATCAAATTCTCAGTGGCCTAACTTTAATTCTACCCCTCTCTTTCTCAAAAGGTATATTACAATGCATACAAAGGACAGTGACTTTGTTTTCACAAAACTCTTGAATCTGACCCTACTGATTTGATCCTACTGAATCAGAACTTACAGAGTCTGATTTGATAAAAGCAAAAAACAATTTTTCTAAACTTATTTTATGATTAACAACAATAACAATAATTCATTAATAAAAATGTACTTGAAAACTTTCTCACTGTTGCCACATACTCACATGTGGTATAAATCACTATTGATAGCTGGGTGACTATGTGGTTTCTAAAATATCTCAGATTGTCAATATTCTAAAACTGTGAAATTTTCCCTCATCTGAAAATTGATGAGTGAGATGATGTTTCGCTTTGTGCTGACCTACTATGAAAGGGTTGGAAACACAAAACTGATAAAAATCTGTGGCTGTCTCTACTTCTTTTGTCTTAGTTAAATTACTAAATTACTAAAAATAACAAACTGGAAATAAAACCCAAATTCTACTGTTGACCAAGGGGAACATTTAAACATCATTTCATTCCTGCTCTCATGCCCTGTATAGTTTTCTGAAGTCCAGAAATATGTTGTCTTAAAGGCATTCATTTTAGTTATGTAAGAAAATGTGATAATCAAAGATGACTGCTTTTTCTCCTCTATGCAAACACATGGGTGGACTGTAATCACTTTGTCTGTATCTACATGTGTAGCTGGGCATGAGCATGGGATGAAGGGAACATAATGAGTTATGTAAGCCCTCAGAGAGGTCTGGAATGAAATACCTGAAAACCAGTCACCTCCAGCTCCAATCCATAACCTCTACAGAATTGGGTGGCTTAGCTCAATATTCTCTGAAGAAATTTTTATTTGTGAGATAAAATTGAACTGCACTTACAAAGTGGTCTTCTCTGATAAAGAGATTTTTAGTGGTTTCTTTAAAAGACATAGTGGTTTCCCTAATAGGCAACAAATCATAGGACTCTATGTATTATCCAAACACAGCCAGGCTCTACAGTCTTGTTTGTGAGATGAAAAGACTATGGATTTGGTGTTTTTGGTCATCTTGGTGTCTGATCTTATTAATTTTGTAAAAATAATAATAATAATAATTGACTACAAATGATTGATCCAGAAGCCAGCATGGATGGCTTCAGCTTCACTTAAGCTATAATTTTATCATGTCTATGGTGACATGCTTCTCACTTCAAAACTGTGCAGTCCCTGTTTTGTGGCATTGTGAAACCCTAACTACATGTTTCCTATAACTCTCCAGTCATCAAAGACTATAGGTCTTATTGGAGACTGGAAATTCTGAATTTATCTAGCTGGCAGCTAGTGTGGCTAACTAAAAAAGTAGAAAAGAAAAATACCCATGGTACATGAGAATGACACCATTTCAGTATTATCCCATTTTCCAATAGATACTCATGCTCTTAACTTCCTAATAATAGGTGATTTGATGCTTTCACATTTTCAAATGGCATACTTTTGCCTCAGCCCTCATTTACTATGACAGATGGCTAGCCAGGATTTTCAGAATTGTAGTCTGATGTAGCTTGATGTAGACAATAGAATATTAGTAAATATCAAAAGCCCGAATATTTTGAAGAGGTTTTGCAAAAATTTATAATAATTATTTTTAAAAATCAGTAATCACTGTACTTTGCAAAGAATATATGTTTAAGTTCCAAGCTTTGGTGTTATTTATTTAGTTGATTGTCTTCAGTTCAGTGATGACTCTGTTAGAAACTATGGGATAAAATTTCATCACATTTTTATCTGACAAAACTCAGTGAGATGGAATAATAAAATAATGAACATTTGTCTGTCACTTTATAGTTTTCTCACGTTATATCATTGATTATCAGTAGCTGTGACTTTATGTGTCTGGAATGAAATATCTTATTTACCACTGTATCTCCCTCACCTTGCCTAGGGTGTGGCGCAAAGTAGGTGATCAATATGTATTTAGTAAATGAATGATTGAACTACTCTGTGGTGGAAGCAGAATGGGTATTACTCTTTTCTCCATTTTATAGGTGAGTCAACATCACAGAAAAGTTAAGTGACTTGCTCAAAATTATAGCCAGAAAGTGGTGGTGCCAGGCCTTGAACATAGTTCTTGAGACTCCAAAACACGAGCTTTCCTCCAGATTCTTGGATATATGGTCTAATTCTGAAAGTAATTGGTAAACCCCATAACTTCTCTGGACTTCATTTAATTTATCTGTATAAAAAGATAAGGCATTATTCTGTTGCTCTGAGGTCTCAGTTAAGTCTACCACTATGGACTTAATTTACAATATCTTTTATAATGAAATTCTGTCTTCTGAGAGTTTTATATTAACCAAATAAGTGGTCCAGAGAGCCCAAAGCTGTGAGATGGCCCAGAGAAGGGAGGCTGAAGGCCACTGTCATCGGGTCATTTCCTAACAGTGGGAAGAAACTTCAGACTAGAAGCTTCCTCCTTTATGAAGTCAGTGAAGTTGTTTTGGGGTTGGTTTAGGTTGTGAAGAGGCCCTGGAAAATTATATCTGATTTTTAACATGTTCTAATTACTCTAGAAGCTTTCTAGTAACAAAGTCCACATTTATAACCTTGCTTACACAGCTAGCTCACCACCTTCCCCACAGACACACTGTGCACCATTTTCTACCACATGCTCCATGGCTCTAATCTGGATGTAGCTTTTATTATTAATGCAGTGGAGACAGCCTCCTTTGTACATGCTACCGAGAATTTCAGGGGTAGATATCAAATTTGGATTTTATTTTATTTATTTTTATTTTTTAAGTATTTTATTTATTTTTAGAGAGGGGGATGAAGAAAGAAAGGGAGAGAAACATCAATGAATGAGAAATACATTGATCAGTTGCCTCTCACACACCACCAACTGAGGACCTAACCTGCAAACCAGGTATGTGCTCTGACCGGGAGTCGAACTGGGAACCTTTCAATTCCCAGGCTGGTGCTCAGTCCACTGAGCCACACCAGTCAGGGCTTGGATTTTATTATTAAAAAATCATTCTTCACATCACACATAAGGCTCCAAGTAATTAATTCCTATGCCCTGGACTGATTCATTATTTTCCAGAAAAACCATTGAACACAAAGCTGAAGGCCCTGTGTAAATTAGTTCCTCTAATTTACTTCATCTAGTTGCTCACTTGAAATATACACAAACAGAAGATGTCAAGAACTATGCCTGCTATACCTGCTGTGGTTAGTCACCCCAATCCCCAAACGCAATGAAATCTGATTACAGAGGACTGAGCAATGAAAGCTCAGCTGGAATTAGAGACAGCTGTCTCTAAGGGTCAAACCTGGCATTACACTCTGCAGAAAGAGGGCTTTTGAGGCTGCATTACTCTACAAAATAGATAAATTTCATTTATCACCATGGTTCCTAAATCACACTGAAATCTCTGTCCATCATCACTTACCGAAAATTTCGAATCACAAAACTGTGACCATTTCTAAGAGCTGCATTGTTCAACAGGATCCTCAAATTAAACAGCATCTTCTTTTGCTAGTGAAAAGGATGATTCTATACTCTTGAAAATGCCTCACCGAAGTAGTCAGTGGGGTTCACCTAAAAGCTAAGAATGCTTTTGATTGCAGCGAGAGAGCAAAGGTAATATTAACCTTCAACTACCTTATCAAATTCCCCTGTTTAGAGATACTGCAGGGCAGGGTTCAAGGGTATTTGAACTTTAAGCCAAGCTTCAGCACTGTATATTTTTTAGAAGGAATTCTGAGTCTTTTGGTGCATAGACTCCTCATTTTTCATAATATATTTATGCTGTCACATACTTGTACAAAATCAATTGACAAGTACTCATTGAGCATACAATATATGCAAGGAAATGCATTGCTGGCCACTGTGAAGGCACATAGAAATAACTCATTCAGAAAATATGAACTGGCAGTGCCAAACCCCAGATGTAGATGCGACAGCCCTGAGTATTTCCAGTGATATCACCTTCATATCTCTAATTCCCAACCTTGACACACACACACACACACACACACACACACACACACACAAAATAGAAAGAAGTGCCCTGTGGAAGCTTTCAGTTTTAGCTTTTAAATTGATGATGATGATGATGATGATGGTGGTGGTGGTGGTGGTGGTGGTGTGGCAAGAAGCTGGAGTGAGAATAGAAGTATAGTAAAAATGTCTCAGTCCTAGAGCTCCCATTATGTTTTGCACATAGTAGATCTTCAATAAATCACTAGCTGCCTATTAATTCTAGCAAGAACTCAGAATCAGTAGAAGTGGGGAGGGTGGTTCCATATGCTTCTATAGCAGCCTCTCCAGCTCACTAAGGGGCTATCCACAGTTTCATGTTCATTCATTCACCCACACTTATAAATCAGATATTTTCAAAATCTATTTTGTGTCAGGTATTGGGTTAGGCTAGAATTTCAGAGGAGGAAGATGAGCTCACCTTTACAGAGTTTATAGTTAAATAAGCGTGATAAGATTTGTAACTAAATATCCCTAACACAATCCAATAGGAGATGTCCAGATGAAGTGCTACCACATCATAGGAAACAGGGAACGCCCCAAGCTGGGAAGGGCAGGAGGCAGGAAAAGAGGGAAAGCAGTGGGGGCTGCCTATATTGGTCAATTTATTTGACTTTAGCAAACCCAGGTAAGCACTTGCTACAAGTTTATATAACAAAAGAGAAGTATTCTTTAAAAACCAACTATGGCCACTTCAGGGTCAGGGATGGTTGTGATGTCATCATTAATATCAGCAGGAAAATAAATCCTGGCACTATTCCCTTCTACTTACAGGGAATGATGTGGAATAAAGAGTGAGAAAGACCAAAATTTCCAAATCTCTGCTAAATCTTCTGTTTTGGAAAGAATATTCCAGGCAGAGGCAAGTGTTTACAAAGCTGTGGAGGTAACAAGGTATAGAGTGAATGCTTCAAGTGGGAGAACAGGTCGATACTTTCTTTGAAAAGATCATAAAGCATCTTGGAAGAGGCAAAATGGGAAAGTTGTTGGATAGGGTTCAGAAAGTGAAAGTGGTCTATGTAATGCAGGGAAGGAAACTGAATGTTTGCAAGGAAACCAAGGGAGAAGACATCAACCTGCATTCTAATATAAAGTCCATATCTTTAATCAACTGTGTTACTTACACAGACAACTCATGTGAGCAATGTATGGGGAGAAATCAAGAAGTCTGTGCAGTGCTTTGGTAGATAATGTGAGCAGCACTTCTGAGATGTCGAAGTAACTCATAAACCCTCATAATTCTATAAAGGTAGGCACTCAGTGCACCAGAGGGATTAAAACTTTAAACCACCCATTACCCCCAGAAATATTGGAAGAGAAGTGCTACTCCACAAATGGAATGAGGTTAAAGGCAATTTCACTGAATCTCAGAAGACAATATATCTCAGCTGACATCTGGGTCACATGTGGAAAAGAAACTTACGGAGTTTTCATTTGTCCTCTCACTCCATGACTCCTCTAATTCCTGTTCAACTACCTGGTTTGGCTCCCTACCAAGTTCCCTTCCTCCATTTGGCCCTCCATTCACTCATTTTTCTCTGCTGCCAACAACTGTGCAGCCACAATAGGCTGGGTCCCTGTGCTGGTGTTCTCTTGATGAGTCCCTTCCTACGTGTAGTTCACCATTTGGAATGACTCCACAGCACTTCTGTATCTGTCCCCTGACTCCATGTGTTCTAACCAAGGAGGAAGGACTTGTTGCCTGCTCCCTTGCTTCAGGCCCCATGGGACCTCCAGCTTGGCTTGCTCCTCATCCAGCTTTGAGCATTGAGGGTGGGAGTAGGGGTTAGATGGGGTTCCTGGATAAGGTGGCACTAATCCTTGATGAACTGGGAAAAATTAGGTAATTGTCAAACTGGAGGGACCTATAAAGGATATTACAGCAAAGGAAGGAACTTGTGAGTAGACCCAAAAGAAAGAAACAAATAGGGTGTGGGGGGTAATGACAACTGATTCACAATTGGAAGCGTGGATCAACCGCAATTATTGACCATTAAATGAAGCCATGCTACCACCAAACAAATTATAAAACATAAAACCATGAGTGTCTATGTGTCATCCACATCCCCTTTGCATTTGGTCTACATACCTGCCACTTCTTAATGCAACAACCCATGGCTGTCTACCTGAGGATAAAATTCCCATACTCCTCACCCTTGTGTGGGTAACCATAATATGTGTTTTATTCGCTCTCCCAAAGGTCTCCAGTGGGACTGAGCCTCCATTTCCCACAGTAGAAACCTGCTCATTAGTGTGCCCTTATTAGCTGTCTTCCCTTCAAGGTGTCATTTCTCTTACTCCCCTACCAGTACTTCCTGGGATCATCTTCCATATAAACTAAGTCCCTTTCACAATGTCTGCTTCTGTGGGAACTCAATCTTTGCTCAGGTCTCCCTTATCAACAATTTTTCGTGTTCTGCTTCCTGTTCTCTTCTCTTGGCCCCTATTATCTCTGATTTGGTACCTGGGCTTTCAGTGTCAATATCTTTGTCCCCCATATCATAAGGAACCCCCACTCTCAGATTTAGTCTTTGTTACCCTGCCACTGGTGGTGTGCTGGTAAATTTTTAATAAGCAGTTCTTCAAAAAAAGAAAAAAAGGTTTTGATTTCTGGCATTGACTGATTTGTCTGATGTAAATGTTCCTACCATGCCATGGTCAGCTTTAAACTACCACAGTGACGTCACTTAATACAGAGTTGGGAAGAGAGGTATAAGGTTGGCTCTTGCAAGCCATTGTGAGCTGGCTCCAGTACACCACTGACTACAACCCACATCCTGAAAGGAGGATTTTTTCAAGATTTGAAAAGGAATATTGGAGTCAGATTGTTGAGGGATTTAGAAAGCCATATTATGGAGTTAAGAATTTACTCTATAGTCAAAGGAAGATTATTAAAATTTTAGAGCTGGAGCAGACAAGGGGATGTGTGTCAGTATCTGCATTGTATTTTGAAAACACTAATCCAGCACCATTGTGTAAGAAGTACAGTGGGGGGAAAATGGAGACAAGGAGACACAAATTTCTGTGTTATAATGGCCTGAGTACATACTGGGGCTGTGGAAATAGAAAACAGGGGATGGGTGCAAGAGAGATTTAGGGATTAGAATCCACCTATCAGAAGAACAGTTGATTAGATGTTGAGGGGAGATGGAGGAGTTAATGAGTCTCTAGGATTTTAAATTTGGGCTATCATATTTGAGTCTAAAATTCCAAATAGCCAATCTGGGAATATAAGCATTGTGAGTTCCCTGACATTTAAAGTTTGTGAGTATCATGTATGAACTTGTAATATTTCTTTGAAATTGTTACTGGGTCTCCCTAGTGAAATCTAAGCACCAAGGAAGGAATCGATGTAATGTAAAGGAAAGAATTATGAGAGGGATGTTTGAAGTTCAAATGTGACCGCTGGTTGGCTGGGTTCCTAACTGATGGTGAACTTGTCTAAGTCACTTGACTCCTCTAACATCCTCACAGTACTCATCCCTTCAACTAAAGGTATTATAAAATGAGCTGTTATATTGGTTGGTAAACTTTAACATGTTAACCAAACAGAAGATACAGTGTCTAAGAGCCTCAGCTTAGCTATTGCCAAAGATCTATCACAAATTTGAGCTCTACAAATAAGACATATGGCTGTTATTGCAGTGAGAAGCTCTGCTTATCTCAGAATGTTACTAATTAGATAAATACTTTTTATAGCTGGTTATCTGGAATCTTTAAGACACTAAGAAACCACAGCATTTACATGCAGTACATACTTTAGTTACAAGCTCTGTGAGATTGTTGCTGGTGATCTATCTTTCACTGGCTATGAACAAAGAAGCACATATCCCTGTCTGAGGCCAGTAGCCATACTGTGACTATGAAGAGAAGCAGCCTTAGAATGAAGCTGTGGTTTGGCAGAGTGGAAGAAGGATGAAACCTGATCATGTATGACATCATTTAGTTGCAAAGTCAACCAACCTCATGACCCTCCTCACCACTAGAAATCTTGTTATGTACAATAATAAATGTCCTTTTTCTTTAAGCCACTCTGAATTGGATTTTTTGTTACTTGCAACCAAATGCATGCTGACACATTATTTGGGTTAGGTTTTTGAAGGTTTATTTCTCATGTAACAGGCAGAGAATGATGTCTTTCAAAGCTGTGTTTCTAATTCAGGACCTATTGTTTATTCATTGAATAACCTTGGGCAAATCAATTTCCTTATCTGTAAGTGGAAACAATATTCTTATTCCCTCCTTTATTTTTTTATATTTTGGTTAAATTAATGTATTGATATGTTTTCTTTTAATTTTTCAGGCCAGGTTATATGTTAGATATATATTTAACTTTAGAAGAAACTGCCAAAATGTTTTCCAGAGTGGCCATATCATTTTACAGTTCTCCCAGGAATACATGAGGGCTCCAGTTGCTCTGAATCCTTGTTAGCACTTGGAATTATCAACATTTTTCATTGTTGCCATCCAAATAGGCATGTAGTAATTTCTAATTGTGGTTTTAGTTTGCATTTCCTTTAAGGCTAATGATTTTAAGCATCTTTCTTTGTGCTTATTTGCCACTCATATAGCTTCTTTGGTGAAGTATCTGTTAAATCTTTTGACAAATTTATTTTTAACTGAGCTGTTTGTTTTATTGTTTAATTTTGAGAATCTTTATATATTCTAGATACAAAACCACTTTTAGATATGTAATTTGTAAATATTTTCTCCCAGTCTATAGCTTCTCTTTTCATTCTCTTGATAGTGGCTTTTGTAGAGCAAAGGTTTTTAATTTTGATCAAGTTCAACTTACCACTTTTTCTTTTTATGGATTACAATGTTAATGCTATATCTATGAACTCTTTGCCTAACAAAGGTCACAAGGATTTTGGGGCTATGTTTTCTAAAAGTTTTATAGCCTTACAAGATTAATATTAAGTTTGTTCAAAGTATAGGTTTAGGTTGAGATTTTTTTGTGGAGACATATGGATGTCCAATTTTCCTTTGTTTAAGAGCCCTTCATATCCTGGGTCACATAAAATTTGCTGAAGAATCCACAAAATTATTCTGTGTTAATTCATTTGACTGCTTCAGAAACTGTAAACTTGTATCTTATTGTAAGGGTGTATTATTATGTGGCTTGGATCTGCATGGAAATTGGCAAAAGGAAATAAGTTAGAATCACGATAGTAAAGTAAATCACCCATGAGTTGGCTACTAATTTCCTCTCCACTTGTACATATATCACCCACAGAACTCCAGTTTACAGATAATCCAAAAATTAATTTTAATTAACAGATGGTAATGGGACTTTGTAAAACCCCTCTGCACCCCTTTTTCCACCATACCCTTTCCTTTGAGGCATTTGAAGAAGGTAAAACAGGGTCTTACATGAAGGTCGACATTCTAAATAAGAGCATAAAATGCTGATCATCAAATTCAAATGCAATCTGTCTTCTCTTGTCATATAAAAACCACAATTTTTTGAAGCCACTCTTCTGTTAAACATTTACTCTGGCAGTTATTGATTTTAAGTGGACGCTAGACTTTTTCAGAGCTTAGTTAGGGACAGAAATCTCAAGTTTTCATACATGGTGCTTTTTATTTTGTGATCTGATAAATTTTGGCATTATAAGGCAAGATTAGGAAATGCACACACAATTTATGAAGTAGGAAAAGGATAAATATGGTTAATGATCTAAACTTTAGTGTCAAAGCCAGCTGAGGTGCAAAAGGTGATGTTATCTTTCATGGTGCCATTTTATTTGCTCAAGCTCCCATCCAGAATTCTAGAGACATCTCTTCCCCCACAGGCTGATTCCAATTCCTCCCTTGGGAAGCACAGAGGTCAAGCTGTACATAAAGGTGATTTATTAGCTGACCAAAGGTTATCAGGCATTAAACAAACAGGGAGCTCACAGAGTTTCAAGGTTCACCAGTGTCTCAATAATCATCCCTGATGCCCCTTAGTATTGCCAGATAATTTTAGAATCTGAATGATGTGGGAATCCTATGAGGCTATTGTCACTGCTTTCTACTGCCCAGGGTTTGTCCAGAAGCACTGTCTCAATACTAATGTCCATGACAATATTCTCCCCTTGAGCCCAGTACACATATCCTGATGTTCTTAAAATCACTGCTTGGTGAATTCCCTCCCTGCCCATTTCTAGTTCTTGAAGATACCTTCAGTCATCTTTGTGGTTGGTGCCTCTGTCAAGACACCAATTGGGAAGTCCTCTTGATCTGTTCAGGATTGTTTTATTGGGCCTCATCTGCTAAGTTTTCTGTCCTTAAGCTACTAGCTAGACACAGCCTTCTTCTCTTAATAAACTGGTAACAAACAATTCTGTGCTCTGTGAGCATAGGACCTGCCCAGGACCCAGAAGATAGACTATGAGAATTGTGTTCCAAGACAAGAGGGAAATGAGCCCATTTCCTGGAGCTTTGCTGACTCTTTGGACTCTGTGTAATGGAGATTGGGCACTCATGATTACCAATTTCATCCTCCAATTAACAACCTCTTTGGGTGTTAATGATGGATTCTGAGATCACCCTCAATTGTTACCCAGTGTATTACCATCAAAGAATAAGCTAATCACCTGGAAGCCATATAAGGAAAATTAATCCAAGCATTTGGGTAGTCAGTTAAGGTTGAAGATCTATTTATTGTGAGCAAATTCATCTACCTCTTTAAGCCCCAGTTTCCTCTTACGGCTTTTCTTATAGCAGTTATCTTATGGCTTTATTGTGAAGATGAAATGTAATAATGAATAAGAGTACTGTAGCACAGTAGTGGGCTCAGTGTTCAATAAATGTTAGCTTTTCTTAGTTACTAGCTAGCATCAGTGCATATAATGAGAACCCCAACCCCATCCCAGGTAGTTGTTGGCTTATTATAGTCACTTTCCCAGAAATAAAAGTGTTCAGGTGCCCAGATTTCCCGCCCCCCATCATTGTCCCCTAAACCAGTGATTTTCAACCTTTTTCATCTCATGGCTCACATAAACTAATTACTAAAATTCTGTGGCACACCCCCCAAAAGTATATTTTTTACAAAACTGACAATAGGTATAATTTTCACACCAGACAGCTATTATTGTGTTGGCTGTTGTCATTTTATTTACTTGACAATGTAACTGGGAAGTGGTCAGTGCCCCTGACTAAATAGTCAGGTATTGCATGTTTTAAAAATTCTTGTGGCACAACAGTGTGCCTCTTGCATCGCACTGGTTGAAAATTGCTGCTCTAAACTAATCAAAAATAAGAAAAAAATGTTTCTCAATGAGGACCCATAATGGTTTTTTTTTCTCTCATTTTCCTCTTCTCCCTAAATGATGGGAAAACCAGGGACTTCGTTCTCAGTACTTCAACTGCCTAACTTTTTAAGTTTCTAATCTTTTGTCTGCTACTATTTTCCTTCTGTAGCCCTGCCATGCTAACCAACCTATCTTATTTGAACTGGAAAAAAGATAAAGTAATTAATGATTGCTAAGTGCTTTGAAAAATACAAAGGACTCTATAGATGTCATGGGTTATTATTGCCTTCCAGTATAAGGAAACAGTATAATAAAAATAGATCATAAAATATCTTTGCTATCATGGTCACTACTCTTTTTGACAGTTAAAATTTACAGTTGCAGCCTGTTTGTTCAAAGCAATGAGGGACATGAAAACAATCCAGTCATTTTCATTTTCCATTTTTATTTTATCCTCATCCAAGGACTTTTTTTATTGCTTTTAGGGATAGAGGTAGGGAGAGAGGAGTAGAGAGAGAGAAACATTGATGTGAGAGAGAAGCATCCATCACTTGCCTCCCGTATGTGTCCAGACTGGGAATCAAACCTGCAACTTGGGTATGTGCCCCTTCGCTTAGAGGATGGTGCTCCAACCACTAAGCCACACTGGGCAGGGCAATCCAGTCATTTTCTAAAGTAGATAACCCTGATCAATTAAAAACAAAATTACTCTGGAGACATCAGTAACACATTTTGTGAATCCATGAGAGAATAACTCATCATGATCACGTTCAGTTTCTAATGACATCGCTGACTCTTCATCCACCCACAAGAACTTTTTCTGTAATGAATATGCTATTCATATATCTTCTACACAAAACAGTTTATATCACTACCAGGTGTTTATTTTTATGCATCATGAATCATAGCAGCAGGACTGTGGATAGGGAGAATAAATAATCCAGGTAACCTTGTGTTAGGTAGGGGGAAAAGTGTAAATGCATTATTGAGTTTAGAAAAAACTTTCTGATCAACTTAAATTAAAAGCTATTTGCTAGTTTTTCTATTATAATTGCAAATGGGACAGCATTTTTAACTTGCTAGGTGTAACTGCCATACCTGGAAGCCCACCTATTTCTTTGTGGTTGGGGAAGCCTCAGGATGTTACTAAGATTTTACAAATGATTAAGACATATGGCTATGGCTGCTGTGGCTCAGTGGATTGAGCACTGCCTGTGAACCAAAAGGTCACGGGTTCAATTCTCAGTCAGAGCACATGCCTGGGTTGCGGCCGGGTCCCCAGTGGGGAGTGTGCAAGAGGCAACCACACATTGATGTTTTTCTCCCTGTCTTTCTCCCTTCCACTCTGTCTAAAAATAAATAAATAAAACCGTTTAAAAAATCTATAAAAGACACATGGAGGGATGCAAAGAATTGGGTTTCTCTTTTTTACAGTCATACCCATTTTTCCCCTTTTCCCCCTCCTCCCAGCACCCCCTACTCCCTCAGGCAATCCCCCACCATTGTTCATGCCCATGGGTCATGCGTATAGGTTCTTTGGCTACTTCATTTCCTATACTGTACATTACATCCCCATGGCTATGCTGTAACTATTTGTACTTTTTTTTAAAAAAAATCTTTTTTTATTTATTTTTAGAGAGTGGGGGAGAGAGAAAGAGGAGAGAAACATCAATGTGTGGTTGCCTCTCACATGCCCCCCACCACTGGGGACCTAGCCTGCAACCCAGGCATGTGCCCTGACTAGGAATCGAACTGGAGACCATTTGCTTCAAAGTCTGGTGCTCAATCCACTGTGTCATACCAGCCAGTGCCTGATTGTACTTCTTAATTCCCTCACCTCTTCAACCATTCCCCTACCTGCCCCTCCCATCTGACCATGATGAAAACATTCTCTGTATCCATGATTATGTCTCTGTTCTACTTGTTTGCTTAGTTTGTTTTTTAAGATTCAATTGTTGATAGACATGTATCTATTGCCATTTTATTGTTCATAGTTTTGATCTTTTTCTTAAGTTCCTTTAACATTTTATATAATAATGGTTTGGTAATGAACTTCTTTAGTTTTTTCTTATCTGGGAAGCTCTTTATCTGCCTTTTGATTCTAAATGATAGCTTTGCTGGAAAGAGCAATCTTGGCTGTGGGTCCCCACTTTTCATGATTTTGAATATTTCTTGTCAATCTCTTCTAGCCTGCAGTTTCTTTTCAGAAATCACCTGACAGTCTTATGGGAATTTCCCTGAAGGTAACTAACTGTTTTACTCTTGCTGCTATTAAGATTCTGTCTTTATGTTTAACCTTTGGCATTTTAATTATGATGAGCCTTGGAATGGGCCTCTTTCTTTGACTGGATCTTTTTATGCTGTTGAGGTCCTCGCTAAGTTCCTTGAGCATCCTTATAACCAGTGTTTTGAATGCTGCCTCTGATAGGTTGCTTATCTCTCTTTTGTTTAGCTCTTTTTCTGGAGTTTTGATTGATTCTTTCATTTGGGCCATGTTTCTTTGTCTCCTTGTTTTAGCAGCATCTCTGTGTATGTTTCTATGTACTAGGTAGAGATTTTATGACTCCATGTCTTGATAGTGTGGTCTAATGTAGGTGTCCTATAGGGTCCATTGGCACAGCCTCTCCTATTCCTCAAGCTGGATACTTAAGATACACCCTTCATGTCAGCTGAGTATACCCTCCTCTGGTAGTTGAGCCTTGGTTGCTATTGGCAGATCAATGGGAGGAATTTATACAGACAAGTCAGCTACCGGGACTGGCTATGACCACTGACCACAAAACCCTGCCTTCCGTGGAGGATCAGCTGTGCGTGGGCAGGGTGGAGGTACTCTGATGTGGTCTGTAGCTTTCCACTGGGTGCACAAGCCCTGGGGTTTCCTGGGTGGTGCAGGCCAAAGTCAACCCCCATCTATGTTTTGCCTGGGGCCACCCTGTCTGAGTTATAAATCAGTCTGAGATGGCTGCTACTTGTGCTGGGCTTGGAGATTTCATGGTGAATCCAAGCTGTGAATCTAGGCTGGTTGATGCTTGTGCCATGCCTGGGGCCACTTAGCAAGAGGTACGGGGACTGGGGGCTCTGAGGCTGGCTGTTGCTTTTTTTTGAGAGTATTTAGTAAGTTGTGAAGCATGGGCTAAGACCAGCCATTTATATGGAAAAGCAGCTTGGGTGATATATAAGGTGAGTGGGAGGAAGTCTCTGCGGATCTCCAGGGCCAGGCAAATAGTGTTAGCCAGGTTGATGGAGTCTCAGATATGGTACCAGCCTGCTGGCTCTGTGGCTCTGTTGTGGGAGGGTTCAGAAAAGGGACATTGGCCTTTGCCAACATTTCTGTCTGGGAGAAAGCTGTCCCTGAGCTCTTGCCTTGATGTTGGACATTTCAGTTTCTCCCTGTAAGCCACTGGTGCCTTTCAAGCTGCTACCCCAGTGCTGAAGCTCAGAGGGAGTGAGTCTGAGTAAGTCCATGTGTGGATTCTTTAAGAGGAACTGCTTGGAACTCCAGAAGTTTCTTCCATTGACACAATCCCCACTGTTTTTTTTCAGTCAGAAGTTATGGGGCTTCCAGCACTTGGCTATTATAAATTGTGCTGCTATGAATACTGGGGTGCATAGGTTCTTTTGGATTGGTGTTTCAGGGTTCTTGGGATATAATCCCAGCAGTGGAATTACCATGTCAAAAAGATGGGAGGGAATAATGGGGGGGAAAGGGGAAGGGTTTTCAGGAACATCCATAAAGGACACATAGACAAAACCAAGGGGGGATGGGATTAGGGGAGGGAGTTGGGGATGGCTGGGAGGGAAATGCAGACAACTATATGTGAACAACAATAAAAAAAGCAAAGCAAAACAAAACAAAAAATAAGTTATGAAGCTTATCTTCCCGGCACTGGAACCTTGGGCTGGGGAGCCTGGTGTGAGGCTGAGACTCCTTGCTCCCAAGATATCCCTCCCAAAATGTTATCCACCATATAAGGATGTGGGGCCAGCCCATTTTGCATCTTTGCCCCTCCTACCAGTCTGGATGGATGTGGTTTCCTTAATTCTACAGTTGTCAGATTTCCATTCAACTAGATTTCTGATGGTTCTAAGTAATGGTTGTTCTATATTTTTGTTGGAATTTTGATATGCTTGTATAAGGAAGTAAACTATGTTTACCTATGCCACCATCTTAACCAGAAGTCAGAATTGGATTTCTATTAGAGGTTCTGATCATATTTACAACCCAGGATTTAGGGTTGTTTTAAAGCCAAACTCATATAGAAGTGTTCAACAATTTTGAAATTGATCACAATTCTGTGCTATTTTTTCATCCCAACACTGCTCTCTGATTTGACAAAGTAATGTTGGCACCTGACACTATTCCTTAACTTTATTAAGTGAATATAATTAAGACTTATTTGTATTCAATTATTTACTTATCTGCTTCTTTGATTGTGCTTTCTCTTTTCATCAATACCAATTTTAGCTTCATTTAATCAAAGTGGTGAAATAATTAGGTAGATAAGAGATTTAAAATAAAACTGATGCACCAACCCTGATAAGACCCTAAGGCATCCCAGAATATTAACTTCCTTTATCACTGTTCTTCCTAAGGTTCACCTTGATTTTTATATGCTTTTTAACATTGGGGGGGGGTTACTGAGAAAGTCATTAAAGTCAACATGAACTGTCAAAAGGCAATTAAAGTTAACATGCTTCAATATTTAATATTATGGGAGGAACACCACATCTGTGACTTGCTGATATATGTAGAAGTTCCATATAGAATGAGAACCTGGGCCAAAATAATCATTTAATAGTATTCATTAGAGAAAAGAAAAGATCTTAGAATATGCATTTATTAAGCTTTTAATGTAAGTATAATAATACCTTATTTACTAAATTCTTGAGAGGTCTGAGATCATATAGTATTAGACATAGATTGACCCTGAATATCTTAGTCCAACTGTCTCCTCCAGAGGACCAAGGAAATACAGTGACTTTCTCAAAATGAGTTAGAGAAAGATGAGAGAGAGAGAGAGAGAGAGAGAGAGAGAGAGAGAGAGAGAGAGAGAACACGCAAGTGAGTGAGAAATAGAAAAAGGCTTCTGGACTTGTAGTGAGAGCTCTTTCCATTACATATTGACAGAAAATGGAGGGGGTATTTCATGGCACAGTATCCAGAACTCCCTCCAGTTCTCATTTTGTGACTCTTGGTGCGGCATCTTAGTATACAAATCTTCCCTCCCTCTCTTCACCTCCTTCACAACCAGGTCATGGGTACATGATCCAGCACATGTTCTCAACTGGAACTTTGAATCTTGGACTAAAGAAAAAGAGTCAGTGAAATGAGATGCACGGTGCTGTGATCCACCAGCATTTCTGATTGTGTCATGGTGACTAGCCCCAGTGGTGGCTGTGGACTAAGTTAGTAGCAACATCCTAACACAATCTCCTGCTGCATTGTCTCCCTACTTTCTCCTTTTTGATTAAGCATTCCTTTCCAGATTTTCTGTTAATTCTTTACATTCCTTGATGACTTCACACTAAATCATTTTTTCCTGAAAAACCCTGACCGATTCAGAAATTGGTACAACAAACTGAACTGCAGGCAACTGACTTTCAAGAAAAAGTGATAAAACCAGGGGTTGGTCGACTGACATTAAAATACCCTCTTAGAAATACAGTGGTGAAATAGCTGATTAAACAATTGCGTATGGTCACCTGGAATGTTAATTGAGTGAGTATGATTTAAGGAGAATAGTGTGAAGGTCATGAGGAGTTCAGTGACATCCAATGAGGTAGCTGTTTCTTGTAGTGAATAGCTAAATGGTAATAAAAATCAATGTGTTGTGGCCATTCAAGGCTTGACAGGTTCATGGTATTTGTGCAGACAGAAGAATATTCATGGAGCCATTGGGATGTCTGGCATGCCTTTATTCAAGGGTGGGTGAGCCATACATGCTGCAAGCCACATGTCCCCCTGAATGTCTTTGTGTGGCACATGTTGTGGCCCTTGCTCTCCAGTGTGGCACCCAGAAGGGAGCCCCTAGCCCCTTTTTAAATACTAGAACAAACAAAGCTGGCCTCAAGCCACAAATTACATACCATAGCATAATTCTGTGCATGTGAGCCCACTTCATGTTATGGGAACAGTTTATCAGACCCAGTCTCAAGGTTATGAGAACACTACCTACCAGGGCCATTTAAGGTTATGGGAACACTGCTCCCCTTAGTTACCACTGCTCCCCTTACTTCCCCACCTA
Organism: Phyllostomus discolor; assembly: GCF_004126475.2. Taxonomy (NCBI): domain Eukaryota; kingdom Metazoa; phylum Chordata; class Mammalia; order Chiroptera; family Phyllostomidae; genus Phyllostomus; species Phyllostomus discolor. The sequence goes on along the minus strand of NC_050198.1, from coordinate 22,536,758 downwards.
GGTGGGGAAGCCAGACTGCCTCCACTTACCATACAGTCATCTACCTCAGCAGATCTGAGATGGTCAAAGACAAACTCAGCCTTTAGTTTGATCCTGTGTGCTGATGAATTACAGTATCAGGGGTATTCACATCTTGGCAGGTTTCTTAGGTGCATATTGTGGCATTGTGTGGGTTAGACTAAAAGCTGAAAAAATTTACATGGTAATATATGAGAGGATTTAGAGGACCCTAAGAATGCTGAACCTTTAGTTCTCATTGGATCTCCCTTGCCAAGCTCAAGAAATCTCTCCTAGCTTGTCTGATGAAACTGTTCTTCCCTTGAGTGAAGATGCTCTTTTACCTGAAGGAGTTACCTTGCAAGATGAAGTCAGTTCTCTTCATCCTCCTCCCTTCTTCACCAGTTTTCAAGATTGTCTGATTTCTACATGACACTGGGATGGGGGTAGCAATGACAAAGTCAAAAGCCAGAGAAGATCAAAGAAGTCCTAGATTTCTAGTTTATATTGGAAAAATTCTGGGATGTGTGTATGGGAACAGAGTATAAGGATGCTTGATCAAAGATGAAAGATGTAATTTTAGATTGGCCTGGGTCCAACAATTCAAGACTCACTGCAGATTGAGCAGCTGTATTGAATCTGAGGGGTGAAGAAAGAAATGCTCCAAATGGAAAAAACTTTAAGCAGTACCCTTCACTGGCATTTTATCAGGAGAGAGAGACTTGATGCATGGATCTAAATCAATTCACGAACAATGGTTAGTGGCTTGGCCAGATGATTAGGGACATAGATGGAACAAGATTAAAGACTGGAGACAAGGAGTTTTCAAGAAAAATGTAGGTGAACTTCTCAAAGAGTGAGAATGTCAATCTCCCTTATGAATGCACATGAAAAGAGACACCATGTATAAGAATCTTTTATATCTCTCTCATTTATTACTCCATCCATTATAAAAATGTTACACTGCATTTTAGGGACATAAATGTCCCTAAATGTCCTATATAAATAAGAGCTGAAAAATACCAACATTGTATTGATAGAAATGTTCAATGAAGTTTAAGTATTAACAGCCTAATAGGTAGGTGTTCTGTCAGGAAAACTTTGATTAGGGCATTTTATTGGGTGGGCTTATATATTTTTTTGACTTCCTAGCATTTGAACCCTCAAGTAGATTTGTGGACCTTAGTCTTGCTCTTTTGTATAAAGATCTAGAGAGATAAAGGGATCTTCCTAAGAACAGGAAATGGAGGAAAGAAATGAGGGAGAGAAGACAGAGAACTGGAAATGAAAAAATAAATCCTTACTCTTATCTAGTAGTCTTACTGTTGCACAGTAATAAAAGAAATTTAGGGAGTCATCTGTTAATGGAGATTTGTCTTTTTTAGAAGAGACAGAGAACTGCCTTGTTTTTAAAATTGTTTTTATTGATGTAATAATGGTTAATAACATTATATATTTTGGGTGTGCAACATTATAATTTGATATCTCTATGCTCTATTGTGTGCTTGCCACCAAAAGTCTAGTTTCCTTTCATTACCATATATTTGACCTGCCTTGTTTCTGAACTCTTTCTTAATATTGACAAATCCTCAGATGTGTGAGTCTTGAAAGAAAGCAGCAACCCAGTTCCCACTAGGGAAGCCAAAAGCAATAGTCTCTGTTTCCAGACCTTGGCAAAGAGGGCAAACTAGTAGGTGAACTAGCCTCAGCCAATTGGATGTTTCCTCCACCTCAGGACTTCGTTCTTGAAAATGTGACCAAAAGATGATGGGGCAATGAGATTAGAAGCATGGTGAAAGCAGTGGCTACATCCAGCAGTGGTGTCCTAGCCATGCTGTTCCTGCTGGGTAGCCTTCCTCAAGCTCTGCATTTTTATGAGCCTTATTCTCTATTATTTCCACTGATTCTGTGTACTACCTGATAGTTTCAGTGCTAGATATCTACCTAGGGAAGTCGATTTATATGGGCTACCTCAATGTGCCCTCATATTTTTACAGGGTGCAGCCAAGAGCGGGGACCCCAAATGGGCATTTAAAATGGGGTCCAGAACTTAAGGTGTCCAGGAGATTTTAAGATGTCTTCACCCGCCCCCCTCCACCAAGGTGTGGGTTGGGGGAAGGGACCAATGGAGCAGGGCCTTTGAAAGCTGTTTTTCATAGCAACAGCCTTGCAGCTAACCTCTGGCGTGGTCATTTAACATATCTATAGCCTTTGGCTGGTTGCTTAGATATGTTAAATAGGACTTCCATTCCCCATGCTCTGAGCCAGGGGAATGGAAGTAACTTCCCCACCAAGATGTGACTAGGGGCAGGTCCCCCAGAGCTACAGGGCCTGTGTGGGAGCTTGGAGAAGATTGGCTCCGGGACATGGGGCCACACCTCCCCAGACTCACAATGGCAGTCCAGTAAAGCTGGAAGGGTATGAGTTCTGGCATGTGAAGCCGAGTGTGGGAGGAGTCGGAAATGGGGCTGCAGAGGAAGATTGGCGCGGGGATTTAAACCGAGATTGCAGCAGCCATTGGAGGGAGAGAACCACACAGCTTTAGCAGAGTGAAGACTCCCGCGGCCCTGTGAGGGAGAACCACATGGCTCTGGCATAGTGGGGACTTCTGTGGCCCGGGGAAAGAGGACCACGTGCCTTTGCCAGAGTGGGGACCCTCGCAGCTTTAGAAGGGGAAACCACCGCCTGGTTTTAGCAGAGATCCCGGCGACTCAGCTGAGGGTGCTGAGAGCCCAGGGAGGTCTCCCAGTCGAGATCGAGTACTAACTGGGAATAACCAGAGGACTGCCTGAGCCATGGACTTCTATTTCCTTTCCTGAGATACGGTACTCTGGATTGGGCAAAAGGGGAAGGAAGGAAGGACTGTGTCTATTTGTGGGTGTTTTAGGGGACTTTAGGATTTTTGATAAAGACATTAGGTCACTACTTTAAGTTTGTATAGCATTAAATAAACATTTCCTTTCCTTTTCACGAATCTCTGGCATTGAGAGAGGTCTTTCCTCTGGCGGTGGACATAACGGACCTGGGGGCTTCTTTCAATAATAGTATATCATCCCAGGACCCCTTGTTTGTTCTGTAACAATATCTTCTAGCTTCTGGTGGGATTTGGCCATTGGAATCCCAGCTGGAGAATGGAGGGAATAGTGAATTCAGAATATTTACTATAATGGTTTCCCATGAAGTCATTTTGGGTTGGCTGTTGTTCAACAGAAATTCACTGTTCTTCTCAAGGTGGCCTACACTGCACATCTCTCTCTCTCCTTCCATGTTCTAATAAACTCTTCATCCCTTCATCTCTTTGAGCCAAGGGATAGTAACTGCTCCACTGGTGTTAATCCTGAGTCCTTGCATGATGCCTTGTTGCTGCCCCAATCCCCTTCCAACCCTCTGAAATTAGTTTCTTTCTAAGCAAACCCCTCTCCAATGATCTTAATAGGAGGGTGTCATCTGTTTGTCAGAAAACTTACTGATATGCCTTCAACTGCATTTATTTTCTGTTTAACTTTATGCCAAGGAAACCCAATGAGCTTAGCATTCTAAGAGGAGGAGAAAGAAATAAACAAAATCTCAGAGTTGGGATCAAAGGTGAAATTTTCAGTGAATGGTAATAAATGACACAGAATACAACCAAGAGGCCCTATTAGGAAAAAGTCACCCATGGGAAAGCATACATAAAAAAATAGCTCGAAATCTACTTAGAGTCTTCAAGCCTGGCTGCCAGTCACAAAATGGCAATGGCTACCAGCTGAATGTGAAAGGGAGCTTCTGTTCCCAGACATACAATTTTACTGAACAGTCAGGCCATTTATTTTTGTGTCTGAACAGTCGTTAGGCCCTCCCTCATTCCCTCCCAATTCATATGGTATTTTGCACAAAGCAAAATGTACACAGGTTTTTCCAAATGTCTCCTCCACAGTTTTCTTCACTGTCAGAGAGACACAGCTGCACCATGGAATGCTGGAATGCTGGAGCACAAGAAAGCTATTAATCTGGCTCCATCTAGATGTACCAAGTCTAACTGCAGGGCTGCCTCCAGTGTCATTTAAGGAGTATGTACAAAATAATACACGTTCAAAATCACAGACCATAAAACAAAGAATGAGAACTAAAATTATAAGGAAAAATAATCTGTAAAGAGCTTACTGAAATCTAGGCACTACTGATTTTGTACATATGATCTTATTTAAACCACACAATCCTGAAAATTAGGAGTTATTATCCTAATTTAACAGATGAGAATTAAGGGGCGAAGAGTAAGCAACTTTCCTAGATTACTCAGGTAATAAGTGGTAAAGCCAGAATTCTAAATCGTGCTACCCCACAATACTTACATCAGACAAAATAGACTTAAAAATAAAGGCCATAACGGGAGACAAAGAAGGTCAGTACATAATACTAAAGAGAATATAACTGTTATAAACATGTATGCATCCAACATAGGAGCACCTAAATATATAAAGAAAATCTTGCTGGACATCAAGGGAGAGATTGACAGCAATATAGTTATAGTAGGGGATTTTAACACCCCACTGATATCAATAGATACATATTCCAGACAAAAGAAATTAACAAGGCAACAGCGAACTTAAATGGCACGATGGATGGGATAGAATTAATTGATATTTACAGAACACTTCATCTCAAATTAGCAGAATATACGTTCTTCTCAAGTGCACATAAAACAGTCTCAAAGATAGACCACATGTTAGGACACCAAAAAAGTCTTCATAAATTCAAGATGTTTTAAATCCTATCAAGTATCTTCTCTGACCACAATGGTATGAAACTGGCAATCAATTACAATAAAAAACCTGGAAAACTTTCAAACACATGGAGGCTAAACAACATGTTATTAAACAATGAATAGGTTAACAATGAGATCAAGGAAGAAATAAAAAATTACCTGAAAATAAATGAAAATGAACACACAATGACCAAAAATCTATGGGACACAGCAAAAGCAGTCTCAAGAGGGAAGTTAGCAGCAGTACAGGCCTACCTCAAGAAGCAAGAGAAATCTCAAAATAATCTAACTCTTATTCAACAGAGTACTGGAAGCACTAGCCACAGCAGTCAGAAAAAAAAATAAAAGTCTTATCAACTGGAATTAGAGGAAGTAAAACTGTCATTATTCACAGGTGACATGATATTGTATATAGAAAACCCTAAAGTCTCCACCGAAAAACTACTTGCTCTAATACATGAATTTGGCAAAGTAGCGGGACACAAAATTAATATTCAGAAATAGGTGGAATTTTTATACATCAACAATGAACTATCACAAAGAGAAAGTAAGAAGACAATCCCATTTACTATTGCAACCAAAAAGAATAAGGTACCTAGGAATAAATTTAACCAAGGAGGTAAAAGACTTGTAGTTGGAAAATTATAAGATACTGAAGAAAAAAAATGAGGAAGATACACATAAGTGGAATATATGCCATGTTCATAGATAGGGAAAATTAATATCATTAAAATATCCATGCTACCCAGAGCAATCTACAACTTCAATACAATTCCTATTAAAATACTAGCCCTGGCTGGCGTACATAGCTCAGTGGACTGAGTGCAGGCTGGGAACCAAAGTGTCCCAGGTTCGATCCCCAGCCAGGGTACATGCCTGGGTTGCAGGCCATAACCCCCAGCAACCGCACATTGATGTTTCTCTCTCTCTCTCTCTCTCTCTCTCTCTCTCTCTCTCTCTCTCTCCCTCCCTCTCTCTCTCCCTCCCTTCCCTCTCTAAAAATAAATAAATAAAATCTTTAAAAAATACTAATGGCATATCTCACAGATTTAGAATAAATATTAAAAAAAATTATATGGAAGCAAAAAAGGCCCCAAATGTCCTCAGCAATCTTGAGAAAGAAGAATGAAGTTGGAGCTATCACACTACCAGATATCAAACTATACTAAAAGGCCAGTAATCAAAACTATGGTATTGGCACATGAACAGACATAGATCAATGGAACAAAATAGAGAGCAAGAAATAAATCCATGCCTTTATAGTTAATTAATATTTGACAGAGGACACAAGAACATATGATGAGGTAAAGACAGTCTCTAATAAATGGCATTGGGAAAATACAACAGATACATGCAAAAAAATAAAACTAGACACCTAGCTTACACCATACACAAGAATAAACTCAAAACAGATTAAAGACTTAAATGTAACTTGCAAAACCGTAAAAATCCTAGACAAAAACATAGGCAGTAAAATTTCAGAAATTTTCTTGTAGCAATGTTTTTTGCCAATATATCTCCTAGGGCAAGGAAACAAAGGGAAAATAAACAAATGGGACATTACATCAAATTAAAAATCTTTTGTACAGCAAAAGAAACTATCAACAAAATGAAAAGGGAACCCTCTGAATGGGAGAACATATTCACCAATGATACATTTGATAAGGGGTTAATTTCCAAAATATATAAAGGACTTACACAACTCCACACCAAGAAGACAAACAACTCAATTAAAAAATGGGCAAAGGACCTGAATAGACACTTCTCTGAAGAGGACATACAGACGGCCAATAGACATACTAATTATCTGAGTTTTGCAAATTAAAACCACAATGAGATATCTCTTCGTGCCCATCAGAATGGCCATCATAAACAAATCAACAAACAACAAGTGCTAGCGAGGATGTGGAGAAAAGGAACACTTGTGCACTGTTGGTGGGAATGCAGATTAGTGCAGACACTGTGGAAAACATATGGAGTTTCCTCAAAAAATTAAAAATGGAACTGCTTTATGACCCAGCAATCCCACTTCTGGGAATATATCTGAAGAAACCTGAAATAGTACTTTGAAAGAATATATGCATCCATATGTTAATTACAGCATTATTTACAATAGCCAAGATCTGGAAACAACCCAAGTGCCCATCAGTAGATGAGTGGATAAAAAAGCTGTGGTACATTTACTTGGCCGTAAAATGAAAAAGGAAATCTTCCCTTTTGCGACAGCATAGATGGGCCTGGAGATTATTATACTAAGTGAAATAAGCCAGACAGAGAAAGACAAATACCATATAATCTCACTTATATGTGGAATCTAAATGACCAAGATAAACTGATGAACAAAACAGAAGCAGGCATGGGTACATGGAACAGACTGACAACAAAACAGAAACAGGCATGGATACATGGAACAAACTGACAGCTGTCAGAAGGGAGGGGTGTTGGGTAGCTGGATGAAAGAAGGTGAAGGGATTATGAAAAAAAAAATATATATAAAAAACATAGGCACAGACCACAGAGTGGTGACAGCCAGAAGGAAATGGAGATGGAGATGGGGGAGGAGGAGGTGGGCAAAGGGGGATAAATGGAGACTGAAAGAGACTTTGCCTTGGGTAATGGGCACCCACTGAAGTGTGCAGATGATGTTTTGTTGAGTTGTACACTTGAAACCTGGATGGTTTTTCCATATTATATATATATATATATATATATATATATATATATATATAATTTGTATTGCCAATTTGCCTTTTTAAAAGTGCATGCCTTTTAAAATTCCCACAAACTGTGAATAAATGTGCTTATGTCTCCTGCTAACTAGACTGGGTAGTTTTTTAGTCATTGCCAATCTAATAGGCAAAACAAATAAATAAATTTTATTGTTTGACTTTCACTTTTAATAGTGGAGTTGTCTTTTCAATGTTGAAATTTTTGATTTTTGGGGGTACAGACTCCTTATTTTTGTTTGTTGATTTTTTTTGTTGGATTCTTTTCATTATTTTCTTGCCTTTTTTCTTCAAAATTTGAAGAAAGCAGGCCATAGGCTGGTAAAAAGTATTCTTTTAAAATAAAAATCCCTGGCTTGGGATGTATGTATTCCTAGTTCATATATCTTGGATCTGTACTACAAAAATTCAGAAATCCAAAAAGCCATTAGAATCTGATTTGTAAATTTGGATGCTTATGGGACTCCGTAAGCATGAGACACACCTGTTTAACTGATTCCAAATAGAGAAGTATACAGTGATGGTTTACCATCACTGTATACTTCTCTGGTAAACCTGGTAAACCATCTCCATTTCCTGTCTCTAAAACGTTCACCCTCATTTCTTTCTCTTAGCTTCTCCCACTGACTACTCCAATATTGTTTCCTCCTCCAGCACTCTACTAAACAGAATTTTTCATTACCACTAATGATCTCTGCATTCCTAGATTCAGTGGCCATTTAGTTTCTACCTTACTTGATATCTCAGCATCGCATGAATACAACTGACCACAGTCACCTTGTAGAAACCCTATTCTGTAGATTGTCCCTCTCTGGTCAATCTATCTCTTTTTCAGCTTCAGTATCTGTTGCTGAGCCATTAAATGTGGGCCTTTGTCACATCACATCCTAATCTCCCTTTTCTTCTCAATCTGTAGTCACTTTGCAGTCATTCACCTAGTAGTCTTTTCCAAGGTTGCTATCACCACCTAGATTCAGGCAACTGCCAAAAATGTGCCTCCATCTAGAGCTTATGCTCAATTGCCTGTTCAGCTCAGTACCTCCACTTTGATGTCATGAATTGTCATGTTCTCCCTGCCTGACCCACCTAACTACAACCTCTCGTACTATCTTCCTCAGTGTTTCCCATCTCAGTAAATGGCACCACCTCACTTCAATCTGCTTATCTTAGAAACCAGGGAGTGGAGTGAAGCTGCATCATTACCTCCTCAAGTGCTCAGTATAAAACGTGCTTAACTTTATCATGAAATTAAAAAAAAATTAAAGCACATTATAACTAAAGTAAGTCTTTAAAAATTCTGAGTTTCCCATAGCAATTATAATGGTGATTTTTAAAAAGGAATATCCAATTCTTTGCAGGTCCGTTCTTTGCTGTTGCACTAAGAGCTGTTTGGTAGTTATGCCCTGCCTAGGAGTTAATAGTCAGACAACAAACATCTCCTGTTGAATCTATGTCCTATAAATATTTTAAAATTTGCCTGCTTCTCTCTGGTGCCAATGCCCCATATTCCAATCCAGTGTGACTGCTTACCTGAATTTCTGCAATAGCCTCTGAACCCTCCTCCCTGCTGCATTTTATTCTCCACAAAGCAGCTGGGAAGAATAATTCCAGGAATACATATAACTGATCATATCAATCCACTGCTTGAAAGCCCTCAATGTCTTCCCATTTTCTCTACAAATCAGCCAGGCAGAAAGATTCCAGGAATACACATAACCAATCTTATCAATTCACTGCTTGAAAGCCCTCAATGGCTTGCCATTGTCCTTAGGATAAAATCTCAGCTTCTTAAGAATCTCAAGACCCTGCCACCTTTCCAGAAGCCAGTGTCACCTATTTTAGATCCTGGGAAGTGCCAAGCTCCTTATGAGCCTTGCAAGCAGTTTATAGGTTTACTCTCTGCCTAGAGCTCTCTCACACTTCCAGCTTCTTCTTCCGTTCTTACATTTAAAGTCCTTTCTTCAGATAAGGTATCCTTAACCCCTCATGCTAGGTCAATGCTCCTTGTTAAACACTTTCATAGTAATTCCCACTTTGCTTTTTAAGTGATTATTTGTATACTGGATAGTCTAATCTCCCCTCCCAATTTTAATGCAAACACCCTTTAAAATGTCAGTAACACACTTCCTTATACAAAGGAATTCAGGGATCCTTGAATCCAAATTTGATTCTAAAGCCTATGCCCACAACTACCACATGTACATAAATCTACTCATCTTGGAAGATGGCTTTTTGTCAGTTTTATGATGGCCCAGTGTTGATGTACAGAAAACTAAGGTTTGACTGAAGAAAAATATAACCTCTCTAGCCACATTCTAGAGCAATGATGTTCTGCTGTGGTGAATTCTCTTTGAACCTGTTCTTGTCACAGATTGCTCATCTCAGCCTTCTCCTGTTGGGAGGATACCATGGGGTCATTTAGCATACAGGCTGGACTGGCTAAACTGGCCGAGCTCTCCCATTGTATAGTCTCAACATCCTTAAATGAGGGTAACATTAACCACAATACAGGGCTGTAATAGGGCTGGCTCATTTAGTAAAGGTTTAATGAACATCTAGTATATGCCAGGTTTTGGTTTAGATGCTGGGGATACAAATGCGATTAGGACGTTTAACAAAGCGCCTATCTCATTTAGTTATGAATGGTCGCCATTACTGGTGTTACAGTTCTGCGTGGACGTTTGCCTATGTCACAGAGCTTGAGTGAGAGCATGTGATATTTGTGACGTTTGTCACTTTCCGGACAGTGTCCCTGCGGGGCCTAAATGCCCACCAGAGTTAGGCTTCAGTACTCCAGTGCACAATGGCGTGGCACGTCCACTCCACCCCTCTGGGCCACCAGTAGGTGCGCAGGCTCCTTCGACACCCCGCTGCATCTGCGCCTGCGCCCCATCGGCGGCCCAGCCGCCTTTCCCCTCTGGGCCACCAGAGGGTGCGCGAGCTCCTGCAACAGGCTGCTGCGTTTGCGCCTGCGCCGTACCCGCCGCTAGGCAGCTCCTCCCCTCGGCTCCACTCTCTCCCCGCCCCGCCACGCGACGCTCCACCTTGGTTGCCCTAGGTTGCTGTTTGTTGACTTCCGGGAACTCGGTCGCCTCAGATGCGCACAGTGTCGCTATGGAGGCCCGAGGGGCTTTCACGGCCTGCTTGGTGGCCGAACGGCTACTTTAGGCGCAACCGAATCGACCCCGCTGTCTTCTCGGCCCAGGCGCAGATTCCCCGTATTGCCCTCGGTATGGGGGAACCTGAAGAGGAAGTGCCCGGTGAGTCGCGCCCGCAGTAGTGGCAGCGGGCCCAGAGGGAGGGTCCGCGGGAGGGCGAGTGGCTAGGCCCCGCCTCCAGGCCGGCCCCATTAGCGGCTTGTCCCCGGCCGCGGACACCTGACTAGGGCCAGAGCTGTAAGCGCACCCCTGGTAAAGACTAAGGAGCGAGGAAAGGCAGGGAGGGACCTGAGGGGGAACGACGTCAGAGGGGGAGGGTGTCTGTCTTTTTTGTTCTTGTTTTTAGTCCTCTCTCCACCCGAGGATATGTTTATTGATTTGAGAGAGAGAGGAGGGTGGGAGGAAAGAAAGAAACATCGAAGTGAGAGAAAGAAAGAAACATCAGGGGTTGCCTCCCGTACTGCCCGGACCGGGAAGCGAGCCCTTTTGCTATACGGACGAGGCTCCAACCAGTTGAGCCACTCAAGTCTTTTTTGTTCTTTTAAAATAAGATTTATATGAGTTTCTTGAAGTTGGAGGCAGTTTTTACCTCCCTGTAAGCTTCCCCAGATTCCTTCTAAGTCTCCAGGATCCAGTTATGTATTGAATACCTTAAAGGATGGGTGATTAGGGGACACGAGGTAAAAGAGGATGGTGAAAACGACTTAGAGAACAGAGTTGAAGAAGGAGCCATTAGTGAGGTTTTTTTAAAAGACTTTTTTTAAGTCTCAAAATACACTTCATGTTGTGACGTCATAATACTGCGTACCAGAAATAGAGGTTTCATGAAGCAGTACTTACTCTAACCACTTGGGATGTACTCAGATATTTTCTATAATACATTTCTTTAAAAATGCTCATTGTGACCCACTAAATTGATTTTGTGATCCACTAATCAGTCACGACTAACAGTTGGAACAAAAATACTGGGTTAGAGCAGAATCGTGCATTCACTGAAATAAGTACTAATTTTCTATGACGCTCTTGATTCTACCATAGATTCCTGTCCTCTTGGACAGGGGTTCACAGCTTAGTGAGGGATACAAGAGAAACAAAATGACAATGCTCATACAGTTTGGCAATAGGTGGCCAGGGCACCAGAGCAGAGACACCAAACCCTGACTTGGGTTGAGGGTATCAGGGAACATTTTCCTAGGGAGCCAGGGCAGGAAAAAGCAGTTAAAATTATTCATTCTAGGGAAACTCAGAGCCTATTTTAGGCCTACCTGGCCTACCACATCTCAATTATCAGTTAGAAATTAGATGCGTCACAATTGTTCTCAAAAGGTTTTCCATGTGCCTAGTCTCATGCATTAATATTTATTATTAATACTTATGTTCACTATGTTTTCCTTCCTGGTACCCATTAGTTTTGTTATGTGTGATCATGCTCTGAGATTTCCTTAAAGGCTGGATCTGGCCTCCTATTTGGGTGTGCACTTGTATTAAATGATTATTGGTGACTGGTAGGGGGTTTTGGCCTCCAAAATGGTACTGGGTCAAAGATCCTACATCCTGGTGATGTTACTGATGAAACTCAATACTATCCTGTTTCTGTGTGTGGAGAAAACGCTCAGTAAGGGGCTAGATCATGAGGTGGTAACCAGAATGAGTAGGTCCGCCTGGTGACAGCAGGACTATTTGCAATTGAAGACTGCCCTCCTTGTGATAGTATATGTCTTACTTTATACCAGTAAATTAATAATACATAATTTATCAGAGTTCATATATAAAATTAGAATGAGGTCTGAGGAGTAAGAAGACTGAATTAATAGAGAGGAAGGAGGGTATAAACAGTTTCCTAGCAGAGGCAAAGCTATCATGAGACAAGGAATATTAATAAATTACTGAGAAAATGGTACCAGGCAATATAGTAAAAGCTGTAAATTAAAAACTATCATATATTTGCAGATTCGGGTGCTGTGTTTACATTTGGAAAATCTAAATTTGCTGAAAATATGCCCAGCAAATTCTGGTTTAAAAATGATATACCTATATATCTTGCATGTGGAGATGAACATACTGCTGTTATTACAGGTTAGTATTAAAGTCTTAAATATTATAGATGTACTGTGTTTTAAACATATTGAAAATAACCTAGAAAAAGTGAAAATAATCAAGGTGGTCTTGTTTTTTTTATTTTGCCAGAGAATTTTTGACAAATTGATTCAAGTCTTAAATTTCAAGTTTTCCTTAGTGTATTTAAATATGATTTTCAATACACACAACTTTCTTAGAATAAATCTATTTTAATAGATCTATACAATAAAAAAATTATTACTGTATATTCTTAGAAACTCTCTTACACCTAACAGAGTCTGGCTGTAGGTATATGGATGAGGTAACCTGTTTCAACATGGAAAACAATGACACCTTAAATGTATCATTTTTATTAATTTATAATAACTTCATCTCATATTACTTTATATTGAAAATGTTTCAATTTATTTCTTTTTCTTTTCCACCAGGAAATAATAAACTTTACATGTTTGGCAGTAACAACTGGGGCCAGTTAGGATTCGGATCAAAGTCAGCAGTTTGCAAACCAACATGTGTCAAAGGTTTGGGATCTTTTCTCCTTTATCAGTTTAAATACTTAACAAACTAAAATAGTTTCATATTGATTGTGTCGTTCTTTAATATGATATTATAAATAATACAGCCTTTAGTTCTTTATTTTCTGATATTTTCTTGAGATTTATTGGCATTTAACATTATTTTTATGATATTTAGAACTACTATTACACATTAGGATCTAAAAGTCACATTGATTTTAAACCCGGATGCTACAAAAGTAATAATTCTGCTATATTGCACTTGAACATTCTTTTCTCTCACTGTTTGTAAATCTACTTAAATATTACTATTCTATATACAGAGAGCGAAAATATGTTAGAATTTTGGGCTCTGTCTTAGTGACCTTTGCAGCCAGTTATGCAAGCACTTAGGATATGTTCTATAAAGGTTTTTTTAAATGTGTAAATGAACTAATGAAGAACTTTAACAAAGGTATATGCCTATGAATATTGGACTTACAGTGTTTCATTGAGTGGGGTAAAAGGTAAAATTGATGATGGTGATCACAGATTAGGAGAAAGATTGGGTTGGTACTGGAGGCAGCATGACAGAATGCAGTGGCTCTCTGCACGTATTACTTACCTATGGAGTTTTTAATAATATATAGAAGCCTAGGTCATAACTCAGACCTACTGATTCAGAGTCTCCAGTGGTAGGGCTAAGCTATGTATATTTTTCTCAGAACTCTCCTGGTTACATTTTAAAGATTTTATTTATTTTTAGAGAGAGGGGAAGGGAGGAAGAAAGAGGAGAGAAATATCGATGTGAGAGAGAAAAATTGATTGGTCGCCTCTCATATGCACCCCGATCGAGAACCAAACCCACAACTCAGGCATGTCTCCTGACTGGGAATTGAACCTGCCACCCTTTGCTTTGCTGGAGGACACCCAACTAACTGAGCCACACCCCAGTCAGGGCTTTCCTGGTTATTTTGATGTACAACTAGTTCTGAAAACTTTTGGTTTAGTTGACTTTACAGTCAGATAGACTTGGGTTTAAATCTCAGCTCTACCACTTATTTACCATTTGACTTATATTATTTATCATTTTTATAACCACTTCATATATTAATTGTTGTATTTTTAGCTTTAAAACCTGAAAAGGTGAAACTTGCTGCCTGTGGACGGAACCATACTCTAGTTTCAACAGGTATGGCATTCAATTTGTATGACTTCCTGCCCAGTTTGAGGTCTTGTTCCAGTACATTTGTGACTTTGTAAAATTAATAGAAGTGACACCTTGGTAACAACAGTAGGATTTTTAAAAATGGAGATGGATAGTACACTTGTTTGCTTTTGACAATATGCAGATAAATGGTAAATGGCTGAAGAAAAAGCTTGTTTCCTTGGATTATGTCAGGGGGCAGCATCTCCCCCCTGCACACATCAGGGGGTAGTTGTTCCTGTTCGTGTTCTTCCTTTTCTGAGGGTGAGTGGGAGCCAAACCCACCCTCACAAAAACCTCTATTAATGTGAATCAGCACAATTTCAGTTAAAATCTAAACAGCTTCTGTGTGTGTATAGAAATTGACAAGATGATTCTTTTAAAAAAATTTTATTTATTTAGTTTTAGAGAGAGGGGAAGGGAGGGAGAAAGAGAGGGAAAGAAACATCGGTGTGGTTGTGTCTCATGTGCTCCCTACTGGGGATCTGGCCTGCCACCCAGGCATGTGCCCTGAGTGGGAATTGAACCGGCAACCCTTTGGTTTCCAGGCAGGTGCTCAAATCCACTGAGCCACACCAGCCAGGGCTGGCAAGGTGATCCTTAAATTTGTGTGTGTGTAGTGGTTGGCAATGTGATTCTTACATTTATATGGAAAAGCAAAGGACCTAGAATGACCAAAACAATTTTGTAAAGAACAAAATTAGAGGACTAGCGCCACCTGAGTTCAAGACCTACTGCAAAGATACAGTAATTGAGAGTATGCTATTAGCAAAAAGATAGATAAAGATTAATGGAACAGAACAGAATCCAGAAATAGATTCATACGCATATGCCCAACTAATGTTTGACAAAGGTACCAAGACAATTCAATTGAGACAAAGTAGTCTTTTCAACAAATGCTCCTGGAACAATTAGATATTTAGGCTCTGGCCATTGACCAATCCTTCCTACCTCCTTTCCCTTCCACAAAGTTTCTGTCTTTAGGCTATTTTCCTTGCCTTGATTCCTCCTCACCTCTCCACCCTGTTCAGACTTTTCTTGCTGAAATGTCTTTTCCTTGGATTCTTATCTTTTAAGATTTGGTGTAAGCCTGACTTCTTCCAATGGAGCTTTTGGTGGCTATTCAACTTTTTACTCATGTGGTCTCTGAACTGCTAAGTATTTCACCAACTTGGGTTTGCTCCATATGTGTAAATTGTGTGGTCCAATTCCATTTGAAAGCTAGTTTCATTTCTCTCAGTTAGGATTTTTTTTTTAAATCTCATTTTTAGACCTGGCTGGTGTGGCTCAGTGGATTGAGTGCCCTTTGGTTTGCAAAGGGTTGCCAGTTCAATTCCCAGTCAAGGCACATGTCTGGGCTGCAGGCCAGGTCCCCAGAAGGGGGTATGTGAGAGGCAACCAAACATTGATGTTTCTCTCCTTCTCTTTCTTCCTCCCTTTCCTTCTCTCTAAAAATAAATAACATCTTTTTTTAAAATCTCATTTTTAATTTGTACTGATTCAGTCTGGTTTTGCCCTCAATTTCCCCTATTATTTAGTGAGGCTTTGACTTCATATGCATTTTTATGACAGATATCACTGTTTTTTTAATATGTATATGTCTCAAAAAATCTTTATTCATAACTTACTGGTAATATTTATTATGTAGGCATAATATACTTCTTACTTAATTAATAAAGTAATTAACATATTTATAGTGCTTCCAATGAACCAAATGCTGTTCTAAGAATATTATAAATGTTAACTAAGTTAAACTTTATAACTGCTCTATAAAGTAGGCACTGTTATTAGCTCTGTTTTACAGATAAGGAAAAAGAGACAGGGAAGGGTTAAGTACAGCTTGCTCGAGGTTACTGAGCTGATAAGAGGCAAGCCAGAATTTGCAGCCAGGAAATATGGCTCTGGAGTCCTTTCTTCTAAATACAGTGTTGTACTGCTTTTCTATTTAGCTATAAAATTTAAAAAATTATACAACATAGACTTTCCATGTTTCTAATATATTCTTCTTGAATTTGTCTCATTTTACTTATTTGTTACTTATATCTTAGCTTTAATGGGTATGGAAGTTAAAATTAATGAACCGTATCTCTTTTAAAATAGTTTGATTTGGATTGTAAACTAACTTGGAAATTACTGTCTTCTTTTCTGCTCTGAGTTAATAAAGTGCTGCATGAGTAAAAAAATACATTCCACACATTGTGTGCATTTCAATTGCTACTGGGACTCTGGAATGATTTGTAAAATCTCACAAAAATGTATAGCCTTGCTTGTTTTACTTCATTTTTGACAATGAAATGAAGTTATGCACCAAATTATAGGGTAATGTCAGCTTTCAACTTTCTTCACTGTTAATAGAGGAAATATCTGGTGTACACTGGCTTTTCTCATAAAAATGATGACTGCAGTTTACTGATGTTTTCTGTGTGCAGAAGGAGGCAAAGTATATGCAGTTGGAGGAAATAATGAAGGCCAGCTAGGACTTGGTGACACTGAAGATAGAGACACTTTTCATCTAATCGAGTTTTTTACATCCCAGCATCAGCTTAAACAGCTCTCCGCTGGATCTAACACTTCAGCTGCACTAACTGGTGAGACTTTTTTCCATTTCAAGCTAGGGCACATCCCTTTCCTTTCGACTAGGATGTATGAACTCAGTAAATTGAAGAGAGCATTGCCATTTAGTTTTGTTTCATTGGTGATGTGTTCTCAGAAGGCATTTAAAATAGAACTTTAAACCATGACATATATTGCAATTTTATGCTTATTTAGAGTTAGATGTCAACATACACTTTGAAGATAATTGATAAATAAATTCTTAGCTATGTTTCTATCTACTCATATTCTTATGAGTAGATATTCTTCAATATTATTTTCATTGAATGTTCTGAAATTATACTTACAGCTTTAATGAAGTTACTTTCAGAAACATCATAGAAATCTGTTGGATATATGTTGTTAAAGTAAAATTTGTAATGGCCATATATCTCTCTGCCTCCTTATTAAGAGCCTATATGAGGAACTTCTTTAAAATTTGGATCTAAGATAAACCTGTTCTCACTAAAGAAGCTGCTGTTGTGCTTCTTTGTTCCAGTCTGGAGAACTGTTCCAGAACTTACAGTGTTGCTCTGGCTGTCAGGAGAGCCAGAGTCAGCTGTGAGGCTCTATCCTTCAGTTCAGTCAGTAGCACAGTTAACGTTTTGACATCTTTTTGTTGGTTCTTATTTTCAGTTTTTCTTTTATTTGCCTTATTGTTAAATCAAAGATTGATTCTTTCTTCAATTTTTTTAAAGATTGTATTTATTTATTTTCAGAGAGAGGGGAAGGGAGGGAGAAAGAAAAGGAGTGAAACATCAGTGTGTGGTTGCCTCACACACACCCCCAACTGGGGACCTGGCCTGCAACCCAGGCATGTGCCCTGGCTGGGAATCGAACTGATGACACTTTGGTTCGCAGGCCAGCACTCAGTCCACTGAGCCACACCAGCCAGGGCCAAAGATTAATTGTTAAATTAATTAAAAGGTAAATAAGTCTAGATGATTTCTTTCTAAAATACTTTCCTCATTTAGCTTTTCCAGACATCAAAAACCCTATCAGAAAGAACATAGTTTAACCTGTATTTGAGATACTATGCATGCTAATATATTTCCTGATCCTCTGAAGCTAGGTTATATGTTTCAAGTCTAAATTGTAAAAAATAAATAAATAAATAAATAAATAAATAAATAAAGTTAGGGAAATCCATTTATTTGTTTTTATTTAAAGCATCATTTCCTCTGTGTTCTCAGAGCCAGGTCTTCTAGGCCCTTTTGACCTGGGACTTACTTCCCAGGGGATGATGTCCAATGTGACTCATGGTGTCATTTAGTTCAGTTGCAGGTAGACTGTGTGAAAGGAAGAAACCATTTTCTGTTTAGAGGCATTAAAATAAGAAAAGGTTATTATAGGAAAGGACATTCTGTCATTGCTATTAAGATAAAAATATGGACATGACTAAAGTGATTTACATCACGTTAGTTTCTGTCCTTTATCATTATAGAAGCATTTTGTACTAGATATTGAACTGTTAAGTAGCTAGCTGGTATAAATGTCTTAGGAGTACTTTTCTTTCCAGCATATAATTTTTCTAAATTACAGAATAAATGAGGCATTATAAACACAATAATTCATACCCCTGCCACTTTTTAAACCTTTATTCCTCCTTGTATTTTCTTTTTAGAAGATGGAAAACTTTTTGTGTGGGGAGAAAATTCTGAAGGGCAGATTGGCTTAAATAATGTATCTAATGTGTGTGTTCCTCATCAAGTGACCTTTGGGAAACCTATTGCCTGGATCTCTTGTGGATATTACCATTCAGCTTTTGTAACAAGTAAGACAGAACATTTTGGATTCATCATGTTATCTACCATTTCTGAGTTCTTAGTTAATAATAAAATGATATAGCGTTCTACAGTTCCATAGAAATGCCATGTTAGTCTATGTGATGAAATAATTTTGGTCTGCTTTAACAATATTTCTCCATTTCAGTAATGAGAGTTTATCATTTCAAACTCTCTGATTTGGTAACTTTTTTAATGAAATTAGGTACATTAGAAAAACAAAATTTATATGTTAGAAACCCTTTTAAGTTTTGGATCTCAAACTTGTTGGAATAATTTGGCATGAAAAATAAGACCTGTGGCCCACTTTCCTCTGGATCTACTTGCCTATGTACTTTGACCTATTCTACTCTTGTCCTGATACTTTGCTTTTATTGTTTTAATAAATGAAGCATAGACTTGCAATGTGTGAACAAGGATAAAGACTAGATGGAAAAGAAGAGATGTCAACATAGAATATGATTTCCTTTGGTGGGATTTTTCTCAGCATACTCAATTTCTCCCTTTCCTGTGCTCACTGGCAACTGTTTCTACCTTAGTTAAAATTTTTGAAATACTGAACTCTATTATAGTCTACATCTACACTAGTAATAATAGAAGTGTGATCATGGCTTTCCATCCCATTGATGGTTTTTCTAACAGTAAAATAGCTAGAGGAAATAGTTTTGTGGTCCCTCTTGGACCTCTTTCTCCCTAAATTTTTGCTTTATATGTTTATTCCTTATTCCATATACCTCGGTTTCAGTTTTAGAAAGTTCCAATCGACTCATCTCAGTGCTGCTCTGACTTACCAGTGAATTGGAAGCAGCTTAGTACCAAGAGATGGCAAAATCCACCTTGGTTGGTATTATTCACCACTGTATCAGTTTTTATCTTGAACAAGCTGTTAATCAATAAATATTGTCAAATGAGGAAGTAAATGAATGAATGACCAATTAATTGTGTTTCTTGGGGCAATACTACCTACAGACGTATTAGTAACTTTAGGGTCCTGGGTTTGGTGTAGTCTGTGCTCACTTTGTTCATAAAACAAGTCAAAAAAGGAAAGAAAAACACAAATATAAAAACAATAAAAAACAAGCAAAAGCATTGTCTTATACTTAGGTTTTAATAAAACTTCCAGAATCACTTTTATAGTTAAACTCTGCCTTAGCCAGTGAGGGAAGAAGTAGAATTGAATTGTTTGTCTTAACCAACAAGTCTTAAATGGAGCTTCTTTGCTTTGTTTTATTGTTTTCATGTCTTTAAAAAATAGCTTAATTGAGATACAGCTTACGTATAATACAATTCACCCATATTAAGGTATGGAGAGCACCAGGAATTTATAGACAGAGGTGCAATGGGACTCTTCTGGGCTTAGTAATTCATTTCATATGAGAAGCAAAAGGCATGGGAAAAGGGGAAGGGTGCTGACTTACTGAACACCTCTTCTGTGCCAGTGTTTGCTACATACTTCATAAAAAACTTGTGAGAAATCATTATAGCTATGTCTGTAGTATTTGTCCAAGTTTTTTAGGTAAAATATAGTTGGCATACATTATTATATTAGTCTCATGCCTGAGCAAGTTTTAAGTAGCGCATCCCATGTGTATTGGATGTCCTACAATGTCTCTAAGTTCTATGACTTGCTGGAAGGACTGTCAAGCTTCTATAGCAGGTTACACTCATGGCTAAGATTTATTACAGCAAAGGATACAGAACAAAAGCAACAGGAAAAATAAATGTACCAGTGGAGTCTAGTCAGGTCCAGCATAGGCTTCTTAGTTCTTCTTCTTCCTAGATCACATAGAACATGCTTTGTCTTTGGCAGCAAGCTTCAGGGACATGTGTGGAATGTCTCTGCCCAGGGGAGCCCACTTAGTCTCAAAGTCTGATATGCAGGGCACTGATTAGGTAGGCATATCCTCCTAGCAGCTGGCCACAGCATATGACACTCAGGTCCCTCAACAGTGAAACCAGGTATACCTCATCAGTGTTGATGTTTGTGCACAGCAACCCTAAGAAGCTAAGCTGGCATAATTTATTGTTCCAGGTGTGCATAACAAAATCACCAATCACTGACATAAAGAACATTTCAGGGGCCATATTCCCGGGGGTTGGTCAGTGGTCAATCATAGTTCTCTTGGAGAGGTGCAGTTAATAAGCAACAAGACCTGCTGTGTTACCTCCTTCCTCACACCAATGGTGATACATTCTGTGTCATTCTTTAGACTAGATTGTATATTTACAAAGGTTTTTTAATTCCTACTTTATAGAGCTCACTTCAGTTCATAGAAGTGAATAAGAGAAATTTCTTACTTTTAAGAAGTTCATAGTCATAGTGAGGTAACTGTAATAACAGAAGCAAGTCAGTAGTGGTATTGACAAGCCAGTGATTATATGTTGGTTTTCTTGATAAGAATCTTTGTGGAGGAAGTACCATCTATCAGTAAAATCTGTTATCTTAAGACTCTTAAGATATATTTACTCAGCTTTCTGAACTGAGTAAATATATTGAATTTACTGAGTTTCATTAAACAAATTTAATAAAAAGCAATTATTCATTCATATATTCAACAATTATTCATTACATGCTCAGTGTACTAGATAGATACTCTGCTAGATTTTTGGAATACCTTAATGAGCACAATAAAATCTGTGTCCTTGTGGGGGCTTAATGTCTAGTTATTTTGCTTTGTTTTTTTTTTAATTAAAGATTTTATTTATTTTTAGAGAGGGGAAGGGAGAGAGAGAGGGAGAGAAACATCAATGTGTGGTTTCCCCTCATGTGCCCCCTACTGGGGACCTGGCCCGCAACCCAGTCATGTGCCCTGACTGGGAATCTAATCAGTGACCCTTTGGTTCATAGGCTGGCACTCAGTCAACTGAGCCACACCAGCCAGGGCTCATTTTGCTTTATTAAAAGGAAGTAGAAGTAAGATAGTCCTCGCTCTTTTGTTAAACAGCTAAAATAATTTTCCAGTTGTTTCTTAGTAGTAACAGTTGTGAATTATTTGTGAAAATTTTAGACTAGAATAATCAAAGGGAAAATAAAATTTGGCTTTCTTTCCTCACCATATAGTAGAAATATTTCAAGAAAAGTCAAATTTATTAAGTTGATGTTTTCTACATTTTTTATTGAACATGAGAATGTGTACTAAAAAGGCCAGTGTCTTATTCATATTTATGTCATCATTGATCACTGTTATTTTCCTTTAACAGGGGACGGAGAACTCTATACATTTGGAGAACCTGAGTGTGGGAAGTTAGGTCTTCCCCAAGAGCTACTGATGAATCACAGAGTGCCCCAGCTGGTGACTGGAATTCCTGAGAAAGTGCTCCAAGTAGCTTGTGGTGGAGGGCACACTGTGGTTCTCACAGGTATGTGGGGACCCTGCTGATCTGTTTCTTACTTTCTGTGGTGGCCAATGAAAAAAAATTTAATATATTTTTTATTGTGGTAAGAACACTAATCATCTAACTTACCCTCTTAAGTGATTTTTATTTTTATTTTTTTATTGTTCATGCTATTACAGTTGTCCCTACGTTTTCTCCCTTTGCTCACCTCCACCCAGCCCCAACACTTCCACTTCCTCAGCCAATCCCCATATGGTTGTCCATGTCCATAGGTCATGCATAAATGTTCCTTGGTTAATCCCTTCACTGTCTTTTATCCAGTTTCCCTCCCTCTGGCAGCTGTCGGTCTGTTCCATGTATCTGTACTTCTGTTTGTATTTTGTTTGTTAGTTTATTGTGCTCATCAGATTCTACATATAAAGTGAGTTTGTAGAATACAATATTATCTATAGGCACAATGTTGTATGGTGAATTACTAGAACTTGCCTTGCATAGCTAAAACTTTTATACACATTGATCAGCAACTCTCCTATTCTCCTTCCCAGCTACTAGCAACCACAATTCTAGTCTCTGCTTCTATGAGTTTGGCTATTTTAGATAGCTCATATAAATTGACTTTGGATCTTTTCTTGTTAAGAGTCTCACCTTTTATTCCTGTAGTTAATATACATTTCTGGCCAATGGAAGAATTTCTTGAGGAAAAATGAATTTTGAATTGTTTTCACTAACATAACTGATGTTTTTATGATCTTAACACCTTTAATGGCAACAAATGACAGTGCTTTTAGCTCAGTTTCAAAAACAGAGTGTTTTCCATATGTATATAGAAATACTTGTTTTTCCTATATATTGCAAATATATGTTTTTCATATATATGTGTATATGTATTCCATATTTATCAAAAATTGACTTTTTCTGAAATATTTTCTTTTGGAGAAGCGCCCTTGTCATGCTGTTTTCTACAGTCATTGATAATTCTTTTCTCTGTGGCATTCACCATGTATAACTTGGTGATTCCCTTGTGATTTTTATGTTCTGTTATAGTAATTCATTAAAAATGTTAAGATTTTAAATTATAGGTAATAAAAGAAAGTTAGAACCTCAATAGTAATATCAGTTTTGGCTTCTGAGTTTGGTATTTGGTATAATATGTCATTTCTCAGGATTCTAGTTAATGTATTAAGATATACTTACTACTTGATAATATGCTTACTAAATTGATGTTCCTATATTCGACATTATCTTTATTTAAATGAGTAGTATAGATGTAATGCAATTAGGTAGTGAATTACGACTTTTTTTTTGGTTAGAAAGAAGTGAACAGTTTCTGAAATCACCATTAATATTTAGTAACCTAAAGTTGGAAGTATTCTAGATAAATATTGAATAATATCCAGTTTTCAGATGATATACTTAATATTGCAAGGTGATTGAGCAATATTTTATCTTTAGATTTTCCTCTCTAACATAGTTTTTCCTTGGCTTCTTTTTCTTTATTATTTTCTTAGTCCTCATCTGAGGATATGTTTTACTGATTTTAGAGAAAGAGGAAGCGGGGTCGGGGGGAGAGAGAGAAAGAGAAACATCAGTGTGAGAGAGAAGCACCAAGCAGTTGCCTCCTGTATGTGCCCTAAAAAGGGATCAAACCTGAAACCTAGGTATGTGCTTAGACCCAGAAGTCAAACCCACGACCTTTTGGTGTATGGAATGGTGTTCCAACCAACTGAGCTGCCCGGCCAGAGCTCCTTGACATTTTGTCATAGTTCTAGTCATGCTTATTAAGATATGGTTTACCAGAATTATAATTTCCAGATGGAATCTTTTTCCAAGTTAGAAATAATTTTTTTCATGGGAAATAATTTTGAGGCTTAAGATTTTTTAAAATTTTTGCTGACAAAATGAATTTTCATATATTCTCCAAAAGATTTATTTTAGGAATTAAAATTTGAAATTAATCTTTATAAATTATCTGAAAATTCATTCTATAGCCAGAAATGCAACTTATCTTTATATTGTATATTTTATGTAGTTTGTACAAAAATTACAGAAAATATTAATTTATTAGGTGACTGTTCTAAAGGATACAAACACTGATTATATAATAATGTCATTCAACCATACATTGTAAAATATATTCATGTATTATAAAATGAACACCAAGGTCATTTATGGTACTTTTCATTATACTTAAAATTAAAAATGCTCTTAAGTGTGATGTTTTCTTACAATATTATAGACATTTAGCTTCCTGTGGACTTTGTTTTGTAGTTCAGAACTATGTTGTCAGAAATTGTTTGTTTTGAGTATATTTTTGCATACTTTGCAATCTCATAGACCAGTAAAATTTTTATATTTTAAGGTTTTTGTTTTATAAAATATAAGGATGAACATATGGTTGCCAGCTTTCGATTTTCATTTGGCTAAATATGGACATTGCAAACAATACAGTTTTCACCATTATATCATAAAATAAGGGGAATTTTTCATAACAAAAATTAAAAAGCTCTTAATTTTATAGTAAAAGACACACCCTTATATTTTATGTTTATTTGTATGGAAAATTCAGTATTTCCTTATTTTTCACATTTCTCCATGGACCCATGAGAGCTTTATTATGAGCTTGCCCTGGTGAGAAAACTATATTCTCATTACAGTGGACACAGTGTGGGCAGAAAGGTTAAATATTTAGTCCTGAGAAAAACTTGACCTGAAGAATGTATTGACAAATAGTTTTATTAAGTATGAAATTGAATACATAAGAGTCATAGAATACTTTGCAAGACCTTTATGGAAAGAAAAGCAAACCTGTTCTAAATTACTCCCTTCACTAAAGCAAAGGGCTTAGATTAGATGATTCTGGGGGCGGGTCTTCCCCAGTGTTGTTTTTCCTTGTGTCTATAACTCTGATCTTAACATCTATTTAGGTATAATTCATTAAAATACTGTAAAGGTAATTTAAATTATCTCATTGCGAATGAATGTATTTAAAACATAATATTTAAATATGACTATGATAGGTTAGAAAATATAACTGCTGGTTGTAGTGATGGGTGATAGTATGATTAGTTTCTCCTTAGAATTAGGGAAACAATGGATTTCTATTGAGAAAGTGTCAGACTGGAACTTGGACAACCTAAGTGAGGCAGAGTGTAGATGCTATCTTGTATGTCATCCACAGCAGTTACAAAAAGACAAGAAAAGCCTGATTATAAGATGGGGTCCTCAGTGAAATCTGGATCCCAAGAAAAATAAGAACTTAAATTCTCCAGATTATGTTTGGACAAGCTAAGATCTTTGCAGGGTAACAAATTACTAGTCACAAAATCAAATGTATTCTGTGAAATTACAGTAGTATTGATCTGAAGCCAACTAATAAAAATCTGTTTCTCTAATATAATATTATTTTTAACATTGAATTACATTGTTAAATGTTACAAAGGTGATATGACCAAAATTTATAATAGTTGTTATACATAATGGTCTTAAATGAAAGAGTCTTAGGTCATTGAAAAAAAAAACAGAAACTATTGTCATCGTTAATCATCCAAGCACCTGAAAGTGAACCTAACAGGATAATGTGAATCAGGCTGCCTAAATGGCCTGATTTTATAAGCCAATATAAAACAGCTTAAGAAACTTAAGTAATTGTTGGCCAGCTAAAGATAGACAATTGTTTTAATTTATCTGCCATTTTATATTAAGCTGAACATTTAGAACTGGAGATATGCCATGTGATGATTAATTAAATTAAGAGATGGTATTTTTTATACTAATAAGCAGCAATTTTGTAATTGTTTCATTGTGGCTTTATATCCTTGATATAACATATCTCTTAAGAATTAAAACCTATATGTCTTATTTATGAAATAAACATGCTTTTCAGACAGAAAAAATATAAGGCCATGATAGTAGATAGTTATATGTTCATTAGTATCTTCCATTGTCAGAATAAGATGAGTCGATTAGAGAATTACTTTTTAGAAAAATGTTCTTTTTCTAATTTATTTTTTATTGAATTTATTGGGGTGACACTGGCTAATAAAATTATATAGGTTTCAGGTATACAGTTATGTAATACATCATCTGGATACTGTATTGTGTTTTTATCACCCCAACTCAGGTCTCCTTCATCACCATTTATCCCCCCTTTACCCTCTTCTACCTCCCCCTACTCCCTACCTTCCCTCTAGCAGTACTGTTGTCTATGTCCATGAGTCTTCCTGTTTTTCTTTGCTTAATCCCTTCACCCTTATCACCAAGCCACTAACCTTCTCCCCTCTGACAGCTGTCTTCTGTTCTTTGTATCCATCAGTGTCCACTTTGTTGGTTTATTTGGTTCATTAGATTCCACATATAAGTGAAATCCTATGGTACTTGTCTTTTTCTGACTGGTATATTTCACTTAGTATAATACTCTCAAGGTTCATCCATGCTGTTACAAAAGGTACAATTCTCTTCTTTTTTATGGATGAGTAGTAGTCCACTGCAGCTTTTACAACTGAATGTCCTATTATTTTTTTAAAACTGTCTGAATGTTTTCTCATTTAATCCTTACAGAAACTCTGTTAGAAAGGGATTATAATATCAGAGAATTTTAGTACCTTTCCTACTTGCCACAGCTAGTAATAATAATGCAGATTTGGGCTCCTGCCTGAATCCAAAGCTCTTTTTCTTCTTTGTAGCAGGAGAAGCAATGTATTGAACTCTGGAAAAGTAAACTGATATAATAAACACTGTGCTTCTTAACATAGTGGCCATCGAGAGTTATGTGTCTAAAATGACTCATCACCACTCATTTTTCCTGTTTTTGTGTTTTCCCATTTCTAGAGAATATGTGAGCATAATATTTACTAAGTTACTGGAGGTTCTTTGGAATCACTTAAAAACATTAATATAGATGAAAGCTTTTTTACCCTCTTTTCATTATTATTGAATTTCCTAGTAAATGTACTTTATCTATAAATAAACCTAGCATTATCTACTGTGTCTAAGTTCTCATGCAAATTCTCATGAAATTGTTTTACAAAATAGACTCTTCTATTAAACTACCTTTGAAAGTAAGGACTTTTTCTATAGGAAACACTTAATTTTTTAAGGCAGTGAAAGGAATTAACTTAATGACAGTCGATACTTTTAAAAAAAGCTGAGTGGTAATTATAGGGACATTTTAAATTATTCACTGACTTAACATATTTTTAGCAGTTTCTTTTATAGTTATGTGTAAAAGATGAAATCAAGCCCATGCCATAATTTTTATAGTTGTGTGTCTTGTCATTTTCCCTCTTCCTTCATTACTGAGAAGTGTATACTTAAGTATTAGGTATTCTTATATGGGCATTTCTTTCAGAGATACATAACCTTCATTGTGAAAGGTTGACTATCACAATTTTTCTAGATATAATGGTGACAGCATCTGCTTCCCTGCAATCCTTTTTTTGTATTTGCCCCTTCCTTTTCAGAAAAAGGTGTGTATACCTTCGGGCTGGGACAGTTTGGTCAGCTGGGTCTTGGCACTTTTATCTTTGAAACTGCAGAACCCCAAGTCGTTGAGTCTGTTAATGGCCGGAAAATAACCTCCATTTCTTGTGGAGAAAATCACACAGCTTTGATAACAGGTACAGATCATATTTCTGGTATATATTTATAGAACTGGATATATTTTACAACGTAAAGACTATATGAAATTAACGTGTCTAACTTAAACAGAAGAATAACTGAGAAAATTGAATTCCTTGTTTAATATGCCAAAATACAAAGTTTGTAAACTCTTTTTATATTTTAAGTCAATTTAAAATCAATGTAAATGATCCAAAGATTTAGAATCTCAGAATATGTCAGTGATAAGACCATAGTATTATACTTTGGCAGAAAGGCAGAATCTTTTTGAAACTTTATGAGCTTGAAGTTTCTTAACTCTGCTCAGGCCAGAGGGAAAAGCCTTACAAGAAAAAAATTATTTTGTGTAGATCCACATACCTATTATTTTTATTACTATTTTAATTTTTATTAAATTTATTGTTATAAAATTGTTTAATAAAATTAGATGGGTTTCAAGTGTATATTTCTATATTCCCCACATCTATTTGCTAGAAAAGAACTTATATTAAAATATTCTTCCTGTTGAGTCTGACACAGCCACATGCAGACTAAGTTTTTATGATGCTTTTGCCACCAGGAGGCGTTTTCAGGAGTGACCCTTTCCTACCTGCTCCACAATGATAGAAAGGCACCTCAAACACCACTAACTGAATATCTGAGTCTTCTAGATCTTCAACTCTGTCTTTTCTCCTTTATCCAGAGAGATACTGCATTGGGCCAACTTATCAACCTCAGAAACTAGGTGCTGCTATTGTAGGACTTAATAAAGATCTTTCTTTTTTTTTTTTTTTTATTTTAAAATATTTTATTTATTTATTTTTAGGGAGGGAGGCTGGGAGAGAGAGAGAGAGAGATATCAATGTGCGGTTGCTGGAGGTTATGGCCTGCAACCCAGGAATGTACCCTGGCTGGGAATCGAACCTGGGACACTTTGGTTCCCAGCCCGCGCTCAATCCACTGAGCTACGCCAGCCAGGGCTAAGATCTTTCCCTAAAATGACTGAATCAGTTACTTGTAGGTAATTGACATACTCTACAATTTTGATTTAGAACAAAAGGCTCTGTAATTTCACTATTTCCAGCTCACATTTCTATCCAGAAATGAAACATTTAAAAGCTAGAAGTCATATAGTGTTTTAGAATAATCCAGATATTGCTATTTCTTTTTTAATTTAATTTTATTGTTTATTTTATTGCAGTTTCCCAATTTTTCCCCTTTGCCCTCCTCTGTCCCGTCCCATCCCCCACTCCCACAGTCCAGATATTGCTATTTCTACATTTATTTCCCTTCTTTTAAACAAGCTACTGCTACAGTGGAGCTCATCTAATGGTGTCTGATTAGGGGAACTAGGAGTCAGCAAATACAAGGTCCTATAATACATTGTCGTTTCTTCCCAAAGAACCTTTCAAAGAGGCCTACCTGCCCATTTTCAAGTATTGATGTCTTTGTTAATATAGCATGAAATAGAGCATATATATACACAAATGTTTATATTCAGTTGTATGTATATATATATATATGCATATATACAATGTAAAAAAAAATGCTATTCATTTATAGTCCTAGGATTTTTGTTATGTAGGAATCCCTTACTGCATTATCTTTATCTCAGTTTCTCTGCCCTTACTGACATTTTTCATCCATTCTAAATTGCCATTGATGGTAAATAAATACTTTTTATGGATTGTCTAACATACAATGAGATTATTTGGCTAAACTTTCATAATACCTTTCCTCCTGATGAAAGACTTTATAGCACAAATAATTGAACATTAACATGGTTTGCCTTTTTGCTCATGAATCCTCCCCAGGGGACAGGTGTTATGAATATTTTTTTCTCCAGGATTAATGAGAGGTATGTAGTGGGTTATCTATGAATTCTTGCCAGTTCCCCATTATAGCCAGTGGCTCATATTTTGAAAAGCTCTCTGAGGTTAGAAGTGGAGTCAGGTGGCTTAGATCATAGTTTGTTTTTTTCTGACTAAAGATAATCAAAAGGGCAAACTTCAAAAAGCATTTTGGATAAAGAAATCAGGGTCAAAGGAAGGAGAAGGAAACATGATAAGGAATATACATAAAGAAATAAATATTTTATAGTAAGAATTATGCCCTAGCTGGTATAGATAAGTAGATTGAGCTTGGGCTGTGAACCAAAAGGTTGCTGGGTCGATTCCCAGTCAGAGCACATGCCTTGGTTGTGGGCCAGGTCCCCAGTAGGAGGTGCACAAGAAGCAACCACACATTGATGTTTCTCTCCCTCTTTCTCCTTCCTTTCCCCTCTGTCTAAAAACAAATAAAATCTTTTTAAAAAAGAACTATAGGAGCATAAATTTAGAGCATGAACAGTGGTTATTGCTGATTTATAGGGCATCTATTTTTGTACATTAATTTTTGAACTTCCCACTTTCCTGAAGTATGGTTTCTCTAATCATTTTTTGGTCAGTTCTCTTGGATTTTGTTAGTATGCAGTTACTTTACCATCTTGAACTGGAAGGCCTCAAATGTGATCTTTTAATTTTCCAGCTTAAAACTATTCATTTAGCTTATTATTGCCCTTAGGATAGAGTTCAGAAATTCTTAAGATAAACTAACAGGATCCTCTTTGTTGTGGTTCCTTCCTACCTCTTCAGACTCATCTTATATCACTCCCCCTTTGTGCTTCAGGCACGTTGTTGCCTTTCAACTCCTTGAGTATACTATATATATTTTTATTCAGAGCCTTTGTATGTACTGCTGACTCTGCCTGGAAGATTCTTTGTTCCCTTTTCTTGCAGCTAAACTCTGATCATCCTTTATGCCACAGTTTGAAACCCTTCCCTAATCCCCAGACTATTGGGAGATCATCCGTCTCCTCTGCACCCATACTGGCACCTTTCCCTTTACTTTTGCTTCCATGGCATTTACCCCACTTGAGATAAAAGATAAGAGGAAAGGGCTTAAGGAGTGAAGGTTCAGAATGGCTACTACAGCAGTGGAGCAACAGGGTTAACTGAAGAGAAGCAAAAATATTACTCAACATCATTGTGCATCTACCTAAATAGGCAACCCCCAGGGTTGGTATAGAGCAGGGACATCAAACTCATTTTCACCAGGGGCCACATCAGCCTTGTGGTTGCCTTCAAAGGGCCAAAAGTAATTTCAATTCCTTAACAGTTAAGGAGTAGTTACATTTATACAGTCCTAAAATTATTTCAGTGCTTTGAAGGCAACCGTGAGGCTGATATGGCCCCTGGTGAAAATGAGTTTGACACTCCTGGTATGGAGATTAGTCAGCATGGTTGGTTTATTGCATTTTCGTCAGCAGCATTCCACAGCCCAGGAGCAGAACTGGTAAAAGAGGCAGCTGGATTGACCTAAGCCAGTAGTTTTCTACCGGTGCTGATTTTGTCCCCCCCAGGGGACACATGGCAGTTTCTGGAGACATTTTTGATTGTCACAACTCCAGAGGCAGGGCTGAAAACACCAGATCTAATCAGTGAATGGAGGAAGAAGAAAATGAGTTGTATTGGGACGTAGGGGGTCAGAATATAACAATCTCTTTCCCCTTGAGAAGATGGCATGTGACATGAGATCTCATGCTGGTGCTGCTGCTTCACACAAGGCCTCAGAACAACTTGGTTTCAACTTTACAAATCACCAAAGGCTTAGCGATTC
Source organism: Phyllostomus discolor (assembly GCF_004126475.2). NCBI lineage: Eukaryota > Metazoa > Chordata > Mammalia > Chiroptera > Phyllostomidae > Phyllostomus > Phyllostomus discolor. The sequence goes on along the minus strand of NC_050198.1, from coordinate 22,505,389 downwards.
TCAGAGTATCTATTGTCTAATATTATGTGCAGGACCACAGAGACCACAGAGAGTATGGAAGCATCAATGAATCAGGGTAAATTCAGTGCATAATGTGAGGGGAAAAATTATAATTGCAATGTATGATAATATATTTGTCTGTTTATAAATAAATTAATACAATCAGCGCTTTTATAATTCTCTTTTTTGCATTTTAGATGTAGGCTGTATGTATACTTTTGGAGATGGTCGATATGGAAAATTAGGACTTGGAATGGAGAATTTTACCAATCAGTTTGCTCCTACTTTGTGCCCTAATTTTTTGAGATTCAGAGTTCATTCGGTAAGGGTGTTAGCATTTCCCCGTTTATATTTTCATATTCCTTTATTTTAGTCTTTCAGTTTTGTATAGAAAATATGCACTTTTATGTTGATATGAAAGAACATCATGGCTGTATTTAATAAATATACTTGTTTCCTAAAAGTCAAATGTCAGACGTAATGTCACTCTGAAAATCTGTGCCTTTCCTAATTTTCTTCTTTAACATCTTCCTTTGTGCCCTAATCTGGACTCTTCTATTTTATTCTCATATGTCTCCTGAAGGCATATGAGAAAAGTTTGTGACTCCTGCAGCACCCAGCAGAGTACCTTACTCACAGTAGTCATCTATAGATATTTGTTGAATCAGATATTACTAAGACTCTCAAATTCTGCATAAGAGAAAATTAATTGAGAGTTTTGAAATTATGTTTTGTTGGCTAAATGTTATTTAGATAAGAAGGTATTGTTTACAGTGTTATTGCTAGCAGGCATTTTGTATCTGTTATTTCTAACACTTGTACCAATTAAGAACTGTGGACGTGAAAAATCTGTTTCTTTGGTGATGATATTACTTGAAATTTGGTCTTCAAAACCTTAGTGCCTAATGCTATAGAACATTTCCATTCTTTGATTTGATACCTACTTAGTGAACCCCTGTTCTGAATAAGATACTGACTGAGTATAAGGGATACAAAGCATACAGTGATGAACAAAGTAATCACATCCTCATTCACTGAGCTTATAGTCTTATAGGGAACATCATTTTTAAAAGTGCTATACAGAAATATATAAATTTTAACTTTGAAAATATTATAAGGGACAGGTTCAGAATATGTTCAGAATATGCTATCTTTACATTACCATGGGCAGTTTAAAATGGCTAAAAGTCTGTGTATTGTAAGTACTACACAATGGCTTTTAAGCACTTTATTGGAAATCAGTTAATTCTCAAAATCCTTTGCATGTTGATTTTATTTTTCATTGTTCCATCATTGTGCATGTTTGTGTTTTATTCTAAGGACTTTTAAAAATGTTCATGTAAAGAAAAAGCTTTGAACCCTGGCTGGCATTGAGCCATCAGTGGATTGAGCACGGGCCTGTAAACCAAAGGGCCACTGGTTCAATTCCCAGTCTAGGGCACATGCCTGGGTTGCAGGTCAGGTCCCCAGTAGCAGGTGTGTGAGAGGCATCCACACATGGATGTTTCTCTCCCTCTCTTTCTCCTTCCCTTCCCCCCTCTCTAAAAATAAATAAATAAAATCTTTTTTAAAATCCTACATCCTTCTTTAAAAAGAAAGAAAGAAAAGCTTTGAGACATAATTAGCTCAAGAGACTGATTTATTCTTGGATCACCTTTTTCCAAGTGGAATTTCTCTGAGTAATTTTCAAGTAATTGACATGTTGCTCTCAGATTAAAATAATATTTTCTAACTTGTAAGGAGAATTGTAATATTACATTTAGTTTTTTATCTATATTATATCAAATAATTTTTGTGTATACTATCTAAAATTGAAAGTAAAATTTTATGTTAAACTTGTTCTAATTTTCAGTCACAGTAATTTGATGAAAAGAATATGCGGTTGATAAGTAGAAAATCTATGTATAACTTTTGACTTCCCCAAAACCTAAGTATAGTCATCCCTCAGTATCCACAGGGGATTGGTTCCAAATACAAAAATCCATAAATTCTAAAGTCCTTTATATAAAATGGCATAGAACAATGCATACGGTCAGCCCTCTGCATCCATAGATTCCCAACTGTGGATCAGAAATATTTTTTTTGATTTGTGGTTGGTTGAATCCATGGATGTGAAACCCAGGGATATGGAGGGCTGCCTGTTTATTTTTTAAAAAAATTAACTTAGTTGGTTAGAGCATCATCCCAATACATCAAGGTTGCGGTTTCAATTTCTGGTCAGGGCACATACAAAAATCAACCAATGAATGCATAAATAAGTGGAACAACAAATCAATGTCTTTCTCTAAAAATGAATAAATAGTTTAAAAATAAAAACATACAAGTGGACCTGTGTAGTTCAAACCCATGTTGTTAAGGGTCAACTGTATATTATAGTTCATGCATTTGTATGTGTATGTGTGTGTGTTTGTGTCTATAGATAGATATAGTCATTCAGTATGGAAAGTCTGCCACTAAATAAATGTTCTGTAGCTGAAAACTGTTAAACACTTATTTGTGTTTAAAGCCAGTATCAATTGATTTTTCTGTGGATTTATGCTGTAGGTTGCCTGTGGTGGATGTCACATGATAGTTTTTGCCACTCCAGAACATGTTACAGAAAAATTTGAATTTGTGGAAGAGAGTGAGCCTTGCACATCAGGAGCAATTTCTGTGCCCATCAGCAACGTGACCTCAGGAAGCATACTGCACAGTACTTTATCGGCACGTGTACGTCGAAGAGAGAGGGTACAGTTGTGGTCTATCCTATATAATAGTATTGTGTAGCACTGCAAAGAAAACTGGAAGAAAAAAATCCTTTTTCTTTTTAAATTAAAGAAGGATCTTGCCTGATATATTTACTAAATAAAATTATTATAGTTGAGGGCATACAAACTTTTAAAGGGAACTCAGAATTAAGCTGTTAAATATACAAATTAGAAAATTCAAATTATCACAAATAACCTTGGCATATAGACAGTGATACTACTATCTTATCACCTCAGATTGAATGCTGAGTTGTTTTCTTAACCGTATGTGTATTGACTTTCCTTTCCTTTTATCTTTTAGTTATAGTGCATGAGCAATGGTATGTTATACATTGTAAACAACGAAACATGGAGAACAAAGAAATAAGGTCTTCAGTTTGAGAGAGGACATATTTTTTTTCTCAATTAAATTTAGAGAGTCTCATTCTGTGCTTTAAAATTATTTTATTGATACTAAGTATATTTTTAAAAAAGAAAATGTAAATTTTTACAAAACACATTCCTTTTTTAAAAAATAGTTTAAGTTGTAAAATATATTCCTTTTTAGGTTAAAAGATTAAGTTTGACTTTTTATTATGAAAAAGTAACTATTGAGAAATATCCCATAAGTATTTTGTAGTTGTTGATGTCTCATGAGTAATTTTTTGTTTCTCAAGGAAAGCAGAGAAAACACACATACTTTTCCCTGTCAAGTGAAAAACAGGCTTCCAAATTGACAGTTTAAAGCAACTTATATAGAGACTACAGCAACATTTTTCAGCCCTTGTGGATTATAAAAAGTGAATTGTGTGGGACAGCCTATCTTTGAAGTCTCGCTCTTAAGTATTTTTAGCTACCACAGGTAGTTGATGTCTATATTAATATATAGCATCATCTAACAGTTTATTTAACCTTTTATTTTAAAGGAGAAACCCCCAGATTCTCTTCAGATGACACAAACACTACCTCCAGTTGAAAGGACTATTGGGCCATCTGCTTTTTCCCCCCTGAGTTCAGTTCCTTTCTGTGTATCTACAACTAATCTGACAGAAATGATGACTGAAAAAGAGGGCCACATGAAGCACATGGAACCAGGTAATACTTGCTAGACACTATGACTGCTCTCAGAAAAAAATGTACCTTTTATTCCTGTTGTTTTCATATTTACCTTAAGATGTTTTCTACAATTAAATATTTTTCCTAGTTAAAGACTGACATCTCTCATTTGAACTCAAATCCAGGAATGCTCTTACAAAGAGCAAGCCTTGTCACTCACCCTAAAACTTCCATATAACAGCAGCAGCATATCCTTGTAGGGCAGTGTTAGTACCTTAACTTATGTTATCTCCTTTAAACCCTGCCCTGGCTGGTGTGGCTCAGTGAATTGAGCGCGGGATTGTGAACAAAAGGGTCGCCAGTTCAATTCCCAGTCAGGGCACATACCTGGGTTGTAGGCCAGGTTCCCAGTTGGGAGTGTGGTAAGGCAACCACACATTGATGTTTCTCTCCCTCCCTTCCCCTCTCTAAAAATAAATAAATAACATCTTTAAAAAAAGGTAAAAATTAAAAAACCCTGAAGCAACTGTGAATTAGGTAAGAGTTATTTTCTTTATTTTTATAGATGAGAAAAGCAAGGCTTGAGATTGAGTGACTTGTCCAAGGTTGCTCAGTTTATAAATGAAGTGAATAAGTTTGAATGTAGGTCTTCTGGACCTATGTGAAGTTCTGTATTTAGGTAGTGGACTGTAGAAGTTAAGAGCCTGGTGTATGTAGTTAAGTTGATTTGAGACCAGATGATAGCTCTGACATTCATTAACTATGTGACTGACTTTGGAAAAGTTGCTTGATTTTCCTAAACCTCAGTTTCCCTATCTTGGAAATGAGTTCAATAATACCTACTTTAGGGAGTAAGTGTGACAGTTAAATAAGGCATATAATACACTTAGCATTGAGCCTAGCACCTCCAGAAAACTATTAGTAAATACAGTCCTGATTTAGTGTAGTAAATACCTCTACCTCATTACCTACATATAGGTATTATATGTGCATATGTAATATATATATTAAACGTATATAAATATATTTATATAAAATTGTTTTGTGTATAAATATATATAAATGTATAGAAGCATAATAGAATACCTATACATTAAATATATATAAATACTACATATTTAGTATAGTAAATACCTCTACCTCTCTACCTATTAGATATAGCTTTCATGTCTTTCATATTTTAAATTGTAATCCGAGGTCTTTAGCTATTATATACCTCTTGTAAATAATTTTGTTTACAGACATTTGTGTATCTTAGGAGTATGTATATATTACTTCAGGGCATGTGCTCAAATGATAGGGGCAGGACAAGAAGCCAAGACCAGGAGATCTGAGTAAGCAGTAGGTTTGGAATTAAGAAGATAATCTGGGATTAAGTACTGTGGCACAGATAATTTTTAGCATCTTAAGGATCAGGAACCTAGACAAATAGTTGAAGTAATAAAAGATGAAGCCTTGGCTGGTATGGCTCAGTGGATTGAGTGTTGGCCTGCAAATCAAAAGGTCACCAGTTTGATTCCCAGTCAGGGCACATGCCTGGATTGCAGGCTAGGTCTCTGGTAGATGGCACACGAGAGGCAACCGCACATTGATGTTTCTCTCTGTCTCTTTCTCCCTCCCTTCCCCTCTCTAAAATAAGTAAATAAATAAAAAAATCTTTAAAAAAAGATTAGGAACTCAGGCAAGAATTTTGGGTGGTGGTAATGGGATATTGCCTACAACTAGGGCCTTGATAATGAGCTAGTTTCCTGCATCTCACCCAGAACTTTTGGATGCTTCCTTTTGAGATAAAAATTACTGGCACTCTTTAGTCCTGTACACAGGAAAAGTAGATTCTGTCAATAGTGTGTACAAAGAAAAGAAGTTTGTGGTTTGGGGAAGTTATTTCCCACTTTAAGATTTGATTGTGAAGATATAAAGAATTTTGTAGCTAGATCAAAATGAAAAGCCATCCCTTATCTATTTTGTGACCATTTGCTAAAACTTTCTTAGTAAAAAGTATTTTGAAAGTTGTATCTAACATGTTATGTGACTTTTTCTCAGTTACTTGAAGATTTCAGTGTTTATCATAGAGGAAAGGTGGTCAGGGCAGGCCTTGTTGAGAAGGTGACAATTAAGCTAAAATGTAAATGACACAAAAGATAGCCACACAAAGAGAGGATTTGTATATTTCAGGCAAAGAAAATTAATATATGTAAAGATTTGGAGGCAGTTATAAGAAAAGGAAAGACAACCCTTCGGGCTAGAAAGTGAGGGAAAAGGCAGGACAAGATGATGTTGGAGAAAGACACAGTGACAAATCATTCATGGTTTTATAGGCCATGACAAGCCAATATTATTTGAGTGTCTTAAAATTCCACAGAGAGTCATTGAAGGATTTTAAACAGATGCTTCTATCCAACTTAAGTTTTCAGATGATCAGTTGCCTTTCTTTGGATTGTAGGGAGGCCAGACTGGAAGTAAGAAGAATACTTAGGAGCTTTTTGTAAATGATGATGATGTTTGTACCAAGGTATTCACAATGGAGATGGAGAGAAGGGGGAAGATTGAAAGTACATTTTAGACATACAACCAACTGAACTTGCTAAACTTGTTAATGTATTACAGATAGATGTAAAGGAAAGGGAAGAATCAAAGATGATTCCTAAGCAGGAAGATGGTTGACAAGTTTGAGGGAAAAAAATAAAATTGAGCTTGGGATACCTGTGAAACATCCAAGCAAAACTATCAAGCAGGCAGTTGAAAATGCAAGCCTACAGTTCAGAAGAGAGGTCTGGACTAGAGGTATAAATTTGGAAACTTATCAAAATAGAGATGGTATTGACAACCCATGAAAGTTTGTGAAATCACCTATTAGAGAGTAGAATTGGAAGAAAAGAGAGCCCAGGATTTAGCACTAAAGACATCTAACATATAGCTACCAAAGAAGCCTTCCTCAGCCTCCTCAGCCAGTTGGGTAGGAGGAGGGAAATTAGGAGAGTGGAGTCATGAATTCAAACTACTTTGCAAACATCAAAGAAAAAAAGCTCAAATAGTCCCTGGATTTAACATCATGCAGATTCTTGGTAGTCTTGACAGGAGTAGTTCCAAGGGAAGATCAGGGCAGAATCCAGAGTGTTAAGAGTTGAGGTATTAATGGGAGATGAAGAAGTGAATTGTAGATAGGGTGTGAAGATAATTCTCTTGCATATTTTGGTCATGGAGAGGGGTACAGGAATTGACTGGCAGCTAGAGAGAGATGTGGGGTCAATGGCAAATATTAGAGCATATTTGTATGCTAATGGACATAAGAGAGAGTGGTAAGCACATGAGAGAGACAGTATAACCAAAGGTGCAGAGCTTCTGAGAAGATAGGAGGGGCTCACATTCAGAGAAGTCTTTGGTAAGAAGAAAGGCATTCTACATTTTAACAGGAAAATATAGGTAAATGTGTACATTTGTTGGTGAGAAGATAAAGCAGATCAGATCTGATGAGTACTAATTTCTCAGTCCAGTATAAGACAAGGCCATGACCTTAAATGATCTAGTATTTTTCAAACCTCCATTCTCTGCCCTCAGTCTGTCCTGCTTAGCGCTTCATACATTAATCTTCCTCAGGTGTTGTTTAGTTCCTCTCTGCTCCAGTGCCTTCAGAGGATCCTAAGTATTTTTTTAAAAGAAGTGTAAATTTCCTCATACGACTCCTACCTGCTTCATCTTTCAGTTGTCTTTTTCTTATAATCCTGAGGTCCCAAGCCTGAAGACTAGCCCATGAGCTAAATCTAAGCAGACCCCTGTTTTTGGAAAGTTTTATTGGAACTCAGTCAAGCCCATTCCTTTAATGTGTTGTCTATGGTTGCTTTCACACTACAGTGGCAGAGTTTGATTAGTTAGGACAGAGACTGTATGGCCACAAAGCCTAAAACATTTACTTTATGGTCTTTTACAGAAAAAGTGGGCCAACCCCTGATTTTGATCAAACTGAGCTCTTCACGGTCAGAGTCAGTGGAAAGGCTATGAAAGTTAGACAGATCTGAGATTGACACTTGGCACCAAAAGGGTCACTGAACCTTAATTTATTCATTTATGGAATCAAGATATAATACTTATCTCTCTTGTTGTAATGGGATTAATGTAACATGTATATAACTTAAATGTATATAACTTAAAATATATGTTCCCAGGACATGGTAACCTTTCAATACAAGCAACACTGCTTCTGTTAGCACTGACCTTCATTTTCTTCCTTGTCCACTTTCATCTCTGCCTCTCAGAATTCTACTTATCCTTCCCTGTACCTCCTTAGTGAAACATTTTCTGATTCCCACCATTCAGATGTGATTTCTCATTCCCCTATGCTATATATTTTATATTATCTTATAGATTACAAGTTCATTAAGTATGGGGCCAGGTGGATACTTGAAATATCAGAGGGACTGCTTTGTAAAGTACATGATTATCTAGCCACCATGCTGTATACCTAAAACTAATATAGAATAGTATTGAATATAAATTATAATTGAAAAATAAAAAAGTATAGTGTCCAAAAGAAGAATTAATAGTCAAATTGGTATCACCTGCATCTTACATCACATGGAACAAACACAAACTGATTATTGGCTCATTTGAACTGAATGAGTTTACAAGGGAGAGATCAGTGTGGACTGGCATTTTTAGTGAAGACTTCACTAAGGAGCTCCTCTCAAGTAAATGTTCATGTTCTAAATGGGGGTATAATAATTGAGGAAAATATAAGGTAAATAGAGCTTATAACTTCTAATTATCTTTATTATATAATAACTTTTCAGTTTTCCATGAAAGTATCTAGGAGCTTGTACTAGTTATCTGTTGCTACATAACAAATGACCCTAAAATTTATGGGTTAAAACAACATTAGTTACCTCACACAGTTTCTGAGGGTTAGGACTCCAGGAGCAGCCTAGCTGAGAGTTCTAGCTCAGGGCATTTCATGCAGTCACAGACAGGCTGTCAGATGAGTCTGCTTTCATCTGAAGGCTGGACTGGGGCCATTGTTAGGGGGCTTCACTTTCTCAGCACATGGGCTTCTTGCTGGGGATATTTACAACATGACATCCCCCAGAGCAGTGATCCAAGAAAGAGAGAGAATATGTGGGACCAAGACACAAACCACAATAATGTCACAATTATGCCTGCTTTATTTTATTGACCATACAGACCAATCTGGTAAAATGTGAAAAGGAGCTTCATTGGGGTATGAATACCAGGAGGATGTGGGTCACTGGGACCCTTTTTTTGAACTGGCTTTCACAGTACTTGACACATGGGTGGTATTTATCCTAAAGGAATAGTGTTTGCCTATTCATATGAGTGAAGCGGTTGTTATCTCATCAGTGTCAAAATCTTCAAATTTTAAAAAAATTTTAAAACCGGTTATCACTGTGAATGAATTCTGTTCAATTCCTTTAACGTGGTAAAGGACGTTCAATAAAATTATATTTGCACTCTATATTACAGAATAATTTCTGTTTATTGTCCAGCTGTCTTTCACTTTTCCTTTGCAAATCTGGTTTTCTCTTTTCCCTTTTAATCATTCAGGTAATTTTCAAGATAAAATGATTAAAGGGAAGGATACAGATAATTCTTCATCGGCAGATACAGAAAGCCTTGGAGAAACTACTGATGTCTTAAATATGGTAATAGTTTTCTTATTTATGTATTTAGATGTAAGTTTGATTTTAGTTCATCATGTATTTGTGTGTATGTGTCTGTGTATGTATATACTTCTGTACTGTTATATGCATAAAATGTTTTTCCTTTTCGTTTTGTTTTATTTTTAATCAGCTTTATTGAGGTATAGATTACATGCAATAACATTTATTTCAGTCCTCACATTATGTATGCAGTTGACTTGATTATATTACTGCCTGAAGTGTTTTGTATTATTTATATATAGTTTTAGAATGTGTAAGTATATATATATATATATATATATACACACACACACCTATAGTCTTCATTGTTTTTAGAACATACTTTTTTTATTTATTTCAGACACATATGATGAGCCTAAATTCCAATGAAAAGTCTTTAAAATTATCACCAATTCAAAAAAGAAAGGTATAAAATAGAGATTAATTTTTATCATGGTGGGTAAGAACAGTTTAAATTTTTTTCTTTGAAAAGTTTCTGGAAAGAACACAAGAAAGGTAAGCATTCACTTACTTTAGAACTGAAAAGATAGGAATACAATATAGATCACCTCAACTTGGGCTTGTTCTGTTGGTGTGTATTTTCTTCAATGTAGCAAAGATTGACAGAATTCCAATGCCAAAATGTGCTCTTTGGAGTTACTAACAAGTCAGAATAGCCATACCTTCTTGTCATCACAGCAAAAAGACTATTGTTATAGTTCTTAAGGATTGGAAGAGGCTATTGTTTATCAGAGTGGCTCTCAGACTTCACTTGAGTATTACTTTGGATAAGTAACTGTGCTGACCATACAGAATGATATAAACATTTTTTCTAGCTCTAAAATTTTGTGGTTTTAGTGAGAATATTTAATACCAGTTGCTTTTCCAGTGTTTGGAATAGACTTTAATTTATCAAGGAATTAGTAACATAAAAATGAGATTAAACATTTAGAAATTAGCCAGAAACTGTGCATGGTTGATAAAAAAATAGACCTTTAATAAATAACAAATGAATAGCAAGAGGAAGGAATAGTCTAGTTTTCACGACCCTGGAGAGATCAAGGCCTCCCCTAAAATTCTTTACTTTTCCTAGCTTTACAGACCAGGGGGTGAAAGTATGAGGAGTTTGGAAATTAAAAAAGTAAGTTGGAGTAATGTAAATTAAAGGAAGAAGGCTAAAGAAAACATTTAGTTTATATTTCTAGTACCTTTTCTACATTGTTAAGCTAAAAATCCCTTAAATCAAAGTCACTGAAATGCAAGAGAATCTTGCTAAATTATAAAATTTAGTGCCAATCCTCATTAGTGTTATCTTTTTTCTTTACTGAGTCATGGTGAATAACAGCTTTTTTATGTGTGGGAGAGCTGTTCTAACACAATTGTGGAAGCTCAGTGAATGCTGCTTATTGACTCATTTTACTTCCAAGCAGACAGCTTTTCTGTGTCTTCCTCTTTGACTCTGGGCTCTGACTTTGCTGCTTTATTGTGCTAGGGAAATAAAAGCATGTACATTTAGGAATCATTTCTGGCACCTGGGCCTCTGTCTTCTTAGGGCTCTTGAAAGAATCATGACTTTTTAAACAGTAGGACCTAGAATAAACAAAAAGATGGCATTTCCTTTTGGACTGATAATATATTTTATACTTCACATAATCCTTTTAAGTAGATGCCTTACCAGGCTTGCTTTGGTGAGTAAAAAAAGATTCGTTGTGATATTTTAATATATTAATTTTAACGTGCTTTATAAATAATTTCTTTAGCAAAAAATTGACCTCATCCTGGGCCTAACACTCATCACAATTTATAAAACTCGATTTAGTGAGGTTTTACTATCTAGAGACCCAAATTTATTGAATATTTCAACCAATTAACTTGCAAAATTTAGGTTAACAACTTGATTTTTGCCTTATCTTGTCTAGCAGAAAATTAATTCATATTCTTAAAGTATCATTCAAATCTCAATGTTTCATTTCATAGTTTTTATTAAAATCTTATATTTTACCTTAAGTATTTTCCTTGTAGTATTTTTATATATACAAATTGTTATAATTAAGAATTATAGTGGATAAGAAGGTCAGAATTTTGAAATTCCAAGGTTTTGTTTTAAAAAGAAAAATATATTCATTATTACTTAGTATATTGGTAAAGATTTTATTTTCAGTTTTTATTTGTTATTTTCTTCTAGAAACAAGCTATTCATTTTTTTGTTTTTACAAATTTTACATTTTCATTTATTTTCTTTAATTTTGTGGAATTGACAGACCAATCAAAAATGGACAATTAAAATGATAAGAAAGGTTGAGAAAAAATTGAACTGCACTGAATGTAAGAGAAGTATACATTTTTAATAGTATTTTGCAAAATTAGCCTGGACATGTATTACATTTAAGAATTGATTTAGATTTAGAAAAGGGTCAGAGGATAAACATTGATGATACTGTGAGTAATGGCAAAATTAAGGCAAGTAGTAAGAATTGAAAAGTTAAATACAGACATGTTATTAAATCAAAATTACATACACCATAAACTTAGAGAACAGCATAAATTATCCCCAAAGAAAAAAAAAATCTGGTCAATGTTTGGTAAAATTTGATGTTTTGTTCATTTAGTAAAAACTGGTAACAGTGCAAGTTCTTCGTAGTTTTTGTACTAAATAAGTTACCTTTGTCAACTAATAGTAGTATGACGATTACTTCAAAAAATTTACAGAAACAAGAAACAATTGAGCAACTGAAGCAGCATACAGCTCATACTGAAAAGGATGATAGCAATGAATATGAAAGTGAAGAGATGTCCCAAAAAATGAAAGAAGGGAAAGCATATAAACAATTTTTGGCTAAAGGAATATACATGGTACCAACATCTGGGAATGTGGAAGCACGTTCAGATGAGGATGTAGGTCACGACTCAGGCCAACCTGGGCCTCAGGCCGACACCAAAGAGAAGGGCTTGCAAAAAGAGACATTTAAATTTACAGATAAGTGTATTATGTATCCATTTGATGATAAGAAAGTAGAAAATAAAAGTGGTGGAGAATGCAGTCAGAAAGATTTAGAAGCAGAAGAAATAGTCTCTGAGAAGGAAACTAAGCTGGCAAAAATGGCAGGTCTGAAGGATATAAGAAAAAGTAAAGAGAACATAAAAATTACTGACAGATTCTATGGTGACTTACCAAATAGAGTCATGAATATTGATGAGAATTTTGAAGAAAGTGTTTTTGTTAAGGAAAGGAAAATGACCAAGCAAGATGAGATCTTTGACAGTGAAAGAGAATCTCTAGAGGAGTCAGACAGTTACATGGAAGGTGAAAGTGAAAGTGAGCCCAGTACAACTGATGGCTTCGAGCCGCCTGAGTCAGGAGACTGTAGTAGTGGAGAAAAAGATGATGATGATGAAGTGGAAACTTACCAAAACTTATTGTGTAGCACAAAATTTATTGAACAAGAACGTGAGGAAGAACTCATACTATCCGAATTCATTACAAAATATGATTTTAAGTATGACCGCTTGCCACAAATTCCAGAGGAAGAGGAAGAGGAAGAGGAAGAGGAAGGAGCAGAGGATTTAGAAGGAAGTGGAATAGAGGAGCAAAAGGTAGAGGAAAATGTGGAGATGCCTGGAGGAAAGGAGGAGGAAGCAGAGATCCTGTCAGATGACCTTACAGACAGAGCAGAGGTGAGTGAAGGCAATGGAAAGTCAGGGGGAGAGGCAGAAGATGTGCCTGAAGGTGGATGTGAAGCAGTCTGGAAGGAGGGTAATTCAAGAGTGGAACAGAGGGAAAGTGAGGAGGGAGAGGAGCAGAAAAACAAGGGAGGAGAAGAAATGGAAAGCCAAGGTAAGGGAGAGAAAGATTTAGAAGATGAGAAGAGACAAAAGCAGAAGGAGAGGGAACATGACCATCAGAAGGAAAGAAACAAAGGGTTGGAGAAAGGGGAAGGGGAGGAGCAAGGAGAGGAGGAGGAAGAGAATAAGGAAGGGGGGCAAGTGGAACAAGGGGAGAGAGACAGGGGAGAGGAAGAAGAGAAAGAAGAAGAGGAAGGAGTGAGGGATGAAGATGAGGAAGGAGGAGAGGAGGAAGTAAAGAGGGAAGGAGAAGAAGAGGAGGAAGGAGAGGGGGGAGAGTAACAGAAGGAGAGAGTGAAGGGGAGGAAGGAGACGGGGAGGAAGGAAAGGGGGAAGAGGGAGAAGGGCTATGGGAGAGTAAAGGGGAGGAAGAAGAGGGGGAATGGGAGGAAGGAGAGGGGGAAGGGGAGGAAGGAGAGGAGTTAGGGGAAGAAGGAGAGGAGGGAGAGGAAGAAGGGGAGAAAGAAGAGGGGGAAGGGGAGGAGGAAGGAGAGGAGGTAGGGGAGGAAGGAGAGGAGGGAGGGGAGGAAGGAGAGAGGGAAGGGGAAGAAGGAGGGGAGGAAGGAGAAGGGAGAGGGGAGGAAAGGGAAAGGAAGGAGGGGGAATTGGAGAAGAGAGAAGAGGAAGAAACTAGGATGAGAGAAGAGAAGGAGGAAGAAGAAAACAATGAGGATGGTGAGGGGAAATACCAGGAGACAGGTGATAAAGGGAATGAAAGGCTGGGAAGACCGGGTGAAGGAAAAGAGTCCAGGAAGGTTAGCAAAATCAAAGGATATGTGAAATATGATAAAAATAAAACATATCAAAGAAAATTCATTACTAACACAGAGAGAAAGGGGAAAGAACATGAAGTGCAGAGGTTTAGAATGCCAATGCAGTCAAAACAACTTTTAGAAAATGGTTCTAAAATTTTTCTGAAGCCATCAGGTTCCAAAAAATTCTGGAATAATGTGTTACCACAGTATTTGGAACTGAAGTAACAAAGTAAATTTGAGCTGATTATGTCCAGGCAAACAATTTGATTGCCTTACACATAATGGGCATCTAGTACATTTTCTTAAATTGATTTTATGTCATGGTTACTTTATGTATGGTACAGTGACACCTGGTAAAGACAGCACAAGGCACTGGTAAATTTTGGCTCTTCTTAAACTAATATCTCGGTGTATTTTCCCCCAAAATTATTAATCTGTAACTAGAAAATATCAACAGGTCATAGAAGATAATATCTCATTAAAGATAGACTTACAAAATAGGAGTACACTATAAGAGTATTTCGTTTGTGTATAAAATAAGTCACACAGATCCTTAAGTGACTTATTTTAGTGGAGTTTATAATGGAAAAATCTCCAGGGAGATGAGAAACTCTTAAACTCTCAAGTTATTAATGTTAAAGATATAGGCATTCCTATAGGAAGCTATCTGGCTTCTTATAAATATGTTAGCACAGTTATTTTCAGTCTGATTAGGTTACCTACCACATAGGATAATTTTATAAGAATGGGTGGTATTAGAAAGCTAACATGAAGAATTCAGATATTAAAGAAATAGTGCTGTCTTTTCTACCTTTTATGTGTCCTTTTTGCTGTAATCTACCAAGTGATGGTTGGATTCAGAGCTCAGATTTTAATAATGTAGTTTCTTAGTTACTACCCAGGCAAATGACAGTATATATAATAAAGTGGAGATTAATTTATATCTGTAATTTGGAAGTATGTAAAACTTGATTATTGGTCAGGCCAAGCTACTCATTAGGCCTATTTTCTCATCTGCAGAATAGAATGGATTAGATGATATTATAACTATACTTCTAACTCTTAAATTCTTTCATTCCCAAGCTGATTTACTCTATCATATTTGTTATTTGCATTAAAAATTTTTAAGAAAGAAATGCACTTTAAAATTAATCTAGTTTTCTATAAAATACTGTTTGTTTCTCTTAAAAAGTTAATGACAACTTTAATGTCTCTTATCTTCTGTCATTCTGTATTGCTGAACTCCTGTAATTTCCATGCTTTAACTGTATGAAACTTCATTCTCAGTATATATGTTTATGTACCCTCAATGTATTCTTCACTGACTATTCTGTAATTCTGTTTGTTGCTTATCAAATGTTTGAAGTAAAATAAAAATTAAGTGTATACAGTCACTAATCATTTGTAAAAAGACAAACTAATCTTAGATATTGAATTTTAGAGAGGCTAGATTAATCTTCCCTTAACATTTTCAATGTATGTAGTGCAGCTAGTGTGTTTGGTTCTTTATTCATAGCTCCCTTTTCAACTGATTTACTGGTCCCTTATCTTGGATATGAGGATTTCTTATACATTCTTTTATCAAGGAGGATTTTGATGCTAAACTTCTTGTAAATTGGGTGTAGTTGTATTCTTTGCACATTTGATCCTTCCTGAGTGAGAAAGAATATGAGGAGAAACACTAGAATATGAAGTGAAGAAATTCTTAGGAGCAACTGTAAATTTTGTTTTAGCTACAAGGATCTCTGGTAGCTTCCCCTAACTAACTAAATGTGCTGCATTGGCATTGCAGGGTTCTTCCGAATTCTACCACATTCATTGTTAATAGAATGTAATTAATACTTTGATAAAGATATATGTGCTGTGTTGTTCTGGTGAAAAGCATGGCTTATTTAAAAATAGATTTAAGATGATTAAACAAGTTCAATGACAGAAGTGGAGTTTATAATGGAAAAACCTCCAGGGAGATGGGAAACTCTTAAACTCAAGTTATTAATGTTAAAGATATAGGCATTCCTCTTCCACTGAAGAGATACTCAGCCAGCAGTAATGAAATGATGTTTTTGGACTGTCTTCCTCAATATTTGAGCTGGTCTAGATAACCACTTTTTAATTGTCACTTCTTACCTATTTCTTCACATTTCCCCAGCCAAAATTTTTTTGTGCCCACTTAGAAGCAGTAATTTGTGTAGCATAGTGTTCTTAGCAAAATACTAGCCTGTTAATTTTCAAACCTGAACTAATACTTGGTTAAATAGATTGGAACTACTGGTTTCTTCTTTATGGTCCCCATCTGCTGATCAATCAGGCTTTTACTGTAGTTATTCAGTGATCATTTCTGAGGCAAAATATGATAGTACAGAATCCATTGAGTTACCATTTAAAATGTTGACCCTGGCAGAAAAATATTTTAAAGTAAGCTGTAAAGGAGTGCCACAGAAGGATCTACTGCTACTGAACATAATTGAGATGAGTGCAATTGAAATGTTTGTTGTTTCACATAGAGATAAATTAGCTGTATACAAATTATATATATAAAATCGTACCATGGAGGAAGGTACTGTAATTCCTTCCTTTATTCTTTCCATTGTGAAAAATAAATGTGATATTATATGCCCAGTACCTTACATATAACTTAACATTTGTTACATACTAGTCATCCAACAAATACTTATATACCAAGCACCAAAAATAGAACAGTAGCTTCCCCCCAAAAGGTGGACTTCAAGAAGTGAGGCTGCTTACAGTCAACCTACTGTGGCCATCTTCCCTGACAGGCACATTAGGTAAGTAAAGATTTCTTGAAAGACACTATATAAAAGGAGTTCCTGGACTCTGCCTTAACTATTGTTTAACAATGTCCTTTTGTTTACCTTTACTCCTATGTTCTTAGCTAGGACTGCCCAAAGATAAAAAATATGATCTTAAAACAGATTTATGACTTTCCTGCATTAAGTGCCTTAATTAATAAGAAAATGGTTTTGTGCCTTGGTCCTGCAGGGAGTAAGATGTGGCTCCTGTTTTTAAAGAACTCTTAGGTTATTTCTTCAGTCTGACCAGAAAACATATGAGTACAATAGAGTACTTCAGGAGTGCACTTCAGCTGCCATAGAGAAAGGCTAGGAAAGGGCTTCCAAGGAGCAGTGGTGAAACGTGAACTGAGTCATGAAAAGTAAAACCTAAGCAGGAAAAGGGGAGTGTAGAGAGCAGGCTTTCCAGGCTGATGGGAGCCATGAGAGTGTTTTGGTGTCAGTGCAGCCTCAAATATCCTCTATCCTTGGATAGAGAGGCACAGGGCCTTACTTGTTTGTAAAAGATGTTAAACAACAAGAGTAAGATGATCACTTGGGCTTTTGTAACATCATTCTGCAGCAATATGGAGGGTGATTAGAAGGGAACAGGACCAGTGGCAGGGATGCCAGTTAGGAGGCATTTTTAGACCAGGCAGAGGCTGAAGAGCAGCTGGACTAGGACAGAGGGGATGGAGAGTGTGGTACATATATTATTGAGAGAGATATAGGGATGGAATTAGAGGTCTTGGTGAAGAGATGTAACTTGGAGGGTGGAAAAAGGACGAACTTCTTTCTGACCTGGAGAACTGGATAGAAAGAGTGCCATTCACCAAGGCAGAGAATAGAGGAGTAGGGCCAGGTTTGGGCAACTGCTTGGGGTTTGTTGATCCAGGAGATAGATGTTCAGTAGTCAGATGCACACCTGGGTCTAGTGCACAAGAGAGATTGTAGAGTATCGCCAGCACATACATATAGTTAAAACAGTGGAGTTGAATGAAAGGCAGCATTCATAGTGTGAAAAGGAACTGAAGACAAAATTCAGGGAAACATCAGTAGGTAAGAGGAGGGTGAGAAAGGGAAGTCTGAGAAGGAGAGGGGGTGCAAACACTTTCTAGGAAAGAGAGGTGCTGCCCAAGCCAAGGAAGAAGGAGAAGTGTAGGGCTGCAGAGAGGACCTGAGAGAGGCCCAGCAGAGGGCAGGGCAGAGCCCACATTACTAGCAAGAGTGAGCTCCAGGAAGTATGTTTTGCAGAGAAACAGAATCAGAACTACACTTTGAAAAATAATTATCAAAGAGCACTACTGACATATCTCTCAATTTAGTGAGGGAGATGTAAATTCCAGAGACTTTGGTGCTCTTAGAAAATCCTAAATGTTTAGGTGCTGTTACTATACACAATGGTATATGTAAGAGTAGGGTGTTGTTGAAGTGAACTATTGACATAAGAGTCTGCAGTGCTTTAAATATCAGTGTGGGGTGGTGGACTCTGAGGGCAGGCATGATGGTCTTCAGTTTATCTGAGCAGAGTTGGGAAAGAGCATGGGCTCTGGAGTCCAGTAAGCCTAAGTTCAAATCCCAGCCCTTCACTGATTAGCTGTGTGGACATTTGCACAAGTTGTTTTGTTTTTTTTTTTAACCTTTCTCGGTCTTATTTTTTCCTCTTTTAGTAAAGAAAGAAGGGGTCTTTTGATAATTGGTTAGCACATGAAACATGGTGGGAGTACTCAGCATATGGTGACTTGTACCGCTGTAATTATCCACTCTGGCCACATCAAGTCAGGTACAATGCTACCCTCTTGAGTTGTCAAGTCACTGGTTAATGTGTATGAATTTTTTTTCCCTGCAAACCTCACTTTTGTCTAGATATAGTATAGCAACTCCCAGAATATTGGTTTATGGAAATAGATCTGTGGAAATGAAATGGCTTACAATCGAAAAGCCTTAAATATGGGGTAGAGTGAAATTCTACCATTACATACCACACATGGGTCAAATACTGCCCCTTAACATTTGAAGCATGATGAAAGGCTGATTACACTCACATGGTTAGCCTAAAATTTAAATGTTAGTGCTGTTATGGGGACCATAGACTTCTCTGTGTTCTTATGTTTTTATCAACACAGTTAAAAACAAGTCATGCATAAAGTATAATCATGTATCATACATTTGTTTAAGGTGAAGAAGAAAATATGTTTTCTAAGGAAAAGGGAGGGAATAATAAAGAGTAAAAGTAAAAAGAGAATAAGACTATATACCATCAAAATGTTCTATATCTTGAGCATTACATTCATTTTTGCAGGCCTGCTGATGAGAGTCAAACTATTATGTATTTGGTGGTAGAAATGTGAGATTAGGAATGAAGTAAGGAGTTGGTTCATAATTAGAAGGAAAAGTTTAGAATTTTGAAGTAGTGTCATTGGAAACCAACAATTGGGAAGCCCATGGGTGCAGTCTGGCCTGCAGATTTATCTTGTTTGGTATACAGTCCATGCAATTCTTTTGCCAACATTGAACTATCAGGAGATTTTACATTTAAAAATATTTTGTGGACTCTTGGAAAACCTGAGGGTCTGGGAGCATCATTGCCTATGACGACCTTGACCTGTTGTCCAGGCAAGGCCTTTCCTCCATTTTCCTGCCACCCTGGGTGATACTGACAGGCATGCCACCCTCTTCCCTTGCTTGCTGTGGCTGCTGGGCTCCTGGAAGAGAAGAAAGGGATGTGTACAAGAGGGTAGAACAAATAAGTGAATGTTTTAAACAAACTGTTTTCTAGTGGTAAGATCTGGGACATTACAGCAAAAAAAAAAAAAAAAAAAGAGTGTCAAACTAGGGATCTATTTCTGGAGGGGCCTTTACAAAATCGCTTATATTTACATACAAATACTGTTTGCTCGTGTTTTTTTTTCCGTCAGTACTCTTTAACTGCTAGTGTCATTTTCCTACTTTAGAGATAGACTGTAAAGTACATTAATTAGGCACCTTGCTCAGGCAGTGACTAATGGAGAAAGGCTTGGAAGGAGTGCTTAACATCTTTGTATTTACTGCCCTTCTCACTCTCTACTGCCTCAGCGATTCCTAGTGTAATTAAAACTTACATGTTAAGTTCTTTTTGTCCTAAAGAAACCTTGAAATTGAGATTTTAAAATACGCACTTTTCTACCTGATGTGACTTAAAGTTTTATGCTCTATGAGCCTATTTGGAAAACATTTTGTACCCTGTGAGACCTTAGCATAAAATTTTATGCTTTATAGTTCTTCTTTTAAACTTTAAAAACTCTTGTGGAGTTAATACACGTATAGGAAAGTATAGCTCAATGTATATTCCACAAACTGAGCGCACCTGTCTAATTAACATTCAGGTCAAAGAAAAGCATGGTGTCAGCTCTCCAGAAGCTCTCCTTCAACCCCCTTCTACCACTTCCCATCCCTCCTCCCATGGTGACCACTAGGTGACTTCTGATAACAATCTCTAGGTTTTAAAGTGTGCAATATGATCGTATTCTTGAGGAAACTGAAAACTTATGAGAAATGTTCGATTTCTTGATATTTCCCATAAGAAATGTAAAAGGCAGTGTCCTGGGCCAGACCAAAGACTACAGCTCCCCATGCAGTGTCTGACCAATGAAACAAGGGTCCTTTTGTGGGAGCCAGACCCATTCACTTCTTTACTGTGGTCTTAACACCAGATGCATTTCCACTGGCCACTCAAGACTACCTCTTTACTTCCTATGCAGTTCTGATGATAAGAATGTATTTAAACTTTATCCTTTCTTTTATAAAATGACAGTATTCTGCCAATCTCTCCTAAATTGTTTTGGTTTGAAGGTAAGTGCTATATGTGATTTAAAGTAGTTGTCCAGATGTGCATAAATTAATTTTAAATGTGCTTAATGAGTGCAAAGTACTACAATTGATGTGATTTCTAGTGAAAATATCCTTTTCTAAGAGCTTTCTCAAATTTAGAAAATTATGTAGTTCTTCATTGTTATAGATTTTCATAAAGGCAATGAGTAAAATTGTAGTTATTGTAGTTCATTATTTAGAAATGTGTTTTGCTTATTCCTGAAATAAGGTTAAATTTATAATAGCATGCTATCCTTGTGGTTACATTAATGCCTTAGTTAGCTAGCGCAATTGGAGTTGACCAGGTGCTAGATTAGCCAAACTCTCCAAGTACTGAGGACTTTGCCAGAACACAGCTCACTGACTCTCCTTCTGGGAGATAAAAGGGCTGAGTCTGCAATTCTCTGTGTCTGGAGCATTGTTATTTCTAGTTGACCTTCATTTATGCACATTTGTGAATACACCTATGTATCACCAGAAGTCTTAAATCTAGCAGCATTGTTTCTCATTCCCCTCCAAAGTCAAGCTCTCTCTGATCATTTTAGCTCTCCATAATGTGCACCTGATTAGGCCTAATGTGTAAAGTCACTTAGAGGGGAAATTATGCAGAAAAAGGAAAGCCTTAGAAGTTCTTGGTAAATAGTAGCTACCTTGTAGTTAACCCTATCTACCCTAAACATGTCTTTCCGTGTATCCTGTTCCCCTCTCCTGTGTTCCCCTCTTGGATGCACTGCCTCATGACCTTTGATTAACCTAAATCAAGCCTTCCCAGAGTAACTTCTGAAACTCTTTTTTTAAATCTCAAGGCTTTATTTCTGGATTGCTTGTCCTTAGTGGGAATGCTATTAGACCACAACCTTAGTGCTACTTGCCTGAGGATGCTTCTTAGATCTTTTACTGAGTTTTCAAATAGAAACATATCCTTTCCCTAGCCTGAATCCTCTCGCATTTTTACTTTTTCCAGAAGACAGATGGGTTAATTATTAAAGGCATTGTTTTCAAACTACCCACTAAAGATTCTGTTGGGTGTTAGGCTTATCCTTAGCCAAATGACCATGGAAGCTGACCATGAGAAGGTAATTATAGTGTTGAAGGGATATAAAAGACACACATGATCTGAGGCAAATAGGGCCAAGGTGAACTTTGTAAAAATGTTCTTTGAGGGAATGAATGACACTGATTACTTACTTCCTTGCCTATTTTAAGGGTCATTTTACCATTAGTGAAGTACATAATTGAAAAGCATAGGAAAAAATCCAGTAAGGATACTAATCTCTTCATGACAACAATAAGCATTATTCCACCCCAAATATGAAACCGCAAAAAAACCCCAAAAACACTCAGTATAGGAATAAAGATAAAACTAATGTTTTCTGCCTGTACTTAATAAGCATCACATGATTTATTCTCAGTCTAACAAATTCATAGATAGGCTGTTATATAATTTAGATTAGCAGGAAAGGAGTCAGATAGACTAAGTTCTGCCTCAGTGTGGTATTCCCTTTGTTGTAAATAACTAAGAGCAAATCATTTAAACTGCTTTTGTCCCTTTATCTTTTCCCTAGAATGTAAGTAATTATACTTACCTCTCATGAATAAGTGAATTGTATTTCTGAAATGATTTTAAATCCCTATGTTTTGGAAAATGAACATAATATGTAGATATGATTATGGTATAATGCACCAGTAGACAAAAAGCTTTTTAACTTCTTTAAAGTTTAAAAGCATTGATACAGCCCTAATAGCATATTTAATATTCTTTCCATTTTAATCTTTTTATAGATGCTAATAGAATATTAGCGATTCTAGTTATTAAAAAATTAAATAGAGCAACAGGCATAAAATCCTTGGTAATATACTGACTTCATATGCAGCATGGGTTATACAACTTCTATTTCTGTGACCTCAGTATTTGAATTCATATCCATGAGATGAGATGGCATGAATTATATATGAGAACAATACAAATCTCTATTTTTTTAAAAAATTGATCTCTTCCCTTTCAATTTTGCCATAGAATTGCAAACTTTCAGAAAATGAAGAACCAGAAGACAAGGAAGAAGAAGTTAATGAACATCTGGAAGGTGAGAAGAAAGCTGCGGAAGATAGTAAATGTGTTCCTGAATTTGGCCACAGTGAAACCAGCAACAACTCAGTTAAAAAGGTATTGATAACCATTGAAAGGGTATGATGATGTGTGCTTAAATCCTGAGATCCTGCCTAAGAGAAGGCATATGGGTACCCTGATCTCTGCAGAGGGCAGATTCCAACTTCCTTTGGGAGGAGAAGTATTTGTATCAAAAACTTTGTTCATGCAGATTTATGAATGAGGCACATTTTGTTTCTAGCCCTCTTTCTGTACTTCTTGGCAGTATTCTGTTTCCTGCATGAGAAATCAACTGATATGAGCCAGTATACAATTGAGAAATTTAACAGTGAAATTCAGCATTGGGTCTTTGAAATGATGAAAATACAAAGTTTTTTTCATCACTGTACTGTACTGGTGACAGAAATGGGATGTGTGTGTGCCCATATACATGTGTATATTTACATGTATAGGGACAAACTAAAGTTGTTCACAGCAGTATTTGAGGTTGTGATCAGTTCTTCAGAGATGCAGTCTAGAAGGAATTATTAATAAGAGGACTAGTGGGGGTATCAATGAGAAAGAAAAAAGCCATCCTAAATGCGGAGCCATCCTAAATGCGGAGCTTTGGATGTCAAAAACATCTCTTCCATTTGGCAGTTTTGCCTAAGAGTGACCTTGCTAGGAGACAGTGGTACATTTGAATTCATTCATTTGCTAACACTACCCTGGATTAATTTCAAGTATGGAATTCAGAATTCCAACCTTTTCATTTTCATTGTTTGGACCTCTTATGCAAAACACTGAGTTAATCATGCCTTCTCATTGATAAAACAGTTATTACACTGGTCTGGGTAAGGCTCCTCTCTCATTATTGAAATTGATCCCCTTTTAACCCCATTTCCCTTCTCCCTAAACATAGACAACCATTGAAACATGTTTGTCCTTTTATTTGAATGTATACTTGTAAAACATGTTTGTTGTTTTGTGTGCATGTATTTTTAATTTATAAGATGATATTGTGTTACAGAGGTCATTCTCTTTCTTAATACTTCTTTTTCCAAGACTCCTTGTTCTTATCAAGAAAAAAAAATCGCTCAGTTATTTTTTTCTCTTCAGATGGAGGGAAGGATTCTATTTATAAGGCACATTTACAGTTAGGTTGGTCCCTAAAATTTTTTAACGTAGAACTCATTAAACACCAACTTGACATTATCAAGTACTGAGCTGAATCATATACCAATTAATATTCTTGGATATTCTCTTAGTAGAATTCTTGAATTGTACAATTTTTTGAATCATACAGCATTAAGCTAGGAGTAACCTTAGCACTCACTCAGTATCTAAGGCAAGGGCCCCAAAGTGAAGTAATTGTCACATGTTTATGTTAATAGCTAGAGGCCAACTTTGGAACCCTGCTTAAAAAGTAAGACTGGGTTTTCTAGCACAGCACAAATATGTTTTTTATTATGTTGTTTCTTTATTGTTTATAGGACCAAGAAAACAAACAGGAACCAGCCATTTATGAATACAATGAAAATCCAAAAGGTATGCACTCATTTGACTTCAAAAGTATACTTTTAGAAAGGATAGACATATAACATACATATATATGTACATATATATGCATATATGTGCCTTTATTGAGTAATTATAGCTTACACGCATGTATCTATACTTTTTACTGTCACATGACCCTCATAACAAGCTATGAGATATGTGACATGATCTTATTTCTTCTCATTGGTAACTACCACAGCTTCTTCACATTAAAAATATTCATACTACTCCTAGGTTCTCATATGTCAGTGTCAAGTGCTTGACTACCTTTTTATTTTCATTTTAGTCAATAGTATTAAGTTGAACTTTTGCCCCAAATTTTGATTTGTATCTCTAGTGAGCACTGCTGGACCCCATTGCCAATGACCAGTCTGGCCTAGAGGCATAGCAAGCCATCTAGTTATTTCCCTTCAGAGACCAGACCTTAGTCTTTGATCTTACCCTGGACATTTAAGAGGAATCCTTTCCCAGGCCTAGCTCTTGGTATCAGAGAACAAGTGCTACAGAATAGAGGGACCTATAGTTTCTACACCCAAGTCATCTGTGTTTTTGCTGTACAACCCCAGTATTATGTTTCCACACCATCACATCACAGTGTGTTTTACTGTGTCCCTATTAAAAATAACTGTCATAATAGTAGATATTTTATCTGAAATTAAGCAGAGAAGAAATAGTTCCCTTAATAGTTTTTTCTAACTTTTGTAGAAAAAGTAGTAAGTTTTAGAATATTTTAAGAAAAGTGTAAAATATTTATCTTAAGTATTCTTAGCATGTAGCCTAAAATATTAAAAGGAAGTTAAATGTAATATTGAAACAGTTGATAATATAAATGAAAAGAGTACATATGCTTCACGAGTATACTTTAAAGGTCATTATTCAGCTATGTAACATGTGGATTAATTTGGAACACAAAAAAATAACATGTCCATTTGAGTAAAAATAATTTAATTATAACTAGGTTAATTTTAAAAAAGGTAATTTGTATTTTACAGAAGTCTTTCCTAATATTTACTGTTACCCTTGTAGCTATATTTGGGTACTGGCCATCTAAACTTTTACAACATTGGTCAGATCATTCTGGATTTTTTGCCTTAACTCATTTTTTCAGGAAATACGCAGTATAGACCTTTTCCATTACTCTAGTGGCACAGTCTTTTACTATTACTCCATAATTCAGGGATGATAGACTGTCACTGAAAGCATCAGCACTTTTCTTTTTCTCATTAGTTAGGAAACATTTTTCTAAATATATTCTATTGTAGGAAACGTGTGTGAGCATGGAAAGAGCAATTCTGCAGAAAACCTGGGAGGTAGTGAATCTACACCAGCTAAAGACATGAAAGTATCAAAGAAGGTAAGTGAAGTGAACTCATTTTAACATTAAGACCAAAGTATGGAATTACTCCTGCTTTTTCTGTGGTGAGCCACATAATTTAACTTCTTTAATATGAGTTTTTATGCTTAGAAATGTGAAGAATTTCACATGAGGTTTCACATTTTTAACATGCATATTTGTTTATTGGAATTTAGATGGAGTCAGATGATTCTGCCAAAATTTAATAGCATATTTCTTTCAATCATCACATCATACTGATTCATCATAGAATAAAAGATTCATAAAATAACGTTATAGCTTAAATTATAAGAGTATAATAATCATGAGAGCCTAGAAGAGAGTAAGGGAAAGCCAAGAAATAGAATGAATGAAAAAATAAGGAGGGTTATGCTTAGAAAACATTATAACATGCTACTTCAGTCTCTCAGGATATGACCAATGCCTGTTTTTGAGTTCTTAAAAGTCTGATGAATACATTAAGTTGCTCTTTAACTTTCAGAACTTTAAGCATGAGGCCATATTTCAGGGTAGAAGAGGAAACATGAAAGAAAATGAAAAAGGCATTGTTAATTCCTATTCAACCTTTAGGTCTCAGCTTAAATGTCATTTCCATATACAGGCCTTTCATGACCACCAGTACTTATATAAATTATTTCGTCCCATTATTCTCTCACATGACACTCTTTTCTTATTCATAGTCACTATATGCTTTATGTCTCTCTCTCTCTCCCCACTGGCCTTCAACTCTGAGGACAGAATCGATAATCTGTCTTGCTTTCCAGGGTATCCTCAGCACTTACCACAGTCTGGGACATGGTAAATGCTGAGTCAATACTTCTGGTTGACAATGAATTATAAAATGTAGGGGAGTAAGAAAGAGGAAAGGGTGAAGGTATAAAACCAGGATCCTCCGTTAGAGAAGTAAACAGCCTGGTTTTTTTTTGCCATCTTTGGAGGTATATACCACTCTGAAATTTCTTTCAGAATTACTTTAGAAATTTCAAATGTTATTTTGGCCCTGATCCCCATACCGTTATCTTTTACTAAGAATTACTTCATGATCATTTTTATCTTTATAAAAATTGTCTTATAAATGTAGACTATTATACCTAAAAGGTAATTGTGACCTGGCTCAAAGGACACTTTGTTTTCTTTTTTTTAACCCTCACCCCAGGATATGTTTATTCATTTTAGAGAGAGAGGAGGGGGTGGAGAGAGAAAGACAGACAGACAGACAGACATTGATGTGAGAGAGAAACATTGAACAGTTGACTTCTGTGCATTCCCCAACTAGGGATCAAATCCACAACCTAGGTAGGTGCCCTGAGCAGGAATCAAACCTACAACCTTTTTGTGTACAGGGCAGTGCTCCAACCAACTGAGCCACCTCGCCAGGGCTCAAAAGACACTTTGGAATTATCTTTGGAATTATAAAAGATGTATTATAACATTTGATCAAGGTTTAGGAACTTAATTCTCTGTCTAGTAGACCAAAACATTTAACAGATACTGCGTTGTGCTTCATTGCATTCCTGTGAATGTTTTTCCAATTATAAGAGCTCAGGGAAGGACTCAAGGAAAGAAAATCAAATGTAAGGGAGGGAGATGAAAAGTGAAAGAGTCAAGAGACATAAAAACCTAAGGAGAGGAAAAGTGAAGAGAAGCAGCAAATAAATTAAAAAATAAAAGAATGTTGGAAAACACACCTCTGACCAAATGAAATATGTGGTCAAGTTTCAGGGAGTTTTCAGGCTCTCCAATCTTCAGCATAGGCTGTAAGTGGTGGGATTTAGGTATATTGGACAGGATAGAGGGCTGAGCCACGGAAGAAATGCTCTGTGGGAGCAGACCAAGCAGGGCACCCAAGTGCCAGTGCCAGTCTATAAGATGATGGTAAGGTTAGTCCAGGATAAGGGCCTAGCTAAAGAATTCAGTTTTAAACTTTGATTCTGCTTGAATTCTCATTTAAACCTAGTGGAAACATATATTTCAATAAATACACATTTTCTTGGTTAAAGGAAAGAAACAAAAGGTAATGAAAATTATATTAAAAATCAAGCAATAATAAGTATATTCCCTACTTAAGGAATGTGCTGTTATTCTACATACAGGGTTTAGCACAAATAATGCTCCCTTTTATTACAGAATCTTTTATTACAAAATCATAAGCATGTGATTCTGTAACATAACAATATTACACTCAAGCACACCATGTGATACTTTAGGTGAAATGCTCAAATTGCTGTCCATCTCATACGAGACATTCACGTACCCTGCCAACAACACTGAAGCAAGCCTTGTGTTTAAAAAAGGAAATAAATGACTTAAGATGTTTTCAATCATTCTCACATGACATTTTTATCTACAGTATCTCTCACCTATGTATACTATCCAAGCCAAACAAATCAAACTGTTCTTAAAACTTGGAAAAAATGGTTCATTAATGCATATCAAAATAAACACGTGTTAGATTTTACCTCCCCCCCTCCTTTATTAGACAGACACTTTAAGGATAATCTTTCAAAAAGAAAAGAATTGCACTATTGGTTGTCTACAAGACAAAATTCACCACTGAATTTTGTTTTGATGATTTTAAATGTTTCAGATAGCCAGGTTAGGGTCCATGGTTTTGATTGGCAGCAGAAATCTTTTGGTAGGTAATTGTTATATACAGAAATTACCAAATACTGCATTTTAAACTACATATAGTCAATGCTGATTATTTGGACCTACAGTTAGCCACTAAGAAAATTGTGTTATTAGCTTGATTTCCTTCCACCCAAGTAAACTAATTAAAAAACCAGTAAGCTTTTCAGGTACTAAAAAGAATTTCTTTCCATCATGGCATTAGTTTATTTGTGTATTTACTTGGCATATATTAACTGGGTATCTTTTATGTGACGGACAGGCACAAGGCTAGAGGCTACAGATAAAGGTTAAAGATCCAGTGCCAGTTTGAAGTCAATAGATTTCTTATTCATTGTCAATACTATAAATAAAAGTCTGAGATGAAAATTTCTCTGTCAAAAATATGCCTGTGGATTCTTGTTTTTCTTGGCAACTACCTTTTCCTTGCCATGTCTCAGTTAGTTTGTCAAGAAGGACTCATGATAGTCACTAGTAAAAGAAAAAAAGCTTATGGATGCTAAGAATGTACATATGGTGCCCTATAAAGATGGAATGAAATAATGTTAACACTTGTTGAAAATTATACCTCCAAATACTATTAAGTGAATATTTCACCTACTGAAATTCATTCTTTGTGTTTTTTCTAGACTTTCCTTTTTAAAAGAAAGAGTCTGAAAAGTATGCCGAGTAATAATGAGCCACTTCCAGAAATAAAATCAGTAGGAGATCAAATAGCTTTTAAAAGCAGTAAGAAGGCTTTTATACAGAACCTACTTGGGCAAAATAATCAGGATACATCACCCCCAAATACTGAGAAAACATCAAAATCCTGTGTAATACTTTAAGTATATATTTATGTGGTTATCAAGCATGTTGTAATTTATACTTGAAAAACATGACTTCTGAAGGAATGTTTCTGATAACAAACTTGAAGATATAAGCTAATAATATGTTTTATTTGATTTGAATAGTATGACCAGTGTTGATATTTATTTATGCTAATGTTTTTATGAGCAGTTTCAAAATATGTATATCTCAAACTCTCCAAGGGTTGTGGCCTTAACTGTTCAGTGTTCCATAAAAATATATTTTTATATGTGAAGGTTGAATTAAGATATTTCACAGTTTTTACTAAGTGACTTTACATCTGATAATTTCATAAGACAATATTTGCAACTTCAAGACACTGTAACGGTTTTAAATGTATTTGCAGTTATTAAAAACTGAATCAAATTGTTTTTAATGAGCATATTTTAATAAACTATATCTGGTCTGTTCTACTGTTCAAATGGTCGACTATCAATACAACTTTGGGGTACTTGGAGTTATCAATGGATAAAATGGGGGCAAAAATCTGTCTAATTTTAAAATATTGAAAGCCATAAAATGGTTTTACCTCTGAGCAAAGGAAATTTCAGTATAACTATGTAAACAGTTTTATCTTCATAGAGAAACTGTTGAAATTTTTTTTTGCCTGCCATTCCTTTCTTCAGGGAGATGATTTGGCATGGGGATGTTGCAGATTATATGGTGTGTGATCTGGAGTGTTTGACCACACCATAGATCACCACCACAGGAGAACCAAACATAGCCAGTCTTGCTGTTTCAACTGTATCTAGCATTGACAGTGGTGACTAAGGTTGGCTCTATCCCACAATGCTCTGCCATAGTAATAAAAAGGGTAAAACTGCTAAGCCTGTACTGAGATACTGCTTTCTTATCCTCACAAATGATGCTTATTTAATGGAGCAAACTACCTTGATTTTATCAATTCTAGCTTCTGAACATTTTCTTCAATCACAGTGACAATTGCCCCATTTAAACAAAGAAAAAGAAACACCATCCTTGCGTTTTATGCACAAGGGTCATGAGGATGTTAGTCTAGAATAGATGTGATTTTGAAATTTATGAAGTATGCTTTTATGTAAATATTGTATTTAGTGCAATTCTAATTTTATTAAAGGCAAATTTAATAAAATGCCTTGCTATTGCCACTTATAGTAATAGTACAGCATTGCAAAAATACATTGCCAAAATATAAAGTATAGGAGCCAAGTGGAAATAAAGTTCACAAACAGGACTAAGACATGCCAACCACCTATGGTAGGCAGAATTCTAAGATGGCCCCCAAGGTTCCTGCCTGCTGGTATACTTGCCCTAAATAATCCCTTCCCCTTGAGTGTGGGTGGGACCATGAATATGGTGAGATATCACTCCACTGCTTAGGTTATATTATAGAAATGGTGAAAGGTTCTGTAGCTATAATTTAAATTCTTGGTCTGTTAACTTTAAGCAAAAGGGAAATAACGCTAGGTTGGCTTGACCTAATCAGGTGAGCCCTTTCAAAGTGGTTCTAGAAAGCAGAGATGGAAGAAGTCAGATGTAGAGATGCTTTCCTATTGGCCTTGAAGAAGCAAACTGCCACATTATGGAGAGGACAATGTACCAGCTAGTGGTGGTAAGGCTCTAGGATCTGAGGTCCTCCATCCTACAACTGCAAGGCACTGAATTCTGCCAACAACCAGTGAGCCCGGAAGAGGAACCCAATCCTCAGATGAGACCACAGCACTGGCAGATACCTTGGCTGAAGTCTTATGAGGCCCTGAGCAGAGATCCAGTTAAGGAGTGTCCAGGTGCCTGACCCATGAAAACTGTGAGATGATAAATATATGTAGTTTCAACCCACTAAGTTTATGGACATTGTCATGCAGTGATAGAAATTAATACCAGTTTTATTCTGGGTAGAGCCTCTCTATATGGCGGCTTCCTTTATCAGAGCTTGTAAGGGAGAGAGTGAGTAGAGTCTGATAGCAAGACAAGTGTCACAGTCTT
This sequence comes from Phyllostomus discolor, assembly GCF_004126475.2. Taxonomy (NCBI): domain Eukaryota; kingdom Metazoa; phylum Chordata; class Mammalia; order Chiroptera; family Phyllostomidae; genus Phyllostomus; species Phyllostomus discolor. Next base: position 22,474,278 of record NC_050198.1, on the reverse strand, counting down.
AGGTCACAATCATGGAAGTGACATCCCATTACTTTTGACATATTCTCTTGATTAGAAGCAAGTCACAGACCCCACCCATATTCAAGATGAGGGTGTGTGACACAAGGACTTGAAGACTGGTAGGCAAGGATCAAAGGGGCCATCATAGAGCCTACCTGCCATACCAGTCATTTGGCTGCTCATTGACAGGAAGAAAGGGAAGGGTTAGAGACCAAAGAAAGGGTTAAATCAAAACACTTAAAAGAGGTGAACATGAGACAGGCATAACCAAACTAACAAAATATCCTGCTTTGTCAGAGGTGTCAGAACAATTCAGACTTTTTAATAATGTGGTTCGTTGAGAATCAGCAACACTAAGAGTTGTTTTTCGTGGTACAAGCAAATACTTTTATAAAGTCCATTATAAAAACGTTATACCAGCCATCTACCCTTGGACTGTGAATGCTTGTATTATATTTGGTTTCCAAATTTGGTTTTCTTTTTGGCTTTTACATTGAAATACTTACTGAACACTTCCTACATGCCAGATACTATGCCAGATTCTAAGAAAATAGAAGTCACAGTTAACATGGAGTAAAATGAAAAAAGTGCACTATCATTTGGAGATATTAGGGCAATTAAAAAACCTAAGTTTCCTAATTGGATGGAAAAGATTAATGAACACTAACCTTCAAACAAACAAAAAACAACTAAGCTAACATATTTGAGAACTCAAAAAAGACAGAAAAGATCTTGTGAAAGATCTTTTATCAATTCTTTTATTATTATCAGAGATCTTTTATCAATTCTAACAAAAATTGATCAATTTATACTAGTTTCAAAAATAAGAGCAGTTACATTATCGATAACCTTATAGCTTTAATAAAAAGTGAAATTATTTTTTATTTTTATTGTTGACACTATTACAGATGTCTTCATTTTCCACTCCTGACATGATTATTTTAATCCCTAAACTATCCCCCTCTATTATCATTGCCATTAATTTCTCTTTCTTCTCTATAGTACTGTTACTTCAGATGTTTTTTACTGCCATTTTGGGGGCCTGAAAATAGAATCTCTTGACTTGAACATTAGGGGGTTATTGACATTGTTTAAATTATTATGGATCAAATATTAAATGGATATTGATTTACAGAATTCCAGTAGTGATAGGATTTTAAGGTATTATGAAAGAGCATACAATTCCATGTCAAAACATTAAAGATAAAGGAAAAGTTGGTAGTCACTAAGAGCCTCCTTTATATGAAGAAGAAACTGTACAATTCTGAAAAGGTGCTTTACATTAGTTTCCTCGCGCTTCTGTAACAGAAGACCATAAACTGGGAGACTTGAAAACAATAGAAATTTATTGTCTCACAGTTCTGGAGACCAGAAGTCCAAAACAAAGGTGTTGGCAGGGCCATGCTCCCTCTGAAGGCGCCAGGGATGTTTTATGCCTCTCCTAACTTCTTACAGCCTCGGGCATTCTTTGGCTTATAGATACATGATATTATTTCAGTCAATGCCCACACGTGGCATTCTCCTTACATTTCTTCACATTGTCTTTCTTGTGTGCATGTCTCTTTCTATTTCCAAATTTTCTTTTTTTATAGGGATACCAGTCATATTGGAATAGAACCCACCCTGACGACCTCATTTTAACTTAATTACTTCCTTAAAGACACCATTCCAAGTAATATCACATTCTGAAGTGTACTGGGGGTTAGGACTTCAGTATATCTTTTAGGGGAAACACAATTCAACCCATAGCAGTGCTTCAGTTAGGAAGAATGTAAGAGACCAGAGTCTAAAACCTGACTTTTTGTGTGTCATCTGTCGCTCTCAAACAGAAGCACTGTTATGGGTAGAATCATTTTCTAGCACTGAAGTGGAGAGTAAAGAATGAGAAAAGTGATATTCCATGTGTGTGTTGTTCTTCGAGTACCTTGTGATGCCCATGCCACTGACCAGATCTAATTTATCACATGTACTAATATATATAGTGCACATGGCTGTGCATAACATTTTATATACTGTAAAATATATTTTATAGGATTTAACTCCATGATTTTTTATATATTTTTAAAGACTCCTCTTCATTTGGATAACAAAAAATAGAAAGGTTCAGCCACCTAGGTTACCAAAAGGAGATGGTTCTATTATAAGTGCTTAACCTGCTTTCATCTTACATAATCATGGCTCCCCAGGCCTACCACCTAAAGGTATTTATTATTTTTTAAAGATTTTATTTATAGCCACACCAGCCAGAGCAAGGTACTGAATGTTTAAAGTAACAAATACAATCAGTCAAATTAGCTGTGAAAACCTACTAAATACAAGCTCTGGTTTGGTTAACAGTCTCTAGAACACAAACACACACATAAACATGCACACAGCTTCTAGTGAAAATCATCGCAGATCCAGAGTTAAGTCCAACAAACCACAGTTGCACTTACTTGAACACCTTGGCTTTATATACCTAAGGAGAAGTCTAAACTGAGCACACAGGGCAGAATTTAGAAAAGTTTTTTTTAAAAGGCAGTTTTTTCTTTCTGTGATTATTCATGAAATATGAACATCATTTTTCTATGTCAGATAGCCTATGTTGATAAGATATATAAATATATAGTAGAAATGATCATAATTCATGTTAATATGGTGTATTTTTACTCAGACACTTTTTTGAATGGGAAGCATTCAGCAAAGAGACTGCAGACTTGGTTTTCTCCATTCTGGGCACCAAAATCTTGCCTACAACCAACAGCCAGAGACACATAACACATGGGGGAAGCATTTCATCCAGAACTTTATGAAGACAACTTAGACATTTACTGAGAATCATAAGTGTGTATATTTTATTAGGATAAAGCATGCTTATACAAAATAATTACAACATTAACATTCAATAAGAGTTAGTGTATCACATGCTATTCTAAAAGCATTCATTAACACATTTAACCTTCATATTAAGCCTATGAAAAAAATATTTTATCTCCATTTTCAGATGGAGAAATGAGTCACAGAGAAAACAAAAGCTTAAGAACAGACTGCTTATAAGTGGGGTTTCTGACTATAAAACCTGTGCTCTTAGCCACTACCCTTTAAATTATGTAGAGTACTGTCATCATTTAATTCCCTATATTCATTTTCATTTTATCTGTCTGAAGAATTAGTGAATATTCTTAACCAGGTGTGACTATGAAAACAGTCTTCATTTTTTAAGTATTTTTTTATTGATTATGCTATTAGTTTTCCCAATTTCCCCCCTTTATTCCCCCCTCCACCTTGCCCCCCCAACCCTCCCGCATTCCCCCCCTTAGTTCATGTCCATGGGTTGTACATATAAGTTCTTTGAGTCCTGTTTCCTATACCATTTTTTATCTCTCCCCATCTCTTTCATGCCACTAATTATGCTTCTTCTTCCCTGCACCCTTCCTCCCTATTTCTACCTTTCCCCTCCCCACTGAACTCCCTCTTGTGTGATGTCCATTTCTCTGATTCTGTTCCTGTTCTGGCTGTTTACTTAGTTTTTATTTTGTTTTTTTTGTTGTTGTTGTTGTTCATTTATTGATAGTTGTGAGTTTGTTGTCATTTTACTGTTCATATTTTTTATCTTCCTTTTCTTAGATAAGTCTCTTTAACGTTTCATATAATAATGGCTTGGTAATGATGAACTCCTTTAACTTGACCTTATCTGGGAAGCACTTTATCTGCCCTTCCATTGTAAATGAAAGCTTTGCTAGATTAAGTAATCTTGGATGTAGGTCCTTGCCTTTCATGACTTCAAATACTTCTTTCCAGCCCCTTCTTGCCTGTAAAGCTTCTTTTGAGAAATCAGCTGATAGCCTTATGGGAACTCCTTTTGTAGGTAACTATCCTCTTTTCTCTTACTGCTTTTAGGATTTTCTCGTCTTTAATCTTGGGTAACTTAAAGATGATGTGCCTTGATGTGTTCCTCTTTGGGTCCAACTTCTTTGGGACTCTGGGCTTCCTGGACTTCCTGGAAGTCTATTTCCTTTGCCAGATTGGGGAAATTTTCCTTCATTATTTGTTCAAATATGTTTTCAGTTTCTTGCTGTTGTTCTTCTCCTTCTGGCACCCCTATAATTTGGATATTGGAACGTTTCAGGTTGTCCCAGAGAATCCTCAGCCTCTCCTCATCTTTTTTGGATTCTTGTTTCTTCATCCTGATCCAGTTGGATGTTTATTTCTTCCTTTTGTTCCAAATTGTTGCTTTGAATCCTGGTTTCCTTCCTGTCACTGTTGGTTCCCTGAATATTTTGCTTTATTTCATTTTGGGTATCTTTCATTTGTTCTTTAATTTTTTGACCAAGCTCAATCAGTTACAGGAGCATTTTGACTACCAGGACTTTAAATTCTCCATCAGATAGGTTGGCAGTCTCCTCATCGCATAGTTCTCTTTCTGAGGTTTTGCTGTGTTCTTTCATTTGGGCCATATTTCTTTGTCTTGGCTCACCTGATAAGTTGTAAGGGGGTGGGACATTAGGTATTCATCCAGGTGGGGCAACCCTCTTTGCTGCCAGAAGAACCTTCCACACTGCCTGTAGGGGAGAGGCCAGAGAGAGAACAGTGCAGCTTGCCTGCTCATCTCTAGTGCACTTTTCAACAGACTCTTGTGTGAGATTGGAAGTATCTCCCACCACGTCAACCCCAGCCTTAGCCCACAGTCCACTCTGGGTCTCAGTTTTCCCCTTAAGTCAGTCCCTCTGTGGAGCTCAGGAGTCAACTCCACCCCTCAGCCCCCTTGCTGGGGTTTTTCTGAGTCAGCCTATGCGGTCCACCTTACCAGTCTGGTGGTTCTGGTTGATTTTTTATTTACTTCCTTGGTTGTCAGAGTTCCATGCAGTTTGATTTTCTGGTGATTTTGGGTGTTTATTGATTTTAGATTGGTTGTTATCCTCCTTTTGGTTGTGGGAGGAAGTGAAGGGTTTCTACCTACACCTCCATCTTGGCTGGAACCAAAAATAGTTTTCATTTTTATCTTGTTTTGCTCTACTTGACTCCAGTTTTGTTGATGAGTCCTATTCTGGGTGTCACATTGTCATCTCCTTTGAGGTCTGTTAAATTAGACTATATATCTATATTAGCTTTGTGCTGGGTCAACTTAGCTAACCCAAAATTATGTTTCCCAGAATTTACTTTCTTGTGTGGTTCTAGTTTCTGGTTGGCCATGAGAGATTTTAGAAGGTAGAGATGAGTGATAGTCATTCTCTGAAGGTCAGTGTTGGGTGCTAGGCAATACCACAGTGCGCACATTGCTCATGATGTGTTGGCTTACCTTGTTAGCACAAGGCAGCAGCTGGACCCACAGATTCTTGTCCTTGTGGGTTTCTCTTTGTCCTTATGGGTTCCTGTTTGTCCTTGCTCTCTCACACTTCATGTTCAACTTTTCTGGCTGCTAGCCTTGCTGCTTACAGTGACTTCAGGCTCATCACCATATGCAGAAACAACAGGTCCTCATACAGTTCCTTACCAGCTTCCTCACTTGCTTAAGGTCTAATCCTTATCATAAATTCCAAATTCTGGAGGTAGGATTGAGCGTGGGAGGTGGGGGTGGGTGGGGTAGGGTGAAGTGATGGCAGGAAAATAGAGACAACTGTTCTTGAACAACAATTAACAAAATTAAAAAATCCAAATTCCATGTCACATATTCAATATGAGTCCATAAGGTGGGTATTGCAGGTGGGTCTGATCCACATAGTCACTTAAGGACATAGGCCAGCGGAGATGCTGACATCTCTACACTTGTGTTTCATGATTGCTGAGAGAGAGAGGGACTGGATGACTTTTAAATGCTTTGCCTCAAAAACGACAGATGTTACTTCCTCAAGCCCTTTGGCCACATGACTCTATTTAACTATAAGGTGGACTTAGAAATGTGGAGAAACATATACAGTGACCAATAAGTGCCTCTTCTACAGTCCACACTTCTGTTCACCAAATCTCTTTTTGCTTCCATCTTCCATTTAGTGGATGCTATTGGTGCTCCACCTCACCTTTATCAAGGAGGTGCATGCATCCCTAGTTGCTGTGTTGACCAACAGCTCACAGCTGTACCTTCTGGAAAGTTGCCCGTAGCCAAAGGGAAGCCTTCTTGAAAAGTTGATGCTTCTATCCCTGGGGAGTGGACCTCAGCCAGTAACTGAATGACACAGGGTTCCAAGCAATCTCTCTTGCTTCGTTGTGGGAATAACTATTCCGTAGTATCAGAGTGCATTTATTCTATATCTAATACTACATTTTTGCTTACATTTCCCCCTGCTATATTTTCCTTCCCTATATTCCTTTATCCTGAGAACATGCCCCCAACAAATCACTTGAACAAGAATCTTAGACTCTACTTCTATGTAATCTGATCTAAAATATTCCTACGCAATGAACACCTTCCACTTTCTCCAATGGAGACCATCAAAGTCCCATATAATCAATGACTCTAGCTCACAATCCTGCATTTCTGGGTAATGCGTGGTAATCACATCAGGACCAGCCTTGGTTCTTCTTGGTTGAGAAGACTAACAAAATAGACAAATTATCTGGCCTGCCCTTAAACATACACCTAACGTATAGTGGCAGAAATAAACACTCCCACTTAGAAGAAGAAGGGAGACACACACAGATGTTACTGGAATGTAGCAATTTTAAAACCCTGTTTTGTAGATGTTTACAGGGCCCTATGCCAAGAGTGAAGGACCTTCTGAGTTAGGCCCTGATTTTCTTTCCGGAAGGAACTCCACTGTTCACTCTTCTTTATAAACCCTGGATCTGCCTTCTGGAGGTTCTTTTTCTATCATGCTCCTTCCCATATCTGAAGTAGTTATTGGAAAAGTACTTATGTGCTCCTTGAGTCTGTATAGCTTTCTTAGCTGCCCTTAGAAGATTGGAAATTAAAATTCGTTTTAAGTGTTAAATAGTCAAAGACTTGCTTTGTTTTATTTGTTTTTGCTCAGGCTTGTGGCTTCCCAACAGTATAAGACTCATAAAAACTCATGAGACTTATCAATGGATGAATGGGTAAATAAAATGAGGTGCATCCATATAATATATCATTTGGCCATAAAAAGGAATGAAGTAGAGACACAGGCTACAGTGTGGATGTACCTTAAAAGCATTATGCTTAAGTGATAGAAGTCAGATACAAAAGATCACAGATTATATCATTCTACTTATGTGAAATATCAATAATAGGTAAATCCATAGAGACATAAAGTAGATTAGTGGTTTCTAGGGGCTAGGAGGAGGAGAGAATGGTAAGTGACTGCTAATTGGAGCAATGAAAAGTTTCTGGAATTACGTAGTTAGGATGATGGTTGTACAACTTTGTGGACATAACTAAACACCACTGAGTTATACATTAAAAATAATAAAAACGTACTAGATTTCCTCATATGTGATGGTAGTGAATTCCATGTAACAATCACATCCACAGTTCTTTTCGGAACATAGTTAATAGATCTGGCACATTTTTTGTTCCTTTCTACATCCCACATCTTTCTCCTGATTCAATGGTGAGGGAATCTAAAAGAGGTCAGACAGGGCCATAATCTTAATCATATCTTTTGCCTGAGTACTTTTATATAAGTAAGTAATTTTATTGAAGGTTACACACTTAATCTGATTCTTACCCTATAGTAGTTTTGAAAAAATAGCTTTATCAAGGTATAATTGAAATACAGTAAACTACATATTTAAAAATATATAATTTGATATGTGTCTATATACATATATACACAGATATACATATATATGTGTGTATATATAGATATACTCAATGAACATATCTGTCATTCCCAAAAGTTTACTTACATATCTTTTTTTTTCACATTTTTTATTGTTGTTCAAGTACAGTTGTCTCTATTTCCCCTGCCACTCTCCCCACCCCAGCCATCCCCACGTCCCACCCTCTGTCCTACCTACCTTTGACTTTGTCCCTGTGTCCTTTATACATGTTCCTGAAAACCCTCCCCCCTTTCCCCCCATTAGCCCCTCCCACCTCCCCTCTGGTTATTGTCAATTTATTCTTAATTTCAATGTTTCTGGTTGTATTTTGCTTGCTTGCTTGTTTTGTTGATTAGGTTCCACTTATAGGTGAGATCACTAATGCATCTTGTATAACCTCTCTTTTCCACCCCTGTACACCCCCTCCCTTGGGCAATCACTGATAAGTCTTCTATCACTATAGATTAGTTTTCATTTTCTAGAATTTATATAAGTGGGATAATACATTATATACTCTTTTTTATCTGGCTGAATTTGCTCAGCATAATTGTTCTGAGTGGAATGTCTGGGTTGTATGGTTGGTATATGGTGAACTTTTTAAGAAACTTCCAAACTATTTTTCAAAGTAACCATTTATACCATTTTACATTCCTACCAGCAGTATAGAAGAGTTCAAGTTTCTCCACATATTATCTAATACTTGGTATATGTGGTTAATCTTTTAAATTTTATCCATTCTAAAAGGTATGTAGTGATTTCATTATGGTTTTAATTTGAATTTTCCTAATAATGTTGAGCATCTTTTCTGTGTTTATTTACCATCCATATATCTACTTGGGGAGATTATATTTTCTAAATTTGGGGGTATTGTTATTATTTTTTATTGAATTTTGGGAGTTCTTTATGTATGTTGGACATGTGATTTACCAATATTTTCTCTCCATCTGTGGCTTGTCTTTTAATTTCCCTAACACTATCTTTGAAAGAGCAAATGTTTTCTAATTTTGATGAAGCCCATTTAACATTATTTTCTTTTCTTTTATGGATTATGCTTTTGGTGTCATGTCTAAGAAATCTTGCCCTACTCCAAGGTCACCAAGATTTTTCCCTATGTTTTCTTCTAGATATTTTGCAGTTGAATGTTTTACAGTTAGGACTATGAGTCTTTTTTGAATTAGTCAATTCAAAATTCATTCCTCATTATCAAGAGGAATGAATTTTGAGTGAACGTTTGTCTTTAGTGTGAGGTTTGGATCCAAGTATTTTTTATTGGCCTATGAATGTTTAATTGTTTAATTTGTTGAAATAACTATCTTTTCTCCACTGCACTGCTTTTGGCACCTTTGTCAGAAACCAACTGAAATAATATGTGTAGGCCTCTTTCTGGACTTTCTTTTCTATTCTATTGATCTATTTGTCTACCTTTATGTCAATACTTTACTGTCTTCATTAATGTAGCTTTTTAATAAATATTGAAGTCAAGGAGCGTTATTCCTCCAAAATTCGTTGTTTTTCAAACTTGTTGTAACTCTTCTGGGTCATTTGTATTTCCATATTCATTTTAGAATCAGTCTGTTAATTTCTATTTCAAAAGCCTACTGTGATTTAGATTTGGATTGAGTTTAATATATAAATCAGTTTGGGGGAACTTAACATTTTAATAGTATTGAGTCTGATTCATGAACTTTAATTTCTCTCAACAATATTTTATTGTTTCTTATATTCAGATCTTGAAGTTTTGTCATATTTCTCAATATTTCATAATTTCAATGCTTTGCAAATGGTGTGATATTTAAATTTAAATTTCCATTTTTTTATAATAGGATAGAGAACTCACTAGTGTTTATTACTTTTTTTGTAGATTGCAGTGAATTTTCTATATAGACAATCATTTAATCTTTAAATAGACAGTTTTACTTTTTTCTTTCCAATCTGAATCCACTTTATTTCATTGACTTGCTGATTGCACTGGCTATAACTTGAGCACAATATTGGAGGAGTGGCAACATCGGACATCATGATCTTAGGGGAAAACATTCAGCCTTTCACCGTTAAGTATGATATCAGCTGCAGTTCTTTTGTAAATAAGTGCTCTTTATTCAGTTGAAGAAATTTCCTTCTAGTCTCTCTTTGATGAAAACTTTTTACCAGGTATGGATGTTGAGTTTTGTCAAATACTTTTTCTTTTGAGATTATCAGACAGTTTTTCTTATGGTCTGTTCATGTTGTGAAATGCATTGATTGAATTTTGAATTCAATAATAAAGGTAGTTTTTAGTCCTATGAGTTTATCATAGGACTAGAATAAATTTGGTCATTTATTCCTGTACTATCATTTGATTCAATTTGCTGAAATTTAAAGAATTTTTATATCTGTGTTCATGAAGGAAATTGGTCTGTAGTTTTTTTGGTGATATCTTTGTTTGCTTTTGTTATCAGAGTAATAATGTTGGCCTCATAGAATGAGTTGGGATGTATTCCTTCCTCTTCAATTTTCTATGATTTTCTGAAAATTGGTATTATTTTTTCTTTAAATGTTTGGTAGAATTCACCAGTGAAGTCACGTTAGCCTGGAATTTTCTTTGTGGGAAGGTTTTTAACTACACATGTTGGCTGTTAAATGCTAAAGCCTGTGAATGGTGCATCACACTTCTCATAGCCAGAACCAACCATATGGTTCCACCGAATTGCAAGAATGTTAGGAAATGTAGGGGAAGACATGGATATTTGATAATTAGTAAATGTCTGTGCCATAGGGTCTTTTGGAAAATGTGTTAAAAATATGTTTACATGAGTAATGGCTCAAAGCTTAAAATGTTGAGATGTAGCAACTGTATTACTATGCAGGTTCGTCCCCTCTAACACTCTGCAGAAAGCCCATTGCTTTTATCATGCAACTCTGGAAAAAGATCACATTCCCTGTGCTGTGGCTCTGTTCTCTGAAGTTCAATGGAAACTCAGTTTTCTCCTCCTATGGCTTCTGTTCCATATTGGTGAGGGAGAGGATTTTGTCCAAGTTAGGCTTTGGCAGGGAAAATAATTTCTAGATTGGAGCCAAGATGAAATGGTTCCTTAGCCTTATGGAAATATGAATACTATGACTTCCTGTCTTACACTATAAATATCCCAGTGTCTGCAGCAGCTTCTCTTGGCTGTGGAGCTATTTAAATATTTCATGTCCTCCAATATTTGCACTATGAAAACCCTCAAAAGTTTGAATTTTGTTAATATTTTCATGTTATTAACATTAATTTCTTAGGCATATCAGGTGTATTTGATCATAAATTAAGAACTTATTGGAAATTATTTCATTCAGGCACATGCCAAGATGCTCTAATAGAGACCGACTATTAAGTGGCTTATTTGAGGTATATGTCTCTCAGATCACAATTCAGTAATGTACAGTCCAAGACCAATAAAGCTACTCTGTGATCCTAAATATGGGTCTTCCATTTATTTCATGGCTCACTGTGGCTTGAGTCCAGTTCTCATAATCGCCCAGTCAAGATTGAAGGGAAAGTCTCAGGAGAGCACATCAATGTTCCATTGTATGGGGACAAATTTAAAATAGCACATGTTACTGCTGCTTATATCCAATGACCAGAACTTAGTTTTATGACTAAACCAAATTGCAAGAAAGGCTGAACTATTATCCTAAACTAGGAATCCAAGTGCCTAATAAAGTTTGGGAGCTCTATTATTAAAGAGAGAGACTGGATATTTGTGGAAAGTGAGTTGGGTTTTAGGAGTGCACAGTATTGGCAGGAAAGTAGAAAGATTTGGAAACAAGCAAAAGAAGGGCAGCATTGGGTGGGGGTTCAGTGCTCAGGAAAATAGGCACTATAGGAAGAGTCAAGACACTGCTATTGAGTTAAAAAAATACTCCATTTTGTCATTTTTCTGTCACTTGTTCTAGATTCAAAGTCCAAATGACCAAGAAAAGGTGCCTGCCTCACACTGTTTTGGGGAAATAGGAAGAATCAGATGAATGTTACCTCCTGAAACCCCTTGGGTATCCAGCGTTGGAGAGGGAGCTATTTGAATTCCTAGTACCACCAGATTTTTCTCAATGGGAGAGGTAGTTCCCCAGAAAGAAATTGAGGTACTATTTGGAAGGAGTGTTAGGCTATCACAAAACACTCATTTACCATAACAATAGCTCCCAATATTTGCTAGAATATTGGTCCCATCTAATTTATTTGGCCATTCCAAAAAACAAGGTTGTGTCTACTTTAAAAAACAAGTCGCTGTTGTATCCCATATGTTGCCAGTATCTAGGTTTTATTGATGCTTTCTTTGTATTTCCTTCTGTCTATGCCTTCTTTCCCCTTCTCTGTGTGTTTTCCAGGCCTTTTTTTCTGTTTCATGATCTACCCATCCTTGGCTAGGATGCTTGAGATACAAATGAGAAAAACCTTAGGGAGCCTGGGAAAGCTTTTCTTGAAATGTCACTTAAGATCTGGAAATAAGGAGCGGTCACCTAGAACAAGGAATTGGAAAAACAAGCAGGAGGAAGAGTGTGTGCAAACACCCCAAGACAGAAAGGAACAGAGTGCAAACAAAAAGAAGGTCAATGTGACTGCAGAACAGAGAGTGATGGGAATAGTGGTGAGAGCTGAGGATGGATAGGTAGACAAGGTGCAGATCAACACACCCTTGTATGCTGTGCTCGAAATCTTGTCCTTTCATCTACTTGGACCAGTAATCAACCAAAGGGTTTTAAGCTGGTGAGTGATAGTTTGCTCTGGATGCAGCAGGTGGTGAGTGTATTGAGGTTGCAGGAGAGACAGGAATGGATGCAGGAGACTACTTAGAAAGTCATAGATAGGAATCCAGGTAGGAATCCAGTGTGTAGTGATGAAGATGAAGCAACATAGCAGAATTCAAGCAGAATAAGGAGGAAAGTCAACTGAACTTAGAGATGGGTTGGGTGGAATGGAAAGAAGGAGTCAAGGGTGAATAGTGGTGCCAGTCATGTAAGCAAAGGATATTAGAGGATAATTAGTTTTGCAGGTTACAGGTCTTGAATCTTTTCCATGTATGTAGAGTGGGAGATGAATTATAACAATCAAGAGAGGTTATATAGTAGAGTTAAGAACACATAGGAGAGCCTAAAGGTACACATTTACGAGTTTTCAGTGTTTAGCTGGTAATTAAATCTGTCTGAATGAGGTCACTGAGGGAGAGACTAGAGAGATTCTCATGGCATTCAATATTCAGTGGTTTCCCAGAGACTGATGGGTGGCAAAAGAAACTAAGCAGCATTCAGAGAGGTCAGAGGCATGATGATGTGGTATCCTGGAAGATTAAGATTGTTAGGGTTACTAGAAGTAATAGGTAGTCATTAATGTTGAGAGCTTCTAAGAAGTATATAAAGGTGACAAGTAACATGTCTGTTGGTGCAAATGACACGCAGGTCATGACAACAAGAATTATTTTAGAGGAAGAGTGTGAGCAGACCCAGATTGGAGTAGGTTGATGGAGGCAGAGAGTTTGTACAACTTTTTTGAAGAGGAAAAAATGAGTTAGAGGAAAACTATATAACATGACTATCATGCAATAGCATTCATTTGCGAATAAGATATACTAAACACTGGGTTTCATTGTACCAGATCATGCATCAAGAGACACATCACTGTGTATTCTTCTTTTAAAAAAGTGATAGCATGAAGCAAGGTGCCCATATCTTATATGTCTAAACAAACAGAAACTGGACCCACTCTGGCAGAGAAAAGGACCAGAGCAGTACAGGAAAGCTTCAAGCAGCCACCTGAATATATTACTGTAGAATCCCAATGCTGATAGCTCAGAATTTTTATTTAGCTTGAATATGTTCAACTCTTGTGTCCCTTCGTGCAAGTCATAACTTTTCCATGCAACAAGTGTGCTTTGGCTACTTACCAGGGTCAGAGAAAGGCTGATCCTTGAAAAACACTTGGCACAACAACAACAACAAAAAATCCAACAAGATCTGACTAAATGAAGCATTTGATTAGTTATCACTAACAGCATGATGCAACCCAAGAAGGACTATTAACTCATTGTTTCTAAACTTGGCTTGTTTTTGTACTTGGCTGGAGCCCTCAGAGCTCTGGCCAAGCAGCAGGGTTTCTGCATGTGCGCTGGCCTGCTTGAGGACCTCACAATGAGCCAGAAACTTTCAGGATCCAAGGGAGGTTTTTAGGAAAAGGAGAAAGGGCACAGGTACAACCACAGGGAGAGGCATCCTATTCAGTACACACACATACAGGGGATGTGTGTTAACTGTTCTTGCAGCTGGAAGCCCTACTTCAGCCTCCAGGACTAATTTTCCAGTCTAAGTCCTCATGATGATCTGACCTTTGGGTTACTTACAAAAGAGTAAATGAAAGTTTTCCCTCTCTTCCAACACATCCTTCTTTGACTGGAAACATGTGTCAAGGCTGTTACCTCCAGCAGATACTTTCTGGATGAGTCAGCATTCTAAAAGACAGAGGCCCTAGGATGTGCCAGTAACAGAATCAGCAAGAAGAAAGTGGGGAGATGGTTCAATGGATACAGCCTTCTGCAGGGTGTCAGTTGTACCATCTTCAAAGTTGGCAGCCCCAGAATTTTATTGGGAATAAAGGGAGAAAGAGCCAAAACTACCTCTGCAGTGCCCTGAGTGGACCTCACTGGGCTGAGGACTGGGTTCTTCTTTGGGAAATCAGTATCATGATAGTTCGATGTCTCTGAGAATAGTTTTTATACAAAAACACCCCAGTCTTGTACTAGTTATATTCCTTTTCAAATGTGCAGCCTCTGGGATACAATTTACTGTTTCCTCATTACCACATTCAGGTGTTTCTGCCTCATCAGTATCCTGGCCTCCTACTTCTCTGCTCTTCTTTTAGGCTGGAAGATTAGTGCCACAAACCACATTACAACCCATGGTGAGGGCTTTGGAGTTTTGGATTCAATCCTTATAGAAAAGAGATTATGTCATAGGATCTAACCGATATGCCCTCACTTTGTCCCATTTTCTGTCAGCCTCTAGTCTTGAAGCATATTCCCTTGTACATATTTCCATGGGTTTTACCTGGCAAAAAAGGGAGTGCCCTTCAAATTCAGATGTCCCTTGTCAAGATCCAGAAGCTGATGTTTGCTATGGCTTCCTTCACTTTACCCTATTTGAGTTATATACTCTTTTTTCCCTTTCATTCCCTCTTCTCCAATGTCCTCAAGGACCTCATCCACTGCAATGCTTTCAGCTTTCACCTGCATGCAAGCATTTCAAATCTATACCCCTCTCTTCATCTTTCCTACTGAATTTCAAAGTATTTTAACACTAGGCATTTTCCACATTGTTGTTTCACCTGCATTATAATTGTGACATATTCAAAACTGAACTCAATTTCTCCCCATACTGGCTCTTTGTTGGTATCAGTCCAAGTTCAATCAGAGCATCAGAATCGGTAGGGGACATATACTGCATAAGGCCAATATGGACTTGTTACAGGGAATTGCTCTTATGCAACTGTGGGAGCTTGCTAAATACTTTCTGTATGGCTGTTGTCTCAGAGTAATACTGGAGCTTGAAGTTCATGGGGCAAGCAGTAGGGAAGGAAAGATGTAGATTGAGAGGGGAGATCCAGGGGAGGCTGGAACCAACAAGCGTGATCTGGAGCCCCATGATTAAGAATTGGAACTCATCTTAGTTTGTGTTGTCACTGGCCTTGGTGATGAGGGTATACAGCAGAAGCAGGGCTCTTTGTCACATTACTAAACACACACCCCTGGCCCAGGAGTTGAACAAACTAAACAAGGATCAGGGGAAGGTAGAGAGAGTACTTGCAGTCCCAGTTGCTGCTTCATACCAATGAGGTAAGTCAGCAAATCTGCACCATGTGTGAGTTACAAAATGGCCCTGCTTCCCTTCCAACTTCCAAATCTCCCAAGAATCCCTGTGGCTGATTTTAAGTGGAAACAAATGAGAGAATGAATTCTGGGAAATACAGCTCAGTCTAGCCAAGCTGACACATTACAAAACCATTAAAATCCATCCCTAGCCAACTTGGCATCCATACACATCTGCTTAAAGTATACTTAATCTCTGAATAAAAACAATACCAAAGTCCTTCTTCTGCCTAGCATGATACAACTATCCTGCATACAAGTCAGAAAATGCTAACCCTTTCCTCAGAAGAGAATACAAATTTCTTTTTTATCTTTGGGTGATGTTCATTCTTTTCCAAGCTGATTCACATACTTCCTTTGATATCTTATAACTGAGATATAAAGTTAAGTATTATTAAGATATCTTGTAGCCCTGGCTGGCATAGCTCAGTGGATTGAGCGCGGGCTGGGAATCAAAGTGTCCCAGGTTCGATTCCCAGCCAGGGTACATTCCTGGGTTGTGGGCCATAACCCCCAGCAACCGCACATTGATGCTTCTCTCTCTCTCTATCTCCCTCCCTTCCCTCCCTAAAAATAAATAAATAAAATCCTTTTTAAAAAAAGATATCTTGGTAAGACGATAAAGGGATGAGAAAAGAAAAAAATATCTGATATATATATATATATATATAAACACATTTGTGTTATAAGGAAAAATATCCATTACTATAGTCTTTGTCTCTGCAGTGGTCACATGGTCATAGCTGATATTTATAGTAACTTTTCCCCATATTCTACCATTACATATTTTTTTACATTTTTTATTTTTAAATAATTTTCAATTATTTTTTACATTCAATTTTTTTAATCATTTTCAGGAGTATAGTATACTGGTTAGGCAATCATATACTTTATAAAGTGTTCTCCCTCATATTTCCAATACTTAACTGACACCATACGTAGTTATTACAATATTATTAACTACATTCTCTGTGACTATTTTGTAACTACCAGTTTGCACTTTTTAAAATATATTTTGATTATGCTATTACAGTTGTTCCATTTCCCCCCCTTCACTCCCCTCCACCCTGCACACTCCTTCCCACCCACATTCCCCTCCTTTACTTCATGTCCATGTGTCATACTCATGAGTTCTTTAGCTTCTACATTTCCCATACTATTCTTACCCTCCCCCTGTCTATTTTCTACCTACCATCTATGCTACTTATGCTCTGTACCTTTTCCCCCTCTCCTTCTCCCACTCCCCTGTTGCTAACTCTCCATGTGATCTCCATTTCTGTGGTTCTGTTCCTGTTCTAGTTGTTTGCTTAGTTTGTTTTTGTTTTTGTTTTAGGTGTAGTTGTTAATAATTGTGAGTTTGCTGTTACTTTACTGTACATGTTTTTTATCTTCTTTTTCTTAGTTAAGTCCCTTTAACATTTCATATAATAAGGTCCAGATGATGATCAACTCCTTTAACTTGACCTTACCTGAGAAGCACTTTATCTGCCCTCCCATTCTAAATGAAAGCTTTGCTGGATAGAGCAAATCTGGGTGTAGGTCCTTGCCTTTCATGACTGTGAATACTTCTTTCCAGCCTCTTCTTGCCTGTAAGGTCTCTTTTGAGAAATCAGCTAACAGTCTTATGGGCTCTCCTTTGTAGGTAACAGTCTCCTTTTCTCTTGCTGCTTTTAAGATTCTTTCCTTATCTTTAATCTTGGCTAAGGTAATTATGATGTGCCTTGGTGTTTTCCTCCTTGGGTCCAACTTCTTTGGGACTCTCTGGGCTTTCTGCACTTCCTGGAAGTCTATTTCCTTTGCCAGATTGGGGATGTTCTCCTTTATTCTTTGTTCAGATAACTTTTCCACTTGTTTCTCTTCCTCTTCTCCTTCTGGTACCCCTATAATTCAGATGTTGGAACATTTAAAGATGTCCTGGAGGTTCCTAAGCTTCTCCTCATTTTTTGGAATTCTTGTTTCTTCATTCTTTTCTGATTGGATGTTTTTTCTTCCTTCTGGTCTGCTCTATTGATTTGGGTCCCAGTTTCCTTCCCGTCACTGTTGGTTCCCTGTATATTTCCCTTTAGTTCATTTAGCATAGCCTTCATTTTTTCAGTTAATTTGTGACCAAATTCAACCAATTCTGTGAGTATCCTGATTACCAGTGTTTTGAACTATGCATCTGATAGGTTGGGTATCTCTTCATCACTTAGTTGTATTTTTTTCTGGAGCTTTGATCTGTTCTTTCATTTGGGCCATTTTTGTTTTGTCTTGATGTGCAGGTTATGTAGTGAGGGGAGGAGCCTTAGGTGTTCACCAGGGCAGGACAACCCATGGCGCTGTGTTGTGACACTATATGTGGAGGAAGGGTTCGAGGGGGACAATATGCACTTCTTAATCCCTTCACCTTTTCTCGCAGTCCCCAACTCCGCTCTCTCTGGCAACCATTAGTCTGTTCCCTATACATATGAGTCTGTTTCTGTTATGTTTTTTCATTTATATTGTTTTTTAGATTCCAAATAGGAGTCAAATCATATGGTAATTTTCTTCCTCTGACTGACTTATTTCACTGAGCATAATACCTTCTAGGTACATCCATGCTATTGCAAATGGTAAGACTCCATTCTTTTTTATGGCTGAGTAATATTCCATTATATATTCTTCTTGCCATCAGCAAATAGCACAGCTGGTGGTCATGGTTCTTTGCTTGGTGGAGTGATGCTAATTTTCATTCTTGAAGGCTCTGGGATATTAGCAGTCCTGCCTGAATTGGGTTTTTGTAGTTTTCTGTTTACTTGAACTCTGGGACATGGGAGTATTAAGAGGCACCCTTGAGCATTTCCTGCTTTCCTGATATTCTCATTCTTATCCCCATTGTGTGGTAGTAGCAGCCTTATTCCTCTTGACGTTAGGGTTAATCACTCTAGCCAGACAGTAACCCCCTTCTCCAACTGTTTATTCAGTGGCACAAGGTACCCAGAGTGCCCAGGAAGTAGTCTCATCTTCCATTTCAGTGCAATCATCATTAGGTCCTCTGTGAAAGCATTCCTGCCTTTGAAACTAAGGCCTCTACAGAAGCAGGGCCTATGCATTATGGGGATGGGAAGTGACATTTTGCATAGATCAGTGCTACTCTCATATTTACCATTGTACTCATGGGTTTATGAATATTGGCTACGGGAGAAACAGCACCATATATTAGATGCTGACTCAGCATCCAGGAGGACCTTTCCCAGCCCTGTAAGCCCAAGGGTCCCCAGCCTCCAGGCTGAGGACTGATACCGGTCCAGGCCTGGTAGGAACTGGGCTGCACAGCAGGAGGTGATCTTAAATGTAATGCACTTGAATCATCCCGAAACTGTTCCCCTTTCCCTGGTCCATGGAAAAATTGTCTTCCATGAAACTGGTCCCCAGTGCCAAAAAAGTCGGGGACCACTGCTAAGGTGTTACCACTTAGCTGATAACCATAACTTTGTCTTCAGAAGAGCATTCCACTTTTATTAGCCTGCTTCAAGATGATGGGGAACATGGTAAGACCAGTAAACTCCATGAGCATGGACCCCTTGCTTTGTTTCATTTCCTGTGAAGTGAATTCATAGATTGGAAGTAATACTGTATGGAATACCATGATGGTGGGTAAGGTATTCTGAAAGACCATGGATGGCAATTTTGGTAGAAGCATATGGACAGAGAAGGAAAACCCATATTCAAGGTGTCCATTCAAGTAACCAGATAGACTACTCAAAGTCTTGCCTACTGGGAGGATTTTTCCTCACTGCTGTCCTTCAGGGCTATCATAGGGTAGGTCTGTAGTACTACCACTATCCACTTCCAGAGGTGTCTCATGTCTCTATGTCATGCAGAACTATGTGTAAACCAGGCCGGAGGATTTTCTTCCTAAGTCAACTGGTCACAGGAAATGTTCCATCAGGACAGAGATCTGGGCTGGAAGAGAGAAGGCAATGTAGCAGAAGTAGGGGCCATGGGCATTGGGCCACCTCCTAATGCAACTTACTTGTGCCTTCAAGACTTGCTCAAACCTGATTACATGTATATACCTTTCATTTGATGATGGAGTGCCACTATGCATACCCAGCTCTGTGGCTCAGCCAGTTGGACAACATTCAGTTCATGATGAACAGCTCAGGTTACATGGCATTGTGGTGTGACCCATGGTTAAGCGTGCAGTCTATTAATGCCCAGTGGCAAACCAACAGTTGCTTTTTAAATGGAGAGTTGTTATTCACAAAGGATGGCAGGGATTTGCTACAAAATTCTAAGAGTCAGGTTTTCCTTCACCAACAGGATTTTGCCAGAGACTTGCAAATGCATCTCTATCTGCCGCTGACATTTGAGCACCACTGGATGGCCTGGATCATATGGCGCAGGTGGCAAAGCAACTTGTATAGAAGCCTAGACATATTGCAGAGTCTTCTATTGTTCTGAGCCCAACACAAAACTGGCATTTATTCGGTCACATTCACACAATACCTAACCAAAGAGGAAAATAGAGATTCTTTCAACCAGCCTCTGTTTTAAAAATCTGAGCAAGCCTCTGATTGGCCTGCATGGAACCTGTGCTTACCCCTCTAATTGCAATGGCTTGGGGGAAAGTTCAGTTGACCCAGCCTGATTCACAGAACCACACCTATGACCCAGGTTTGGAGTGTCATGGTTGACAGTTCCTCTCCAAAACCAGTTCTCCAAATGATGTTTTCCTGGGAATTCATCATCAAGACAAGTCAGAAAAATGCCCTTCTTGGGGTGAGATAAGGTTCTGGTGAAGGCTTTCCCCTTGTACAGTAGTTCTTTTTAATGGAGAAGTCTCTGACCATATTTCTGAATGACAACTCTTCCCCTCTCTCAGAGCAGGAGGGGTCTTTATTGGACCTTTATCATGAAAACCTAGTAGGGTTGTTGGAGGTGAAGCCAACAGCAATGGCAGGCCCTGTTATGACTTCAGCCTCAGGCATTTCTCACTGTCATATTAGTCACCCTCAGCTTCCAGCAATTTTTCTAAATTTGCTATATGTGTTTCTACCCACAGATGCTCTGATATGTCTTCTGCTTTAGGTAACAGATCTTGGCTGTGACTTTCTGGATCTGCCTGTCTTTCCAGATGATGATGGGTGGATATTTGCCCTGAAAACTCAGTTCTTTGCTGGGTTTGAGAAAAGTCATTGATATTTCTGTTTGCATAGCTATTTCTTATTGTCCAGACAGGAATGATGACTTCCAAACACATGGTGATTGAAACCGAAAGTTATTAATTTTATTTTTTAATTCTGTACATGCATACATCCTTTTATTGCAGTTTACTTTATTGTGCTTCACAGATGTTGCATTTTTAAAAAATTAAATGCTAGACCCTCCACCAGCAAATGATACAACTTGTTTTATTACAGTGGTCTAGAACTAAAGGTACAATATCTTGGAGGAATGCCTCCATTTCTCAATTCTCTGTATGACCTTCTACTCCTACTATATAAAAGCATTTCCTTTGATTCTTACTGAATACCCCAAAATGATGTCTAAAATTGCTTTTCCTTTTTCGTAGATTATTTTCATAAGAGATGTTTCCTTTGAATCTTTAGAGTAAAAACATTCCTTTTATTTTATGCTGCAGAATGTTTTCATCCCCTAGAGCTTGTGTTGTTTCATTCTGGATATTTATCCTAGAAGAAGAAATCTCTTTAAGTCAGGGGATTGTAGACAGATAACATTCTTGGAGTGTCTTTAGCTTTTTTGATCTTGACCTTGTGCATTCTCACCTTAACCCTCTCTGATCTAGATTTGTAATAGATACCAGTGAGCAAAAGGACCAGCCCAACTTTCCCTAGCCTTCTGGCATTCATTCAGCATAATTCCAATAGACTCAAGTCAAGTCTGTTGTCTTTGTAGTCCTGAGTTCTCGGAAACCTGGAGAGTCTATGCTAGTCTGTAGTTCGTATACGTGTAGTATGTCAAAGACTAAATTCAAGATAACTGTGCAACTCAAAGTCTGGTCCCTGGACCTGTGCTTCTCTCTTTTTGCCATTTCACTTTTCTAGTGAGTCATGTTTATTACTTTTACAATAGCATTGATCAAGGATAGATTGGAAAATTTAAAATAGTAGTCCTTGCCAGAGATAGTTTGAGAAGCATTGCCCTACATTGCATAACTCCTGAGTGTCTCCTCAACTTTGGGAAATGCCAACCCATTTTCCCCTTAAACTGCAGGCCCTTTACTCTTAATGGATGTGGAAAGAGAACCATTTGAAAGGGTGGGAGAATGAGGAGGTATGGGAAGATTGTAGGGGCACAGGGAGGAAAGGGCCTTGACTGACACTGTTGGGAAATCTCTCTGCTGTAGTAGGTAGGTGGCTACCAGTTTCTCCTTCAAAACCATCTTTGATTAGACAAGCTTGAAGAAGTAAGTGGGGGTGAATCCTAGAATCCTTTTTCTTCCTTTTCCATTGTGGTTCATTTTGCACTGACTCAGGGAACAAGACTGGTGTTTACTCCAACCTTCTTCACACAGTACAGATTGGAAAGAAACTTTCACTGCCCTTGCTAGACTTTGATGTCTGTGTTCCTTTCTCCTTACTTCTGGCACTTTATGCATCACCCAGGAATGCCTCAGAGCACAGAACAGGCACTATCTGCACAGCCCTGAGGTGCTCAGGAAATCTTCCTTAGCTTGTGGGCAACTAGACTTCATTCTCATAGATAGTGCTGTGAGGCCACCTATCCCCTACTCTGCATCTATGTGGTTGGCTGAAAGCCAACCACATAGATGATCTAATGTAGGACATCATATGTACCCTCATTTACCATTCAGACTCAGTACAACATTTATGCCTATAGAGATGTTTGGAACCAATTTCTTGCCTACCTATCTTTGTGCCTCATGCCAACAATGTCTTTTTTTCCATTTATTAATAGTTATGTAAAGCAGAACAGGAATGAGACCATATCTCCCTGGCACTCCCTGGGTGACTTCTCTTCCTGTTTCCATCAACTCATTACCCCATCTTCTTGGTTCAGTTGTTTGACAGATCATGAATCTACTTAACCATCTTATTGTCTGCAAAGATATTGTGGGATAAATTGATAACCTCTTCCCCTCACCTTCTCTATGCCCTCATCCTTTCTATCAGAGAGAGGCCTGGAATAATAATCATGAGTATCACTACTACACTAATAATAATATCTGATTGGCATTTGCTTTAAGATAGCAAAGAGAGCAACACTTAATAGCAAGAATGGTGTTTCTTGTATTTTAGCCAGATTTGGGTGCTAGCAGAAAGCCAGGCGTTCCCTCTCAGTGTAGTCAGATTTTATGTTGGTTTCTGTAAGCAGAGCTTGAGTTAGAGGAGATATAGGAGAGAAAGGCCACTGGACAGACAACCTGGACCTGGAATTTGAGAAGCACATTAACTTTTGCTCATGGATCTAAAACAATGGTTTCAACTGGGGGCAAATTTTCCCTTACGGGACATTTGACATTTTTTTAAATTGTCATAACTTGGAAAATAAGGGGCTGCTATTGGCATTTGGTGCATAAATGCCAGGGGTGCTGCTAACTATTCTTCAACACACAGGGCAGCCAACCTCCACAAAGAAGCAGTATTGAGCTCCAAATGTTAATAGTGCCTAGGCCGAAAAACCCTGGCCTAGGATTTATCCCATTCTAAAACCTGCACACTGAGTGTGGGTGAACAAAATTATGGATCAGGTCAAATTCCAGGCCGCATCCCTAAAGATTCTAGTGTTGTTGGTCTGGGTATTTTTATGAAGGTGCCCTACTCCCCTTGTGTGTAGACAGGATTGAAAACCACTCCCTGGAGTGTCCTGTCTAATGGAGGCCACAGATGAAGCTGACCTCCCTCATTTTTCTTGAGGATTATTGAAGGGTTCTTGGCTCTTTTAGGAGGTAGCAGCAATGGAGAAACCCACAGGAGATGGAGAAAAAAAACACTGGGGAGGATAAGATATGGAAGTTCAAGTTGGTAGTTTTTGTGAGAAGTGGAAAATGGGTACACCCTCTAGATAAAAGAATTTGAAAACTTTCTAATGGATGTTCCCAGGGCCCTAAGACTAGCTAATGGGCCAGACTGCTGTGGCAAGTAGAAAGGAGCACCTCCACAATGGATGTGGCTTCTGCCAAGGCACAGGGCTCCCTGAACCCAGAGGCAGCTGGATTTATGCTCACACTTGTCCCTTTTTCTAGGTACCTTTGCGCAGTGCTCAAACTGCACAATCTGATGCAACAGCCATGGTCAGAATTTGCCTTAACTAAGATGATCTCCTTCATCAGGAAAGGGGTGAGGTTCTGCCTTATGGATTAAAAAAAAAACATTTGAGAAAGCCTCAAAGAAACCAAATTGATCCTGCAGGCAGCCTAGAAACCATGCAGGGGTGTCCATCCTTTTAGTGTCTCTGGGCCACATGGGAAGAAGAATTGTCTTGGGCCACAGATTAAATACATTGCAAATGTAATCACACATAAAAAAATCTATAATGTTTTAAGTAAATTTACGATTTTGTGTTGGGCTGCATTCATAGCCATCCTGAGCTGCAGGTTGGACACCCCTGCATCCTTGATGCCAGATAACAGGGTGGAGGCTCCAGGCCTGTCATGGTGTTCTCAGGTTGAGAACAATACAGGAAATGGAGAAATCTGGTTGCAAGAAACTACAACAGCTGGATTCCCAAAGCTGTGATTGGGACAGGGAACTTTGCCTTATGCTCGCCCTGGAAAGAGCCTGAAGCCCCATTCCAAACCTCAATTTAGCAAGCATGCATGGGGGCCAGCCCTTGATTCATTCCTTTACAAAAGAGAACCACAAACGTTGTAGTGTGGACTTTGGCATCGTCAGAACCACACACCTAAGTTGAAAACCCTGCTCTGCCCATAAAGTGAACCTGTGCAATTTCTAAGCATGGGTTTCTTCCTGGATAAAATGGACATAATGATACTGGACTTCAGGTATGGTCATGAGGATTGTGGATGAAAGAGGGGACCGCCTACTAAACCTGATAAGCTCATGGGTGGCCTGCATGGTGGGCCTTACAAGCAGAGAGACCTAAAGTAACCACAGAGGATGGTCTGAACATAAAAGTTCCTAACTAAAAGCGTGTCATGGCGGGTATTCATGTCCTAGGCCTATAGCTTCCTTGACAAAGGTCAATCTTTACCTTAAGTGAGCCCATCTATTGTCTTTTTGCACCTAAGATAACATACCTTTTTTGTTATGATGTTAGACCGCTTTTCATTGCCATATTTTAGAAAACAACACCTTTGAAATGTCAGTAATTGTTTTCTAGACGCCTCAAGACAAAAACAAAGGACACCGGAGCAGGAGACCACAGAACCCCTCATGGTTGTCTTGTTCCCTGAATATGATCTCTATGTGTCAATGTTAATTATTAAATGTCCACCAATATGAAAGAAGCATGTATCTTTTTGTTTTACTTTTAATCCAATCCTACAGATTTCCCCACTTTGCTGTCTCCCACTCCCCATTAAATCTACCGCCAATGGAATTCATGTCACCCTCCTCATGCCTCTTCCTTTTATTCAAATGTATAAAATAAGCTGCAAAACTACCCTTCTCAGGAGCATTTTCTCAATCCGTTGAAATTTTGCATCCCAGCAATTGTCATCAGTTTGGCTCAAACTCATAAAAATTCTCTACAGGTTTGGACATTTGTTTCACAGACAGGATCAAACCAGCCAATGTGGCCATCATAACCTGCAGTAGTGGGCCACTCTGGATCTTTTTGATTGCCCCTTCTCTTTCTATGTGACTCATGCAGCTTCTTACACAAATGACATTGTGCTAGGGGCCCATGATCCTGGAGGCAGTTGGGCCACCAGTGTGTATATTCTGGTGAGAGGGCTTGCATGGGAGAACAGAAAGATACCCCTGGAGTGCTCTGGTGGTGCGGGGGTGGGGGGCGATCAGCTCTGCTTCCAGAGGAAGCACTGGCACAAAAGAAGAGGGTGGGTGGGAGCCCCAAACCGCGCCAGCGTTCCCTGGAGGCGGAGGAAGGAGGGCAGGCCCCAACTGAAGGGAGGGAGAGAAGCGAGAGAGGAGGAGTTTTCCAGCTCAGCCATCCGCTGGCCGCTCAGCCCCTCAGTCTGGTCTGTCTCTGCCCGCCAGGGAAGCGCGCTGCGCTGCAGGGCCAAACTGAGCGCCCGCGCGCCATGGGGAGCCCGGCATTGCAGCTGCTACCCCCATTGCTGCTGGTCCTGCTTCTGCTGGTCCCTCTGAGCCAGGGCTTCCCAGGTAGGGCCGGAGGCGGGGCACCCTCCCTAGCTGGGCACCGGGAACCCTCCGCTCTGAACAGAGGGAGGTGCGTGGTGGGGGGGGTGCCCTTTGTTTGCCACGAACTCCTTTTTCCCTTCCTGGGGAGGGGGTGACACGGAGCAGGGCTCGAGTCTGGGCACCGGGAGGGGAGAGCCCACTGCCGGCCCCTCGCCAGGCGCCTAGCGCCTTCAGGGTGCCTGGAGCCTGAGTACCCTCTGCGTCTGGGGTTCCAGGGGTCCAAGCAAACCCAAGTTGGCGCAGTAGGCTACTCAGAGGAAGTTTGATCTCGGGCAAGTTTCCTACCACCCAGACTTTTGCCTCTCACACAGATGCTCAGGGCCGGGGCCCAAGGGACTGGCAGATTATCTTGAAAGGAGCTCCTACCCCCACCCACACAAGGTTCCAGGCCATCCCCTAGGGCTACAGGCACCTTCACTGTGAAGGGACTCTTTTGGACAGAACAAGCAGGGTCTCTCCTGCTCCCCGCTTCTGGGGGTTCCAAGAAAATGTGCGCCTCTGGGAGAGAGGTGCCAGCTGAGAGTGGTGACATGAGGCATGCGTTGGAATAGCTCTAGGGAAAAAGGGCTACACAGGCGTGGCTCTGCTAGAAGCTGCTCCAGGGCCCTAGAAGATGTGGTTTCTTGTTGCTGGAAGGCGTGGCCTCTAGCATCTAAAGGAACCCTGGTACTTATTAGGGATCTCCTGGTACTGGCAAAACCTTCTTTGGAGATGTCCTTTAAACACCTCCAGCCTATTCCTTCATCAGGGAGTCTTACTTAGGTTAGCAGAGAGCTTGAGGGGAGCAGGGCAACGTGGATGCACCCATGACCTAGAATGGAGAAGAAATCCATGACCCCACTTTATTTTAGTGTTAATAGAAAGTGGTTGGTGTGGAGTATAGGGTGTGCAAATATTTGGCTTTGCGTTCAGCATCGTGGGCAGTTTAAACTTGGGATCTGAGAAACAAACATACTGACTTCTAGATGAAGGATGAAGGCAGGGAAGGGGTGGGGTGTTTCCCAGACTGTGTGCTTGGGAGATGTAGGGATGGCTGCTGGAAATTCTCTGCACATCCCCAAATGAATGAGTCAAACAAATGTGTGAAGTGATAAACAGGAACATTTGTGTTTTGAGCTGACTCTTGTAAGTTTAAGCTGTTTGGTAGGAACTGATTCAGGGCAAAGTGTAAAGGAGACTTTATCCTCAGTGCCAGACAAGTGCCATTCCCATGGTGTGATAATGCCCCCCACCCCCTTTAGCAGGAGTCAGATTAAAATGAACCCAGAGGGGAAAGGGAAGTCAGTACTGGGCAAGAAGCAGCCTATGGGGAGCAGTGGGGAGTTGAGAAACTAGCTAGAGGCAATTGTACTCTGAATTAAGAGGCTTTTCTGAGCTACCCGCACATCTGCTGGAGCCTTTCTCAGCCAAGGGGCCTCTTCTCATTTTCCATCTGGTCACCATCCCTCCCTTACCATGCCCTCTGCTCTCTTTCCTCTCAGCTTCTACCCTTGTATAGTGTAGCTTGCTGTCAGAGCCCAGCCATCCACAGAATCATGGGTTTGCCAGGGTGGGTGCTCACCCCTCTCAGTCTTTAGGGACCTGGCCCTGGCTGGCCTGGTTCCTCGGATAGCCTGTGAGTTGCCCCCTACTGGAGGCCACCTCCCTCCTCCTTGCCACCCCCTACACTGATTCCTCACTAGCCCTCAGGCTCTCCTGAGACCCCAAATGAGCAGAAGCTGGTTGGGGAGGCTTTCAAAGCACCCCCCTTGAGCTCTCTCTTGGCTCGTCCCCATGGGGTCTCTAAGGAAATGTGATCTGCTGGAGCTATTGAATTCAAGGGTGGGATTTCACTCCAAGCCAGAGGTTTTAGTAGGCTGGGGAGGGGAGATGCCCTAGGTCAGCAGGTCCTGAGGCAAGTCATGTCAGCTGAGTTCACTGTAAGTGCTGGCTGACAGACTTTGAAGATCATTTTAGAGGCACCTTCTTAGCAAGTGGACAGCATGTCTCCAGTAAGAGAGAAGGTAAGAAGCCTATTTAGGGCCCCACTCAGCCTCCTGATTATAT
The DNA here is from genome assembly GCF_004126475.2 of Phyllostomus discolor. Classification (NCBI taxonomy): domain Eukaryota; kingdom Metazoa; phylum Chordata; class Mammalia; order Chiroptera; family Phyllostomidae; genus Phyllostomus; species Phyllostomus discolor. Next base: position 22,446,350 of record NC_050198.1, on the reverse strand, counting down.
AACCAGTTGAGATTTAATGGCAAATCTTGTCAGAATGAGAGTAAATCCTTCCCATTTCCACCCTTAGAAAGTGTCTGGAGCTCTTCCATCTTTGAATTTGATGCAGCTTTTCTGACCCTCTGATTTATTCTTTGTAGCCTAGCAAAGACACAGTATCTAAAACAAACAAACAAACCATGAAATGCATGGAAAGTCCATTGCCAAGTTATTTACATATGATTGTGTTTGCATGCCTATAAGGGTAGGGGTTTTGATTCTCTTCTTAAATGAACTCTTGAAACCTTATTTACAGCTGAGATTTTGGACGATCTTTACCTTCTTCTTTCTGTAAGCAGTGCTCACAGAAGGCAGGAATGAGTGCTGCGGCCACTAGGAAAGGCTGCATGAATCTTACACCTGGAGAAAGGAGGTTAAAGTAGTGTGGTTTGGCCAGTCAGGAAAGCCAAACCAGACCATACCAGCCAAAGCAGTCTTCTGAAATGCCACATTTGGATATAAATATTAGGAACTGAACACCTGGCTCAGGATATACAATTAAAGTCTCAGGCTAGGCTGGAAATCGCTCTTTGTATTTAAAACATGTAATCAGATGACAAAATTACTCTGCATTAAAAAGGAGAATGCTGAGGAGAGCAGGACATTTTCACCTGGCATCTTCTTCACTGAGAATGCTTTCGGTATAGTGTATTGGTATTGCTTGTTCTTATTTCACAGACTTATGAACTCTAAGAGACACCAGAAACCATTTAAAGCACCATCTTCAAACTTCCAGCCTTGTCAGTCCTCACATCACAATTGAAATACAGCCCCTTTCTTTTTTTATCATTAATACAACATTCACACCTTTAGTTTCTGTTATTCTAACTCATTCTATTCATTTTGGCACAAATTCTGGACTTTTAAGTATACAGTTTTACTTTAGTACCATTTTTATCACTTTACTTTCCTATTCAAAGATGGCAAGCAACAGCTCCAGGTTCTGTCCAAAGTTAAGTAGAACATTCTTAGCTGTTCTCATGGGACTATGCAATTTGCTTCCATCCTAATTTTCTAGTCTTTCTCACCTGGTTTCCTAAAGTCTGACTGAAATAGTTTAACTGTTTTTATAGAACTGGAGTGACCGAAAAATGTCACTCAAGAAGTGGGAGAACACTTCCTGGTATTACTGCTTCCTGGACCTGGACTGCTTTCCCCCAACCACCAGTCTGTCCAAATTCAACCCATCATTCAGTGACACCCCCATTTCGATGAAACTTTGTCTTGATCCCTTGAATGAGAAGCTTCTGATTTCCTTTAAGGACCCACAGTGCTTCATGTCTCTCTCATGGTATTTATCATGCACACCATACTTTATAGTCATTTATCTGCTCCGCTATATAGGCAGACATCAGAGATATTGCAGGTTTGGTTCCAGAGCACCACAATAAACAAAGAATCACAATAAAGTGAGTCATAATCTTTTTGCTAGTGTGGGCATCTTGCCTTTAATTTGTAAAAAAACAAAAGCCACATCTATGAAGTGCAATAAAGTGAATCAAAATAAAACGAGATATATCTGTATTTCTGCATTCTGAGCTCTTAAAGGCAGGGCAGTGCTATGTCTTACCCTTCTTTATATTTCTCACATTGCCTAATTGAGCCCCTTAAGCCAGGTGGATATTTGTGCATACTGATTTAATAGTTCCTTGTAATTTGGGTGTTGGCCATTGGAAAGAAAAGTTGCTGAGAGAAACACATGTGCAGGGAAACAGGGCTTTGTGCCACCATCTGCATACATAGAGACTATGGCTTACTGGCTGTAGAGCTTGCATTTAAATCCATGAACACCCTCTGTTGAAGCAATAACTTTCTCTGTTGGGGGCTGTAAGATGAGAGTCTGACTGCAGCCACAAGCTGGAGTTTGTATTTATTGTTTTTGTTGGCCACTTTGCTATGGCCCCTTCCAAAGAAGTTGAATGGTTTCCTTAGTAAACGCAAATGTGTGCTACATTAATTCCCCTTTCAGAGAACACAACTAAAATGGGTAATTGAAAGTGAAGATTGAGCTTAAGCAGAAGAAGGTTTACTTTTGACAAGCTATAGCGTAGTATAAAATTGTAGCAGCCAAGTTCTGATTAATACCCAGATTAAAGATTCACTTCCCCAAAACCAGTGTGAATAATAACCTCTCCTGAGTTCCAGTTCATAGGCAGTTTCTTGGGCCAGCCCCTTGATTTTCAATTGTATGATGTATTGACTGTCAGCTTTTATGGGCCACTGTTTTAGAGGTTTTAAGCCTAAACCTTTCTCTTGGATATTTGAATATAGTTCTGAAACGGAACCAGTTTTTGCCTTCTCCCAGGAAACATGGGCTCCATCCAGAGACTTACTTTTCAAAGTAGACACTAAATGATGGGGTGCTTGGGATACCAGGATGAGGAAGAAGAGGGAATTCCTTCCATCAGAAGCTTTCTGTCTTATGGAGAAATAGACACTGAAGGTTAAGGTAGTAAATGTTATAACACAGGTGGGTTGACAGGCCTAGAAGTGCAGAGAGTAGCCATGCAGGGACATTGGGCCTAGTTATTGAAGAATGATGCTGATAGATGCTCATGCCAAAGATAGTGGCACTACAGGCCCATGAAAGGTTAAAATAGGAGACCTGTGGGCTTCTGTAAGAACATTCTGAAATTGGAAACAAAAATTTGTGTGGGTGTCCTTTTTTCTGGGGAGAAGGCCCTAACCCAGTTCAAAACCACTGCTCACTAGATCATCTCTGTGAATTCTTTGAGAGAATGTGCACTTAGTAGGCACAAAAATCAACATACAATGTAAGATGAAATTTCCAGAATAGGGAAACTTTGATTGAACCAATGATCAGGTAGCCTCAAGTTATAACCAGTGGTACAATTTCCTGTTCTCCTCATTTAAAAAGCAACATCAAACAAAGCAGACATAATCATAGATTGGAATTGCCTTCAGGCCTGGGCTGGCAATGGTTGTACCCCCCCACCCTCAACTTAGCACAGTTTATGGGACATGGGAGAGGGTCTTTAGTCAGTATTTGTGAATTGATTGATTGAAGTAAGTGTGGCAGGAAATCAATGCATTATATTTCAAATATCCCAGTAGGATTTAACCAGAATTTCCAAGAGGATGATTCCCAAAGAAAATGGAATGCAGGATAGCAAAATGTCAGGAAATTTGCAGTACCCTGAACAAAAGATGCATCTGAGCAGGCAACAATTCAGGGCATAAGTAATTGCTGAGGCTCTGGGATTCCAATCACCCTAGGAGACTTAGAGACTCCAGGGAGTTCCAGGGACAAGATTTTCAGATAAAGATTTAAGGATAAGCTTGTGCAAGAGAAAAGTCATTGGTAGCATTGCTAAGCTCCCAAGTTTTCCAGATGATAATTGGTTGCACCTGGATCTTATAGTTGCGTGGCGCTCTGGCCTTGAAAACCTCTGGATCAGTCATTCTCTGGCTCAGTGATTCACTCACCCATAATCCTTAGCTCATACTGGATGTTTCTTTATGTATTGTTCTCCAGGAAGACGATAAATGGGTTTGGATACAATAGCTTGGATTCTCCCAGAGGTTTGGGGTTGAAATTGAGTATGTTGGGTTTAAAACTATTTTTATGGGTAATAGTCAAACAGACCCCAATGTAGAATTTGGGAGAGGGCTGTTTGCCTTAGCCTTGAAATATCCCTGCACTATTTCTTCTTCCCTGCTCTTACAGTGACCTGCAGTGTGATGGCTCATATGCATCAGCAACTTGTTTCCCAGGCTGTCACTGGCTGTTTGCAGTGTCTGTCCAGTTGTGCTTAGTGTGCATCTATTTCTTCAATGCCTATTGCACCCCAGGATCCTTGGACAGAGGGCTGTGGCCTGCCACTTACTGTGTGGGTGGCTGAGCTGAATGACCCTGCCAGTTCCAGGATCCAAGAATGTTCAAAAGCACTGCTTAAATTAAGGCCATGGGGTGAGAATTGAGCAAGGGTTTGGCAGGCTCATTGTGGAGTGGTGAAGAAGTGTTGACATGCCTCACCTTCTGAGACTCTGCCCCCAGAGTGGCTATCCTCGTGGGAACTCTGACTTATTGCCACTGACTCAGCATTTGTCAGCAAAGGCTCTAATTCCTTTAAATATCCAATGCTGAAATTCTCTTTTCACTTAGATTTTAATTCAGCTTTCCAAAGGTTAGAATCATCTTGTTTCACCATTAGATGTGTATGGCTCTGATGCCCCTGACCAAAGGAGCAGGTACTGGAATCTTCTTTATTTTGTGTCCTCAGGGCCTAGTAGGGACCTGGCTCCCAGAAGGCTCTTGGTAGATCTATGGAATGAAATCTGCTGGGGAGCACACCTCTGGCTAGTCCTGACCTGCTGGATGGGTGTCTCAGACTTAATTTCCCACAAGAGTTTTTCACCCATATCCATGCTTTCCTGCATGGACCACCTAATTCAGGTAACTGTGGAACTTCAGAGTGGGAGGTGTGCTGAGATGTAGCAACGTGCTTCTTAGTTATGACCCTCTGAGGCTTAGCCAGTTGAAGGGATTTCTCTGGGGAAACACAGGGAGTCAGAAGAAGAGCTGGGTTTTGAACACAGTCTAGTGACTCCAGAATTCCCTTCACTCTACCACAGGCGGTATTCAACTTGAAAGGCCACTACATGTGAGGACCATGCTACACACCAGGGATAGGCAGCCAAAAATTGATCATGCTGCATGCACTCACTGAGCCCCTGTCTAGGTTATATTTCAGCATAGTTGTTCATATCCACATGTGGCTACAATCTCAGAGTCGCAACGTGCAGCTGCTTGCATATTCTTCAAGGGTTCTGAGAAGTTGCTGTCCCATAGCCAGTTCCTGCCGCCTTTTGTCGAGGTCCCAAACACTCTCTCCCTATGCTACTTGCTTTAAGTTCCCCAACTGATATGTGATAACATTTTTAACAGCTTGATAGAGGTATCATTCGCATACCATACCCTACTCATTTAAACCAATTCAGTGATTTTTAGCATAGTCACAGAGTTGTATGTTACCACAATTTTAGAGCATTTTCATTACCATCAAAACAAAACCCACAGCCCTTCTCCATCACTCCCTAGCCCTGCCCCAGCCCTACGCAACCAGTCTTCTATTTCTGTCTCTATATTTGCCTATCCTTAACATTACATATAAATGGAATCACATGATATTTGTTCTTTTCTGTCTGGCTTCTTTCATTTAGCATAATGTTTTCAAGATTCATTAGTGTTGTAGCAGGTATCAGTACTTGACTCCTTTTTGTGGTCAAATTATATTCCATTCTATGGGTAGACCACATTGTATCTGTCCATTTATCAATTGATGGACATTTTGTCCACTGTTTGATTATGAGTGATGCTATAATGAATATTCATGTACAAGTTTCTGTGTGGACATATGTTTTCATTTTTCTTGGGTATATACCTAGGAGTGGAATTGCTAGGCCATAAGGTAGCTCTATGTTTAACCATTTGAGGAACTGCCAGTCTGTTTCCCAGAGCACCATTTTACATTTGCACCATTTTACAGTTGCACCATTTTACATTTTTGCTAGCAATGTATGATGGTTCCAGTTTCTCTGCATTCTCTCCAATTGTTGATATTATCTGTCATTTTGATTAAGTGATGTCACTTTATCTTAGCTCATTAACAGCTTCCAGTCAAGGGCTAAGTGACAAAGCAATGTCTGTTCTGCCACCTGTGGTGGAGTACTGGCAAGAGTCATTTAAGAGTGCCTACCACTCTGTGACTGCTAGCTGCAGGGCCATTGGTAACCCATAAGGCACCTTTAAGAGAATTAGAACAAGATGCTTTTTGGGCACATGTGATTCTGTGGACACAGGGCTTGGTCAGGAGGCATACTTCAGGGTCTAGGACTCCACACTTGGAGAGTGGACACAGGATGATTTGAAACCCTGCTTGCTCTTTTGGTGGGTATGACGGTGGATGCTGTGGTATAAGGAACTCCCTGAACAACCATATGTGTGGCAGTCCTGGATGACCATAGCTCCAGGTGGGATAGAGGTATGGACCTCATATTCTCTTATACCTTTTGACTATTTAAACAAAACAAAACAAAAAGTTGTGCTTGCATGCCAGCATCATTCTTGCATGCTTGAATCCTTGGATTACCTGGGAGCAAGTCAGAAATGCAGAAACTCAGGCCCTACCCAAGACCTGCCAAATCAGCATGTGCATTTTAACAAGATCCTTTGAATGATTCTTATACACAGTGAAATTTGAGAAGTACTGGTATGATGAATGAGTGTAGTCTTTTGCCAAGACCCGGTGGCTTGCCTGTTTATAACTATCACACTCCCTTCCCCTCCTCTCTCCCTTTTCCTGTTAGCTTTGCCTTCATCACTGTATCCTTTAGACTTCCTTTGCCGTCTCTGACATTCCTGAGATAAGCATGTACAGCCTTTAGGATCCTACTCCATTCTCTAACTGAAAAACAACCCCAACCCTCAGAGGGCCCCTGACTTCATCTCGTATTAAGTAGTCCTGCCAGGAGTACAGCCCCTGCCTGGCCTAACCTCCAGCAGCAGCCAAGCATGTCTTCAATGACTGCTAACAGGGTCCTTGCATGGTTTTGCCCTGAAGCTAAGCTGGACCTTAAAAAACACTTCAGCTCTTAAGAGAGCCACAGGAGTGGGGTTAGAGACAGTCCTACCTCTCTTACAAGACCTAGTTCTGGGGCTGAGACTCACTGGAACAGACCAGCCCTTAAAGACACAGTGACTATACGTCTTTTTATACCAGAAACCAATGCTTCTGGGACTAGGGAGGAGGCAGCACTTGGAGGATGAGTGAGATAGATGCCAATGGGAAAGTTAGGACAGCACACCTAGCCCTTCACGTTAAGTCCCCCTCCCCCTGCCCAGCCTCATGAATGGGGCAAGTCAGAAAGGTTGAACTGTTAACATCACTAAAAGGGGCTTCCCACCTTTTCAAGGGGTCCTTAAATAAGTAGTGGCATTTGGACATGCTGTATTTGGATGACCTGGGGAGTTTGATGAAATGGGGTTGTCGGACCCCACCTCTGTGTATTCTTTTTTGCTGATCTGGGTTAGGGACTATTCATCTAGGGCAGGGATCTGCAAACTGAGTTCAGGGCAGACCAAATATGGCCCACCTCCTGGTTTTGTATGACCAGTGAGCTATGAATGGTTTTTCAATTTTAAAATGGTTGAAAAATGAAAAGGAGAAGAATATTTCATAATGCATGAAAATTCTATGAAATTCAAATGCCAGTGTCATTAGCACTGTGCCACAGTTATTCATTTGGGTATAGTCTATGGCTACTGGGTGATACAATGGCAGCGTTGAGTAGCTGTGACAGAGACTAACTGTATGGCCTGAAAGTATGTTCTGTAAGCTGAAAGTATTTATTTGGCTCTTTACAGAAGAGATTTGCCAACCTCTAAACTAGGGTCTTGCTACACAAAGTATAGACAGAGAACCAACCTGGGAGCTTTACAAAATGCAGAATCTTGAAACTTACCTCAGACTTAATAAATCAGAACCTACCTTTTAACAAGATCCCTAGGTGTTTGGGGCTACTTCTCCTTCACCATGAGACTTGGCTCAGGACTCATCTTAGCCTTAGGCAGGAGTCTTTAAAGATGTCTGGGCCAGCATGCTGTCACTAACATTGTACACCGTATTGTTAATTTATCTGACAGATAAGTGGGTGAATTGTTCTCCATGTTGGAGGCTTGGTAGCTCCTGATACCTCAGACCCCATAGAAACTAGGTCCCTATTTTATTCTTGCCAATTCTTGGCTAGGGCCTGCCATCCTAATCCAAAGCTAGAGGTGGACTGACCCTTGCTATCCACTGGCAGACTTCCTTGATGCTGCCTGATTTCTGGGCAGCAGGCTCAGTTCACTCCAGCTATACTGCCCTGCCAAGGATTTTGGTAGGTGATGTGGCCCACAGCCCTCCACTGCCCTTACCCCAGATTGATGCTGAGGGCTTGACTTGGACATCTGTCTCTCGCAGGTTGCTGTTCCTTCAGGAGCCTGTAATCTTGCTTCTGATCAGGAACATGCCCAATAGAACATTTCTAAAAGTGGCTTCCTCAAAGCACTGCTTCCTGGAGAGTTTCACAGATGTCCTATGGGCAGTAGAATGCATTGCAAATAAGTTGAGAAATGCTTGGTTAAGTAGGTTTCTTGATTTCAGGGCTGCTCAGGGTCATTGATACACTACTGTACTTTGTTACCCTTTGGTAGAGGACAGTGGGAAATAGTAGGGACCACAGACTCTCAAAGTATGGTCCCCAGACCAGCAGTAGTACATGGGAACTTGTTAGATATGTAAATTCTCGAGTCCCACTCCAGAGCTACTGAATCTGGGGATAAGGGAAGGTGGCCTGACAGTGTGTTTTAACAAACCTTCCAAGTGATTCTGGTGCACTCTCAAATGTGAGAACATTTCCAAATTTTCTCAGAGTATCTCATTATACTAGTGTTTCCCTTTTGTTGTTTTTAAGAGAAACTGTGTTTTTGGTTTTAGGACAAGACATTTGGGAACATGAAATTAGGTTTCCTGAAACGTTTACTGGTGGCAGTGACCATTGCAGGCTCAAGGGGGGAAAAGGAAAGAATTAAAAACAACCTTTGGATAACATCATCTGTCTCACATCTGCCCTGCTAAACAGCTGTGGGCACGCTTGGTTAGAAGTTTTCTCCAGTTGAAAGCCACCAACTTTTGTTTGTTGGAAACATGTGTTCTTTAAAATGTATTTTTGTGTATTAAAATGTGAAGAAAGCTGGGAACAGCCTTTGGGATGCATTTCTCTCCCCCTCTGTACATTGTCTCTCTTCAGAATACTCTTCTTTCTTCCTCTACAAATTTTTCTCATCCAAATCCCTTACTCATTTTTCCAGGGCAGCCACATCCAAATGGCTTTTGCTGGCTTCCTGGCCATGGGAATGCCTCTGGAAGCTTTTGGATCTGAGGCTGTGGCCTGTCCCCAGGCAGCATCTCTCAGCACAGGACATCTGTGCATTCTGTCTTAGAGCTCAGCTCACTCCCTCTCATTCTAGAGTTTCCTCCTTCCCCATTCCATTTTGTGGCCAGTGGTGTCCCCACCATGGGTCTGGATGTGAATGCTTTTTTATTCTTTGCTATCAGAGTTTGTAACTGTGGTGTTGTAACTTCGTTTGAAAATCCCAGCAGTGTTTAGGCTTGCAGGTGAGGTGAGAGGAGCCCCTGAGTTTCCTTGCCAAGATATTTGCTCTGTCTTTGTTGAGGTCTTAAGACCTCATGAGCTGATGTGGATGGGTGAGTTCTTGATTTGTTTTTGCCTTCTGAACATAATTGAAAAGAAGCAGAATCACCTCATGGTCCAGAAAACAAAAGCTGTCTGAACACCCCCAGATGTGAATGTGGTGCAGGAATGAGCTTTTCTCCAGCTCAGCATCTCCCTAATGTGCTCTAGTGCTCTCTGATGCCATGTGGCCTCAGTCAGGGCCTTGATATGGAACCTTTTATGGAAGGCATTGCTATAGCCTCCCTCATTTCTTCGATTTTTGACTGTGTCTCCGTTGGCCTCTGTGGAGGACAGTTAAACCTTCAGAGGACCATATGCTAGTGCTTTGGTTCCACTCTCTGGTTTTTCTTTAAAGGTTAGACCTTTTTTGTCTGTTTGTTGAATGCAAAAGACTCCAGGGCTTTGGGAATGTCCCTTGGTGGGAGCAGAAGTTGGTATTTGTTGAGAGCCCCTGCTTTGGGATGACCTTCTCAGATCTAGGTGCCTATCTGTTTCTCATTTCTTCCCTTTTCCAGCTTCAGGCAATGGGCAGGAACACATGTTGGGCCTTCATAATATTTAACAACAGAGGGAGACTAAATTAGAAATATATTATGTTTCCCTTGGATGAGAGTAATACCTTCATTTATAAAGTTATCCTTTTAACTTTGTTTCTGTTAGCTGTGTAAAATATGGCCACAATTAAAATTTCCACAAGCCACATGTCATCTTAATTGTCTTTGCTAGTTAAAGACTGAGTGCCTGGAGACTCTGGATGCCATCGGCTCTGCCTGATGTTTCCTTTCAGGTCTTGTGCAGAAGGTTTGAATAGAGGAAGAATATTCTCTCAGGTGAAGCAGTGGTAGAAGGACGGCTGTCTTAGAGCTCATGTCTAACAAGGATCATCCTCTTGCCAACCCTCCCCCACCTTGCCACCATTATCTTTTTCTGGCCAAAATAAAGTTAAAACTGGCATCTAAGAAAAGCTTTAATGGGGAAACAACTTACATAAGGGTGGTGTTGGGATGCAAATAAGAAAGAGAGTGGATGCAGGATGGAGCCCCAGTGCCCATAGCAGTTGCCCACTAAGTAGTACATTTACTGCCTTTTCTCCTTTCCCTGTCTCCTTCTCCCCACAGTCCATCACTGTGCTTCCTGGTATCTCCTCCCAAATAACTACTTGGACCTTGTCTTAATTGTGCATTTGGGGGAACTCATACAAACAATAGCTAAGCTGGAACTTTGCCTATGATTTTGGTTTCTGATTCAGAGTTCTTTCTACTGCTGAATTGATTCCTGCTAAATAGAGCTATCCAGGTCAGTAAGTGAACTAGAAGGCTGACTAATATGATGGAAGCCTGGGGAGTGTTTTTGTTACCTGTTGCTGTGTAAGAAACCATTCTAAAACTCAGCGGCTTAAAACAGCAACCACCATTTATTTGTTCACGATTCTGCAGTTTCGGTAGGGCTCAGTGGGGATGGCTCATCTCTACTCAACATGGTGTTGGCTGGGGCAGCTCTTATGGGGCAGATAGATTCAAGGTGGCTCCACTAACATGTCTAGCAGTTCACCTGGGATGATTGGAATGGCTGGGATGCCTGTGCCTTTCTCACTACCTCTTTACAGCCTCCCATTCTCAGATCTCTCTCTCTTCATGGTGTCCTTTTCTCCAACAGAATAAATGGACTTGTTTACATGCAGATGGCTTCCCTGGGAATGACAGCCAAAGCTGCCAGGACACTTAAAGTCCAGGCACAAAACTGTCATAGCATCACTCTGTCACACTCTATTTGTTAAAGCAAATTGCAAAGCAGGCCTAGATTTGGGGTGGTAGTGGTAATGGATAGATTCTTCCCCTTTAGGTGGAGAGAATGGTATGCATATGCAGAGTGGCAGTAATTGTTTCTGGTCAGGGTTGCAATTAATTAACTATAGAGCTAGCATGAAAAAGCATATTGGAAATATGAGTTTAATTTCATAGGATATTTGATTCATGCATTCTGATTAAATGCTGAACCCCAGGTTAGCTCTCTAAGTATGTTAGACTGCTTAGCCACAGAATGTGGCATGCCCAGATTCATTGCAAGTCCATAGAATGGAGTAAATCTGTATTCCTGGGAATATCCCAGGTTTATTTCCAGTGCTTACTGGTATTAGGAACACCCTCACCCCTCATTCCCCCATACTTCTCTTTTTTCATTTCCATCACAGGCAAAGACTTTATTAAAGAAAAAGTAACTTAAAATAGATCATAAGACATAAATATAAAACCTGTAACTATAAAACTTCTTGATAATAAGGGAGAAAATCTTTGTCAGCTTGAGTTAGACAAGGCTTTCTTAGATATGACACCAAAAGCATAATCTATAAAAGGTAAAAGAAATATTGTACTTCATCCACATTTAAAGCTTCCATTCTTCCAAAGATATAGTTAAGAGGATGGAAAGATAAACCACAGACTGAAGAAAATATTTGCAAATGACATATATGATAAAAGACTTTTATCTAGAATATACAACTATATAATAGAGCTCTCTAAACTCAATAATAAGAGGGCAAGTACCCAATTTAAAGAGTGGGCAAAATATTTTAACAGACATTTTACTAAAGAAGGTTATATGAAAAGATGGTAAACACCATTATCCATCTACTAGCTGGATGAACTTGAACAGTTTAACTTCTACTTTATCTGCTAAACATGAACAATGCCACCTGCTCTCCTAGGTTACTGATTTGTAATGTACTGAGCAAATATAAGGTATGGTTATAACTCCCCCCCAAAAACAACTTGCACGCATTTCTGTTCCTTGTAGAGGGCTGACTATCCATTTTGTCTGCCTCTTTCACTGGACTTTATGTGACAGACACCCACAAATTGCTGGCTATGACTGTTAGGTAACCACTGGCCACTAGCAATTTGAGGCAGATCATTTACTGTAAGCTCAAGTGGACGTGGGTGTCTCCTACTATACTTTCCCAAGCCAGCATGGTTTTTAGGGCTTCATAAAGAAACCTCTCACTGCCCACTTCTTCTGCCCCCAAGTGTCCAATGTCCTTTCATTTCAAGCAAATTGCATCATTTCATGCCCCATAACAAAGGGCTTTAGTGTTTCTTGGTACTATCAATACCAAAGAGATTTACTTTGACCTTGATTTTTTTCTTTGAATTCATTTGTAATTAATGTATTATTTTATATTCTGAAATGTGTATGTTATATTCTCATAGAGTATTTTTAATCCAGAATCTAAGGACTCTGACTACATAAGGAATAAGGAGTAACAGAACATTCTTCATCTAGCTTCTAAAGTTGGAAAAAGAAGCTTCAATGAACAGCTGCAATGTCCCAAATACTTTTCCATTTCTGTGAATCTCGAAGGCCCCTCTTGATGCATTTAGCATTCCCTAAATTCCTGAAGTTAAAAAAAATACTGTGAGAGGAACACACAGGGTTTTTTTTAAAACAGCTTTATTAAGGTATACTAGACATATAATAAATGCCACTGAATTACCTTTGCACCTTTTTCAAAAATCTATTGGCAGGTTTCTTTGCAGGTCTGTTTCTGTGTTCTTTATTCTGATTTATGGATCTATGTGCTTATGTCTTCATCAATACCCTATTATTTTGATTACTATAGTTTTGTAAATAGTCTTAAAATTGGGTAGTATTTCCTCCAACTTCTTTCTTCTTTTCCAAAATTGTTTTGTATATAAATTTGATAGAAATTTCAGAATAAGTTTGTCTGTATCTACCAAAAGTACCTGCTGGGTTCCTGACTGGAATTATGGTAAATCTGTTGATCTATTTGGGGAGAATTGATCTTTACTATTTTGAATCTTCCAATCCACAGATGCAGTATATCTCTTCATTTTGGGGGATCATTTTTTATTTCTTTGATTAGCATTTTGGAGTTTTCAGGTATATAGATCTGGTACACGTTTTGTTAAGTTTATGCTTAAGTATATCATTTTCTGCAGCTATTGGAAATGGTAATTTAAAAATTTGCTTTCTAATAGTTCTTCACTAGCATATAGAAATACAAATGATTTTTGTGTTGTGACTTTTTATCTTGAAACCTTGCTAACCTCAGAAATTATTTTGTAGATTCTTTAGGATAATCATGCCATTTTTGAATAGGGATAGATCTACTCCTTCCTTTCCAATCTACATGCCTTTTTTTGTTTCTTATCTTATCGCACTGGCTAGGCCTACTTGTATAATGTTGAAAAAGAGTATGGAGAGTGGATGTCTTTGCATTATTCTCAACCATAGGGGAGAAGCATTCAGTTTTTCACCATGAAATATAATGTTAATTGTAGGTTCTTTGTAGATCCTCTTTATCAGGTTGAGGAAGTTCTCTCTCTTCCTAGTATTCTGTGAGTTTTTATCATAAAAGGATGTTAAATTCTGTCAAATGCTTTTATGATACCAATTGATATGATGATGTGGGTGTTCTCCTTGAGTCTGTTAATGTGGTATATTACATTCATTTTTTAAAATATTATTTATGTCGTTACAGTTGTCCCAATTTTTCCCCTTCACTCCCCTCCACCCAGCCCTCCCCCAAGTCCCATAGTCAACCCCCACACCATTGCCCATGTTCATGGCTTCTTCATACATGCTCTTTGGCTAATCCCTTCACCCTCTTTCAAACAGTCCCCACCTCCCCTCTTACTGCTGTTGGTCTATTCCATGATTCTGTGCCTCTGTGATTTTTTTATTCATTGATTTTTTAATAGTAAACCAGCCTTACATTTCCAGGATGTATATCACTTGATGTTGGTATATTATTCTTTTTATGTATTTTGGGGCTTTATCTGTTAATATATCATTGGGTACTTTTGCATCTATGTTTATGACAGATATTGTCCTGTAGTTTTATTTTCTTGTAATCTCTTTGTCTGGTTTTGGCATCAGAGTAATGCTGGCCTTATAAAATGAACTGGGACATGTACTCTCTACCTGTACTTTCTAGAAGAGATTTTGTAGAGTTGGTGTTATTTTTTCTTTAAATATATGGAAGAATTCAGCAGTAAAATCATCTGGGCCTAGAAATTTGAAGTACAAATTTAAGTTATTTAATATTTATGGGGCTATTCAGGTTATTGATTTCATCCTGGGTGAATTTTGGTAGTGATTTGTGATTTTTAAGGAATTGGTCCACTTTTTCTAACTTCTCAAAATTGTGTGTAGAGTTGTACATATAGTATATGAAATGATATCCCCTGCTTTATTCCTTCTTATCCTGGTAATTTGTTTCTTCTCTTTGTTTTTCTTTGTCAGTCCTGTTAGAGTTGTATCAATTATATGAATATTTTCAAAGAACCAGCTTTTTGTTTGATTGATTTTCTCTATTGTGTTGTCTCATAGTTTCTTTTTCTTTTCTTTTTTGTGGGGGCAAATAAGTTTGGTTTATTTTTCTTTTTTTAACATTTTTTATTGTTGTTCAAGTAGAGTTTTCTGCCTTTTCCCCGCACCCCTCCCTACCACCCTAGCTCTCCCCACCTCCGTCTCCTGTTTCCACCCCCCTTGTTGTTGCTTTATTTTTCATTTAATATTTCTATACTGATTTACCAGAGATAAGAATGATTTTTGCACAGTAATTTTTAAATAAGTGATCAAGAGAAGGTTTCTCAAATATATAAGGTTGAACTTTAAAAATTTTTTAACATACATAAGTTGCTTTCTATTTTAGTCAAATTTACAGAAAGGTTTAAAATCTTAAATCAACATTATCAAAATCAATAACAACAATAATTATTATGGTTGTAAAAATAAGACTTCTAGCTCCCTTCTTCTTGCTTTGGCTTCATTTTGTTGTTCTTTATTTTGTAAGGGTGGAAGCTTAGATTATTGTTTTGAGTTCTTTCCTCTTTTCTAGTATAAGTATTCAATGCTATAAATTTCCCTCTAAATGCCACTTTAGCTATATTTCACTGCACTCTTTCTCCTCTCCTTGAACTCCAATGCCTTGAGTGTTAGACCTTATAATCTTGTCCCACAGGTTCCCGAACAACACAGAAAAAAATTGAGAAAAAAATTAACCAAGCAAGGGAATACAGGAGACAAAAAGTCGTGGATGCTCCTCCTTACTCTCTCGAGACCACAGCTTCTCCAATCAGAAAGGTTCCCCTTACCCAGAGTTTTAGATGCCAGCAGGCCCCTGCAGCTAATGCTCTAGCTGTCACTGCTATCACTGCTGTTCTTTGCTACCACATGATAACCTGGGGACTGTAGAAAAGAAAACAAGCAAAAGGAGAACAAAGAAAACTGGAAGATTTTTCTCACTCTCTCTGAGCTTTAGGAGTCTCCTTTCCCACTCTCGGAGCCACAGATAGAGAGCTGCTTCTGGAACTCTATCTCTGCATCCAGTGTCTACTTTTGTATTTGGGCTGACTTGAGTTCATCCCATGTAAAAGTTACCACTGATTCAAATTCTGTCTTCTCCAGCCTGCCTGCTAATGTTTACTTTTCAGAGTCAGAATAACTGTCAGTACACTCTGTTCAGGTCTTTGAGTTGCATTCAGTAGCAAAAACAAAGTAGAGTGTGTTTACTCCATCTTACCCAAAACTAGAATCTTGTGACCTGTTTTTTTTTTTTTTTTTTTTTTTTAATGTTACTTGATCTTTTCAGGGTGATCAAATAGGTGATTTCCTTCCTCCCTTGTTTCTGTCTTTCTTTCTTTTGTTTCTTCTTTTATTTCTTTCCCATATTTTCTTGACTATGGTACCAAGTATATTGTTAGACCTTGATGAATAACTTTTAACTTTGTTTTGGATGGTAAAAATTCTTTTGCATGAGGCTTTATAAGTGTTACAATTTAGGGAAATGATTGGAATGTTCATCATTGGAAAACACTTTCTGCTTTCCAAAGATATGCCTACTAGGATGAGAAAAGAATCACAATTTTTTCATTTAATATTTAGATTTAATATTTCATTTAATATTTTTTTCATTTAAAAAGTCAGAAATAACTGATTTTATGACCTCACTCTGAAAGTTCAAAAGGATAATATATCTGATACAGGTATGAGTTACTTTTGTTTCTTTAAGTAAACCCAGTTTCATCCAAAGCTTTTTTCATGATATTATGCCAATAAATCTATATTAATAATTAAAGGACTATAACCATGCAGAGTGATTATGCATCAAATGCTTTATGCCCTTCTTCTGCTTTATTAGCTAGCTCATCTGAATAGTGAATGACCAATCCTATCTGGAGCCTGAGAAATGAAAATTGTGGAATTGGAGGAGATTCAGTAAAACATGATCTTTCATGCAGATGAGGCTTTTGGTAAAGGTTTCAATTAATTGCTTTTGTTTGGGCACTTGTATTAACATCATCAAACATTAAAACAGTTTCAAAGCATTAGTGAAATTATTTCGACTTATCAATAAAAGGGTGAACTGTGAGGAACTGTGGGGCTTCTTTTCAACTGTGGTCAGATGACAGCTTTCTGCAGCATGGACTAGGTCATATACTAGGTGGCCCTAGCTCAGGTGATTGGATTAGCTTCCTACTCCACCCAAGCTATTTGTAATCACAGATAAACCACCCACACATTCTTATTTTGAGCAGACATCTGAAATTGACTGCAGCTTAAATCTAGTGATAGCTGAGGCTCAGAAAACATTTGTGTTAATATCCAAACTCTGTTTAAAACATCAACAAAGCCAAATACCCCCATTTAATAGGCTCTTTTGAAGTCTTCTCTTGTAAACCAACAATGTTGACATGTAATTCATCATTAGCTCATAAAAACACTGCAGAAATACAAATCTAGTTTGAAGTCTAAAGTGGAACCATGCTCTTTTCAACTAGAGCACCCAGTCCTGGTTCTGATACAGCTCCTTTTGTCAGCCAGTCTGTCATTTATCGGTTCAATCTTCTTCCTCATCTGTGTCCTGCTCACACTCATGAAATCAAGTTTTCCCTTCTGATACACTCTGTGTCTTCATTAAAAAATCTCCAGTAGAATGCACCAACTCCACATTTAGACAGGAAGAAATGATGGCTCTGAGAGATGGTGTGGCTGGCCACAGTCATACAGCTACATGGTGGCAGAGCTGGAGGAGGCTTCCTAGCACCCTCTCCATCATTCCACTTCTACTCTTCTAGAAGGGCACTGTGTTGTTCACAGAACCTCACCTCTGAAGATACCACACTGCATTTTTAGTCCACTCACAACTAAAGATAACACTGAGTTTTTAATTTGCTTACTCCTTTCTTTCCACATCATTTAAAAAGATATTTAATTAATTTATTTTTAGAGAGGGGGGAAGGGAGGGAGAGAAACATCCATGTGCAATAGACATCAATCAGTTGCCTCTTGCACTCCCCCAACCAGGGACCTGGCCCACAACCCAGGCATGTGCCTTTACCAGGAATTGAACCAGGGACCTTTCAGTTTGCAGGCAGGTGCTCAATCCACTGAGCCACACCAGCCAGGGCTATTTCCGTACCTTTTAAGTACATGAAAGAAAATCAACTTGTGATGGCATTAGAAGTCAGGATAGTGGCACAATTCTTGTCATGTTCTGTTTCTTGATCTGAGTGCTGTTACATGGGTGTGTTCAGTTTGTGACAATTCATTGAACTGTGCACTTTTCTTTAAAAGAAATATTTATAGAAAGTGTACAGAAGAGGGATGACTCTGGTGGTGAGCCAACTGGGAAAAGTGCAGAAGAGGCAATTGGCATATGGTATGATCCCTGATTTTTTACTGGGGTATCAGAACTTAATATCCTACTAATGTCATTCATTATGCAACAAGTCACCTCTCTCATCCATCTTAAAAATTCATTTTCCTCTTAAAATTCTTTCATCCTCATCTCCAGGGTACTTTTACTTCCTGACACCTGTGTAATCTTTGTACCATTAGTGCTACAAAATCCTACTTAAAAAGAGGAATTTGCCACAGCTGAAAATCATAACAATAATTACGCCATGATTTTGGCCCCCACCCTGGGTTACTTGCTTGTTTAATATTTACTGTGCATGTTTCTAACGTGCCAGGGCACATCTGGATTTATAGTTCTTCTGCATGTCTGTCCTCTAAGTCTCCAACAATATATGTGTGTGTCTATAGCTTACTTTCTAAATGGCAACACCAAGACCTTTTGTATTTCTCTCTTTTTACATTGAATCTGAGACATATGAAATGATTATTCTTTAAGGCTTCTTCTTCTCTACCTTTCCCACCTTTCTTTTGCATTAGGGAAGAGGCATGAGCCCAAGTTTGTAACCAATAGTGGATTGCACTTCCTTCAACCCCCTGGGCTGATGAAATTATCTTCTGTAGGTGTTCATCACTCTGCCTTTTTATCTCTGTCTTAGTTTGAGTCTTTTTCCATCCCTTCCTCCTCTGAAATATTTTATGTCACTGAAATATTGACTTTCAGTGACCTAAAAGTTAATCTTGGGTCTGTGTGTGAGTCATTATTTGGTATTATAATTTCACAGAACCTTAACCTTGCAAAGGACCTTAAAATTTCACCTTACTCCTCAGTGGAAAAAGCCCCAATCTAACTTCCCCTGCCAGCATCCATTAGCCTTGTGGGAACACTTCCAGGCTTGGGGAGCTTTGATGGTATCTCAAGATGGTCTCAGAGCCTTAGAAAAATCCTGCCTCATGTTGGGCTGAGACCAGTCTCTGGATAACTTCCAGATATTGTCCCTATTTTTCACTTGAATTATGGTATACAGAGCAAGTCTCTCATCCATGAGAAATCAGAGCATAGGGATTCTATATCCCTAAAGTCTAATTTTCTTCAGAGTATAAATCTGAAGTTTCCTCACTATTCAATGAACTTTTTAGTTATTTGTTTACTTATTTACTTGTTATCAAAGCTAGCCCATGTTGGTCACTTTTTTTTAACTTTTTAGCATCTTTCAGCATGTCTGTGTCACTCTCAAAGTGTGGCCCCAAGAATTGGCCTTAATAGCCTGGTGGTTCTCACAGTCTGGCTGGTTCAGGATATTAGTCTTCTGTGGTTTAGCCTCTGTCCTCTTGCTTGTCACTGTTGCTTTCCTCTCTTTAGAAGGCACTTCACCTGCCAGCTCACAATGTGGGCAACTGCCTGACTACTGTCTCCCAAGTCTGCCAGGGCAGGTTCATCCATACTGTGTTTGTACAGCTTCATGTAGGAAGAGAAGTACAAGAATTCATGTTTATAGCCCTGACTGGTGTCGCTAAGTGGATTGAGTGCCAGCCTGCGAACCAAAAGGTGACTAGTTTGATTCCCAGTCAGGACACATGCCTGGGTTATGGGCCAGGTCCCCAGTAGGGAATACACGAGAGGCAATCATTGTTTCTCTCCATTTCTCCCTCCCTTCTCCTCTGCCTAAAAATAAAATAAAATAAATCTTAAAAAAACAATTCACATTTATAATCTCTATTAAACCCCTCCTTGTAGATTTCTAACCAGCCACTGCCTCTGATGATTCCGTCTGTGATTCCTGCCCATTTGTAGCCACCCTGTTGCTGCCCTGCCCCATCTTCCCTCAGTCACCTACATGTTCTCCTGCATTGAGGTGTACAGTTCCTCCTCATGCTGATGGCTTTTCACCTCAGATGTCCCTGTGTCTGAAAGGTTTTGCCTGCAGGATTTCTCCAGTGCTGTGGGAGCTTGCTCAGCAGGAAGTTCTGGATCAGTAAGACATAACACCCCTGGGGCCCTCAGCTAAGAAGGGGCAGGAATCAGTGGGTAAATACCTGGGCTTCCATGTTCCCCAGAGCTTCTTCAGTGTGAAGAAGTCCTGGTTGCCCCCAGAAGTAGTCTGCTTGTTAGCACAGCTTTTTGGACTTTTCTGTTTTTCCTTTCTCACTTCCTTTACTTTCTCACTATGCTTCCCAGTATCACCTCACAAATGACTTACCTGTACCCAAGCCCTCATCTCAGGGTCTGCTTTAGAAGGAACAAAACTAAACTGTTCTCTCCAGGTTTGTATCTTCTTCAAATTTCTTAGTTCTTTTACTCCTACAACTACACACACCCCACAGCCCAACTCCTGAGAGAGTGTTACCCATGAATCAGTTGTGAAATCCATTTAGTAGGTCATGACCAGGACTTTTTCAAAACTGCAATGGAGTAGAATAGAAAATGTGAGAGGACATCACACCTTAAGTCCTGTTCTGTGAAACTTATTTCTCACTCATGTAGATGTATGCGCCTACTGAGCCAAAAGATGCAATTTTTTCTTACTGTGGGTTGTGATTAAAAAAAAGTTAAAAAGTCACTGCTTTTGCAAATACCATATATAAATCGATATTTCTTTAGGATATTTACAAACTTTTAAAGGGGTATCAGATGAAGGTATATAGCCCTTTATGCAAACAAGCTGTGTCAGAGGATGCATTCTTTTGACTAAACCAAGGAAATGAGATTAATTTGGCCCCAGTTGTTCTTTTTAAACCAATGCTGATCCCAAATTATCACCATTTAAAATAATTCTTCTTTTTCTGTTTAAATATGTTCTACAATAAAGCTTAGGATAGAACTGAAGTTTCTCATGTCCAAGATCTATACTCCATATTTTTACCCGTGTAAAACTTGTCCATCCTTAGTCTTTGACACTTCTTTTGTTTCCTGTAGCTTTTCAGTGATTATGAGGTATAATTCTGCGGTCTGCCTGCTACATTCTTGCAGACTCTAAGAGCCAGTTTCCCTGAATCTGGAAATTCGAACTCAGATAAAGCAGTCAGCTGAGAACTCACCACTCTTGTTTCAAGCCCCTCTTCCTAATGTGTGGCTTTTTCTCATCTGATGATAGTTTATCTCATGGAGGTGACAGAAGCACGCAGGAGTTGAGACATTCTAGTTTTAGTCTGTTTAAACATTTGCACAGCTTCTCAAGTAGTATAAAATTCATCTTTATCTTCTTGTCACTTTGAAACTCCTCATTTATATTAAACTATGTGGGACCTGGGCAGTTTGTAACATGACGGGATGAACAAGATGTTGCCCCAGTCATGCCACTAACTCAGTCAGCAGTTCTCCCATATGGCTGTGAGAGTAGCAGACAATCTCAGAAGTTGTCAGATTTCATAGAAGGCATGACTGCATTTAGGGCTGGGGTCCTGAAAGCCTGCATACACAGCAGCAGCAGCAGTGGCAGCACAACCTGCCTGGGCTTTGAGCTTAAGCTCTCTACCCCACTGTCAAATCACCCCTTTTCTGCTTTTCATTCTTGATACTCTAGTTTTTGTCTCTATTTTTTTTCAAAATAACTTTATTAAATAATTGGGAAAGTAACACGAGGCCATTGAAAAAAATCTGAAATGAAAAAGGAAAATAACCTACCATCCAAATATGATGACTTAATATTGCTGTTTATCTTTCTATGCTCTAGTCTATATAAACATTCACATACTGAAAACACTGTTATTTTCCATCTAATTTTGGGCGATCTGCTTTTTTGTAATTTTAACTTTAAATCTGTGGTGGACATATTTGCTATCTAATTAATATTTTGGCAAGTGAGATGTTGGCAAAATTTCAAATGCACTGACAAGTTGAAATAATTTTTCTGCTAAACAATCATATGTACCAACTTAATCCTACAATTAATATTTATACATGCTTCATTACATATCTATCCCTCTATCCATCCATCGATACATCTATTTTTTAAATACATTTCAAACTTATAGACATTAGCACCTTCCTGCTTTAGTCTGCATATCATCATTTCATTACTATTTATATCATCACTGATAATAGCTATATCACAATTTATTTAACTAGTCCCCTCTTAATGGACATTAGACTATTTTAAACTTTTGGTTAATATGAACATCATTACAACAAACATCCTTATTAATTCACATTTCTGTCATTGTTTCCTTAGGATGAATTCTGGTAGTGTCTGGCTCAAGATGCACGTGTATTTCTAAGGATTTTCATGCATATTGCCAGTTTGCTTTCCAGAGTCTTCCCAATTGCACATCTGTAAGCAATATATAAGACTGTCTATTTCTGGTCTTTTACTGATCTTTTAAAGTTTTTCTAACCTGTTTGGGAAAATACATTTTATGGATTTAATTTGTAAGCCTTCCTCTTTTGGTTCTTCCTCGGACTTCAAATTGCTTCTCATTATGCGGCACTTCGTGGATTTTTTCCCCTAGGCAGTCTACATTCAGAATCCCAACTTTCCATCCCAGAGATGGGAATTTCTAGTGTCTGTTTGGATGACTTCATGGAGTAGGCCTTGCTTCCATTTGACCAAATTTTGTTTCCTGAGCCCCAAGTAGCCTTCTCTGTCCAGCTTGATAGAGTCTCATCAACCCTTTCCCAAGTTTATCTGACCCACACAGAAAGTTTCTCCTGAACATTGGTAGTGGCAACCAGTAGGATATAGGCATACACACTAAAGCAAGAAAGGTTTTAAGTGGACTTTAAGAAAAAAGAAATTGAGGCCATCCCAGAGATAAAATATTAAGAGCTGCTTAAGAGTAGGCTGGGATGGCTTTGTCTCCAGACTTCAAGTTTTCATTGGGACACTCTCAGTCTTTGAAGCAGGTGTCTGCATCATATTATCTCTTGAGAACATTTCCAGATCTAAAACTCTCAAATTTTATTGGCAAAACATGCCTATTAGTAGGGGCCCAAATAGTCATTCTTAAGAACTTCTAGGATAAACAAGTTCTTATAATTGCAAACAAATGAGAAACCAACTTAACAAACTTTTTGCGTGAAATGTAATTGCTGTGGTTGAAAACAAATTTAATTACAGTAAAAGGCAAAAAACTTTACTTGAACAACAATTAAAATAAAAATGATTATAAAAAAGAAAAAAAATAATTAAACATTGAGTAAAACAAAAGAATATTTATATAATATGGATAAACTAATTCAAAAAGCAGCAAATACTTTTGTTCTTACTAGCCAGTTTAATAAAAAGAACATTGCCAAATATGTATATGAATTACCTTGAAGTCCTTGCTTGCTATGCCCCTGCTGGATTCCATCCCTTCTATTTCCTCAGAGGTAAGAAATATCCTCACTTTCAGTTTATTATTCCTCTGACTTTCTTTATAGTATTTCTGAATATGTTTATATGTCTAACAGTACATTATTTACATTTGCATACATGTGATCTTTGTATAAATGCACTCATACTGACCATATTCTTCTGCAACTTACTTTTCTCATTCAACATTAGATTCTTGAGATTTGTTGATATTTTTGGGTGTGGTTATAGTTTGGTTATTCACATTACTCTATAGAATCCCATTGTATAAATATGCCATAGTTTATTCATGCTACTCTTGATGTGCATTTGGATTGTTGCTAGGTTTATGTTATTATGAACAGTGTTGTTAAGGATCCTTGTCCATTTCTCCGAAACAATGTGCAGGAATTTCTCTAGAATAAATACCTAGGAGTGGAATTTCTGGATCACAGTTCATGTATAACTTTGCCATTGCTCAGTAATGCGAAATTATTTACTAAAGACGTTGTACCAGTTTAACCTTTTTCCACCAATGTGTGTCTCCACTGCTAAATATCCTTGTCAACATTTGATCTTGTTAGACTTCTACATTTTGGGCAGACTGTTTGTGAAACTGTTATCTCTATGGTTTTAATTATTATTATTGTACTAATGAGATTTTTAGTAATAATATAATAGCAATAATAATGTGGTTATGAATTCTCATAGGAGGGTATTTTCATCTTCCACTTTGTGCTAAGCAATAAGACAAAATTTTTTCTTCACAGTGCTGGCACATGGGGTGGATTTTTTTTAGTTCATTCTTTATACTGAATGTGCAGCTCTTTGGTGTAATAGCTCTATGTGGGGTTGAAGAAAGGTGGGAGGTCCTCTCTGAAACTGCCACTCTTGAATGGTCCCTGGAGTTTGTCTTCTGTACTTGAGTCTTCAATGAGTCCATGGATATCAAAGCTTGGTTTGGGCAGTTGTCCTCAGAATGAAAGGTGAACCTTGATATCTCCTGACCAGGTTCCCATTTTGCAGAAGTTTTGGCCTCTGAATAGTCCTCACTTAATTGCAAATTCAAAGTGGATTTCAAAATTAAAAAAAAAAATCATCCAAAAGTTTTAATTGATTTTTGTATGAGCATGGTTAGGCTAAATGTCTCCCATGCTGCCTGAAATAGAGTTGTAATCACTTGACTTTAAAATTGATTCCCTTTCTAACCTATCACTACTTTTTAATGTATTTCATTGGCTTGGACCAGAGCTATTGGTTAATTTGATGAGTGGAAGGATACTCAT
Source organism: Phyllostomus discolor (assembly GCF_004126475.2). NCBI lineage: Eukaryota > Metazoa > Chordata > Mammalia > Chiroptera > Phyllostomidae > Phyllostomus > Phyllostomus discolor. Next base: position 22,421,836 of record NC_050198.1, on the reverse strand, counting down.
ACCCCCTCCAACTACCCTCCCTCAGATTCACAAACTAGAAAATGCTCAGTGTAGAAGGCAACTCCATCACTTGTTCAAGATTTTTCATGAATTTTTGTGTGTACTTACCAAGGGAGGAGATGAAAATCCTGCCTAGGATGTTTTCCATTTACTGCCTGCCTTAATTTTTCATTTGCAATTTCTTGCTCAGCATTTCACTGAAGAGTGACAGTTCTAGGAGACATCAGCATTCATGCTTTAATGCCCATGCCTTACTTTCCAGATGCATCCTTTATGGTGAGAAAGATCCCACATCCTATTTGATTTTGCTGTGTGGAATTTGAGTATGACATGACTATCATACATTTAGAAAAACTTTCAAAGACCAATACCAACAGAACAGTTATTGACAACTTTTGCAAGGGATGCAAAGTAATGTGTTTGCATTTTTCCTTACTTTTGGATAGGCGCCATGTGAATACATTGATTACATGAAATACTCTATACAAATAAGCAAGCCTGGGATAGGCAATGACTGGGATAGTGTCTGTTCACTGAATAGTAGGCCCTTCTTTCCCTTTACAAGCCACAAACACCTGCCTTAGGACTCACTTGTGTCTGCTGTAGCCAATAAAGCTGAATAAGGTGCTGCTGCACAGAGTTCCTCCTGTGTGGTGAAAGGTTGGAGGAATCACTGTGACTTCATTTAATTTACCTTTTATTTGGCTGCTTCCTTCTCATCCTGGGCTTGTATCTACTCAGCAAGGTGCTGGAAAATTGCTCAGAAAGACATGGCTTTGGCAAAGTTCCCTTAAAGGTGTAAACTTTCTTCTTCAGTCACCCATGGTTTCTGAGAACTGGCCTTATCCCAGGGTTTCTGAATATGGGGATTTTACCAGTTCTACCAGTACCCTCCCTACAAACAGTCTTGCCTTGACCCTGGGGCTAACCGATGACTTGAGGTGCTGGAGGAAAGAAAAAAGAAAGTTGTCACTGCAGGCCCTTCTCCAGTAATGGTCTGGGAAGGGGCCAACATCCCTGTAGGCTCCTATATTGACAAGTTGCAGCATCCTTGAGAGCAGCCAAGACGTTAAAATGGTAATTTGTGTTTGCATCTGGAATTTCTAAGCTCTGAGTTCTTGGACTAGAGGCCTCTCAGTAAGAGAAACCAGAACATGCACATAAATATCCAAATCCATATAAACCTCTTTGTTAGACTCTGGGTCTACAGATCAATACTACCAGGATGATTGTACTGTAAATAGAATGAACCTGAGTGCTATGTTCCAGGATAGGGGTGGGGAGCAGTAGATGTGGGATGTAGCAGAAACTACAGAGGGGTAAACATCCTCCCCTTTTAGTGGGTATTGAGTTACCTCCAAACATAGTTAGAGTTCCACTACAGTATGACTTAAAACAGCTTGTGTAGACTCTTCAGGGGATGGGATTATCATTTATAATATGGCTCCCAAAGGAAAGCCAAGTTTGTGTTACAAATAACTTTTGCCGTATGTTTTGGTAATTCATTTCATTCGAAAGTTAATTGATGGCCTACCACTTGTTAGAACTCTTGATGGCAAAGGACAGGAACCCATCTTGCAGTAGCTTTGGCGAAAGGGAGATTTTATTATTTTATGTAAGGGCAGAGGTATGATGGTCTGCCCAAGGGCTCAAATATGGTGGGATCTCTCTTTCTCTTCCTTTTTCTCTGTTTTGTCTCTGCTTTTCTCTGATGATTTCATTATCTTGGATTAGTATTCTCTGTGAGACTTAACCTTTGTCATTTTTAACTATAGGGCTCACATCTTCCTTATTTTACCACCAGAGAAAAATGCTCTGAAGGATCTGATTGTCTCAGCTTGGCCCTTGTGATCATATCCTATGGCCAGGGGATAGGATAAAGCCACCTCCACTAGAACCACATGGGTGACATGGGAAATATTATCTAAAAGAAGGGGTCCTGTTTCACTTAGAAGAACACAGTAGATGTCCATCAAACCTAGAAAGCAGTAGCACCGGGCACTGTGTATTGGGGTTTAGCTTTTCATAACAGGTATTGCACAAGGCCTGCAGATTATCATTTTCAAAATCATAATTGCCATAAGTTCAGTTCCATGTTCTTCTTTCCCCAGAACTTGATTCTTCCAGTGAAGATTATAATAATGGACAGTAGCCAGTGGGTGACTGTCACTTCAAGGGCACTGAATGGAAAATGGATGCTTTCAAAATCAAAGAGAGAAGCAAAACCATTTTGCCTCCTATCACAGGCAAAGCTGGCCAAATAAATCCTTCATGAAAAGCTTCAGTTGAAGTTTTAAGTTTTCATCCTTGGGTGCTGATGTTCTATCCTCTGTCAGGAAATCAGAGAATGTTCCAGAAGGATGAAGCCTCAAGTTTCAACTGAGTAGTCTGCAGCCTGCCACTTACAGTCTCATGATGTTCATGTAAGGGCTGTATTTTGGAAGTGTTTTTTTTTCTCAGTCTCTGCTCGCTCTCTCTCTCTCTCTCTCTCTCTCTCTCTCTCCTACCATTCTCAGTACACACTGTTGCAATTTTATTTTCTAAGTATCTCTCTTTCTTAAATCCTGTTATTCTCAGTTTTGCCATAATGGGCCAGAATTTTTTAAATTATACCACTGGTTTACTGCCATGAACTATATACCAGTTGCATATTTATTTGGGCAGCTTTTTTGAATCTTAAATACAGTATCTGTTTCTGTAAGTACAACTTTCACTAAGGGAGATGGGTGTCTCATTTTGACACTGGCGGAACTGCTCCAACAGATCAGTAATGTGTAGACTCAAGTTTTGAGGGGAAGAACACTTTTGAGGGATGCCCAGTGGAGGAATGCCTCATTAGTTTCACTGGGGAAGTAAGTGGAAACAAAACCCAACTATTGTCCCTGAGGAGTTTGATGTCTAGTTGGGAATATAGAACATCATACACACCTGAAATGACTTCTCAAAATCCAAAGCAGTATAAGATGAGTGCTAATTCAAACATGTGAACAGAGAATTTCAATGTGAACAGTTTCAAGATTAGAAAAGCTAATCTAGAGGAGCTAGGCTTGGAAATAACTTTTTTATTTTTTTATTTTTAAAGATTTTATTCATTTATTTTTAGAGAGAACGGAAGGGAGGGAGAAAGAGAGAGAGAGAAACATCAGTGTGTGGTTGCCTCTCACGTGGCCCCCACTGGGGACGTGGCCTGCAACCCAGGCATGTGCCCTGGCTGGGAATCGAACCTGCGATGCTTTGGTTTGCAGCCCACGCTCAATCCACTGAGCTATGCCAGCCAGCGTGGAAATAACTTTTAAAACAGAAATGGGACTAGGAGGAAGGGAAGGGCTTTTCAGGTTGGTTGCACAAAGGCATGAAGACAAACAGGTAGCTGTGAAATTACATAGGATTTATGGTCAGAACAGTTCAATCCTTGTTCATCTTGTAACTGATAATTCACTTCATTCTCTGACCTGAGAGTGCAGTCATGACCAAGGCATCAAAGAGTCACTGTCCTCCCCAGTTTACGTTCTAGTCCCTGGCTGTTACCTATCTGATGGTGTTGCACTGAGGACTTAAAGAAGCAATGAAATTGTAAGAAGCTAGTGAGGTTTACAGTGATGTGCCATGCTAATTGTTTATTACTAGTTGAAGGAGGAGGGAGACAAGTTGATTTGCATGAATACAATTCCAACTAGAGGTTGAAGGTGGGGGAATGTTCTGAAGGAACGTGATTTGAAAACATGCACTGTTCTTCCCACTACTCTCACTCCCTTTTACAGATGAGCAAACTGAAGCTCAGGAAAGGAAAGTGGCTTCCCTAGTCAATATCACATAGTTAGTGGAGAACCTGGAACTTAATCTAAAGGCTCTTTCAATTGCATCCTTGCAGAGAGGATGGCCATGAACGGTTTGGGAAACTCGGTCCTTGCTTAACATTTCATGAGCTAGAATGTCTGTCCATGTTCTGAACAAAACAAAGGCTTCTACCACTACCCCCAGAAGCCTTTCTTAGATAGTCAGATATCTTCATTTTGAGAAAAGAAATAATTATCTAGACAAGACTATTACCTATAGGTTTTCAAAATATTTTTACTGAGACCCATAGCATTTATCTTTAATATGTATAATGAACTCTGACATTTTTTATTCTATCCTACTTTACTACAAAAATACTACTTATGACCCATTGCATTAAGTGAAAAGTTTGAAACACAGTACTCTAGTTGATTGTTTGTACATGTGAGGGGCATGGGATCATGATGGAGAAGGGGAATCGGGGGTATGGTGAGGTGGATGTCTGAAATGTACTGTAAACTTGTCTGATCTGAACATTTTGGTGATTATTCTCTCTGAAGAACAACTCTGGTAATAAACATTTCCTTCGATCTATCCCCCACAATTAGCAAAAGGTTTAGCATTCTGGGTTCTCTTTTTTCCATTTGAAATGGCATCTTCTCTGTGTACCACCTCCTCCCTTTTCCTACCCTTAAGCTTTTATCTGTTAGTCTGCCACTAATTTAGAGTAGTAAGGCTTCCAAGAAAGAGTGCCTTATTTATAGTCTCTGGCTTTCTGCATACTTGCTCTGGGCCTGTGTCTCGGAGTTGAAGTTGATGCTCTTGAAATGCTAAATTATCTTCTCTGCTCCACTCTTTCAAACACACACACTTACACACAACTCCTGGATGTCTCTCCTCTGGATGAAAACTTTGTCAAGACATAATAGAGCAGGTCATGCATGCAAATCAGGCATGTGGGACTCACTCCTGGGCTTCTTCAATGATCCTACCCATATAGTAGAACTTTCTAGCTATGAAGCCCATGGAGGAGAGAAAGGTTACCACTCTACCCTCTCTTCACCCTTCCTTGAGGCCCCTCCGAATGTTTGAACACTCATATGTGTTAGCAAGAGCCACAAAAATTGCTGCTGAAGACTCAATAGTAATACTTCACAGCAATGAAATAACTTTCTATAGGCTCCCATTTTATAAAAATCTTTAGGTCCCGAGGCATATAGGGAACCACAGTGGTTTTCCTGCCTCAAAGGATAAACTATGGTAATAGCCTGAGCCTGAAAGTCACTTTTCCCTAAAGCAAATTGTATCATCCGATCATCTGAGTTCATAGACTAGACTTGACAGCAGTTTATTTTACTAGAGAAGATTGAGTATGTGGCTTTTCCTGGTGGAAAACCAAGGACAGTAGTAATTATTTTAATAAAATACTTTAAAACATACAAAATGCCATTTATCTTTTATGGCAACCGTATGAGGCATTATTGGAGTATTTGAGTTTTAGGGAGATTCAGTAGCTGTCTTGGTTCTTTAGAAGTGGAGCCTGTGACTTGTTGAAGGAATGCTGTCAGGGAAAACCTATACGTAAGGGAGAGAAGAAGAAAAAGCTGAGCAAGCATACAGTTTCAGGAACATAAATCCTACAGAATTTTCATGAAAGGTAACACCTATTTAACAGCTAAGTAGTAACAGCTAAGCAGTTCTATGAGTCTGTTTCTGACAGTAGAATTCCAGTTCAAAGGTCTCTCCTTGTTCTGTAATGTCTCTGTCCCCCTTAGTTACGCTGGCAATATTTTGCATATTATAACTCATTACAAAGTTTGTGGGACTTCTATGAATCTTCATGGACTTCACTCCTTTAGACAAAAGCCATATTCACAAATCTCATAGACATAAACTTTTCTCTGTTGTTTAATAGAGAGGATCTATAAGACACCCTTAATCTCTTTAAAGGAACTTTTATGTGACTGAAGGTACTCTGAGGCACCACCTTGATTTAACAGAGGATTTGACAGTCATATCCTTGGCTTCATCTTTAAACTGTGTCTTCCTGGCAGTGCTTGGATTTGATCTTTGTTCAGAAACCATCCAAATGTACTTTTCACTTTACTGAAACTGCAGTGTAACCCCTGTGGCAAACCATTTGCTAGGACTAAATCATCTGGTATCTACAAATAAATGCCCTGTGGCTTCCAATAGTGCAAAATACCTTTTTCTAAGCATCCAAGTCTCTCCAGTATTGTCACAGTTCAAATTTATATGCTGAAGCTATCTGAGTAGGGTAAAACCATTCCAGATGTATGAGCATAAGGACACCTGATTTATGTGTCATAAAAAGCTTAAGCCCTGGCTGGTGTGGCTTGGTTGGATTGTCATAGACCAAAAGGTTGTGGGTTCAACTTCCAGTTGGGGCATATTCCTGGGTTGTAGGTTTGGTCTCTGGTTAGGGTAAGTATCAGAGGCAACTGATTGATGTTTCTCTCTCACATCAATGTTTCTCTTTCTCTCCCTTCCTCTCTCTGTAAAAGTTAATAAAAATTAAAAAATAGAAACTTAAGAAGATTCTTTTTTTTATTATTCTCCTCCTTTATTCCCCCTCTGCACAGTACCTGCATTCCCTCCAGCATTCCCTGCTCCCTTAGTTCATGTCCGAGGGTTGTGCATATAAGTTCTTTGGTTTCTCCGTTCCTGTACTACTCTTAACCTACCCCTGTCTATTTTGTATCTACCATTTATGCTTCTTATTCCCTGTACTTTTCCCCCCATTCCCCCCTCTAATATCCCTGCTAATAACCCTCCATGTAATCTCCATTTCTATCATTCTGTTCCTGTCCTAGTTGTTTGCTTAGTTTGTTTTTCTTTTTGTATTTTTTAAAGGTTCAGTTGTTGATAGTTGTGAGTTTGTTACCATTGTACTGTTCATATTTTTTATCTTCTTTTTCTTAATAAGTCCCTTTAACATTTCATATAATAAGGGCTTGGTGATGATGAACTCCTTAAACTTGACCTTATCTGAGAAGCACTTTATCTGCCCTTCCATTCTAAATGATAGCTTTACTGGATAGAGTAATCTTGGATGTAGGTCTTTGCCTTTCTTGACTTGAAATACTTCTTTCCAGCCCCTTCTTGCCTGCAACGTTTCTTTTGAGAAATCAGCTGATAATCTTATGGGAACTCCTTTGAAGGTAACTGTCTCTTATTCTCTTGCCGCTTTTCAGATCCTCTCCTTATCTTTAATCTTGGGCAACTTAATTATGATGTGTCTTGGTGTGTTCCTCTTTAGGTCCAACTTGTTTGGGATTCTCTGAGCTTCCTAGACTTGTATGTCTATTTCCTTTACAAGCTTGGGGAAATTGTCTTTCATTATTTTTTCAAATAAGATTTCAATTTCTTGCTCTTCCTCTTCTCCTTCTGGCACACCTATGATTCAGATGTTGGAATGTTTAAAGTTGTTCCAGAGGTTCCTAAGTGTCTCCTTACTTTTTTGAATTATTCTTTCTTAATTCTGTTCCAGTCAAATGTTTATTTCTTTCTTTTGTTCCAAATCATTGATTTGAGTCCCGATTTCCTTCCCTTCACTATTGGTTCCCTGTATATTTTTCTTTATTTTACTTTGCATAGCCTTCATTTCTTCATTTTGTGACTATACTCAATTATTGCTGTTAGCACCCTCATTACCAGTGTTTTGAAGTCTGCATCTGATAGATTGGGTATCTCCTCATTGCTTAGGTTCTTTTTCTGAAGTTTTGATCTGTTCTTTCATTTGGGCCATATTTCTTTGTCTCAACACATCTGTTACATTGTAAGGGGCGGAACCTTAGGTATCCGCCAGGGCAGAGCAACCCAGGTCACTGCATTGTGGCAGTGTTTGTGGGGGAGGGGTCAGAGAGGGACCAATGCCACTTGCTTGGTTCTTGGCCCACTTTCAAAAGACTGTCAGTTTCTCTTGCTGCCACAAGCTCATGGATTTTTACAGCTAGGGGTTCTGAGGTGCTATTTTCCCTACACTGGAATCAGGTTATGCAGTCTGTCTTGCTCCCCATTTATTCTTCCAGTTTATCTGTATGCAAATATGGGACCACCTGGTCCATGAGCCATTGTGTTGCCATGTGTCCTCTCTGTCCCAGGTGCCTGTCTCTGTCCCTCTGATCCATCTGGGTGAATGTTTCTTCTTTAAATCCTTGGTTATCAGACTTCCATACAGTTCTTTAATTTTCTGGCAGTTCTGGTGGTTGTTGTTTTTTAAATTGGTTGTTTCCTTCTTTTGGTTGTGTAAAGAGGCAAAGCATATCTACACATGCCTCCATCTTGACCAGAACTCCCTCTTTTCTTTTCTTCCAACATTTATTGACTACCAATTCTGAATCATATGCTAGGTATACAAAACAAATTAGACATGGTTCTCACCACTGAGCGATTTAGACACGTGATTGACTTCATAGACTATTTTAAATTTAAACCTAGACCTATGCTGTCTAATATGGTAGCTAACTAGTCACATATGGCTATTTAAATTTAATTTAATTAAAATTATCTAAAATAAAAGTATTCAGTTCTGTAGTTTCACTAGCTATATTTCACATGCCTAATTATTAAATGTGACTAGTGGTTACCCTATTGGACAGCACAGATATAGAGAATGTCCATCATTGCATCAAGTTCTATTGGGCAGCAATAATCTAGAAAAAGCCAAGAAGATCCAATAAAAGGATAAGCATTTATCCTTGTTTTAAATATATTTGTCTCTCTCAAATTAAAAAGTCAAATATCAAGCAGGTACCACATACTTCCTCACTAAATATTCTTTTTGGTCACATACCGTTGTTAAAATCTACTGAAAGTTAGCAGCTTTTTTCACAAAGAAGTATATTCATGTACCAAAAGGCATATCCAATTACAAGGGGTACCTGGACTCTCTAAAACACTTCCATTGATCCTCTAACAAGGGTGTCCAACCTGTGCCTGGGGGCTGCATGCAGCCCAGGGTGGCTGTGAATGTGGCCAAACACAAAAATCATAAATTTACTTAAAACATTACGAGATACATTTTTGTCATTACATGTCACAATGTATTTAATGTATGGCTCAAGACAACACTTCTTCCAATGTGGCCCAGAGATGCCAAAAAGTTGGACACCCCTGCTAGGAGATCAGGAATTTGGGATAAGAATCTCCACTGCAAAGTGAATTTTATTTTCCCATGGACTTATAATATAAAATTGATGCTGCTGTTTACTATTAAATATGGCTTCTTTTAAAAATGATTTTATGTATTTACCTTTAGAGAGAGGGGAAGGGAGGGAGAAAGAGAAGGAGAGAAACATCAATGTGTGGTTGCCTCTCCCACACTCCCAGCTAGGGACCTGGCCTGCAACCCAGGCATGTGCCCTGACTGGGAATCAAACCAGCGACTTTTTGGTTTACAGGCTGATGCTCAATCCATTGAATGACACCAGCGAAGGCCAAATATGTCTTGTAATGATAGTAAAATTATATTCAGAATAATGATGATGGAGAAAAGCAAAGATATCCAACAAAACATTAAGAATGCAGAGCTGTCTTCAGAATAACAAAAATAAACCCAAACCTGTGAGCTAAAAATATAACACAGAACCAGAAAGTTGTACATTTGGATAATGTATCATAGTCAGTAAAGAAACATATGGTTTTAGTAAATTGGCAGTGTTTTCCATTAGTGTCAAATGCTCTGCACCCCACCCATGCCACACCTTACAGTCAGAAAACTTTAGGGTACTGGAAGGAGCACTGTAGTAGCCTTCTAAAAATCACAATTCCTGATGTAATTCTAATACATTTAATAGATATTTCTTATGAGTGAGTTTGGTGTCAATGTTGTTATCTACCTGGACAGTCAGAATGAGAGGGTAGGTAGGATTCAGCAGGCCAGGAAAACCCTTTTTTGAAATTTTTGGGGAAAAGAATGGCTCTTTCTTTGAAAATCTGTTGTATTTGATGAAGTTTCTATAAGGAGAGCAGAATTATAAATGGAATTGGCTCCAGGTATGGCTAAGGGACAGAATCCTACAGGCACTAAGTTTCTAATTTCTGAGCCCACATGGAATTTGTATTTGTGTGGAAGAAGCACTGAAGCATTTTTTCCAAATAGTGGTGATCCAAACCATATGAGCACTGATTAATGGTTGTCACAATAAAATCTCAGTTAACCAGAATTCTAAAGGGATGGCCTTTTGTAAACAAAGAAGACTTTGTTAGGAAACCTCCCCTCATCTCTTTCTCTTTTCTTTCTCTCTCCCTTTCCTTCCTTCCTTCTTTCTTCGTTTCTTTCTTTCTTTCTCTATTTCTTTTTCTTTCTTTCACCCTGTGGGAAATATTTCTTCAATATATATGAATATATTTCCCCTTTGCTGCTCTAGTAAGCTTTAGTAAGTATAATCTCTTGAAAATAAGTTGCCAGGCTTTGATATTATTGTATCCTTCAGGTTGTCCATTTTGTAGACTGGTCATCATTTTTTATAGAAATTGATGTATGGGTTTAGGCTGAATATAAACTGGAAATTTGGAGGGGGCTGGATAATATCTAATTTTTTTACTTTTATCTCCTATCAATAGTAGGCAGTAAATTTTCCATCCATTTTTGGAAAATTTGGATGAAAAAAATCCATCCAGTTTGGATGGATTCAGCTTTAAGTAACCAACAATACTACTCACAGTGGCTTCAGTTGAAAGGACATTATTTGTTGATCTAACAAGAAGTATGGAGATAAGATGTCTCAGACTGATTTATTATCCCAATAAGGTCATCATGGACCTTAGGTTCTTTTGATCCTTCCACTGTACCATCTTCAGCTGAAAATTTTTAATCTTGAGACTTCTTACCTCATGGTTGTAAAATGGCTGCTATAGCTTCAGGCATTCATCCTTATACAATTGCATCTAAAGCAGGTATCAGTAGTCTCATCATATTCCAAATTTGACATATGTATAAGTATATATATATGTACATATATGTATATATACACACATATTTCATCATGTATATAGTTTACAGTATCTGCTTTTTTTTGATTAGCTGTGTTTCACATACATTTCCTATTCCAAACTTGATTAGTGGCTATAAAATAGCTTGTTGATATAAGATAATTTGTTTATTCATTGCCCTATTGTCAGGCTTTAATTTTCACTATAATAAACAATATGTGACAATTGCATCTTAGAATGCTGATGTACCAGTAAAGTTGGGCTGTTCACCTCAGGTGCCCCCATCTCTTCAGTAGGTCTCAGTCCTTTCCTTTCTGTATGGGGGACCCCTCTGATGAGTATACTCATCTCAAATTATTTCTGAAAGAGTGAGTGTTGTGATGGTCATGGAGATGCACTGACTAGATCATCATTTAAGGAAAAACTGGTTGGCTTAACTGCAGGCAGTCAGCTATAAGCCCCGTCAGAGATTGCCTCAGCTGTTAGGAGTGTTTAGCCCACGTTCATGTCCTTTCCAAGGTGGGCCATATCGAATGGCTGATTGATGCAAGGGTATAAAGGTCCAGTCATTTCTGCCCAACATGAGAGGCTGTCATTGGGCTGAAATCAGAGCTCAACACTTCTGCTTGTCCAGACCTTCTTCCATCTTCTTCCTTTCACAGGTGTTGATTCCTGTGCACTGAACTCCACCTTAGAAGCTAGTTCCTAGAGAATTTAACCTGTGATGGTTGTCTTCTTTACTTAAAGCCAGGAATAAGTGCAGAGTTTCTTACTGCCTAGGTAGATTATATGGAGGCCAGGATGAGCTGGGGAAAGAGAAAAGTACTCTTAATATGAGACAGATCTCCCAACACTTACAAATGTGACATATGAAGTTGGAGAATCCAAGAACCCTTAGTGGAATTCCAGTTAAACTCTGATTATGGAGAGAAATGGGGCAGGGTGGAAGGGGAGAAGCAGTAGAGTCTTTAACATTTCTAATATATTCAAAAGGTATTTTGAGAACTAAGCTTCTTTGAGTTATATGCATAATAAATGTTAGTTTCCATTACAAAAGTAATGCATTTATAATAGAAAATTTAGAAGAGAAGGAAGCAGAAAAACATCCAATTACCATAGACCCTTTTCTATGCATTATTTATTTTGAATTTGATTGCTTTAAATTGTTATAAATCACACCATTTATATAACTTTGTTAGAGTACATTTTCACTTAATGTTATAAGAAAGCTTTTTTCCACACTATTATTTTTATAAACATAATTTTTATAATGGTTATATTTCATTATATCCAATGAATGCATTATTGTTTATTTAACCATAACATTGGCCATTTGGTCATTTTATAGTCTTTTGCTATTATAAGTGACATTGCAAAGAAATCTTTGTATGTAAATTTTTTTCTATATTCAATATAATTTCCTTGGGATAGATTTCCAGAAATGGAATGACTGGATCAAGGGGTTTGAACATAAGCTTTTGATTCATGTTGCTAGATTGCTTTCCTAAAGAGTATCACAGGCTTTCATGTTTACTTTTTGGTATGGAATAATGAAAAGTTTGTGTAATTTTGTACCTGTCTGAATAGCCAGAAACCAGGTAAAGAAACCTGGGGCAAAGCAGAACATATAACTGGAGTCTTTTCCAAATGGACATGGCCCAGCCTTAATCAACTCCCCACTTTCAATTTCTACACTCACTATCTCTCATCCAGAATACAAGTGGAGTAGAGACCATTACTCAATCACTTATTCTGTATGGGGATTTGAATAACCTCATAATAGAGAGCATCTCTGTCTGTTAGGGTTGTAGGTCCCTGTAGGTAAATGTGTGGCCACAATGGTGCCAACTCAACAGTCAGTATCAGATTAGGAAGTCTAGAAGGAAGGATGTTTAGATTTAAGATTGCTATTTTGAAGTTTGGGGCCTGATACCATTTTAAAGATTAAAGATCTACCATTTACTGGAATTCAATATTTAATATTTTTAAAATGATTCAGTTCCAACTTCCAAATGAGTTTAAATTTTAAAATTATTAAATACAGACCTTCTCACTGAGTCTGTGGTTTTCAAGGATAGCAAGACTCATCAAGAAGTTTTACTTTAGCCATGCCTTGATGAGAGGTTCTGAATAAACATCTAGATTGTCGATTTTGGTCCTCATTTCCTACAAATATACCAAAGCAGCTTTGTATTTCTTTTGTCACTAAGACATTTGATTTGCCTCCTTATGCTCCACTCAAATTCACTTCACAAGATGGACTGATTTTCAGGTACCATAAACATGCAGTTCTGCTGGGTGTTCTTTGACTGCTGGAGAAACTGTGGGCTGTGTCTGAGTCACACACCTTTCACTGTGTCTCCCTTGGCATGAGATTCATATACATTGGCATCTTCTCAGAGTGAATTTGCCGAGTCCGGAATTTCATTTGGCACGTGGTGATTCCCAAACAGTTTGAGGCTCATTTTGATTGGCTCTAGTCATCCCAACCCAGCCAGGTTCACTCTGAGAGGTCCCCTGTCCTTTCATGAATGGCCATAGAAGCTTTTACTCTTGGCTCTGCGTTCTAATAGCCCTTCCTGCATGGAGTGTGCCAAAGCAGTGCTTCAAAATATTCATCCATATCATGTGGCTTTTCTTGCTGCAGTTTCTGTTCTTTTTTATTGTAGGATCTGGAGACTCACCGCTAGAAGATGATGAAGTCGGGTACTCACACCCTAGATATAAAGGTGAATGCTTTGCTTATATGCTAATGAGAGCCTGCTGATGCCAGGAGAACTTTCTTTTTTGCCCTGCATAGCAGATTATAATAAAGTGACCAAACAATGTAATTAAGTTCTAATTACTTGTCCAAAACGACATATTTAAAATGAATATACGTATTAATTTCAAATACAAAGGAAAACTAAAGAAAGCAAACAAAAAGCATTTGGAAATCTCTGAAGTGCTGACCTTCAGTATCTCAGTGGTCATTTTATTCTCATAAGTTTCTTTACTGTCATTACTTCTGCAAAGCCAAGCTCTAGCTGATGAAAGTGAAAATCAAGCTATGAGTTCTGCCTGATTCGCACATTACAGCCATAATCATCCAGAGCAAACTATCCAAGGTCAAATCTGGGCCCAGTGCTGCTAATGTAGTGAGATGAATGGGGACTGAGAAAACTTGATTTTCATAAGCTCATTTCATCGTACTCTTTCTGAGTCCAGCTTGGCTCCTGAAATGATGAGTAAAGTCTGTTGCCCCATGAAACTTTAATCTAATGTAAAGAATTCCATCTCTACACATTTCCAGCAATTCACCCAAGTATAAAAAGCCTAATCAAGAACCTTCTATGCAGGCTCAGGTAAGTATGCCCACAAATATTTCTACTGGTGAGTCATTTCTCTGAAACATAGGGAGCCCTAGGAAAAATGAAGGTAAACATTTTTTTAACGTAAATTTAAATCATTTCTTTCTGAATCTGGTTCCCTTTATAGTGGAGAAATAATTTTAAGAAATTGGTTAATAAAGTTCCATTGTGGTATTTTGGCCAGAAAATTTGTCCACATTATGGCAATAGAAGAATGCCCTGCTCTGTTGTGATGTCTGTTGTAAGAGAATCAGGGTAGTGCTGGTCAGCCTTTGGTTGGAGAGAGTCCTTCAGTTGTTTCCCACACAAGTGAAAAGTCGTTCTACAGTAATGACTGGCGCCTATGTCCAGGTGTGTTTTCCACCATAGTCACATTTGCTTTTGACCTGTGAATACAAATACTCATTTCTATCCACAGCTCCTATACTAATTGTTTCAGGAATTAACCGGTCAAGCAAAGCACAAATTTGTTAATGAGATGTTTGGGGTAAGAAGGTATTGTGATTCCTAACACTTCTTAATTAATTGAGACTTTAAAAAAATCTTTTTTTTTTCCTTTGAGTCCCTGCTTCACAAATCTTCCTAAAACACATGCATACAAATGTGACATGACATGTACAGTATGGGTTGTTTGCTGCCCCTGGATCATTGTTCCCAGTGTTTGTCCTCATCTCATAGCATTGAAGTTGTGGAAGGTAGTCCAGATGGTCAAAATATGTGTCTGCCTAAAGCATACCCTGAATGTTTAAGAATAAATACTTCTTAAGGTATTGTTTGTATTGTCAGGTTTAGCTTTAAAACTTAGAGACCAACCATTGTTAATTAGGGATTTAGCTCTAGATCTTCCAGCCCCTGCACAGTGCCTGGCACAGAGTATATACTCAATAAGTGGTTTTAAATTTAATTTAAGTAAAAGAAAAAAGTGAAATTTAACCCGCATTTATTTTGTTCCCAGAATGTGGCAAACATTGCTTTTGATTCTTTTACTTGGAATGCCGTCAGATTTTCACACTAAATGATAGAAGGGATAAGGCACATGGATATATGTTTATTTCTTATTTACAGGTGGAGGAACCATCTATTACAGAAGGTAGGTGACTTGCCCAGAGTCACACAGCTAGCAAACATTACGTTGGGTTTGAAATCCAGGTGTTGAAGCTCAGTGTCTCAAGTTTGCTAGTTCTTTCTCATTAGTCATGGCATTTCACTTAATTGGAATGCTTACCACATTGACCCACAAAAAATGAAAAAACCTTTTCTGAATAATGGATCTAGATTTCTCCCTAAATAAACCTCATCTTAATTGAAGCAGCATAAGAGCTTCCTTTCCTTAAACATCCACATTAAATGTTTTGCTAATTCACTTTAACTCATGGTGCTTATATCACTTCAAATTCAAGTCTCTCATTGACACTTTAATTACTATCACTGCAGGGCCCCTAAACTATCAAAATATATTCCAAAGACTGGTCTTGGAAAATAATCCAAAATGACTTTCTTTTTTAGAATAGATTCTAAAAGATTCTTCTCCACATGTTGACAACAGTACAGGTTTTGGATATACAGCCAGCACTACTAGGATTTGAAGACTCAGAATATGGGGCCAAATCTGCTAATTGCATGTTGTATCAAAATATGTGAATTCGTGATATATGTATACCCAGGTCATCCTCTAATGTACCTGCTAGCCTTAAATATTTGTCATGGGTACATTTGTAGAAAAGACAACCAGAAAGTGTGTGATAACAACTCCAGGTATGCTGCCTCATATTAGTTTACTCTGAAATTGGCCCTGGCTGGTGTGGCTCAGTGGTCTGAGCACTGGCCTGTGAACTTAAAGGTCACTGGTTCAGTTTTCAGTGTTGCGATTGCAGGCCAGGTCCCCAGCTGGGGGGATGTGAGAGCCAACTGATCGATGTTTCTCTCACACATCCATGTTTCTATCCCTCCCTGTGCCTCTGTAAAATAAATAAATACATAAAATCTTTTAAACTGTGTCCTTCCTAAACTCACACCAAAGTCCACATGCTAGATGTGATAGCTCTCAATGTTGGAGTGAAAAACAAGTAGAAAATTGGACATTCCTCCAGTTTATATATCAGTACAATTATGATCAGGATCCAGAATGCAAAAAAGATTTGCCCTCAGCTGGAAGGGTTACAAGACTACCCAAAGTTGTCATAAGAAGGAGTAAGGTGGTGGAAATGGGTATGAGATGGGTATTGGCTGAGACATAGATAAGACAGGGTTTGAATCATACAACGTAAAAGCTAAATGAGACTTTGAAAAGAGTTTAATCCACTCAAGTCTCTTGAAGATAAGGAATCTGGTTGCCTGAAAAATTTAGTTAATCATTCAGGGTTACTAGAAGATGATAGAGTTCAGAAGTGTGCCCAGGCCTCTTGACTCTTTGCCCAATATTGTATCTGCACAAGCTCATTACGTTCTCAACATCTCCCTTTGGGTCTCCATATTCACTCCCACCACAGTATTCTTCCCCCACCTCCAGTAGAGATTTTATTTTCTTTCCCGGGAGCTTAGTTCTCAGCCACGGATTTCACAGTTTGGCCTCTGAGATGGTGGAAAAAGAGGCAGTTAAGGGGAGCCAACTGGCAAGAAAAGAAGACTAGAGATGGGGAAGCATGAAAGCACTGCAGTCTAGAAAGAGAACAGAGCAGGCAAGGCAAGTAAGGAAAGAGGCAGCGGGGAAGTTAGGGAGAAGAGGGGAAGATGGTAAAGATAAAGAGGTAAAGTAACAGGTGATTTTTAAGATGTGACATCATTTTAAGTCCTCTGACAAACTATCAAAAGTGCTTCTTAGAGATGAAAAACACTAAGTGCATTTGGGGGATGTCCTTGTAGGTGATTTTTTCTATTACAATTACAAAAAAAAAGGGGAGAGAGACTTCTAGTAGTCACAGAAACCAGTGGCTTCCAAATCTCACTTTTGTTTGAGTGGCAGCCATCTGTGGATTTTTCCAGAATTTATCTTAAGGACTTTTCATTGTAGAAAACATATACACAGCTGGGCAGTGCTAAGCAAGCATACTCCAAGGACTTCCCATTTACCTGTGATCTTGAAACCTAGTTTCATGGCCTACTTGGAGCCATTACCAGAGAAAAGTACTAAAACATTTAAAATGGTTCAAGAATTATTTTATATGTAGAAGAAAATAATGGAGATACATGTGCTGTTTTATACTTCACTTCAGGTTCCAGATTTTTCTCTTTTAACAATGTTAGCACATAGACTACATGTGTAAACTTTAGGGGAAGGTAAATCTGTTCAAGGGAAGTCTGTAGGCCAGGTGTGAGCTCCTGCAAGTCTGTATCCACATGGTTGAATTTAATCAGCTGTACAGTAAGCACTCAAGACAATGCTTTCATCCAGAATGTTTAGGGTATACTGCTTGAGTCCTGACTTTAGGACTCACCGTCTGCAAAACATTAAATCATGGAACATGACAGCACAAAGGTAATAAAGCAGTCTATGCACCATGCCTGGTCATGGCTGAGAAGCACTTAGAAACATCCTCAGAAGAGAATTTCTGGAGAAGTCAAGCAGGGTGTGTCCTCTTTTCTGGCCACATGATGGCGCACGAAGCCCACTCACTGACAGCTCAGGTGCTGGGGTGGAGAAAGAGCCTGGCTGGCTTGAAGGAGCTCCTCACTAGCCGCTTTGAGTGTGCAGTGCCCACTGAGGGAAATTCTCCACCGAGGAGCTAGTCTTGCCCTAATGATTTTATGGCACCCAGTGAGCAGCTTCCAAAGGCACAGGAAGAAGTTCTGATTTATTAGTGTTATCCTAACTGTGCTCTGGATAACTATGAGATTAAAAGAATATCTTGGAATTATGCTATCTTGGAAGGATGTCACTCTCTTACCTACTTGGAGCATATCTGGGAACATCTGAAAAGGGGAGTTGCAATGATTCTGTTACTTAAGCCAAAATTATATGCTGTGGGGAGAAACCTGGAAATAGTAGCTTTATTCAAATTAATTATAATTAGTATTATGAGTTTTTATAGAATATGAATACAGATGTGGAAAAATCCAAATTATTATTTTATTTTATTTTTCTTTCTTTAAATTGAATTTATTGGGGTGACATTGGTTGATAAAATTATGTAGGATTCAGGGGTCCAGTTCTATAATACATCATCTGTGTACTGTACTGTGTGTTCCCCACCCCAAGTCAAGTCTCCTTCCTTCACCATTTATTCCCCTTTTACCTTCTTCTACCATCCCCCTCCCCACTTTCCTTTTGGTAATCACCATACTATTGTCTGTGTCTATAAGGTTTTGTTTGTTTTGTTTTTTTGTTACTTTGTTTTGCTTAATCCTTTCATGTTTTTTTCACCCAAGCCTACACCCCCCCTTCCCTCTGACAGCTGTCACGTTCCTGCCAGGACCTGCAAGGTCATTTGCAAGGCCATATATGGATGGTTGGGGTTCACAAAGGTTACCAGTTGCCCTGAAGACAATTATGTATCTAGTTCAGGGAGATGTTGAAAAGAACAAGCATTTATTGAATCTTTACTGTGTGGTAGGCACCGTGCTAGGCGCTGATGTATTATTTTTTGGTTCTCACAAGAGCCTGGACATAGCTGTAGGTATCAACTCAGAGAGATTAAGTAACTTGTTCAAGACCACATAGGTAGTAATGGAGGAACCTGAATTTGTATTCAGGTACATCATAACTTCCCCATACAGAGATATCTTAAAAGACATGGGGCACTATCTGGAAGTCCACAATATGGAATGCAGCTAGTCAGCGACTTCTAGGATGAGGAAACCTATTTTCTGAAGATGTTATTTTCTGTTATTTTCCTCCTTTTTTGTTACCTCTAGACACCCCATGGTGCTCCCCCATCAAGGTGAAGTACGGGGATGTGTACTGCAGGGCCCCTCAAGGAGGATACTACAAAACAGCCCTGGGAACCAGGTGTGACATTCGCTGCCAGAAGGGCTATGAGCTGCATGGCTCTTCCCAGTTGATCTGCCAGTCAAACAAACGGTGGTCCGACAAGGTCATTTGCAAGCGTGAGTAGTCCAGCCCCATGTTGGTCCTCAGGGCCAGTTAGGACCAGAATCTTTTTCTTTGAGAGGCTTTTTACTGAATGTTTTATGGCCTTTGATGAGAAAAACTCCCCTTGTGAGCAAAATGCAGGGGGATTTCTAAGATACTGAGGAAGTGATATGATACCTTTCAGAGGGAAGGATGTGATCAGCTATTGGGGAAAGGGGAAGAGAATAGCGGCTTGTTCAGCAAACAGGTTATGTTTATTCAGTAAATGCTGGACTCTTTAAAGGCACTAGAGATTTAGAAATAAAACACACACAGGCTCTGCCATCATGGGTGTCACAGAATAGCGTGAGAGACAGTGAAGCAGAGATGTAAACCATGACAGCGGAGAAGAATGGTGCTAAGTCACGGACCTGGGGTAATGGACACAAGTATTCTCCCAGGAGGTAGAGATTTGGGAGGCAGGGAACCAGTTCCTGAAGGATGCTGCTTATTCCAGAAAGGAAGTGTACCTCATGGAAGAAGACTGGAAGGGCATTTCAGGGGTGACTTTAAGCTTCATGAAAAGTCATATGCAGAAGTGGTACATCATTGTCAAAGCACATGTGAGATACCATCATTTTCCAAAACAGCTACCATTTACTGAGTTCTTACTATTTGCCAAGCATTTCACATACATTCAGGTTTTTTCAACAATGCCATTGATGTGGGTGCCATTCCTTTAACTTTATTGTTAGGGAAACTGAGGCTTACAGCTACAGCCATGTGGTCTGGTCTACACAGACTGTGCAGTGTGTGACTAGTGGACACTTTTTGGTGCTTCATCCAGATCTCTCTGGATGCCCTTTAACCTGTGTATCCATTGCCACCTCCCACCCCCAGGTTCTGAGTGCTTTGCTTCTAATGACTTGCACATTTGATGTTCTTCAGAGGAAGAAAAGGGCTTTGCTTCTTTAGAGGACTTCCCTCTTTGTTCTGACAGGCAGAGCATTCCCGTGAGGAGCTATAGCTGTTCAATACTGACTGGTAAAGGATTATGAAAGGCCAGCTTCCTTGCCTGGAGGCAGGACAAATTCAAATGTCATTCACGTTCCAGAACTCCTTTTTGGGAGCAGTCTGAGGCTGACTTTGCCTGAGAGCCTACCTTGCCTGGGTTCTTCTCACCCAATGGTCTGCCTCTCCCACCCCTCCCTGGTCTCCCCCAGGAACACTCACTTACTAAATCTCTGTGTATAAATCCTTATCTCAGAGTCTGCTTTTGAGGAACCCAACTTAAGACAGTGGCTTACCTAGGATGCCAACTTGAGCCACTCTGAAACAAAACTCTGTGTCCCTTCTGTGTGACATGTAACCATCCATTATTTTTCTAATTCTGTCCATTGTATTTAAATTAACTTTTAACCCTATGCTTTCTGAGTTTCTGGACTGTGAAACTCTATGGACAAAACCTAAGGAGCTGAATGTCTGGTTTTCTGTTTTTCAGAAAAGCGATGTCCTACCCTTGTCATGCCAGCAAATGGAGGATTCAAGTGCATAGATGGTGCCTACTTTAATTCTCGGTGTGAGTACTATTGCTCACCAGGATACACACTGAAAGGGGAGAGGACAGTCACATGTATGGACAACAAGGCCTGGAGTGGCCAACCAGCATCTTGTGTTGGTAAGAAAATCTCACAGGTTTCAGGAGGCACATGCTTTGTAAGAAGCAGGGGCTGTTTGTCCAGTGGATTTGAAAGGAAGTATCAATATCCCACGTGTAAAGCATTAGCATCCAGCTTTGCTTTCAGTAGCTTCCTTCATCCCTAGTTCTCTAGTTCAGCTCAGACCTAATCTCAGTCTCTGTCTTCCAGAAATGACTTAGCAGCTGATGGCTGTCATCTGACATTTGTCTCTTTTTTGGTTTTCTACCCAGGCAGCTGCAGGCTGGCAGAGTGAGGGAACACTCCTGCTGCTTTAAATCAGGGATCTTCCTTATAGCTCTGAGCAGAGCAGAGCTCCTGACATTTGAGGGGAAGTCCTGCAGAGAGCATCTCTGGGTCTTTCACCCAGCAGATTTCCTTTGTTGCTGACTCTAGTAGTCAGCGAGCACATAGTTTGCTAAACTGGAAGGGATTTGAATGTTTTACCTTACTCTGGGTTTGTTGAGCAGTTCTCATGGGGTGTTCCTGGGAGCTGCAGCATCAACCTGGAACCTCTATAGAAATGCAAATTCTCAAATCAGAGGTGGGTCTAGCACTTTTGCTATCATAAGCTCTCCCGGGGACTCTAAAGTGCTTAGGGAGCCACTGATCTAAGGCAGTGCTTCTCAAACTTTAACATGCATCAGAATCACCTGGGGACTTTGGTAGAAATGAAGATTCTAACCCAGCAGGTCTGGGATGGGCCTGGGATTCTGCTAGACTATGCTCTAGGGCAAAATCTCTGAACCTTGGCACAGTGGAAATTTGGGGCCACATAATTCTTTATCATGGTGACCTGTCCTCTGCACTATGGAATGTTTATCAGATCCTTGGCTTTTACTCACAATATGCCAGTAACATTCTTTTTTCCCTAGTTGTGACAACCAGAATGTCTCCAGACATTGTGAAATATCCCCTGGAGGGGAGAGGAAAAGAAGAAGAAAAATTACTGCCCCATTGGCAATCTCCGGTCGAGGGGCATGGATCCCCACCTTGGCTACTTACTAGAATTGCTCGAGTATCTTTTAGATGCTAGTAATACCTTGCTTCTACCCTAGAGATTCAGATTTATTTAGCTTGTTGTGGGATAGTTGGAGGAGGCAAGTAGCATTATAAAAGCTTTCCAGGTGGTTTTCATGTGCAGCTAAGATAGAGGAACATTGAGAGCAGTAGTTCTGGAAGTGTTGTCCCCTGACCAGCAACATCACTATCTCCTGAGATCTTGTTAGAAATGCAAAGTCCCAGCCCCACTCCACATGTGCAGGATTAGAAACTCTGGGGTACGGCCTAGCCATCTACATTTTCATAGACCCTCCAGAGAACTTGGATGCTCTGCAGGGGTGTCCAATCTTTTGGTGGTTCTAGGTCACACTGGAAGAAGAAGAGTTGTCTTGGGCCACACATTAAATATGCAAACACTAATTAAAACCAAAAACTCTCATAATGTTTTAAGTAAATTTACGATTTTGTGTTGGGCTGCATTCACATCCATTGTTGGGCCACATACAGCCCATAGGCTGTGGGCTGGATACCCCTGCTTGAGAACCTGCCCTCAAAGGTCAAATTATACTCAAAATAGTGCCCTTGAACCTGCGGCATCAGCACAAGCAGGAAGCTTGTTAGAAATGTAGAATCTGAGGATCCATCTTAAGGCTGGCAGATCAAAATCCACATTTTAAGAAGATCCCTAGGGGATTCCTATGCCTTTAAAATGATGAGACAGACTGCTGTAGGTAGTGGTTATCATTTCCATCTGGATGTCTAGGCCCCTGCTATTTTTCCAAAGTTGTCACATAAACTGTTACAGCTGCCAGAACCCATCCTTACAGAACATTCTAGTCCAATTTCCCATTCTACAGGTGAGGGCTGACAGGTCACCTGACTTGCTTGAAGTTGCTTACAGGTAGGCTCTCAGGCCCTTGATCCCTGAATCCAGGGACAGCTCTGGCACTGATGTGCTACGACAGCCGGCCATAGGACTCTGGCTCCTACCCTTGTGGGATCTTCCCATCGTCTGGAGAACTATTCAGCTGTCTGCTAATGTGCTTTACCACAAGCACTCCTTCCTCACTGCTCAGTGTCTGAGACATATACTTCAGGACTAAGACTGAAATTGGATGCTACCCTCTGGGGGCAAATAGGCAACAGTGCCTCCAATCTTGGTCCCTGGGGTATCTTCATGATGACACACCCTGTCTACTGTCTTCCCTGGTAGCATCCACCATTTTCACTCTGCAGTTATGTGGTTACTAAGCTACAGCCAAGGGACCTGGCCCAAGATGTTGTCAAAACCCATTTATACCAGAGTCACAGCCTGGATCATACCTTGTATCAATTTGACAAGAGCAGCAGGTTCAAACTACTCAGATAACCAACTGACTTACATTTATTCTGGGCTTTTCTCTTTCTAGGATTTAGGTAGCAGTTTGTATTGGCCAGTAATTGGGAAAACAAAGGCCACTCTAGGTATTTCAAACAGAGGGGAATTTAATAAATTTAACATAGGGAATTGGTTACAAAAATATAGGAAGAGCTGAAGGAGCAAAAGAGGAAAAACTGTTACCAGGGACAAGTTACAGCAGAAGTCATTCCAACCAAGGGCTGGAATAGGAAAAGTAGGATGGTAGTGTTATCCTGAGTCCGTGAGCCCACCCATGATACTGATGTTTCCATAACTGATGCCACCATTGGTGAGAATGAAGTCACAAGGCCACATTCCTGTTGATGTTTCAGGAGTCTAGAGAATCCTCACTGATGCTCCTACCAAAAGCATAATGGCTTTTACCTCCTTCCTGCCCTCTAGTCCCAGGAGGCACTGTTCTGTGGCAAATCTATCTGGCACCCACCTGGGAAATGTAACTTTGAGGCTTTTAGCTAGACAGTAAAGGGGAGATTATAGAAAAACTGAGTATCAACAGAGTATTTGGCCTAGTAACCTTTTTCTGAGGTTTTAAACTTCTCTCCCAGAATCATTGTAGTTGTCAGTGAAAAGAAAGACCTCAGAGCAGTCCTGGTCAACCAGCACAGGTACCATGGTGCTGGGACTATGAACTCTGAATATGCTCCTCTTGAAGGGTATAACCTAAAGCCAGATGTTCAGGTCAAAATGGCCTCTCATGGATATTGCTTTCAGTATGTCCCCTGTCACTTGGTATGTGCAAGCTAGTTTTTCAAAACAATTAAAAAAGTTTTGAAGCTCTCCTCCCTCACATTGGAAAGGGCAGAGGTGATGGGAGGAGATGCTCAGAAATCTTTCTGCTAAGCAAGTGCTGGCAAAGAGTTCTCTAGGAATCATACCATTTCGATGTCCAGATTGTATGGAACAATGGAAAAAATGCTAATTATTCTCAAAAAGCAATAAGCTACACCAGATGGTCCTGGAACCTTCCCAGAGGGAGGGAGAAAGAACTAAAAAAAATGAACCCCAATTTTAGGGGTCTTATCTTAGAGTTTGCCAGGGCAAGTTTCAGGCATATGTGGGGGAAGGGAAATTGTGCATGAAATTAGGTAGGAGTAGCTAAAAGGGCACCAGTGCATCACAAGAGAGCATAGAGCTCCGATAAAAAAGAGAGAAATGGACAAAGCAAGCATGCAATTCTTTCTCTGATTTTGGTGACAGATAAATTGGAGTTTGTCCCCAGTGAATTTTACTCTAGGGATATCACTGACTCTTTTGGCTTTAAATGTATTAAATTAGTTTAATAAGTTTTTGTGTTGGTGGGGCTACAGGGTCCTTGAACATAACTCAGAGCCTCAGCCTATTTTAGAAGCTGTCACATGGTGGCTGAGTAGTTCCCAGATTTCCACACAACCTTGAACAGTGCATCTTGGCTACAGCTGTGCTGAGTGCTGAGAAAATTGTCTCATTTCTCCCCTAGACCTGCATGCAAAAGAGAATGCTGGACTGACTTTTGACTCAGAAGTGGTCAGTTCTGTGGTCTGGCAAATTTGAAAGTACCACAAGTTAAGATTAATTTTCTTATGCAGACCATACTCTGGCAGTAGATTCAAATCCACGGTTAATTCAGAAACAGATATAGGCAGAAATAAGTCAATGTAGGAGAAAAAACACACAGAAAATTTTGGGAGGGTAAAATTTTTGAAGAACCACAACTGCCATTGATAATAATAAAAGATAAACCTTAGAATGTAACAACTATTCTGGGGAAATAGTTTTCCTTCTTTCCATTTAAGTTATTTTTAGTTACATTGGCATTTAGATAGAACAATGAAGAGTTAAAATTACAAGTCCTCATGGAGAGACCAGATTTTGAGTAGATACATGATCTCTCCTTTAGGCCAATATTTTTTCCTAGGCCAAAAGAAGAAGAAAAAAATTAAAGGAAATTTAAGAAACCATGGACAATGAAAACTCAGTAAATTTCTTTTGACATGCAGAGAGGCCCAGTTAGTTATTTTAATGAAGAACAATGTACAAACAAACTTTGCTTTTCAAATTGCCCTCTGCTTGTTTTATATTTCCTAAAGTAGAATAGATGGAGAGTTAACACAAATGAAATTTGGAATAAAAAAAATCTCCGAAATTTAAGATATGCAAATTTATGAATACTTTTATGACTTCCCAACTATTGGACAGCTGGGTTCACCCATAAAGAAGTTTGCTGGGCTGCACTGCATTATTTTCAGATTCAGTTGAACACACAAACATCGAGGGGACAAGAATAAATGTATCAGTGCACTGTTGTAGATGACCATAAATTATGCCAAATTTTTGCTGGGTGGACAAATTCATATTCTTTGCAAACTTTGAGAAAACCAGTTTCAGCTTTGAAACCACTTGATTGACATACTGACCCACTTTTTACCTGACATGGTTTGCTAGTACAAACTGAACAGGTAAATTTTTAGTGGCCATCTTCAATATAAATATATCCCCAATTAATTTTTAGTTGGCCATCTTTTTTTCCCATTTTTAAAATTGTTGTTCAATTACAGTTGTACCCATTTTTTTTAGTTGGCCATCTTTTTGGTGAAGATGTTCACCAAACATCTCTTAATTGTGGAATTCATTGCTTTCCTTTTTGCCTCTTTTGTCCAGTTGAGAATGTTTTCTAATACCTTATGTGGTGCAAAAGAAATGGGACCACTTCCCAGAGATATCTATGGGGATTACGCTCTCACTGGGGAAGAAAACAATTGGAAAAGTTTTTAGTGTCTGGATTTGCTCTGCCTTTGGCAGTCATACTCTTCTTGTGCCCCATGACATAATCACTTCCTTCCTTCATCACCAACCTCAAGCTATTTTATATTTGGATCAGCATTCTATTGCTAAACCATAGACCACACAAACCTAGGTGGCTTCAAACAGCCATGTTATTGCTTGTGATTATTTGGGTGGGAATTTGAGCAGTACTCGGTGGAGACAGCTCACCCCTGTTCCACATAGTGACAGACTGGAGCTAGAGGATCCAAGATGGCTTCATTCACATGTCTGGCATCTGTCAGAGGTGGCTGTACTGGCTAGAGTTTGGCTGAGCCTCTTTCTCTCTTTCTTGCTTCATAATTTCTCATCTTTTCCACATGGCCTCTTTAGTCAGCATTTGGACCTCCTTAGGTGGCAGGTGGTTTCCAAGATAATAAAAGTAGAAGATGTCAGGCTCTTTAAAGCCATAGGCCTGGAACTGGCAGAGTCATTTCCCTTGCATTTTATTAGTCAAAGCAAGCAATTAGTCTTGTGACTGACACAAGTTCAAAAGACTGGGAAATAGACTCCACCTCTTGGTAGGATGAGCTGCAAATACATAAGAAGATCATTGGTAGCCATTTTTGCAGGAAATTCACCATAATATTCTTCAAAATTAGTGCTTAGAAATCATTACTGAAATACGTCTTGGAAGATGTTGCACAAGCTACTATATAGACATAGATCTCCACTGAAAATACTATTTAACCAAACATTTTAGGATACAGTTAATTTATAGCCTTAGTTTAAAAGGGTTTTTTTGCTAGTTACTTGTTGGCCAGGACATTTGAACCTCTTTCTTATTTCTGCCACCTACCTGCTTAGATGTGTTAACAATCCCAAGTACATAGTTCAGTTTCTTAGATAAATAGAGTTTGATACAATGCAATATAGCAATATGTTTGTTTCTGGTATTTTAGATGTAAACAGGAAACTAGAGCACAGTCTGTCAGATGTCTCCAGTGAATGGGGCAGAGGCCAGCATTTTCATGAGAGTTTCAGGATTTCCACACAATAACAGGCTCTATGGGCATCCTGATTCAATAGGGAATTGTCATTATGTTTCTATAGCAACTTTGTTCATTTCATTCATGGAAATTTATAATAACATAAAAAGCAATGATGGGCGTGACTATATAATAATAGGCTTAGGTTTCCGGAGCATCTTCGAAGGGCAGCCAGCTGTTCTCATCAGCTGAAAGAGAGGGCATGATGCTTGAGGACGCAACAGAATCCAGTCCTGCTGCTGCTCTTCAAGGAGTTATGGGAAGCTGTAGCCAGCGACTGCAAAAGAATGTGTGTGCAGGGATTGGAGGAAAACAAGTAGGGCAGCAGCAGGCTGACACACAGAAGTGTTTGGCTTATTAAAATAACTTTAAAAATATTTGGTCATATCGTAAAATCCCAGACCACAAAGAAAATCCAAAAGTGAGGAAATGCTTTCCAGTCTATAAATGGGGATGATGAAAACAATCCTTAGTTTAGTGAGTGGTTGTGAGAATTCAATGAAATAATGCAGAGATACTACTTACCATGGGGTGGGCATGTAGGAGGGTCCAGTAAATATTAGCTATTGTTTTTAGTAATTTATTTTTTTCCTGTCTCTGGTTTGGAAAAGCACTGCTTCTGAAAAACTAGGCTAGTTTTGAATGATCATTGTTAGCTGGACATAAACTGGCTTTGCAAAACTCTGAGAATCATCACCCAGATAACATAATTTGGAGCTTTTTGTTTACAATGTCAGTATGACTAGTTGATACAGAAAACAACCTAGCATATCACCCAGATGTTTAGTTTGAATGACACACAGACTAAGAGAATCTCTTCACTCTAATGATGTTGCTCCAAAAAAAAAGTGGTAGCACAATGAAATTTTACATTGATATCTATCCCCTCTCCTCTAACCCTCCTTTCTTGCTTTATTTTTTCTTTTTTTAAAAAATATTGAATTTATTGGGGTAACATTGGGTAATAAAATTATATAGGTCTTCACGTGTACAATTTCATCTGTATATTGTATTGTGTATTTACCACTCCAAGACCCCAAGGCAAGTCTCCTTCCATTACCAGTTATGCCTCCTGTACCCCTCCTTCACCCCATTTTTCTCTGGTAATTATTATACTGTTGTCTGTGTCTGTGAGGTTTTTTTTTATAAGGAGAGAATCTTTTTTATTTTATTTATTTATTTATTTATTTATTTATTTATTTATTTTTAGAGAGAGGGGAAGGGAAGGAGAAAGAGAGGAAGAGAAACACCATGTATGGTTGCCTCTCATGTGGCCCCCAATGGGGACCTGGCCTGCAACCCAGACATGTGCCCTGACTGGGAATTGAACCAGTGACCTCTCGCTTTGCGGGACAATGCCAAACCAACTGAATCACACTAGCCAAGGCTACTACAGTTTTTTTCCCCCACTCATTTACTAATGAGCACTTGGGCTTTAAATTTTTAAAAAATAAATATGCTTTCTATGAAGAGATCTGCCAGCTATAGTTAACCAGTAGGGGCAGATATTGTATACTTGTCTTTCTGATTCACCCTAAACTCTGAAATGTTCATCTGAATTATGAAAGTATGTCTTCTATTACCTATTATAGAGAAAAAGTATTATTTTTTAAAGATTAGCAACTGAAATTAGACACCTCAAGTGCATTTAAAGCACCTTCCATGTCATAACATTTATATACTTTATTTCATCAGTTGTAAGAAGCATATTTTTTTACCCTATAACATCCCTGAAATTGGCTGCATCTCACAACTGATAGTGACTTGGACTCAATAAACTATGGTGGTCATCTTAGTATTAGTATTAAAGCTGTAAATTCACACTCTATGGAAGCATGACATATAATTAAAAATAAATTTGGATAGCTGAAGACAACACTGTTTAACAAATGATTAATAATTTCCTATCCTAAATAGAAAGAGAAATTATCAGACAAGACACAGGAGAAAGTATATGAAGACTTCACTTGGTGTGTTTTTACTCTCTCAAAGATGCTTGATTCAGAATCAAATGACACAATTTTACTCAGGTTGTGGTAACATTTAACTACTTATTAGTTAGAATGTAAAGCAATGCAAATCTGAATATTGTTAATTTGCTATGACCTCTTGAAATACATTGGCCACATGTTCAGAATCATCAGGTAGAGTTTGCTAAACTTCGAACTCCCCTTCTTGTGATTTCACTTTAGCTATAACAAGATAAAATCCAAACCAGTGTAGAGCCAAAGTAAAACTGCTGTCCCAAAACACAAATCATAGGTGTGGTCCAGTGGCAGTTAAAGGGGAGCGTGGACCCAGACAGAGCACTGTTTTTTAATATATTGAAGAATATGTTGACAATAGACATAGCCAGAGGAGAGAGGGTTTGTTCCAGGGCTAAGGGGTCTGACTTGAGTTTTAAGTCATACTCATTGTCTACATGCATTGCCTTAAGTAAATCACTAGGGCTCTCTGAGCTTGTTTCCACACCTGTAAAGTGAGAGCATTGGGTGGCTCCTATAAGTCTCTGTAGTATTTTCTTTTACCTCTCCAAGGGCAGTGCTCTTTCTACTTCATGTTATATTACATGTGTGCTGACATAATGCCCCTAATAGGCTATAAACTCAGAGAAGCACACAATTCTCTTGCTTTAGTGCATCTCAACCACAGGAGTTGGAACGATGCCTTGGTTAAGGCAGGCACTTACTAAAGACTTGTTGCCTTGAATTTAATAAAACTGGATGATAGCTAAAGGTACCTTTCTGTAATATTTTATAATGCTCTTTTTAAAGCAGGAGGTATTCAATATGGCTGGATGACTTCTAGATTTAGTTGGGTTACTGCCATATTACCGAGTCAGTAGGCAGAATTTAGAAACATAGGGAAGAAGAAGCTATAGCCAATAAGTTATGCCATAATACACCTAACAAGGCCCATTGATTTGGTTTATTCAGGTTTACCCATGCACATGTGAGTGCTTAAACAATCTTCAAAACTCAGCAAGAGAGAAAGGGCAAGATGAAGGGAAGGAAGAGAAATACAGAGGGGTGAGCAAACCATTAAAAATGCGGAGTACCTAGAGCTTTTGGCATGTCGAATGCAAGGCGTCAAACCCCAAGTTAATGACATGGTTCTTGATGATAGTGAGAATACTCTGGTTGTATTTTCAGATATGGAACCACCTAGAATCAAGTGCCCAAGTGTAAAGGAACGCATTGCTGAACCAAATAAGTTGACAGTCCGGGTGTCCTGGGATACCCCTGAGGGAAGAGACACAGCAGATGGCATTCTAACTGAGTAAGTGAAATTTGGCAGATGGAACAATGTTACCTCTTTTAAAATATTTTTATTGATTTTGAGAGAGAGAGAGAGAGAATGATTTTTGTTGTTCCACTTGTTTATGCATTCATCGGTTGATTATTGTATGTGCCCTGACTGAGGATTGAACCTGAAACCTTGGCATATTGGGATGAAGCTCTAACCAATTGATCTACCCAGCCAGGGCTGATGTTACCTCTTTTATGTGAGATGTTTACTACCTAAAGCGGGAAAGTGTATCTACGCTGGTCTATTGATGTTTACAGACTCTGTACAACACTTGGTCAGCTCTTCCTCACTGATGCTTTATTTTTTTCCATAGTTGTCTTCACCATCTGACATGTTATATATTTTACTGATGTATTTGTTCACTGACATGTTCCTAATGTCCAGACCCATGCCTAGCACATAGTTGGTACTCAGTAAATATTTGTCAAAGAAAAGAAAGGAAATGAGAAGAGGTGGTGGGAAAGAAGGTAGAGGAGAGACAGAAGGGGGAAGAGGAAGCCACCTGGCTAATTCAGAAATGACCCCCATTGCCCACCCAGAGGATTTCTACTCATGCCCTCAGGCCTTACTAAGCCATAACCCCACTGGAAGCCTCTGTGTGTCCCAGCTGGAGCCAGATACCTACCCTCCTTGTGCTCTGTGAATATGGCTTAATACAAACCCTTTGCACCCCCTTTTTGGCACCCGTTTTTAAAAAACTTTTGATTTTTAATTGGTTTAAAAAAACTTGTGGCCACATTGAACACTTACAGAAGAGGCTTATTAAAAAAAAGAGTTGCTCTCTTCTGCCTTCTTCCCCACCCCAACCCCATCCTCCAAGACCAATTGTATTCATAATTTAAGATACATCCAAAATACTTTTTAAAATGGTGATTTTATTTGGTGAAACTAGCTACATGTAGTTCTAATCTAGCATCTTGACCTGTACCTTGAAGCTTTTTGGTTGGCCTTCCTGTTCTCTGGAGGCTACTACTTCATGTCACCATGTTCACATTTGTGCCTTGAAGGCCGTGGCCCTGTTAGACCTCCGGACTGAGTTTCCATCTGTGGACAAAGAATCCCTCTGATTCACCCCCTGGTGAGTCATACAGCAGGGAAAGGTTTTCTATAATCCTATCAACCCAGGCTGTGCAAGAGAAAAACATTTTAAAGCAATTATTAGCAATAACAGAAAATCTCCCAACCCTAGCAGGACCTCTTATTTCTACACCCTCATAATTTTCTCCCAGTGTACCATCTAGCTTAGATAATATTATTACTAGTTTTGTTCCTCCTTGTAACTACTCAAAAATAAAGTTCAAACTTTATTAAGAAAATTATTTATTTGCTGTCACATATGCATGTCACAATCCCCTAATGAGAAACTTTGGGCAATTGGGAATAAAAAATATGTCACCGTTGACATATTCAGGGATTGAGCTTCATTTATGTGTGAATCTTTGGGGCCTAGCAAAATGCTTGGATCAGCTCCTGAAACAGAATAATTTCTTAAATTTTTACAACTCTGAATGAAATCCTACATAATAAACTCAAAATATCATGTCACCAGATGGCTCTATTTACCTTGGCCTTGGTAGCCTGTGTTATGGTTAGAAAGGTGACATTTTCTTTTATTTTTTAATTATATTTTATTGATTATGCTATTATGGTTGTCCCAATTTTTCCCCCTTGGCCCTTCTCCACCCAGCACCCCTCACTCCCTTAGGTAATCCCCACACCATTTTTGATGTTCATGGGTCATGCATGTAAGTTCTTTGGCTACTCCACCATTTCCTATACTGTACTTTATATCCCCATGATTATTCTGTAACTACCCATTTGTATTTCTTAATTCCCACATTTCTTCATCCATTCTTCCACAATCCCCTCCTAATTGGCAACCATCAAAATGTCCTCTATATCCATGATTCTGTCTCTGTTCTTCTTGTTTCCTTAGTTTGTTTTTTAGGTTCAATTTTTGCTAGATATATATTTATTGCCATTTTATTGTTCATAGTTTTGATCTTTTTCTTTTTCTTAAATAAGTCCCTTTAACATTTTACATAATAATGGTTTGGTGATGATGAACCCCTTTAGTATTTTATTGTTTGGGAAACTCTTTATCTGCCCTTCAGTTCTAAATGATAGCTTTTCTGGGTACAGCAATCTTGGCTGTTGGTCCCTATTTTCATGATTTTGAATGTCTTGCACATCCCTTCTAGCCTGCAAAGTTTCTTTTGAGAAATCAGCTGACAGTCTTATGGGAACTCTCATGTAGGTAACTAATTTCTTTTCTCTTGCTGCTTTTAAGGTTTTTTAATTATCTTTAACCTTTGGCATTTTAAATGTGCCTTGGAGTGGGCCTCTTTGCATCCATCTTGTTTGGGACTGTGCTTCCTGAACTTGCATGTCTATTTTCTTCACCAAATTAGGGAAGTCTTCTTTCATTATTTTTTCAAACAGGTTTCCAATTTCTTGCTCTTTCTCTTCTCCTTCTGGGACCCTTATGATGCAAATGTTGTAACACTTGGAGTTGTCCTGAGAGGCTCCTTACACTATCCTCATTTGCTTGGATTCTTTTTTCTTTTTGTTGTTCTGATTGGTTGTTTTTTTGCTTCCGTATGTTCCAAACCATTGATTTGATTCTTGTCTTCATCCACTCTATTGTTGTTTCCCTGTAAATTGTTCTTTATTTCAATCAGTATATCCTTCATTTCTGACTGGATCTTTTTTATGCTGGTGAGGTACTAAATTCCTTGAGCATCCTTATAACTAGGGTTTTGACTTCTGCATCTGATAGATTGTGTATCTCCATTTCATTTAGTCCTTTTTCTGGAATTTTGTTCTGTTCTTTTCATTTTGGGCCATGTTTCTTTGTCTCCTTGTTTTGGCATCCTCCCTGTGTTTGTTTCTATGTATTAGGTCGATCTTCTTTGACTCTGTGTCTTGGTACAGCTTATGTAGTGTGGGCTAATATAGTAGGTGTCCTGTAGGGTCCAGTGGCACAGCATCCCCTATCACCCAAGCTGGGTACTTGAGGTGCACCCTTTACATGGGTTGAGTACATCCTTCTCTTGTAGTTGAGCCTTGGTTGCTTTTGGAATATAAATAGGAGGGATTTACCCAGGCCAGTCAGCTGCAAGGACTGGCTGTGAGGCTGGGACTCCTCGCTCTCAAGATATCCCTCCTGAATTTTTATCTTCCACATGTGGATTTAGGACCAGCCCATCCACATCTCTGCCCCTCCTACCAGTCTGGATAGGTGTGGTTTCTTCAATTCCATAGTTGTCAGATTTCCATTCAACTCGATTTTATAGTTGTCAGGCTTCCATTCAGCTCGATTTTTGATGGTTCAGAGCGATGGTTGCTCTATATTTTAGTTGTAATATTGATATGGTTGTGGGAAGAGGCGAGCCGTTACTGCTTATGCTGCCATCTTGACCAGAAGTTATGAGTAAAGAATTTTTAAAATAGTGCCCCTTTCACACTCAAAAGGGTCCTTGTTTGGAATACATATTACATGGTCATGTTACTTATTGAGAAGGACAAAATCCACACTATGGAATATGAAATGGATAGAGTTTACCAGACATTGAACTTTGCCATAATTTGTGTCCTTTATGTTAATTAATCATACTAGTATATCCTTCATTTCTGACCGGATCTTTTTTATGCTGGTGAGGTACTAAGTTCCTTGAGCATCCTTACAACCAGTGTTTTGACTTATGCACCTGATAGATTGTTTATCTCCATTTCATTTAGTTCTTTTTCTGGAATTTTGTTCTGTTCTTTCATTTGGGCCATGTTTCTTTGTCCCCTCATTTTGGCAGCCTCCCTGTGTTTGTTTCTATGTGTTAGGTAGAGCTCCTATATCTCCCTGTCTTGGTAGCATGGCCAAATGTAGTAGGTGTTATGTAGGGTCCAGTGGCACAGTCTCTCCTGTCACCCAAGCTGGGTATTCGAGGTATGTCTTTTGTGTAGGCTGAGCACACCCTCCTCTTGTAGTTGAGCCTCGATTGGTGGTGTCAGGTCAATGCGAAGGATGTACCAAGGCCAGTCAGCTGCAAGGACTGGCTGTGAATAGTGACAACCAATCTCTGCCCTTCATGGAGGATCAGCTGTGCAGGGGAAGGGTGGTGGTGCTTTCACATGGTCTGTAGCTATCCACTGGGTGTGCAAGCTCTGGGGTTTCCTGGGTGGTGCAGGCCAAGGTCAGCTTCCACCTGTGTTCTGCCCAGGGCCAGCCTGCCTGAGTGCTAAAGCAATCCAAGATGGCTGCTACTTGTGCTAGGCTTGGAGAACCCAGGTGAAGCCAAGCTGTGAACCTAGACTGGCTGCTGCTAGTGCGGGGCCTGGGCCCACTTAGCAAGAGGTACAGGGGCTAGGAGCTCACTGAAGTTGGCTGTTGTTTGTCTGATAGGATTTAGGAAGTTGTGAATCATGAGCCAAGACCAGCCATTTCTGTGGAAAAGCCACTGTTAGTGACTTGGGTGGGCCAGTAAGTTGGGTGGTATGGAGCCTCAGGAGATTTCCAGGGTGGGGCAAACACTGTTAGCCAGGTTGATGGAGTCTCAGATATAGCAATCCACCTGCTGGCTGTGTGGCTCTGTGGGGGGAGGGTTCAGAAAAGGTACAATGGCCTCTGCACACCTTTCTGTCTGGGAGAAAACTGGGTACTTGTGGTGCACTGTAGACCCCCAACCCTCACCCAAATGGCAGACACTTCAGTTCCTTCATGTATTCCACTGGTACCCTGCAAGCTGCCACCCAGGTACTAGAGTTCAGAGAGAGTCAGTCTAAGTAAGTCCGTGTGTGGGTTCTTTAAGAGGAACTGCTTGGGACTCCAAAATTTTTCCATGGACTCAATCCCCACTAGCTTTCAGAGCCAGACTGATCTTCCTGGCACTGGAACCTAGGTTGGGAGGCCTAGTGTGGGGCTGGGACTCCTTATTCCTGAGATATCCCTCCTAAATTTTTTAATGTATATTTTATTAATTATGCTATTACAGTTGTCCCAATTTTTTCTCCCCTTTCTCCCCCTCCTCCCTGCACCACCCACCCTCCAGCATTCTCTCCCTTCTCTTAGTTCATGTCCATGTATTGTACATATAAATTCTTTGGCTTCTCCATTTCCTGTACTATTCTTAACCTACTCCTGTCTATTTTGTGCCTACCTATTATGCTTCTTATTCCCTGTACCTTTCCCTGCCATTCTCCTGCTCCCCCTTCTCACTCATAACCATCCATGTGATCTCCATTTCTCTGATTCTGTTCCTGTTACAGTGTTGGCTTAGCTCATTTTTGTTTTTGCTTTTTTTTAGGTTTGGTTGTTGACAGTTATGCGTTTGTTGTCATTTTATTGTTCGTATTGATCCTTTTCTTAGATAAGCCCCTTTAACATTTCATATAATAAAGGCTTAGTGATGATGAACTCCCTTAACTTGACCTTATCTGGGAAGCACTTTATCTGCCCTTCCATTCTAAATGAAAGCTTTGCTGGATTAAGTAATCTTGGGTGTAGGATCTTGCCTTTCATGACTTGAAATACTTCTTTCCAGCCCTTCTTGCCGGTAAGGTTTCTTTTGAGAAATCAGCTGGTAATCTTATGGGAACTCCATTGTAGGTAACTCTCTCCTCGTCACTTTTAAGAGTCTCTCCTTATCTTTACTCTTGGGTGACTTAATGATGATGTGTCTTGATGTGTTTCTCCTTGGGTCCAATTTCTCTGGGACTCTGAGCTTCCTGGACTTCCTGGAAGTCTGTTCCCTTCATTATTTGTTCAATTAAGTTTTCAATTTCTGGGTCTTCCTCTTCTCCTTCTGGCACCCCTATGATTCAAATGTTGGAGCATTTAAAATTGTCCCAGAGGTTCCTGAGCCTCTACTCATTTTTTTTTTAATTCTTGTTTCTTCATTCTGTTCTGGTTGGATGTTTATTTCTTCTTTTTGTTTTAAATCATTGATTTCAATCCTCGTTTCCTTCCCTTCTCAGTTTCCTGTTGGTTCCCTGTATATTTTCCTTTATTTCATTTTGTATAGCCTATTTCTTCTTTAATTTTACAACCGGGCTCAATAATTTCTGTGAGCATTCTGATTATAAGTGGTTTGAACTCTGCATCATATAGGTTGTCTATGTCCTTGTCACTTAGTTCTTTTTCTGGAGTTTTGATCTGGTCTTTCATTTGGGCCATATTTCTTTGTCTTGGCATGCCTATTAGGTTGTAACGGGCAGAGCTTTAGGTATTCACCAGGGTGGGTCAACACTCTTTGTTGCATTGTGGTGCTGTCTGTGGGGAAAGGGTCAGAGAAGGAACAGTGCCGCTTGCTCGGTTCTTGCCATGCTTTCTGTCAGTCCCCTGCTACCCACAAGCAGATTGTGCCTTTTCAGGTACTGATTCCCCAGGTGGGTGAGTTTGTGTATGTTCTAGGACCCCATCCATCTCTCCAATGGACTCTCCTGTGAGACTGGGTGTTTCTTCTGCCACCACAACCCCTATAGATTTTTCCAGACAGAGGTTTTGAGTCTTGAATTTCCTTCACTAAAAACCCTGGGTTTCACAGTCTGTTTCACTAGCTTATCTGTGTGTTCCTCCTAGCTTATCTGTGTGTGAATGTGGGACAGCCAGTCAGCCAGCCCCCACCATGCCTGAGTAGCCTGCCTTCTTGCCATGTGTCCTCTCTGCCCTACTGCCTATCTCCACCCCTCCTACAAGTCTTGATGAATATTTCTTTAACTCCTTGGTTGTTGGACTTCCATGCAGTTTGATATTCTGGCAGTTCTGGTTGTTTTGGGTTTATAAATTGGTTATCCTTCTTTCTTTTGGTCATGTGAGGAAGTGAAGTGTTTCTACCTATGCCTCCATCTTGGCCGAAACCCCACTCCTGAATTTTTAGCCACCACATGTGGATGTGGGACTAGCCTGTTCTGTGTCTCTGCCCCTCCTACCAGTCTGGATGGTTGTGGTTTCTTTAATTGTGTAGTTTTTGGACTTCTATTCAACTTGATTTCTGATGATTCTGAGTGATGGCTGTTCTGTAGTTTAGTTGTAATTTTGATGTGGTTGAGTGAGGTGAGCACTGCTTACCTATGTCCCCATCTTGACTGGAAGTCCCAGAAATATGGCACTTAAAAATGTAGCCTAGAGCCCCTACCACTCTGTTCACAGTAGCTGTCTTGTCTCCTTCCAGAGTTCTACAGACCAGAGCCAGTGGAGGCTTGGAGCAGGATACTGTGGAGAGTGCACTGGCAGAATGAGGAATTCAGAGAAGGCTGTCATGTCCCCTTTTCAGCTCTCTCACTTGGGCTCCTTGCTTGTGTGGCATTTCTCTATGACCCCTTCCACCATGTCTTATGCAAGCTACTGTTATATAATCTCCTAAGAGGGAAGGTTCTAGTGTCAAGCTTTGAGACAAGTGCTTCCTGTGAGTTCCCTTATTTATTCCTGATGACTGTTATTTGCATGTCACAAATAAGATACAGTTTCCAAGAAGTTAGCAGACACTCATATTTGATGTGTGATTCCTCTCAGGTTTATTTGCATTTCAGTCATGATTACTGCATGACTTAAAGCATCTGAGGCTCAAAGTGACATGTCTCTAATGGTGGGATTTCTGGCACTTTCCCAAGACCCCTCAGTTCATAACTTGTAAACAGCCACCTTAAACACAGTTCTAAGGTATAAGGTTCTCCTCAATGGTAAGAATGGTAATTTCACATGTCCATTATTAGCAAATATTTTCATCATTCTTAAGAATTATAGAGAGACTTCCAGCCAAGATGGAGGCATAGGTAGACACACTGTGCCTCCTCACACAAGCAAAAGAAGGAAAACAACAAATTTGAAAACAAAAAACAACCAGAACTGACAGAAAATAGAACTGTATGAAAGTCTGACAACCAAGGAGTTAACGAAGAAACATTCATCCAGAATAGTAGCAGGGGCAGAGATGGGCAGCCGATGTGGAGAGGACTCATGGCAAGGTGGTGCCTGGTGGAGCGGGAGGTCCCACATTTGAGTGCAGATAAACTGGTAGAAATAACTGGGGAGTGAGACAGACTGCTCAACACAGAGTTCCAGCATGGGGAAATAAAACCTCAAAAAGCTCTGCCTGTAAAAAACCTGTGACAGTTGAGGCAGGAGGAGAAACTCCCAGCCTCACAGGAGAGTTCATTGGAGAGACTTACAGTGTTCTAGAACATGCACAAACCCACCCACCCAAGAATCAGCACCAGAAGAGCCCAATTTGCTTATGGGTAGCGGAGGCAGTGACTGAAAGCTGGCAGAGAGCTGAGCAAGAGGCACTGTTCCCTCTCAGACCACACTCCCACATACAGCAACACAACAAGGCAAAGTGGTTTGCCCTGCTCTAGTGAACACCTGAGGCTCTGCCCCTTACTATGTAACAGGTTCACTGAGACAAAAAAAAATGACCCAAGTGAAAGAACAGATCAAAACTCCAGAAAAAATACAACTAAGTGACAAAGAGATAGCCAACCTATTGGATGCAGAGTTCAAAACACTGGTAATCAGGATGCTCACAGAATTGGTGGAGTATGATCACAAAACAGAGGAAAAAATGAAGGGTATGAAAAGTGAAATAAAGGAAAATGTACAGGGAACCAACAGTGACAGGAAGGAAACCAGAATTCAAATTGTTTTGGACCAAAAGGAAGAAATAAACAGTCAACCAGAACAGAATGAAGAAACAAGAATTCAAAAATATGAGGAGAGGCTTAGCAACCTCCAGGACAACTTTAAACATTCCAACATCTGAATTATAGGGGTGCCAGAAGGTGAAGAGGAAGAGCAAGAAATGGAAAACTTATTTGAAAAAAATAATGGAGAACTTCCCCAAAATGGCAAAGGAAATAGATTTCCAGGAAGTCCAGGAAGCTCAGAGAGTCTCAACAAAGTTGGACCCAAGGAAGCACACACAAAGGTACATCATAATTACATTACCCAAGGTTAAAGATAAGGAGAGAATCTTAAAAGCAGCAAGAAAAAAGGAGACAGTTACCTACAATGGAGTTCCCATTAGACTATCAACTGATTTCTCAAAAGAAGCCTTATAGGAAAGAAGGGGCTGGAAAGAAGTATTTCAAGTCATGAAAGGCAAGGACCTACATCCAAGATTACTCTATACAGGAAAGCTGTCATTTAGAATGGAAGGGCAGATAAAGTGCTTCCCAGATAAGGTCAAGTTAAGGGAGTTTATTATCACTAAGCCCTTATTATATGAAATGTTAAAGGGACTTACCTAAGAAAAAGAAGATCAAAACTATGAACAGTAAAATGACAATAAACTCACAAGTATCAACAACTGAACCTAAAACAAAAATGAACTAAGCAAACAACTATAGCAGGAACAGAATCACAGAAATAGAGATCATATGGAGGCTTATCAGTGGGGGAGTGAGAATGGGACAGAGGGGAAGAATGTACAGGGAATAAGAAGCATAAGTGGCAGGTAGAAAATAGACATGGGGAGTTAAGAATTGTGTGGGAAATGGAGAAGCCAAAGAACTTATATGTGTGGCCCATGGACATGAACTAAAGTGGGGGGATGTGGGTGGGATGTGGTGTGCAGGGTGGAAGGTAATAAAGGGGGGGAATCAGACAACTGTAATAACATAATCGATAAAATATATTTTAAGAAAGAGCTGTAGAGAGAAATTATCTGTCTGTTGAACAACAAACAAAACTCGACATTTGATCATGCTTTACTTCTTGGTGTTCTTATCAGACAGTTAAGAAGAAAGATGCTGGATTCACCCTAGATGCATGATCTTAGACAAGTTCCTGAACTTTTCAGTTCTACAATTTCCTCATCTATAAAATGGAGACAATACTACCTACTTCATAAGGTTGTTCTGAGGATTAAACAAACTACTATATGTAAAACTCCTAGATGTATGCCTGACAGTGTCCCTGCTACAGGGAACCAACAGTGGCTCCCTTTTGATATGGTTGTGTGAGGAGGTGAGCAGTGTTTACCTATGCCCACATCTTGACTGGAAGTCCCAGAAATAAGGTTTGTATAAGTACAACAAACAATATTATTATTATCACCAAAGAATCACAGTGAACTTTAATTTTGCTCAGCAAATATCTCAACTGGCCCAGATAGAAAAAGAAAGTTGTAACACCTCATGCAGGCCCAAATTGCCAATGAGTGCTTAGACTATAACTGAGGTCCTGGGTTCTCAGCCTCCTCCATCCTCTGTTCTACTTTCCAGTGAGAAAAATAAATATGAACTTCCCAGGAATTTGAGACTACCATTTTCTGATCTCAAACAACTCTTCCAAAAACAAAGTAAAGCTCAAAAATGATATTTTTCAATAAATGTTTGTTCTAGTCAAACTGATTGCCCTTCTGTATCATTCCATCCTCTGCAGGTTGTTCAACAAATGCCTGTAATGGTCATCTTTGGTCTTTAGGCCCACAATGGCCTAAGTGTTGCTAGGTCCATAATCATCATCTTTGTTCTTTCCATTTCCCCACCTTTAAGTGTTATTCTAAAAGGCCTCCCACCAGGCTCGAACTTTCCAGAAGGAGACCACAAGATTCAGTACACAGTTTATGACCGAGCTGAGAACAAGGGCACTTGCAAATTTCGAGTTAAAGTAAGAGGTAAGAATACTGATTATTGGCTTTTCCCCCTCTTTAAAAGAGCAAAGGGAAGCAGGCTCTCAAGCAAGAACCCTCTATAAGCACCCACTGCTATAAGGATACTTCCCAGTTTGGATTCACCTCTAATGAGGCCAAGAAAGTATACCACCTTATTGATTAAATTTTCCAATACAAATCCAGATGAGGTTCAGTGCTGGCAGCTTACTTAAGGAGTCTGAGAGAGTGATAAGCTAGTCTCACATGAACCAGTCCTGGCTGTACTAGAATATTATTTGATAACTTTTTCATCCCTGGGTTTGGATGACCAACTAAAAGCCTGCAAGTCCTTCTATAAAGTAGGTTAGAAACTCCCTAGATTGGGCCACTGGATCATGTTTTTGGTGTTCTAAGACTTTTGGTCTACCCGAAAAAAAAGTGTTTTAAGGTTTATTTTATGCCTCATGGTTTGGACAGCTAATTAATAACCAACCATATTTACTCTTCTGCATTCAAGCTCCTCATATAAAACACAGGGGGCTAAAGCAGTTGATCTCAGTGTTTTCACTGGTATAAACAGTGACCATTCCAAGGCACATTCCCTGGCCAGATAGCCATCCCTGCCCCTTCATTCATTTCACATACTGATATAGAAGTCTGATTACAAAGCTGGTACATCTGAGACCTCACTTTCCCTGGTTACTCTGTGGAGGGGAGCTCATAACTGAGACTTGCCTGGACTTGTGTCCCTACAGTGAGACGCTGTGGCAAACTCAACCCCCCAGAGAATGGTTACATGAAGTGCTCCAGTGATGGAGATAATTATGGAGCCACTTGTGAGTTCTCCTGCATTGGCGGCTATGAACTACAGGGTAGCCCTGCCCGAGTATGTCAGTCCAACTTGGCTTGGTCTGGCACGGAGCCCACCTGTGCAGGTATGTGTGCAGCCTTCTCTATCACCAGCAGCAGAACCTGAAAATTCCTTGGTTCTGGATTCCAGTACAGGGAGGAATGGTTTCATTTTACATACTTCAAAAGGTTCAATGCTATCCCTCTTTATCAGATAAATGAAAATTGTCCCTGGATCCCTGCTGCAGGTCATCTTACCCACCCTCATCCTTTGCCTCTGCCTCTTCTG
The DNA here is from genome assembly GCF_004126475.2 of Phyllostomus discolor. Lineage (NCBI taxonomy): Eukaryota > Metazoa > Chordata > Mammalia > Chiroptera > Phyllostomidae > Phyllostomus > Phyllostomus discolor. The sequence goes on along the minus strand of NC_050198.1, from coordinate 22,379,804 downwards.
ATTTCCCCTTTAGAAATTTTCTAATGTAAAGACATTTCTAATGTCTTCTAAGGAAGAAGCTGGATGGGGACCCAGGACCAGCCTTTAGTGACATTATGAATCAGCAAAGCCTGCTGTAGTTACCCTTGTTTCTCCCTTCTACAAATGTAATCATTTTTTTGTACAAAAGCAGTATACCACATGTACAAGCAATATAATGCCTCTTTTATAGCACTGGCTTGAAAGTCATGCAGACCTTGGATATTTATAATCCTTCTTCTTATGTCAAATGAGACAGATAATGGCTACTATCTGAGTTGTTGTAAGAGTGAAATGAAGTTATTCATTGAGCAATGGAATAGAGCAGTGCCTGGCCCAGTGTAAGCCCTCAATACATGTCAACTATTCTTACTGAGGAACAAAACTTGAACTAGGAATCAATAATACTACAGAATTTGGACTAGTCAGAAAATTCTGGACATATCTCTAATTTAAATACTCCTATTTTGTCTCTTTTTCTAATCTTTTCTCTTCTTTATACTTCCCCTTTAATCCCAGATATTCAGAGTCAGATGAGAGAGAGAGACAGACAGATATGCACCATCAGCTAAATATCCGAAGTTCTTCAATTTTATACATTAAAGTAGAAAGAACATACTTCTTTCCTTCCCCATCTCACTTCCTGAGGTTGGGAGAATAATGGCCCCCTCCTACCAACTCCCCCATGTCCATATCATAATTCCCAGGATTTGTGAATATATTGCCTGACATGGCAAAAGGGGTGTTGCAGATATAATTAAGAATTTTGAGATGGAGAGAGTATCCTGTATTATCCAGGTGGTCCCAGTGTAATCACAAGAGAGAAAGAACTGTTGTCAAAACCAGAGAAAAAGATGATGGAAGCAAAGGTCAGAGAGACAAGAGATTTGAAGGGGCTGTGCTGCCAGCTTTGAAGATGGAGGAAGGGCCACAAGCCAAAGAATGCAGGTGGCATCTATATACTACAAAAGGCATGGAAACAGATTATCTTCTAAAGCATTTGGGGGAGCCCAGCCCTGCCAACACTTTGACTCTAGCCCACTGAAACCATTTCCAAACTTCTGATGGCTAGGACTGCAAGAAAATACACCTGTGTGTGTTCAGGCACTAAGTTTCTGGTGGTTTGTCAACAGCAGTAAGAGGAAAGTAATATACTTCCCACTCTTCTACCAGTACTTCTTGGGACCACCTCCTGAACAACTTCTCACAACTGAGTCTTTATACCCGAGTCCACTTCTTACATATATGGTTCTGTGTGCCATCATAGGCTATGTTGAGCCAGAACAAGTAGAGCATTTCTGACCTATCTGGCCCTTTCTAATTATAGCCATGAATGTCAATGTGGGTGTCAGAACAGCTGCTGCACTTCTGGATCAGTTTTATGAGAAAAGGAGGCTTCTTATTGTTTCTACACCCACAGCCCGAAACCTCCTCTACAGGCTGCAGCTTGGAATGCTACAGGTGAGTCCATGGGGTAAGGACAAGGAAGGGACCTTTAGCTGGGATGATCCAGTCATTTCATTAAAAGTAAAGGCCAGCTTCAATGCCTAATCCATTTGCTATGAGCTTCATGATACTGGCACTTTAGAATTACCACTGTTCATTTCTGGTTCTGGGGCATAACCTGATTAGTGTTGATTCCCCAACATTAACCTAATCATTTTCCAACTAATACCATTAGTTTGTCTTCACTAATAAGCCTCACTGACATGCTGTCCAGGCCCAGCCAATAAACAATTGTCTTTACAGAACCTGTCTAGGATATGTCTGGGCTGGAGGTAATCAATTGTTAGCCCAAAGAAGCTGGCTGAAAAGATAAGGGGAGTCCAGGAGCCCCCATGCCTCAGATTCTACCCCCAGTGAGCTTCCCCAGCTCTCCCAGAGCTCCTCAGAGAGTGATGACCATCTTTAGAACACTGGTTCTCAAAGTCTGGTTCCTGGACTAGTGGCATCAGCATCAATTGGTAGCTCACTAGAAATGCAAATCCTCGAGCCTATTTCAGACTTACTGGATCAGAACCTATATTTTAATTAGACCAGGTGATTTCTAAGCACCTTAAAATCTAAAGAATACTTTTCTAGGAAATGTACCTTCTCAGGTGGGCAAATTTTGTAACTAAGTGAGGCAACCAGTATCTTTAAACAACAACAACAACAACTACAAATTGAAAAAAGTAGAACTTGCTTAATTTTTGTTGTTAAGCTGGTTTGCAATAAGAGTAGCCAACTTGACCGAATGCTAATGAGTCAGAATGTGCACTGGGTCATGGACACAGTGCTACACTTTTTTTTTTTTTGAGCAATATTTCATTTGCTACAGTGAATGGAACTAAGTGTTTAGAACAATATTGGTTTAACAAAAGTTACAATTTTACTTCTCATTTAAGCATTAATACAATGAATGATAAGTCTTAATTCTCCTCATGTACTTGAAGGACTTCCTGTGAACTCTGAACAACCATACAAAGTTTTTCAGGCTTCTCAGATAGGACCCCAATTCATTGTGTCTTTATCCTCAATCCCTGCCACCTTACCTCCATCCTTGTATTGCCTTGTCCTAGCTAGGGGACTTGCTCTTCAGGTAACACAGGCTCACACCACTCCACTCTTTGGGCAATTGGCCTTGCAGGCTATATTCCATGATCATACATTTCCTGACCTCTTCCTATTCCAGAGATAAACTATTAAGTCAGATAGCTTGCTTTTCCTCTTTGTTGACAAACTATGGTTTTGTAGGTAAAATTTTATTGGAACACAGCAACACTCATTCATTTGTGCAGTGTCTGTGGGTGCTTGTGCACCACAGTGACACAATTGATTAGGACAGAGACCATCCAGTCCCACAAAGCCCAATGTATTTAACTATCTGGCCCTTTGCAGAAAAAATATGCTGATTCCTGCCCTAGTCTAGCCCATTCATTTGCATACTAGCTAAAGTACCAATCAATAGGTTGGAAAAGATACTTGGCATCCAGGTGTTTATATGTGACCTCTGCCCAATCAATATATTTTAACCAGAGCCTTCCAGGGAAGTTTGATTGATTTAGGTGTTTCAGTTAGAATGATAAAAAAGTATATTTTTACCTTTTCTAACTTTCCCCCCCTGTCATCCCATATGGGGTTGTTTCAGTGGAATTGTAATTTAAAAACTGGTGTTCTAATAATTCAGGAGGTTCAAATTTCTTTTCCCATTTAGACAGATTCATATTATGTTACTTTTTGTTCCCTACTGCCATTGCTGCTCCTGATGTGAGACCTTCTGGCATGTGATTGAGTGGGCCACATTTCCGAGGCTCTTGCCAAGGGCTAGCTCAGAGAGCTGGAACCTTTCATCCTTGTTTCCTTGATGCATTTGGATGTGGGGAACATAGATCAGAGGATGTGGAGGGTGGACATAAGATCAGATAGGGGGACTCTGGAAATAATCATCCCTCCTTGAAAAGACAAATTTAGAATCCTCTGGGGGTGGTCTTGGACACTTTCTAGGAAATTTGGCTCATGTAAGGTCTTAACCCATCTGGAAAGACAGAGACTGCTATTTTGCTTATGTTTTCAAAATCCCATTGCCAAGCCATTTCTGAATGATTTCTCTAGGAAGGTATTAAGGTTTTACAGCTACCGGTTTCGCCCCAATTTTTTCAACTGTTTTCAAGACAGTGTGGAGTGGGCAAATAAACTTCCAAAAACAGACCAATTCTGTTTCTGTCAGTCTGCAGTTCAACACAGAAGTTTCTTTCTTTAGCCATGCTCATGCATTCCCTGTTGTTTTTCTTTTTTACAGCAAGCACAGTGCAGCTTGGATCTTCGACATATCACCGTGGTAGAGCTGGTAGGCGTGTTCCCGACCCTTATTGGCAGAATAGGAGCAAAGATTATGCCTCCAGCCCTAGCTTTGCAGCTCAGGTAGGGGGACATCCTGTCCTTAAATTTTCTCCCCTATAAAAGTACTTTTTTTTCTGATCAGTTTCCCTGATTTCTTTCTATTCAGTATTGATTCCAGGTAACTTTCAACATTTAATTGCTTTTATTCTGGGAGTATTATAGTCATGTTAGTTGGCATGTTGCTACTTATCCAAATGTATCATATAATAGGTAATTACCAGTGTTCTCTTATTTGACCCTCCAACCACATATTTTCACTTTGCCTTTGTTCTTTTTTTCCACCTCGGGGGGATGGGATGGATAGAGGAGAACCTGCAAAAAAGACTTAAGCAATCCTTGGTCTTATTAAGAGGGTAGGCATCCAATGAGCCTTTCCAATCTTGGCCTCTTTTTCTTCCATACTTCCAGGACACTTGTCTATCTCCCCATTTTAACACTTATATTTTATTTTGGGAATACTCACAAAGCCAGAACCATGGTGTTGCAGACTCTGAGTAATACTGCTTCAAAGAAGCAGAATTCAGCAGCCAAAAAGTAATTTCAGAACACCCCCAAATTTTTATTTATATCTCTTGATCATTGTGAAAAAGAAAATTAGGCTAAAGCAAAACTGAAAGTCTTTCTCACCAATCTTTTTTTTCTCACACATTGTAAGGGACAGTGCAGATCTCTACATTGCCTTTCAGGGTCCCAAGCTAATGGCAGCTCCACCATCTCATAGCATCAACATCCAGACTCATGGCTTCCAGATTTCTTCAAAAGTGGAAGAGAGAAAGTAAAAACAAACCATACTACTCTTTTATACTTCATGTTGGAAACATAAAATTGCTCTCTCTCCTAGCCCCTTGGCCAGGACTCATCACATGATTATGACTGATCTTCAGCGGAGGCTGGAAAATATAGTCTTTCTGTATTTCCAGGAAGAAGAAAATGAAATAACACTTGCTAAACCCTATCACAGATGTTGAAAGGGGGTCACAGAAATTCCTTGAGAGAGATAGAAATATGTCCTTAGCAAGTGATGTTATAGATTGACATAATAGTTTATCTCATTTCTTTATTTTCCATTTGCTTTTTGACCCATCCCGTATTTTGTTTATATCTCTCTCCAACTAAAAAGAGTCACCCACCCAGGTAAAAAACTTAGAGGGTCAGGAATGGGAAAAAAGAAAAATAGAATACCCAAGTTCCCTTCATTTGAATGAAGGAGGGAGAAGTCTGGGTACACTCATAGGCATTTATATTTTTGTCCTAGTGTATTTGCATCTAGCACCTCCTTTGAGATCTGTACCAGATCGTCTCAAAATTCACTACCCATCCATTGCAGAAAATGCTCAAGGGGATTATTCTACATGAAACAAAGAATAGCAGTTCACAAAACTATGAGTAAGATCACCAACAAACTTACAGCACAAACAGGGATAATCTGTGACAACAAAAATGTAAAGGGGTGGGTGAAAGGTCTGAATTTGCAAAGGAGGATGAATGTCAGATGCATTCAAAAGAAAAAGGCCTGCTGTATATATGAAACTTTCTTTTTCATAAGTAAACCTAATGGAAATCAATCTCTCTCTCTCTCTCTCTCTCTCTCTGTCACACTCACACACAAAACAAAAAACTGAGACACATAACTTAAAAAGGGATAAAAGAGGTATGGAATATCACCCAAAAAAATAATAGGCAGAAACACAAAGGAGAAGAACCAATGGAGGCACAGAGCTATCAGAAAACAAGAAAATAAAATAAAATGACTATAAGAAATCCTCATATATCAATAATTATCCTCAATTTAAATGGACTGAATTCACCAATAAAAAGGCACAGAGTAGCAGATTGGATGAAAAAACAAAGCCCAACCACATGCTGCCTTCAGGAGACACATCTAATCTACAAAGACAATGATAGACTCAAAGTGAAAGGGTGGAAAATTATTTTCCAAGCAAATAGCATCCACAAAAGAGCAGGTATAGCCATACTTATATCTGACTAAATAGATTTCAAGATAACAAAGGTAATGAGACAAAGATGGACATTTTATAATGATAAAGAACACTACATGAAGAAGATATAACACTTCTAAATATATATGTACCCAATCAGGGAGCATCAAACTATATAAAGCAACTACTAACAGAACTAAAGGGAGAAACTGACAGAAACACAGTCACAGTTGGGGACTTAAATACTCCATTGACAGTTTTAGATAGCCCAGACAGAAAATCAAAAAAGAAATATCGGCCTTAAATGACACATTAGATCAAACGGACATAACTGACATTTACAGAGCCTTTCATCCCAGAACATCAAATAATTCATTCTTCTCCAGTGCACATGGAACATTCTCAAGGACAGACCATATGTTGGGTCACAAAATTAGCTTCATCAAATTTAAGAAGATTGAAATCATACCAAGCATATTCTCTGACCACAATGCTTTGAAATTAGAAATCAACTGCAAAAAGGAAGTTAAAAAACCTATAAATATGTGCAGATTAAACAACATACTGCTAAAAATGACTGGCTCAAAGAAGAAATAAAAGGTGAGATCAAAAGATATAGAGAGACAAATGAGGATGACATTATAACATATCAAAACTTCTGGGATACAGCAAAAGCAGAAAGAAGAGGGAAGTTTATATCATTACAGGCCTACCTCAAGAAACAAGAGAAATCCTAAGTAAACAACCTAACATTACATCCTAAGAAACTAGGAAAAAAGAACAAAAACAACCCAAAGTCAGCAGAAGAAAGAAAATAATAAAAAATTCAAGTTGAATGAAATAGGGAACAAAAGAACTATACGAAAATTTAATACAACAAAAATCTGGTTCTTTGAAAAGATTAATAAAATTGGCAACCCCCTGGCTAGACTCACTATGGAAAAAAGAAAAGGCCCATATAAACAAAATCAGAAATGTAAAAAAAGTTACCACAGACATCACAGAAATACAAAGGATCACACAGGAATACTATGAAGGACTACATGTGACAAAATCAATAACCTAGAAGAAATGGATAAGTTCCTAGAAATATATAACCTTCCTACACTAAATCATGAAGAATTGGAGAATCTAAATAGACTAATCAGCAGTGAGGAAATTGAGGCAATCATCAAAATCTCTCCCAAGATAAAAGTCCAGGACCAAATGGCTTCACCAGTGAATTCTGTGAAACATTCAAGGAAGATTTAATGCCTGTACTTCTCAAACTCTTCCAGAAAATTGAAGAAGAGGCAATACTTCCTAACACATTTTATGAAGCCAACACAATCCTGATACTAAAACCTGGCAAGGATATCATAAAAAAGAAAACTACAGAATGATATCTGTGGTGACAGATCCAAAATTCCTAAACAAATCAAATACAACAATACATTAAAAAATCATAGATCACGATCAAGAGGGATTTGTTCCAGGGCATAAGGATGATCCAACATACACAAAATGGTCAATGTGATATACCACATTAACAAAACAAAGGATAAAGATCATATAATCTTATCAATAGGTGCAGAAAAAGTATTCAGTAAGATATAACATCCATTTAAGATTAAAACACTCAGAGGGGGGAAAGATGGCAGCTTTACTCTAGGCAGCATGATTCTCGGCTTCTGTGAAGAGGAGGAAAACTCCTGGATTGGCGAAGGAACAGAGCAAGTGGCCTAGGTTACCAAAACATTTTTTAAAACAGGACATCAAAAATTATTGTGATCATTGAAAAACCAGATGGTAAGGAGACTGCTTCAGGACAAAAGGGACCCAGGAATCAGTGCAGGGACCAGGGGGGCTGCAATCCCCAGGCCCAGTGCTCCTGGGTCTGCCTCAGGGCTCCTGGGAGAGGGGAGTCGCTGCTCCTTCCCCCGAGTACGGGGGTTGAGCAACACCAGGGGAGAACTTGTTGCTTGAAGGCACAGAGAGGCCAGTCGGACTGGGGGGAAAAATCATCCAAGGACTGTGAACACCCACCCAGAGCCCTGGGAGCAGTGAGTGCCTCCATCCGGCATGACCAGGGGTGGCCTGGAAGAGCCCCCACACCCCTAGCCCGGTGGGAGTGTGGATCGGTGGAAAACCCAGACATCGCAGCCCCAATCCAGGAAAGGGCGCGGGTGTTCTCAGGTTTCTGGAGCCTGCGGTGCTGAACTGTGGAAGCATGCGCCCCAAAGGGAATCCTGACTCTCTCGCTGTGAACCCAGAAAGGACGCAGCATTTAGTGCATTCCTAGAGCCCGAAACTCAAAAATTGGTGGATGGGTGTGCCCTTTTATGATCCCCAGAGATGGCACAGTGAATCCCAAAACATCACAGGTGCTTCCTGAGATCATACAGCTGGAACTCTGCAGGGACTCCGGAGCCTGGGAGAACGCAGCAGTGAGCTCCAGAGAGCAAGCGTGCTCGGGAACACCCAGGGTCCTATAGGGGAAAGTCAGATTGGTCCTGGGGATAGTACCTGAGACACTTACTGAGATTTGGCTGGGAAGAGTGATAAAAATTTCAAATGTCCCTCAGCCAGCTGAAGCCAGCAAGATCAGAAAAACTGGTCTGGCCAGTTAGAAACCAACAAGAGGTTTTTTTGTTTTTTGTTTTGTTTTGTTTTGTTTTTGTGGCTGTTGTTTGATTGATTTTATCTTGTGTTTTAAGTGACATTTTATTTTTCAATTCTTAGTATTTTTATATCTCTCGATCCCTTATCTTTCTCTTCCATTCATCCTAGTATTATTCCTTCCACGCCAAATTTATCTAGCCTGCACTCCATCTTCTGCTTTTTTCCTTTTTGTTTTTTGTTTTTATCTTGCAACTTACTGTAAATTTGTATTATCTTTTTCTCACTCTTCTGACATTTTTTATTTTAATAGTATTTTGGTATTCTTTTCCTTTCTGTATAATCATCTGTGCTTGGTTGGTTATACTGTCATTTGATAGGTTCCCCCTGGTATCTAAGTCACAGTGTGTTGATAATTTACTATCCTTCATCTGTGTTCCATTAATACACCTCTCAAGGTTCTATATTCCTTATTCCTGTTATCTAGATCTCATCAATTCTGCCATAAGACTGTTGCTTTACTATTACTGTTAATAAGAGTTAATTCATACAATTGTAAATACTACTCAACACACCTACCTGATCTCAGCCCATTTTACAATGTCCTGAACGATACTATTATGGGGGTTGTCTCTATTCATTTACACACTACTCCTATTTACTAATCTTTATTTCAACCCTACCTTAGAATCTGACCTCCCACAACCTCACAGCTTGCTAGTTCCAACTAAAAATCCTTTCATCCCCAATAAGAGTCTTACCTTCTTTCTATCCTTTCTAAAATGTGGATAGTGGGGTGGAGGATCATGGTTAACACTATAAGGAGCCAAAGGATATCCATCTCTTCTCTACTGGCTGCTAATGTAAATATCATAGTATACCGTCTTGCTGTCTTAAACCATTTTGCCTTACTCCTCCAACTGATCACAAAAAAGAGTAGGGGGAAGTTGTGAACACCAGGATACATGAAGGAGACTGCACCACTGAATCTGACAAGTATTCTACCACAGAAGTTCACATAATAATTACAGGGAACCAGAACAGATCAATATAAGAAACAGAGGCTAACAAGAAGAGTCTCACGAACAATGAGAAGACAAAGAAACAATCCCCAAATGAAGGAAAGGAGGAAACCTCAGAAAGAATGCTAAATGAAATAGAGGCAACTCACCTATCAGATAGAGAGTTCAAAACAATGATTATCAGGAAGTTCAATGAACTCACAATGAGCTATGAGAAACTAGAGGGAAGCTACAACAATCTCACTGCAAACTATATAAACATGAAAAAGGAAATAGAAACTCTCAGCAAGGGCCAAGAGGAAATGAAGAATGCCATTTCTGAACTGAGGAACACAGTAGAAGGAATGAAAAGCAGGGTTGATGAAGCAGAAGATTGGATTAGCGAGCTAGAGGACAAAGTAGAAAACAACACCCAGAAAGAACAAGAAAAGGAAAAGAGGCTCAGAAAGAATGAAGAGGGATTAAGAGAAATGCAAGACAATATGAAACATAATAATATCCATATAATAGGGATACCAGAAGGAGAAGAAGAAGAGCAAGGGATCAAAAACCTAGTTGAAAAAGTAATGATGGAAAACTTCCCTAATTTGATGAGAGAAAAATCACACAACTCCAGGAAACACAGAGTCCCAATCAAGAGGAACCCAAAGAGGCCCACCTCAAGACACATCATACGTAAAATGGCAAAACTTCAAGACAAAGAGAGAATCTTAAACGCAGCAAGGGAGAACAAGGAAGTAACATACAAGGGAGCCCCAATAAAGCGAACAGCTGACTTCTCAATGGAAACACTTCAAGCCAGAAGAGAATGGCAAGAAATACTCCAAGTAATGAGAACCAGAGGTCTGCAACCAAGGCTACTTTACCCAGCAAGGCTCTCAATCAAGATAGAAGGCCAAATAAGAAGCTTCCCAGACAAAAGAAGTCTAAAAGAATACACCTCCACCAAACCAGCTCTGCAAGAGATTCTAAAGGGACTGCTTTAAGGAAAGAAAGGAAGAGAGAGAGAAAGGGAGAGAGAGAGGAACACTCGTACAAAAAAGACAATGAATAAGTACCTATCAATAATAACCTTAAACGTAAACAGATTATGTTTGGAGCATTTTGATTAAATGCTCCAATCAAAAGACATAGAATAGCTGAATGGATAAGAAAAAATGACCCACATATATGCTGCCTACAAGAGACCCACCTCAGGATAAAAGACCTGCACAGGCTGAAAGTGAAGGGCTGGAAACAAATCTTCCAAGCAAATGGACAGGAAAAAAAAGCCGGTGTAGCAATACTCATATCAGACAAAACAGACTTCCAAAAAAGGTCCATAAAGAGAGACCCAGAAGGTCACTTCATAATACTCAAGGGAAGAATCCACCAAGAAGACATAAATATTATAAATATATATGGACCCAACATAGGAGCACCCAAATACATAAAGAAAATCTTAGAGGACTTCAAGAAAGATATGGACAGCAACACAATTACAGTGGGGGATTTTAACACCCCACTATAAAAAATGGACAGATCTTCCAAACAAAATATCAACAAAGATATTGTGGCATTGAACAATACCCTTGATGAAATGGACTTTACTGATATATACAGAGCCCTCCATCCCAAAGAAGCTAAATACACATTCTTTTCAAATGTACATGGAACATTTTCAAAGATTGACCACATGATAGGACACAAAACAAGCCTCAAGAATTTCAAGAAAATTGAAATCATACCAAGCATTTTCATGGGCCACAAGGGACTGAAGCTAGAAACCAACCTGAAGGAAAAAAACACAAAACACTCAAAATCATGGAGATTAAATAGCATGCTAATAAACAATGAATGGGTCAAGAATGATATTAGGGAAAAAATCAAAAGGTTTCTGGAAACAAATGAAAATGAACTCACAACAACCCAAAACTTATGGGACACAGCCAAGGCAGTCCTGACAGGGAAGTTCATAGCAATACAGGCCCACCTAAAAAAGTTAGAAACATCCCAAACAAACAACCTAACCCTACGTCTACAAGAACTTGAGGAACAACAACAAAGACAGCTCAGAGCAAGCAGAAGGAAGGAAATAACTAAGATCAGAGCAGAATTAAATGACATAGAGACTAAAAGCACAATTCTAAGGATCAATGAATCTAAGAGCTGGTTCTTTGAAAAGATAAACAAAATCGACAAGCCTTTAAGCAGGTTCATCAAGACAAAAAAGACAGAAGACCCAAATAAACACAATCAGAAATGAAAGAGGAGAGATTACAACAGATACCACACAAATACAAAGGATTGTAAGAAATTACTACAAAGAACTGTATGCTAAGAAATTTGAAAACCTAGGTGAAATGGACAACTTTCTAGAAAAATATAATCTTCTAAAACTCAATGAAAAAGAAGCAGAAAGCCTGAACAGACCAATAACAACAAAAGAAATTGAAGCAATAATCAAAAAACTCCCAACACACAAAAGCCCTAGGCCAGATGGTTTCACAGGAGAATTCTACAAAGCATTTAAGGAAGAGCTAACCCCTATCCTTCAGAGACTATTCCAAAAAATCCAATAAGATGGGAGACTCCCAAACTCTTTTTATGAGGCCAACATCATCCTAATTCCAAAACCAGATAAAGACACAACAAAGAAAGAAAACTTCAGGCCAATATCACTGAGGAACATAGATGTGAAAATCCTCAACAAAACACTGGCAAACTGCATCCAACAATACATTAAAAAGATCATACACCATGACCAAGTGGGATTCATTCCAGGGATGCAAGGATGGTTCAATATTCGCAAATCAGTAAATGTAATACATCACATAAACAAAAGCAAAGACAAAAACTACATGATCATACCAATTGATGCAGAAAAAGCATTAGATAAGGTACAGCACCCATTTATGATAAAAACACTCAGCAAAGTGGGAATAGAGGGAGCATTCCTCAACATAATAAAGGCCATATATGAGAGACCTACAGCCAACATCATTCTCAATGAGAAAAAATTAAAATCTTTTCCACTAAGATCAGGAACAAGACAAGGCTGTCCACTTTCACCACTTCTATTCAACATAGTATTGGAAGTTTTAGCCACAGGAATCAGAAAAAAAAATAAATAAAAAGCATCCAAATTGGAAAGGAGGAAACAAAACTGTCACTGTTTGCAGATGACATGATAGTGTACATAGAAAGTCCAATAGACTCCACAAAAAAACTGCTTGACCTAATGAATGAATTTAGCAAAACAGCGGGATACAATGTCAATATCCAAAAATCAAAGGCATTTCTGCACACCACCAGTGAAACAGCAGAAGCAGAAATCAAGAAAAAAATCCCATTTGAAATAGAAAAAAGAAAAATAAAATATCTAGGAATAAACCTAACCAAAGAGGTAAAAGACCTGTATTTAGAAAACTACATAACACTCAGGAAAGAAATCAAGGAAGACACAAACAAATGGAAACATATACCGTGTTCATGGATTAGAAGAATTAATATCATCAAAATGTCCATACTACCCAAAGCAATTTACACATTCAATGCAATTCCTATTAAAGTACCAATGGCACATTTCCCAGACATAGAACAAACACTTCAAAAATTTATATGGAATCATAAATGGCCTGAATAGCTGCTGCAATTTTGAGAAGGAAGAGTAAAGTAGGAGGGATCACAATACCTGACACTAAACTATACTACAAGGCCACTGTAATCAAAACAGCCTGGTACTGACATAAAAACAGGCACAGAGACCAATGGAACAGAACAGAGGGCCCAGAAATAAACCCAAGCCTCTACGGTCAATTAATATTTGACAAAGGAGGCAGCAATATAAAATGCAGTAAAAATAGCCTCTTCAAAAAATGGTGTTGGGAGAATTGGGCAGCCACATGCAAAAAGAAACTCAAGCACCAACTTACACCATATACAAAAATAAATTCAAGGTGGATAAAAGACTTAAATATAAAACGTGACACCATTAAAGTCCTAGAGGAGAACGTAGGTAGGAAAATCTCAGATATTTCCCGCAGAAACTTTTTTACTGACTTGTCCCCTAGAGCAAGGGACATAAAGGAAAGAATAAACAAATGGGACCTCATCAAAGTTAAAAGCTTGTGCACAGCTAAAGAAAACAGTACCAAAATTAAAAGAGAACCAACTGTATGGAAAAACATATTTGCCAACGATACCTCAGACAAGGGTTTAATCTCCAAAATATATAAAGAACTTACATGACTACACTCTAAGAAGACAAGGAATCCAATTAAAAATGGGCAGAGGACTTGAACAGACACTTCTCCAAGGACATACAGAAAATCCAAAGACACATGAAACGATGTTCAATATTGCTAGCTATCAGAGAGATGCAAATTAAAACCACAATGAGATACCACTTCACACCAGTCAGAATGGCCATCATAAACAAAGCAACAAACAACAAGTTTTGGAGAGGTTGTGGAGAAAAGGGGTCCCTAGTGCACTGTTGGTGGGACTGCAGACTGGTACAACCACTATGGAAAGCAGTATAGAACTTCCACAGAAAACTAAAAATGGATCTGCCTTTTGACCCAGCAATTCCAATGCTGGGACTCTATCCTAAGAACACTAAAACACCAATCCAAAATAACCTATGCATCCCAATGTTCATAGCAGCACAATTTACAATAGTAGATGCTGTAAGCAACCAAGATGCCCATCAGTAAATGAATGGATCAAAAAACTATGGTACACTTACAGAATGGAATTCTATGCAGCAGAAAGAACGAAAGAGCTCCTACCCTTTGCAACAGCATGGATGGAACTGGAAAACATTATGCTAAGCGAAACAAGCCAGGCAGTGAAAGACAAATACCATATGATCTCACCTTTAACAGGAACCTAAACAACAAAACAAAGAAACAAGCAAAATATAACCAAAGACACTGAAATAGAGGGCAGGCTGACAGTGACCACAGGGGAGAGAAGAGGGAATTTCACGGGACAATGGAAAGGGTTCATGGGAACAAATTTAAAGGACACTTGGACAAAAACTAGGGGGAGGGTTGTAATGGGAGGGAAGTGGGGAGTGTTGAGTGAGTGGGCTGGATTGGGAGTAAAAGGAAGAAAACTGTACTCGAACAATGATTAAAATAAAAATAAAAAAAAGAAAAAAGGGAATAATCTCACCTAGTTGGAATGTTTGCTCTCTGTCATTAGTGTTCTTATGTGTGGCCAATGTATTACTGAATCTTCTTATATGACATTTAAGAGATTTTTATGGATATTTTCAAACACAGATAAAAGAAATATTACAATGAAACCTCATACACACTACTGACTTTGACAATTATCCACATTTTGCCAATTCACTTTTATATACATCCTCAAAAAAAAAAAAAAGATTAAAACACTCAATAATGGATATAGAAGGAAAGTAACTCAATAAAATAAAGACTACATATGAAAAATCCTCTGCTAATCTCATACCCAATGGTGAAAAACTGAAAGCTTTTTCTTTAAAATCAGGAACAAGACAAGGATACCCACTCTCACCACTCTTATTCAACATAGTTCTGAAAGTCCAAGCCAGAGCAATCAGGCAAAAGAGAAAAATAAAAGGCATCCAAATTTGGAATGAAGAAGAAAAGGTTTCATTTTTTCAAAATGGCATGATTCTGTAGATAGAAAACCCTAAAGATTCTACCAAAAAACTATTAGAAACAATACACAAATACTGTACAGTTGCAGGATTCATAATTGATATACAAAAATCCACTGCTTTCCTGTATACTAACAATGAAATCTAATAAAAAGAAAACAATTCCTTTTGCAAATGCAACAAAAAGCATAAAATACCTTGAATAACAAAGGATTTGAAGGACCTAAATACTGAAAACTACAAAGCATTATTAAAAGAGGTTGAAAAAGACACAGTGAAATGGAAATAAATTCCATTCATGGTTTCAAAGAACCAACATAGTTAAAATGGTTATATTACTGAAAGCAATATACAAATTTATGTAATCCCCATCAAAATCACAATGATTTTTTTAAAGAAATAGAATGAAGAAAATTATCAGATTTGTATGGAACCACAAAAGACCCTGAAGAGACAAAGCAATTCTGAAAAAAAAGAATGAAGCTAGAGGTGGTATCACAGTACCTGACTTCAAATTATACTATAGAGCAATGATAATCAAAATAACATGATATTGCCAGCAAAACATATGCACAGACCAATGGAACAGAATTGGGAGCCAAGAAATAAAATGATATATTCATGGGCAAATAAATTTTGATGAAGGAGCCAAAAACATACAATGGAAAAAAGAAAGCCTTTTCAATAAATGGTGCTGGGAAAATTGGAGGGCCACATATTTCTAAATAAGCAACAGCTTCATAAGAGCTACTTTGAGAATGTTTATTATAAATTTTCATGTTTATTTAGAACTACATGTTTATATCCTATGTAAATGATTCTTTAAAAACCTATTGCAGAATTTGCTAAATGTTTCTTTTGGACACACACACACACACACACACACACACACTATAAGGAATCTTTATAAAATCTTGATATTTTAAACTGTTTAAATTTGAAGAACAGGAAAAAATCTGATTTATGAAAATTTCTGTCATTCGGGCTTTGTGTTTTGGGGCTATTATAGACCTCTGTAAGCTGAGGATGATTTAAGCAACAAATAAGTTATACAAATGAAATATGCAGTAGTTATCAAATTTTAGCCTGCCTTGGAATCCCTTGGAGGGCTGTTAAAACACAGAGTGCTAGGCTCCACCCCCAGAGTTTGTGATTCAGTAGGTTTAGAATGTGGCATGACAAATTGCATTTCTAGCAAGATCCCAGGTGTTGCTGATGCTACTGGTCTAGGGACCACACTGGGAGAACCACTGGCCCTAGTGTTTTACCAAAGGCTTCACAATTGATTTAGAAATAGGAATTTCTCAAAGCAGCCTATAAAAAGAGAATAAATCATTACTGTGTAGCCAAAAGATAGTCCAGGTAAATATCATACATAAAAGATTCTTCACATGCATTACCTAAGAGAATATGTGTTAGGCCTCATGCCCCCTTTATCAGACCTGTCAGTGAGGAACAAGGGTTTGGGCTAATGGAAGTTTTGTTTCTTTGAATTCCACCCTAGAGTCTAGAAGAAAAGAACCACTTTAAACAAAGAAGGGGAAGCAAGACAGAGGAGAGGAAGAATGCCTGGAGAATTTAAAAATTCTCTTGTATGTTTGGAATACTATTTCCAAATAGCACTGAAGCCATGATAAATTAGTTGAAGGTCAGCATCCTAAAGAAAAGGGTGGGTGCCTGGTGTTGCAAGATCAGCACTTACCTGCCTTCTTCCTCTCATTTCTTTTATATCTGGACGTATGAGCTAATTCATGTTCCCTAGAGTAATTTTCTAGGAATATCAAGGATGATAGGGACTAAGAATGCAATAAGTTTTATATCCATATCATATTTTAAGGTATAATTGACATATGCCATTATTAGTTTGAGGTGAATAGCATAATTATTTGATATTTGTATATATTATAGGATTATCTCAAATAGTCTATATAACATCTGTCACCATATATAATTGAAAAACTATTTTTTCTTGTAATGAGAATTTTTAAGATTTACTTTCTTAGCAACTTTGAATATGTAATGCAGTTTTATTAACTATAATTGCCATTTTTCAGTTTGCAACAGACCTGCAGGGGCTCATGTCTTGTTGGTTTTCAAAGCTAGATGTTTACAGAGCTCGTCTCTCAGATGCAGATCTTAAAAGCTGGGGTACCTGATGTGGGGTACAGACACTTCACTCATCAGGGAGAATCTCTCAATTTTGAGTTTCCTCCAAATTATGGGTCATCATGCTGGGGTAGGTGGTTTATGGAGAAACTGTCTCAGCCTTTTCTACCAGCTTATACGTAGTTTCCTTCTTGTTCACTTAATAGGCTGAATCACTCTACTAGTTTTAAGGTGTTTTTTTTCCCAGAGGAAATTGTTCCATATGTAGTTGTAGATTTGGTGTGTCTGTGGGATAAGGTGATTCAGGATCTTCCTATGTCACCATCTTGAATCAGAACCTCCCATAGTATTTTTGGAGTCTGGAGAGTTTTCTAGTAGATTCTCCAGGAAGAACATATTTCAATCTGATGACAGACCTTTGTGTAACTATGACATACCACTGGCACCAGCTCTCATCTTGTGGAGTGTCTGATCATTCATCCCTGAGATTTGTGGTCTCTTGGCCATAATGGGATGCATTTCTGTGCTTGTGCCTAGCTTGTGGATCTATCTACTTATCTCTTCCTCTGGTGGTTTTCTCTCTGTGTGTTTTATGTGAATCAAGGCACAAGGCTCACATGATGAATGTGTATGGTAGCAGATTGTAGCACCATGGGAGGCATTTCCATCCTAGGCTAATAAGCACTATAACATCAAATGTACCAATTCATCATTGATTACACTATCCCACAGGCTCTAGAGACCACAACATTGCTTAGCCCTTTTCTCTCTCAACCTGCTTACTTCCCAATGCTTCTGTTTCCTGGGACCACCCACCCTGGGCTAGGATTTCTCCCTCATCAAAAAACTAGATACTTCTCTTCTTAAAGACACAGAGAAGTTTAGTTGTCCATTCGCACCTGACTTCATGGTCTACATTCATCATTAAATACTGGACTTCATTAAAGCACCTCTGGAAAGAATCTGCACCTGACCTCCCTTCTTACCATTGCAGGAAACGTGGAAGAAACACTGCAGTGTTGTCTCTTTTATTTCTAGTCACTAGAAGTGGAATAATAATTTAGCTTCTCAATGGGATAAAATATAAATTATTCCCATGTCCCCACAAACTCCTTCTTAAAAAGCAGAAGAAAGTGTTGTCAGTTTGGATTTTGAATTACTTTTTTGATCCATTTGTGTGAGGCAAAAATTATTTTAAATCCAGATGGCAGTATATGTTCTGCCTCACACATGATCTCAAGATATCTAAACTAAAAAGCAAAATCTGGATAAGAGCCTGAGCAGGCTCATTTTTTCACTGGGCTCAGCTAATCCATCTGTTTGCTTTCTTTGGCTTTCTTCATCTAAACATGTTTGCATTGATGTAAAAATAATATTTTTGACAGTTTGAATTCTAGTGAAATAGAATACAAAAAAATCAGACCTTTGAAACCAATTTGAATTATTTTTTTTATTATTTGAGGTACAAATTATAATAACCAAGTCAATATACCAAGGGTGTAGACCAAGTTCAAACCCCGCTAACTGTTATCCTGAGCTGGCTACTGAATGGACAAGAACTACAAAATCTAGAAACTTATATCAATCAGCTTTACCTAGTCCAGGCTTTTTCAACCTTGGCATTATTGCCATTCGGTAGTGGATAATTCTTTTTTGGGGGGAGTGGTTGTCCTGTGTATTGGAGGATGTTAAGAAGCATCCCTGGCCTCTCTCCAAATGTGACAGCAAAAAATGTGTCCAGACATAGCCAAATGACCCCTGTGGGGCAAAATCTCCCCTGTTGATAACCACTTACTTAGTACTGGTGCATATGTGGTTGTGCAAACCTAGTCTGCAAAGTTGTATTGACTCCAGTTTAATGTAAAATATCTGTTAGTATTGTTGTACATGACTTGTGGCAACTATTGGTTCATAGCACCATTGCAGGCCTAATGACTTTCTGATGATTATAACCTAAAGCAGTGCTACTCAATATTTTATGTGCATGCCAGCCATCTGGGGATCTTACTAATAATGAAGATTCTAATTCAGTAGATTTGGGGTAGAGTGTGTGGGATTCTCCATTTCTAACATGATCGCATGTAACTCTGCTGATCCAAAGAACCACACTTTGAGTAGCAAGGGTCAAAAGGCTGATTAAGTCCTTTGTGGCATTGAGCTTTTCTCTGAACATTGTGTCACTCTAGGGCTCTTGCTGGTCCACTAGAACCCCTGGGGGTCAGGTCTGACATATTCTTCTCTTTTTCTGCCATAGGTTGTTGCTGCGAATCCCACTTTATTCCTTCAGCATGGTGCTAGTAGATAAGCACGGCATGGACAAGGAACGCTATGTCTCCCTGGTGACACCTGTGGCCCTCTTCAATCTGATTGACACTTTCCCCTTGAGAAAAGAGGAGATGGTCCTGCAAGCTGAAATGGGGCAAACCTGTAACACCTGATGTAATGGTTCCTCTCTCTGCAGTTCCTCTTCTCTTTCTACATAGTGATATGCACATGGAAAGGCCTTAAAAATATCCTTGATGTACAGATTTTTATTTGTAATTTTTAAAGTCTATTTTATTATGACCTTTCTTTGCACTTAAAAATTAGCACAATGCTTTTTGAACTTCGAAGAGTTCAAAAAAAATATATTTACTATTTCTAACTCTCTTTATTATGGCTGGTTAATTTTGTAGAGAAATTAAAAGCCACAGTCATACACATCCTTTCAATATGTTATTCAGTGTGACAGGTAACTTTTCTTACATCTTTTTTTATATAAAACTTTTACTAATAAAATATTGTGGAGCAAATTTATTAAAACCCATTTTGTTTTTCAAGCACCAGTCATAGTTAGTATAGTCAGTGGTTTTAGGACTGCTTTTTTGTGGTGTTTTAAGAATAGAAAAAGTAGCAGCATCACCAGATTCAGAAGCAACCTCTCTATCAGAGAAGATGAAAAGTGAAAGGGGTGAGTGAAAGTCTGCCAGGCCACTTCGGCTGCAACTGGATGGTCCCATTGCTCTTCAACAATGCTCCAGACTTCCAAAGAGAGACATCCCTGACTTAGGGGAGGGAAAGGAAGAAGGCAGACAAAGAGAGCTGAAGGAAGAATGCCTTTCCTGCTGTCTGCCCCAGGATTCCAGCAAGAGATCTACCCATGGACCTCTGAGAACCCCCTTCCCACTCAAAGATCACCCTAACAGGCCTTGGGTAAACCCAAAGCCCCAAGTTAACACACACCTCCCCCTACTCTAGCACCACCTAGTTTTTCTTTTCCACACCAGCTTTGCTATTTGTAATTCCCAACCTTAGAGATGAGTAAGCTTTCATAAGAGAAACCAAAAATTTTTGTTATAGTACATTCTAGAAAACAAAAGAAGGGCTCTTAGCTACTAACCTGTTGAACTGTTAGAAGGGAAGAAAGTACTTAAACAAAGCTTTACCTAAATAAGAAAGGTGTTCCCCACTTCAAGTGTGGCAACAGAAGCATACTATATCAAACACTATGAAAAGTCATGATTATATAGTACTAAAATAAGAAAATGCCAATCTCCAGCAACCAAACCCAAAGACATGAGATATTACAATCTAACTGATAAAGAATTCAACATAGCTGTTAGGAAGGAATTCAATGAGCTATAAAAACTCAAAAAGGCAATTCAATGAATTTAGGAATAAAATTAATTAACAAAAAGGGTACTTTACCAAAGAGAATGAAATTCTAAAAAAATCATCAAACAAATTCTGGAACTGAAGAACTCAATAAAGGTGAGGAAAAACACATTAGAAAGCACTGGAAACAGAGCAAATCAGATGGAAGAGAAAAAAAGCAAGATCAAGGACAGGAATTTAAAAATGATTCGGGTAGAAGAGGGGAGATCATTTAGATTTTAAAATAGTGAAGAAGCCCTACAGGAACTATCATATTTGATTAGAAAAGCAATCATAAGATAAATAGGTATGCCAGAAGGAGAAAAGAGGGAGAAGGGAGCAGTGAGTTTATTTAAAGAAATAATAGCTGAGAAAGGTATTCCCTAAATCTGGGGAAGGGATGGATCTGAAAGTCCATGTTGCTAATAGAACACATTATTATCTCAGTGCAAAATGACCTTCTCCAAGACACACTATAATAAAGTTGTCAAAAGTCAATGATAAAAAATTGTAAAGGTGCTAGTGAAAAGAAGTCAGTAAATTATAAATGAACTCCCCCCACTCCCATTAGGCTATCAGCAAATTTCTCAAAAGAAACTCTACAAGCCAGGAGAGGTTAATATAGTCAAAGTATTGAAAGATGAAATTGCTAGCCAAGAATACTCTATCTGGCAAAGTTATCCTTCAGATATGGAGAAATAAAGGTTTTCCCAGACAAACAAAAGCAAAGGGAGTTTACTACCACTACATCTGCCTTGCATGAAATGTTTAAAGGAGCTCTTCAAGCTGAACAGATGACAGCATACAAAACTGATTAAGGTGACAAATAGACAAAGTTAGAAAACTTAACCTCTTTTACAATAGTAAATTAAACAATTATAGCATAAAAGTAAAAGTAAGAACATTAAAAATAGCTGCAACTACTATAATTCAGTAAAGCAATCATAGCATAAAGAGATAATTTGTGACATCAAAGACAAATGTGGAAGAGTAAAAGAATGGAACCATTTAAAGGCAAGTGAAGATAAATTTCTATCAGCAGAAAAAGGACTATTTTATTCATTAAATGTATCATGCAAACTTCATAGTAACCACAAGTAAATATCTAAAGCTGAGACAGAAAACATAAAAAGGAAAATTGCCATGGAAAACCACCAAGTTACAAAGGTATACAAAAACAGAAGGAAAAAAGAAAAAATGGAAAGACAAAATAAGCAGAAGACAAAATGTAAAATGGCAGTAGTAAATCCTTGCATATCAACAATCACCATAAATATAAATGAAACTCACCAATCAAAAAGCATGGAGTAGCTGTCTGGGTTTTTAAAAAACATGACATAACTATGCTACCTACAGAAGATTCATTTTCAGCTCTAAAGATACACATAGGTTCAAAGTGAGGGGATGGATGATATTTCAAACAAGCAGAAGTCAAATGAAGGCAAGCTTAACCACACTTATATCAGATAAAATAGGCGTGAAGCCAAAAATGCTAACAAGAGAGAAAGATCATTATACAAGTATAAAAGTGTCAATACGTCAAGGAGATATAACAATCAAATATGTTCACTGCCAACAACTAAGCACCAAAACATATTAAGCAAATGTGAATATATCTTAAGGGAAAAATGACAATATTACAACACTAGAGAATTTCAATACTCTACCATCAGCAACAGATGTATCATCCAGATAGGAAATCAACATGAAACATTAGATTTGAACTATACTTTAGAAAAGATAGACTTAACAGACATATAAAGAATATTCCATCCCCAAATGGAATACACATTCTTCACAAACGCACATAGAAAATTCTCTAGGATAAATTATATGGTAGGACACAAAATAAATCTTAGCAAATTTAAGAAGGTGAAATCATACCAACTATCTTTTCTGACCACAATGGCATAAAACTAGAGATCAACAACAAAAAGAAAGTGAGACAATCTACAAATACATGGAAACTAAACAACCCACTTTTAAAGAACCAACTGGTCAAAGAAAAAAATAAAAATGGAAACAAAAATTATCTTGAAACAAATGAAAATGAAACTACAGCAAACGAAATCATGTGGGATGCAGCAAAAGTATTTCTGGAGGAGAGTTTATAGCAATAAATACATATAGGAAATTAGATAACTTTACACCTCAGGGAATCAGAAAAAGAAATTAAGCCCAGGGTTAACAGAAGAAGGATGTGATTCTGTGCTCTCTGTTCTGCTATGGTCACCCCTACATTCTTCAGTTCTTCAACCCAGTAAGACTATCTTCATTTAAGACTCCTCCCAACTCTACTACGATGCCCACTGAAACCTACCCTTATGCAAAACAAAAGTAACACTGACGACTTACCTAGTGTATTTGCCCTCTTCCAAATGACAACTGCCCTCCAGTATCTGCCAGCTTTTTGGCCACTCTCCAATGCCTTCAGGAAGTTGTTTTGTTAATACTTTGTCAAGATATAGTTGTCTGTGGAAGGCTGGTACAACGGGAGCTGTGACCATTATCAAAGGCTAGTGAAGGCTGAGGCAGAAGGTAGAGGAGTCCAGGCCATTCCCATAGAACTACAGATATCACCTCTACAAGCCCTCACTCAGCTCTTGGGCTTGAACTTACATGAATGGGTTGGGGGATGATGGAGAAAAAAAGCAGTGAGATCATCCAAAGCAGAATGAAGAAAGGCTTAATATTCGAGATGCTGATAACTATATTAACATCCATTCAGGCATCAAAAATTACCCAAAACTCAGTGGCTTAAAATAACAATAAAATTTATTTTCTGTCACAATGAATGAGGATCAGAGATTTGGGAGCAGCTTAGCTGACCAACTATGGCTAGTTGCCTCTCATGATGTTGCAGTCAGATGCTGTCCAGGGCTGCAGTCATCTGAAGGCTTGACTGGGACTGGAACATCCACTTTAATGGATGACTCATTCACAAGACTGACAAGTTGGTCACAGTTGTTGGAAAACACCTCTGTTCTTCTCCACATGGGCCTCTCTACAGAGTTGAATGAATTTTCTTATAATATGGTTGTTGATTTCTTCCAGTGGAAGTGGTCCAAGAGAGGGCAAAGTGAAAGTAACATCTTTTATTACCTACCCTCAGAAAACAGTGTTACTTCCACAGTATCCTGTTGGTCACACAAGTAAGCCCTATTCAGTGTGTGAGGGCAGTATATGAGGACATGGATACCAAGATGTGAGGATCACAGGAGGCCAATTTGAAGGCCAGCCTCCACAACATTTAAAATCTTTTATGTTGGGAGAATCACTCAGTGATCTTTAAGATAAGAGAGGCAAATAGACATGTTTCTTTTCTGTCTCTGAACCTCTCTTGCATGTGGGGTCTCTGACTTTCTCAGTACTTAGGATTCTCATACATATATGTGTAACTTTGGTTATCTTCTCTTGCTAATCTGTCTCATGTAGATTTAATGATCAGATCAGCTGAAAGAACCTTTCAGGGTAGAGAGAAATTTCTTCCTCTCCCACAAGGCCTAATATTGAATACTCATTGACAGCAATGAGCCAGGCATTGTGCTAAGCCTGTTCCATGAAAGGTTTTAGGTAAACCTCACAATAATCCCACAAAGTAGGCATAATTATAGTCCCCATTTTAGAGATGAGAAATTGAGAGGTGGGAGGTTAAGAAAGGTCACCAGGCAAGGAAGAGGAATGTTTGGAATTCAGCACTGCTCCATCAGACTCCAGAACCCAGTCTTCTTTGGAAACATTACCTGCAGGAGTCACATTCTGTCAGGATCCTGAACAGACAGAAGTCTCTTGCCCACTGGCCTTGGGACAGCTGATCTTTCTGTCTGAATTGCTCTCTTCTGGGGGCACAATCTCCTTACCCCACCCTGTGGTGACTCAGATTCCCTGCAGCCCAGGCTGAATCCACATCTTTGGGAGGTTGGGGGCGGTTCACTTGGAGACCTGCATGTCC
Organism: Phyllostomus discolor; assembly: GCF_004126475.2. Taxonomy (NCBI): domain Eukaryota; kingdom Metazoa; phylum Chordata; class Mammalia; order Chiroptera; family Phyllostomidae; genus Phyllostomus; species Phyllostomus discolor. Next base: position 22,355,021 of record NC_050198.1, on the reverse strand, counting down.
AAATTTGAGATGTTTTCCTCTTGAGTTTACACACTTCAAAAATCTTAATATTAAATTTAAAATTCTAAAACATTTTGTTTACACAGTTGTTTCTCCTAGTAGACCACAATTTGCTGACAGGCAAGAATATTATTTTGTGTCCCTAGAGCTGCCCACTACCTGCCACTGCAGAAATGTGCCCCCTTGGACTTGCAATACCCTGATGGCTCCTCGTTCTTAATAAAAACTAAAAATAAAATAATAAAAAAAGACAGGCATAGTGTGGTAGCTAATGCAGATAGCTTTAGTCAACAAATATTCAATGTTTTCTATCATGCAGATGATGAGAGATTTAACAAACTACATTTTCCAGAATTCCTTGAAACTATTGTTGGGTTGTGCCCTGGCTGGTGTGGCTCAGTGGATTGAGTGTGGGCTGTGAACCAAAGGGTCGCTGGTCCAATTCCCAGTCAGGGCACATACATGGGTTGCAGGCCAGGTTCTCAGTGGGGGGCACATGAGAGGCTACCACACACTGATGTTTCTCTCCCTCTCTTTCTCCTTCCTTTCCCTGTCTCTAAAAATAAACAAATAAAATCTTTAAAAATAAAAATAAATAATTTACAGCTTGAATAACACTTAAAAAAAACTACAGTTGGGTTGGGTTGTGGTAAATATGTGGTGGCAGGACAAGGGTGAGGGAGCTGGTTCTGGTATTGGGAAAATAGATCATGTAATGACCCACAAGTTCCAGGATAACTCTGGAAATTGGGACATTTGTAATTGAACAACAATAAAAAAAGAAATGTGGACAGTAATAGGGCTGATAAATTGAGAGTATACAGGGAAGATCTAATGATCCTAGTGTTGTTGAAGAATGAGTATAAACAATATAAAGATAGGAAGCATTTAGAAGATAGGAGGTCACAGTCAGAGAATGGAAGAAAACATCATTGGAATTGTGATGTTAGGAAGTTGAATGGGTTGTCCACATGAATTATGAAACCTCCTGGCAAGAGGGGATAAATAAAATTCAAGTTTCAAAGGCTTATGTAAGCATGGAGGAGAAAACTGAATGTAGGTAGATAATGTTAAGAGTAGGGTGGCAAAGAGTGATGGTAGGTGGCAGGGATCTCAGGGAGACTATTTGGCTTAGATTAGAAAAGAATTGCTGATTGAAAGGAGTAGTGGGGAATTAGGATGATATTGACACTTGTCAGCCAAAAGATACTGGAGTATGCATGGAAGAAAGCACAATATCTTCTGCGAAAAGCGATGCAAGAGAAAATCACATTTTACTTGGAATTAATTATCTTGAAAAGATATCAAAGATGCAGAAACGTTAATTTACTGTGAAATGTGTGTATATGTGACAGTAGTCCATAAAGTATCACAAAAAATCTTGGAGGAAGTTCACCTGGGGCACACATACAACAGTACGAGAATGAGAAGACAACAGTAGATCGAGGAGGGGATTGGCAAGATGTTTCATGCTTACAACTGGAAGATTATAGAAATAATAAGCATGGATGAACTCAACATGCTTTGAGTGTCCAATTTTCAGAGTACAATTGTTTTGGTGCCTGAAATGATCCTCATGGTGATTTCTCTGTAATCCATCCTAGACTCCAAGGCAGGAAGATCCACATCCAGACCTACACCATAGCCAGAACTGACACCATGGTGGAGTTGGACCTGGCTGTTCCTGCCTTGGGGTCAGAAGAGGTTGCACAGGGGTCATCATGAGTTCTAAAATAAGGTGTCAGGACTCTCTAGAGAGTAGTTGGTTATGTGTGTAAGGAAGGAAAACTTAAAAGGAAGCCTGAGACATCTTGCTGTTGTCAGAGGTAGGAATGCTTTCAGAGGTAACCGAGGTAATATTTTTAAAAAGTCAAGATAAAGAAACTCTGCAAATTGATAATAAAATACAAATTTTAAAAAATGAACAAAGGATCTGATCAGACAGTTCACAAAAAATACATATGAATTGGCAGTAAGCATAAGAAAAATGGTCAATATCTTCATCAAGGGCATGGAAAATGAAAATCATAGTAAAATACCACTTGAGTAGTTAAAATGAAAAGGACTGATAATGTTAAGTATTGACAGGAGGTGAAACAATTGGAATTCTCATGCACTGCTGGTAGGAGTGTCAAATAGTAAAACTATTTTTGGAAACTAGTAGCTTCTTATAATGAACATTAAACATACCAACTTCACTAAGACCCAAGAGATCCATTCCTAGGTATTTATTCAAAAGAAAACAAAATGCATATACACAAAAAAGACTTGCAGCTTTATTCTTTATAAATCCTACTATAAATGGCTCAGGAAACTATAAACTGGCATGAAAGAATACTAATCCTACTAGTCAGAAATAAAAATGAGCAAAGTAGTGATATCTACAACATATAGAAGAAATTAAAAATCAGTATTGTGAATAAAAAACACTAGACTCAAATGAATACTTATTACATTTATATAAAATGTAATATATGAAATTTGAGAACAGGCAAAACCAGTTTGTAGTGACAGAAATTAGCATAACAGTGGTATCATGTGTTGGGAGAAAATGACTGGAAAGGAGCACAAGGGAAACATGGGGTTTAGAAATGTACTATCCTGGATGTGGGTTACATGGCTGTATACATTTATCTCAAAACATATTTAACTGTTCACTTTAAACAGGTGTATTTTAAAATACTTAAAAAATAAAAGAATAAATTAGCTTGGAAAAAAAGCTAATAAAGCCCCAGTGCTGACAATTTGAGCATCAAAAATATGATAATGATTAATGTCAACTGGAGCAATAACTTCATTAAGATTTAAAATGATAAAAAAAACAGAAAGTATGTTTTTAAAAGGCATATGTAATTATGTGAATCAATCATAAAATGCAATTGTGAGCCTCAGTGGATAGATGACTACCCATTAAGAAAGAAGCAGAGACTGAGAAAATAGATGTTTGATGCCTTGGCCCATCATCAGAAACACCCAGATAAGATGATACTAAATTAGACTCAGTGTGTACATTGTGGGGAAATTGAGTAAATAGAATACTGCACAACTGGAGGTGATTTTCCAAGGACCTGGTATTGACTCTGCTGCCTCCCCACAGTTGAAGACATGGCCTTGATGATCTTGATTCAAAGGTGGAAAGAGACAGAAATTCCACTTCAGTTAACAGCAGTGTAACTCATATCATACTAACCCTCTTGATGATAATAATAACTCTGGAAACTATAGAAAAAAATTAGTTGTTCAGATTTTTTGGAACTCAACTAGAAGCAGGCAAAGGCTGGAGGAGACAGGACTCTGAAGGAATGAAAGCATATTAGATGAAATTTACATTTAGTTGGCTTGCCATCTAAAGCCTTCCTCCACAATAGGGGACAAATAGTCTCTTTAATAAATGGTGTTGAGAAAACTGGACAGCATATGCAAAAGAATGAATCTGGATGATTATTTTATACCATACACAAAAATCAACTCAATGTAAAAAACAACTTGAATGTAAGACCTGACACCATAAAGTACTAGAAGAAAACACAGGGGGTAAGCTCCTTGACATTGGTCTTGGTGATTTTTTTTATCTGTCTCCAAAAGCAAAGATAACAAAAGCAAAAATAAACAAATATAAGTGCACCATACTAAAAAGCTCTGCATAGCAATAGAAATCATAAAAAAGCAAAAAGGCCACTTACTGAATGGGAGAATATATTTGCAAATCATATAGCTGATAGGGCATTAATATCCAAAATATATAAAGAATTCATACAACTCAATCATAAAACAAACACTCTAATTAAAAAAGTGGGAAGATCTGAATAGTCATTTTACCAAAGAAGACATACATGAAAAGATGTTCAACATTAGTAATCATTAGGGAAATGCAAATACAAACCACAATTAGATATTACCTCAAACCTATTAGAATGGCTATTAACAAAAAGGCAAGAAATAACAAGTATTGATTAGGATAAGAAGAAAAGGGAACTCTTAGAGACTGTTGGTGGGAAAGTAAGTTGGTGCAGGTACTATACAAAACAGTAGGGAGATTCCTCAAAAATTAAAAATAGATCTACCATATTATCCAACAATCCCATCCCTGGGTATTTATCTGAAGAAAACAAAAATACTAACTTGAAGAGATATATGTACCCCCACGCTCACTGAAGCATTATTTATAATACCCAAGACATGAAAACAACCTGAATGTCCACTGATGGATGAATGGATAAAGAAAATATGATATTTATATACAATGGAACATTATTCAGCCATCAAAAAGAATGAAATCTTGCCATTTGCAACAACATGAATGTAACTTAAGGACATTATACTAAATGACATAAGCCAGACAGAGAAAGACAAATATCATGTGATCTTATATGTGGAATCTAAAAAAAAATCAAATACAGCCCTGGCTGGTGTAGCTCAGTGGATTGAGTGTGGACCTGTGAACCAAAGGGTCTCAGTTGGATTTCCAGTCAGGGCACAGGCCTGGGTTCCAGGCCAGGTTCCCAGTAAGGGGTACATGAGAGGCAACCACACATTGATGTTTCTCTCCCTCTTTCTCTCCCTCCCTTCCCCTCTCTAAAAATAAATAAATAAAATCTTAATAAAAAATAAAAAAATCAAATACAAAGAAGCTCCAAAAATAATGAAACAGAAAAATCAAGCTCATGAATAGAACAGTTTATTGGTTGCCAGCGATGAGGAGTGGGTGTGAGTGAAAAAGGTAAAGTTTGCAACTATGTATGGTGATGGATGTTAACTAGACTTATTGTGATCACACATAATATATACACATATCAACTCATTATGTTGTATAACTGAAATTAATGTTATATGTCAACTATACCTTGATAAAAACAAAACTGAGAAAAATTTAAGATTATATTTAAATTCACTAAAAAATCATGTTAAAATAGATAATATATTTTTAGAAAGACTAAATATGCTTCTCAAAACAAAACAAAATGAGATGAGTGACATTATTTTATATTATTGCAAGTGTCTTCAAAATTTGCCATAAAGCAAATAGCTAGATTCTCATGTATGTTTTTCCATTCAGTCTGTTGCAATATTGGTATGTTGCATTGACTGAAATATAGGAAGAAAATCTGGCTTCATTAAGATATATATATTTAGAAAAAAGAGGAATATTTTAATGACTATTTAGATAACTCTGGATATTTTTCTTTAAAATTTTACCAAAACTCAATATGGAAAACTTTTGTACTCCATTGTATTAAAATCCATTGGCATATCTTGCACTTCTTTTAATTTAAATTATTTTATTATTGTTCAATTGCAGTTGTCTATATTTTCCCCACCCCCTCCAAACCCACCCCCCTCCCTTGCTGCCACCCCCTCCTTGGTTTTGTCCATGTGTCCTTCATAGTAGTTCCTGAAAACCCTTCTCCCCACTGTCCCCTCCCCCTTCCCTTCTGGCTGTTTTTAGATTGTTCTTAATTTCAGTGAGGGACAACTACCATATGATCTCACCTTTAACTGGAACATAATCAACAAAAGAATAAAGCAAACAAAATATAATTAGAGTCATTGAAATTATCTTGCACTTTGAATGGATCTTTTACCCATGTGTGGTTTTGTACCTCATGTATTGGTCATTTAGGAAATATTCAGAGTCAGGCAGTTCTTCCAAAAGTCCTTAAAATTTTTTATACAATATCAAAACATCACATTAATTAAGGTAACCACCAACTTATCACAAAAGTATTAGGAAACTGTCACACTCATAAATGTGTATACGTTTTCCAAAATTCAAAGTTTGCTTCAAATCTCGAATTTTATCATTGGCAATAAACACTGTCAGTTGTTTTCCCTGAAGTGATAGGCTCAGTTTGTTCATTTTTGAGAAAATATATGCTCAGTCCTGAATAACTATGATTTCTCATACATTCTTTATAATTAAATTGGTGAAAAATGCAGCCAGTTCAATTTGTGACCCAAATGCATAAGTGCTTTTCCTTGAGACAACCTTTTTACTTTAGTATACACAGAAAATATTAAACGCACATTACTTAAAGGTCAGTAGTTAATAACATTAAGAATTTTACTGCTTCATCAAGGACTTTCTTAAATTAATTTTTTTTCTTTATATTTTTACTGTAAGTGCATGAAGGCAAAGAAACACACTGCCTCAATTCTTGCTGAAGTGCCTGCAGTTTTACTCACCATTGCTTCTGGATCATTGATACACATCTCAACACAGTGAAAAAAAGCAAAGGAAAATTGTTAACTCCCTGAAACTGTATTAGTACACACAGGGACCCAAAGGATGACACATAGTGAACTGCTGCCTTAAACTGAAGTGCATTGATTGTTAATATTATTCTGGAATGGTGACAGAAGTTTGAGTAGAAAAAAATGGAAACATTAAAAAATTTGGCTATTTTTGTTAGCTCTGGCAGGACTTGTGAAGAGTGTCCCTAGTAGCTTCGTACCTCGTAGAGAAACAAAGTTCAAGGGAAAATTCCCTCAAATGTGCTGCACCTGTTCCTGTTTTCTGTAGCTATCTTTTGAAAGGTTCTATATCTTCACTAAATTATTAAGAAATCAATAGCAGGAATGAGTGGACAGTTGGCCCTCAAGGATCCAAACTGTAACATTGTATGCACATTCTCATTTAATCTACACTAGAAGTCACAAATATTTCCTCCTCTCCCATCTCATCTTGCTTTTTAACAGTAAACTTGGGACTCATAGTAACAGAAGAGACACTGGAAGGTCTCCTTAGCTAGGGCCCAAGGTTGCCATGGTAAAGGGTATGTCTTTTTCATCACAACCTTCAACCACCACACCTTTGGCCTGCCAGTTCTCTTGAAACCTTTTATGTCAGTCATTCTTAAATGCACGTTGGAATTATGCAAGGAGCTCTAAAAATGCTGATGCCTTGGTGCCACCCTTAGAGATTATGATGTCATTTGTTGGGGTGCAGACAGGACACGGTGGATTTTAAAAGCTTCCAACAGGATACTTATGTGCAGCCAAGGGTGAAACTCACTGCTTTGAGCGAAGTGAGAAGGAGGCAGGTATAACTAGATGTGACTTGCCAAATTCTCTCTGCCTATAGCCAATGTTTAGAGTTTGCCTTACAAAGTTAGAACTATGCTTAACTCATCTCCTTAGGGAAAAGGCATACAAATAATGAAAGGTATCACTTTTTTAAACTGAATCAATTTTACTAGTGAATGAGCAGCATGAAGATGCATTTCTATTATGATGTAATTTTTGAATATGCTTAGCCTAAGAATTTGTTTTCCTCTTTGTTCTATGGCTGTATCAGAGATTGGGGGAAACTTAATTTCTGTGCACAGAGTTTGGAATTTTGTTTTTTGCGTTTGTCTCTCTCTCCATCAGAAGCAACAATTTCCCCTACAGATTGGGACTGTGCTTAGGCAGCACTGACCTGAGACTAACAAATTGATTTTAAAATAGAAGTGAAATGGTGTCATCTGTCTAGCCACAGTTCAACTCTGAATCCTTCTTTTTGAATACCATCTAATGTATGTCATAGTTTAATGGAATTGCATTTGACTACTGAGTAGGTTTCTGATGCCTTCTGAGACTAAACACAGACTCAAAGGCTTGGAGAGGACTCACCTCTTTCTTGAAAAATTGTAACAGAAAGAAATACTCTCATTTTTAAAAACTTGGCAGCAAATTTCAAAGATGGCCTCGTGAAAGGACTGAGTTCCAAAGCCCTCTAGAGCAATGCTCCTCAGAGTGTAGGTCTCCTATTGGCTGATGGTCCTTGCACCAAAGACAGACAGCTGGCCCAAGAATGTAAATCAACAATGTCAATAAATGCACTATTTAGTTCAAGTGATATTTTTTTGATAGCAAAACTTTTCCAATGAAGGAAGCAGCACGTTAATTTATATTCTGATGCAAGCTCCTTATTGTATCACGGACTAGTGCTCTGAGTAGCATTGCTCTAGAAGACAGCCAGAGGCTAGACACTTGTTCCTTTGTCTCTATGGGGACAATTGGGAAATTAGAAATATAAAACACAATAGACTTTTCCAAAGGCACAGCAGCTCTTGTACTAGCCCAAGCAGCCTCAGTCGTTGCTATATTTCTGTAATAAGACAGCCTATGCAATTCTGATTGGTAGTTTTGCTAAAGGGTTGTTAACTTCTAGGCAGGCAGCCTAGAATAAGTAACCCAGGCTGTAAAGAAGGCTTATGTCTGTTAAAATAGGCCTGGCCAGAATATATGCCAGTTGTCACATAGGGAAGTGAGTATGAGTTAACTGCAACTCCTAAGGAATCTGATGTGTTCTAAGACATTCCATTCTTGAAAAAAAGAACTCAGATCATGAAGAGTAACAGAAAATAGTAATTTGTACTGTTGCACATACCCACAAATAAAAAACAAAATGGTATCCATGTTGGTAGCATTTGCTTTGGAGTCATCTCATTTCATGAAAAATGAAATGACTAAATATCATTCTTGTTATAACAACCAGGAGTCTGGGGCAACGCCATAGCCTCATTGATTACCTGTCTCAAGACTGAGAAAGAAGCCTCGGCTGGGTAGCTCAGTTGGTTAGAGCATCATCCCAATGCACCTAGGTTGAGGGTTCAATTCCCACCACCACCCTGGTCAGGGAACACATAAGAAGCAACCAACAAATGCATAGTAAATGGAACAACAAATCTCTCTCTTTCTCATTCTCTCTCTGTCTTCCTTTCTCTCTCATTCCCTCTCTTTCTTTCTATCTCTAATATTTAAAAAAAGGAAACTCAAGACAGAATATCTAAGTATTAGGAAGAATCACTGTTGATTCTGATTTTTGAAGTTTATTCCAAAAATCACACCACCTGTCACACCATTGCATTGTATGTCTTTGAGATGAGCTGCCCTGTGAATGCTTATCATTCATTGATTCATTCCTTCACCAGGATTATATTGCAACTAGCATAGTTCATTGATCCTAAGATGTACTTTTTCACATTTTAACATCTCTGAAATGGAAAGTGTCTTATAATCAATAACAGCTTTTTAAGTCAAACTACTGGTGGGAAACAGATGGCAGAATCAAATGGGAATTAAAGAGGATACAATCAAAGGATTATTTATAATGGTGTGGACAGAATAAAAGGAACTAAGTAAGGGTATTAAGGCACTCCAAAGCTAGCAGAATCAGAGGATATTTACTACCTTAGGCATGAAGGGAAAGAGGAGGGAGTAATTACTGGAACACAGAGAGAACTACAGGTATAGTTTTAGGACAGACCAGGCAAGAGGAGCTGTGGCAAAGGAATACAGCCTTTAACAATCTTCAGCCCAGCAGAGGGAGCATGGTAAATAAATGCTCTGAATTTTATTTTATGTCCATCCTCTAATCTCAACTACTGGCCCAAGTTAGTCAAACCCAACTGAAAACCAGAGGGCACATGAACATTTGGGGAAATTGCAGAAAGTGAGTCTGGTGGACAAACATAATATTCAGCACAGTTCATTCCTTTTACCTTCAGCTTTTATTTTGTCTGAATAAAAATCTCAGGTTATTTACTGCTGAAGTCAGCAAACTAGAGCCCACAGGTTGGCTGGCTGTTTTTGTAATTAGTTGTAATTGGAACACAGGCACATGCATTCTTTTATGTATTGTTTATAGCTGGTTTTGCTCTACAACAGCAAAGATGAATAGTTACAATAAAGACTGCATGGCTCACAAAACCTGACCTATTTACTATGTAGCTCTTTAAGAAAAATTTCTGACCCCTGACTACTGTATCACTGCAGGGTAACATCCGCTCTGTCATACTCCCACATGAAACCTAAAACCCTAGCTACCACCAGTGCCCTTCATATAAGATAACTGGAGAAGAAAGAGGGTGGAAGAAACAGTGAATCAACATAAAACATAGGTGCTTCAATCACATTTCTATAGCTGGTCATGGGATCTGAGTTGATAATAATTTCAAATTCTTCTCACTCTCTGCCAGCACTTTAGCTGGATGAATTTACCTGCAAGATTGACACAAACCTTCATTACTGAAGGATATGATTGCTTAGTGGCCCTGTTTTTACTGGTTACTGCAGTTTTCCACTTGACAAGGATAATTGAGAGATGCCTCAATAAATCCCCTTAACTCTAGACATAGCTCTCCTTTATAATCATTGTATATGAACAATTCAGTTTTCTCTTAATAATTAGTCAAACGAATAGAGGTAGCCCTTCCTCTACCTGTAGGTTCAGTGGTATGAGGAACCCCAAATGTTCAGGACATTCTTGGCTTCCAATATAATAAAACCATGACTGTTTCTTATGAAGCATTCTTCTTTGGGTACTAGAACTTTTAGGCTCCTTGAATTCAAGTTCATGGAGCTAAATAGGATTAACTAGTTAAGTAGGTTGCTAGGTATAATGAAAAGGGCCATTCCAGAGCTGCACATCTTGGTCCCTGAACCCAAGTAATTTGCCTGTGGGGATGACAGCACCATACTTTGACTGCTGGTTTAAAAGTATACTAGGGGACTTCCGGCCAAGATGGAGGCATAGGTAGACACACTGCGCCTCCTCGCACAACCAAGATAGGGACAACAACAATTTAGAAACAGAATAACAACCAGAACTCATAGAAAATTGAACTGTATGGAAGTCGGACAACCAAGAAGTTAAAATAGACACGTTCATCCAGACTGGTAGGAGGGACGGAGTTGGGAAGCTAGGCGGAGAGGGGTCGTGCGGCACAAAGAGCATTGGGACCAGACATGTAAGACCGCAGTGGACAGACCCTGGGTGCGCAAGGGGTGGCTGGCAAACCCCGGCTGAGGGGGGGCAACCGGCAGACCCAGTGAGGCAGCAATTGTGAAGCAAGGCGCTGCGAGCAACCCAGGATCCCAGCGCTGGGAAATAGAGCCTCGGGACACTGATTGAAAACACCTGTGGGGGTTGAGGCATGGGGAGATACTCCCAGCCTCATAGGAGAGGTCCTTGGAAAGTCCCATGGTGTGCACAAGCCCACCCACATGGGAATTGGCAACAGAGGGGACCAGTTTGGTCGGGGGAAGTGGCGGAAGGGATTGAGGTCCCACGGAGAGCAGAGCAAGTGCCATTGTTCCCTCTTGGACCCTGCCCCCACATTCAACGTCACAACCCAGCGACTAGGGTGCCCCGCCCTGGTGAACACCTAAGGCTCCACCCCTCATACGTAACAGGAATGGCCAAACCAAAGGGAAAAAAAAAAAGATGGCTTAAACAGAATTGAGAGCTCCAGAATCAATACTTTCAAGCAACTGAGAGGTAGCCAACCTATCAGATGCACAGTTCAAAACACTGGTGATCAGGATGCTCACAGAATTGGTTGATTTTGGTCACAAATTAGATGAGAAAATGAAGGCTACAATAAGTGAAATGAAGAAAAATACACAGGGAATCAATAGTGATGGAAAGAAAGCTGGGTCTCATATCAATGGAGTGGACCAGAAGGAAGAAAGCAGCAATCACACTGAAAAGAATGAATAAAGAAGAATTAAAAAGAAAAATGAGAGGCTTAGGAACCTCCAGGACATCTTGAAACGTTTCAACATCCAAATTATAGGGGTGCCAGAAAAAGAAGAGGAAGAGCAAGAAATTGAAAACTTATTTGAACAAATAATAAAGGAGAACTCCCCCAATCTGGCAAAAGAAATAGACTTCCAGGAAGTCCAGGAAGCTCAGAGAGTCCCAAAGAAGTTGGACCTAAGGAGGAACACACCAAGGCACATCATAATTACATTACCCAAGGTTAAAGATAAGGAGAGAATCTTAGAAGAAGCAAGAGATAAGGAGACAGTTACCTACAAAAGAGTTCCCATCAGACTGTCAGCTGATTTCTCAAAAGAGACCTTACAGGCAAGAAGGGGCTGGAAGGAAGTATTCCAAGTCATGAAAGGCAAGGACCTACATCTAAGATTGCTCTATCCAGCAAAGCTTTCATTTAGAAAGGAAGGGCAGATCAAGTACCTCTCAGATAAGGTCAAGTTAAAGGAATTCATCATCACCAAGCCCTTATTATATGAAATGGTAAAGGGACTTATCTAAGAAAAAAAAAAGAAAAAACATGTACAGTAAAATGAAAGCAAACTCACAATTATTAACAACCACACCTAAAACAAAACCAAAAGAAACTAAGCAAACAACTAGAACAGGAACAGAACCACAGAAATGGAGATCACATGGAGGGTTAGCAACAGGGGAGTGGGAGGAGGAGAGAGGGGGAAAAGGTATGGAGAATAAGTAGCATAGATGGTAGGTAGAAAATAGATGGGGGAGGGCAAGAATAGTATGGGAAATGTAGAAGCTAAAGAACTTATGACACATGGACATGAACGAAAGGGGGGAATGTGGGGTGGGGGGGTGTGCAGGGTGGAGGGGAGTTAAGGGGGGAAAATGGGACAACTGTAATAGCACAATAAATAAAATATATTTTTAAAAAAGCACACTACAGCCCTGGCTGGCATAGCTCAGTGGATTGAGCGCGGGCTGGGAACCAAAGTGTCCCAGGTTCGATTCCCAGCCAGGGTACATGCCTGGGTTGCAGGCCATAACCCCCAGCAACAGCACATTGATGTTTCTGTCTCTCTCTCCCTCTCTCTCTCTCTCTCTCTCCCTTCCTTCCCTCCCTAAAAATAAATAAATAAAATCTTAAAAAATTAAAAAAAAATTGTCAAAAAAGCACACTACATTAAGCAATACATCTCCCAGCTTCACTAAATATTGTCTATCAGCAAATTATGTAACTGAGCTTTGAAGAAGCCATCCCATTGTTCCATCAAGTCAGCTATTTTGGGATGATGAGACATGACAAGACCAATGAGTTCCAAAGCATGAACTCATAGATGTACTTTTTCCACTGTAAATTCAGTATCTTGGTCAAAGGAGATATTATGTAAGGTAAGGTATTCTTTGAGTCGAAACATAGTGGTACATTTACATGGCAGACCAATTTGTTTTTACTTTCTTACATAAGAAATATCATTGTCTGTTGTGCTATTTGTTATAACATACTCCAGAGGGACCTGGATTGTCTTTATATATGGAATAGCATGCTGATTCATCATATTGATGACATTTAGTTATCTCAGATGTGCTATCCTTACTGGATCAAAGAAATAAAGTCCCTAGTACTTGGTACCCAGATACTAACTGGGAAAACACTTTCTTTTTCATTCCCATCAGCAAAGATAATCAGAAGCAGGCATGTCTGCTCTGCTTCTTACAATCAACAGGATCTTTCCTCCCACCATTCAATTTCCTAATAGTACTTTAGAGACCACAGAAAATTTTCTTGAAGCAACATACATCTTTAAATAACCAACTTTGTACGTTCTTGAAACCCTGTGAGGGAAATCCCTCTTGATTTCTGTCTATCTGATGTTTTTTCTGGGGATTAAAGGCACTAAGTTGGAGGATCATTTTTGTTCATTCATTCAAACAAACTAAGTATCTATTGCTTTGCCAAGTGCTGATAATGTTCCTGAAATATATAAGCAATACAAACCTAAAATTCTGAGAGCTTACTTCCTAAGAAAACTCATGATTTCTATATCAGTTGAGGTCCCAGCGCAAAATAGATGGAACACTGAAATTGCAACTATGACATTGAGGAAAAATTAATAAAAGTAGTTATAAAGGTGTGGTCAGAATTAAGGGAAAGTAACAAGGAATGATGAAGCTTGCAATAGCTGGGAGATTTTACTACTCATAGGCCTGAAGTAGTAAAGGGAGGGAGTGATGACTATACCTCCAAATGTAGGAGAAGGCCACCTGACTGGACCTATAGCCAGCCATAAGCAGAGGAATGTAGCCACTGTCATTTTGTGACCCAGAAGGAAAGAGTCAGGGGAATAACACTATCAATCTCACTTTCCTCCCACCATTCAATTTCCTAATAGTACTTTCTTTGACCAAACTCAACCAAAATCCACAGGACAAGAGAGGCCCACTGAAATAGTTCATTAAGGCTTGCCTTCTGGAGTAGAGAACAGAGTGAAGGAAGGCAAAGAGAAAGTATGCAGGGTCCAATGTAGAACATCTACAATAATATCTTACAGTTAGAATTGGCAGCATTGTTCTTTTTTTAGTGGAATGTAAAATAATGCTGCATCTTACAATCAACAGGATCTTAGAATAAATGAATTCCAGCATGTGCCAGGTGTCAGATTTCTCACGAACTTTAGAACTTGAGGGGATGCTGGATATCACTTAGTTCAAGCCCCACCCTTTAAAGATGATAAAACTGAGGCTCAGAAGAGAAAATATCTTGCTTAAAATCCACAGCAAGTAGCAGAACTTAGAGTAGAAGCTAGGACTGAAAACCATCAAACCCAGTGTTCTTTATCATACATTCTCCTCGTTCAAAGCTCAATTTTTGTATTCTTGATTCAGGTTTCACATTTTTCACTGGATTAAGCAAAGCTGGTATCCAAATGCTTTTCTCTATACCTGATTATCATCAGCAACACAAGTGCTAAATATATACAAAAAAGAAGAGACCTCATCTAGAAGATGTCTGATTAATATAATAGAATAAGGATTTTAGGGTTCTATTTCCTCAGGTTTAGAGGACACTATGTACATTTGGTTCGTCTTCATTGGATTCAGGTTTGGAAGACTCACCTAAATAAAAAATACCCAGGTCTTCATTGTACATACTCTGAAACAGGTCTGACTACATGCCAGGGAATATCTTCAGGATACTTATGGGAGAATATGAGGAAAAAAAAAGGATGTTAGTCACCAAGCATGTGTTTATGGGAAGAAATCAAAACTGAGAAAGAAAAAATTCTCAAAGACTGGTAAATGGGGTGTCTTAAGCCAATGGTCACATTAACTCAACTAACAGACAATAGTATTAAGTATCAAGTACCTTAAGTCTCAAGGTCCATTCTGCCATAATCTCTACACCAATGCTTCTTAAAAGTTGTTGCTTTTGCAAAACAATTAAGAATCTTGTTATAATGAATATTGAAATTCAGGAGGTATAGGCTATGGTCCAATATTCTTCCTTTCCAGCAAGGTCCCAGGTGAAGTTAATGTTGCTGGTTCATGCATCACATTTTGAGACACAAGTCATCAGCTCATGACAAGTGCAGAATTTCTATCTGGGGTGCAGTTTAGTAAAGTACAAAGAGCATGGGCTTTGGGATCTGAATTAGGAATCCCACTGTGGAATGAGGCCCTATTAGATACTAGCTGGGTAAATTTGGGCCAGCTACTTAACCTCTCTGAGACTCATGTATTTTTTGTGCTTTGTCTTTTTTAAACTAAGCTAATAAGTTAGGTCACAATTTGTAAAGCACCTGATGCATAGTGGGTGCTGAATAAATGTCACTTTTGGTCCCTTCCTGTGTCATTACCCATGATTTATTCAGGGGGTGGGCAAAGAGAGTGATAGTGTCAGGGTTCAGATTTACAGGAAGATTAGTGACCAAAAACCAATATGAAGGCGATATTCAATAGCTAAGCATCAAGAAGAGTTGTTCAACATCATCCTAGCCTTAGAAAAAGAAACCAGACACTCATCCAATCTGTGTGTGTCAATTCAGCAAATACGCTTTTCTCCAGACAGAAATAAGTATGAAAACAGAGGAGTAAGTGACACACAATCAGTGTTTAAATATATATAACCCATCTTCAAGTACTCAGGAATAGCTTGTAGTGGAACACATTAGACATATTAGGAAAATTAATTTAATGAAAAAGACATTACACTTTGCAGCAAGTACAGTGTGACACAAAGCTTTGGTCTGGGGTATATATTCCAAACAGAAGCTTAGAAGTAGGCAAGGTAAGTGTTTTTAAAAATCGTTGCTCTTTTTTAGAGTTCTTTCATCATTTTCTCTCAAAAACAAAGATACTGTATCATACACTTAAAATTTGTTAATAAGGTAAAGTTCATGTTAATTGCTCTTATAACAACAACAACAACAACAACAAGAGCTATTGAGTCACAAAAAGACATGGAGGAACATTAAATGCATATTGATAAGTAAAAAAAAAAAGCAAGTAGGGAAAGGCTACATACTATATGATTCCAGCAATATGACATTCTGAGAAAAGTCAACACTATAGAGACAGCAAAAAGATCAGTGGTTGCCAGGGCTTCAAACACAGGAAATTTTAAGGTCAGTGAAACTGTAACAGGATGCAGGCAAGAGGGGAGCCCCAAATGGGGATTTGTAATGGGATCCAGAAGAGCTTGGGGATAATTGGCTCCACACCACAGGGCCACACCTGCCCAGAATGCTGGCAGCTGTGGCCAGTTGTGAGAGGAGCTGGAAATGGGTTGCAGAGGAAGATTAGCTCTGGGATTTAAACAGGCACAGCAGCCATTGGGCGTCTCTCTTTTTGGGGCCACACGTCTCATGTCTGTTTAGGACCACACGGCTCTGGTGTCTTGGTTGGGACCATGAGGCTTGGGTGAGAGCCAGGACCACAAGGCTTTGGAAGTGCTCCCTTTTGCCACGTGGAGGGTGCTGGGAGGACTATGCGAATTTTGGGGGAACTTTAGTTTGTGTTATTTCAAATGAATAATAAATTCCTTTCCTTTTCGCTGATCTCTGGTATTAAGAGACATCTTTCTTCATGCAGTGGGCAAAACGAACCCAGAAGGTGGGGAGGAACCCCCTGAAAACTGTAACAAACCTATTATGTATGATAATGTAAGTGTGGATACATGGTATTATACATTACCGATAGAACTATAAAACATTAAGAATGAATCCTAATATAAGTTATCAACTTTAGTTTATAATAACATACCAATATTGGTTCATCCATTGTAACAAATACACCACACCAAAGCAAGATACTAATAGGAGAAACTTATGGGAGGAGAGGGCAGTACTATGGGAACTCTCTGTATTTTCTGCTCAATTTTTCTATAAACCTAATGCTGCTTTAAGAAATAAAGTCTATGGCCCTGGCTGGCATAGCTCAGTGGATTGAGCGCGGGCTGGGAACCAAAGTGTCGCAGGTTCGATTCCCAGTCAGGGTACATGCCTGGGTTGCAGGCCATGACCCCCAGCAACCACACATTGATGTTTCTCTCTCTCTCTCAAATAAATAAATAAAATCTTAAAAAAAGAGAAAGTCTAGTTAACTTAAAAATAATCAAACACAGAGAACACCTTCCTGTCAGAGTAGGAATTTAGAAGAACTGGAATCCAAGGCAGGTGGGTGCCAAGGACAAAGCAGAAATGAACATACCTGTAGGTGACCCAGCCTTTGGCAGATTTTGGAAAATTATCCCTCTTATTTGTTCCCAGGAGAGCTTCACTCTAATGTCCTAGAAGCCCAGAAAACCTGAAAACTTTAACTGTTCTTAGAATATTGAAAGAGCATCTTCCTTCTCTAGCTCACTACACTCTCAGACTCATTTTTAGGCCCAGAGAAAAGTAGCCTGTCCATGACAACTGCACTCAATCCAGGAACAGGGACCAAGTGCATTCAGAGTTGGGACAATTCTTATTTTGATGACGTGGTGCTCCTTTCACAGGTTCTTGAAATATTTATTTTGAATATATATTTTGAATAAAATAATATAATTTGCCTAGTAGGAGGGATATAAAGGAAGTCCCCAATGGAGACACCATATTTTCCCTATGTGCTTAGCAATTCAGGTCTGGTCCAAACTGTATACCCCATTCAGCAGGCCTTCCTCTAACCAGACCTGTATTTCTCAGAATTTATCAATCAGAAATCGCTCTTTAGGCATGGGGTCCCCCCCTCACTTATCTTCTCAAACAGACATTATCTTTTCCTGGTAATACCAGACTCTTCCTGAGAGAAGTTCTCCTCCTCATTACATCTTCAGGAATGTTTAGTACCTCTTATAATTTGTCATCTGGGAATGGCCAGGGCAGTCCCCCCACCCCAACCACAACCACAACCAGGTTTTGTGTATTCAGATGCTTTGGAAGCAAATAACCCTAATAGAGCTGGCTTTGGAGGTGATAGGAAAGAGGTGAAAATTAATAATATTTCCATTAATCCACATGGAAAAATAGCATTAAGGGCATCCTCTATGGTTCTGGTGTATACTCTGTCAAGAATTCAGGAGGACAAATTAATGGGAAGTGGTGAGGAATGTCAAAACCAAGAAGATTCAAGAGAGTCTTCATTTCTCTTTCTTCACATCAATTGAAAACCAATGATCTTTTTTTTAAATGTCCATTTATGAATAATGAATACTAGGAAAGGATGGAAAATAAAATATATCCCCAACCACCAATAACTCTAACTGTAGTTCAATCATAAGTGATTGACATAAAACTGTCTTGTAATGGAATGGATACTTTTGTTGCTTACAAATGAGAAAGATTTTTTTAAAAGTTTTTCTGTGGGGACTTACCAATTCTCATAGATTTGCACAAAGAAATTTCAACTTTCTGAACACAAAATAAACCATTGGCTAAGCAGAAAAAACCGCTTGGAAGGAGCAATCACATTCCTTCCACAAAGTAAGTGGATTGAACAATAAAGGGGTAAAAATAAAATATTTGGATTCTAGTTTGACCTATCCTTCTGCAAACATTGTTTCTCAGTAAATACCAATTATTTAAATTTTTGCTTTAACTATTATAATGAAATATTTGTTTGCTTGCTGTATTAATTTCTTCCTCATTCAAAGAAAAAGAAAAGCAAAACAGAGACAAGCCTCTTCTTATGCAGAAAAACTAGAGAGAAAGTAGGATTTCCTGTTCTATATTAATGTTTTATAATTTATAGGCAATGCTAACTACATATTCTATTCCCCTTTTCCAGATATTAAAGGAACCCTCTACCAGAACAGTTTGATGGATTCTAGTGAGGTAAGTGAAGTATATAACTGATAATCTCTGAAACACTATGCACTCCTCATAGTAACAACAATAGTTTGTATTTCTATGGAATCTATTTTGACAGACTGCTAGATTTCCTTCTGTAGATAAAAAGCATACTTTTGAATAACATCTCTGTAAGTCAGGCTGATTTTGCTAACATGGGATCACAGAAAGGGATGGATATTACACTGGAAGAGGGTATTAAGGAAAGGAAAAGAAAGATGGTTTGCTTGCAGTCTCCACAACCTTTTAACAAAAGCTAACCAGTTTTTCTCTCCATAAATTTTTTTTGTAATATTTATTATCTAGTAAGATGAAGTAGGAAATTTCTATTTCAAATAAATAAATGACCAATACCCTAAAAACAAATGTGTGACTAACACCCACAATGAGTAACATAGCACTAATTTTTTTTTTGTATTTTTGCTATACACTGGAAACCAATTCATTGTACATCTAATGCTTAACATCTAACCAAGCATCTGGGAAAAGAGAAGCTTAAGAGATTACAAACCACAGAGTGCTATAACTAGCTCACTAACAATTACCTCCTTTTCCATACTGGCTTAACATTTACAAAGCATATTTACATATATTACCTTGTTTGGTATCTTCAATTACCTCAAGGTAGCCTGATTATTCTTGTTTTACATGCAAATAGATGAAGGCAAAGATTGGAAAATTAACTTGACTGAGGTCACATGGTTGATAAATAGTCAAGACTTGAGCTAGGGTCATCTGAATTCAAGGTCAGACTTCTTCCACTTCACCATGGTTATCTTGCAATTAATAATGTCCAGGTTAGTCAAATCCAATCTGTCATTATGACATAGAGTTGGTCCAAATAATAGTCAAGATAATTTGTCCTCTAATGCAGTGTTTCCCAAACTGTGATCTGTTTGTATTAGAATCACCCAAGATGCTTGATAAAACCAGAGATTCCTAGAGATTTTGTTTAGTAGGTTTGGAGCAATGCTCTAGAATCAATGTATTAAATTCACACCCTGGATGATTCAGATAATCCTTTGGAATTGTTATGGCCCAATTTCCATGGCTATAATTTAAATCTTGCAGGTCCAATTTTTATTATAGTTTTGTCTGTGTAGACTTCCTCCTCCTATTTTTAATTTCAGAGTCTATAAATGTCACCATTGTAGGAAGAAAACCCTTCTGCCAACTTCTAAAGGCAATGTTCAGTTTATCGTGAAATGTATTCATAAAAGATAAGACAAACATTGATCACAGCCCAAAATGCCATAGGCTTTCATGCTGAGGTACTTCAGGGATTTGATATTTTGATCCACTTTGCTTCTAAAAATGGGGTTTCCCCTTATTTCTTCCACTGCTTTCTCCTTCCTTACCAGATATAAACCTTGAGGGAGTGGGTGATAATGAGACTAATGTTACTGTGAATAGGGTGGGGTCACTTCATCTGCTAGTTACTTAAGTACTTACTGATCATTGGTCATATATTTGTGCAAGTTTCTTAAGAAAAAGGAGGCAAAGACTATGAAGTCCCATCAAAATATCTTTGTTTTTGGTGCTGTTGTGATCTGGAAAATCTACATTTCGATGACTCCAGAGACAATAACAATGTAAGTGAAATGAAAACTTATAAACTAAATCTTCCACATGTCCTGAAGGTGCTGTTTACATAATGAATTGATAAAGTCAATCTTTTAAGCTTGTCCATGTCCCATTACAACTTGTCTGATTCAACTGAGGGAAAACTGAGGGCTGAGATCTGCAAACAAGGAACAGGATGCTCCAGGCAAGGCCATGGTCTCTTCTGAGAGGCTGATATGCTGGGGCGTAGAGCACACTTCATGCTTTTATGTATGCCAACACAGGCTGGAATGAAGTGTCTAGGGTTGTAACTACAGTGCTTGTAGAAAGCTTCCTTTCAAAAGACCAGTAAGCATATTCAGAGTTTTTTCTTGATGGGTGTAGTCCCCAGTTTCCTTATCTGTTAATTGGAAGTTAGAAACAGTGATTCTCTCTCCCTCTCTCTCTCTCTCTCCCTCCCTCTCTCTGTCTCTGTCTCTCTCAATGCCTACTGGTCTAACATTTAATAATGTTACTTTTATTTTCATTTTCACTTATTCCATCAATATTTTTAAATCACCCACTATGAACTAAGCACAGGTAATATAGTTGTGAAAAACATAAATATTGTCTCTGTCTTTATTCTAGGGATGTGAGGGAGGAAGGGGACAACTAGAGGCATTAAAGGACTTATTACATGAATAATTTCTTATAATTGTGATGCATGCCATAAAGGGAAAATAGAGGCAGGCTTCTGTGACCTAGTGAGGCAGAGGATGATCAGGGATGGTTTCCCTGAGCAAGTAATGTTTAAGATCTAAATGATTACTGGAAATCAGGCTGATGAGGACAAAGAGCAAGAAGATCCCTTGCAAAGGCTATGAGTGGGACAGAGGCTGGCACATTTGAGAAGCAGTAAAGTGCACTGTGTGACTAAAGGGAATGGAAGAGGAGGCATGGCCTGGGACAAGTTGGAGAGGAGGCAGCAATCATCTTATGCAGGGCCTGGCAGGCCACAAGCAGGAATTTGGATTTTATTCTCAGGGCAATGAAAAGTCATGGAGGGTTTCAAGGTATCATCAGATTTGCATTTTTAAAAAAGAACAATAAGGAAATGGACAGATAGATAATAATAAGCAAATACAGCTAATGGTAGAAGCTGAATTTAAGTAGTGGGTATGAGAATGTTTACTGTAAAATCATTTCAACTTTTCTGTATGTTTAAACATTTTAAAATAACATGTTAAGAAAATTTGACCACAGTATGAAGAATGGATTGATGGAGAGCAAGAGTGGCTGCATAGATAGCAGTTAGGAGACTTGGAATAACCATAGAAAGGGGTAATGGTGGCTTGGACTACGGTTGTGGCACAGAGATGGCAAGGATTAGACAAGCTCTTGAGATAGTTAGGAGGTAAAATCAATATTCCTGATTGAGTTTGCCTCAAGGTAAGGGAGAGGCATAAACCAAAGATTATTACCCAGTGCCTACTTAGTATAACTGAGTGGATGATGGTACCAGGTACTGAGTCAGGATGTAGGTCTTTCTACTCCAGTAGAAAGTCCATCAGATAGTCCAATAGATATTATATGGGAGTAGAAAGACCTAGGTACAAGTGAGAGGGTGGAATGAAGAGTTCAGTTTTTAATGTGTTGAAAACATGAGCTACCCTGGTGGAGATGTCATATGGGTCATTGAAGCTGGGTCTGGGTCTGAGAGAAAGAATCTGGGTTGGAGATGTGAGTTTGAAGTCATAAGCATATGAATGGTTGTAAAACCATGAGAGCACAGTACATGGTAACACCCAAGAGGGTATAGGAAGTGAGAAGAAAAGAAAGAACAAGCACCAAAGAATCCAACGTTTAACACTGAACAATTTTTGACAGAGAAGGAGAGGGAGCAACTAATGAAACATAAATTAGGCATATTTATGACAGAAAGCCTCTATTGATGGGCTTTGGAAGTGCTTCCAATCTTTTGCAATAAATGCTGTGTGTATACTCATTTCTCACATATGTATCTATCTCTGTAGGATAAATATGCCAAAGTGAAACATTTCTCACACACACACACACACACACACACACACACACACCCCTCATTTTGAATTAAAAAAAAAAAAGGCTGCTTAGAAAAGCCACCAAACATAGACAGTTTATTTAACCATATTTAATATGGCATTTGATAGGACTGGTTAAATGAATTTGATAGATCCCTACAATGTAATACCCTGTAGCCATAAAAAAATCAGGTTGTCAACATATTCTGATATACAAGGGCAAAAGGAAGACTGACTTTTTACAATTTTGAACTATTTAAATTTTATGTCATTCACATCTATTACCAATATTTAAAGAGGTTTGTTGTGCTTCTACACCATACTTAGTAAAAGAAAAAAAAGTGACTTAAAGATCAATTTGTCTTTTATTTGAAAGCAACACCAACCTATTTCTGGTGGACTTTTGCATACTTATGTTTTGCATCACAGAAATGCTCAGTTAGATATTGGTTTTTATGAAATCATGATGCAGAGGATTGCTCTAAATGAATCTTATCAAATCTGATGACAATTTATTTTTCCAATATAGAAAGTAGAAATGATGTTACATTTTTTGTTTTTTTCTGTTTTTAAGAAGGGTAACATTGGGATATGGGTGTGACTATTTTTTAATGCACCACATGTACTAAGCTATACTAGGTCACTAACTTAAATTTTCTAGAAATAGTCTATTTTTGAATAATATTAAAATTGCTTATTCTCTTACTAAGAATAATGCTAAGTATATTCTTAAGTCTGTTTTCAAAATTCAAGAAGAAACTTAAAATATGGAACAATGAGCTAGAATAAACCTGAAGATGATTCTAGTTTTCCTACTATTAAAATTCAGTTTCTATCCTTTTAAGGATGTTTAGGCCCTGTAGCTGAGGGGCTAAAATATGACTCCAGAAGACTAGGGCAGGTATGTTCATACTCGAATAATCAGACTGTGCCCTACCTTCTTTCATCTATGTCCTCCTGTCCACCATAATAAGAACAGGATCATGCCAAGAACTTCAGTGGAAAGAACACTGGCCTAGGAGTCACACACCAGATTTAAGTCCAAATATAGTTACAGTTTCTACATGATCTTGGGCAAGTCATTTCAGGTCTCTGTGCTCAGATTTGGAATCTGCAAAATGAGTAACAAGGTCTGATACCCTTTTCAGCTTTAACTGCCTTTGCATCTAAGTTTGGTGGCTTAAGCATCTGGAATTCTAGGTGACAGAAAGTATGGTAGATTGAACTATTGGCCCTGATTCTTCATTCCTTCTGCATCCACACTCTTGCCATGGCTTCTTTGTAAGCAGAACATATTTCCCTGTCTCTTGATTTTGGGCTTGGTCATGTGACTTCTTTTGACTAATGGGGTATCAATAGATATGACACAAGCAGGGCTCAAAATATACATTATTTCTTATCCCCCTTCAGTTAAGACTGGAACATTTTATAAAATACATGTTTGCAACAGAGTGCTCTAATAGCCAGGTCATAACTAGGGTGATCATACATCCCAATTTTCCCATGTCAATCCTGATTTACATCTGTTATTCTGGTACAATGGTTTAGCTCCCTTGGCTCTCAAAAGTGGGCTGATTTAGATTATAAATTATATAGTCACCACATAAAATCTTGAAAATGTACCTGGGTAAGCCACAAGATTACTAAAATAGCAGAGCCACAGTCTTCTCCCAACAACCACCCCCATGTGCCTTCTTTGGACCATGGGGATTCCCAGGGTAAGGAAAAAGTAGCCAGTATCCCTGCTTACTCTTCAAGTGATCTACATCCTGAGTGATCCCCCTTTCCCTCAAACCATTTGAGGAAACCTAAAGTAGCTAATAACTAGAGAAAGTCTGGAATTTCCAATCTCAACTATAGTGTTGAATATGCTTGCACCAGCCATTTCCCTTATGGTAAGGCCTATGAATCATTGCATGATTTGCTTGTTGACAGAACAATGTGGTACACTTTCTATCATCCAGTCAAGAAGGTCCTGGCCCATAGACACATAGAGATACATGCATTTTTAGATTTTCATCATGATCCTAAAGGTTCATTCCACTGACATCTCTCCTCTCATTTCCTAATGCCCTCAGGTGAGAAGTGCCAGGGAAGAGGAATCCCAGGACCCCAGCCTGCTACTGGTAGGAAGTGTCAGCCAAACAGTCTCAGGAGGCCTCATTTTGGAGAATGGTACCTTCAGAGCCGACATTTCCCCATGCTAGAACGGAGCATGAGTATACCCTCTACAGGAGTCCCAGGATTGTCGGCCATCTTCTGCCAAAGACGTTGCTCTTCCCCTTGAGAGTCCATCCAATCCACATTCTTTCCATGGCTCACACCTAAAGGGAAAGGGGAATATTATACTTCACAAATGAAATGTTTTAGTTTTTTGGAAGACACCTATTAATTAATCTCTGAGGGGGCCTTTTAACCACAAAGCCCTTCACTGGCTTCTTCTCACTTACCATAGGTCTAATGAGTGGTGTTAGAATAAAATATACATCTTTTGCAGACTGCAGTACTCTCCTCTGCCTAGATCTTGAGAAACAATCAGGATGACCCTAGTGGCTCATTTCTTCCCCACTTTGGTAGTGTAGCAGAGAGCTGGTTCATTTGGACTAACGTTAACATGAGAGAATAACAGGCTGAACTGGGCTCTGAGGCTCTTCCTTTCTAACAAGGCCAATTCTCTGACCTGGGGAGTTCTCATTTTTGTGGTATAGATATTCTTGGCTCTACTTAATCTGTAAATAAGTAGAGCATCATAGGGGTGGGGTCATTCTCAACAGGAATGTTGACTATGATGCATATAAAACATTTATGTCTGGCCCAAACAATGGGATAATGAGACTTTGGGAGGAGCTACATGTGCTACCCTACTATAAATTTTCCTCTAATTCTCCCTGTTATAGTTGTGTCTTGTGGCACAAGTGGTATGTTTCCATGTTTTAAAAACATTAAAAGTATTTCCTTTCAACTAATGTGAGTAATGGCTGCAAATTCTGTACAGAAATGAGAAGAGGATGAAGTAAAGTTGGTCTCAGAAGTCTTTCTCTCCCCTATCAGAAGCCTCTGTTTTTTGGTAATCCTCTCCTGAGCAAAACCCAAAGTAAAGCCCAAGAAAGCAGTTAAAATTTACTTATACTAAAGTGTAAATGATATTTTGTGAAAAGAATGAATATAAAAAGTATACATCCCAAACTTGTAGTTGAAGGATACAAAGTTCTGCAGTAGTATTTTTATTTTATTTTATTTTATTTTATATTTCATTTCATTTCATTTCATTTATTTTACTTTATTTTATTTTTAAAAGACTTTGTTTATTTTCAGAGAGAGAGAGAGAGAGAGAGGAAGGGAGAAAGAGAGGAAGAGAAACATCAATGTGTAGTTGCCTCTCATGTGTCCACTACTGGGGACCTGGCCCGCAACCCTGGCATGTGCCTCGACTAGGAATCAAACCAGTGACCCTTTGGTTCACAGGCTGGCACTCAATCCACTGAGCCACACAGCCAGGGTAGTATTTTTATTTTAAAATGAACATATCTTTGGATAGAGGCATGGAACATCTGTGGAAATTTCAGGAGTCAGCAAAGCTGAAACTATATTTATGCCTACTATATAGCACACATTCAGGAACTACTCCCCAGCCCCATGCCCAGTCACAGACCATCTGAGAGTCCTTACCACTTCCAGTATTCAGACGAACTCCTCCCAGAAAGATGTTGCTGGAAAAGGCCTCCTTGTCCCAGATGGTAAGTTCTAGGCAAACATTCTTTATATCCAGGGGATACAAGCCACTGAAGAAGAAAGTGTGATTCCACTGAGGGTTAACACTTTTTTTTATTACCAGAGTTTTGTGCTTGGTGGCTTTGCTATCATCAGGGAGCAGGTAGCTGCAGGAGAAAATTCAGTCAAGCCATCAGTGAAGCAGTAGGCAGAAAAGGGAATCCTTAAGTACTGTTTCAATTTCTCATAATTCCTGGTGTGTATCGGTATGTGTAAGTGTGATATATGTATTGGATTTCCTCTCTCCCAGATTCTTAGATGCATAAATCTGGGTTTATTTAGTGGGATGGTTTACTATTTAAAGTGGGTAAATAGTAAAATGCTCACACTCTCTTTTCTAATCATATTTTGGTCCTTCACTCATCTTGAAATGAGAATGCCTCCTGTAGTATACACAGTTTAATGTCCTGCCTCCTGTCTTCTTTGGCCCACTTGTGAGCTGACTTGAAGCCAGCATGCTGACAGCTTCTAACCTTAAGAGCATGTGTCTTTTGGCTTTTCCAGTTAAGGACTCTCTCAAGCTGTGTGAGCTGACTCAGCTTATGTGCAGGGAGTCCTGGGATTAGTAGGGATTTAATGTCTCCAGGACTGTCAATCACTCAGTTTTAGAAATTGGTAGGTGAGCTTCCCTATCTTTTGAAGGGACAATGCTAAGGTACATTCCAGAGTTCCTTCATGCTTTCCCCACTGGAATTATGCCCACAGCAGTAAACTTCCTATAACATATTTTACCAGCTTTCTCCCCTCTTCCCCATCTCATTTTCTTTACTCTTACTGGTGCTTCTTGGACTCTCTTCTCAAATAAAACACCTGCACCCCAGGCCTTCTCTACTATGGTCAAAACCCTGTTTTTGACTACAGTAGAGAATGAGGTTCTAGGTACCTGATGAATCAGAAAGCAAGCTTTAGAGAAGAAGACATATGGGTATGTAATTAGTACATCAAACAAACATGGAAGATGCCACAAAACAAATGACCTTACAATAAAAAGGATACATTGCTATACTTGACATTTCATTTCATGTACCAAGCAGAGACTACTTGTCTCCCAATATTCATTCTCTCCTTATTATCATTTTTAAAAGAAAAAACTTCATTTTTTTAGTTTGGCACAAGATTGCCCAGAATAAATACCAAATTCCCCAGCTTCCCTTGCAGCTTGTTTAGTCATGCAACTAAATTCTGGCCAATAGGATACAAGAAGTAATTTAGTATGAACTTCTGGGAAACATCTTGCCAGACAGAATATGGCTATCTTGTCTCATGAGGTGAACACCATAACAAGATAGAGGAAACCTCTGTCTCTGATTATCATGATCCTTCCACACCTGCCCTACACACTTTACCTTTAATCTTTGCTTACATGCAAGAGAAAAAAATTTTTTTCTTGTTTAAGCGACTCTTAAGCTGGGTCACAGATAGCTAATATTAACTAATATATTTTATAATATTAAACTTTATATAAGGACCTATTCTTGCTCTCTCCTGCTCTTTTATAAAAATCTGAGGTCCCTTTAAAGTCATTTCAATGTTGAAGTGTAACTAGGGAAATAATTTACGAGAAAGTTACTGGCTTTTTCAAAAATTATAGAAAAAGGATACCATTCTTTGTTATCTCTGCTTCATAAATGTTTAACATAATAAAGTAAAAACTATTAGAAGGGATGTTAAGTCAACACTGTGAGACCATAATGAGGGAGCTGAAATATGCTGGATGCAGGCTGAAAGCTAGGAAAACAGTTCTCTCTATTGTTTTAGATGGAAGAGCCACCATTCAAGGGTAGCTCTTTCTCAATACATTTCAAATAAACCTCAAAGCCCTCACTGTCTCATGGATCACAGATCCTTTTATCTCCCATGAAGTATCATCTAAAATGAACTATAACAAAATTACCCCTTGACAAAGCTATCAGAAGTGCCTCCTGACTTCACCGCTGTCAAATTCTTTGCCTCTTTGATGAACACTTCTAGTATTCCTCCAGAGGGTATAGGTGGCTCCTTCTTTCCCCTTTTAAAGGTCTTCTTTCCTGCATGAGTCATCAAAATGAAAGGGATGGAGAGAGTGAGACAGAAGGGCAGGGGGGGGGGGGACGGGAAGAGGAGGAGGGAGATAGACCATGAGTTATACTTCAAAATTTACAAAAATATCTACTAAGATTTATTTCATTTGCTGATTGAATCGGGTCTTAATATTATTGTATTTTTCCAAGTATTATTTAAATGTTTATACCCCATTGGATTTCTTCTAGATAGGTTTCATTTGTGGTTATAAGTTTAAAACTTTCAGTATTACCCTGCAACATATATCTTTTCACAGGGTATAAATGAATAAAATGGAAAAGACCCTGAGAGTTGCTTGGGCCACATTGGAATGAACCTATTCAATCCTTGCAATATCCCTATGAAGTAAGGAAACTGAGGCCGAGAGATAATAAGTTACTTGCACAAGGTCACAATGAAGTGGGTGATAGTGAATGGAAGGACACAGGAGACTGCCTGTAGGATTTGATGGAAGGAGCAAAGCAAAATAGATTTATTTTGTAAAAGATTTTATTTATTTATTTTTAGAGGGGAAAGGAGGGAGAAAGAGAGGGAGAGAAACAACAATGTGTGTTTGCCTCTCACATGCCCCCTACTGGGGACCTGGCCCACAACATAGGCATGTGTCCTGACTGGGAATTGGACCAGTGACCTTTTGGTTCACAGGCTGGCACTCAGTGCAATGAGCCACACCAGACAGGGTGCAAGAGAGATTTAAAAGTTGACTCCATGTGGATTTTTCCTTTACATTCTGTGTTCTAGATCAACTTCTTCCTCAAGACTCACTGAGTAGCTCTGAATATCATAAATCCATACAGCAATTAGCTATACAGCTACTCTATCCTGGAGAAGATCCTATATCTCTAGGACTTCTGGGAAACAAATCTCACCATTAAGTCTGCTTTCTAAGTATGAACTTAGAAACCCGCATCCTTCCCCATATATAGTTTATACTTCTCAACTCTCCTTGAAAGTCAGTGACACCTAAACCTTTAAATTTCAAATGTATAATGCAAAAGTAACAGTCCAAACAATTCAGGATCCCTATTCCCACAGTTCTAGGGCAGAATATTCTTGATCAAAGTCATTGATTTTTTCTTCACCTTGAGGTTGTCCTGGCAGAAACATCAGGTTCTCTTCTGGGGGAATGTAACGTAAAACAACTGTCAGTTCTCCTTTGTACTGAAGGCCAATGTCAGGAGATAATTCCACCTGGCCAAGGGGAGACATGTGAAAAGAAAATGTGAGAATGCTTGTTTTGTTATTTTGTAGCCCATGTTTGTACATTTAGTTGGTGGCTTAAGTATAGCAATCCATTCCTATTCAACTATGTTAGCACTTACTGGCTTAAGAGATGTCTTAAGTATGAGAAAAGAGAGGCTGGAAACTCTATGAATACATCTGCATATAAATTTTAATATTAAAGTAAAAAGAATTTGAGAGATGTTTAACACACATTTGGTCAGTCAATAGATACAGAGTGCCTGTGATGCATTGAAAACTAGACCATCACTAAACATACATATATGATAGTTGGGGTATGAGGCAGGGATAAAGATACCACCGAAAATAGCCCCATAAGGTACTTCTTCCTGTTTGCCCATATACTTTCCTAAGTAACTAAGAAGGGGAAAGTAAGCAGTAATGTTTGATTCACATTGGGCTGCGTGCCACCCATTATAATTCACATCATTAAAATTCAATGTGGAAAAACTGGTTCACTGTAACATTGTTGGTGGAAATGTAAAATGGGATAGCCACTTTGGGAAACAGTTTTGCAGTTTCTTAAAGACTAAACATTTAATTGCCACACAACCTAGTAATTACACTCTTGGGCATTTATCCCAGAGAGAGAAAAGATTATATCCACATAAAAATCTGTATAAAATATTAGTATCACCTTTATTTGTAATAGTAACACACTGGAAACAACCTGGATGTACTTCATCAGATGAATGGTCAAATAAACTGTGATATATCCACACCATACAATAAAAAGTAATGACTAGTGATGCGCACAACTTGGATCTCTATTAAATTATGGTGAGTTAAAAAGGGCAGTCTCAAAAGGATACATACTATACAATTCTATTTATATGACATTCCTCAAATGACAAGATAATAGGTACAGAGAACAGATTAGTGGCTGCTAAGAGTTAGGGATGGTGTGGCAGGAGGGAAATGGGTGTGGTTATAAAAGAACATGAGGGATTTTTGTGATGATGGAACTCTTCTGTATCTTGGCTGTGGTGGTAGATACACAATGCTACATATGTGATAAAATTACATAGAACTAAATACACAAACACACACAAAGGAAAACTGAGGAAATCTGAATAAAATTGGTAGATTATATCAATGTCAGTATCTTGACTGTAATATCAGGGGAAACTAGGTAATGGCTATATAGGATCTCTGTGTATTATTTATTATAACTTCATGATGATCTACAAGCATCCCAAAATCAAAAGTTTAAAGTTTTAACTGCCAACCCAGAGCCTTTGTTCTGAAGGCCTCCTACTTGCCACTGAGTCATCTGAACTTTAATTTTTCATAAGTAAGATAAGAAAAGTAATATGATTTATAAGACTCTTCTTTCAAAAACCTGACTCTTGAATACTGAGTCAAGGGTTGAGAACTGCTCTCTTCTGAGAGAGGGCAGACTGAAAGAATTCAGGAACTCCAACATTCACACAAAAGTCAGAAGCCATTCAAACCTCAGCAAAAAAAGACCAAAAGGAATCCTTGTCTGACTGTCTTTCCTTTTGGTGGTAGTAAAACTTATTAGTAAGTTGGAAAATCATTTAAGTATTTTATTCAACCAATTTACCAGGGGCAAAAATCAGATTAGATGGTAAAATAGACTCTCCATCTAATATCTGATTCACCTGATCAGATTTAATTTGATTATTTTAGATCAAATGCCTTGTAAAAGGGCTTCTCTTATTGTTTTGAAGTTGCAGTAAATTTTAGTTTATGTGAGCATCATAAATGAAAAAATTATAATGGATATTATGGCAGATTAAAGAAGTCATGACTTTTTTGGATACTATAGTCAATGAGAGGTGGAGTGTTTGTCCTCCCTCTTTGGATCTGAATGGGCTCTGTGATTGCTTTGACTGGTAGAATACGGCAGAAATGACAATATGCCAATTTCAGGGTCTGGGCTTTAAGATTAATAGCTTCTACTTTCTCTCCTGTAATGGATATTCTTGGGGTGTTCCCTCCGGAAACCCATGATAGAGGTCAAAGCCAAATGTAGGTGCACCTATTGTCAGGGCCGAGTTCCCAACTGGCAGCCAACATCAAGTGTGAGACAACCAACTTGAACAACCAAACCAGGCAAGCCTTAAGATAATTTCAGCCTCACCTTCCCATCTGGCTGCAACCACATGAGAGACCTTAATTGAGAAACACATAGCTCAACCAAGTTACCCCACAGAATAACGAGCAATAATAATAAATTACTGTTTTATGCCACTAAGGTTTAGAATAGTTTTTTATACAGATGGGAGAAGGCTGTATTTGCCCTTGGCTGAGATCTTTAAGTAGAGAAATATGTTGGTAGGAAAGTGGTATGTGCAGGTGTCATATACTAACATATAGTATCTCTATATGGAAATGTATCTCTATTTCCATACTAGTAGGAATTGAAACATGCATTATTGGGATTTATTGATATTCTATTGGTTTTCAGCTTAAATTTAAATATACTGGTGACTTTATATAAATATAGTCATCAAATTTTGTGAAAGTATAAAACAATAAACATGAAGTCTTGTAGCATCATGATCACATACAAAAGAAAACCAGAGGGAGTCATCTTGTACCCTGCACATATCTAGTGCTTGGGGAATTTTTTATATTCTTGCAAGGAATTTCCAAGGCACTATCTTCTCCTTGTATACCACCAGCCAACTCCTGCTCAGACAAAAATTGCAGAATTCAATTCAACCAACACATTTGAAATGCCTTCTTGTAGTAGTTCTTTTAAGGCATTTTGCCAAGTGGTATGGGGACACCAAGACACAGACCCTGCTTTCAATGAGTTTTCAGTCTATCCAGAACACATATAGGAAATAGCAGCTCTATTCTTCTTCCCTTTTTTTAAATGATTCATCAAATTAATTAACGCTCTCCATTCCCAATGAAGAGCAGGCTTGTCTCTACAAAGGCCATGCATGTCTGCTCTGATCAGTTGAACTGCATGCTCATCAAGAGTCAGCTTCTTTAGTCTCTTGAGGTCTTTATGCCAGGAAGGAATATTTGTGGTTCTAATTGTATAATTTAATATTGTATAAACTTAAAACTACAAAAAGATAGCTGTTACTATAAATATTAAGTTGACTGCTTTAGAAAAACTAAAGATTTAAAAGTAAATTTGCTGTTGGATTATATTTGGGCTTGAAGCTATAAAAGACTAGAAGAAATCATGAATATTTAGGAATATTTTGTATTTGGGTTACTTTGAAAGTATTCTTAAATTCTTGTTTCCCTGCAGAGAAATTCAAACTAGAAACTATTCATGATGATACATCAGGGGTAGAATTTATGCCAAGAATATATGACAGAATTTTAATTACTGAAACAATACTCATATAAAATGAATCGTCCCTATATTAGAAAACTTGAAAATGAATGCACATTTATTTAAGTTAAAATAAATGTTTAAGAAATGCATTGGGGTATGCATGTGTATGTATATGATTTATGACTTTCTTTATTAATTGATCCTGATTCTCCTGGGATTCTACTACATAGCAAACTCAATGTCACATAAACAATGAAAGTTGCTTCAATTAAGTACAAAGAAACTATTGTGAGAAGAAAGAGAGTAATCCTGATTGGGATAAAGAGGTGGCCCTTGCTTGGTCCTTAAAGGATAAAGAGAGATGATGCTAGATGAATATGGAGTGAGAAGAAGGTTAGTTTGGTTCAAGAAGGCAGTATGAGCAAAATACAGTGGGGACTGTGTAGATAGTGTATAAGAAATAGTAGAAAGTAAAGTCTAGTTAGAGATGTGTGTACAGGAAGGTGGTAGTAAGGAAGATGGAAACAAGGCATCTTTCTCCAGAAAACACTAAGACATGAACTTATGTTATAATGTTTTATTAGGAGGGGTAGTGGGGTATTGGGATCAGAAAAGGAAAAGAGGTTCACAAAGTTGTGGTATTAGGCAAAGTTTCATGAAGACTAACTTTTGCTCAGTCCTACAAGGGGAGATATGAAAACAAGACAGATCACATTCTCACAGATCACATCAAAGGCAATAAAGTGAGAATGTTTATGTTCCTTCTACCTTCAACCCCCAGGAGACTTAAATACCCAGGTTTTTTCATGCCCATAGATCAAAACCACTCCAGTAGCCTGAGGACTCCCCTCCTACAAAGACTGACAGGTGTTGGCAGGAGGGAGTGAAAATTATGGGCAGCCATGTATGCCTGAAAATGGGGATATGGGAAGAGCACTGACATCCTCCTTTGCTACAGAAGGCCAAGCCACATCAAGGGAGCACTGAGTGCCAGGGTGAGGTTTAGGGTTTATTCAAACCACATTAAAAGCAGCTGGGTCTCTGAGCAGGGGTGTGACCTAATCAGATGCCTACTATCTTCTGTTTTTTGAAGAGAGAGCCCCTTTCCATCAGAGTAGAAGCAGTATTCACAGTGCATTTACAGGTCTAAGATGGGATGATAAATTATAAACAAATGTCTGCCAAAACTGCCCAATAGAGAGACAACCTTTTAGCTAGATAGGTAATAATTCCACAGGAACTTACATTTATTCTGTCTGAAGGCAGAACAGAGAAATTTTCCTTGGAAAACGACAAGCTTGCTGTTGATTTTCAAAGGTCCTTGAACCTATAATAGCACCTTCTGGGAATGCATGAATGGCAATTTGTACTAAGAAACCCTTGTTATCTGACTACCTAATATGCCTTTCAGAAAAATAATGAGTTAATACTTCTAAGCAAGTTCATGTTATGCATGAAATTATACCATCAGACTACTTTACAGTATGTTCAGCATCTTGAGTTTTATCTGGGTCTGTATCAACCTCCTGACTGACTTAGCACTGTAAGACTTAACTAAAACAAAGGTAAGTGTCAAGGGAATTCCACTAACACAGAGTCAATAAGAAATAAGGGACTATGTTCAGTATTGCCACTGTGAAAATGTATCTATTTCCAAAAGCTTGGGGACTATTAATTTTAATAATTTTGATCCTCTATTACTAAAGAAATTGGTTCCTGTAGCTGACAGTTCACTTCCTTAGCTGGAAAATCTACAACAAACATCAAGTCTCTGGGGCTGCTCATACTATAGCTGCAGCTGAAGTGACTACTGCATCAAAATGACTAGGAATGAAGTGACACCGCTGATAATCAACCACCACATGGAACCCAGCTCAGCCTGAAAGTGAGCCACCAGTGAAATGGGAGGCAGCATACAGAGCATATTTTTGCATGGATTTCCATTCCCCTTCATTTTTGGAAGGCATGGTAGCTAAACAAGTCCAAACCTGCATCCTTCCCTTCATATGTGTCAGAAAAAGCTTGGCAGAGAAAGATGACATGGATTAGAGACACTAACTTAATTTTGGGTTCCCCAGAAGTGAACTCTTAGGTGAGGATTCTTACATGCAAGTGACTAAGAAAGTCCTCCAAAGATAGACCAGTGAAGGGGTGGGAAAAACAGGTATGGAAAGGGGAAGGAGCCAGGCAAGGGCAGAAACTGATACAGCAGGAAAGCTCTGAAGTATAAGTAATGCCTTGGAGTTTTTTCCACACTCAGTAAGGGAAATGAGCTTTCAGACCCTTCCCCCACCTCACCTGTCAGGTGTTGGCTTTCTGCTCATGTGGAAAAAAGCTATGATAGCCTGGGGACATCCTTCAAAAGAGTCTCAGGTGGAAGCTATTGAAAGCAAAACTCCCAACAGACTTGGTGAAAGGAATCCATGGTCATTAGGCAGAGAATCAACTGCATCCCATGGACATTAAACACAATGAGAACTTTTCTACCTTGAGCAGGCTTATCACAAGATGCTTCTTTCTTACGATAATAGAAAGTGAAACCACTCAATGGCAATGTGAAGGTGATCATGGGGAAAAGCTGTTGCTCCTTGAGTGCAGAGGAGGCCTGGGAGAGGCCCAGGAGAGCTTAGATATCCCAACTGCAACCATTTCCAGGAAACTAACTGGGAACACTTTAAGCTGGTTTCCAAAGAGCCCCAATATGTTTTAATGTTGAATTTATGACAGGAAAATTAATTACAGGTACTAAAAGGCATGTTACTCATCCTTCATGTGTGTCATGCATCATGTCTTAGACATTTTCTACTATGATTCCATGATGCTCACCCATACACACAAGGATGAAGTGATAGGAGATTGTCACATTATGTGTTATCCTTTATGATGAGACTTTTCATTCAATTGCAAGAGATGTAGTGCTGTAATGATCAAACATTTCCCATAATTAATGTCACAAGAATGTTATGCTATCATGGAATTATTTGTTGTTATTATTGTACTTTGTATTTCTATCAGATTTATGTTAGTCATGGGCTTGCAGTTATTTTATTTTAAATATTTTTATTATATTTTTGTCATTTTTATCCTCAGCTAAAGTATACTTCCTAAAGAATTTTCCATTAGTTATTTACACCATGTTTGAGATCAACACTTATAAAATCCCACTAGAAAACTGTATTTAGTTTCTGAGTCTCAGACTCATATAAAATGAGGATAATTATAACTTAGCTCACAATGGTTGTTGTAACCATTAGATGTGAACAATCTTGCTATTGATGATGATCACCAATTGTTGCTGTTGTTGATGCCCAACTTTTGTTTTTTTTTTTCCTGTCTTGCATCCTCTCACCGTTAATTTAGTACTACTGTGTCTGGATTTCCTTTGAGGCAATACCACCCTTAGGACCAGGGTATATTCTGATTATCTTAAGCCAATCAATGTAGCTCACTTCCCTAGTCATATTGTCAGCTCAGGGTGGGCAAATAATATAATTAGGATTGGGAGAATCAGGCTCAGGGTATTGGTTGTACTATTTGAAGAGGAGGAAGTCTCTTCTCCTGGACAGTGTAGCTCAAGGATGGGTGGCTTGAAGCTGTTGTAGTGTACAAAAAAAGGCATACCTGGAGCTAATGAGAGAGGCAGGCACTGCATATAGTCTGAAAATGAAGCCAACACAGAGAAGAGCGACCAGGAGATTCCAGTGCCTTGATAAGATCTGAGCATCTGGATCAAGCAATGCTTGATAATCACTGGCCAATAATTTCCTTTTACTTTTTGAGCAGTATGAGCTGAGGTTTCTGTCAATTGCAATACAAGGACCACAATGTAACATAATATTACCTAGTATTTATTGAGAGCTTACATTATGCCTGACATAATACTGTGAGCATCACATAAAATGTGTATTCAAGCCTCACAGCACCCCTGTAAGCTATGTCTAATTATTCTATCAGAAATGAGGATGCCAAAGTCTGGGATGTTAAGGAATTTGCCCAAGGTCAAACAGTTGTGAAGCTGCCATGATTGAACCCAGGAAGTTTGAAGCCATTATCTTCACCATCATGTGGAGTTTTTTGCCTCTCTATATAAAGAAAAATGTTTGGCTGACTCAGACTCTGGCTCAAGAGGTCTGCCACATTGTGGATGAGGCACAAGAAATTCACACAGACTATTGAGTCCTGTGGAGGAAAAGGGACAGCATGGCTCCTCTCTCAAGGGGAGAAAAAGCCTTGGCCCTTGCCATGACAGGCCTTTATTTCTTTTCTGGGCCCATTACATGATGGTCCTCATTTACTATGCACAGGTTCACTTTAGGTGGTTACCTTTTACAGAAAACAAAGGAGATGATGCTGCTAATCACATCACAGAAGAAGGGTATTTGCAAATGCAAAGAGAAAAGTGGTTGAACCAGTTACACTCCATACTAGGGAGTTTTCACATAGACTTTGGGAAGTTACAGTAAGCACTTGCTGCCTCAATTCAGAGTGAGGGAGTTTTAGCAAAAGCAAGTCTCAAAGCGGCCTAGGTACATTGCAGGTCTGATTCCCCATGGGAGAACCTATCCATGGGCATGGGTCCTGTCTGGGCCCACACCACGCAGAACAGCCTCCTATATTTGGTTATGCAAATTTGATCTTGTTCCCTCATTTTTAACTTATCATTGTACATGTAGAAAGACTCCTGCTATATTGAGTTAATCCAAGGTACTATCACTCTGGTTTATATTGTCAAGTTCTAGAACCAGCCTTAAGATTGTTTTTCTGACAATAACTCAAGACCTGGGTTATGAATCTCCAAAGTAGAAAAGTAGGAAACCAGATACATTAGCTACTGGTCACTTACTCATGGGAGCCAAGGCAAGACCACTCCTGCTTATGTATGAATTGTAGAGAATAAGGAACAGAAAGAATGTTTGAGACTGATCTTGCTCTATGGATTTGTTTTTGTCCATGTGAAAATGAATGATTTCTCTTTCTAATGGGATCATATCATGTATTCATTTTGTTTATCCATAGAGACCTCCAAATGATGAATACATTTTTAGTAAATCATATTAAGAATATATATTATGTAGTTTGTGTTATACAGCCAGCCTGTATTAAAGAAAGATTTCCAAAACAATATATTTACATTTATTATATTATTCCAAAATTAGCTGTACTGTTCTTTCAGATTATCCTGTGAAAATTGGAAGTCATCAGATGCTTTAGGCCAATGACATCAATTTGACTTAGAACTTGACTCACTGCATAACTGTTTGACTAATCTGGAAGAATTTCCTACCTTGGGCTGTAGCACAAACCACTCATCGCTTGGATTTTCAAAGTTCCATGAGTCAAAAGGAATCTCTACCTCCCCGAGGAAACTGTTATGTCCAAATCGATCATAATGCCAGACCGAGAGCTGCAGCGTTCTTGTTTCCAGTTGGCTATGGCTGATGGTGTACTGCAAATGAGATTAACAACATCACATTCCATATGGAAGTCTCTGCCCAATTTTAGGACAGGTTAAAAATTTACTTCCAGCATTTTTCAGATCAGATGCATTAGTAATATGCACAATCCAAACACAGAAAAACTTTAGTTTTCTTTGTTTCTGCTACAACTGAGGTAAACTCATTTTGTGTTAGACCTAGCACTGAAAGATATATCAACAAGATATTTAGGGGGAAGTCAATAAACTTCAGATATTGCATACAAAGTATTAGGGGATGAAGCTTGTCCCCTTTCCAGTTTTACTTGGTTTTTGTTTGCCTAATGTTTTTTCAACTTCTACTTTGTAAGCTTGAGGTTTAATATATCAATTCTTCAAATTCTCTGTTTTATTTTATTCATAATGAGAACTCCCAAATCCAAAAAAAATGTATTGACAGTGAGATACTTCCAAACGCCAAACCTCATAAAGTCCAGCCTAAGTGCAGGGATGAAAATATAAATATGAATAATATAAATATGGAGAGAACAGAAAGAAAATATTGCTCTGGTAGCTTTTCCTTTTCCAGCAAAATGTTATCCAGGGCCATGTGCCCACATACCCTCCAACCTTCTGTTTGTTTTATGTAACTACAACCTAGAACATTCTTTAGAATGACTGATTCCTGAACTTGAATTTGTATCTATACCTGTTCCTTACTGTTCCTGACATGATTAAACTTGGCTCTCTCCTTCCTGAATTTGCCATGGTACTCTGTTCATCTATTCTGCATGGGCTCTGCCCTGCTCTATTATAACTGCTGGATTCACCCTCAGCCTATACTATTCATTCTCCTTTTTATATGTCTTGATATCAGCTCCTGCTTCTACACATAACCCCACTAACACATGACCCCATTCACCAACTTCCTGCTATGGTGGCCTTTGAATCCATCACTCTGGGCAGAAGATGCATAAATTTCCCTGTGACTGGCAATAATGTCTACACTGTAGTCTCCCTGGATCTTTCATACCAGGCTAAATTATTTCAGAGTAAGAGAAGGTGTTATGACCTGGAAGCCCATGGGGGAAAAGAATTTCTTTAGGACTAAAGCATGGGTCATATTTTATCTAGGCTACATTCTCTGATATTTATCAAACCTAACTCTGCATCTCCCCTGTTCATTAACCACAAGCCTAAATTTAGCCAAATTCTGAAATCGTAACAAGAGACAGCACACATTCATGCAATATTAGCAGAACAATGGGTATGTACAAAGTGACCTGCTAAATCAGTGTCAAAAATGACAAATTTTCTTTTATGGGAACTAGAAAAAATAGTTTTGCTAAGGGCAAAACATATTTTTGGGACAAGATGTGCCAGCTCAGATGCAATTTTGCTCGATCATCTCTACTCAAGGTGCAACTTGAGCAGCAGCAGAGAAATAAACAGAGTAAGAGTGGTTTACATTTTTTCTTTTCTAAAAATTGTTAGGAAAGCCAAGAGTATTACATTAATTTATTCAAACTGCACTTTTCTAGAATACACATAAGCCCTGACATGCACATTTTCTATAGTTATTTCTAAACCAATGAGGCTGTGAACAGTATCACTTGTGTTACTATGACAGACTATTTATTTACCTTTAGTGTTTCATTGAATTCTGGATTGGTGCCTGTTCTGATTTTGGTCTTGCGCTTATTGTTTCTAGACTTGTCAGGAAGGAGGTATGACTTGACATAACTGTAGATGATAAAAGAGGAAAGTAGTTATTGGGAAACCTCTACTGTGCAAGAAATAGTCAGGAAATTTATTGAATAAAAGAGGTAAAGGGAATAGGCATATAAACATAAGAGACAGAACCAAAAAGAATTAAGTCTACATAATGGAATACCTTAAAAACAACTCTGGGCTTCCAATAAGAGAGAAGCAAGAATGAGTAGTGGTAAGGAGTATGGGCTCTGGAGTCATGCCAACTGGGTTTGAATCACTCCCTGTCTTATTAGTTTTGGTGAATTCAAGAACTTACTTATGTTCTCTGTTCCTCAGTTTCCTCATCTATAAAACTGGAACATTAACAGTACCTAACGTACGGCATTGTCAGGATTAAGTCAATTGACACATACAAGGAGCTGACATATTTTACACCTCAAGAGGAAATATAATCTATTATAATGATCATTAGTGTTGCTAAATATTATGGGGTTATATTCCTCTCTATTCAAATGTCAGGACTTCTGATGAGTGGAGTCAATGGTAATATGCGAATGAAGGAAAATGGTGAAAAAGGGGAAATAGAAAATAACAACCTAAGTCACAATAGCAATTCTACCTAACACCTTGACTTAAACTATGCCAGGAGCCTCCTGGAGCAGGGGCATCATGACAGACTCAGAAATGTAGACGTATAAGATTCTACCAGAGTCCTGAAGCACATCTATGGGGGCTTTAGATAACTAACCCCTTTCCATGCTAGTCTAAATGATTATATTTGTCTCAAAGCCCTCTGATATTTAGCTGAGGAAATATAGGGAGCAGTCTATATTCAGAATCTATATTCACTTATCTATATTAAGATACTTGAAAACAGCTTTGTTGAGTTGTTTACTGAACCTAGGTCATCTAGTATTGTATATAGAAAAGGGGTCACATAGCTGGCCTGAGAGCGCTATCCTTAGAAATGCCTGCTTACAAGGTTGGTCCTTGGCTAGCATCTGGGCACTGGGATTTTAGGAGGGTTCTCATCATTCCCAGAACAGATGTAGTTTAGTCACTGTGACTAAAATTTGTAAAAACAGTATGGTTTATGCTGAACATCTGTTTTCTTTGGAAGATTAGAATTTTGCTATGTGACTAGTTGAGTCTCTAAATGGGCCTCCCTGGCAGACATCATTGCACAAGTGTCACAACTTGTTGCTAGAGGAATTAAATGCATCCTGTGTGATTCCACTGAGAGAGAACACTTTTGGAAGGTGAAGACTGAATTCTTCAAAACTTTGACACATATGCCTCTTCCCTTTGCTGATTATGACTACATGTGGAGTCCTGTGGGCCCTCCCAATGAATCATCAAACCTGGCAATGGTATTTGGAACCCTTCACACATTTTTATATCCAGCTCCCTTCCAAGGTGCTATATCCCACACCTGCCCTCTCAGACTGATCCCTGGAATCCTGCAAGCTTCAAAATTGCCCTTTTGAGTTGTTCAATTGGGCTAACAGCTTGGTAATTTTCTCTGGAGGGTTTCCCAGAACAAAAAATTAACTCTTATACATTCTGAGGTATGCCAGCATGTCAGCTTTCTATCTCAAAGAGCTGCTTCTGCATAAACAACAAATATGTCAGTACTAAATCATGTTGACTAAAAGCTTCTTAACAATCAGGTAACCACAGACATAACCATTATACATGCACTTCAGAGAATATTTAGAAGGGTGGCATAGGAGGAAAGTGACAATCAACCTTCAGAGGAGGCTCTGAATGAAGAGGAATGCTAAGAATCTTCTGAAAAAGAAACACACATACTGACAAAAATAATTCAGTGATTGAAATAAACTGAGGAATTTGCTATGTGCTTACGCATCTGTCCTCTGTTTCTTTTCATCTCCTATGGCCAGATTTCTGCAATTCTTGACAACAATGTAGAGCCCGCCAGTTTTGTAGCAGTAGCTGATATGGAGAAGGATTTCACCGCTGACCTTCAAGTTGCCATAGTCTCCTGTTTCACTGTAAACACTCATCATGCTGTTAAGGCTGCTCTGGAATAAACAATATAAAAAGAGGCACTCAGTGTTACACTAATGATCTCTTCACAGAAACCACCTGTTTCATTCAATTATAATTCCTGTTCTTTATAATCAGCAGGGAAGTCTAGGGAAGGGGAAGAAAGCAAACATCACTTATTTTGTTTGTTTTTTTTTTCTGGTGTTGTGTAAAATTTAAGCCTTGGAAAGGACAGTAAGATCTAAGACCATTAGTAAGGAAGAAGGAAGAATTTTCTTTCTTCTTAGTAAGAAAATTGCTAAGAGGAGAAGCATTGCCCTTTTGCATTAATGAATAGCCTTTGTTTAATCATTTTTAAATGAATACAGATTCATTGAGGCATTTCCAATCCCATCTCCTCTGTAAGTCCCTGTAGCTTTCTCCTTTTTCACTGGGAGGCTCAAGGTCAATGCATTTGTCAGGATAAATAAAAGCTCATCTTATATTTGGTGCTAGCAAGAGTTACAGACTTCTCTCTAGGACACTTCCAGAGAGCATCCCATTAGTCTTTGGAAAGCCATATCTGCAGATTTAACAAGGGCACCCCCCAGCAGCTGCATGGCTACTTAAGCAAGGTAAGACCACAGCTTCCTACACCTCTGTAAAATAACAACCCACTAAATAGAACACTAAAACATAAAATAACACACCAACCTATAAATACAATGTTTCAAAAAGTTCAAATGTACCAGAATAAATGAAGGTTCTGATGAGTCACTATTGACAAGAGGTATATTTTCAATCAAATGTAACAAAATTAGCCTTTAGTACCAGAAGCAGGAACTCTGTATATTAGCAATATGACTGTCACAAAAGACCACCTGAAAGGCTTTCATGAGTGACCCAACAGTCTCAAAAGTCTTGTCTATAAACCACTGGGAAGTAAGGACTATGGTAAGTGCAAAGACAGCTTTGACTTTCCACTTTTTCACATATATACAGTGTGAGGCAAAAGTAGGTTTATAGTTGTTCACATGGAAAATAATACAATAACCAATAAATAGTAATACAAGAATAAACTCTGTGTTTCATATACTCACAACTTTAATTATACTTTTGCTCCATCCTGTGTGTATGTGTGTGTGTTGTGTGTGTATATATATAAAAGAAAATTCATTACATCCCTCCAATTGCTCAGAGTACAGACTACTCAAAGAACAGGGTGTGAGTGATGGCTAGTATCTCTTCTAAGCTTAAGTCAAGGGCAAGAGCAAACCAAGGGTGTTATAATTATAGTCATCCTGCCATGTCCACATGTTCCACATGGTATGGGTACTGAGGGAGGGCTGTATTTGGAAATTACAACTTAAAGAGAGCCACTGAGTGACCTAATTTGTCTTTTCTATACCTAAAATAAAGCAACAGAATTGTCATGCTAACAGCTGCCTTTTCAAACTTTAATTGTGTATAAGTTACCAGGGGACCTATTAAAATAAGCATATAGATCTATTCTATCTCAGGTGAGGTCCAAGATTTTGCTTCTCCAACAAACTACTAGGTTCATAGTTTCTGAACTGTGTCCAGGCATCCCACAGCACCACAGCAAACTTACAGGGGCACCATGCATATTTTAAAATTTCAAGGGAAACACAGCGATATCTATCAGGCACCATACAAACTAGTAACAGTAGTTCATAGTGTCAACATTAAATCAAATTTTATTCTTTTCAATGAAATTTTATCTGTCTGAAGCTGAGTTTTTGACAGTTGCTGTGAGAAAAAGCATGTATTGCACAAAAATCAAGGTAGAGTAAGAAATTAAAGTGGTGCTATACAATCACATTCCAAGATTTGACAATTCATGTAGTACCCTACAGATACACACATCCCATTAGCAAGTATTAGGGGCTATTTAAAAATGGAATAAAATATTATTTTTCTCTCAATTTATGTGTATTGTTTTTCCAATGGCTACTAAGTTGTTATAATACCAGTATTTATTAAATTTTTTACCTAAATAATTAATAAATTGGCTAGTCGGGTATTAATTTTGGTGTAGGAGTACTATGAAAGTATCACTGATATACTAGGGGCTCCCTGAACTGACAAAGTTTTCTCTGTTCCAGGTAATGCAATGTTGCTGGTCCATGAACCATGCTTTGAGTTTCAAGGCCTTCAAGAGTAAGCCCTAACTTCCTCATGTTGTATATGAGAACATT
The DNA here is from genome assembly GCF_004126475.2 of Phyllostomus discolor. NCBI lineage: Eukaryota > Metazoa > Chordata > Mammalia > Chiroptera > Phyllostomidae > Phyllostomus > Phyllostomus discolor. Next base: position 22,310,912 of record NC_050198.1, on the reverse strand, counting down.
CTGGCTCACAGGAATTGTTAGCAGTACCAAGACAGACAGAAAGATCTCCAGATTTTTAGTCTGAAGACTTCCCTACCATTCCTCACACTACCTCTTTATATCACTAAGTTGTAACTCATAACATCCCTCTGCAGCCACTATTCAAAGAAGATACTCTGTAAGCAGGGTGTCCCTACAGATGGAAGAAAATTTAAGAACCTGAAAATGTTGAATCTTGGGAGAAATTTAGGCAGTTGAAGCAATTTTACTACTAACCAAACTTCATGCTCTTAACTAGGCTAATGCTGTAATTTAAAATAGAGATATTTATTCTAAAGTTATCTTGTTAGTGGTAAATAATTTTGGATCATGTGTCTTTTGACCGATACTCATATTCTAATGTTTAATGAATGTTCTTTTTGGGAAATACTTAGATTTTGATTTTTTTTACCTTTTAAATGAGAACCTCTGGTTAACTGAATACAAGTAAGAAAAAGATGAATGCTGAAAAAAAATGCCCACCTAATCAGATTTCCCGTACCATGAAATGTGTAAAGGAAAAGATGGAAAACTCACAGTGTCTGAGTCGGCATCAGGCACATTTAGGTAGGTCCACTTCCTGTCAGATCCTGCTTGAGAATTCTTTAAGGAAGTCACCCAAATGTCAAAAGGAAAAAGGGCATTAGAGCAACAGACAGAAATTAGAGAAGCAAAAAGGAAGATTTATAGGCCTGTGGATGGGTACAAGGTCACAGGGGCTCCTGAAGGCTACCTCTTGAGAAAAGCCTTGAACACTAACAGAAAAGGGTATTTATTCTGTTGGTAGTGGGAAGCTATGGACAGTCTTTGAGTAGGAGAGAAACCCATTGAGTATGTGTTTTAGGAGAATAACTGGCAGCAGTGTGGGGGACAATTGGGGAGTTGAGAGTATGGTGGCAGGGAAATGTATCAGCAGAGAATTGAGATATGTATAGGCTTGAGCTGATAGGAGCCTGAATTATGGATTGAATGGGGTTTTAAAACCTGTGTAGGGACCAAGGAAGGAGAGGGAAGCAATCAGGAGCCTTAAAAAAATTCCACACAAAATTAGACTGAAAAGCACTCTGTGGGCAAAGGGCAAGCAGGTGACTGTCACTATCACACATTGTCCCCCAAACACCCATATACCCTTTGGAGATGCACAGAAAATCAACAAGAGAAAGAAGAAACTTCCAGTGCATGCTAGAGAACTGCTTACTGTTGACAGGCCACTTGCTAGGCTGTGGGTATTTGCAGAAAACCTGGAGGACACTAAGTCATCAATGCCTTCTTCAGTCTCTTCCAAGGAGTCCTAAGGAAGGAAGAAAATATCAGTGATCTGATTTACTGCTTTCCTAGAAAGTATTTTCACTTCCAAAACCACTTTCTTTTTTAAATATCTGAAAAATCAGATACAAATATCTAGAAATAGCCCTAGTCCTAGGTTTTTCTCTTGTGCTCTCCATTCAACCTGAATTACAACATCAGAAGAGTGGGATGTCCTTTCCAGTGGAAGCCTTATGGAAAGAACACAAAGTTTAGAATTATACAGACCTGGGTGTTCAATCCCTACCTCCCTGATCTCTAAGGTGATTTACTTTGGGCAATGAGCTTAAGTTATTATTTTTTTTTATTAAAAAAAGTTGGATCTGTGCATGTATGTATCTGGGTGTGTGTATACCAATAAGATGGGAAACTAGATCTCTAAAGTCTTCTCAATAGAAGAAACTATTTTAGACACTAAAATCTTGTCCAAAATCCCACATTTTACTTTTTTTCTCATGTTTTTTTCTTCTTCATGATAAAATTGCTGTTTAAATTCTAGTTATTTAAGCAATACATTTTATAGTAAAATTTTTCAAGCAATATAGATAAGTATAAACTCAGAATTCTCATAACATATTAATGAACAAATTTCAAGATTTTTAGAGTATGGGATATATATCCCATACATACATATACACAAATAAATTTGTATCATCATGCATACTGTTGTTTTTCTTATGGACACCTTTCTCTTTCCTTCTTCTCTTTCCTTCTTCTTACCCTAGGTTAAACTAATATTTTGTATTCTTCTGTACATATTACATCTCTTTCTCCTTGTTTATATGAAAAATCACATAAAATTATCTACAAAAAATCTTTGAGTAATTGTATATAACCTTTACTTTAACCATACTTTTATAAATTTAGATTTTATATATATGTAATTATGTGCTCTTGTTTTTAAAAGTGATTTCATTAAAAATAGGACAAATAGAAAATTACAAAAATCATAAATTACAGATTTATGCCTTAATAAGTCATTAAGGAAGGAGAAGATGGTGGAAGAGTGAATGGAAGTCATACTGACCTCCTCCCAGGGCCAATCTGGAATTACAACTCAATTGTGGGGAAACCACCCAGAACAAACAACTGAGCAATAGTGAGAGAGAAGCTGTATAACTTTGGACAGACAGAAGAACCAGCTTTGGAACAACCTATCTAGTAAGCAGTGTGGTAGAAACTCAAGAGGGATGCTGGGTGCCCACAGGCAGCAGCACCACAGGGATAATTAAGTAGCCAGTTGGATCTCTCTGAGAAGAATGGGGTCTAAACCCTCAGCTAGAATTCCCAGTCTATAGCACCAGAGCTCCAAAAGAGCTCTGTACACAGATAACAACCAGCAGCAAAAAGTGGCAGGGATGCAGAGACAGATGACTGGAGACACAAGAGACATTTAAAGGGCCAACACACAAATTTTCATTTGTAGCCACTTACTCTGGGCTCTGGAAAAGCTGGGGGCAGAGTGGGCTGGTGACACCTAAGGAGAGACTAAGAACTGAGGCTTTGGGGAGAGAATTGAGAGAGGAGATGCTGGGATTCTGGTACTGAGTCATCACCCTTACAGCAGCAGCCATCCTACTCAGGCAGACCAATCCCCTCCAAGCAACAGCAGCCTGAGGGGAAACAATAGCCTCTGCCTCAGGAGGCATTCAACCCCACCCTACAGTGCTTAAACCTGACTATTGAGTGTAGAGTGACTAGATTAACAACTGAAGGAGACAGCCAGGGACAGCAGATCCCTGGAAGTATCAAACAGGCTGACTAAGGTCAGACAGGGTTGACATGTGAGAAAACCAGAGGCAGATCCAGAGAGAAAAAAACAGTGGTAAATACCAGAAGCTACAGAGACAAACTCCACTGAGGTCTTCTCCATGATTTGCAATATTTTCTTTCCTGCATAGCTTTTTAACATTCATTTCTTGTCCAGCAAGTTTCTATATATTGTCACTAGATTTCATACTATAAAGTATTTCAATTCACATATTTTGCTCCACCCTCATCTTAGCCAATTTTACTTTCCACCTTCCTCACATTATTTTCATTTCAAATTTTGTTTTCTCTCTTGCTACTACTTGTTTCCATTCTGTACTCCTACTATTTCTCCCCCATCCAGACACACAAAACCAATTTTCTTGTCAAGGGTCATCTCACATCCTTTTTCCCTGTTCTTAAAATACCTGTAGTTTCTCTCCACCTTTAATAATCTGCTAGTTGGTTGTGGGTAGGATAGTTGTTGTTACATTGGTTTTTCTATTTTATCTCTAGAGTTTCACTAATTCTATATTTCAAATATGAAATTTTACTGGTCCCCTCTCTTACTCTGTTTTTCATCTCAAATTTTAATTTTGCCATCTTAGCATGTTTTTTTTCTTTTTTTTTTGTCTTTCTTCTATTTATCTTTTATCCTGCCCTTTTATTTTTTCTTTCTTTTTCTTTTTTCCTTACATCCCAAATTTTAATTATTCCTCTCTTAGCTTGGTTTTTTGGTTCCTCACTCTTAATATTCCTTCTCCCTCTATTATTTCAAAATCACTTCCCATTCCTCTAAACATCTCTTAGACTTTTCTTTGTTTCTTTTTTCCCTCTTAATCCCATACCACCTATATTATTTTTAGCTTGATCATTGTTGATACTACTGTGGTGGATCTTTATCTCCAATTTGGCTCCTATATTGTATTAATTATTTACCATTTTCCTTCCTTTTTCTTTCTCTCTCTCACTTTATTTTATTTTATATTATTTTAATTTCTGTTTCAACCTAATGCTATATGCTTCCCTTCTCACACTCCATTCCACATTTTCATTCCCTTTTTTATTCACAATGTAAATTTTACAATCTCTGTTGCCATTGTTCCAACTCCCATCTCTTATTAATGTTCCTCTCAAAATAATTTTTGTTTCAGTAGGTAATCTCATATCCGCTCTCCTTTCTTATAACAGTCTTAATCTCTTTATGCTCTTTTAATACTGGTTAATTTGCTGTTGCTAGTGGGATTGTGGAGGGTTATTTTTGTGGGTGTGGGTTTGTTTCCTGGACTTTGTGGTTTTGTTCTGGAAGCACCTGCACAACAGCACACAAGACATGGTAGGTGGAATAACCCTCAGGTGGAGGGAAGGACCCACCAAAGAAAGACCCAACAATGATCAAAACCCAATTACATTCAGAGAACCAGCATAAATGGCATAAAGGGCATCATCCCAAGACCATCAAGCTCAGGTGATCAAGAAGACTACACCAGTGAATCTCACAGGCCTCCCACCATAGAAATTGACACCAGAAAGTCAGGAAGTCAAAGAAGATGAATTTAAGAAGCAGAAGCAAACAAGAACAGACTCACAAAAAAATGGCAAAAGAAATACACAGCCCCCAATCAAAAGGAAAGGAGAAATCCTCAGAAAGAATGCTAAATGAAACAGAGGCAAGTCAACTACCAAATACTAAGTTCAATGCAATGGTTATCAGGAAGTTCAACGAGCTCACAGAGAATTACCAAAAACTACAGGGGAACTACAATGAACTCACTGAAAACTCTATCAACATGAAAAAGGACATAGAAACAATTAATGTGGGCCAAGAGGAAATGAGGAATACAATTTATGAATTAAACAACACAGTAGAAGGAATCAAAAGCAAGCTAGATGAAGCAGAGGACAGAATCAGTGAGCTGGAGGGAAAGGCAGAAAAAAAGTCCCAAAGAGAGCAAGAGAAGGAAAAAAACACTCAAAAAGAATGAAGAAGGTAAAAGGAAATGCAGGACAACATGAAACATAATAATAGCCACATAATAGGGATACCAAAAGGGGAAGAAGAGGAGCAAGGAATAGAAAATCTGTTTGTAAAAGTAATGATGGAAAACTTCCCTAATTTCATGACAGAAAGAGCCACACAAGTCCAGGAAGCAGAGAGGATCCTAATCAAGAGGAACCCAAAGAGGCCCATTGTAAGACACATAATAATGAAGATGGCAAAAATTCAAATACAAAGAGAGAATCTTAAAGGTATCAAGGGAGAAACAGGAAGTAACATACAAAGGAGCCCCAATAAGGCTGGCAGCTGACTTCTCAACAGAAACATTACAAGCTAGAAGGGAATAGCAAGAAATATCCCATAATGAAAAGCAAAGACCTGAAACTAAGACTACTCTATCCAGCAAGGCTCTCAATTAAAATGGAAAGCAATATAAGGAGCTTCCCAGACAAAAGAAAGCTGAAAGAATACACCTCCACCAAACCAGCATTGCAAGAAATGCTAAAGGAATTGCTTTAAGAAGAGGAAGAAAAACAGTGACAGAGAGAGCAACACAGGTACAAAGAGAGTAAAATGGTAATGAATAAGTACCTATCAATAATAACTTTAACTGTAAGTGGATTAATTGCTCCAATCAAAAGACAGGATAGTTGAATGGATAAGAAAGCATGACCCATACATATGCTGCCTACAAGAGACCCACCTCAGAACAAAAGACCTACACAGAATCAAAGTGAAGGGTTGGAAAATAGTATTCCAAACAAATGGACAAGAAAAAAAAAGCTGGGGTAGCAATACTAATATCAGACAAAATCGACTTAAAAAAAAGGCCATAAAAAGAGACCCAGAAGGACATTTCATAATACTCAAGGGAAGAATGCATCAAGAAGACATAAACACTATAAGGATACAGGCACCCAACACTGGAGCACCCAAATATATAAGGACAATCTTGGAAGACTTCAAGAAAGATATAGACAGCAACACGATTATAGCAGGGAATTTTAAGACCTCACTATCAACAATGGATAGATCTTCCAAACAAAATATCAAAAAGGATATTGCAGCACTGAACAATGTCCTAGATCAAATGGACTTAACTGATATATATTGAACCTTTCATCCCAAAGAAGCAAAACACATATTATTTTCAAATGGACATGGAACATTTTCAAAAATAGACCACGTGATAGGACACAAAACAAGCTTCAACAAATTCAAAAAATTGAAATCATACCAAGCATCTTTTCAGACAACAAGGGCTTGGAACAAGAAACCAACCCCAAGGAAAAAATTCAAAAATATTCAAAGTCATAGAGACTGAATAGCCTGCTATTAAACAATCAATGGGTCAAGAATTAAATTAGGTAAGAAATCAAAAAGTTTCTGGAAACAAACAAAAATGAACTCACAACAACCCAAAAATTATGGGACACAGCAAAGGCAGTCCTGAGAGGGAAGTTCATAGTAATACAGGCCTACCTAAAAAAGATAGAAACATTTCAAATAAACCTTCTAACCCTAGATCTACAAGAACCAGAGGAAAAACAACAAAGAAAGCACAGAGCAAGTAGAAGGAAAGAAATAACCAATACCAGAGCAGAATTAAATGTTATAGAGACTAAAAGAACAATTCAAAGCATCAATAAATCCAGGAGCTAGTACTTTGAAAAGATAAGCAAAATCAACAAGCCTTTAGCCAGATTCATCAAGAAAAAAAGTGAGAGGACCCAAATAAATATAGTCAGAAATTAAAGAGGAAAAATTACAACTGATACCACAGAAATACAACAGATTTTAAGAAATTACTATGAAGAACAATATGTCCAGAAATTTGAAAACCTAGGTGAAATTCACAAATTTCTAGAAACATATAATCTTCCACAACTGAATCAAGAAGAAGTAGAAAGGCTGAACACACCAGTAACAGGTAATGAAATCGAAGCAGTAATCAAAAAACTCCTGGCACACAAAAACCCTAGACCAGATGGTTACACAGAATAATTTTACAAAACTTTTAAGGAAGAGCTATGCCCTGTCCTTCTCAGGCTATTCCAAAAAAATCCAAGAAGAGGGAAGACTCCCAAACTCTTTTTATGAAGCCAGCATCATCCTACTCCCAAAACCAGATAAAGACACAACAAAGAAAGAAAACTTCAGGCCAATATCGCTGATGAAAATAGATGCTAAAATCCTCAACAAAGTACTGGCAAACTGCATCCAGCAATACATCAAAAAGATCATACACCATGATCAAGTGGGATTCACCCAGGGATGCAAGGATGGTACAATATTCACAAATCAATAAATGTGATACAATGCATAAATAAAAGAAAAAACAAAAGTCACATGATCATACCAATAGATGCAGAGAAACCATTTGATAAGGTACAGTACCTACTTATGATAAAAACATTCAGCAAAATGGGAGTAGAGGGAGCATACCTCAACATAATAAAGGCCACATATGAAAAACCTAGAGCCAACATCATACTCAATGGGTAAAAACTAAAAGTTTTCCCACTGAGATCAGGAACAAGACAAGGATGTCCACTTTTGCCACTACTCTTCAACATAGTATTGCAAATCCTAGCTACAACAATCAGACAAGAAAAAGAAATAAAAGGCATCCACATTGGAAAGGAGGGAGTAATACTGTCATTGCTTGCAGATGGCATGATAATGTACATAGAAAATCCTATAGAATCCACCAAAAAATTATTACCAAATAAGTGAACTTGTCAAAATAGCAGAATACAAAGTCAATATTCAGAAATAGAAGGTGTTTTTGACAGCAACAATGAAATATCAGAAACAAAAATCAAAAAAACATCCCATTTGCTATAGCAACAAGAAAAATAAAGTACTTAGGAATAAACTTAACCAAGGAGGTAAAATAATTATACTCACAAAACTACACAACACTGAAGAAAGAAATTAAGGAAGACATAAATAAATGGAAGCATATACCATGTTCATGGATTGGAAGAATTAACATCATTAAAATGTCCATACTATCCAAAGCATTTAGAGATTCAACACAATTCATATTAAAATAACAATGACATACTTCACAGATATAGAACAAACATTTCAAAAATTTATATGGAACCATAAACAACCCTGAATAGCTGCAGCAATTCTGAGAAAGAAGAACAAAGTAGAAGGAATCACCATACTTGACATCAAACTATATTACAAGGCCATGATAATCAAAACAGTCTGGCACAGGCATAAGAACAGACAGATAGATCAATGGAACAGAATACAGGGGCCAGAAATAAACCCAAGTCTCTATGGTTAATTAATATTTGACAAAGGGGGCAGAAGCATAAAATGGAGAGAAAAATAGCCTGTTCAACAAATGGTGTTGGGATATATGGATAGCTACATGGCAAAAAAAAAAAAAAAAATCGAACTCAACCACCAACTTGCACCATATACAAAAATAAACTCAAGATGGAAAAAAGACTTAAATATAACTCATGACACCATAAAATTCCTAGAGGGGAACATAGGCAGGAAAATGTCAGATATTTCACACAGCAACATTTTCAGAGATACGTCCCCTAGAGCAGGGGACATAAAAGAAAGAATAAACAAATGGCACCTCATCAAAATAAAAAGTTTCTGCATGGCTAAAGAAAACATCAGCAAAATCAAAAGGAGATCAACCATATAGGAAAATATATTTTCCAATGATATCTTGGACAAAAGCACAATTTCCAAAACATACAAAGAATTCACACAACTCAACTCCAGGAAGACAAACAATCCAATTAAATAATGGGCAAAGGACCTGAACAGATACTTCTCCAAGAAGGACATACAGAGGGCCCAGAGACATATGAAAGGATGCTCAGCATCACTAGCCATCAGAGAGATGCAAATTAAAACCACAATGAGATACCACTTCACACCAGTGAGAATGGCCATCATAAACAAATCAACAAACAATAAGTGCTGGCGAGGTTGTGGAGAAAAGGGAACCCTAGTACATTTTTGGTGGGAATGCAGACTGGTGCAGACACTGTGGAAAACACTATGGAATTTCCTCAAAAAACTAAAAATGGAACTGCCTTTTGGCTTGGCACTGCCACCTCTGGGAGTATACCCTAAGAATGCTGAAACACTGAGTCAAAAGAACCTATACACCCCAATGTCAGAGCAGGACAATTTGGTTCACAGGCCAGCACTCAATCTACTAAGCCACAGCAGCCAGGGCCAGAATTTTCTAAGATCAAAAAAAAAATTTAATAATACTGGAATTAACTGTTCTTTAAAGGTTGAATACAAGTAACTTCAAAATCATTTGATCTCATTATCCCTCATCCCTTTTGGTGGTTGATTTTAAAATACTTCTCCTGTATTTTATACTATTGTAATAGCACCAAGTTTTAGATCTCTTAAGTTTCCTGGCTTGCTTTGGAAAAAATATATTAATATCATTTAATATATCTTTCTTCCAAGGAATTCAAATGGCATCTTAGCAATTATAGAACTCAGAATATTAGAATATTAGAAATGTAAGGAACCTTACCAATAATCTAATTCAACCTTTTCATTTTATAAATGAGTTTACTTATACATTAATTCTCTAATAATTTAGTCTCAATTAAGAAGCTAGTTTATTGAGGATAACTTGAGATGTAGAAACATTCATATAAAATACATAGTCAGATTAAATGTAGTAATATTTCATTTAGGAAATGTTTGTATTTCTCATTTCCCAGGTTTAGATTAGGTAATATGCTTTTAGGCAGAATTTGATATCCCCAACAGGTGTTTTCTTAGGGATAATCTGTACAGAATAATCTTATTACCTCCTACCTTTTCTAAATCATTCTTTAGTTGTTTTTATATGTTGGTTGGAAGACTAATAGGAAGAGATCATCATAGAACCTCACATTACTCTAACTCATTGTCACATACAAGTGCTCAGGTTTGGAACAAGATTGTGCCTTTTCCTCATGATCATTAGACTCTCTTCTACATCCAACTTACCATGTCTTTATCTAAAACCCAAGAGACAGACCTGCTTCTTAAGTTTACAGTATCCTCTAAGTCTTCTGTAAATGACCCACTCAAATCTAACTCAGATTGACTTCGGTCTGGAGAAAGGAAGAGAAAAGGAAAGTTATAAATCAGCTTATTTTTTTGAAGATTCCATTTTTCATTGTAAATCTTTCATCTTTATTCAGATTCTTCCCATGCATGGGGAATAGATGATATTATTGAAGCAACAGTCAGACTCAGTAACTTTATGCTATTTATGCTAACATACTTCCATTTTAATAGCCTTTTGAAATTCCCTTGGATTGAATTACCAACACCGATGTGTTCATTTCTTTTTTGATTATAGGAGATTAAATGCTCTACCATAAAGTGCTTATTTTATAGTTTTGCTCATAGACTTTGAAAAACTTTCATAGAATGCACCCCTAAACTTATAAAAAAATAAAACAGTAGTCAATTAAAATTTATAGAATTCACAGAAAAGGGAGTGGCTATAGGTATATTGGGAGAAAGTTCTATTTTTTAGTCACCAACATATTTTTTCATCAGAGGAACATTTTGCTTTTGAAAATATAAGTTAAAGAACAATACACTAGTCAGTAATGCTGTAGACAGTTTACCAAGACACAGTTTACTTCCAGAACAGTTCTATGTCAAAGTCTTGCTAAAATAAATATAGTTGCTTTTAAATAAGAAAGATTTAAGAGAGCAATCAAGTAAATTAGCTTAAAATGTTAAATGAAACAATGCAGAAATACTTAGCATAGTGCCTGACACCAAGTATGTACTGAATAAAGAGGTGTTCAGTAGAAGTAGTAGAAATGCACTCTGGAAAGTTGGCTTTAGGCTAGTTTAAATTTTTTCATTTAATAAGTGAAGCGATAGTCTAGCCCTAAACAAAATGCAAGCAACAATAACCACACATTTAGAAAACCCTTTGTGAACTATCTGGCTAGGAGAGTCCCCAGTTCAGCACACAGAATCCAGATTCAGGCTCTATGCAAATATCATCATTAGGTCACAAGTAACTTTTTCATGTTGAGGATTTTGTCATCAATTTAAGTCTACACATGGGACATAAACTTCATAATTATGACCAATTTCTCTGAAGAGTTCCTTATTTATAGGTAATAAAATGCAACATAATACTTGTTTCACAGGGCTATGGTGATAATGAAGTGAAATGATATATTTGAATGTACCATACAAATGAAAGGGGTTATTATTAATACCTTAATACTGCTTGCAAATAATTTATTATTTAAACCATGACATTATTAATCTGTCTAGATATAGGGCATTGCTGATCACCAAATCAAGAAGGGTTAGCATTGGAATATATGTTAGAAATTAGAATTTCAGTTAGACATGAATGTTAAAAATCCTAAGACATTCATTGAAAGATAGAAGCAGGCCCTGGCTGGCATAGCTCAGTGGATTGAGCATGGACCTGCGAATCAGAGGGTCACCAGTTTGATTCCCAGGCTTTGGCACATGCCTGGGTTGTGGGCCAGGTCCTCAGTGTGGGGGCATGTGAGGGGCACCCACACATTGATGTTTCTATCCCTCTCTTTCTCCTTCCCTCCCCCCTCCCTCTAAAAATAAATAAAATCTTTTTTTAAAAGTATAGAAGCAACATATATACTAAACTAGAAGAAAGGGAAAAAATGTAATGGGCTGAGAAGATAGCTATCTAGAGCAGGCATGTCAAACTCATTTTCACTGGGAGCCACATCCTCCTCACAGTTGCCTTCAAAGGGCTGAATGTAACTTTAGGACTGTATGAATGTAACTGCTCCTTAACAGGTAAGTGAGAGCTCAGCGCTGCTGCCAGGTAGAAACAAGATGCCACACTGCATAAAACAAGGTAGAGGGCCAGATTCAGTCCTTGGGCCTTGTATTTGCCACCTGTGATCTAGAAGAAGGCAGTAGAAAAAGAAACAATAAAAACTAAAACTATAATGAGGTGAATGGAAGATACAAAGTAAGATGGTAAAATTAAATCCAAGCCTGTAGGCAATCAAAATGAATGCAAATTGACAATGCCCAGATAAATTTTATGGTATGTAAACTATATTTCAATAGTTGGTAATTAAAAAAAAGTTAATTTCCTTGAACTCTGGGCAAATATCCTTTTCTTTTGTATTAAATGAGCCAATTATATTTCCTACAGTCTTATATTGACATTTGGTTTAGTTCTATAACTTGGCAGTGATGCCTGACAAGTGTACACTTAAAATTGGATTTTTCATAAATGTAAGAGGCTCAAGACATCACCTGGGATCACTTTTAAGTAGTTATGGAGTAGGCATACTACCATGGGTCAAAAAGAATGGGCAATTTTCTTGGTAAGGCATGAAGCATCCATTTAATGCCATACAAGAGAGTCAGTTCTACCTGATTTAGTCATTTTATACAATAGAGCAGTCATGTTGTAAATACCCACCTGAGGAGAGGGAGGCCCCAGACACTGCTATGGAAGGGGTGCCAGAAGTGTTTCTACAATGATTCTTTGTGAGGTCTCCAGAGGGGCCTTCAGTGGCAGCCAAATCCAAAAGATTTTCAAAACCATGCTCCTTCTTACAAAGTAAAAATTAAAACTCATTATACTGACAGGAATTTACTTTAAAATCCTTCCATAGCACTATACCTCAGTATAACCACACTTATGTGTATACTCTTTAGGAGGAGCTAGTTGATATTTGGAGGACCCTTGTAAGGAGTCCATATAACTATAAAACTTACTATCTATAATTACTCTCTAAAGTCTATACCAAGAGATTTGTTAATTAGTATAAAAGGCATTGGAGGTAATTTTTCATTCACCAAATTAGTGGGCATTTTACTATGTGGTTAGCAAGAAAGATGATACAAGTACCTGAAACTTACATGAACTCTGTATAAGAATATGGCAAACTTCATGCCTTTGGAGTGGTATCCTCAGAGTAGGCTTAGAACTCTAGTCATATGTTTTTCCCTACTCTCAATGCCCTCTCTCCTTAATAATGCCTTACCTCTTTCACCCCCATTTAACAGAAGACCATGCCACCTTTTGCATTTAACAGGCTGAATTATCAGAACATGGTGTTACATTGTTATTGGAATGAAACTGTCATGCACAGTATTTATCAAAGCTCATAAAAGGATAAAAAATGCAGATGTTTCCAGTTTACAGGAATAGGTGATTTTTGGGTGCCTGATTGCTAATAAATCCTTGTGTATGTGGCAGAATTCACTCTGACTTGCTTTCATTATAACATATAATAAAGGAAAATTCTCCCATATTTCCCTGGACCATTAAGGGCTTGACTATTGCATTACTCCAACTTTGCTTGAGCATTGAACAACTAATTTTGAACTTTTTAGTAACTGGGCTGAGTTCAAATGTCCATGAAAATGGCACCATGGTGAGACAATGGTCAAACCTAAAAAAAAATTTTCCATTTCCCTTTCCATAAACAATAAAAAAAATGCCTTTTAAAGTCTTTCAGGAAGGAATTCTGTCTTTGTTGCCATATATTTAGCCCATACCTTACGCACTGATGGAAACTTTGATAATCTCACTCCAGAAAGATATGGCTCTCATTTGCTTAGTATGCTAATCAGTGCAACTTCAATATAGACTGTTTTTCATCTTTGATTATTTTCAAGTACATACTCCCTGTAGCAGGAAGAATATAACTCCCAACTAATTGCCATAGACCACCAAGTTTTATCAAAAGACTGTGACAGAGATCAAATAGATAAATTACTTTAGGTCCCTTTTCAACACCTTTTCAAAATGTTGTTTGTACATAGGCTCCTGCAATGAAGCCAGACCAACTTCCTTAGTGGCAATTATGTTGACAGGAAATTTTTCAATTGGCACTCTGGGAGAATTATTACTATTGAACACTAATTGGCCAATTAATATTGTACAGTCATTAACATGCAATACATACCCTGGAGATTCAGAATGTGAAACCTAAAATTAACAAGTTAAATTATAGCAAAGGGCAGGTTACAGACTTCCATGTTCTAAGAGTTTTCCATTTTACAAATGAACTTTTCACATACTAAAGTATTAAAGAACATTGAAACAATGAAATGCTGAGAAATGGGAGAAACTGAGAAGTTATTACCTTGATCATTATCTCTCTTTATACTTATTCCTTTCACCATGAAAGAGCAAATGTGCTTCTTAAAGTACTATTCTGTCTTATGTTTATTCAACATAAAATATTTCTCTTTGTCTCTCATAGAAAAGACTAGCTGGATCAGCTAAAATGCAGGAGTGACATCAATACATGCAACTACCTAAATATATGTACATATACTCAACTCAGTTCTTGGGAATGTCTGTTGGAGAAATAAAGAAATAATCGTGTAGATGTTGTTCATTTTGAGGGTATTAGCATATAACAAGGGTGACTTATTTCCTTAAAAAAATGGTACTTAAGAAGATAATCCTTGTTTTGAGAACAAACTTGACTAACTTACTGGTTATTGAACTGATAGTCTATTGATATCCACTGATACAGCTGTCCAGCTGTTAAATTTTTTTAAAGACTTCTGTGTTATTTGTAAACAGCACTACTCCCAGTCTACCCTTCTCCCCTATGTTCCCCCTCCACCACCCTCAATTAGTTTTCCCCATAATCCAGGTAATGCATAGCATGTAAGAGCCCTCAAGATACTGCCCCAGACTTGTGCCAGTGTCCTGCTCTGATTATTCAGTCTCTCTTTTTCTGGCTATTGAACAGTACTGCTTGTAGACCTTAATATAAATATTTAAGAAATGTCAAATATACCTTTTATCTTATTAGTAAGTACAGTATAGACTATAAGTGTTTAAATGTATCTTATTATCATTCAATCTGTCTGAATGCCTTTTGGCTCTTCCTTTGAAAATATATAGAATCTGATTGCTCACAGCCTCCACTTCTATCTTCCTGTTCTGAAGCATAGTTTCTGCCAGGTATCCTGGCTTCTACTCTTATTCCTCTACAGCTGCTTCTTAACAGAGCCTCCAGATCCTGAATAAACAAAAGCCAGATCATGTCACTCCTCTGCTCAAACCTTCCAACTACCCCCATCTTATCCAGAGTAAATGCCAAAGTACATAATGTGATCCACAAGGCCCTGTCTGACCCTATTACCTCTGAACTCATTTCCTGGTACTCCTCCTTTTGTTGACTAACAACAACCACACAGGCTGTATTGTTCTTCCTTGAACATACCAAGCATGCTCATTCCTCATATGTTTATACTGGCTGTTCATCTAGAGGCATTGAAGATATTTTAGACACTGGGTGAGCAAAGACACCAATTTTTCAAGGAGGCTGACTATAGATACTAGAACATCCATCTAGTAATTTACCTGATGAATATCAGTGTTGTTCCTGCCTGGAAGAATTATTTGCTCCAGACTCCTACATGGCTAATTTCTTCACTTTCTTCAAGTATTTTTGTAACTAGGCCTGGCATATAGCATGCCCTCACTAAATACTGACTGACTCAGAAAATTGTAGTTTGTATATAAATGGTTTCCTGCTTGTTCATTCATTCAAAATAATAGTATCCAAATTATATAATATGTTATATGCACACATATTTTATGCAATTTAAGTCTTCATTATGCACCAACCCCTTACTTTAACAGATGTATAGGGGAAAAAACTGGAAAAGGATTTCAAGATTCTACTTTTCTTGATTTAAATCAGCTTGGAAAAATTTTAGTGCTGATAATACCTTGAGAAGTAATATGGAGAATCAAAATCAAAGACTTCTAAAAATTATTTATATTTTATTTAAACCATATAACCATTTAAACCCCCATCATACAAGTTCCACCTTTGAGTCTATTTCCTCCCTTTCCTTCTTACTGTAGTCGTCCTGCCAGGAGCTAAGGTTGCATCCTTGCAACCTTAAGGATGCAAGAGGTTCAGTCCTGATAAAGAAGCTTCTACCATTAATCACTGTAAACAATGTGCACTGAGATACAAAGATATGAAATCCAGTCATGCCATGGTGGTGAAGTCAAGTCCCAGAAGCCTGATATTCCTTTACATTTGTGTACTTACTTTATTGCTGACTGAGGTTACAGTGTGTATACTTAGAGCTGGTGACCTCTGAGTGACTGAGGTAATACCACTGCTCTGGCTGCTCTTCGGTGTCCCAGGACCAACTTCCTGGTCATTAAGATCTGATGAGCCAGTGCTTCCTCTAAATGAGAAATAATATTCTGAATTAACATGGAAACAGAATAGCAACCAAAGACAAAGTCAGTGAAAAGCATACAAAACAAATAATCATAACATGTGAACCATATGATATACACTAGAGCCACACTGGAACTGGTCACCAACTATCATAGTACCCTCCTCTTCAAAGACTTTCAGGGGCTCACTAGGTTCAACCCCATTTGTCTGACTCCAGGGTCTTTGTAATTGAGCTTCACCCTACCTTTCCAACTATATTTCCCACTGCTCACCAGCATTCTGCCAGCCAGTCAACTCACCATGCTCACGGTCATGCTTCTACCTCTAAGATTTTTGCTCATGTTCTCCTCACCTGAAATGCCCTATTTGTCACTCTCTGTTTATACACATCTTCCCCACCCTTTAAGGCTCATGTGAAATCCAGCCTCCCCCATCAGACCTTTCCTGTCAATCACAGGCATTATCAACCTCTGCTGTACTCAATTCCTATTGACTTACAGTCTTTGCCAGGCTATGTAACACTTGACTACACAATCCCTAATGGATCCTTATATGGGAGCCTGGGGGCCTCTTTCAACTTTGAACTCCTTTGGGACAGAGTTCCTGACGTATTTGCCATAACATTCCCAGCATCTTCATAATGCCTTGTTGCAAAGGAAGCACTCAGTATATATTTAATCAAAGACTAGGAATTATATATCATTTCTGTATTTAGTGACTGACTCATGATGCACATTTAATAAATGTGGTATAAAAATATTGACATTTGGTAAATGGGCTTGACTCACTTTCATGTTTGCTAAAATCAATTCAATTCCATTAAAAAATGATTAATGAAAAAAATAGTTCCTGCCCTTCAGGTGACCACAGATTTTCTTATTAAATGGAGATTCATAAGTTTATATAGAGTTTTGACAAATTAGTGTTTGTTCTTATTTTATTCTTTAGCTTCAGTAAGCATAAAATATGTTGTAGTAAAATATAAGCAAGCCCTTAAGTATTTCACTCTCTCAGTTACTATTTTAATAAGTTATAAGCATACCTATAATAATAAATATCTTATTGTAAAAGCACAGCAGTGACAGTGATTAGGCCTTATAGTTGAGTCAAATGGAAAAGAGACAGGAATAAAGGAGGTATGTTTTTTAAAAAGAATGTCTCACTGTGCATCTGTCATTCCTAGAAGATAAATCTGGCAGAAGAGAGAATTAGCAGTGGCCATCAAAGCTGTCAACCACAGCTCATAAGTTTTTTCAAGGCTGTGCACCAGAGCAGCCACCAAAATCAAATATGCCCTGACTGACACTACCAGCCACCACCACCCTCAATAATTATGAAAATATAAGCTACATTTTCTAGATGTTAGACACTTTCCATTCATCAAAATCCCTGCTTTAAAAAAGGCATTCACATTCCTATTTTAAAGATGAAGAAACTAAGTCTTGGACAGGCTAAACAATTATTCCATGCATGCATGCATGTGTGTAGATACACACATGTACACATACACACCACATCACACCACCACCACCATCACATTGTCCCACAGTTAGTACATGACAAAGTCAGGATAAAAACTGAGAATATTCTTCCTACCCAAAGCCTGTGCTCATTCTATTGTAGTTTGTCTGTCATATGGCTTACTCATCATTTCACCAAGATCAACTTGTTACAACCAAGTAGGTTCTATACTGATAGCGTGAGCTATCAAGAAGAGGATAATAAGAAGATCAGACACCTGGGGATTAGTTTCATGAAATTTGATTAAAGGAAGTATGAAAATTCTTTGGTGGCATTCCTTTGATACTACATAGAAAGCCTCTGGCTTTGTCTTTCTAGAGCTGGAACTTTGAATAAATTAAAGTACTATGGAGTCTGCTCAGGAGGGGATTTAAGACTGTGTCTTTTTTTATTGTTGTTCAAATAGAGTTGCTTCCATTTTCTGGCCACCACTTTCCCCCTCCCTACTCTCAATCTTTCCCCCTTTGGCTTTGCCCATGGGTCCTTTTACATATTCCTTGATTATCTCACATATAAGTGGGACCTAATCAACAAAACAAACAAGCAAGCAAAATATAACCAGAGACATGGAAATAAAGAACATACTGACAGTAACCAGAGGGGAGGGGAGAGGGAGATAACAGGGGGAAAAAGACTGTATCTTTGATTCTGAAAACAAGAGAATAAAGTTTTGTAATTAAATAGCTTAAATAAATTCTAAGTTCCTTGGTGATTTTCCTGAGCCCTACTACCTCAGGTACTACATTTCTACATTTGACAACAGTTAACCATGTTCATACCTTTCCAAGTGACTCTGCTTATCTCAGACATCCCATTTAGAAGGGACTTAGAAACCTACCCAGTAATGCTGTGCTGTGAATATAGTTCTCTACTTACTCTCAGAACAATTTGACTCAAAAATATCTCTTTCTACTGTTTAAGGTAAAATCTCCTTCAAAATAAGAGGGGATAGGAGTGAATCTTGCAGGAATGAGCTAAGAAGTTATGATCCAAAGGGATGCATGTGGACATTTTCGCTTGTGTTTGTGCTGAGGTTTCTCCTTAACCCAAGTGTGTTTGAAAAAGTCCCCCTATGGATTATCCTTACTGGAATCAAAAGATCTACTTATATAGAAGCTGGGGCACATGTTGATTATTTGTGATGATGGCATTCAAAAGGCTACCCTGTAATGAGGAAAAACTTTTGTTATTGTAAGCCAGCTACTGGAAAACATTGTTGCCAGAAGCATTATCTCAAAAATGACATATACTTTCACATTTGTCTCTGACATTTACCTTGACCTCTTCAAAATTATTTTCCTCTGAGTTGGCTGTTTCATTGATTACACT
Source organism: Phyllostomus discolor (assembly GCF_004126475.2). NCBI lineage: Eukaryota > Metazoa > Chordata > Mammalia > Chiroptera > Phyllostomidae > Phyllostomus > Phyllostomus discolor. The sequence continues at coordinate 22,291,775 of NC_050198.1, read as the reverse complement.
TAAAAGGATTTAATGTAAGGGGCAGAGTATCATAAATATTTGGATGACAACTCTTTTAAATGTAATGTAAAATGTGGCATAAAATACATGAATCTTTGCAACTTAAATAGGAAAAGTTCCATCAAGTTTAAATTAGAGAAGTTTAAAGTTCAATGTAGAAAGAGCTATTTTAAAAAAATACTTACCTGAGCATATGTTTATTCATTTTTTAGAGAGAAAGGAAGGAAGGGAGGGAGGAAAGCAGGAAGGAAGGAAAGGAAGTAGAGGGAGAGAGGGAGAGAAAGAGAGACAGACAGACAGACAGACAGACAGACATCAATGAAACATTGCTGTGAGAGAGAAACATCAATTGGTTGCCTCCTGCACATGCCCTGACTGGGGCGGATCAAGTTCACAACCTTTTGATATACCAGACAATGTTCCAACCAACTGAACCACCCAGCCAGGGGAAGAAAGAGCTATTTTAGACTCAGATATCATATTATTGATATTTTAATTAGAAAAACTAGAAGTCAGTGCCAATAAAACTTGAAGTTAAAATTTCCTTATGGAATAACTAGCAAGAAAGAGATACATTTATTTTGCTCTAATAGGGCCCAAACTGTGGGGAAATGACACTGTCTGGGGAACTTAGATATTCTGGATTACTTGAAAGACACATATCCAAGAGTAGGAAAGAGTCTCATTTACTTTAGCTTATAAAATATACTTTAAAAGCCTTTTGTTTTGTATCTAATTTCATGCTGGCCCAAAACCTTGATAATGGCTTCCTAGATATATCTCTTTCTAGATAAAGGATCCAGTAATAGAGAACAGAGAGTATAATTTAATGAGTTGCATTTCTGGTTTACATAATGGTTTCCCAGGAGTTGTAGTCTGGAAAGAATTTTCCAAGATCCAACCTCCCCAGAGTGGGCTGACAATGTTGAACCTGTGCCCTGCATACTTAAATGAGTGTTCCCCTAATAAAGGCAGCAAAAGGTAGCATTGATGTGAGCGATACTAACATTCACTGGGATGATGAGAACAGTGCATAGCATGCCAGAGACTGCATGATATTCTCCTTGTGGTTTATGAGCTTTCCTAACTTAAATTCAGACCTGAAGTGAATATGTAGGAAAGACAAGCAAGAAGGCTGTAGTTAGAAAGTGAGGCAAGCCTGTTAAATGGTAAAGAGATGCTAAAAAATGAGAAAGAAAAGGGGAAAAAGTTGAACATAGCTCAGCCTTTCATTCATGATGATCCAAAAATGCTATGTCTTTGTCAACAGTCTTATGGAAGATTGGGGGCATTCACCCTTGGCTGCACATCAGAAACACAAGGAGAGATTTTTTAAATCCCCATCATGCTCAGGCTATACCCAGGACTAATTGCATCAGACTCTCTGGGCATGGGATCAAGGCATCAAGATGTTTTAAACACCCCCCCCATTCTAATATACAGCTAAGGTTGAGAAACACTGGGATAAACTGTAGATCAGTTTAAATTCATTGATCTCAGATATCTCATCATTTGCATTGCCCTCTCATTTCATACCATTATTTTCTTTATTGCGCATAGTGCTCACATCAAGAGAGATGACCTGTCCTCATGACTCATGAGGTGATAAATAGGACACTTCCTGTATTAGTGAGTGCATGTGTTGCACCAGGGGTCAGCAGACCATGCCCCATGGATTGAATTTGGCACACCACCTGTTTTGGGGTAGCCCGTGAGCTAAAATAGTTTTGTTTGTTTTTTTTTGTTTGTTTGTTTTACAATTTTAAGTGGTTGAAAAAGTTAAAAGAAAGATATTACATTGGGATATGTGAAAATTATGTGAAATTCAAATTTCAGTGCCCATAAATGAAGTTTTGATCTAATACAAGCATGTTCATTCATTTATATACTGTCTATAGCTGCTTTCATGTTTCAGTAGTAGAGTGGGGTAGTTGAGAAAGAGACCATATGGGCCACAAAGCCAAAAGTATTAACTCTCTGTACCTTTAGAGAAAAAGTGTGTTGATTGCTGTGTGTGCTCATGCACACAGGCAGACAAACACATAGGTATGGTTTTCTAAATTTTAAAAAACGAAACTCTTTGGAGAGGTCAACACATCCCAAAGGAATGGATTTTGGGTATTGGGTGCATGTGTATATATGTGTGCATATGTATGTGTATTTATGTGCATGTTGTACTTTGGGACAGGTGAACCATCATAGGAGCTCTTGAATGCAGAATTAAGGAAGTAGAGAAATGAAGAAGAAGCAAAAATTCATCAAGCAGCTCCTCCAGCTGCACTTTCCTTTGAAGGCACTGATTACTGTGGCATAATTACACATATTTTCCTTCCTTTTCCTTTTTAGAGAAAGGACAAAGATATTATAGTGCAGTGGGTACTCAATGAAATTTTGTTCAATGAGTCTTAATGTTACTTACATAAATAACCTCTACTGTTTGATTTATTAAAATTAAGGAGGATTTGTTTGATGGTTTAAAAGGTTTAGGGTTTCCTTAAAGGATCTGTTTACTTTAAAAAGATTCTCTCAAAAGTGGAGGATATAATCATCATGAGACAAGGACTCTGACTGTATGAAGAAAAAGAAGTTAAGAACAGCTAGTATTCTCAGTTTTACAATATTTTGGTCTTTTACCATCATAAAAAAATCCTGATCTCATGCCTTGTCTAAATAATGACTGCGAGCCAGTTGGAGGAGGGGTCAGCAATCATGAAAAACCTTGTGGGAGCTGGAAGTCAGGAGCAAGAAAAAAACCAATTGGCTTCACCTACAGACACCAAGGGAAACAAGTGTTTAGCAAGATGTAGCTTTCAGTAATTAAATGGAACAAGCACTTACTTTGTATTCAGTAGTTTAGATTTGCTAAAATTCATTTCACCTGAGATGCTATGTTGCTTATAAGACAAAAATTATCAAGATATCCAAAGCCATCCACATCCTGATCCAACTTGGTTCTCCATCTCATGTTGTGCATACTACACTTCAACTTTTACACTCTAAAAATTCTGAACTGTGTATTCTCCAGCACATCCAAAATTGTGCTATGCCTCTTTTCCTTTGTACTGTCTATTTACTCTGTTTACAATGTTTTCTTACCTTTCTTTACCTGGCCAAGTCCTGATCCCTTAAAATTGCTTAGGGATCATCTTTATGAAGCTTCCCTGAATTTTCTGATAAATGCATGTTTTGGTTTTCCCAGAGCACACAATATATGTTCTAATCATGATACCATATTGTCTTGAAATTATTTTTTTTCAGTTATCCCAATCTTCCCTGCCAAATTAAAAGTTCAAGAAGGGGTAGAACAATGTTATTGTCTAAGAACTTTCACATTTACCACTTGGCATATGTCATACTAAGTCAATAATGTAGGCAGATCTGTGTGTTGAATTTACTTGCATAAATAAAATGCATAACTGAGCAACTCACATATCTCTATTACTCAATGATTTGAAGAAGAAAGGCCATTACTTTGTCTCAGCTAACCTGAGAAGGTAACCCATCACATAATACACCTCAGGCAACAGTGAATAAAAGAAATTTAGACTTCTGGCCAAGATGGTGGTGTAGGTAGACACACTGTGCCTCCTCACACAACCAAAAGAAGGGCAACAACAATTTTAAAAACAAAAAACAATCAGAACTGACAGGAAATTGAAATGTATGGAAGTCCAACAACCAAGGAATTAAAGAAGAAACATTCACCCAGGTCAGTAGGAGAGGTGGAGACAGGCAGCTGGGGTGGAGAGGACTCATGACAAGGTTGTGGTTGGAGCACTGGGGCTGGCAAGGCTGTGGCTGGTGGACTAGGTGAGATGGCAGCTGGTGGAGCAGGCAGTCCCACATTTGCATGCAGATAAACCGGTAGGAACAACTGGGGAGTAAGATATGCCGCACAATCCACGGTTCCAGTGTGGGAAAATAAAGCCTCAAAACCTCTGACTGAAAAATCCTGTGAGGGTTGAGGCAGGAGGAGAAATTCCCAGCCTCACAGGACAGTCCATTGGAGAGACCCACAGGTCCTAGAATGTACACAAACCCACCCACCTGGGAATCAGCACCAGAAGGGCCAAATTTGCTTGTGGGTAATGGTGGGAGTGACTGAAAGCCGGCAGAGAAGTGAGCAAGTGGCACTGTTCTCTCTCAGACCCCTCCCCCACTGATAGTGTCACAACATGGAGACTTGGGTTGCCCTACCCTGGTGAACACCTAAGGCTCCACCCCTTACTACATAATAGGTGTGGCCCAAATGAAAGAAGAGATGAAAGCTCCAGAAAAAATACAACTAAATAATAAATAGATAGCCAACCTATCAGAGGCAGAGTTCAAAACACTGATAATCAGGATGCTCACAGAAATGGTTGAGTATGGTCACAAAAGGCCATACTCAGGACCTAGAGGAACACATGAAGGCCATGAAAAGTGAAATAAAGAAAAACATACAGGGAACCAACAGTGATGGGAAGGAAACCAGGACTCAAATCAATGGTTTGGAGCAGAAGGAAGAAAGAAACATTCAACCAGAACAGAATGAAGAAACAAGAATTCAAAAAAATGAGGAGAGGCTTAGCAACCTCCAGGACAACTTCAAATGTTCCAACATCCAAATCATAGGGGTGCCAGAAGGTGAAGAGGAAGAGCAAGAAAATAAAAACTTATTTGAAAACATAATGAAGAAGAACTTCCCCAAAATGGCAAAGGAAATAGACTTTCAGAAAGTCCAGGAAGCTCAGAGAGTCCCAACAAAGTTGGACCCAAGGAAGTACACACCAAGGTACATCATAATTACATTACTCAATGTTAAAGATAAGGAGACAATCTTAAAATCAGCAAGAGAAAAGGAGAGAGTTACCCACAAAGGAGTTCCCATTAGACTATCAGCTGATTTCTCAGAAAAATAAACAAAACAAAACAACAACAAAAAAACTTTCAGGCTAGAAGGAGCTGGAAAGATGTATTCAAAGTCATGAAAGGCAAGAACCTACATCCAAGACTCTTCTATCCAGCGAAGCTATCATTTAGAATCAAAGGGCAAATAAAGTGCTTCCCAGATAAGGTTAAGATAAAGGAGTTCATCATCACCAAGACTTTATTATATGAAATGTTAAAGAGACTTATCTAAGAAAAAGAAGATAAAAAATATGAACAGTAAAGTAACAACAAACTCACAACTATTAACTGAACCTAAAAACAAAACAAAAACAAAAACAAACTATGTGAACAACTAGAACAGGAATAAAATCACAGAAATGGAGATCACATGAAGGGTTATCTGTGGGGAGGTGGAGGGGGGAAAAGGTACAGGGAATAAGTAACATAAATGGTAGGTAGAAAGTAGATAGGGGAGGTTAAGAATAGTATAGGAAATATGGAAGCCAAAGAACTTATATGTATGAATGATGGACATGAACTAAAGTGGGGAATGTGGGTAGGAGGGGCTATGCACAGCAGAGGGGAATAAAGTGGGGAGAAATGGGACAACTGTAATAGAATAATCAATAAAATATATTTCATTGTTTGTATACAAAAATGCCTTTGATTTCTGGATATTGACTTTGTATCCCACTGTTTTGCCAAATTCATTTATTAGGTCGAGCAGTTTTTGGGTGGAGTCTATAGGATTTTCTATGTACACTATCATATCACCTGCAAACAATGACAGTTTTGTTTCCTTCTTTCCAATTTGGATGCCTTTTATTTCCTTTTCTTGTCTGATTGCTGTGGCTAAAACTTTGAATACTATATTGAAAAGAAGTGGTGAAAGTGGACAACCTTGTCTTGTCCCTGATCTTAGTGGAAAAGATTTCAGTTTTTGCCCATTGAGTATAATGTTGGATGTAGGTCTCTCATATATGGCCTTTATTATGTTGAGGAATGTTCCTTCTATGTCCACTTTGCTGAGTGGTTTTATCACAAATGGGTGCTGTACCTTATCAAATGCTTTTTCTGCATCTATTGATATGATCATGTGTTTTTTGTCTTTGCTTTTGTTTATGTGGTGTATTACATTTACTGATTTGTGAATGTTGAACCATCCTTGAATCCCTGGGATGAATCCTACTTGGTCATGGTGTGTGATCTTTTTAATGTATTGTTGGATGCAGTTTGCCAATATTTTGTTGAGGATTTTAGCATTTATGTTCATCAGCAATATTGCTGTCAGAGAGATGCAAATTAAAACCACAATGAGATACCACTTCACACCACTAAGAATGGCCATCATAAACAAAGCAACAAACAACAAGTGTTGGAGAGGTTGTGGAGAAAAGGGAACCCTAGTGCACTGTTGGTGGGATTGCTGACTGGTACAACCACTATGGGAAACAGTATGGAAATTTCTCAGAAAACTAAAAATGGATCTGCCTTTTGACCTGGCAATTCCACTACTAGGATTATATCCTAAGAACCCTGAAACACCAATCCAAAAGAACCTATGTACCCCAATGTTCATAGCAGCACAATTTATAATAGCCAAGTTCTAGAAGCAACCTAGGTGCCCATCATTAAATGAATGAATCAAAAAACTGGTACATTTACCAGCAGAAAGAAAGAAGGAACTCCTACCCTTTGCGACAGCATGGATGGAACTGGAAAGCATTATGCTAAGCAAAATAAGCCAGGCGGTGAAAAACAAATACCATATGATCTCACCTTTAACAAGAACCTAAACAACAAAATAAACAAACAAGCAAAATATAACCAAAGACACTGAAATAGAGAACAGGCTGACAGTGTCCAGAGGGGAGAGGGGAGGGAATTTCAGGGGAAAAGGGGAAGGGTTTACAGGAACAAGTATAAAGGACACGTGGGCAAAAACTAGAGGGGGTGGAAATGGGAGGGAGGTGGGGAGGGCTGGGTGGGTGGGCTGGGATGGGAGTAAAAGATAGAAAACTATACTTGAACAACAATTAAAATTAAATTTAAAAAATAAATAAAAAAGAAAATGATACAAAAGAAAATTTTATTCTAGCTTAGAAATGTATTTCAAAAAAAGGAAAAAAGAATTCAGAAAAAAATTATTATATTAGAGGAGGAAAATGTGTTCAGTTTAGTTCATGGAAATATAACATGCTAAGGCAGTGAATCTTTGGGAAACAAACAAGATAGCAAGAAGGCATCAAGCTTATGATCATTTTACCACAAGAATGAGGCAAATTAAGAATCCAGTTGAAGTTCAACAAAAGTATAGCATCAAGAGTCAGACTGAATTGCTGAGTCTCCAAACCTTCACACATTATTGACATTATAATAAGGAAAGTCTGGTGTATATAAAGTAAACATAAATCAGGGGCTAAGCAACTGCTGGTCTGACAAATTGCACCTTTGGAGGAGGTCTGAGAGCAATTTGGGTGGCATGTTATAGCTAACATCAGTGCTCCTACCCACTTACCCTCAGTACTCATCTCTACCCACAGAATACTGTTTACTGGGAACACTCATAACTCTATGCCTGAGGACTTCTTCAGGTCACAAGAGCATGGAACCCCTGTTCACAAAACTATTCAGAAGAGACAGAGTTAGTGTCCCAGAATCAGCCCTCGACCAATGCTGAAGAGACACTGGTTTATAAATATGCCAGATTCCTTCTTTTTATCTTTTTTAAAGATTTTATTTATTTATTTTTAGAGAGAGGGAGGGAGAGGGACAAAGAGAGGAAAAGAAACATCAATGTGTGGTTGCCTATCATGTGCTCCCCCCACCCAGAAACCTGGCCCACAACCCAATCACATGTGGGAATCAAACCAATGACCCTTTGTTTCACAGGCTGGCACTCAATCCATTGAGCAATACCAGCCAGGAGACTTTGGCTCTCTTGAGTGGATAATGCTGAGGTGTGTTCTACATTGTTTCCTATAGTTATCCACTGAGGTTGAGCTCTAATTGTGTACAGTAGAAACTGGCTTAATGACACATTCTTTTTGGCTTCCATCCCTTTCCTAGTTCACTTCTCCACTCCCCTGTGTTTTCCAAAACCACATCCTAAATAAATTACTTGCTCTTGAATCCTTATTTCAGGGTTTGCTTGTAGGGGATCTCAAATCAAGGTAGGTGTGTATGGTGGACAAAGGGTGAGCTAAAAAGGGGATGGTTTTGAGTTATAAATAGAAGCTTCTAGCTGAAGAATTATTTGGCAACTCCAGACCTCATGTAATTCCCACTGATATGATCACAGAAAATTAAAGACTCCTGTGAATCCACATTTCCTCACACATGTTGTTCTAACACATGTCCATCAATTCATGAAATACTGTGACCATATCCTTTGCTTAATTGATATCTTAACTGCAAAAATATCAAGGAAAATTACATTCAGGACAGAAAAATAATTTTACTTCTAATGAAAAAAGCATAGATGATATATTGATAGAATGGGTTTCATATACTCCTTTTGCCAGAATAATAATAGGAAAGAATGATTTTCTTAATCATAAGAGTACTAAACAAGCTTTGTTTATGAGGGAGGTAAGGAGGGAGAGAGGGGGGAGAAAGAGAGACAGAGAGAGACAGAGATCAGAGAGAGAAATCAAAGGCAGAGAGAGATCAGAGAGAGGAATCAGACAGAGAGACAATGTGCCAGTGCTAGTTTGAGAGAGAGCAGGTATGTTGGACAGTGTGGGTAACAACAAGAAAGTGAGCACATGTGCATGCACACATAAGAGTATGCACCAGAGTGAGCATACACACAGGGTTTGTGCTTGGAATGCAGGTGAGGACTAGCTTGAATACTGTGTTCTTTGCTTTGGGATCGGAGCCAACCAAAACATCTTGTGGAGCTCTGCAGAGATGATGATAGTCAGTCCCAGACCTCCTGGAGAGCAGTGAAAAATATTTGGATGAAATCATATGTTGGTATATGTTTGGGTGGGGATGAAGAGGAAGGATGAGAAATGAGTTTGTTATGCGAATGTAGAGCTCCTACCCTTCATGACAGCATGGATGGAACTGGAGAGCATTATGCTGAGTGAAATAAGCCAGGCCATGAATGACAAAAAACATATGATCTCACCTATAAGTGAAACCTAATCAACAAAACAAACAAGTGAGCAAAATATGACCAGGGATATTGAAATAAAAAACAAACTGACAGTAACCAGAGGGGAGATAGGAGGGGTTAATGGAGGGAAAGAAGAGGAAAGGCCATCAAGGAACATGGATAAAGGACTCATGGACAAAGCCAAAGGGGGATAGGATCAAGGGTGGGAGGGGGGAGTGGGTGGGGGAGTGGAGACAACTGTACTTGAACAACAAGAAAAAAATTAAAAAAGATGTCATTCAACTACTTGCATACAGAGGTAGGAGTTCAGGAGGCATTTCCTTTGTTCAGAACAAGAACAAAGGAAATGGAGTTAGAAAATTCCGGAGTAGGTTTTCAATGAAGAATGATTGAGTACATGTGATGGAATATAAAACTACTTCTAATGCTATGACCTGCCCCCCAACCTCTATTCAATCCTCAATTGTAGATGGAGAAGTTTGAAATTATGCAGTAAAAAACAGCTACAACAAACTCTACAGTAATAGGCTTTAGGAAAAACCCAATTAAAAAATGGGCAAAAGACTTGAACAAACACTTCTCCAAGGAGGACATACAGAGGGCCTAGAAACATTTGAAAAGATGCTCAACGTCACTAACCATCAGAGAGATGCAAATTAAAACAACAAGGAGATACCACTTCACACAGGTCAGAATGGCCAACATAAACAAATCAACAAACAAGTGTTGGAGAAGATGTGGAGTAAAGGGAACCCTAGTGCACTGTTGGTGGGAATGCAGACTGGTGCAGCCACTGTGGAAAACAGTATGGAATTTCCTCAGAAAACTAAAAATGGAACTGCCTTTTGACCCAGCAATTCCACTGCTGAGATTATATCCTAAAAACCCTAAAACATCAATCCAAAAGAACCTACACACTCCAATGTTTGTAGTAGCACAATTTCCAATAGCCAAGTGCTGGAAGCAACCTAAGTGTCCATCAATAAATGAGTGGATCAAAAAACCATGGTACATTTACACAATGGAATACTACTCAGCAGAGAGAAAGAAGGAGCTCTTACCCTTTGTGACAGCATGAATGGAACTGGAGAGCATTATGCTAAGTGAAATAAGCCAGGCAGTGAGGGACAAATACCATAAAGGTGAGGGATCTCACCTTTAACTGGAACATAATCAACAAAGGAAATAAGCAAAGAAAATATAACCAGAGACATTGAAATTAAGAACAATCTGGCAGTAACCAGAGGGGAGGAGGAAGGGGATAATTGGGGAAGGGTTTCCAGGAACTATTATAAAGAACACATGGGCAAAAACAAGGGGGAGGGTAGAAGCAAGGGAGGGAAGTGTGTTTGGCTGGGGTGGGGGGGAGTGGTGGAGGAAAATGCAGACAACTGTAATTGAACAACAATAAAGTAACTAAAAAAAAGAAACTGTCTTGGAAAGTAGTTCTTAACTGTAATGACCTCACACACTACTGAAAAGTGGGAATTAAGTCATAAATACTGTGTTAACAGCTAACCTTTACTAAAGCTTACTATGTAGCAGGCCCTGTGCTAATAGCTTGGCATGTTTAACCCATTTAATCCTCACAATAACCCTGTGAGATAAGTATCTATGCTATCCTTATGACCAGGTGAATAAATTGGATCAAAAGGAGGTTGTCTCTTGTCCAAGGATAAAGTAGATGTTAAATCAAACATAACATTGTGACTGATTCATTTTAAACAAAATTAATCAATATATATTCCAGTTTAAATCTCAGAAAAAGAGAGAATGTAGAGGTCCCATGGTAAAATGCTTACCATAATGTCATAATAGAAATGCTGCTGAAAAACACAGTATCATCCTTCATTTTTCACTGAACAGAGTGAATTTAAGTTCAGTTCCATTTTTCCTTTACATTTTTTAGAAGATATTGTTAACATTCTGCCCAGGTTCCCTGCAACCCCTGGGATAGCTCTGTGTGTTCATGTCTAGTTTCTGAGTGCTTTTCTGCTAATAGGTTGCACCTGTGACCTTCAGCAATCTGGCCTTTAGCACTAGGGCTAGAGACCTAGAAATGCCTTGGAGTGTGTCCACCAAACTTCATAGTAGAGTTGTCAGATAAAATACAGAAGTCCTAGTTAAATTTGAATTTCATATAAATAATAAATAAGTTTTAGTATAAAATACACTAATATTTATATAGTATATGAATAAGCAAGGAACTCCATATTGCCTTTTTATACTCAGGGTCCAGTAGGAGTAACACCTGCCTGAGTGTGGTTGATACAGTAATAATATGGGTATAATAATTTATAGTTTTAACTTGAACATTTCACCTAAAATGTCATATGGTGTGCTTGAGTATGATATTGTTATGTTACAGAATTAGATGCTTATGATTTTGTAATAAAAGATTTTATAATGAAATAAGTGTGTTATTTTTGCTGGACCCTGTATATAATGTCCTTCTTGAATGATAGCCTGAAGTGTAAGCCAAGATGCCCAACCACCAAGTCCCTGAGAGGCTGAGTAAAAATAGCAACATTAAGCTAGTTGCTTATCATCTCTAAGTAATGCATATTTTTTTGTGGGAAACAATATGGGGCTGCCCCAAGGAAAATCAAAGGTAACTATTGCAAAGACAAAAGCTAACATGGTTTAAAATTTATTGTAAAGGAAATATATCTATATTCTTGAAATTTTTGAAAATATTGAATATGGTGATGATCTTTTGATAATGGACAAATGATTTATTTTATGCTTCCATATTGTTTTCTGTGCAGTTTAACATAAAGTAACATTAGTTTAAAGAAATGCCTTAGGGGAGAAAAACAGGTATGGAGAGTCTCCATGAAAAAATAAAAAAATGAAAAGACCAAACAGTCAAAAGAGTGTCCTCTCTAGGGGATTTGTGTTCTATATTGATCTATATTGTTCTATATTTGTGTTATTCAATTCATCTAAAATGAATAACAAGGAGAATGCAATTCTGCTTGCCGAACCTAAGTAGGTTTTACTTCTTGGCTTTGCTGAGTTACTGCAGCTCCAAGCAAACAAAAGAAAGTTAACATTTTGAAGAAGCAGAGAAATGTGAAGGTAGACCTTTTCTTTCATCACTGCCTTTGAAAATACACTAATTGTGAAAGTAAGCCCTACCTTATGCCCCAAGGGGATCAAGAAAATCAAGTTTGATATGAAATGACTATGCTCTTGGCTATCTTTCTATTTCTCTTTACTTTGCTTGAGAAGGTGATAGTTCTGTACACAGAAGATTCTCACTTGACCTCACTGATAGCAAGTTAAAGGAGGTGGAACTAGAAAGAATTTGAATTTATGGAAAAATCTCTGAGGCACTGAAGATGATGTTAGTAAATTTTTAACAGCTACAAGGAATGCACAAAGGAATGCACATGACACTTAGAGCTTTCTTCTTCAGAAGGCTAAACAGAAACAGATCAATAAATCAATGAAAAGAATTTATTTTCCTTGTACATCTCCATTTGAACTGCAGCCCTGAGTCCCAAAACATAAAAACATAAAGTCTTGTCCCTGCAGTTAACACAAATTATTGCAATAACTGCAGTTCCAGAAGTATAAGTGCTTTCGATTTCAAGTTAAAAAATGTCCTCTTTGCTTTTCACATTGTTTTAGGGGTTCTCCAACAGAAAATACTTTATAGGCACCTAGAAGCACTGTTTGGATGGGAATATATCCACTGTAACCTCAGATTATACCATTGCTCAATCTGCATGTGTCTTACCTGTCTGAACTGGGGGCTGACTTTAAATACCGAAAATTTTGCCTGTCTAAGTCCACGCTGTAACTCCGCCCACTTTCAGTTTTTGGCGTTATGATGATTTCTCCTCTGGTTGCTGATCTGAACTTGCTAAGAAGAAATCTGAAAGCATATAAATATACTTAAAAGATAAAAATGAAATCATTTAAAATACAATTTCAAGAATACCATTGGTAGTATTTTCAACAGTAAATGATTAGCCTTGGGGCTGAGTGGTTGTGGGGAGTTCCCATGCCTCTATTTTATAGTGTCAAGTGTGGTGGTGGAAGAGGTTATGACAGTCTCCCTGGGCCATAACACTTGCTGATAAGCCAAGCCTCTCTCCATGCTAATAAAGAGACCACTGACTTTGGGAACTCACCCCTGTAACCTGAGAATAGAGAACCACTATGTGTACTGAGTCTGTTTGCAGGAGTGCTAAGAATAAAAAGCTTGAATTCACTTTGTTAGACAGGGGAGCTCAAACGATCCTTGGGGATAAACTAAGGTGGCAGTTTATTAGATTGCAGCTCCATGACAGCAGCAACTCTGACCTTCTTAGTTCCTACCAAGTTCCCCAAACACAGAATGATGCCTGACAAATACTAGAACCCAAGTGATTACTGTAGAATGAGTGACTGAACTCGTGTGGTGGGAACAATCTTTATATCTTCCATGACATTTTCCATTGTGGTAATGAAGTTTGGACAATGGAGTGTCTCATGTAGGATGAAACCTCGTTGCGTGTCACTAAATTATGTAGATCTCGAGCAAAAAACAGCTTTCAGAAACCAAGATTCAAGTCAAGATCCAGGCTACTGAATGTCCCAAAGATGAGGGTTTTCAAATGTACTTTAATAAAAACCAAAGCTGTATTATTTTTAGCTCTGGCTGGCATAGCTCAGTGGATTGAGTGCGGGCTGCGAACCAAAGTGTCACAGGTTCGATTCCCAGTCAGGGTACATGCCTGGGTTGCAGGCCATGGCCCCCAGCAACCGCACATTGATGTTTCTCTCTCTCTCTCTCTCTCTCTCTCTCTCTCCCGCTCTCTCACTCTCCCTCCCTTCCCCCCTAAAAATAAATAAATAAAATCTTAAAACAACAACAAAAAACCAAAGCTGTATTATTTTTGTGGTGGCACAGGGAGAGTCTAGTTCATTTACTCAACATTCTACAGTTTTCTAGAAGGAAAAATGTATCTAAAAGTACTAGGATACTCTTAACGGAATCTGCCAAGTTATCTTTGTTTCAAAGACCACTGAAAGAGTGTCTTGTCAAAGTGTCAGAACCTTCAATATAACTAGAAAATTACATTTTGGGGGGTTAAGAATAGCACTTATTATACTATCAACCTATGCTGCTCTGAGTCTCACCTTCTACATATCTCTACCTCTGACCTTCTACTTAAGGTGATTCCTCCACTTTGATCACTTTCCTCTTTTTTTTTTTTTTGCTGTCTTGGACCCCAACCATCTTTCAAAGTCCTCATCAAGTCCCACTTACAATTGAATGTCTTTCCTGATGGCCCCTGTCCCCTTCCAACATTGATTACCTAAGCCACTTATTTAATATTTACTTAATTATTTACTGCTTATGACATCTTTTGTAGTTAATTAATACCTTGTCTTGTTTTAGAAAGGCTTTTAGGCAGCAGCTTATAGTATCATCTTATATTTTCCTAAATTTTTTCTATACATATTAAATTTTCAAGTATGTACCTTTTCTCCCCAACCAGGTGTTTATATCCCTTGAAGACTGAGAACCATCAGATACCAATGTTGAGTTCCAGCAGGGCTCAGTCCAATGCTATGACTATTTTTAACAATCCAAGGTATATATAATTCATTGTGCTGGTGACTTACTTACTTTCTTCAAGCTCCACATCCAGCATTCTGTTGTAACCTACAGAGTAATGACTAAAGTGGGGTCTGCAAAGTACAGCTCCTCGGAGCACTTGTGGCTCTGAGTTACTTATTCCATCAAGTCTTTGATTGTTTTTGATGAGCCAGGCACCATGCTATAGCACAAAAGCAAAACAAAACAAAACAAAACACACCACAGGGCCAGTATTAAGGGAGCTTACAATTAAGTGTGTGCTCGGGGGGATGTCAGAAAGCAATATAAGGAATAATGAACAAGCACAAGGCATTGTGAGAGTCCTAAAGAGTGACAAATGAATGCAACATGGTAGGAAGAATCAATACATTGAATGTATGGTCACTATAGCCTGTCTTTTCCATTCATCTCTGTTAATTAATGAAGACATGATTAGTCATGAGTATTTTAAGTTAATGGACATTTAGGTTTCATTCCTACTCACAGTTCAAGATTCTTAATAAAAAAGATTTTCTGTAGAGCCAGATAAAATCTCAAACACTGGCAGTCTCTCACATTGATTTCTGCTGAGAGAACAATGGCTTGCTACCTGGAAAGGACCATAAAATGATTTGGTCCATACTAGAACTCTCACTACTTCAGCCACAAAACTACCCAATAGCTGCCTGAGAAATGAAGCAGCATTTTGCCTTGTGTTTCCTAGCACTGGCATTTGGGGGACAACTTCTCTCCCTTACTGGAACCTTTTTGACCCCAGTTTCCTAGTGCCTCCTTGAATCTTGATTCCTGGTGTGCCTCTTAATTCTCAAATATACCTTACATGTATATTTGCTTTATGAATTGTTACTGAGGTAGCCAAATTTGAATTTTTTTCCCTTAGGGAAGCCTGAATTTTAAATAGGTGATATAATGTTTTCAGCCCAAGTATAAGTCTTTGATTTGAACATTTCATATATCAACACTCAGGATGGGAAGAGGGGTGTTGACATTTTACAACAAAGGCAGTCATCACCTCTTTATAGACAAGACTGGCCCTGACATGAAACCTTCTACCTAGAAGCAATAAGAATCACTTGGTACAAGACTGGATATGTCAAATGAAAGAAAAACTCTTATAAATGAGAAGATAAACTCTTATTCACTCTGACATGAATAAAGGTCAGAGGGAGCCTTTATTCACCTAACACCAAAAATAATTAAAACTGCATTTCTTCAGGAGGATGTTACCCTAGCTGAATCTCTGACCTTCTCTGGGTCACTATAGTGACATCAGACTTCAAAAACTAAGGAGTCTTTATTTTAGAGGTGTTTGGAATAAAGACAAAAAATTCCCTTTGGGTTGTCTGTGTCTTACCCCTTTCTCCTGGGCCCATCATGGCTGGCCTTCTGCCCAGCAGAAGGTGAAGTGTTTGACTTTTGTGCATCCTGGTGGTTTTTCTCTTGGCTTTGTATTTCTTCACCTCCTCATTAAAAATAATCAGAAAACAAATTTACATACAAAATGGTTAGAAATGAGAACAATTTTATATTCTTTATTCACTTTCCTACATTAGCACAGGGCAAAGAAGTCTATAATAATTGTCAATGATAATCCCATCCTAAAATTCCCAGTCACACTGTTATTCCTTATTAGTTGAGCATTCCAGAGTTAAATGAGGAATAACATCAGGGCTGATCTGTGGGAAGTTTGCTGAGCTAAGCTTTCTAGGGATGACTGCAATGGAAGAACAACACATCTTCCTCCTAAGATGTCTTTAGGGTAGAGGAGCCTGAGTTCATGAGAACTCCAAATCCTTAGAAACTGAATTCAGGATAGGATTCTAGAAATGATACTCTGGTTTCTAGTACATAAGCCAGATTTAATGGGAGAGTGAGTACCTGTGAATACACCTCACAACTTGAGAGACATTTCATACTCTGGAAAGTACTGAAGTTTAAGTGAAAGAAGCAGCCATAGCTAACTGCTTAATTCTAACTCTACTCCATTCTGTCCTTTTGTGTCATCAGACCTGATCTTACCCATCTGAGAAAGCCCTTCCTTCTAGTGCCACACCCAGAAGTGGCAATGAAACAATTTCAAGCCTTCCAGCCCTTCCTGCCACACTTCAAAACAAGGGAATTAGTCTCTGGTATATGAAATATCAGATACCCTAGGAACAGGCCAGAAGATGCCTGCTCCACCTGTACTATACCACACATGATAAATATGCTCTTAAACACAAGTTTCACTCAATATTTAACCAATTAAATTATTGTTTGAATGTACAGAGTAGCCTTCTCAGGGTGGGCTGTTATTTTCATTTGGTGACAGTATAATTCTTCACTGAGTAAAAGTGTCCTGTGCCTTTCAGAACATGGAAATCTCTGGCACATGCCAGCTAAATTCTGTTAATTTTCCCATCTATGGCTTCCCCCCAAGTCATAGAGATGACCAGAAATGTCCCCTTGCATTTCTAAATAGTCCCCTGGCTTGGGGAAGGGGGCAAATACACAATATCATCCCATGGTCGAGAACAACTGGATTAGAAAAAGTAATATTTTTAAGAAATCTGAAAAACATTTTGTTGAAAAATCAAGGATAGCTTTCACAACATGAATCATACAATTCATCTGTTTTATGTTAATTCCTTAAATGTTTAGTAAAATATTGGAAGTGCATTTAGTAAAAGAACTGTCTGTGATGAATATAAATGCTTCCTTTAACAGCCTCAGTATATCAGATAGACAGAAAATCACTGTGTATTTTTTCTACTGACTTCCTCTTCCCTTGAATGAATTGCAATTTTAGATTTCATGTTTTGAAAGGACCTAAAGGACTCAGGAAATTCAACTGTGCTCATTTGTTACATAGTATAGTGAAGTTATTTAGCCAGCCAAAATACAGAGTAAGACAATTTTGAGACCAAATAATTTCTTTAATTACCTGGATTTCTTCTTAAGATGGACTGTCGGACAACATCTGTGCCTAGAACATTGGCTTGCTTGAAACGTTTTGACTTTTCTTCAAAAAACCACTCACCAGTTACAATCCTTAGTTGCCTACAGAGGGCAAAAGGGGAGAACATTGAAACTCAGTTATTTAGCCAAATAGATAACTCTCAAAAATTTCTAACTAAGTAAAAAAAAAAATAGGCAGTTATTTATAGAGCCCATCTCAATCTCTGGAGTACTCTACAGTGATTATTATGGCCAGCATTAGTTGAATACTTGCTATGTACCAGGTACTGGTAATTGTTCTTCATACTTACTATATTTTTATCCACATAAAAACTCTGTATTAGCCCTGGCTGGCATAGCTCAGTGGATTGAGTGCGGGCTGCAAACCAAAGTGCCACAGGTTCGATTCCCAGTCAGAGTACATGCCTGGGGTGCAGGCCATGACCCCCAGCAACCACACATTGATGTTTCCCTCTCTCTATCTCCCTCCCTTCCCTCTCTGAAAATAAATAAAATCTTTAAAAATTATCCTAAAAAAACTGTATAACCATTAATATCCCCATTTTACAGATAAGAAAACTGAGATTTAGAGCAGTAAAATAGCATGCCTCCCATCACATAGCTGGTAAGTAGAATTAGGATCCAATCCCAAGCAGTCTGGCTTAGGGCTCAAGTTCTTAACTACTGCATTAGTGGGTAAATAATTTTCAGTGGAAATAGTGGGGGACAAGTGAAGGTTTTGAATTACAAAGGGGCCATAAGACTCTGTTTTAGAATGATACCTTACTGTAATATGATGACTGGGTTAGAGTAAAGAGAGAATGGTGCAGAGACAGGTTAGCCATGGCAATAGTCCAGAAGAGAGATGACAAGACCCATGCTAGGACAATGGCAAGACTAATAGAAAGGAGGAGATAAATTAAAAACACAGCTGTTAGAAGGGCTTGTCTGGATTTCATAATCATTTGAATGGTGAAGGTAAAGAAGAAGGATCTTTGAATGATCAAAGCTACCTTTCAAGCCATGCTCCACACCCCTTCAATAGTTACACAAACACTTTACCCTAGTTACACAGGCCTATGTTCCATTCTCAGAAGATTGCCCATCTCTATTGTTGGGACAATAGTGTTTACTAACTATTGTCCCAACACTTCTGTGGAGGGTTGTAATGGAAAAGGAGGTTGAAAGATAGAATTGAGTCATATGATGGAAATCTTTGAATGTCACACAAAGGAGTTGGAATGCTATTCTGGAGGCAATGGGGGAACTCTGGCAGCTTTTCTAAAGTTCAGGTTGGATCATATAATCTCTGGAATATTATATGGAGAAAGGAGAAACCAGAAGCAGGCAGGCCCATTACAAAGTTATGACAAAAGATAGGCTAGAAAAATATGAAGATATAAACTAGGGTATCACAAGGGCAACAAGACTGGTGACATGGTGGCTAAAAAAAGCATCTGAGAGCCAAATAGAGATTTCTTGGCTCAGAATATTATATCTGTGTGATTCAGTAACTGATTGGACTTAGAAAATCACAATTGGATCCTGACCAGAGAGGAGTGGGGAGGAGGATAATGAGAGAAAGAAAGGGAAGGGTCAAGTCAAGGAACATGTATAAAGGACCCATGGACAAGGACAATGGGGTGAGGATTGAATATGGAAGGGGAAGATGGGCAGGGCAGGGCAAGGGAGAGCAATGGGGGGAAAATGGGGACAACCGTAATTTAACAACAATAAAATAATTAAAAAATTCTCCAGAAAAATATACCAAATTGTTCTCCCACAGCATTTACCCTGAAATCCTACCCTACTTCTGAACACAGGAGACAAAAGTCACTTATATATACTCCAGGAAGACAAAAAAAAAACAACAATTAAAAATGGGCAAAAGACTTGAACAGACACTTCTCTAAGGAGGACATACAGAGGACCCAGAAACATTTGAAAAGATGCTCAACGTCACTAACCATCAGAGAGATGCAAATTAAAACAACAAGGAGATATCACTTCACACAGGTCAGAATGGCCATCATAAACAAAGCAACAAACAATAAGTGTTGGAGAAGATGTGGAGTAAAGGGAACCCTAGTGCACTGTTGGTGGGAATGCAGACTGGTGCAGCCACTGTGGAAAACAGTATGGAATTTCCTCAGAAAACTAAAAATGGAACTGCCTTTGACCCAGCAATTCCACTGCTCAGATTATACCCTAAGAGCCCTGAACACCAATCCAAAAGAACCTATGCACTCCAATGTTCATAGCAGCACAATTTACAATAGCCAAGTGCTGGAAGCAACCTAAGTGCCCATCAGTAAATGAGTGCATCAAAAAACCATGGTGCATCTACACAATGGAATACTACTCAGCAGAGAGAAAGAAGGAACTCCTACCCTTTGCAACAGCATGGATGGAACTGGAGAGCATTATGCTAAGTGAAACAAGCTAGGCAGTGAAAGACAAATACCATATGATCTCACCTTTAACTGGAACATAATCAACAAAAGAGAAAAGCAAACAAAATATAACCAGAGTCATTAAAATGAAGAACAATCTAACAATAGCCAGAGGCAGGAGGAGGGGACAGTGGGGAGAAGGGTTTTCAGGAACTACTGTAAAGGACACATGGACAAAACCAAGGGAGAGGGTGGAAGCAAGGGAGGAAGGTGGGTTTGTAGGGGGTGGGGAGAAAATACACACAACTGTAATTGAACAATAAAATAATTTAAATAAAACATTAAAAATTAAAAAATGTTGCTTATATATAAAACAGTTCCTCTACTAAGAATGAAAATTCTATTATTGGACCAAATTATTCATTGAAAAGAATACCATATCATGTACATCTCAGATTTATTCCCAAGTTGCTTGATCATCTAATGAGAAGACTATTAAATCAGCTCCAAACTGTATAAAATGTCCCTATGAAATATGTGAAATATAAGAAGAACTAATGAACCAAAACCAAATGCTTAAATGGGTTAAATTATTTCTGGATACATCTCACGTGCACTATACTCTTACATATTACTATTTATGTGGAAAATGTAGATGGTAATTGTGCTATTCTAAATTCTAAATTCCTCAAGGTTTTTATCTCTTAGTTATCAACCAAATGCTAATCTAGCTACTGCTATGATTAAACTTTGCTGATTAAATTAAAGTTTCCAATCAGGGAGATTGTTCTAGATTATGGGAGCACAAAGTATCACTAAGCTCTTAAAAACAGAGGAAGTGGTGATTGCTGGTGGGTATGGGGTATAAGGGGACTAAATGGCAATGGAAAATATATTAAAGATGAAAAAGTTAAAAAACAGAGGAAGAAGAAGAATTCAAATGCTGAGATGCTGTACAATTAGTCAGAGAGGTTTCTTTTTTTGTTTGTTTGTTTGTTTTTTGTTGTTGTTGTTTAAAATTTTATTTTAATCATTGTTCAAGTACAGTTTTCTCCCTTTTACTCCCATTCCAGCCCACCCACCCAACCCTCCTCACTTCCCTCCCATTACCACCCTTCCCCTAGTTTTTGTCCATGTCTCCTTTAAATTTGTTCCTGTAAACCCTTCCCATTCTCCCCTGAAATTCCCTCTTCTCTCCCCTCTGGTCACTGTCAGTCTGTCCCCTATTTCAGTGTCTTTGGTTATATTTTGCTTGTTTCTTTGTTTTGTTGTTAGGTTCCTGTTAAAGGTGAGATCAGGACTTCCGGCAAGATGGAGGAATAGGTGGATACACCGTACTTCCTCGTACAACCAAGATTAGAAAACCAATAATTTACAACAATAATTTACTATCAGAATAACACCCAGAGCCAGCAGAGGATTTATCTGAATGGAAGTCGGGCAGCCAAGAAGTTGAAGTAGACGAGTTCATCCGGACTGGTAGGAGAAGACCAGCCGGGCGGGCGAGGGGCTGGCTCCGGTCGGCGGCGTGCCGAGGTCGGGGGAAGGTTTGGCGCGAAATTGGCACAAAAGCCATCCGGCGCGCAAGAAGGCAGCGGCGATCACTGAGTACGCAAGCTGCGGCTGGCAGACCCAGAGGGGTAGCGATTGTGGACCAGGGCAGAACTCGCGGCCCAGAAGCCCAGACAAGGGTCTGAGTCCAGGGGAACGGAACTACCGCCACTGTTTTCTCCCGCCCCGCTCCGCTCATGCCCCGCCCCCACATATAACGTCACAACCTAGCGACTGGGGTGCCCAGCCCCAGTGAGCACCTAAGGCTCCGCCCCCCACCGTAACAAGAGCAACCAGACCGGGGAAAAAAAAAAAAGGAGAGACAGGGGGGAAAAAAAAATGTTTTCAACAGAGCAGATCAGTCCCCCAGGACTCATCCTTTTGAGTGACCAAGAATTAGCCAATCTATCAGATGCGCAGTTCAAAACACTGGTGATCAGAAAGCTCACGGAACTGGTGGATTTTGGACGACATTTAGATGAAAGAATGCAGATTACCATAAAACAAATGCAGGAAGACACGCGGAGGAGAGCCAATAGTGAAAGGAAGGAATATGAGTCTCAAAACAATACAGTGGACCAGAAGGAAGATAGAATCAACCAAGCAGGAAAGCATGATGAAATAAGAATTCAAAAAATTGAGGAAAAGATTAAGAGCATCCAAGACACCTTTAAACGTTCCAATATCCGAATTATAGGGGTACCAGAATCGGAAGGGGAAAAGCAACAGATTGAGCATGTATTTGAACAAATAATAAAGGAGAACTTCCCCAATCTGGCAAAGGGAACAGTCTTCCAAGAAATCCAAGAAGCTCAGAGAGCCCCAGAGAAGTTGGACCCAAGAAGAAACACACCAAGGCACATCATAATTACATTAGCCAAGGTAAAAACGAAGGAGAGAATCCTAGAAGCAGCAAGACGTAAGGGGACGGTAACCTACAAAGGAGTTCCCATCAGACTGTCAGCTGATTTCTCAAAAGAGACCTTACAGGCAAGAAGGGGCTGGAAAGAAATATTCCAAGTCATGAAAGACAAGGACCTACATCCCAGATTGCTCTATCCAGCAAAGCTCTCATTTAGAATGGAAGGGCAGATAAAGTGCTTCTCAGATAAGGTCAAATTAAAGGAGTTCATCATCACCAAGCCCTTATTTTATGAAATGCTAAAGGGACTTATCTAAGAAAAGAAGATAAAGAAAAGACATGTATAGTAAAAGGACAGCAAACTCACAATTATTAACAACCACACCTAAAGCAAAACCAAAAGAAACTAAGTAACAATTAGGACAGGAACAGAACCACAGAAATGGAGGGTACATGGAGGGTTAGCAGCAGGGGGGTGGGAGGAGGAGAGAGGGGGAAAAGGTATAGAGAATAAGTAGCATAGAATGTAGGTTGAAAATAGATAGGGGGAGGGCAAGAATAGTATGGGAAATGTAGAAGCTAAAGAACTCATAAGTATGACACATGGACATGAACTAAAGGGGGAAATGTGGGTGGGAGGGGGGTACAGGGTGGAGGGGAGAGAAGGGGGGAAATGGGACAACTGTAATAGCATAATCAATAAAATATATATTTAAAAAAATTAAAAAAAAAGTGAAATAAAAATTTGCAAATGCATGCAAATAAAGAGTTGAAAATAAAACAGAAAAAAAGAACACATGAATGGGGTCAAAGAAGCTGATCCAACTATTTAATAATAAAAGGATCTGCTTGGAATCTTCAGAGGGGCAAGCTCAAGAAACCATTTAAGTTTTGAAATAAACATTTAAAGTTGAAAATAAACATAGAAGCAATCATAAAAAAAAAAAGGTGAGATCATATGGTATTTGTCTTTCACTGCCTGACTTGTTTCACTTAGCATAATGCTTTCCAGTTCCATCCACGCTGTTGCAAAGGGT
The DNA here is from genome assembly GCF_004126475.2 of Phyllostomus discolor. Classification (NCBI taxonomy): domain Eukaryota; kingdom Metazoa; phylum Chordata; class Mammalia; order Chiroptera; family Phyllostomidae; genus Phyllostomus; species Phyllostomus discolor. The sequence continues at coordinate 22,268,404 of NC_050198.1, read as the reverse complement.
AGGAGCTCCTTCTTTCTTTCTGCTGCATAGAATTCCATTGTGTAAATGTACCATAGTTTTTTGATCCATTCATTTACTGATGGGCATCTAGGTTGCTTCCAGCACCTAGCTATTCCAATGTTCATAGCAGCACAATTTACAATAGAGAGGTTTCAAATAAGAAAAAGATTTGGCACACTAAGATGACTCAGATATAGAGGTCCACATATAAGGACCACAGAGAGAAGCCTCTAGGACCTAAGTTGGCTTTTAGCTAATAGCCAACAAGGAAATGGGAGCCTCATTCCTACAACCACAAAGAATCAAATTCTACCCACCAAAATGAGCGGAAGCTCAGCCAGCGCACACTTTGATTTTAGCCTTGTGAATGTTGAGTAGAGAATCAAACCAAGCCAAGCCAGACCTCTGAGCTATAGAACTGTGAGATAATATATTTGTGTTGTTTTCAGCTGCTAAATGGTGGCAATTTGTTACAGTGGAAACAGAAAACCAATACAATAATAAAACACAGAATTACATATTTTTAATATTCAGTTTAGGAAATAACTTGCACAGTTTTTGAGAAGATAACTATGGAAAATTCAGAAAAGCAATAGGGCAGACGTAGGCAAACTGTGGCCTATGGACTAAATTCACCCAACTATCTATTTTGTATGGTCTACAAGCTTGGGATGGTTTTTAAGCTTTTAAATGGTTGGAAAAATCAAAAGAAGAATATTTTATGACAAGTAAAAGTATATGAATTATGTTAAAATTTCATTGTCCCTAAATAGTTTTATTTGAACATAGTGATGCTCACTCATTTCTGTATTTTCTCTGGCTGCTTTTCTGCTACAACTGCAAAGCTGAGTGTAGCACATAGCCACAACATCTAAAATATTTTCTCTTTGGCATTTTCTTTTTTAAAGTTTTGTCAAACTCTGCAATAGAAAAAGGAGTGTACACAAAAAGAAACAAGAACAAGAGGAATAATATAAACCAGTGGTTGTAAAACCCCAATGGTGGCATGCCAAAATCTCAGCTCTTTTTTTTTTTATGTTCTTGAGGTGTGAGGTGAGGTGGATAGCACACTGAGAGCAGTTTCACATGTGACAGGGGAAAAGGGTACATATGTAGTTTACCTGCCCCAAGAAGTGAGTCTCCATATCATCTTTACCATCTACACACAGAGGTGCCAACACCTAACACAAATACGATCTTCCCAGAATTATTAGTCATTACCTTTTGCTATTCTTATAAGAACACTAACTATAATCCTTTTATTTGCTCAATTCAGATATGCACCTGAGTCATTTGTCATTTCAGAGCTCTATGACATCAGAACAATCTTTTGAAATTATGGCTTTGCCATCTTCTCAGGTCATGGAGGTCGATAGATGGCTTAGTAGAAGAATGAGAAACAAATACCTACAGTTTATACCATGTACCAAGTAAAGTGCTAGGTTATTTATATAGGACATCTCTAATCCTCACTATAAATCATAGGTAGTTATTATTATTCTCAATTTATGGATGAGGAAACCAAAGCTCACATGGGTTACGTAATCTACCCTAAGTTATAAAGATATTATGGCAGAAACAGAATTTATACTGAAAGCCCATGCCCTTTGCATTTGATAAAACTGTCAGATGAGAACTCATACTTTTCAGCTATAACAAGGCCTCAAGTAATCGTAAAAACCTATAGAAGCCAAGGAATATCCTACAGCATTTCATACAATGGGCTCTGATTTTGTTTGTGTGTTTGTTGGGGCAGAGTATATGAATAAAGGAGGAGTAAAAGACAATTGAAAGTAAACATGACACCCAATGTAAAATTTATATTCCTCTCTGCCACATCAATCTGACATTTGAAAAACACAAGGCTTGAAATAGAATTTGTGTTTCCTCTAGTTCATGTTCTGAAGAATGAGTTTGACTGAAATTGAATTACACTAATTATTTGTGATTTTAAATGATTACTGAGTATTCAGAATTTTCTAGGCCTTAATTTTCTCTAACATTAAAGTTCTGAGACTTCAAGTTTTCACTTGGAAACTATTTAAGTATAAGTGCAACTTCAGTACTCCTTAGATTTATAGGGGAAAAATACCCTTTGCCCTGAAATTTCATTCCTAAGTGCACTCCCAACAGGAGTCTTCTCAAACATTTTTGGCAGAAGTCACAGTAAGAAACACGTTTTATATCACAATCCAGAAAATAAACACACGGATTCATATATTTACATATATATTTACATATATTTACATTTATATGTGAATATACATGGTGGAGCAAAAGTAGGTTTATAGTTGTCAGCATGCAAAACAGATTATTCTTATATGATTATTTATTAACTATTATATTATTTCCCATACAAACATCTGTAAATCTACTTTTACACCACTCTGTGTACTACATTTATTATTATGCTTATACACACATATAAGTATATGTATACTGACATTTTCTACTTCATTTCCTTTTTTTCAAATGAAAACCCTACCAACTTATCATGACCCGCAGTTTGAAAAGCCCCACCCTAGGAAAACTCTTGTACATATTTGTCAGGCCACATGAACAAGAATGTTACAGCAGCACTTTTGTACCATCAATTGAAATAATATAAAGGTCCATCAACATGAAAATAGATATATTATAGGATGATACCATGGTGAAGATGAATGTAATGGTATTAACATAAACATGGCTAGATTTCATTTTAAAATGTTGAGCTAAAAATGTCACAAATAATACATATAGTATGATTTCCATTTCTATAGCACTCAAAAATGAAAAATTAAAAATATATATTACTTAGGGACACATCCAAGTGCAGTAAAACCATAAAGTAAAGCAAGGGAATGAAAAAATTGCTAAACAGGAATGTTCTCTTTCTTAAACTGGGTGATAAATATGCAGATATTCTTTTTATTATTGCTGAAACCATTCATATACATTATTGAGTGTCATATGTATGATATTTTCACATTAAAAATCTCTCCAGTTTATGTACATATTAAGATACCATACCACAGTGAAAAAGGCATTCTAAAAGAGGGGAGGGCTCTTGAATGTAATTAACAGGTGGTTGAAAATTGCATGTCAAGGTACTCAGAACAGCTCCTTACCATGCCCAAATCTCTGGGTCAATGTGGGTAATCCCACACTTGCAGCTAGATTATGGAAATTTGCTAAACTAGGGATGATTTGGAAATGACTATGTGGCCACTGTCAATACCTATCAAACCAAAGATCACCAGGAACCCACCTCTGGTTAAACAAATCAAGATGTTTGTTCGTTGAAATGAAGGAAAACACATGACATAAGAACCATGAGGCATCTCAGGAAGACAATATTTGAAAGGATACAATATGGGATTTTGGTTTATGTTAGGTAATTTGGGGGACTGTTCAAAGAAGAAGATATCTGCTCTAGATTAGGTGATGTCAAGAAGTGGGGACAATTATATGATTGGCATCTTAATAAGTTTTATCTAGATGAAGGGCAGGCTAGAACAAGGCTAAAGCCATAATTGGTAAGGAAGCAGCATGTCATTCACATTAATCAGGAAAGGGGGATGTTTGCTACATTGTGGCTTGAACAGTCGCTGTGCTTTTATTTATGCTTAGATAATATTATGAAGTGATTTTATTTTCTCTTAGTTCATCATGGCTGTAGAATGATCCTGTGAGATGCTGGTGTTCTGAGATTATGCCCAACAGGAGAACACCATAGCCTACTACCTGAGTGACAGTTCAGCTCCTAACAACATCAAGGCCTATGTGCAAGTGTCATATCACTTTCCAGATTTCAGGGGCTGTATTTCTTTTTTTCATAATAAAGGGCTATATATTCCCTTCTGCACTCTCTCTGTGTATGTTCCAACATTACTACTATCTTCTTTCAAGTTTACTGACAGATTTATATTTCATCTATTTCAGTTATATTTCACCTATTTTGGTAATCATTACCAGTTCATCAAAAACAAAATATCAGGTTCCTCCTTTGAAGAGACTCTCACAAGGACATAGAGCAGCATGAAATGTCACAACATGGCATGAATATAAAATCAGTTCATGAATACTGTATCAGAGGTGTTTCATTTCTTTGGTTCCCTGTCATGTAGCTTGTATCTTCAAGGTCTTTCTGAGTTCAGCTGGGGTGCTAATTAGGAAAAATGATCATTATGACTGTCTTTGTGTTGAAGGGCATCTGCCTCAGCTAACATAATCATGTGGAATTTTGTAGGTCTTGTTAGGATAGCAAAACAGAGTAACTGGCTGCATCGGGATCCCTTTTATTCTGTTTCTATAGAATTAGCTTTACAACTGGACCTACAGCAACCATCTTGTTAGAATCTGAAGGCACTGGAGAAAATGTCAATGACTGCTCAGCCCATTGTAACAGCTATCCTCCCTCCATCAGTCCTTGCTCTAATCTTTTCAGTGCCACAGCAATAAAATCTCTTTACTTTTACCCAATCTGAGGTAAATAACAATAAAGGTTGTGCTTCCAACTGATTACAGAATGAGTCACTTTCTGACTCATCTCATCTCTTAGAAGTCAGGGTGGAAATTTTAATTTTATGGTCTATTAAACAAGGAGGCAGCCCAGTGGCACTGCAACATTCTCTTACAACAAACAAAGAATGTTCACTGCCAATAAAATTATCATTCACACTTTCTTTTCAAACACCACTCTATGAATAGCAAATAAGAGACTTCCAATACTGACAGATTAAGTCTCTGAGATTACACAGACCAGTACCTAGAATATTGGAGAAATAATGGTCTCCACTTCCAGCTTTAAAAATGAGGGGTTTTGATATGTCACATTAAACACTCATTTCCAGCTGTCACATAAGTATGTGACTGTAAATTGTTGTCAGAGAGATATAAAAATCACACATTTAAAGCTGTTTCTTCCTTAGGACATTTTAATACATTAAGACCAATTACTCTACTGATTAGACAATATTGTAATAAACTCATCTTCCTCCTTAGACCATGAAAACCCAAGGGTAGTCCATGTTTTATACATCTTTGTATCCTTATCCCCTAGTATACCAACAAGTTATCAATAAATGTAAAAGGGCTGGATAGATGGGTGGATGGATGGATCAATTGGGAAGGTGAATGGTTGGGTTTATTAAGTTATTGTTTCACCAATAAAAGGAGTACACATGATTCAGATGTTTTATACTAATGCATTAACATTGTCCTAATGAAGACATAGAACTTGCAATTTGGTATTATTTATTCTTACACCCTTCTGACAACAACTTGCCTTATAGTTAAATTTTTCTGTGACAAAGAAAGATCTTTTTGTGACTGGGAATTTATTCTGTTCAGAGGACAAATGTATTTGGCATGGCTCATGTTTTTTTTTTTTAACCCCATAATCCTGACAGAGGAAAACTACACTTGTTCCATAACTTGTTTAAACCTGAAATGCCTTAAATGAAACCCTGCCACCTATTAATTTATTCATTTATTTATTTATTTATTCATCCACCCATCTAATCATTTAATAAATATTCATTGAGTGCTTATATAGGCATTTGTTTAGGGACTAGAATTACACGAGTGAACACTAGAGATAAAATTTATATTCTAGTGAAGGAAGAAAGATAATGAATAAGATTAAGTAAACTATGTAGCATATAAGTGTTAAGGGGAAAAACACAGGAAGTGATTATACAGTCAAAAGTAAAAATAGGTTTACAGTTGTGAGTATATAAAACACAGTTTATTCTTCTATTATTATTAGTTGTTGTATTATTTATTTGTATTACAACTGTAAACTTACTTTTGCCACCTCGTATTAGTTTGGGTAGGCTACATCTATAACAACCATTCTCCAGATTCCATTAATATATTAAATGTTTATCTCTCAATATAAACTAATGTGGACCTGACATGATTTAGAGGAAAATATTTGCAGTTACCATCCATACTGAGATGTAGACAATTGATGGCAAAATTTTCAATTACCAGTGTTTGAATACATATGCTCCTTGGGTCTTGTATTTAAAGGTATGCTTTAGTAATTGCAAGTGGCATTTAGAAATTAAATACAAAATTTCTCTTCCCATACATAAGTTTGAGGCAACTACTGATTGATTGAAGGGCTCCTGAGTCATAGTCCCTAGTTCCTGTTGTTTGAGCAGATGGGGGTCCAGATTGTAGGGAAAAAGGGTCAACAGTAGTGGAATAAAAAACTACACAGCAGAAAGAAAGAAGGAGCTTCTACCCTTTGTGACAGCATGGATGAAACTGGAAAGCATTATGCTAAGTGAAATAAGACAGGTGGTGAAAGACAAATACCATATGATCTCACCTTTAAGTAGAACATAATCAACAAAACAAATAAGCAAGCAAAATATAGCCAGAGACATTGAAATAAAGAACAAACTGACAGTAACGAGAGGGGAGGTGGGAGAGGATAATGGAGGGAAAGAAGAGGAAGGGTTTTCAGGAACATCTACAAAAGACACATGGACAAAACCAAGGGGCTGTGGGTTCAGGGATGGAAGGTGGGGATGGCTGGGGTTGGGGAGAGTGGAAGCAGGTAAATGGAGACAACTGTACTTGATCAACAATAAAAAAAAGCTAAAAAAGAAACTAAATTCTGGGGGTCAAATAAAATAATATTGTATAAGAATCAGAAAAATGTTGTTTAGAAATTCCATATAAATCCTTAGACTTTGCAATTGGAAGGTCAATCATTTGTTAAAGTTACATTTCCTTCTTCACTGTCCTGAAGTAGCAAAATTTACCTTGGCAGAGTCTGATAGTAAAAGAACTGGGTGGAGAAACAAATGAAGAAACTTACTCATCCCAATTCTACTAACACACACTCTAACCTCTTGGCATTCTTATTTTCACTATCTATAAAGTATCAGATTAATTGCCTTTATTACCTAATAGGTATATTTTAAAACCTTGAATGACTATTCCCTAGGAGTAACTTTTCTAAAAATAGATCAGCTCTGACAGGATCTGATGATCCAATTTTGAAATTAGCTCTATTCTTGATTTGATTAGGGTAATCCTGAGTATCTAGGGGCCCTATTCTATTACCCCAGTAGGAGAAAAATGTATATTCTCAATTGATGCAGAATGTCACTATGCTTTAATTTTTTTAATTGTACAATTTTTAATTTGTTTACCAATTAAAAGTTATCAGGCTTATGAGAACATAACATATGCACAAAACCAAGAGAAACAATAAACAATACAATCAGTCTCATAGGGGACTTAAATAATGGATCTATAATTCATAGGCATTAAAATAATTATGAATAATTTATTTGATAAATTATAAGAAAAGACGGAGGTCAGCAGAGAGTTAAAAACATAGATAAAAAGAAAATGAAAATTCTAAAATTGAAAAACACAACTGAACTTATAAAATAAATAGATGGATATAACAGCAGATTAGACATCGCCAAAGAAAGGATTAGTGAATTGAAAGACAAATCGGACTAAAATATGAAATGAATTCAAATATTAAAAAATAGAAAATATGGAAAACAGCATAAGAACCATATGAAAGATGTTGAATACAATTAAGATACATATTTGTAGGACTTCAAGTAGAGGAGAGAGAAAATGGGGAAAACGCTTTGATTTATATAAAGTACAGACAGTCCCTAACTTATAATGTTTTCACTTATGATTTTTCAACTCTACAATGGTACAAAAGAGAATATATAATGAATTACATGAGATATTCAACATTTTATTATAAAATAGGCTTTGTGTTAGATGATTTTACCCAACTGTAGGCTAATGTAAGTGTTCTGAGCACATTTAAGGTAGGCAATACTAATATATGATGTTCAGTACGTTAGGTGCATTACATGCATTTTCAGCTTATGGCATTTTCAATTTCCAATGAGTTTATCTGGATGTCACATCATTGTAAATCGAAAAACAGCTGTATAAGAAATTAAAGCTAATCTATGGTGTTAGCAGCATAGTGATCATTGTTGGGGAACAAAAAGGGAGCATGATTTAGAGGAAGAATGAAAAAGGTTTCTGGGGTGTTAGTGATGTTTTATTTCTTCACTTGAGTGATAGTGACACAGAAATTATGATAATTGAAGAAGCTGTATACCAGTGCTTCTCAAACTGAGGCAACTTTTGCTCCTCAGGGGATATGTTTAGAGGAATTTTTCATTGTCACAACTGGAAATGGGGATGGGTGCTACTGGCAGTAGCTGGGTAGAGGCCAGGGATGCTGCTAAAGAGCCTACAGTGCATATGAGAGTCCCTCCCTCCCTAACCAACAATCATATTGCCCAAAGAAAAAGAATACAGATGACTAAACTCAGTTTAGAAAAAAGAATAAAAATGTGACAAAGGCAATGTTTCAACCTGTAGGGTAAATGCAGGCAGTCTGGCTTCCTCACCCAGGTGTCTGAGTAACTAAGGGAAGCAGTGTTCCCATAACCCTGAATGGGCCTGATAACTAGTGTTCTCATAGCCTTGAGACTGGGTCCAACAAACTGTTCCCATAACATGAAGTGGGCTCGCATGTGCAGAATTATGCTATGTTACATAATTTTCTGGCTCAAAGCTTACTTTGTTTGCCTCTAGTACTTAAGCCAGTAGGGTCTTCTCCTCAGAGACACACAGTCTGCAGTATGTGTGGCTTTCCCACCTGTGAGTAAGGGCATGTCAACCATCCACATGACTTTGTGCATTTTCTTCCGTTTCCTAGAACCTAGAGTGGACCTGATAGGCCTTGACAGGCTGCAATACACAACCCATATGTTAATGATTCCAACAGTGTTCATTTCTCCCAGATCTGATAAAGGATGTTTGCTAATTAGGGAAAGGAAGTACTGAAAATAATTTATTTACATGGGACAAAGTATGAAAGATGGTTACTTAAGTAAATTAATGTATCCACAGAAAGTAATAAAATAATTTATTTGGTTCATTTCCTAGGAACAACTTATCTCATTCCAGTATTGAAACATAGCATGAATTGCTTAATTGAAGATCACTTTTATGAAAAAGTACAGGCAAAATAACATTAAATAAATAATGTAATTGCTGCCCTGGCTAGCATGTCCCAGTAGGCTAGGCGTCATACTGCAAAGTGGAACAGTCATTGGTTCAATTCCTGGTCATAGCACATGCCTAGGTTGTGCATTTGGTCCCCATTTGGGGCACATATGAGAGGTAGCTGATTGATGTTTCTCTCCCTCTTTTTCCCCTCTCTTCCCTTCTTTCTAAAAATAAGACAATAAATAAAATCTTTAAAATCAATGCAATCACTGAATGTAGGAATCCTCAATAGAACAAGTACCGTCTTTTTCAGACCATAAGACACACCTAGGTTTTAGAGGAGGAAAATAGAAAAAAAATTTTGAAGCAAACAATGTGGTAAAATATTTAATAACATAAATAACATAATATTTCACCAATGTAAATGTAAATAGAACTTAACAGCAGCATTAACAACCATTATTCCTCCCAAATGTAGGGGGGTGGGGGGGGGGAAGTGTGTCTTATAGTCCAAAAAATATGATAGCTCTTATTCAGAGAAGTTGGAAATGGAAGATCACTTAGTCTTACTAATAAAATATTCATTTTCTTCCTAAAGTAGTCTCTTAACACCTATAAGAGGATGTTTCAGTGAGGGCAAAAGATAAACTTAACCAAATGAACCAAACCAAACCAACCTGAAGTGATCCTAGCATTCCACCCTGCCCCACCTTAACCACTGGAAGCAAAGATCAACATAGTTATCTTAAGATGAAATTATTAGGTACTTCCCAGAATATAGGAGATGAAGGGGCCTTGGGAGAAAGAAAACTTACTGGTTGATCAAGAGGGAGACTTCTCAAAAGGATGGGATTCGGCTGGCTCCGGGAGTAGTTGAGACCACATCATGCTTCAGACACCAGTTTAAGTGAACTTAGAAAACAATGATTCTTGACTTACACCCAGATTGGCATAGTGAAACCTAAGATCATTATACTCCAATAGGCTAAACACAGAGGTGAATGAGAAGGTTATTTCCCTTTGCCCTCTCTCAAGAACTAGGTTGGCAAGAAATTTGGGAGTTACTCCAGTTATGTCCCTCAGTTGATGTGGAGAGATCAGCCTGATATTTCATATTTATCTTGCCTGTTACCCCAAATGTCTCAATATCTCAGGGTAATTTTGACTTACGAAAAGCCATGTAGAGCCAAGTAGGGCTAAATGGAAGAAAGCTCCTGGATGGTTTTCAAATGTAGAAGAGACCTTGTTCTGTGAAGCTTCTAATTTTACTATAAAGTTATAGTGTTAAGAAATAAAAATACTATCTTTTCTGACTCTGTATCTCTCTTGTTCTTTCTTTCTCTTTCTCTCTCACACACACAATACACATCCATCCACATACTGGAGCTCAGCCAAGGCCTTGCTGAGCCTGCGATTGGGCTATTCTTTTAATCCCACATTCTATTCATAAATTTTGAATACTCTTTTTCCTTCTTGCTTTCCTCACTTGAATCACTTCAGTCATCACATCTGGTTTTCCGAGCAACAAGGAACATGTATGGAGCACACATGGACAAAGCCAAAGGGGGTAGGTTCAAGGGTAGGAGGCAGGGATGGTGGGGCAAGGGGTGTGGTGGGGTGAAAATGGAGACAACTGTACTTGAACAACAATAAAAAAAGAAAAGACAGAAACTCACGCGACTTTGGCACAGACAGTGCACCTCCAGCTGCCATCTGGGCCCAACACCCGACACTCACTGCACACTCTCAGTGAGCAAGCCTGGCATGGGTCTCCCCGGTCAAATATTAAACCCAGGTTTTTCTGACAGTGAGCACAAATTCTGCTTGTCTCTTGTTTAGTCTTCCCACTTCTATGTTTTGCTTCTAAGAGTTCATTTTTAAGCTTCCTGAAAGGAGAGAAAAAATTATTTAAAAAACAACCACAACAACAACAACAACAGAGGAGCTGAGCTGTCTTTATTTAGGGGACATGTTCATTAGGAAGAACATTTAAAATAATCAAGAAGTCAGAGCCAAATATTTTCAGAAAACACAATTTCTTTCTCCAGAATCAATGACTTTTTGACATCAGTAGTAGAAAAACATGTTTTACTTTGGAATTTTGACATTCTTTACTAGCATTGCTAGTTTGCTATTAGTACTTACTCACATTGCACTCCAACTTCCCTAAGATCTTTGATAACATAATATTGGAGCAGAACCCCAGCCTAGAGGCATGCATAATACCATGTTATTTACTTGCGTAGATATACTTACCACATGAGGCAAGATTATGAAATCAAACTTGGGAATATGGGAACTTCCCTAAGATGATCCAATGAAGATTTTGTTACAAAGACATTGCCTACCATTTCAAATGTAAACACTTCTTCTTACTATTTAAGGGTTTCCAACATTTCCTTTGACCTGTGGGCTTTGCTGTCAGGCATGTCTATATTTCAATTCAGGTTTCATCATGAATAGCTATCCAACTTAGACAATGATTTACACATTCAACCTAAAACTCTTCATTTCTAAAATTGGGGTAATAATATTCTTCTTACTATTATTGTAGTATTTTCTGTTTTCAAGAGTAAATGACATAATATGTGTAAAGATACCAGCATAATGCCTGGCACATAGGTACTAAAGAAATGCTATTTCCATGTCCCTCCTTTAGTATTTGACATGTATAGTTATATACATTAGAAAATAACTATTCAGTGTGGTCCTTGGTCTCAAAGTGTCAGCATCATCTGGGACCTTATTAGGATGCAGAATCTCAGGCTCCACCTCATACCTACTGGATCAGATTCTGCATTTCACAAAATCTCCAAGTGATTAAAGTTTGAGAAGCACAGCTTTGGAATATTTGGTCTCAAATTTGCCTATGCACTGGAATCAACTGGGAAGATTCCACTTGGACAAAAAATTATACTTATTCCCAAGCCTTATCCCACCTACCCCCATTCTGATATAATTGGTATGAGATGTGACCTATGCAATGATGATTTAAAAGTGTCCTTATTTCTTCTATATATTGCCAAGTTTGGAAAACACTAATGTAGATGACAGGTTCATTCCACTTAAATGCTTCACAGACATGGCCTTCCTTTATACTATCTACGTCCAGTACCTTCATCAACATAGCATTTGTATGATCCAAAACAAAGAAACAAGCAAACAAACATCCCAGAATCATCCCACACATCTCATACAATCTCATTTTACATTTGTGGACCTGTGCTTTTTGTTATACCCAGTGAGGCTGGCATCTCCTCAAAGGTATTAACAATGACTTCAGTTTATTGTATATACTGCTCAAGACACAATTGTGTGTTAAATTAGAAGGTACTTAAGTGTTTAAAACTATTTATTATGTCTTTGGGGCCTTGAAACTAACTTGTGAGGTATTACGAGTTTCATATTAAAGATTGTAAGCAGTATAAAAAAAAAAAAAAACAGAAACCAGGTCTTTTAATTCCTAGCCTGAATCTCTCATTCATAAATGGAGAATTATAAAAGTGAAGAGTAAGGTTTCCAAAACCTTTGATTGTCTCATTAATTCATTCAATGTGCATTTATTTAGTGCCGATTGTGTACTACAGCATTCTGATATTGAGAGGGAAAATAAGTCAGGCAGGATACCTACTAAGGATTCCCATTATCCTTCAGATTAGTCTAGAAAAGGATAAATGATGCAAGATGATTCATATGTTGCAACAGGCACTCTTAGGTCCTTACTTTTTTGCTTATCTAAACACAAATGACAACAACCTATAACACATGTTTTCTTAATCTCTGATTTAGAGCTTACAAAGTACCTCATGTTCTTTTTTCCATGAGCAACTGACTCATGAAATTAAGCATAATAAAAGCTCCACGCAATTTACCTTTGGAAATTTGTAAAGACTACACACTTTTAAAGCACAGAATGTGTTCTCATTTTAAGACCACAACTATATTATTTGGAGAAGTATAACAGACATTTGAATACCTCAGGTCATAGGAGAAATAAAACATTGCCTATTCAAAACCTATAACAATTCATGCAACAATGATAAGGCAACAAAGTGATCAAAATGAATAGAACAAAGACAGCAATCCTAGACAGCAGCACTATCTGAGTAGGCTGGGGCAGGTGGTGGTGGTGGAGGGAAGAGTAGAAAGCTGAAAAAATGGGGTATTCCAGGATTTCCCAGAGGCAAATTATCCTCTGGGAAAAAAAACCCCTCTATAATCAGAAGCCTTAAATTTAACCTCTTAAGGTAGAGTGAGACCACTTGGAAAATTTATGGCCATAAAGACAAAAATTTATATTCCATCTTTCTTTGTGTTCTACTGAAATGATTTTATTTTGCAATCAGTTTTCACCCAGTTCACTTAGTTCACAGTTCTGGAGTCTGAAAAGATGTGGCCCTCTGTATAAATCAGGTGATGGGGTAGAAGCAACTTAAAGGTCCAAACATACTATCTGCCGAATTCCTAAGGCAATTAGGCCACATATTCTGAAAGTTATCTCCAAGACATGTGGAAAGATTTCCATAGGCTGGCACAAAATATTAAGCAGATTACTGATTTTTAAAATATGTCCTAGAAATTGACCTAATTCAATCCTGTCTAGGATAATTCACATGAAGTAGATAACAGTCATTTTCAGACACACAAGAAGAGGGTAAAAGACGTCAATTGAAACCAGGAAAAGAGTGTGCAATTGGAGAATTAGTCAGGGAGACAGAAGAGAGCAGTAAGGTGGGAGATGTCTCTTCCCTCTGCTTTACTAGCCAGCACTAACAAAGCAAGATGGACTTTGTTTGTTCCAGCCTTGCTGTCCCAGTATTAAGAACTATCTGAGGAAAGTGAGTTTCTGGGATGTTCATCTCTGTCACACATATAAGCTAGAGATACTTCTAAATCTACGTAACAGGCTTAAATTATTGGTTTCACTGCCCACCCCCAACACACATACATGCATGAAAAGAAATCCAGAATGAGCAGGTTTTTGCATTAGTTCACCTGCAAAATCAGGTTATTAAGGATTTATTTCATCCTGATGGCCCCCTATTTTCAAGGTGTGGTTTATCATTCCTAAGCAAAATATCATGGCAGCTCTAGCATAGTGTACAATCTTAAGGCAGCAAGAAGGAAAAAGAATTGTCACTTAAACCTGTCTCTTAACAGAAAAGCAAAAATCAACTTGGAAATGCTCCCACCACTACCACTAGCTGCAAGAGAGTCTATGAAACTGGAACAAGTTGAGACTGCATATTCCTACCCTCTTGACATTAGATGTGGTCATGTGACTGACATCAATCCATGAAATGTGGCATGAGATTTCAGATAAAAACTGTAAAAAGCAAATGCTTGGTTTTCCACATGACCTCCTCTTTGTATGGAGCACAGCAGTGTCCCAAATAAGTAAGTCTGGGTCTTGACATGAGGATGCCATGAAATAGAGTCTTCATCCATCTTGTTATGGATATGTAGCATGAAAAATAAACTTTCATTGTTTTAAACCACTACGAATTTGAGGATGTTATTGCAGCATCACTCAGCCTATCTTGACTTATAAACATACAGCCTAGTCCTTCGTCTGTCTGGCTCCCATATATCTTTTTACTTCAGCTTCACTGCTGCTTCCCAGTGAGGCCTTCTCTAACAACCAAATCTACAGCAGATCCCAGTCTTATACTCACTCAGAGAACTGCATTTTTTTTCTTCACAGTATATATGATAATTTCAATTATACCTTTATTCAGATGTTTTTAAGTATATTTTATTGATTATGCTATTACAGTTCTATTTTTTCTCCCTTTAACCTCTCCACCCCGAACCCCCCTCCTACCATCATTCCCCTACCTTAGTTCATGTCCCTGGGTCATACTTATAAGTTCTTTGGCTTCTCCACTTCCCATACTATTCTTTTTTCCCCAGTACTATTCTTAACCTCCCCTTGTCTATTTTGTAGCTACCATTGATGCTTCGTATTCCCTGTACCTTTTCCCCCATTCTCGCCCTTCCCCGCTCCCCACTGATACCTCTCCATGTGATCTCCATTTCTGTGAATCTGTTCTTTTTCTAGTTGTTTGCTTAGTTCATTTTTTTAGGTCCAGTTGTTGATAATCGTGAGTTTGTTGTCATTTTACTGTTCATATTTTTTATCTTCTTTTCCTTAGATAAGTCCCTTTAACATTTCATATAAGGGTTTGGTGATGATGAGCTCCTTTAACTTGACCTTATCTGGGAAGCCCTTTATCCACCCTCCCATTGTAAGTGACAGCTTTGCTGGATAGAGTAATCTTGGATGTTGGTCCCTACATTCTAGCCCCTTCTTTGTCTGTAAGGTTTCTTTTGAGAAGTCAGCTGATAGTTAAATGGGAAACTCCATTGTAGGTAACTGTCTCCTTTTCTCTTGCTGCTTTTAAGATTCTCTCCTTATCTTTAACCTTGGGTAATGTAATTGTGATGTACCTTCATGTGTGCTTCCTTGGGTCCAACTTTGTTGGGACTCTCTGAGCTTCCTGGACTTCCTGGAAGTCTATTTCCTTTGCCAGGTTGGGAAGTTCTCCTTCATTATTTTTTCAAATAAGTTTTCCATTTCTTGCTCTTCCTCTTCTCCTTCTGGCATCCCTATGATTCAGATATTGGAATGTTTAAAGTTGTCCTGGAGGTTGCTAAGCCTCTCTTCATTTTTTTGAATTCTTGTTTCTTCATTCTGTTCTGGTTGAATGTTTCTTTCTTCCTTCTGCTCCAAACCATTGATTTGAGCCCCAGTTTCCTTAACATTTTCCTTTATTTCACTTTTCATTGCCTTCACTTTTTCCTCTATTTTGTGACCATACTCAACCATTTCTACGAGTATCCTGATTACCAGTGTTTTGAACTCTGCCTCTGATAGGTTGGCTATCTCTTCATTGTTTAGTTGTATTTTTTTTCTGGAGATTTGATGTGTTCTTTCATTTGGGCCACATTTTTTTTTGTCTTTGAGTGCCTGTTACAAAGTAAGGGGTGGAGTCTTAGGTATTCACCAGGGCAGGGCAACCCACATCCGTGAGTTGTGGTGCTGTATGTGGGGGAGGGGTTTGAGAAGTAACAATGCCACTTGCTCAGGTCTTTGCTGGCTTTCAGTCACTTCCTCTGCTTCCCAAAAGCAAACTGGGCCCTTTTGGTGCTGATTCCCAGGTGGATTGGTTTGTAAATGTTCTAGGACCCTGTGGATCTCTCTAACAAACTCTCCTGTGAGGGTGAGAGTTTCTCCTGCCACATCAACCCCCATAGGTATTTTTAGTCAGAAATTTTGAGTTTTATTTCCCCACTCTGAAGTCTGTCTTGCTCCCCAGTTGTTCTTCCTGGTTTATCTGCATACAAATATGGGACCTCCTGGTCCGCCAGCCAACACCAGCCACTGCCTTGCACGCACCAGTCCTCCAGCCCCGGCCTTGCTGTGAGTTCTCTCCACCCTAGCTGCCTGTCTCTGCCCCTCCTACCAGTCTGAATGACTGTTTCTTCTTTAACTCCTTGATTTTTGGACTTCCATACAGTTTGATTTTCTGGTAGTTTGCATTGTTTTTTTTTGCTTTTAAATTTGTTGTTGTCCTTCTTTCGGTTGTCTTTCTTTCGGAGGCAAAGTCAATGTACCTATGCCTCCATCTTGGTCGGAAGTCCTACTCAGCGGTTTTTAACTGGTTTGTTTCACCAACT
Organism: Phyllostomus discolor; assembly: GCF_004126475.2. Taxonomy (NCBI): domain Eukaryota; kingdom Metazoa; phylum Chordata; class Mammalia; order Chiroptera; family Phyllostomidae; genus Phyllostomus; species Phyllostomus discolor. Next base: position 22,251,721 of record NC_050198.1, on the reverse strand, counting down.
TCTGTATAATCTCCAAGAGGGCAAGGCTGTGTGTGCGTGTGTGTGTGTGTGTGTGTGTGTGTGTTGTTCAGCTTTGTATTTTACCACAAATAATCAGTGGCTGGGACATAATAAATAGCATTTAAATGAATGAATAAAAGAAAGCATAAGTAAATGCCAGCAAGTGACAGAGGAGAAAGAGAAAGAGAAAGGGAGGGGAGGAAACTCCGCTATCCTACTTACTGAGTATCACTGGGCATTCCACTTTACCTTTCTGGGTCTTAGCTATTTCAACTTCAAAATAAAGATAATTCCTTTCCTATCCTCCTCTGGGGGTGTTTTTGAGGACTAGAAGTAATGAAATATGGTAGTGTGCTTTGTGAATTATAGAGGCCTTTACAATATGAAGCCATCATTATCAGAGAGAGAATGAAAAGATAAAAAATGCGCAATGTTGGATCCAGTAGGAATAACATTAAATTAAAATTTGCTTAAACTAAGATCAAACACACTTCAAAAAATTAATACAAGTCTGAGAAAACTACAGAACATTCTCAATTACCTGATAAGAATTTCTATAACTTTTTTTCATCTTCATTAACTTCATTCCTACACCTTTCTTCGGTAAGCAAAACTATTTTGATTCTTGAAAATATAAAATAAAAATCTATTTCCCTGGTATTTTCTTGTCTGAGAAGAAGCAAAGACTATGGGAGATGGATGGGAAAGTGTAGTAGAGGTAAATATGGCTCAAAATCAACTGTTAAAAACTGATGAAGAATGCAAAGAAAAATAAAAAGAAAAAAGCCACTGAAGACATTTAATTCCGGCTACACCAATTCTTCATTTGAGATAAGCTCAGGATGGTCTTGCATTTTAAAATATCAGTTTATTCTTTACATTTCCTTGTTGCTACACAGATACATTTGTATTAACATGTGAATTGATGACCTATATATTTAATTGAAATCTTAAATACTGAAAAGATGAACTATCTCAATTGTAGTTGAATAGGAGAATATTTCATTTCTATATTCTAGCAATATATTGAATTCATTTTTTCTATTCCATCATCAAAAAAGTTCAATGCATTACAGAGACTGCTTGCTTCACCTTTGTATAGACACATTCCTTTCAAATCAGGAAATGCTTTCATTAAAATTTCTCTCATATTTGTGTGGCATTATTTTTCCTTTGTTGCCCTGTCTAGTCTCAATTGTACTGAACACTACTGTGTACCAAATAAGACAGGTATTTTATAATGAAAGCAATTAGTTGCCTGGAAGAGGAAACCACAGATAACAATTCAAAAAGTATTTTTGATTCCTTGATATGTTTAAACAATCTCCAATCTCATCTAGAGGAGTGCATCAAGGCTCAAGAGAGAGAATGAGCAAATGAAGACTATATATTCTATTAGTGGCCTAGAGCATAAGCTGTGAAGTCAGTGGGCCTGCATTCAAATCTTGGCCTTTCCACTTATTTCCTTTGAGACTTAAAAAATATTACTTAAGCTTTCTATGTCTCAAGACTTAAGGAGAACTAACCTTTCTGTCTCAAAATATTCCCCATGTAAAAGAAAATCATAAACCAACAAGCCTCATAAGCTTGTTGTGAACATTGTGTTAAGCACAGCTTGACACATAGTCATTGTGGACTAGACAATTCTGGTATGTGTTTCTTCATATCTGTTCTCCCCTTCTCTATTAGCAGAATTTCTAGCTAGGCTCATGACCACTCAGAATAAAAACTATATTTCCTGCTGCTGCTGCAGTTAGATTTTGTCATGAGACTAAATGCTGATGTGATATGATCAGAAATGATTTAGGCAACATCTATGTCATATCCCTAATGGGAAAGGGCTCTCTTTCATTTGAACTCTTCTTCCTTCCCAGAGGCTGGGATGAAAACATAGGAGTGAGCTATCTTGGATTAAGAGCTAGACTCTCCAGATGGTAGAGCAACTAAAGAAAAGGCACCCAGATCCATGCTATAATGGAGCCACCATAACAATATCACAAAGCTGACAACCAACCAAGAATTTTCCATTAAAGAGAAAAATATTTATCTTGTTTAAGTCATTATTATAATGTGTCTGTGTCACCCACAGCCAAACCTGTTTCCCAACAAGTAAAATGAGAACTCAGTAACATTAGCTCTTTTTTTATTATCATCCACTTGCAGAGGTGTTGCTATGAGGTTGTGCTTAAGCCTCGGTTGTAATGCATGCAAGATAAATCCTTGTCTAGAGCTAGAATTTCATATTCCTATAAGAGCACAAAGCCAAGGTGACTGATGAAAAAATACCGTCAAACCACAAACAATAAGACAAAAATCACTTGAAAAAAATATGTGCATACAGCTCTGGCTGGTGTGACTCACTGAATTGAGTGCCAGCCTGAGAACCAAAGGGTCACCGGTTCAATCCAGAGTCAAGGCACATGCCTGGGTTGCAGACCGGGTCCCCATTTGGGGACACATGGAGGCAACCACACATAAATGTTTCTCTTTCTTTCTTTTTCTCTCCCTTACCCTTTCTCTAAAAATAAATAAATAAAAAATAAATAAAACCTTTTATATATATATATTCTGTGTATATATATATATACAGAATAATGTCAGAGCAGCCTGATGCCAGCGTACTTCCCAACACTCTCAATTTTTATTCACATCCAGAGGCAATGACATCAACACTGGGGCTATTTTATATTTACCTAAGGGAAATCCAGGGGTGATCAGACCTTCCTTCTGTATTCTAAATATTTTGTTGTAGCTTGTATGTGAAGAACTCATTATTAAAACTTAACTGTCACAAAGCTTAGCCAAAATAATAACAGACACTCTGTTTTATGTCATGCTATTTGACAGTAACCCATGTTAAAGACTCCCATTAACAGAGAGTCTTTTGAAAAGACTCTCATTTCAAAAATAAAAAAGGTGCAGTCTCAAAGGGAAAACTTGCTGTGGTTCACAAGATTATCAAGTGGTGCAGTAAAGATTCAGATGCAGAATTTTATACTCTGAAACCTGAACTCCTCTCCCACACCAGGCTCCTCCCCTTGGCTCTCAATTTATTAAAATTTTTTTCTCAGAAAGAACATTGTATTAACAATGGCCATGTCTTTCCTAGTTGTACAAAGCCATGGTGAATACGTACAAAGTTATGCCTCAGTAAACATGAAAGGTTTCCTCTGCTTGCTCTGCTTCTCCCACCAAATGTCATCTACCCAAGGGGCCTCTTATCAGAGTCTCTCATGGCCAATGAAGCTATTCTTCACCAAACACACCACTTTGGTCCTAGTAAATTTTATAAAGGTTTAGATTAATTTTAAAACCCAAGGCTGTTAAAAAGAATCAAAATCTTCTGAGAATTGGGGAAATGTATGGCTTAGATAGAAATCTACCAAGAAAAAATAGTAAGGAGCAAGATTGAAAGAACACTTGTTGAGATAAAGAAATCTTATGAATTGTGCCAATTTCACATTTACAAATTGTCTCAAAGAAACAGGGCATTGTGAAATCTTCAAGTCTGCATATGACACCAAGAATTCCTGGTAGTAAAACACTTGGCTCGTAGGAATATGCCAGATCATCTCACAAAGCCATGTGAACAGACAGGCGATTGATTATTAACTATACAGGCATACACCATTTTATTAGGCTTCACTTTATTACATTTCAAAGATGTTCCCTGTTTTGCAAATTGACGGCAAGGCTCTCCACCAGTCAAAAGATTACAACTCACTTTATTGAAGTGACCTGGAACTGAACCCAACATATCTCCAAAGTGTGCTCTGTCATCTTAAAAAATAGCAGAGATTGATCTCATTAAAATTAGCAAACCAAGTCTTCTCCTGGAAATACCCTGAAATAACTATTGTCTCAATTTCATGGCCCAACAAAGAACAAGGACATGTTTTACTATCTGAAACCCATAGGATACATTTCTTGATTACTAAAAACTGTAGAAAGTCTGTTTGGATAAATTATTTTTTTTAAAAGGATGGCTATAGAATCAATAAGCAAGAAGTAGGAAGGCTGTATAGCCCATGGACACTGACAACAATGTGGTAAAGGCCAGGGGGTGGGCAGGAGTTGGATGCTGGGAGGAGGGGGACATAAGGGGAGAAATGGGGAACATCTATAATAGTGTCAACAAAAATGAAATAAATTTGTAAAAGAAAAAAGAGTGAAATGGGGAGCATTTGAGATCTTGCTCCCAAGAATATGTTATTATTTGGCTCAAATAAACTTATAAAAAATAAAAAACAAGGATAAAATACTGGGCTTTTAAATATTATTGCTATGACAATGCAAGGATAGACATGATTTGATGGGAGGACTTTGGGCATTTATACATTTAAAAACATAATTTAAATAGAACATATTGCCCTTGAAAAACTCCTTAAAACTACTTATGCTCCTGAATAAAGGCACATACTAGCTTTATTTTATAAATATATAAATTTTATTTCTAAACTGTCTCAATATTGAATTTGTGCCCACTAAATTATTTTAAATGTGATAAGGAAGGAGTCACAAGCTCAGCAAAGACAGCTATCAGTGCTTAATTTTTCCCATTGTACCTCTTTCGGTGATGTTTCTGGGGACTCATATTTTCATAAATAAAGGTTATTACAAAACATACTTCTATATCCCCTCACTTTACTCATTGGCTGCAAATCCTTAGCTGCCTTTGTAGTATTGGAGTTGAGCCTGATCTCTCTCCTCTATAGCCATACACTTTTGTTTGTTTTTAAGTTTTTGTAAGAGTCTTGAAATCTATTGCAATAGTTCTGAATAAAGTATTCATTACCATTTTAATGTGTAATAATACATTTCTATATTTTAACAGGTGTTAACCCATGTTGAAGATGGCCAATCAACCAGTTAGAAGGACCAAAGTCTTCTGATCAGTATGGAACCACCATTACCAGCTCTGGATTGCTTTCCTCATGACTTCATCTATGTGAAAAAGAAACTCCTCTCTTACTTAAGCTACTATTTTTTTTGACTCTCTGACACTCAAAGCTGAACTTACCCTATTTTCTTTTTTTAAAAAATTTTAAAAAGACTTTAATTTATTTTTTAGAGAGGGAAGGGAGGGAGAGAGAGAGACAGACAGACAGACAGACATCATTGTGCGGTTGCTGGGGATCACAGCCTGCAACCCAGGCATGTACCCTTGCTGGGAATCGAACCTGCAACACTTTGGTTCGCAGCCCGCGCTCAATCCACTGAGCTATGCCAGCCAGGGATGAACTTACCCTATTTTCTACACACATAAATACCATGACTACAATTACAGTGGTAGAGAAGAATACAAATCCTGGCTATGAAGTACTAATTGTATATAGAATCTGTTAAAGATGTAAATTATTTATATTTTACACAAAGAATGTATCTATTTGATTAGAGTCAATGTGAAAGTGGAGACTGCATAATCCTGTAGGGAACCGTTTCACAAGGCAAGGAGATGCAGCTCAGCACCCACGTGGAAAACCAGTAGGGAGTGAGTCGGCACACAGGACCATGCCCGCAAAGAAGTTCTCCTGTGGGAAACCAGGCCTGCATTATACCTAGGTTGCTTTGTGACTTGCTCTTGCTAAAACTCCCTCACCCTGAGTTTAGGCAGCAAATGCTTACTGCATATCTTTAAAGTAACTTCCTGAAGTCTGTGCTAATTCTCCCAAGGACTGAAGTGTAACCAGACCTGTTACTCCCATCTTTCCCTTACATTTGCAACATTTTTTCCTTGTTAATCTGTAAGAAGTAATCAGTAACATCCCTTCCATTGCTATCTGTAGAAAGTAATTACCTAAAGCAAACCTAAGTATAATGAATGAAAACCTTCTTTAATGTATGCTATTAGAAAGCCAATAAAAGCCTGTCAAGGCAAGGGTCAGGGTGCTCTCCTCTTGAGAGGGTAGCCATGCCATTCCTTTTCCTCCACAGGACTCAGTAGTCCATGTGAATTTGTCTCGTTTCAGCCATAACGCCGAGGACAATGCGGGCTGGTGTCTGCATGATAATCCAATAAAGTACAATTTTGCTTCTGTTAAATTGGAAATTAAATCATCTCTACCTCCTATGCCTTGCATATAATAAGGACTCAATAATTGTTTGCTGAACCTTGCAAATGGAGTTCCCAAATATATGAGAAAAAGAATTAATAAAATCAACACTGGAACAACACAAACACCCAATAGTAAATGTACAAAAAGTGTGAATAAAAAATTCATAAAAGAGGAAATAAAATGATTAGTAAACTCGTGTAAAAATATTAATAACCATATAAATGCAAATTAACACATAACATTACTTTATCAAATTAGTAATGATTTATGACAATAATTTTGATGTTGGCAGTGGTATAATAGTTTAGTGGAGAGGAAATTGACACATTTCCAGAAAACAGTTTTTTAATTTAAAGGAAATATAAATCAAAATAAGAATCACAACATAATAAAAATTAAGAACGATCACTTCTTGGCCTTTTGGCTAAGAACAAGTGTAAAAATTAAGAAAGAAGATTTGAGAATAAGGATGTTCATGATAATTAGGACAAATAAAGTATTGCACACTCATGTTATGAAATATTACCCAGACAATAAAATGATGCTTCTATAATTTTAATGACATAAAAATGTTGAAGTAAGGTTAAGCAAGATTAGGTAGAAAATTACATAAATATTATGGTTCCCATTATGTGAAAATTATACATACACACAGAAAAATAACAGGAAGGAAATTAAGCAAAAGTGGGAAGATGGATCCTAAGTGAGTGTTTAAAGTTCATATTATATGTATTTTCTAATATTATATGATAAACATATTACTTCTATAATAAAAATATCAAAATACATTCAACATTGCTTTAATTGGATTAGGATTTATGATATAAAAATATTGTACACATCAATGTCCTTTATAAAGCCTAGTGCATTACTGAGTTTAAAAACATTTTTAAAATGCTTTGATGTGTAAGTTTTGATTTTAGACATTTGTGTGAAACACTTACCAGTTGTGTTTAATTACTCTGCAATGAAATAATGATTATAAAAATTATTAAGTGCATGTCGATCTAATTTCATTACAGATTTAAATCAACTAATCCTTAACTCCTGTTAATATAGGAAAGTCATATAAACTGTTGATATAAAATGGTCATATGCCTGAAATCTGAAATGTTAGAGATGACATTTTGTTTCTGAAGTTTTCACTTATATTTTCTTTGAAATATAATGCCTATTTCCCCAAGAATATAATTGGTATTTGCTTAATTAAATCTTCTGTTATGAACTGACCTACCTTTGGGGGGCCAACTACACTTTTCACTCACTCCCCCAGTCCCAACATCCTACCCCACAATCATTCAGTGATATTGTAAATTACATGGGATTTATAGTTCTGTGTTTCTTCAATTTACAATGAAAGGAAATGGTAATTTCCTGGACATAAGTGAAAATTAATCTCTGCTGTCTAGGGGCATGTTCTCTACACCGATTCTGGCTAGAGTTGGTGCACAGTTGAAGGGAAAACTCCTAAAAGGGGACTCTGTGGAAGAATCAAAGAGATAGAGATAGATTGTTAGCATAAGTAACAATTTTACTTATGACTATGGTGACCATATTATTTCAAACAAACAAAAAATTAAGGTCTGGCAAGTATAAATTTACTTATTTGGACATTCTAGTGTTTGAAATGTCCCCCAAATATCAGGTATTTGTGGCCTTGTGTCTATGGTGAGTCCTACAAGTAAGAATTATTTGGGGGGAATTGCTACAGGATCAAAATTTAAGTTAGTTTCCCAATGTGTATATATATTGCAATTAGTAATGTCTTTGGTGGGAGAACCCCCAAGACTTTAAATCTGTTTAAAGAAGAGCAGGATTATTTTTCCCCATTTCTCTGTGACTCACTAAGAGTTGAGGTTCTATTAAGAAGCCAGTGTATTTATGCAGGGAGTTTCTGTTAATCCATTAAGAAGCTTTGTGACAATTTTATAAGGATTAAAATAAAATGTTTACCAAACCAGAAGTCCACTTCCATAGTGCTGCTGGTGTTTTATGGGGACAGTGAATCTTTAGCTTTTTGAGAAGGTCAAACTAATTTTGTTCTTAGTGGTAGTGATAAGATTTGGAAAAACAAACAGCCCACAGAGCAAACATTCGTGGAGTATTAAGAGGGTATTTGTTGCTTGGCACTTACTGGTCTCACTAACTTCCAGGTAATTCTTGCAATCACTTCAAATCCATTTGAACAAAATGTTTAGCTTATCAGCAGGATTCTAAATAGGCAATTTGAATCAACTTTCTCCTGTTTCTCTCTCCTCCTCTTTCCTCCCTCACTCTGCTCTAAAATGATGGAATCAACCACATAAAAATGAAGCCACAAGGTAAATGGCTATTTCTAGGCTGGGATATGTGGTCTCTTGATAATATAAAATTCTTCCTTGCTTTGTGGCCCATCTCAGCTGAGCCCACTGTGTGGAACAAAAGAGAACACATACTTTGGTTTTCGGCATGAAGAGTAGACCAGCATAAGGAGCTCTTGTCAGCTTTTATTGGGCAAGAACAAGGCTTCAAGAAAAGCCATAGTAACTTTAGATACTTTTACACAGCTTATAGGTCAGAACTGTTAGTAAATACGAGGCTAAAGAAATATTTTCTGTTTTGTTCCATTTCTCTGACAACTATTAGTAAATCTGTGGCTGGGCTTTTGACAGGGTCCAAATAAGTACAGTTATTGCATAGGCATAGAGAAAAGGGAAGCAATATGGAAGGAGAGAATCTTAGCTCTCATGTTTACTAGCTGACCAAATAATTTAATCTAAGTTTCAGTTATGACAGCTATAGTAAATTTTTAAAAAGATTTTATTTATTTATTTATTTTTAGAGAGAGAGGGGAAGGAGAAAGAGAGGGAGAGAAACATCAATGTGTGGTTGTTTCTCATGCGCCCCCTACTGGGGACCTGGCCTGCAACCCAGGCATGTGCCCTGACTGGGAATCAAACCTGCGACCCACTGGTTCTCAGGCCAGCACTCAATCCACTGAACCACACCACCCAGGGCCTATAGTAAATTTTAATAGTACATACATTAGGGATGACATGGGGATTAAATGAATATAAAATTGGGAAGTGAGTAATGTATTTTCTGGTGTGAGGTAGGCATTGATAGTTTACCATCTCCTTTTTTCTGTCTCAGCCCCAAAATGTCAGATATGTCACTCAGAAGTTAAAGGTGACCTAAAAGTGGAGTTTGAACTCTAGAGCCAGACTGTGGAGATACAAATCACATTTCTACCACTTCCTAGCTGTGTAACCTTTAACAGGTTGTTTAAATATTAACTTCAGTTTCACCATCTATAAAGGGGGATTTTGATAGTTCTTATCTCATTGGGAAAGTGAATTTGTAATCTTCTCTTTGCAATTTTGCAAAACCTTTTGCTACTTCTTGGTAATTTCCATACCTTCAGATTGATTTTGCTGTTTTTCTATAGGGGTGATGAAACACATGTAAGGTGTTCCAGCACATGAGCCACTACAGATTGGGTGACACATTACAATCTCCTGGACAACAGGTAATTGCTGGGGGCACTGGGGTACAAGGGGGGACTAAAAGGTAATATAAAAGAATATAATTAAAAAAACTAAAGAAAAAAGATAAATATTTAACTTATATTATTCAATAAAAAATCTTCTGGAAATGACAGGACTCTGGAGAATCACCTAACATCCCAGACAGAAACCCACACACTATCTCTAATAGCTGATGATTTTTAGTCCAACTCCATCTTATCTCTTGGACTATAAATGTCCTTCTTCTCCCTGAGATTCTTTGTCGATATTTCAGGTGTATGAGGCTATTCCCAAGGTGAGCAACTACCAAGGTAGTGTTTTCAACACCAAAGGTCAGCAAACTACAGTCCTTGGGCCAAATCCAGCCCTTTGCCTGTTTTTGTAAATAAAGTTTTATTGGAACACGAGTCATACCCATTTGTCTACATATTGCCTATATCTGTTTTCATACTACAATGGCAGAGTGAGGTGGTCATAACAGAGAATATGTGCACTTTAGAGCCTAAAATATTTACTATCTGGCCTTTTTAAAAAAGTTTTTATTGTTGTTCAAGTACAGTTTTCTACCTTTTACTCCCACTCCAGCCCAACACTCCAGCACTCCCCACCTCCCTTCCATTTCCACTCCCCTGTTAATTTTCCATGTGTCCTTTATAATTGTTCCTGCAAACCCTTCACCCTATTCCCCTGAAATTCCCTCCCCTCTCCCTTCTGGTCACTGTCAGCCTGTTCTCAATTTCAATGTCTTTGGTTATATTTTGCTTGTTTGTTTGTTTTGTTGATTAGGTTCCTGTTAATGGTGAGGTCATATGGTATTTATCTTTCACCACCCGGCTTATTTCACTTAGTGTAATGCTTTCCAGTTCCATCCATGCTCTCATGAAGGGTAGAAGCTCCTTTTTTCTTTCTTCTGCATAGAATTCCATTGCATAATTGTATCATAGTTTTTTAAAAGATTTTATGCATTTATTTTTAGAGAGACAGGAAGGGAGAGAGAAACAGGGAGAGAAAGATCAATGTGTGGTTGCCTCTCATGCACCCACTACTGGACACCTGGCCTGCAACCCAGGCATGTGCCCTGACTGGGAATCAAACCAGTGAACCTTTGTTTCACAGGCCGGCATTCAATCCACTGAGCCACACCAGCCAGGGCTAAACGTGCCATAGTTTTTGATCCATTCATTTACTGATGGGCACTTAGGTTGCTTCCAGCACTTCACTATTGTAAATTGCACTGCTATGGACATTGGAGTGCATACGTTCTTTTGGATTGGTGTTTCAGGGTTCTTAGGATATAATCCTAGCAGTGGCATTGCCAGGTCAAATGGCAGTTCCATTTTTAGTTTTCTGAGGGAATTCCATACTGTTTTCCATAGTTGTTGCACCAGCCTGCAATCCCACCAATTGTGCACTTGGGTTCCCTTTTCTCCACATCCTCTCACAACACTTGTTTGTTGATTTGTTTATGATGGCCATCCTCAAGAGCGTGAGGTGGTATCTCATTGTGGTTTTAATTTGCATCTCTCTGTACTATCTTGCCTTTTATACAAAAAGTTTTCTGAGCCCTGGTCTAGACCACCGACAAAGCCTGATCCATAGCTACAAGCATCTTTATGTTTATGACCTCAACAAGCATTTAGATTGTGTCTCTGCCCAACTCCACTATTCTAACAATACATACATAGCACTGGGCCTTTGGAAGGTGCTCAACAAATATCAATTAGTTCTGACTCCTAGGAACTGTAGGATGCTCTTGGCTGCATATAACAGAAAATCTGATTGAAACCACTATAAATAAAACAGAAATATGTTGCTTTAAAAAGTCCAACTTATTTCACTATGCATGATATTTTCAAGGTCTATCCATTTTGTTGCAAATGGCATTATTTCATCATTTCTCATGGCTGAATAGTATTACATTGCATATACGTACCACATCATCTTTATTTATTCATTATTTAAAGGGCACTTTGGTTGTCTCCATGTCTTGGGCACTATGAATAATGCTGCAATGAACATAGGAGTGCATATATCTTTGCAAATAAATGTTTTCAAATTTTGGGGTAGATACCCAGAAGAGGGGTTGCTGGGTCATACGATAACTCTCTTCTTATTTTTTTGAGGAACTGCCAGACTGTTTTCCATAGTGGCTGCACCAGTCTACATTCCCACCAGCAGAAAATGAGGGTTCCTTTATCTCCACAACCTCTCCAACACATGTTATCACTTGTTTTGTTCATAACAGTCATTCTAACAGCTGTGAGGTGGTATCTCATTGTGGTTTTGATTTGCATTTCCCTAATAGGTAGTGAAGTTTAGCATCTTTTTATGTGTCTGTTGGCCATTTCTATGTCTTCTTGGGAGAGGTGTATGTTCAGGTCCTCTGCCCATTTTTTAATTGGATTGTTTGTTTGGTGTTGAATTCTATGAGTTTTATATATATATATATATATATATATATATATATATATATATATATATATATATATTGGATATTAACCCTTCATTGGAGCTGTTCTTTGCAAATATATTCTCCCAGTTGGTTGGTTGCCTTTTGTTTTGTTGGTATTTTCTTTTGCTGTGCAGAAGTTTTTTTGTTTTGTTTGATATAATCCCATTCACTTATTTTCGCTTTTACTTCCCTTTCCTTTGGCATCAAATTCACACAATCTTCTCTAAGACCAAGGTCCATAAGTTTAGTACTTATGTTTTCTTTATGCAATTTATTGTTTGAGATCTTATATTTAGGTCTTTGGGATATAAACCTGATAGCAATAAATGAACAAACAAGAAAAACAAACAAAAATTTATAGACACAGACAACCGAATGGTGATTACCAGAGAGTAGGGGAGTAAGGGGTAGTAAAGGGTAAAGGGGGTAAAACATATGGTGATGAAAGATAATTTGACTTTGGGTGGTGGGCACACAATGCAATATACAGGTGATATATCATAGAATTGTACACTTGAAATCTATATGATCTTATTAACTGATGTCACCCCAATAAATATAATAAAAAATAAGAAGTCCAGAAGTGTGGCTAATTCTAGTATATCAGGTTCTTGATAACAATTCTCTGCCATTCTTTAGGACCAGCTTCATCTTTGTGCTGGTTTTCACAGTCAACAGCAACTGTTGAATTAAACTTTTCTACTGGGAAATAGAACCCTCTGTAAATTTGGGCTATATGTACAAATGAGTCATATTTGGTCTCATGTCCACCTCCAGACTCATAATAGTTGCCAGAGGAATATCCATGAAGGGATTATTAATTATTCTTTAAAAAGCCACTGCTGGAGATGAGCAAAACTGAGAGTTGGGTAGGGAGGAAGAAAAAAGAAATATATCCTGTAAGGAAATGAATAGAGTTAATCACTGAGACAAATACAAGAATAGGTACCAAAGAGAACCGAAGTCTAGACATATTTTCAGGCATTATGGCCAAATGAAAATGACATCTTCTTAGTGAGAATAAAGCCTACAAATGAACTGCTAAAATGAATAGTCTAATTATAAGTTGAAGATTTCTTACATAGGCCAATACCACAAAGTAGACATTTAGCATTATTTGGTTTTAGGTGCAGAAGATCAAGTACAGTAAGAATTTGTTAGTGAAATTTGAGGGGTATTCATTACAATGAGCCATGTACTTTGTTATGTTAGGCTGAGTTCTTCAAAAGTTAGAAAAATCTAAAGTACAAAATGATCAACAAATATTTTTATATTATGCTTCCAAATGGAAGGTATTTTTTTACATTTGTAATCACTCTTGATAGCTCAATTTTATTTGTATCAGTTTTTCCCTCTTTCTTCATTGTATTGAAGCATCAATGAATCTAATTGATTTGCTCTTCACAGAGGACATTTAAAATACTCTTACTCTCTAATAGTCAAAACCCATGTCTGGAAATCTTCTATTATTCCTTCCTGCTTGGAATAAAGGAGAAAAATTAATCTATGTGAGCCTCTTGGATGAGCCTAGAATGATCTGATAATAGGCAGATGCCTCTCCCCAAACTATAGGTCATTACCTGGTGGTAATAATCAGGCTTCTCATATGCCTTTGGGTGCAGAGCACTTTTAGGAGCATACAGAGACTGGTCCCACCTTAATTATTGCCACACTTCAGTGGCTGTGTGGACTGTGGAGCATAGTTGGGTAATAGGCCTGTAAAATGTTGATTCAATACAATTTTCACACTCTTCCATTGTTCTATTTTCTTAATGTCTAAGTACAGCTTGCTTGAGCAAATAAATACACAAACAAAAGATCCACTGCTTCCCAACCTCCAGTTTACTAACTTTCTAGATCAGTTTCTTCTTTGTAGTCACAATAATGCCTATTTTTTCCCCTTTGGCTTCCATTTCCTTCTGAAACCTATTAGCAGAGTCTGAAGATTTCATGGTTCATGGTAATCAGCTGAAACACAGTTGCCATATTTGCTAATATCAAAATCCTTTTCACGTTTCATGGCTAAGCTCAAATGTTACCTCTCCTGTGAAACCATTTCTTCCATTTCTATTTTATTCATAATTGATTACTTCTTCCTCTAGACTCCCACCAAATATCAACCTATACCTCTGTAGCTTGCTGAAAACAATTATTGTACTAGCTAGCACAAAAGTTTACCTGTGCAATAAAATCTATTACACTATAAATTTCTTGTGTTGATAACTTTGGAGGATATCCAGGAATAAGGACTAAGTTCCTATCTAGTCTGGCAACCCCCTAGTTGAGTTTTCTAGAAGCTAATTCCAAGATGCCCATTTATTGTGCAAATGATTTAAGGAGTGCTCTCAGGAGAACCCTGTAAGTGAATAGGTAAAGCAGAAGAGGGAGAGGTGAAGGGCCTAACCAAAGATGAAGTCCAGCCTCAGCATGATCCCATTGGGGTCTGTCTTGCCTCAAGACAAAGTGTTTCTGTATGTCATCTATTGGCTTGGGGCTGCCCAATAGGGACATAAACTGAAGTTTATGTGGCACTGTAGCTCTCTAATACTATGGGCAACTCCAGCCACCCAAAGATAGTTATCGAAAAAGGTTAGTGGGTGCCAGCCCTTAGAAGTAAAGTGGAAACTGGGAAATGAGAGCACAGATCCAACAAGGGACCCTGGAGGATATGAATGGAACACTGATAGTGGTTACTACAACTAGTAAATCAAGAGCCAAACAAATCAACCATAGGAATAATAATTATAGCCAGAAATTATTGAGTGCTTACTATATGTCAGCATTGCTCTAAGTTCTTGATAATATCAGCTTATTTAGTCCTTGCAACAACCTTACAAGGTAGCTAATGTTGTTATTTCTGTTTTATCAAAAGAGGAAACTAGATTTATCTGTGGAAGTAACATGTCTAAGGTGACACAAAGATTTCATGGTTCAGACAGGATTTCAATCAACAAGTGTGGATGTATGCTTCAACAGCATGCACTTAAACACCATGCTGCTGCCTTTGGCATGGCTTCTCAAGTAGCAGAACCTGAGTCATCTGGCCTGGGCTCGTATATTGATAGCTCAGGACAAAATGAGGCAATGCATTTAACACACTCAAAACAGAAAAAAAATACTCATCCTCAAAAAAGTTTAAAGAGCCAGAAAATCACTAACCGTGTCCTTGATGGATCTTTTGCATATTACACTATTTGGCTAAATTTCTTTACAAAGAATAAGGGAGAAAAGAAAAGGGAAGAAAAATAGAGAAAAAGGAAAAGGAAGTACAGTAGATCATTACTAAAAGTTATTGAGAATGACAAAAACAAATATCCTGAGCAAAGCCTTACTCTTATACTTCAATGTTTCTTGGGATCTGGTTATTAAATTATTTATTTCCTGAAGTGATTTTTTAATTCTTTTAAGAATGTCATCAATAACTGGATAGTGCTTGTCCTCTGTAAACAATATAATTTTTTTGCAGCACATTAGAAAATTCAGCAACTTTTCATGACAGGAGTACCAATGACAAAAATATCATTTCTGATTTCCTTAAGACAGAGGTGTCAAACTCATTTTCACTGGGGGCCACATCAGCCTCGTGGTTGCCTTCATAGGGCTAAAGGTAATTTTAGGGCAGTGTAAATGTAACTACTCCTTAACTAGGGGCAAGGAGCTCTACATATGGCCCTAGAAGGCAACCACAAGGCTGATGTGGCCCCCGGTCAAAATGGTTTTGACACCCTTGCTTTAAGATCATTAACCACATTTTATTTGCACTTGAATTCTTTTTTTTTTTTTAATTTTATTTATTTATTTTTAGACAGAGGGGAAGGGAGGGAGAAAGAGAGGGAGAGAAACAATGATGTGTGGTTGCGTCTAGTGCGCCCCACACTGAGGACCTGGCCTGCAACCCAGGCATGTGCCCTAGACTGGGAATTGAATGGGTGACCCTTTGATTCACAGGCCAGCACTCAACCACTGAGCCACACCAGCCAGGGCTATTTGCGCTTGAATTCTAAGCACAAAAAAGTGCAAGAAAACGTGCACTAATTTTAATCAAAACCTTTGTTTCTCTAAAATTGGTGGAATATCTTAGAATAATGGAAATTAAATTTCTCGATTCTGAACTATGAAAGAAGCATTAATCAAGAATATTTCAATACATTTCCAATTCTAAGGATCCTGGTTGCTTTAGGTACATTGAATATTTTTGCAACATGTGAAGATAATTTTACCACAAGTTTTCTCCTCAAGTAAAATAAACAAAGCTTCTGATTGCAGTTTTGGGAAACATACAAGACATAAAAACTGCATCTTTCTGCTCTTCTTTAAGGGATGATATATAATAACCAAATATATTTATCAAGAAGGTAACAATCACAGTGGATGCAGCAACCAATCAGAATGACAGTATGACCATTTAGAATAAATGATGCCACCAATCAGAATGGATGCTGGCTGAAACATAGGTAAGGTCATATCTGGGGATCCAGCAAATATCAACCCTGCCCATAACTGATGTGAAACTCAGCTGTGCCCACATTACTCAACTTTTCTCACAAAGAAACCTATTTGAGGAAATTTAGGTGCTTTCTGGGGTACAGTGGGTACTCTTCAGATCCCCTTCTTCCCCGAGCTATGGTGGAGGCAAATTCCCAGTAAGACTGATCTGAAAAAAGCATTATAAATAAATAATAGCTAATATTCATTGTATACTTAGGTGTCAGGTTCTGCACATATATTATCTTCATTAACATTTACAACAACCCACATGAGGCAGATACTATTATCATCCTTACTTAATTGACGAGGAAACCAAGGCATGGAGAAGTTGAATAACTTATTCAAGGTCATTTAACTAATACATCCCAGAGATGGAACTAAAATCTGGCCAATTCTTCCAGTTAGCTACTGGTAATGACATTATTACCAAATACGCATTCTCATCAACACTGTATTATTAGCTAAATCCCATTCTTCTGTCTAGCTAAATAACAAAGTACCAAAAATGTTTTCTAATATTTGAGCTATGGCTGGGAATGAATAAAATCACTGGTCAACATTTGTCTTATATGTGGTTGCAGTTGCCCTATATCTAATCTATATTGATTCAAAAAAAAAAAAAAAACAAACACAGAAAGCAGTCA
The DNA here is from genome assembly GCF_004126475.2 of Phyllostomus discolor. Lineage (NCBI taxonomy): Eukaryota > Metazoa > Chordata > Mammalia > Chiroptera > Phyllostomidae > Phyllostomus > Phyllostomus discolor. The sequence goes on along the minus strand of NC_050198.1, from coordinate 22,234,575 downwards.
ACGAGGGCACTAAGATAACAGAATATTACCTTATTCTCTTCTCCTCCACTTTTTTCAAATATTCATCTCTCTTTAAGACTCCCAGGATCATTTCCTTCTCATGATCTAATAAAAATGAGAGATTGATGAACTCCGAGTTCTTAGACATGGTATTTTAGCAGCAGCTCTGAGTAGCAGTGGCAGAATCTTCTAGGTAAATTGATATTCCCAATTCTTAGGATCCCCCTGAACAACCCAGAGTCACTCAGTTGTTTGATATAGAGTGGTTTTTATAAGGTCTTTGAATAATTGCCAATGTTAGTTAGGTGTTCTTCCAGGCTACACAGAAAACAGGCTCCACTGGGAATACATTCCAAGAAAGTCATTATTGTTTTAACTAAAAAAGATCTCCAAAGCCTCTCTTGTTGTGTACAGTCAGGTGGTAGCCAAGTTTCACTAATGATGCTCAATGTCAATCCTTCAGAAAGCTACAGGGCAGGAATCAGATCCACTGGAGGAGAATCCAGAAACACTGAAAAGGTAGAGAAAACAAAGGAGAGAAAAATTAATTAAGTCATTTCCCCCATAATGCTTGTAAGAGTGTCCAATTTTTGAAACAGTGATATACTTAAAAAACAATTTTAATCAGTAAATATGTACTTACTATCTCCATATCTTATATTTATTACCAAGAAATATTATTTCTATTTAGTTGACTCCAGGTCCAGTCTACAAATTCAGTTTCTTCATTATAATTAGTGTCCTTTACTAGCCAGATCTCATTACCACACTTGCAGCTAACTTGTGGATGAATTGGGTCACCACTTAGGGACACCAAGTATGCAGTTTGACTGTCCACAATAGGATACATCCCTTAAATGGCTTCTCCTTCTCTCTCCCTCCTTCCCTAAAACAAAGACCACAGCATGAAAAGCACTGCTAACAAATACTAACCAGTGATGCATGTATCAACCTGAATATATATCAGAAACATAATACTGAATTAAAAACTCAAGTTACAGAAAACTTAATGCAGAATAATAGCATACAGATGAAGGAAATAACTGCAACAATATTAATTTAGGAATATATGCATTCGTATTATAAATACAAGGAAATTCAGAGAAATGTGATCAGAGAGGAGAACACAGAAACTTCAGCAGTATTGAGTAATGTTTTATTCTCAAGATGAGTGTTAATGTCTCATGATGTACATAGTTATTTGTGAATTATTCTAGTTATGTGCACACTGCAAAGTAGATGTTCTAAAACTAGTCCCTTATTAACATCAGAAGCTCACCAGGCCCTGGCCTTTATCCTAACTCTTGAGCACATTCTTTCATTGGCTTTTTACCTGAATTTTCTCTCTACATCCCCTTAAAATGATGAATATTAGTGATCTACCTGATTTTGTGATTTGTCACCATCACATGAGACTGCCCCTCAGCTCCTCCCCCACCCCAGGTCTATGAGCTATAATCTATATGTAAGTTACACTTGGTTTGCCAGGTTCCCAAGCATAATTACTTATTCAAAGGCTGCTTAGGCTGACCTAAAAATCTCAGGAGATCTGGATGGATAGGATCTTTTTCAGAGCCTTCCTAACTTTCCAAAGTCCCCACCTGTTTGTTCTATACATAGTACACCAAGCCAGAACTGAAGTTACTCAGAACCAAACTTGACCATGAGCCAGACCATGAGCCAGACCATGAGCCAGACCTCTCTGAGAAAACTGTCCTAGTCAGGACAGACATTCTAGATTTACTCTGGTCATTTTTTCTACTTCCAAAGTCCTAGAGGCAGAAGGAATTCAGAGCCCCAAAGTTGATATGAACAGGAAACACAAAACTTAAGAAGAAAAGACATTCTTAAGAAAGGTTAAGAATTTGGTTTTTCCATCACTGTCAACTGTGTACTCCTCAGCTAAAGATACAAGTGGTTTATCCACCTATGTGTGCCTCATCTAAACTTATGCTGAAATTGGAAAACCACTTGGTAACTCAGTAAATGAATACATTATCATTATAGCCAGGTTCATTTAAGACATATTTGGTATTTGAAATGTCAGATTTAGAATGTCCAGACTATTCTATAGAATTGCATTTAGAAAGTATTCAAGAGGTTGGGAAACACAAAAATGCTTGACCTGAATCTTATGGCCATCCTTGTCTTGGGCTATAAATGCAAGTCTGCCCTCTAAAAATTCAAGTATCTGCCCTGTGAGGAGAATAGAGGGAAAGTAGTAACACCATGAAGTAGCAAACGAAGAATACAGAGAAGATGGGAAATTAAGCAAGGGCATAAGAGAAATAAAATTACCCCATGAGACTTTAGTTAACAAAATTAGCCTTAAATAAATTTTGGCTCATCTGTACCAGGACTGCAGGAGCTGATTTGTAAATGGCTGGCCAAGGAGATCAGAAGTAGCCAAAACTATACAAAAAAAAAAATCAGGATGTTTCCTCTGTGAGGAAGAACTGGACTGTGATTATGATTTGGTAAGATAGACTTTAATTGATAATGTAGTCCTCCTGGAGAAATATGAGAGAAGAGGAGATAGTGAGCCTAAACATAGATAAAGGACATTTGAGGAGCTAGATGTCAATCATGCCCATGCAGACTCTGACCGACTCAGGCCTCAAAATGCAAATAACCTGTTTATTCTCTGTAACACATGTTCCATGATAGGTGATGGGGCTTCAGTTTGGCAAATTTTCACTCAAACCATACAACTACTTCCTCTTTCTTGATTTTCATTTCCTCTGGGACACTTCATAGTATAAGTTGACCATCCATCAAGTTGTCCCTTCAGTGGTGGATGTCCTGGTCTTGCCAATGGAGTTTGCTTTGGTTTGAACCTGTCTTATTTTTTCTCTGTATGCCAATGAAATCAAATTTCGGAGCCTTCACAGAACCAGTCCTGTGTTGTGATGAATTCATCTATGTACCATTTTTTGATGTCCATTTTAGATAATTCATGGAAACATTCTAGAGAATCCCTTATCCACTACACACTTTAATAAAGTGAAAAAAAAATGAGTAAAAATGATCATGAGTACATTTTATCTAGAGTAAATTCTCATTCTTTTTGCTACATATGTCTGGTAAGTAATAGTCAGATTACAAGAAGAAATTCAGTTTTTTACTCTATTCTTTAATACCTGCACTTAAATAGATATCTCTTCTTAGACACTGTAGATGTTGATTTTTCCCTTTCTAGCTAGTAACCTGACAAACTGAGGTAAACTATTTTAAAAAGACAACAGGATGGTTTGTATGTCATTCTGTTGTCTTTCAGCATAGATAGCTTTGAACAGGTCACTAACTCTGCTGAGCATCACAAAGTTGTGATAACAAATTCTTATAGCATCACACAGCGACACAGTTTTTTTTAAAAGCATATTTTGAGTAATAGGTACAAAAATAATAGGGGCTGATATTTTAGTTAAAGGAAAGGATATATCTGAATATATCTCATTAAGGGGTACTTGAAATGCCACTTTAAAAACAGAACATTTCTGGAAGTGCTCTTAGGATGAAATTTACAAGAATAAAATTAATTTCCTGTTTGCCTGTTACTGTGTGACAACACAATAATTAGGTAGATTTTTGGCATGCTTAGAGGGATGTTCAAGATACTCAGAATACAAGCTAAACAGCATATGCAAAATTCTCTTGAGATTACCTTTCAAATAGATGAGCAGGCAAGAATTCACATGACAGCCAAAGGTAAGAACTGCCAGACAGATAAAGATGCTGTGGGCAGAGAAATAGTTCTTTCACTATGAACCCCAACATGGAAGACTCAAGGGCAGATGCTATGAACTTCAGGCATTGATTTTATTTATTTATTTATTTATTTATTTATTTATTTATTTATTTTTAGACAGAGGGGAAAGGAGGGAGAAAGAGAGGGAGAGAAACATCAGTGTGTGGTTGCCTCTCGTGTGCCCACCACCAGGGATCTGGCCCACAACCCAGGCATGTACCCTGACTGAGAATCAAACCATCAACACTTTGGTTTGCAGGCTGGTGCTCAATCCACTGAACCACTCCAGCCAGAGCTGATTTTTAATGAAGCAGTTTCCTCTGACATAGGCATCTCTGTGTGGCATATGTCATGGGAGTATAGTAGTTGAATTTTAAAAAATTTCACAGTGGTATTGTTTCCCTGAACAGTAATAGGAAGACCAATTAACAACACCATCAGCTTTGTAGTGATCTAGCATGAGTAACATCCTCAGGATGTTCCACAATAACAGCCAACACTGACATAACTAGTCTTTATAATCACCTCACAAAATAAATTCTAATATCCTCATTATAGATATGAGAAAATTGAGGAATAGAGAGCTTAATTATCATGCCTAAAGTCACCTAGATGGTGACTCAGAGCACTCTTGGCTTCAGGGACCTTGCTTCTAACCATTGGATGGTGACTGTCTCTCACTGACCCCATAAAACAATAGCATCCCACAAGATATTACCAGATACTCTATGAAATATTTAAAAGTTTTTCAGTCCAATAAAATTTTGGGTATGTTGAGTGAAACCAAGCTAAAAACTTTTTCTTCTACGGAACTAATTGTCTTTAACGTTCTAATGTTCATTGTAAATTTTCACAGAGCTCTCGGCTTGGAAAAGGAATAATTTCTTCATAAACACAGAGAGGAAGGTTGATTGGCTAAGCTTGTGGCACTGACCCCTGCTTCACAGGGAACTTCTGATTTTATCTGCTCTGTAAGTTGAATTTCCTGGCAGGATTTTATTTGAAGAAAGAGTTCCAGGACCTGAAACAGTCTGAAAAGTGCTCCCATGATATCAAGCTACTGAATGCTTTTAAAGCCAAGGAAGAGCCCAGTCAGCTTTCTGTTTTAGATTTGTGTTTAGAAAGACATCAGCACTCAGTGATTACATGAGAGACAGGATAGAGGTTATGTTGATGATGAAGAAGTTCTTGCAAAAGTGCCAAGGAGAGATCAGGAACTAAAGTTGTGTTGTGGGAAAGAAAATAAGGGTCATTTCTTAGCTATTTGGGAATGATCTCAATAAGATCCAGTTACCAACTAGATGTGGGTAGTAAGAAATAGGAAACAGAGTGATTATAAGGTTTCCAGCATGGGGAACTGCAAAGGATTTTAAAATATTAGTGTGTATAAGAACCACCAACAATGAGGCTTGTTGAAGAATAGATTCCTGAGGATCTGATTCAATAGGGCTGGGGAAAAGCCTAGGAATGTTGATGGTAATACTATTAACAGAGATAGAGACTACAAGGGAAAAATGGTTGGGCAAATAATATAATTAATTGACTTTTGGGCATGCTGAGGTCCAGGTGCTTATAAAGCAAGCATTAACTAAGATCTGTCCAGAAGGGCATTTAGAATATGGAACCACACTTTATCAGAGATGTCTATACTAGAGACATTTAATTAGGAATCACTGGTGTCTACATTGTAGCTAAAGCCATGCAAGTAAGATCACATATGGAGAAAAGAGAAAAAGGCCAGAGATAGACCATGAGGAATATCAATATTTAAAGAAGGGACAAAGGAATAAATGAGTTGGTGAAAGAGAGTGAGACAAGGTAATCAACAGAGCAGGAGAAGCAGTTAAGTCTAATGCAGTGGGAGAAAGGACTATCACTCAGAGTCATTGTAGCCCACCATTAAGTTCAGATATCAATGAATCAAATAAACTGTTACAAATACCTCCATCAGTACCACACCAAACCTAGAATCTCTGGAAAATGCTCTATATCAATACATGCAGCCTAATCCAGTGTTATATCACATTTTCCTTGACTTAATATCCTAGGTTTCTAATAATATGCATTAATACATTGTGCAATTATTTTTGTGTATGATGTAATTCCTTCCAGGTCATATGTTGTACTTGTGCCCCTGGGGCATGCCAACATCTGACCACAGTTATGGGCCTTGTGGTAACAAAAAATTGTTTGGGTGGGTATTAAGAATAGACAACCTCTTGTATAAAAAAGATAGATGATAGATTGATAGATAGACTGAAAAATCAGCCATTATTTAGGAAATCTAAAGCTGTCATTGACCAAGACCAAAGGAAAGAATATATCAAGATAAATGTTTGAGAGGAAGCTATACAATAGAATTTATGGTGCAGGAGACCATTTGAAGCCTGCATAATTTTGAAGAGTTCTGCATGTTCTACCATGAGTTTAGTGTTATCCTTTCCCCAGGAGTCAAAGTAAGCTCAAAGAAGTCAAAGTAGTCCTTTTCAAAAGAGTCTAACTGTTAAAAAAAATAGGCAGAAATGTCTTCAAGATACATGAACTGCATTGTAAGACAGCTTGAAAGTTGGTGTAAGAAGATGCAACATTTTACCTAGAATTTCATCTAACTGACATCCAATCCCAATTAATTGAGCTCTCTATAAGGTTTGCAAATGACTTCCAAAGCCTTACTGACATGAACTAGCTGAGAAGACACTAGATCCTTTGTGGAAATCCTCCTTTCAAATGTAAGAAAGATCTATTTTTAAAATACACATGATGTCAACCCTCACCCACTCAGACCTCTCTTCTAGAAGGGGAATTATAAACAAATACAGCCAGCCTTGCTGCCCCTCATAAGATTCATGTAAGTCTAATTTGTAATTTCATGCCTGTCTAATGCAGCAAGAAACTGTGGACAATAAAATGAAGAACATTTATGTTCCTCAAAGGTGGCCTTATACCATAGTCTACACCAGGTGTTGACAAACTTTTTCTAATAAGAGTCAGCCAGTAAGTATTTTAGGCTCTTTGGTACAAGAGGCAAAATCGTGGCTATTTGGTAGATATTTATGTAACAAGAGAGAAAACAAATGTCCATAAATATTTTACTGACAAAATGTAGAATATGATAATGACTGAGTATAGTACTTTTATAACACAGGTATAAAATGGGATTTTAGAATAGATAATGTTTCACTTAATTGAGATCCAATGTTAGTATTCCTCTAAGCAAACTGATGATAGTAGGACTAACCCCACCTCAGACCTACTAAATTTGAATCCACATTTTTAAAACAGCCCCTAGTGATTAGTACACACTCTGAAGTTTGAGAACACACTATTCTAGAGTTTCTTAAACACTACCTGGGTTGTGTTTCAATCTCTTTAGAGACTACAGTGAAAACTGGATCCTAGAAAAGGTTCACAAACAATTTGAAGTCCATTCAAGAATTCCTATAGGGTCTGTGGCCCTGAGGTTAAGACCCCAGGAACTCAATTTGCCCATCCCAAGGCAAAAGTGTTCAAAAATTAGAATGTGTGATGGTGTTTAACCTGTAAATATACTTAAAATCATAGAATTGTACATTCCAAATGGGTGGACTGTGTGGTATGTGCAGTCTATGTCAATAAATGTTTGTTTTTAAAAATCAGGACTTTTAAAATTTGGGGGGAGAAGTGGTATATTTTTAAAACTCCCCATATGTTTCCAATGGAGATATCAAGTAGAGAATTGCAAGGACTCCAGGTTTGGGAGATTTTGGAGTCAGGTTTTGGGGTCAGGGAGCTCTGAGTTTATATCCCAGCTTTGCCACTTACTGTGTTACAGAAACTAAGATATTAAACTCTCTGAACCTCAGTTTCTTTTTGTGTAAAATGGCAATAACCATACCCACCTCATAGGGTTTCTAGGATGATAAAAAGGAAATGCTAATGCAAAACGCCTAGCACAGTCCCTCTCACACACTCTTTATCCATGAGAAGTGATGGAATTCCCCAGACATCAAATGCACAACCAAAAAGGAATCATTATATAATTCATGTTATCCAAGTCATAATGAATCACACCTGTTCTTATTATTCATGGTGTATTATATTTTATATTGGATCGTGTATTTCCTGCTCCATTACTATATTTGTCATAAGTGCTATTTCTTATGACTCATGGCAATAATAACAATAAACATGTAGTATTTATATACAACTGCCAGACACTGTTTTAAGGCCTCAGTTAACATATATTAACTCATTCAATCTTCACATTTTTGAGTTAGTTACCATATATGTACTTATATGCATATGTGTGTATATAGAACATAATACATAACATAATATATAACATAACGTAACATACAAGTGTATATGTATGTTTTTTAAATTCTAGTAGTAACTACATTCATTTCCATTTTTTTTTAAACTCTGGAGTCTGTGTTCTTTTTTTTTAAAGATTTTATTTATTTATTTTTAGAGAGGGAAGGGAGGGAGAGAGAGAGAGAAAGAGAGAGAGAGAGAGAGAAACATCAATGTGCGGTTGCTGGGGGTTATGGCCTGCAACCCAGGAATGTACCCTGGCTGGGAATCGAACCTGGGACACTTTGGTTCGCAGCCTGTGCTCAATCCACTGAGCTACGCCAGCCAGGGCTTTCATTTCCATTTTTGATGAAAACTAGTTTGTTCTTAACTCCACAAACACACATTTATAAATAATAAACATTATAAATATTTGGAAGAACAAATGGCAGAGCTGGAGCCATCAGGCCATTTTTAACAATATAGCTTTTTAATTTGGGGTGGGTATGATGTTCACAGAAAACTCTATCTAAATATCCACCCTTCCATCCATCTATTCATTCATGCACACAAAATTTTGCCTTGGTAAATTTTATGCCCACCACTCCTACTTTTGAGTGTGTACCTTTTTAAAAAAATTTATTTTAGAGAGGGGAAGAGAAGGAGAGAGGGAGGGAAACATCATTCTGTGGTTGCCTCTCATGCACGTCTTGTTGGGGACCTGGCCTGCAACCCAGGCATGTGCCCTGACTGGGAACAAACCAGAGACCCTTTGGTTTGCAGGCCAGTGCTCAGTCCACTGAGCCACACCAGCCAGGGCTGAGTGTGTACCTTTGTCCATACCAAAGGATGTACAAAGATGGGCATGCAGGTACACCTGAAAAATGAAAGATGAGCTGCAGTGAATGTAGATCCTTTTGTTCCTGAGAAAGGTGGTCTGTACAGAAGTGCTACTCTGAATGTGGTTCATGGACTGATGCTGATTTGCAAATTCATATTTACTGTTCTGAGACAAGACATGTACAAAATTGAAGGTACTTAAAAGCATTTATAGGATTTTGACATTAACACGGCATAAGAATGTAATCAGTGCACTCATGTCATTGTGAGCTGAATTTTACAAAAGTATTAGTTTGAGGTGGTTTGATAAACTGAAAATATGAAACTAGTTCTTTACCACATAGAGTTTGGGAAACATACTATGAGGTGATCTTGAATATTTTCTTTTCCTTTTAATGGTCCTCAAACTTAAGTGTTCTTTCTACCAAGAACAAAGCCTAGATGTCTGAACACTGAATTTTATTATAAGACAGTGCAAAGAGGATGTAGGACGTGACATCAGAACTTTATTAGGGGACCTAAGAAAGAAAATAAAGGCTTCAGCAGAGGTCAGGGTGTGGAGCAGGTAGAAGGAAATGAAGTTAGGAAGGGCCTGATGCTACTTGGTGACTGAAAGCATGGCTTCAGTTTAGTTAGGGAGGGAGAGTTGGCATCAGTTGAGGAAATGGGAAGTCCTGAAGGGACCAGTGAACCTAAGAGCCTTGAATAATGATGATGGGTCCAGAGAACACAGGGCCCCTTGACAAAGGTCACAGAAAGGATGACAACCACTGAACGAACAGAAGAAAAAGGGCCAGATGGGCAATAGCTCCAGAGACATCAGTACAGATTGGGTGAGCCTGTGAACCAGGGAGAAGGGTAGAAATTGGGGCAACAGGAAAAAAATATTCCAGGGAGACATCTTAAGAACTTACTTAACTTGAACAAGGTAACCCTGGCACACATCAGGAACTCTGGTTCAAATCCAGGCTCTGAAATTTGTTAGCTGTAGCATCTTGGTTACAAGGAAAGAACTTGGGTCATGGTAAATCCTCACAAAATTTGAGCAGTTACTATTATTATTAGTGGCAATATTGGACCTATATTTCATGTTTGCTCACCCAGGCTTAAAAATTTTTTCCAATATAATCATCCCTGTCTGGTGTAGCTCAGTGGATTGAATGCTAGTCTGCAAACCAAAGGGTCACCAGTTTGATTCCCAGTCAGGGCACATAGGTGGGTTGTGGGCCAGGTCCCCAGTGAGGAGGGGATGCATGAGAGGCAACCACACATTGATGTTTCTCTCCCTCTCTTTCTCTTTCTCTTTCCCTTCCCCTCTCTCTGAAAGTAAATAAATAAAGTATTTTTTAAAGAAGTTTTTCCAATGGAATTAATCAAATACATGATGATTTTATCTTCATTGTTCAGGAGCCTATTCTGCAGATCTTACACTAATATTTAGTTACATTCTATTGTGCTTAAGTATAAAACCAAACATATAACTATTACAAGAATAATGAGACAGTCAAATAGGAATTCACTTGAGAGAAAATCAATGGCTAGTGTGTTGTATATAACTGATTTAGAAACAACTTTCCTGTGCTTAGAACACAAACTCAGAAATAGCCAACAAAATTAGACTACATCTGTGATTTGTTTGAAACAGGTTAAATCCTTCCTTGAACATGGATAATGGAAATAGGATATCCCAGTGTTTTTTGATGTGGTGGTTTCCCATACTAAAGACTGTACTTTCTTGCAGTTATTTACCTTGGGCTGGCCTCTCAATTAGAGGACAATGATTCTTTGTTACAAAATGTGTTTTAATACATACCTAGTTTAGTCAAAATATGCAAATTAATGATACATTTGTTTGTAGACATGGACGTCTTTACTTACCATTATTTGTTGAAATTTGGAAAAAAATGCCTGTTTCACATTAGACCCTTAGTATGTTGTTAGAAAATGCATCCTTATCCCTGGCTGGCGTAGCTCAGTGGATTGAGCGCAGGCTGCGAACCAAAGTGTCACAGGTTCGATTCCCAGCCAGGGTACATGCCTGGGTTGCAGGCCATAACCACCAGCAACTGCACATTGATGTTTCTCTCTCTCTCTCTATCTCCCTCCCTTCCCTCTCTAAAAATAAATAAATAAAATCTTTGAAAAAAAGGGAAAAAAAAGAAAATGCATCCTTGATATCATACTACTTGATTTAAATAAAATTAATTAATCATATACTAATTTTAGTATAATTCCATGCCACAAGACTAAAAACTATTGCTGTCTACATATAGCTCCTGGGAAGATATATTAATGGATTTGTCTATACTCTGTACTTGAATTAAATGAATATGTTTGATATGATCTCTTTTGGTCTGTGTTTACCAAGTGGGCTGTGGCTGAAGTTTCATTTTTGTTACAGGGTGCAGCCAAAAAGGGGGGCCCCAAATAGGCATTTGAAATGGGGTCCAGAACTCAAGGTGTCCAGGAGATTTTAAGATGTTTCCATCCCCCCCCCCCACCCAGGGTGTGGGTTGGGGGCAGGGACAAATGGAGCAGGGCCATTGAGAGCTGTTTAGCATAGCAACAGCCTTGCAGCTAAGCTCTGGCGTGGTCGTTCGGCATATCTATAACCTTTGACTGGTTGCATAGATATGTTAAGTAGCTGTGATCAGCTCTAAGCCAGGGGAATGGAAGTAACTTCCCCACCCAGATGTAACTGGGGGGGGTCCCCTGAGTTACAGCGCCTGTGTGGGAGCTCAGAGAGGATTGGCTCCAGGACATGGGGCCACACCTGCCCAGACTCATGATGGCAGCCCAGTGAAGCTGGAAGGATACGAGTTCCAGTATGTGAAGTCGAGTGTGGGAGGAGTCGGAAATGGGGCTGCAGAAGAAGATTGGCACGGGGATTTAAAACCCAGATTTGGTGGCCATTGGGGAGGAGAACCATGCTGCTTTAGGAGGGAGAACTATGCTGCTTTAGGAAGAAGAACCATGCGCAGCCCTGAGAAGAGAACCATGTGCAGCCCTGAGGAGAGAACCACGCGTCTTTAGCAGAGTGGAGACTCCCGCATCCCAGAGAGAGGGAACCACGTGGCAGCCCTGGAGGAGAGAACCACGCAGCCTGGCAGAGTGGGGACCCCCACAGCTTTAGAAGGGGGAACCACCACCTGGTTTTAGCAGAGATCCCGGTGACTCAGCGGAGGGTGCCGGGAACCCAGGTAGGTCTCCCAGTCGAGAGGGAGTACTAACTGGGAAGAACCAGAGGACTGCCTGAGCCATGGACTTCTATTTCCTTTCCTGAGATACGGTACTCTGGACTGGGCAAAGGGGGAAGGATGGAAGGACTGTGTGTCTGTGGGTGTATTTAGGGACTTTGGGATTTTGGTGAAGACATTAGGTCACTACTTTAAGTTTCTATAGCATTAAATAAACATTTCCTTTCCTTTTCATGAATCTCTGGCATTGAGAGACGTCTTTCCTCTGGCGGCGGACATAACGGACCCGGAGCCTTCTTTCAATAATAGTATATCATCCCAGGCCCCCCTTGTTGTGTTCTGTAACATTTTTATAATACAGATAAAAGTATGTTTAGATTTAAAGTCTATTTTTGAACTCTTGAACATCATTATTTGATGGCTTTGTTCCAAGTATGGTTTCTTTACACAACGCCATCTCCTACTCCATCTCAAGTGAAATCTACCACCTCTGTTATAGAATACACTATGATTGTTAAATAATTTTAAAAATTAAATTGCTCTTGAAGATTTTACTTGCTTTAAAATGAAATATAGCTTAATTGCTTTTTAATTCATTTTCATAATTTCCCTCCAACTCCTGATACTTTCTTGGAAATATTTCCTGACAGCACAACATCAAAATGAATATGCCACTTGAAGTCTACTTATATGAACCAAAGACCCTTAAATGAACTGGACATGTTCTTAGTGCAGGAACAAAATGTTTCCTGGCATTTGGTTAGAAAGATTAAATCAAATTAGCCAGAATAAGTCAACTGTTACAAGGACTGAGCACTGCTAAATTAAGCTTTAACAAACTTTAAGAGATGATCCTATTCATACTTAGAAATGAATAAGGTTATTAAGGGGTTCAGTGAATCTAAGTCTGATTTTAATATTTTTATTCAGTGAAGAAGAAAATAAAGTAAAAGCTTATTAATTATTTCATAGCTGATAATACAGAAAGTAAAAAGAAAAAAAACTAAGGTAAGGGAACACTTAAATGAAGAAGTTAAAATAAGAAACAAACTGGCAACTCCAAATATTGAGCCTGCACTTCTGAAACATTAGCAAAAACAAAGATGGAAATCAACACATACTCAAGAGAGTATCCCCATGCCTAGAAGCAACAATTAAGTACAGTGCAAAGTGGCTGCCAATTTTGAGTATAATATACTGTCTAGCATCATTATTTGATGTCTTTGATCCTCACATACAGAATAATGACTAAGAAAAATTGGACTTTTCTTGCACAGATATTGGAATACTTAGTATAAATCTTATTTAAGAAGTTTTATATATTATTAAAAATCTATCAAACTTTTAATACCAGTTGTCAAGGAAAACTGGAGCTGCAACATTTAAGAGTGTCTCAACACTCTAAAACTTGCTCACCTAACCAGAGCCTAGCACACAGAGGTGCTAAGATGTTAAGGCCCAATGTTTGAGAATATGGGCTCTGGTGCTATGCTGCCTGGGTTTGAAACCTGGCTCAATTACCCATGAATAATGCATTATGTGTATTTAAGTTTATTCCTTATAAATGAGATAATATCTATCTCATGAAGTTCTTCTGAATATTAAATAAGTTATAATTTAAAACTTTTAGAAAAATCTGTGGAACATTCTAAGTATTATTGTTTGTTCTTTCTTTCTTTCTTTTTTAAAGATTTTATTTATTTATTTTTAGGGAGGGAGATAGAGAGAGAGAGAGAGAGAGGGAGAGAGAGAGAGAGAGAGGGAGAGAAACATCAATGTGTGGTTGCTGGGGGTTATGGCCTGCAACCCAGGCATGTACCTTGCCTGGGAATTGAACCTGGGACAGTTTGGTTCCCAGCCCACGCTGAATCCACTGAGCTACGCCAGCCAGGGCTGTTTGTTCTTTCTTAACATGAAAAGAAACCCTCACCCAAAATGAACTACTATGTGTTAGCAAAAATACACAGTCTGGGCAATGATCCTATACATTCAGAAGAACAGAATTTCTTTGGCCCCTTACAGTCCAAACTACTGTAAGACCATACTTGTTCAAGAAAGAGATTTCTAGAATACAGAGGATAATTAAGTTTGTTTCTTAACATTTAGACATTTGGATACTGATATTCTGATTCTGCTACTGTTGGGCACTGCCCTACCTGGTATCAGAAGCTGTAACCCTGCCAAGGCTAAGGCTGAGGGAGTGGCCTTGGACCATAAGCCAGCAAGGAGACAAGAGCTTATCTCCCTGGCAGGAGCACTGCTTCTGTTGCTTCATTCATAACTGAACCCCAAAGCCTGGTCAATTAGCCAATGACGGGTAAGATTCCCCAAGGGGGGAATGACCTAAGACAGGCACGATCACATGGGAGGCCCCCAAGCAAGGATTTTGGGGGCTACAGCAAAAGGGGGTGATGGACCCTTGCTCCTTGGCTTTGACATAGCCTGAGTCCTCAGCATCTGGGAGAAAATCTCCTTATCTCTTGGTTGCCTTAGTTCCCTTGCTCCACCTAAGCCTGAAATAATGACAGGGTGGTGCTGCCCTGTGCTGGAAAGGGCTGGTTCCCCGGGTGATCAGGCCTAAGAAAGAATATGTAAAACCCTGTGAAACCTGCTTTGTTTAGAATGCTCTCAGTTGAATGATAAGGGTCCAAGGAAGAAGTAAGTTTGTTCTTTAAAGTTTTACAGCTGTTTGACCCTGACTCAAAATAGGCCCTCAGACTTCCTTGTTATCTATTGTTTGATCCTTACTTCCTAGCAATGAGTAATGAGCTTTTACCTGAATTCTTATTCAAATGAAACCGATAAACCAATAAAAAGCCTCTCCAGAGGGGGAACAAGGCGCGCTTCCCTGTGAGGAGTGGCCCTGCTGTTCCTATTCCCCCACAGGACCTAGTTGTCTCTGTGTATGTTTTTCTCGTGTGTTGACAAACATCCGCAGCTGAGATGGATACTGCTGTCTGGTCTCCTCCACATACTACATACCTACATATTTCATGTCTCTAAAGAAAAAACTACTTACCATTTTTTTATTTAACAAAAAAATTTGTCTGAAAATCCTTTATCCCTACCCTTGAGCCCCAAATGGTTGCTCAGAATGCCTATGCCTCCTTGATGTACATTTGCTCAGTTTTGTCCCATATGAAAGGATCATTTTTGACTTGAACCTTGAGGGATTCAGCCAGGTAGAGGTGTCCATGCCGTGGCTCTGTGTTTCCATCCTTGATGTACCAGATCCTCTTGAGGTGACTCAGTTCTGAGAACTTACTCCCACCCTGTACCCCCATGTTGCTCCATTGGTTCCCAGCACGATTTCCACTTATAAAACACTAATTATTTGCCAGACACTGTTTTTAAGCATTTTGCATCTATTAACTCTTTTCATCCTACAAACTCCCTATGAGTGCAAACTAGTATTACCCCCATTTTATAGGTGAGAAAACTCACTTACAGAAAAGCTAAATTTTCCCAGTTTCACACATCTGGGAATAGGAGAACCAGGATTCAAATTTAGGTAGTCTGGTGGCAGAGTCCATGCTCTTAACCCTTACACTATACTGCCTGAGCAGTTCAGACCCAGGGCCCTGTTTCCTGCTCCTGAATTATTCTTCTATTAACAAATTTTACTTTAATATGTATATAGTGCTTCACAGTTTTAAATGATTTTACCTCCATGATCTTATTTGTTCCTCGTGACCACTGTGTGAGATGTTATGTGTGAGGAAACTGAGGCTCAAAGAGAGATAAAGAACATGGGTGGCAGTGAATGGTAGAATAACACTATAAATCTGGGTCTGGCTACTGAAGTCTGGGCTCTTGCTACCACTCTCATGATTCTGTTCCCAAGGTTTAAAAGAGAAGATACCCATGAGGTATGGAATTTCTGATGGAGATGGGGTCTGACCAAGATCTTTAATTCTAGGTAGTTCTCAGACTGAGGGATAGAATGGAGAAGTAGAAAATCAAAGAAAAAAACAATAGAGAAGGTACATATATAAAAGAAATATGTAGAAATAGAGAAAGCATATATAAAAATATGAACAATTCTCATAAAAATAAAAGGACTTACTTAGTAGTGTTTTTGGTATTCAACACAAAGAAATGTTAGAAGCAAAATTGACTTTAAGGTTTCAAATGTGAGAAACTAGGACATCATCAATGTCATTAGCAGAAACATGGATAAAATAGGAAGTGGTTTAACATAAAAGACAGTGAGTTTGTCTATAACCATGATGAATATTGGGTAACACTTGAAAATACAAGTGGGAAAATATATACCAGAGGGAAAGATTGGGAAATTGATATCTTGAAGGCATTTTCTTAGAGGTGATATTTAAAACTATGGGTTGCCCTGGTCATGTGGCTCCATTGGTTGGAGCACCATCCTGTACACCAAAGGGTTGCAGGTTCAATTCCTGGTCAGGGCACATACCAGGGTTGTGAGTTTGATTCACAGTTAGGGTGCATATGGGGAAGTAAGTGATCGACATTTCTCTCTCATTAAAATCAATAAACATATCCTTAGATGAGGATTAAAAAATAAAATAAATAAATAAAACTATGGGTGGATGAGAAGTCATAGGCAAAGAAAATAAGTAATAGTTTATGGGCCAAATGCTAAAACTTTGTGAGAAACCAACACTTAGGTAAGAGAAGACAACAAGAGGGAAAGTTGTAGAAATGTATTTGAATAGATAATATATAATAATGGATAACAAGGAAGGATGAAACTCAAGAAGTAGGAAGTGATCATGAATGGCACATAGAGCAAAGAAGTCAAGTAAGATAAGGATGTGGAAAAGTACCCTGCATAGCACTTATCACAATTGAAAATTATTTGGGTAACTTAACATCTTTCCTAACTAAACCAGAGTTACATAAAGGCAGATCTTAACTTAGTGTTTCCCACTGTAACTTCAGAGCTTAGCAATATCCAATACATAGCTGTCACCAAATAAATATTTATTAAGTGGATAAATAAATAAATGAGTACAATAAAACATCCTAATAACAACACAAGTGACCCTTGGAATTACAGTGTCAATAAAGTGATGTAGGTGATATCGTGTCATAGGGGAATTTAAAGAAAGAGGGCTTTTAAAAGAGAGAAAGTGGGGTAGTAAGGCAATAGGAACAGGTTTTGTTAGTTTCATCTTAGAGAAGTGTTTTTGCTAAAAGGAGAGAGAAACCAGATCAAGTGAATTTCCTGTCCTAGTACGTTATCTATTTGTCAGATGCTGTACCTTTAAGAACTCTACCTGACTTCCAGATGATCTTTCACAACTTAAGGTAGGCACTACAGTTGCCAGCTCCACAAGGGATGGAAGCAATGTGACCACCTGGTTTATTACTGCTATATTTAGTAAAATAAGATGTCTATGGGCTAGGCATGATGGAAGATGTGCATAAAGCATGATAAGGAAAGAGGTCAAAGGCAATGGTGATACTACCCACAGAAAGACAGAGCCAGGAAAGAAACCAAGTTGCAGAGAAGTTAAAGAGTCCTATAAAATCATCCAAAATGTGTTAATGTGTGTGGGTAGGTGAATGTGTGAGAGTGACAGCACATACACAAGCAACATATGGGATGCACAAAAACATAGTTACAAGTAATTCCAAACTAGAAAGTATTAAAAACAAATAGCTAAGTGTTTACACACGCTGGCAAAATAGTCGTAACATATGCCTTTGTATAATAGAGCTTAGGTAAAACAAACTGCTCATTTTACATATAAAAGTTGTATTTCCTTTTCCTTTCCTTAACATACTAAAGAATAAGGAAGCAGTTTCAATAAAAATACTAAATGTGCCTATAGGGCACAAAGAGGTATATATAATTATTTTATAATTTAATTCCCTAATACCTATTAGAAGATGTTATCAAACATGAACGAATTGAATGACACCACGCTAATTCCCAAGCTTATGCTGGCAGAGAATTTTAGAAAATCATAAGTACACAGAAAAAACATGATTTGACAACAAAAGACATTTCCTCATCTTTTCCCCATATATTAGTTGCCGGTACATAAATGTGTGTATGTGTGTGTATGTGTATATGGGTCTATTGAGGGATTGCACTAAAGTCCAATTAAATGTCTTCACGTACTTAAGTCATGAAGTATAACTCATAAGTCTGTGTTTAAACTGTTGTCTAAACAACTTACAAGCAACTTATAAAGTAACAAATTAAACACTCAATTCCTGTGCTTAAGAGACATTTTAAGGAGGCTTAGATTTCATTGGCATTTTTCAATACATTATCATCTTAAGGAATGTTTTCTGTTCACATTTTTGAATGGTTTAAATGAATAACTCTTTTTTCTAAGTATATATTTTGATATGTTAATGATGTATTTTTCAATTAAATAAGGAAGATGGCATTGCTAATTAAAACAATATATACTAAAGAGAATTTTTAAAAAACCTGATACATCTTTCTAATGTATATTCATATTCACAGCATCTCATCTCCTCATGGTGTTAAAAACACATTTATCTTGAAGTTATTCCATAGTTTTCAGACTTTATCAATCCTTCTACTAAATATATATCCATACTCCATGTTTAAACATATTAAAAATATTACTGAATGCAAACAACAATGCAACAATGCTAAATAAAACATCTGAGTTGTCTAAAAAATGAAAGAAATTCAGAACAAAAGGACTGCTATCTTATACATAGATGTATGAGAGGATTTTGGCAAAGTGACATGGTACTTCTGCTGTGAACTTGACTTCTTTATGTCCCTAGGATACATATTTGTTCCTGGAGACAATCATTATTCAGTGGGATTAGTGTAATGTTTCAATATGTAGATTAAGTGCTAGTAACAAGATAACTTAATATTTCCCTCCTCAAACCATCAAACCTATATAAAAGCCCAATAGCCAAAATGTCCCTTCTATATATATATTCCTTCCTTTCTCCTTATATTGTAAAAGTATTTCCCAACAGCAAACCCAGCCCCTCAAACACACAAAAATTCAAAAATCAAGAAATTAGTTGTGACACTGAAGACCCCTATTCTTACCTCAATTTGGTGGTTAGAACATTTTTGGAGGCTCACTTTTCTTTCAGACACTCAAAATGTAGAATGCTGGACTACTTGACCCTCATGGAGTGCCAGCAGCAAGAACTTGAAAAACCAGTCACTCATGTTCCCACAATCTATTTACACAATGAACACACCCAGAAGCACCAAGTAATGTTTATCTATGGTGGACAGCTATTCCAAGAAGCAGGCAGTATCTCCATTTTTACAAAGGAATGCCTCGTTGATCAGCAGGGTAAAGGTAATAGCTGTTTCATCTTCTAAAGCACATTTAGGAGAATTTTTGTCATGAGATACTTTAAAAATCAATGGTGTAAAGGTGATTCATTCTTTTAATATTTTATTTCTGAAAAGCTCTATATCTTAAAGGACTTGAGAAAAAGTATATCTAATGATAATAATAACTAACACATATATGCACTTTACACATATCAGTTCCCATAATTTCCAAAACTTATTAGGTATGAACTATCATTATACCAATATCACAGATGAGCAAACTAAGTATTTTGACCACAGTTACCCAGTTAGTAAATGGTAGAGCTTTAAGTTAAATCCAGATACTCTGGTACCACAGTCCACATATCTAACCATGATGCTGAACTGTTATGACTTTTAGAAGATAATTTCATAACAGGATGTGACTACTCAGCTGAACATTAGACAATAAGTACAGTTTTCTTGCTGTTTGTACTATATTGCATTTTAAGGTGGAGTAAGTAAAAGTCTTGGAAGATTATTTCCCTATGATGATTACTCTTTTATAGTATAATAATAGCCTTCTTTTTAGCTACAGGAGCCCTTTGGGGTTCTGTGGATTGATAAAAAAAAAAAAAGGTAAGTTACCTTTATTTGGTAACTCTTGGTATTAGAGTACCAAGAAAGATACCACTTCCTTATGTTGGAAAAGTAACACAGGAGAAATCATTACAACACTTTAAAAAAGTATGAAGGAAGGCACCGGGGAAAATTGGGACAACTGTGATATCCAATAACAGTAAAAAGTTGAAAAAAACCCACAAAAATGCTTTCTAAAAGTATCAAGTATATATGTTTTGTTCTGTTTTTCAGATTCAATGATTCCTATTGATCTGTCAGGTTCATTGATTGTTTCTTTAGCTATCTCCAAGCTGATGTTGAACCCATCTAGTGTGATTTTTATTTTGGTTATTGTAATCTTAAAATTTCCATTTATTTTTATAGTTTCTATTTATATGCTGAAATTACCTACACATTCATTCACTAAGACATAGAATAATTGCTTTAAAGTATTTGTCTAAAGAGTACAACAACTGGGCATCTTAGGATTTGTTTCTACTTTTTTTTTTTCTTGACTATAGGTCATATTTTCCTGCTTATTTGCATGTTGAATACTTTCGTTGTATATTGAACAATGTGGATGATATATTTAGAAACTATGGGTTCTGCTATCTTCTTCAGAAGAGTGATTTGTGTTCTAGTCAAGTTGAATATATTTGGTATTCTGCTTTGTTAAGGCAGTTATGCAGAAAACTTAAGGTTTGTCCTAATCCTGATTAATTTTGAGGAATCAGATTTCAAATTCTATGTCCTTTATGGACCTTATAAGGGTTGGGTTTTAGAATTATTTTTCTTTTGTTTTATTGTTGTTCAAGTACAGTTGTCCCCATTCCCCCCACCACCACACCCATCCCCAGCTCCTGCCTTTGATCATACCTCCCTTTGGCTTTGTCCATGTGTTCTTTATACAGGTTCCTTGATGATCTTCCTTTTCCCCATTATCTTCTCCACTCTCCCCTCTGATTACTGTCAGTTTGTTCTTTATCTCAATGTCTCTGGTTATATTTTGCTTGCTTGTTTGTTTTGTTGATTAGGTTCCACTTATAGGTTCTCCAAGGTGGACATACAGAGGGCCCAGAGACATATGAAAGGATGCTCACCATTACTAGTCACCAGAGAGATGCAAATTGAAACCACAGTGAGATACCACTTCACACTGGTCAAAATGGCCACCATAAACAAATCAACAAACAACAAGCGTTGGAGAGGTTGTGAAGAAAAGGGAACCCTAGTGCACTGTTGGTGGGATTGCAGACTGGTACAGCCACTGTGGAAAACAGTATGGAATTTCCTCAGAAAACAAAAGATGGGACTTTCTTTTGACCCAGCAGTTCCACTGCTGGGATTATACCCTAAGAATCCTGAAACACCAATTCAAAAGAACCTATGCACCCCAATGTTCATAGCAGCACAATTTACAATAGCCAAGGGTTTTAGAATTTTTAAGGGTGGATCCATTGTAGGTCTTACTTTACAACATGGTCTTTACTCCTAAGGCTACTGGTGTCTCGGCTGGATGCCCAGGTTACTCATGAGGTATTATCAGAGTTTCCTCACTCTTGTTGACTGAAACTCCAGCATCCCCCAGTATGACTCAACTGGTAATAGCTCTGTTCCCTTCTCAACCCTGAACCCTCTGGTACATTTCAGGTCATTTTGCCTTGTGAATATTCAGCCCAGTTCTCAGCTAAAGATTCTTGAATAATCTCCAAATGGAGTTCTGAAGATGTTCCTTAATATAGCTCCCTCTTCTTTGATGCCCTGTATTGCAAATTCCAGCTTCTTCAGGTCTACTGAACTCTGTTTTCTGCTTTCTCAGCCCAGCAGTACTACTGTGTTCTATTCGAAATTCAATTCACTATGTCATTGGGACATTTTCCCCAGGCAGAGAACTGGAGTGGTGGTTGTGCTACCTTGTGGGTTTCCTTTCTCTCTGTAATCACAGCATTGTGCTGCCTATTGTATAATGCTCCAGAACAGTCAGCTCATATATAGTGTCCAGTTTTATGGTTGTTTATGGCAAAAGGGCTAGTCCAGTACCAGGTTCTTCATCATAATCAGAGTAACATCTTTCAAGGGGATTCATTTTTTTACTACGTTGAAGTGTCACAAGAAACCAATTTGCTCTGTCTAGTCTTACACAGTCTTGTGAAATTTTAACTATCTCAAAACATAATCAGCCCTGGCTGGTGTGGCTCAGTGGGTTGAGTGCCAGCCTGTGAACCAAAGGGTTGCCAGTTTGATTCCCAGTCAGGGCAGATGCCTGAATTTCAGGCCAGGTCCCCAGTAGGGGGCATGTGAGAGGCAATCATAAACTGATGTTTCCCTCTCTTTCTCCTTCCTTTCCCCCTCTCTAAAAATAAATAAATAAAATCTTTTAAAAAACACAAAACCATGTGCTTCATGTCACAGGAAGGTTATGGGAACAACTTCAGGGAACATGAGAAAATTAGCTGACTGCTGTGTCCTTTATCCTCACCTAGCATCTTATTTTGGATTCCCTTAGAAGCAGATGCTGAGACATGAATTTCAATAGAAGTCATTTATTTGAGATATTTTAATTTCCTATGGCTTCTTTAACAATTACCACAATTTTGATTGCTTAAAACAACACACATTTATTATCTTACAGTTCAGAAGGTCAAAAGTTTGAAATCACTTACAGTAAGCTAAACTCTGGATGTTTGCAGGACCATATTCCCTACAGAGGCTACAGGGAAGGATCTGTTTCCTTGCCTTTTCTAGCTCCTAGAAACAAATCCATTATGGGGGGGGGTGGGGAAAGGGCTAGATAATTCCTCCAAAAAAATGGAATTATCTTCTGGAGGGTAGGCCCCTTATACTGCAGGCTTCCTTGGCTAGGTGAGTGTGCTAGGAACCCATCTGTATCAGTGTATCAGTTGACATTGTTGTGAGAGGCTGCATTCGGCTTCAGTGATTTTTTTTTTTAACTCTTTCAACACAATTGCCCATTTCATGATGGGTGATTTACAAGTGCACCTGCCCACAACACACTGCATGTTCAGCAGTTTTTGACCAAAAATGGCATGAACCCTGTGCCCCACCCTCCCTATTCACCCAACCTCACCCCGAGTCTCCTTTTTTTGTTTTCCCTAGTGAAAAAAGTCCTCAAAGGGAAGTGTTGTTGTTGTTTTTTTTTTTTGCCAATGTGGAAGGGATGGAACAAAAAATGGCAGAAGAACTAAAAGGTGTCAAAATGGATGAGTTCAAAAATTCTTTTGAGCAGTGGAAAAGAGTCTTGAGAGGTGTATTGCAACAAAGAGTACTTTGGAGAGTACTTTGGAGAGTACTTTGAAGGTGACTGAAATTGAAATGTGTAAGAATAAATACACAATTTTTTATTAATAAATTCTGGGATTTTTTGGTACCCCTTTGTATTCCTTGCCTGTGGCCCCTTCCACCATCTTCAAATCCAATAATAGGACAGCATTTGCTTCAATGGTCACATTGGCTTCTTTTTCTGTATCAAATCTCTCTCTACCTTCTTCCTATAAACACACTTGTAATTGCATTTAGGGCACATCCACATAATTGAGAATGTTCTCCTCATCTCAAAATCTTTCACTTAATCATGTTTGCAAAGTCTCTTTTGCCATATAAGGTAACATTCACAGGTTTATGAATCAGAACTTTGGTATCTTTTTAGGCCATTAACCGGCCTACCAAAGTCCATCCTCAAGCCCCTTTAGATTCATGTCCATCTCACATGCAAAATATATTCACCTCATGCCATCAACTTCAAAAGTCTGAACCCTTTTTAGTACCAATTCAAGGTCTAAAATCTCATCATCTATATTAGGTATGGGTGAAATTCTGGGAATGATTCATCCTGGGGCAAAATTCCTCTCCAGTTGTGGACTTCTGAAACTGGAAAACATGTTATCTACTCTCAAAATACAATGGTGGGACAGACATAGGATAACTAAAGTTATAGAAATTCTGATTCCACAAGGGAGAACACAGTGAGTCAGTAGCCTGAAACAATTTCAAAATCCAGCTAGTAAATCCCATTAGGTTTCGAGGGCTTAAAATAATCTTCTATGGCTTAAAATTCTGCCCTCAGCCTGTGGTTCAACCCTTACTGCCACAGCCTCCATCTTAGGGCCGGTAGCTCTGACCACTGGGCAAATTTCAAAATTACTGAACAATATTCTTATGTCTCCTCTTTGTATTCTCTTTTTAAATGATTATAACATCTGCTGGTTCTCTCATGAGTTAAGTAAAAAATCTTTTAACATGTGTTTATTTCATATCTGTATGAGTGTCATGCTTTTATCTTGTTCTGAAAATTATCTTTTAGTCATTTCAGATGTCAAGCCAAAATGTCCAATACATTAACGTACCAGAGCCAGGTAAATTTCAATGATAGAGAAGTATACCTCATGCAGAGTTTAAGTCTAGGTGTTCCTTTTCTTGGTCTGGGTGAATCCAAAGCACCAATATATTAACTCTGTTTCTCTAATTTTCATTTTCTGATCTCCTAACTTAGTCTTTGTTTTATTTTGGATACATTATAGCCCATGAGTTATTCCCCATTACTGGCAGAAATGGGTAGGGATTTGGTTTTAGAGTCAGACCATTTTGAGGTCTCTCTAAATGGATTCATGATTTATAGAGATCTAATCTAGACTGGAAGAGAGACAACAAAAAATTTGAGTTTGTCAGACTTTTGTCTTTTGGTTTATCTGTTTTTAACTCAAATCAATTAAGAATTTCATACCCACTTGCAGAACAGCATTTTGATAACTGGACTAGCAAGATTTTCTGTTTCTGTGCTTATTCTTAATTCATGGCACAATTATAGAATTGAAGCTCTTATTTCTATTTCTCTCTCCTTGTATGTCTAAGTGTCTGTATTTCAGAACTGCCTTCTGATTGTATGAGTGTGTAATACTTTTCTACCTCTGGGTAATATTGATATATTCGATCATAAAATCTCTGAATTTAAAGGAGGTCTGTCGTGATTGGCATATCTAATAAATAATTGATTATACAAATGGAATATTCTTAAAATTAAACTGTGATACTTATAATGAACTAAATTTAAACAATATAAATTTTCCTAGAAACTGACTCACAACCATTTCAATAACACAAATTCATGTAAATTGGGTGAGAATCTTCAGCAAACAAGTGTAGCTTAATAGATTAGGTTTTGTGAAAACAATTATGTCTTCTCTGATTTATTAATATTAAGTATAATATAAGCATACATTTTTATGTTACTTGGGTATATTTTTCCTAAGTTAGTTTTACTGATCAAATGAGCTACAATTACTTCCACTAAAACTTCCAGATTTGGAGAACATGAATTTGTTTAACCAAATAGAAACCATGTTTCTGACAATCTTGAATTTTCACAGTAATAAGGTTTTATAATATGTCAGCTTGACAGCATTTCAAACACTTTTAGATAATTGAAAATCTTAGATGATATTACTTTGAGTTAAATAACAGATGTCTTTGATCATTTATAATTAAGATAAAACACTGAAACATTGATGACTATACTTTTAACCTATTTACTATTGTTTCCTATTTATACATGCTACAAAGAGGCTACATCTTTAATTCTGTCAATGAACATGCTCATCTCTGCCACATTGTGATGTTGTATAAGGAATGTGTGTCACCAAATAAAGCTGGGTTAAGTGTATGCCTGAGCTAGTCTGATAAAATCACAGACAATACACAGTTATGAACCCTAGTTTTCTTTCCAAAAAAAAGACTTCTTTTAAAAGTTATAATTAAATATCCATGAATGAGATTCTAATAAGGGTCTCAAGATTAAGGGGAAAAGGAGAATGCTTCTCTTCTAAAGTAAAATGTCATTTTGTACCAGAATAGAAAAGAGGGGGCTGAAATACAAAACTGAGCATGTACAGAGAGGTTCTTGGGTTCTTTAGAAGGTTCTTGGGAATAGAATTTGAAAAGGAACACAAATGTGTGTTAAATTTTTTCCAAATCTGAGTCAGTTTTTATGAATTTATTCATAAGATTTTCAAAAAGAGCTTGTGGTTACTTTAGCATCAAATATTACATTACACTCAGTTTGAGAATTTGATTTGTTCTCGGTAAAAAGACCAAGTTTTATTAGAGTATGGGTCTGCTCTTAATGGGTCTTACCTTTGTAAAAGGTCATTCCTCAGCTGTATTAGTTTCCCATGGCTGCTCCAACAAATTACCACAGTCTTGCGTAGGTTAAAAAAAAACATACCTTTATTTACTTACAGTTTTGGAGGTCAGAAGTTTGAAATCAGTTTCTCTGGGCTACCCTTTATACTCTGCCTCAAAAGGCAGAGATTATTTATCTCAACAGAATAAAGGTCTACACCTTTGCTCTGACTTTATTATGACCCTCATTATTCTAATAAACTAAACAGCCCTGAATGGTGTGGCTCAGTGGATTGAGTGCCAACCTGCAAACCAAAGGGTCACCGGTTCAATTCCCAGTCAGGGCACATGCCTGGGTTGTGGGCCAGGTCGCCAGTAGGGGGCGCGTGAGAGGCAACCACACATTCATGTTTCTCTTCCTCTCTTTCTCCCTCCCTTCCTCTCTCTAAACATAAATAAAACCTTTAACAAAATAAAATGAAATAAACAGTGAAAGTTATATAGTTTTTGAATGTTTATTTACTGTATTGCCACTTTGAGTAATAGTTTCCATAATCCTATCTTAAGTGTTCAGATGTCTTGATAATTTTATTTTTGCCTTCCACAAATTGAATTCTAAATGAGAAATGAAATAAAATAATACTACAAAATATGTTTGGCACTTAAAACTGAGATTTCCCAGATGGCCCTGGAAGTCACTAAGATTCTGTCATATTATAAAAAGAGAGGTAATGGACTTACTAGATTTATTTGATGTACTGGTATTTATGAGTTGCCCAGAAAAAAATTATCCAAAGAGGTAATCAACCTTTCTTTGGTTAAATTTGAATAGGGAAAATATTATTAACATAAAATTTTAGAAATCATATTGTGTATTGGAAGTTCCTGGAGATTTGTCAGCTCCCTCACTGTCCATTATATGTTGTTATTTACCAGAGTTCTGGTGGCCCTTTCCCTGATGATATCAGGCAACAACACTATCATGTTAACAGGTGTAACATTAGCTGTTATTGTTAAATGTTTTATTGCAACCTTACTATTTTAATTTGTACCTAACATCATATAGGCCAATACTTTCAAACTAAGGATGAATATCAAACTTATCACTAAAGCTTTATTTAAGTACAGATGTTCACACCTACTTTAGATATCTTCTAAAACAGCCTTAATCATTATGTCCATAGACATTTTGTCCAAAACTCATGTATTTGAATTGGCTTTATTATTGTTCACATACCACACAACAATAATAATTTCAACTTCATTTGCATTATTTTTACTAAGCCTTTCCAGAAGGATTTCTTACCTGTGAAGTTTTTAGTAATAAGTTAATCACAGTCATTATAAGTGTATTTCTCCTCCAGATTGTTGAACTCTGATGGTTCCCATAAGGCCATACAATCAGCTAAAGGACAGAGATCTAATTTTCAACAAAGGACTGTCTTGAGAACCCCCAAGAAAAGGAAGAGTATTTCAAAGAAGAGGTTCATTGGCACAGGGTTCAGATGTGATCACATAATCACCTTTAATACCATGTCAGTGGACAGAGTCACAATTTTGAGAACAAGCTGGGAAGCAGAAGTGTTCATAACATGGTTTAACATAATGTACAGTGGAACGAGACTTAGGTTTGCAAAGTTCAATGACCTATACTATGGAATCAATCCTTTTCTTTTAACCTATCAGGATTTCCCAAATAAAATACAAATGAAAGTTCTTGAGAATGAATTATGCAGAGTGTTTTCCTAGAAGCCCAAGAGGCCCTAAGATCTATATTAAAGACTTCACCTTCTTTTTCCCAGAGGAGAACATGAGCTCTTCCTATTTCATGTCCCATTTCTTGGGGTATAGTAGAAGAACCAGCCTCAACAATAGGAAGGAGAGTCTGATTTTCCTTCCCACTGTGAACTTGGGAGAGTTGATTACCACCTCTGAGCCTCCAGGACCTCAGTTGTGAAATGGAGACCCAGAAAATGATCTCTATCCTTTGTGTCCCACTTACTCATTTTCAGTAGAAAACATTTCTTGGGAAAAGATCATAGAATGGTAATTGTACACCTTGATCAGACCTTTGAAATGACTTAGTCATATCTTCTCATTTTATAGCCACAGAAGTTGATGTGCCCGAAGTAAACTACAATTTGAGAGCCCAGAACCTGGTGGAAACACCTACAGTTGCTAGGGAGAGGATAGCTGGCCAACTCAAATGAAGAGTAAGAGTTGAACTTGGCTAAGACAAGGAGGGCATTAAGGCTCTCTATAACAAATCACCAAGGAGCTAGAGCAGATCCCCAGATGGTTAAAGCCTACCAGGACCAAAATCACTACCTGAGGGCACATTATTCTTCCAGATAGTGATGGTGGCAGAGAAAAGCAATGGCCTGCTAAAGAGGCCACTGCAGCCTGTGACAGCTCCTAGAAACCCCCAGTGACATAACTATCACTGCATTTCTAAAATAAAAAGTCTGAAACCTGAAAAAATTGTGGAGTGAACATCTTGACAATGGTGTTTCTGTAAATACTTGGTTTAATGGGCACTGCGTGTCAAGAAAGCTTTCTTGGATTTATACCAGCACGTATTCCAACAAGCTCTAAGCATAACCCCAAAACTGATCCTCAGATACTCCTATGAGGTGGAGCAAGGCTAAACCAACTTCCAGAGATGGTGGAAGGGGGCAAAGAGAGGCTGAGTATCCTGGTGAGGCAGGATCCAGAGAGGCTGCCTGGTGAGGCAGAAGGGAGCTGAGAGGAAACCAGGGTGAGGACTGTCTGGATCCTGGATGGACCTCTACCTCTCCCTGCATCACTCTTCTGTCTCTGCACAAAGCTCAGCAGGATATGATTTTCACAGCCAGTGACCGAAGCCTCCAGCAAGCACTAAGAACCAGGCCCAGTGGTCCCATGGGGAGGACACTGAGCATCTGGCCTACAGGGAGGGAGACATAGGCAGCCTCTCGGAAGGTTGCACTCCGTGCTGGGTCCTGTGTTGTACAGCATGCATTACTGGCACACACTGTCTTCATCTTTGGGAAAACCCAAATATGGAGGAACTCTTATCTATCCCCATATTACACATGAGGGAACTGCCGCTCAGAGGGAGTGGATGAATGTCCAAGACCCATGACCTGACAGTGGTGACCTGGGATGACCCAGCCAGGTCTTCTGGCGCCATTGTTGAAGCTGGCTGGGCAGCCTCTGACTAGCCCTCTATGACCAGCTCTCTATGACATGCCAGGAGGCAGCAGATGGTGATGAACAAGGTGAAAACCTCTCATGTGGACACTCATAGCAGAGTGGGTAGTTTTCTGCAACATTTAATGTGACAACTTAAAAAAAAACACAGCACACAAAAGTGCTTCTAAGACTCATACGTGCTTCTGAGTCCATCACTTGGGACACAATTCATACAGAATATACTTGTAACCTTAAAATGTGTATTCAACCACTGATAAAGCTATGTTACTCTTAAATATATGAAGAACAAAATAGGTGCTTCATTTGAGAATGAGCCTTATAATTCTGTTTATATTGTAATATTTAGTAATCATTAAGAACTGCTTGAACTGCATGTCTTAGATCAGATAGTAGTTTTTGGGTATTTCTGTTTGATGTACCAGTGTCCAGGAAAGAGGACAAAAGGATATATTCCAAATGGCAGTTACAACACTGGCTAATCATCCCTGTCCCAAGTACTTTTATTTATTTATTTATTGTTTGGACTGAGGCAGGATATAAATAAGTGAAATCAACCGGACTATAAATCCTTTCATACATGTTTTATGTTTTCCTCACCATTCCCCATTCCTCAGGTAAAGCCCAGTTGCATGAAATAAAGACTGACTGCCATGCCAACCCCTCTGCCACCACCCTCTGCCACCACCCCCTGCTTTTAGATGTTTCCCATTATAAATGAAGCCTTTGGCCCCACAGTCATGGTCTTCAGTCCCCCATTCCACCCCTAATTACTGCCATCATTCTTGGAGCCCAGCCCCCACTGCCCCTCCTCCAACCTCCCACACTCTTCTCCCCCTCCAACCTAGAGGTCTCACAGGCCATGACTTGCTCAGAACACCTGAAGAAGTCTCCTCACCCCATTACCTTTGCCAGCTACTGCCACCAGCACCCCTGCCTATGATGTCACCATTAGAAACTGCCCTCCATCCCAGATTCCAGCTACTCCCAGAAGTGTACCTCCCCACAATGTCACTATCAGAAACTGCTCCTAATCCTGGATTCCAGCATCCCTCACTGACTGCACCTTCCACCCTCCAACTCTCTATAAGTCACCTCCTCCTGGATGTCTCACAGCTATTGCACTCCCAAAATGACTGAAACACAGGAGTCAGATGCAGGAGGATGGATGGATTTCCATCCTTTAATGTCAACCATTGATAACACAGCCTGGTTTCCTGAGCTATGGGACAGTGGCTTGGGCTGCTGTGATGACTGTTGCCGGACTCAAGCTTCAGCCCCTCTTCCTGGATTCAGGCATCTGGTCAAACAGACTGAAGGCTGTATCCTGAGGGCGGCGGCAGGGCTCTCCATTGTTGCTTGCTGCTGGGTGATCTGTTGTATCTTGCTCGGTGTTTTGCAGCTGTCCGTTGGTGGCCTCAATGCCTACCATCTCCACAATGTAGTTGGTCAGGCAGTCCAGCATGACCATGTGGAAGTCATTTGTGGATGAACTCTGATGTTGACCGTGCTGATCCTTTAGTAGAAGGCGATCCACATAGGTCAAAGGGCACTGAAACTTCGCTGTTAAAAGAAGGTCCGGAGTCTCAGAGTTTTGTTTCTGTGCCATGGTTGCTGGGTTTGGCTCCGATCAGCCGTTCTTAGTTCTCCAGCTGCCCTGGACCTCTGGAGACACAAGTGCCCAGCTCTGCCTGTTAGAGCCCTGTGCTCAGCCTTGTTGCTCAGGGAGCCCTTTGTGACATCCTAGACTTTGGGATGTCATCGGTGCCCATTGTGACCTCATCAGGCCCCAGCCCAGAGGTGTCCATAACAGGGTCTGGTTACTATAGCGACTGGTCCCTGACTTCACGGGAACTGGCATTTCCTGCTTGACTTTAACATTGTAGAAATAAATGTGTTTCAATGGAAAACTTTCCATCTTTAACACACAATTCCAGGTTACGTGATTCTAACCTTACATTGCCTTCAGGGTCCTTTACAATCTTTGGTTAGCTGTAGTTTACTGATAAACAAGTAAAATGTGTTGTTCAGTTGAGATTAAATTGCCCCCACACCATCATATAAAGTAACCAGTTTCGCCTCCTTGTGTACATTCACTTAAATATACTTGATTAATATCCCCACATCTAACTTTGTTTTCTGTTTTGAACCAGTTATAATACTTGTCCATTCCCTCATTGAGTAAATACAATCTTTTAACACATGTTCATTTTATCTGTATGAATATCTTGATTTTGCACAGTTTGAAAAATACCTTTTAATCATTGTGGAAATCACAATGAGGTGCTCAATGGATTCATCTACTGGGTAGATATTGTTGAGAACTGGGTAGATATTGTTGAGAGACAGAAGTGTGCCTTGTACTCATCTTAAGCCCAGATGTGTCTTTTCTGAGCTGTCCTAGGTGAAGCCAAAGCACCAAGAGTTATTTATTCTTTTTTATCATCTTCATTTTCCTCTCTACTAATTTTGTGTTTCTGCTTTGTTTTTGGTTCATTTACAGCTGATAACAGTTATAGATATTTCCATTCCAAAAGACAGAATGTAGAAGGAAGAAAGGGGCCTCTGGTCCAAGGAATTTCAACACCCAAGCAGGCAGACCTTCATATCTTCAAGGCCTGGGAATCATCCTTGGTGACCTGAGGCTCCTCCTTCTGATCCCATGACTTTAGCTGGGTCCATAGCTCTGACCTCCACATTCTGGGTTCTGCCTTCAGAATCATTTTTCCTTTATTTTGAATTGAGCATGTTTGCAGCTGAGTAATTTATCAGCCTGTTTTCTGCTTGTCAACACTTGGGAGTTCCACAGCCTTCTATCATTTCACCCTCTGTCTATCCTTTCAGTTAAATGTAGCATTGTTTCTGATGATTTAACATATACAAACAGCTTGCAGACTCCCATGTATGACATGGGCATTGAGGTCCTTACACAAGAGGCTCATTCACCGATCCCTTCTGGAAAATCCCGTCTCCACTTATTGGTTGCCTCTGCTAAGATGGCTGGAGTTATCCATGATTCGCATCCCATATCACTCCAAAGAGCCCTCTGAATCCTCTGAGCTTTTGATACCTCAGAGGTACTAGCACACGGATGGCTAGCTACGCCCTTGATTTTATCTCCACAGGACACTTTCCTGACAGTGAATTTTCTGGATAGACTGAGAATTCCTCATATCTTCATATACTGGTTCTTTTATGCTTAACAGTTCTTTCCTCAGTTTATGTTTTTCCTCTAAAATTTAACTATTAATAGAAAGAAACAAGGGCATACCTTTAACAATTTCCTTGGAAATGTGGTCAGCTACATTTTCATTGTTACAATTCAGCTAATTTTTTTGCCACTACATAACAAGAATCCCCAGCCTTCTAATTTCCAATGTTTTCCTTCTAGACCTTCTCCAGCAATACCTGACACTCCTGCTTCTATCAACAGTCCATTCATGATGACTTAGGTATTCTCTAAGACAATTAGGCCTTCTCTGCTGTGCTTCTCAATTCCTTTGAGCTCTCACCAGCAGCACTTTTGACATCTGTAGTTCCACTAACTGTTCAATATACTCCAGGACTTTTTTTATCATGCTTCTCATTATTCTAGCCTATACCATTATCCAATTCCAAAGCCACTTCCACATTTTTAGATGTCTGTTATGGCAGCAAACCACTTCCTAGGACCAAAATCTGTATTATATTCCTATGGCTGCTCTGATACATTCATTGCTACACGTTTGGTGGCTTAAAACAACACGCATCATATTAGTATCATACAGCTCTGGAGATAAGAAGTTCAAGTTAGATTCACTGGACTGAAAACAAATTGCCAACAGGGCCACCCTCCTGCTGGAGGCTCTAGAAGAGAATGAGTTTCCTGGCCTTTTCCAGCTCTCAGGGCTGCATTCCTTGTCTGCGCCCACTTCCTTCAGCTTTACAACCAGCAGTGAAGCATCTTGCTCCAGTGGTCAAATTTCCTGCTTCCATGTCACATTTATCTTTGCCTACCTCTTATAGGACTTGTGGGTTTGCACTTGGGTTCTATCAGAGGATGCAGAATAATCCCCTATCTCAAGATCCTTACCTTCATCTTGTATGTAAATTCTCTTTTGACATATAAGGCAACATGAACAGGTTGAAAGGATTTGGATCTGGTTATCTTTGGGGGTCATTATTCAGTCTATCACAGGAGGAATCCCCCAGAAACTCTAATAGGTAAGTGAGGAATTTAAATAGGGAAGGAAGGAAGCAAACAAAGTGTTCCTTGTTAATTAAATAGCACTGAAGAAATTTAGAAAACACACTTGCCAGGGGAAGATAATGCCCCAGCAGTCTGGACCATCATGCTATTGGGCAGAGTAGGCTCTGACAGCCTGATATGGCTCTCCCAAAGAGAAGCTCAGGTACTGACTGACATTTGAAACACAGGCCAATACACATATAAATGGTACGGGCTGTGGGGCTATGGGCAGAATATGGACAGCATCTGCTACACTCTGAAATGTATTTTATATACTTTCCTTATAAAGTCTTTTCCTTTCTCCCTACCTCCTTTTCCTTCCTTTATTGAACAAACGTTTATTGTGCAGCTCACCTGGTATCAAGCCCCGAGTTAGATGCTGGATGTTCAATGTTAAACAAAGCAGACATTATTGCACCATTATAGAGCATTTAGTCTAGTAACAAAGACGGATGTTAAACAAATACTAAAATACAGATGTAATTTCAAACTATCTTGCTTGAGTTTGCTTACTAGTCAGGGCATATACCTAGGTTGTGGGTTCAATCCCCAATCAGACTGTGTGTACAGGAGGCAATCAATTGATGTTTCTCTCACATCAATGTTTCTTTTTCCCCCTCTTTCCCCCTTCTCTCTCAAATCAATAAACATACCCTCATGAGAGGATTTTAAAAAATGAAACTTGCATGATGAATGTTAGTTAAACCTATTGTGGTAATAATTTCACAATCAAATCATCATGCTGTACATCACAAAGTTACACAGTTATGTATGACAATAATTTCTCACCAAAGCTGAAGAAAAAATACTTGCTGTTAACTTTCTGAGGCCTAGGGAATTCTATGTCTAATTTTTGTTCTATAAAGATCTGTAATTATACCAACTGAAAAATTGAAATATATATCAAAATGTCAGAATTTTTAAAAATGGGGAAAAGTAACCATTCACACAATCACAGTTGCTAACCTCTGGGGCCTAAGTCAGCAAGGAAGCCAACAAGCCCAATGCTCAAGAACTGTTACTTTGAGTTGGTGATTACAGACTGTTGTGGCAGGCTGCTTCACAAAGTAGCTTCAAAAATATTCAATTTGGTCTTTCCTAGAGGCAAGAGACATAACATATTTATTATGTGTAAAAAATTTCACTTAAAATTGTGCCATAATATATTAAGTTAAAATATTACCATGTAAAATGAAGTAAACTATATGATCTCAACTTTAAAATGTGTATCTTTCCTTATTCTATTATACCTCCACCTTCAGCCCACCTTCTCCCCTTTTATGGCCAGCAAATTACCTCAAAATCCTCCCAGACACAGATAAAACATTACTTGTTCTTAGAAGTTTCTTTTCACTTTTTTAAATAAAGTTTTTCTCATATTTGGGCTTTAATGGCCTTCTCTAGAAGATAATATACAAATATATTAGTTATTTCCATGTGGAGGGATTACGGGTCATTTATATTTTCCTGCTTATACTTGTGTATATTTTATAATTGTTTATATGAAACATGGATTAATTTTATAATAAGAGAAGAGATAATTTCCTTAGAAAATTAAAAGGAAGGCATGTTCAACTGGGATTCAGACAGGGGCTTGCTTTATTTATGTATTTATTTATTTTGTTATGTATAATTTTATTTTATTTCTTAATAGTTCATTTTTATTTTATCTTGCCATCACCATTTATCTCCCCATACCCTCTTCCACCTCTACCCACCCCCTCTCCCTCACAATAACCAAACTTTCATTCATGTCAATGAGTTCTTTCTCTTTTTTCCTCAATTCCTCAACCCTCTCCTAACCACTCTCCAAGCTGTCAACCTGCTCTCTAAATATGAGTGTCTCTATTTTGGTTGTTAGTTTGCTTTGTTCATTAGATTCTACATATGAGTGAAATCACATGATATTTGTCTTTTTCTGACTGGTTTATTTCACTTAGCATAATGTTCTCTAGGTCCATTCATACTGTGGCAAAGGGTAAAATTTGATTTTTTATGTCCAAGTAGTATTCTATTGTGTAAATGTACCATAGTTGTTTTACTACTCATCTACTGATGGACCCTTGGGCTGCTTCCAAATCTTGGCTATTGTAAATAATGCAGCAATAAACATAAAGGTGCTTTATTATTTTTTTTTAGCATGATGATGGGTGGCCATCTATACTTAACACACACAAAAATGGCAGAGTCAGGAACTACTGTAGTGCGTTTCTCAAAGAATGAGGCAGCCCCGGACTATCACATTTCAAAATACATGAAACTGAAATAACATAGTCTCCTGCTCATCACCTGTCTCTCCTCCAATATGTCTTATCTTAGTTTGCACTGTTTCTCTAATTACACAACCAGCTGTCAAATTCATCCTTGACTAGCCTGTCTCACTTACTACCATGTTCATTGGGTACCAAATCTCAATTTTTCTTCAGAAATATTCCTCAGACTATCTTCATCTTACTGTCATAGTTTAGGTCCTCATTCCTTTTACCTGGGTATTGGCCACAGCCTCCTTCAGGTTTCTGAAGTCTGGACTCATCCCTTTCCAAATTATCTTCTTACTGCTCCACCTTTCATTTTTGTTTTTTAAATTTTCAAAAATATGATCATGCTAGTGCAATACCTCCATTTTTTATGTCTGCTGACACTTTAAGCCTCACCCCACAATCTTCTCTTTCTCCCCAACATGTGGGCAAGCTTATAAGAAAGCTTGGGTGGCCTTGGCTGGTGTGGCTCAGTGCATTGAGCACTGGCCTGTGAACCAAAGGGTCACTGGTTCAATTTCCAGTCAGGGCATATGCCTGGGTTGCAGGCCAGGTCCCCAGTAGGGGGCATGCAAGAGGCAACCACACATTGATGTTTCTCTCCCTTTCTCTCTCCTTTCCCCTCTCTCTAAAAATAAATAAATTCACAAAGAAAGTTAAAAAAAAAAAAGAAAGCCTAGGTGTTCCCACCTTTGGTACTTGTGGTAGAGTCAAACCACACAAGCTCCTTCCCATGCATGGCCCCACTCCCTAACTACCATAAAACCCTAAGCTGGTTTTCCTTTCCTGGTCCCTTGTGCCATTTTAGTCCATACTTGGGAGTAACCCTGCTCTGCCCAGAAAGCCTCATTATCTGAGTGATCCCTCTTTTCATAGCCTCTTGATGGGTGTGTGTGTGTGTGTGTGTGTGTGTTCTTTGATCTTCACATCCTAGTCAGTTTTGAGGTTGAGATCCATTCTTTATCTTCTTAAAAGTGACCACAACAGTATCCCTGCAATGTTCAGTTTCTGCTTTCCCTTATAGTTCAAAGCTCTTAGTATGTCTTATAGGGCTCTTCACTACCTCTCTCCATCCCATCTTTCTAACCTTTTCTCCCGATCTCCCCTCCCCACACAAACTTATCTTCTATCCTTGCTTATCTAGTCCCAGAATATTCCATGGCCTGCTGTGATCTCTGATTGTCTATCTACTTTCCCCTTTTCCTGGGATAGCCTTCCGCTTCCCCCTTTTTTCCCAATTCCCAAGCCACCTTCTTTCTGCATGATGGCTATAAAATGTTTTTCCTGTTTCCTCAGACCAAGTAAAATATGATGTTTTCTTAAAGTCTCCAGTAACTCCTATAGACAGAAATTGTCTCTTCTTTTCCTGGTCTATGATGGCACTTAAATCACTGTTCTTGCCTGCTTACAGGTATATCCTCCCATGCAAGACTATGAACTTTTTGATGGCAAGTCATTTTTACTTCATCTGATATGTTTTGTCTCTGCCACACCCTTAGGATATTAGTAATAAGTAATATTAATTGAGTGATTTTTAAAAAATTAAGTGGAAATGTTGCTAAGAATGAAAGTGTATTGGTAAAGAAAATATTTTGAGCTCTTTGAGACAGAACAAGAACTAGAATTTCCCTATATTTGTCTCTAGTGTTATATGCAAATGAATGTTAAAAATTGTTGGGTGACTAAATAAAATAATTGTAAAATAGTTAAAATCTAGACACTAAAGCCCTTCATTTTGAGTAGTCATGAGTATGTACAGTACAGCATAAGAAATATAGTAATATTGTAATAACTATGTATGATGCCAGGTGGGTACTTGAAATATCACGAGGACCATTTTGTAAATGTTTGTTTAATCACTATGCTGTATGCCTTAAACTAATACAAAATAATATTGAATGTAAACTGTAATGGAGAAAAATAAAAAACAAACAAAAAAGACTTATTTGGAGGGAGTAGCAGGTGCCTTGAGCTATTCACCAGTCCCAGATTATAAACATGTCATTGCTACTGAACTAGATTCCTTGATGTCTAAATGATGCTTGTCTGTTAAATTTAATAGCCATAGAAGAAGCAATGTGACCTCTATGGCTCAAAAGTCATTAGATAATTAGCTACAGGAACAAAAATGACCTGTGTGTGTTATTATCCTCACCCATAAAAACAAATTTGCAAACTATGGGTCACCTTGTTTTCTTCTGTTTTGG
The DNA here is from genome assembly GCF_004126475.2 of Phyllostomus discolor. Taxonomy (NCBI): domain Eukaryota; kingdom Metazoa; phylum Chordata; class Mammalia; order Chiroptera; family Phyllostomidae; genus Phyllostomus; species Phyllostomus discolor. Next base: position 22,196,625 of record NC_050198.1, on the reverse strand, counting down.
CCAGTTTGCATATGGAAGAGTTAGGAAACCTCACTATATACCACTGCAAGTGCATAGGTGCTAATTTCATCTAAGAGCGTGCCTTGTGCAACATTTTATCAAGAACCTACACAACAACCTAGAAGATAACCTTATCATGGCAAGAAGAACAGTACATTGGATCATATTTCATTCAGTCATTCAGCAAATATTATTTGAGCATCTAGTCTGTACCTCTATCAAAGCAGTCAATCCACTGTGTCCTGCTTATCTCCTTACAGGTTTCTCTCCTACTACAAGTCTCTGAGCTTTTAAGCATAGGGCTTATCCTATTTTTATATAATAACCACTAATGCATACTGGTTTGGCAAAGACATCCAGTGCCAAAGGATATTTGGCCTCATTACCTCCTGGAATTTACTGATACCTAAAAACTGGGAATACTGAATGCAATGAAATAATACAAATGTGAATTTCTATATTGAAGTTCACAAAATCAACAGCCTAAATACATATAGGGAAAGACCCAACTTGAGAGTAGTTCATCTGAAAAGATATGTGCAAATGTTTTTGTAGTCCGCAGTCTTAGTGAGATTGTTCACAAGTTAATGCCGTTGCTATGGAAAAATAATAAAAGTCAAAAAGCCAAATGCTCTCACAGCTTCTGTATGTGACCCACTATTACGGCCATGGGAGAAGTGATACGATGCTAGTCCATGGACACCAACCTTCTCCAAGTTATCAAGCCTGCATGGCAGGCATGGCAATCAATCTCATATTACCTAGTTGGTTCTTTTGCCTATTCTCACTAGGAACCTTTTTTCCATTACTTTCTTCAAACCATATTTTCCTTCATTTACTACCTAATCTTAGCAGATGTTAGTGCCTGCAGATAAGCCATCAGTGCTACCATTGATCAGTGTATACCAGCTTGAAGCAACTGTAACTCTCAACTGGAATCCTTCTTCTCAATTGCCCTGGGGAGGGCTGGAAATCCAGGGAAGTTAACTCCCCCTGAGAGCAGCTGATTCATCTTCCAACTGCCAATGCTATATGGGAGTTGGAGAGTATTTCAGTTCTCTTGGCCTGAAGATGGGCTAATTCTAATGTATGTTCTGCACTGTTTCCTAGCATTTCCCATTGGGATTGAGTCCTGTTGCCCATGGCAGAAACCTGTTTCACATTGCACAGTTTATTGGCTTACTTATCTTCCCTGACTTATTTTCTTAGTTACCCTAATGATAATTCTCAGAATTAACTTCCAAATAAGCTACTTGCACACTAAGCTCTGTCTCAGGATCAGCTCTGTGGGGTACAAAATTAAGACACTCCCTTTCAGCAAAAGCTCTCATCTATTCCACAGAGAGAACAGAGACTTCACCCAGATCCCAGGTAGAGGTACAACTAAATCTACATTCATGCTTCTTTCCATTTCAACTTCGGTGGAAGAATTGTCATATGTTATCCACGTTCATTAGTCAAAGGTTTTTAAAATATTTTATTTTGAAGTAATTTCAGATTTACAGAAAAAAATTTAAATACAAATAATTCCTATATACTTTTCAACCAGGTCTCCTAAATGCTAACATGCCTGCTTTTGAATTCTCACTGTTAATTTTGTTTAATTGTGGTTCTCAAACTATGATGCATTCTCAAATGTTTTTTTTTCTTTCTTTATATATATATATATATATATATATATATATATATTTAAAATTTTATTTATTTATTTTTAGAGAGGGAAGGGAGGGAGATAGAGAGGGAGAGAGAAACATCAATGTGCAGCTGCTGGGGGTCATGGCCTGCAACCCAGGCATGTACCCTGACTGGGAATCGAACCTGCGACACTTTAGTTTGCAGCCTGAGCTCAATCCACTGAGCTACGCCAGCCAGGGCTTCTCAAATGTTTTAAAAATATATCCAGTCCATCGAAGGGCAATATTTTTGTTTGTTTTATGTTTTTGTGAAACATAAGACAGAATCATTAGAAAAGCAACAATAACCAAAGAATAACACACAAAATACAAGCTCCTGGTTTTCAAATATTTAGTCAATAGGTATCAAATGATTATTACAAATAGCTATAAAATTTTTTAAATGTTTATTTTTCATTTCCATATTTATCTCGTCTTAGACTAGTAACTCAAAGCTGATAGACTGGCATGGGTCTACTGACCACAATGACCAGCATTACTCTAGATAACAAAATCCATAGTCAGGATTTTCACTATCCAACTCTGACATTTCAAACACACCCTCCACCATTATAACCATTCCTTTCATACGCATGCTTAAATATTTTCCTTCTTAAAACAACAACATTCACAACCCAGTCCCATTCCTGGGTACCACCTTATTATTTTATCCTTATGAACAAAAGTTTTCACCTCCTATTATTGTATCTTCTATTCACTCCTTGGTGCCTTGTAATCTGACTCTGTCTCCACCACTTCAGGCAACTGCATCTGCTAAGGACCCAGTAACCTTCTAGTTGCTAAGTCCATTAAAGACATGGGCCACACATAGGTCTTTATCCTGAAGACTTTTATCCAACCTGTAAGATAATGGGCAACTCTCCTTCCTCCATCCTCTTGGCCCCTCAGTTTTTGAGACATCTCCTTTGGGTTTTCTCCTATATACACACATTTTTCCTCAGTACATCTGTTTCTTTTCAAGGATCTTGCCCTCATGAACCTCTATTTTCATTCTGTAATCTTTCTTATTGAACAAACACTTCCATTCACATGTTTTGGTGATTTTTACCCATGATTCCAAAACCTATATCTGGAGCTCAGACTTCTTTCTTTGAGCTACAGTTGTTTGTCCCACAACTTGGCCCAAACTAACCTCATTCTAACTCTGCCACCTACTAAAAGTCACTTTATTCAGGTTCATTAACTTCTCTAATTTTCAGGGGTTTTTAATCTGTAAAATAAGAATAATATCTGACTCAGAGGTCTGTTATACAGATTAAATCATGTAGTGCAGGTAGGAGTATAGAGCAGTGCCTACACATAGTAAGATCTCAATACACCTCAGATATTATTATTATTTACTTCCTCCTGGATTTTCTTCTCATATTAGTCCCTTATCATATTAAATGTGGCTAATGTCTTATCAGATTGTTTTCCCTCCCTCCCTTCCTTTCATCCTTTGACAAATATTCACTGAGTACCTGCTATATGCTAGGCTATATGCAAGATGCTAAGGACAGAACTAAAGCACAGAGTTGAGTTCACAGTCTAGTGGTAATAGATGTTAGAAAACCCACCGTGGTACAAAAACTTGGGTGTTATCTATCACTTCTTCCTCTCCCTTATCCTTGTCCTTATCTTTATCCTTATCCACTAATCTGACCTCCATTGGGCAAGAGGACAAAAATATTTGAACAGACACTTCATAAAAGAAGATATATAAATGGCTAATAAGCACAAGATATCCAACATCTTTAAAATATATCCAGCATTTTAGGGAAATGCAAATTAAATTACAATGAGATACCAGTACGTGACCACTAGGATGACTATAATAAAAAGTCAATAACAATAAAACATGTCATGTGTTGGGGAGAATATGGAAACACTGGAAGTCTTATATATTGCTGGTGGGAAACTAAAATGGTGAAAACACTTTGGAAAACCTTGGTCAGATTCTTAAAAAGAAAGATACTTATCATACTGCTCAGTCATTGTATTCCTAGATATTTTCCCTAAAAGAAATAAAAATAGATGACCCAAAAAGACCTGTACATGAATGTCCATACCAGTTTTATTCATAAATGCTCCAAACTTAAAACAAAGTTGAATGCCCATCAACAAGTGAATGGATAAACAAATCATGGAATGTCTATACAATGAAGTACTGCTCAGCAATAAAAAGGAACAAAGTTATTGATAAGCACAATATGGGCACATTTCAGAATCATTTCACAAAGTGAAAGAAGCCAGACACAATATTGTTCATGCTTTATAATTTCATTTATATGAAATTCTAGAAAAGGCAAACTAATCCATAGAGGTAGAAAAGAGATCATTGTTGTCATGAGAAATGTATGAGGCCCTAGGAAACTGGAAATATTCTGTAAATTTATTATGGGAGTGGTTTCATGGGTATATACATAAATTTTACTACCTATGTCTTCTAGGATTGTTATAGTTTCATGACTTAACATTTGGGTCTTTTATCCATTTTGAGTATATTTTTTGTATATGGAGTAAGTTGGTGGTCTAGTTTCATATTTTTGCATGTACCAGTCTAGTTTTCCCAGCACCATTTGTTGAAGACATTGTCTTTGCTCTATTGTATGCTCTTCCCCCTTTGTCAAATGCCAATTGCTCATATAGGCATGGGTTTATTCCTGGGCACTCTCTTCTGTTCCTTTGATCTATGTGTCTGTTCTTGTGTCAGTACCAGGTTGTTTTGATTGCAGTGTCCTGATAGTATAGCTTGATATCAGGTATTGTGATCCCTCTAACTTTGTTCTTCTTTTGCAAGATTGCTTGGAATTTTGGGGTATTTTTGGGGTCCATGTAAATTTTTGGAATATTTGTTCTAGTTCTGTGAAGTATGCCATTGGTAATTTTAATAGGAATTGTGTTGAATGTATAGATTCCTTTGGGTACAACTCAATACCAGGAAGACAACCCAATCAAGAAATAGACACTTCTCCAAAAAGGACATACAGAGGGCCTATAGACACATGAAAAAAAATGCTCAATATCACTAATCACTAATCATCAGAGAAATGCAAATTAAAACCTCAATGAGATGTCACCTTACACCTGTCAGAATGGCTACCATCAATAAATCAAATAACAAGTTTTGGGAAGGATGTTGAGAAAAGGGAACTCTAGTGTACTGATGGTGGGAATGTAGAGTGGTACAGCCACTGGGGAAAACAATACGGGGTATTCTTAAAAATTTAACAATGGAGTGTCCTTTTGACCCAGTGATTCCACTTCTGGGAATATACCCCAAGGATCCCAAAACACCAATACAAAAAATATAGACACACCCCTATGTTTATAGCAGTGCTATTTACCATAGCCAAGATTTGGAAACAGCCTATGTGCACGTCACTAGGTAAATGGATAAAAAAAACTATGGTACATTTACACAATGGAATACCACACAGCAGTAAAACTGAAAAAAAGTCTTACATTTTGCAATAGCATGGATGGACCGGGAGAAAATTATATTAATTAAATTAAGCCAGTTGTTGAAAGAAAAATACCATATGCTCTCACTTACATGAACACAATAAAGCAATGAAGAAAACAGTAACAGAAGCTTAGATACGTAAAACAGACTGACAGCTGCCAGAAAGGAGGGAAGTGGAGTACAGGATGAAAAGTGGTAAAGGGTTTAACCAAAAAACATTTATGCACAACTCATGGACACAGACAACAACATGGGGATTGGCTTGGGGAGGGGAAGGGGTGGAGTTGGGTGGAGGTAGGGAAAGGGAGAAAAAGTGAGAACAATTGTAAAAGCATAAAGAAAGAAAGAAAAATAAATAAATAAATAAATAAATAGTTCCAACTTTCAGAGCTATGCATTTTCCCAGCTCACATCCTAGAATCCATGGTACAAGACAGCATTTGTTCCATCAGTCTAAATTTCCATACTTTTAAAATCCCAGTTTCTGTTCCAATTTACTTTAGTTTTTTATTTGCTTGCTTTTTTCCCCTCCTTTTTGTTTTTCTCACTAGGATTTTTTCAATATGAAAAGCCAAGATGTAATGATAGAAATACATGAGGCAGAATACGTAGTGGTGTAATCCACAGAGCCAAGACATTGGGATCAGACATGTCTGATATGTCAGGCTGAACTTCAGATTAAACCTGGGTTCAAACTCAGCACTGCCAACTCTGTAACTTTAAGCATATCATTTAACTTTTCTGATTCTAAGTTTCCTCATGAATAAAATTATCATATTTATACTTTTCTGAGAAACCTGGGAAAAATTAAAGAATGCATACAAATCTTATAAATTATATTAAATGTTTGATAACTATTAATTATCTTACTCCTCAGTTTATATAATTAAGATAGCTAATTATAACATCCATGAATCAATTTCAATTAATTTTCACTCTAGTTTCACATACTTTCAAAGGCCACGAGCCATTTGAGTTTGGGTCATTATGGTTTACACTTTGCATACTTACAATGCTAAGAATTTACTGGGCTCCCAATTATATTTGCTAAATAATGAAATGGTTTAGGAGATATTGGCTGGGTGACTTTCCCAAGAAGATTTGAATGGTCCTTCAATTCAAGAGCTCCATGTTTTCCATTGGGTAATTCAGCAATAACCAAAAGAGGAACAAAGACCAGCCAAGAGGCCATTTAGGAAACTAGGTAGTAAAACCAGTTATATAATCAGAGTGGATTTTTTTTTTTTCATGGTGAAGGGAAGTGTGAGGAGGTAAAGAATGGAATAAATCCAGGAAAATGGGGCAATGCCGTTTTTTGTAATTGTAATCACAAAACAATCACACATCTGTGAAGCATTAGTCACCTGTAAAAATAAAATGTGGACTGTGAGTCATACTATCCCTTATGGTAGCATTTAAAGGGCTAACATATTTACATTACAACCCTGCTTCATGTCCTCTCTGGTTATTGTGACAATGCTTGGAGTTTTAGTTAGAGAAAGGAAAGACATCATCAATTAAGTGAAAGCAGTATAGAAAGTCAGAAAAGATCAAAAAGAATTTTGCATCTGAAAATGTTTCAAAAACTGCAAATATTATTTAAAACTAAAATAATATTATCTGAGCTGATGAAGACACAAAATTTCATGGTGCAGATTTCCACTTGTTTCAAGTATTTGTTCAAGAAATAGTAATGAAAATGAGCTAATTTGATGGATGACATTAATGCTAAGAGATTTTTTTAAAATTATAAGCTATTATGGACTCATACAGAAGTTAAATACAATTTTTTAAAAAAATATTTATTTATTTATTTATTTATTTATTTATTTATTTTTAGAGAAAAGGGAAGGGAAAAGAGAAAGAGAGGGAGAGAAACATCAATATGTGGTTGCCTCTTGCACATCCACTACTAGGGACCTGGCCTGCAACCCAGGCATGTGCCCTAACTGGGAATCGAACCTGCAGCACTTTGGTTTGCAGGCCGGCACTCAATCCACTGAGTTACACCAGCCAAGGCTAAATACAAAATGTTTAAAAGATTTTGTATTTAACTTCTTTTTTCCCTATTTTTAATTTTTTCACATTTTTTAATTGTTCAAGTACAGTTTTCTGCCTTTTCCCGCCACCCCAGCCCAACCCCCCCAGCCCAACTCCCCAGCCCTCCCCACCTCCCTCCCGCCTCCACCCCCACTTGTTATTGTCCATGTGTTCTCTATAATAGCTCCTGCAAACCTTTCACCCTTTCCCCCTAAAATTCCCTCCCCTTTCCCCTCTGGTCACCATCACCTTGCTCTCAATTTCAGTGTCTTTGGTTATATTTTGCTTGTTTGAGTGTTTTGTTGATTAGGTTCCTGTTAATGGTGAGGTCATATAGTATTTATCTTTCACTGCCTGGCTTATTTCACTTAGCATAATGCTTTCCAGTTCTATACATGCTGTCATGAAGGGTAGGGGCTGCTTTTCTCTTTCTGCTGCATGGAATTCCATTGTGTATATGTACCATAGCTTTTTGATCCACTCATTTACTGATGAGCACTTAGGTTGCTTCCAGCACTTGGCTATTGTATATTGTGCTGCTATGAACATTGGGGTGCATAGGTTCTTTTGGCTGGTGTTTCAGGGTTCTTAGGATATAATCCTAGCAGTGGAATTGCTGGGTCAAAAGGCAGTTCCATTTTTAGTTTTCTGAGGAAATTCCATACTGTTTTCCATAGTGGTTGCACCAACCTGCAATACCAACTGTACACTAGGGTTCCCTTTTCTCCACAACCTCTCCAACACTTGTTGTTTGTTGCTTTGTTTAGGATGGTCATTCTCAATGGTGTGAGGTGGTATCTCATTGTGGTTTTAATTCTCATCTCTCTGATAGCTAGCAATACTGAGCATCTTTTCATGTGTCTCTGGACCCTCTGTATGTCCTCCTTGGAGAAGTGTCTGTACAAGTCCTTTGCCCATTTTTAATTGGGTTGCTTGTTTTCTTGCAGATAACATGATAGTTTCCATAGAAAATACTATAAACTCTGCCAGAAAATTGCTCAACCTAATAAGTGAATTTGGCAAAACAGCAGGATACAAAGTCAATATCCAGAAATCAAAGGCATTTTTGTATACCAACAATGAAACATCAGAAGCAGAAATCAAGAAAAAAATCCCTTTTGATATAGCAACAAGAAAAATAAAATACCTAGGAATAAATCTAACCAAGAAGGTAAAAGACCTATACTCAGAAAACTACACAACACTGAAGAAAGAAATCAAGGAAGACACAAATACATGGAAACATATACCATGTTCATGGATTGGAAGAATTAACATCATCAAAATGTCCATACTACCCAAAGCAATTTATAGATTCAATGCAATCCCTATTAATGTATTTAACTTCTGTATGGGAAGAGTTGTCATGTGTAAAGGAACATGTATAAAGGACCAATGGACAAAGCCAACTGGGACATAGTATTGAGTGTGGGAGGTGGGGGTGGGTGGGGTGGGGGAGAGTGATGGGGTGTAAATGCAGACAACTGTACTTGAACAACAATAAAATAATTTTAAAAATAAAAATAAATCAACACTTGGTGCCTCAGTTTTCTCACTTGTAAAATGGAGATGATAGTATATAGCTGTTTGGGTTGTAAAGAGTTAATATTTTTGGAAATTTAAAACAGTGACTGCTACATAATAAATATCACATATGTACTTTTTGGGTAAATAAGAAAGGAAAAAGAACTTTTGGACTCTGGTTATCTAAATGAGAAGTTCAATTATTCCAAGTAACAAATTTATGAAAAAAATATAATCTAACTGGCAAATCACATAGCTGAAGACAATTTACTTCATTAAGAGAACACAATTGTTGAACTTGTTACAACTAATTACCTATGCAGGAGATATACTACAAAAAGTGATATGGTATAGTGGAGAATACTCAGACACTGGAGTGAAAGAGCTTGAGTTTGGATCTTAGCTCTAGCACTCATTATCTATGCAACCTTGTGCAAATTATAGTCCTCTGTGCTTTAGTTTATTAAAATAAGGATAAGTATAGAATCTATATCATAGGGTTGTAGTGCTCATTAAATGAGTTAATATTTGTAAAGCATTTAGAACAGTACCTGGCATCTTTACTGTTATTGTTATGTTTTAAGATCCAAGTTCTATAGGTAGGTAACTATCAGGGTAGTATAAAGATTAGAAAGTATCATGTTTTGCTATGTATAATGTGCATTTTTTGCCCAAATTTTTGAGGGAAATTTAAGGATGCACATTATACATGGATATAATGATTACATACCATCGGTATAATAATGGGTATAATAAGTCTATGTACAATGTGTACAAAACTGTGTATGCTCATTATACATGGGAGCACATTATACACAGCAAAATATGGTATATTGGTAAGTATAAATAAAATTAAAATATTATAGACAATATTTATATCATATCTATCTGATTGCCCAACCAAACCACCAGAGTATTATTGAATTATTAAAGTGATCACCCACCAGATATTTGTGGACACCTAGTACTGGAGTAAATTTCCTGGTTTTGTCAAAGCTTGGTTCTCTTTCTATTCCATAATCATGGTGATCTTTTTCAAAGCATAAACTAAAGCATGGTCCTTCCCAAGTTAAATGCATTCAGTGACTCCCTATCCTATCTCTCACTCTCCTAACCTATCCTACACCAAATAGGAAATTAAATATTCCTTATAAACATATACAGCAATTTCTCTCTTGAGAGTTTTTTAAATTTTCTCTATCTTGTTATACTTCCAGACCATTTTTCCACCCTTAACCTGCTTCTGCAAATCAGTGTTTCTGAGCCCCAGGTCTGTTTGCCCTCCCTATAAACCTCCTTCTCTGAAGTTCCAGGCTAGATTAGATCTCTGTTACTATATAGGACCCTGTACTTCTCTTTACTGAATACTTACCATCCTTGCAGTTAATTGTTTAACATCTTTATTCTCACTAGTATGTAAACTGGATGAGGACAGAAACTGTTTTGTTCAGTGTTGAATCCCCAATACCTAACATCAATTCAGGCATATCAGAAATAATTAATGAGTATTTATTGAAAAGTAAAAGGGAAAATGGGAAAGCAACTTTGGAGAGGTACTAGCCATATTTTTCTTGACCTAACCCTATCTCTTAGATGACCCTATATCCTCAACGCACATTTCAACATTGTCACCAAACTTAGAAAACCAGATCCTTTTTGTTGCTCCTTATGACCCAACCTCTGCTCCTTGTCATCTGTACTGGATGCAACTTTCTGATACAATGGGCAAGATCTAGGAAGACCTAATTTTTGGTCTCCAAAACTACCTGTGTTATATGATAGACCAATCCCTTCCTCTCTCTTGACCTCAGAGTCCTCATCTACAACATGAAGGAATATGATTAAATTATACTTATGCTCCAGCATTCAAAAACCTTGTCAGCCCCTCATTTTGTGACAGTTTACTCCAGTAAGCAGCAGTAAGCTAAAGCCAACTAGCTTATAAGGGCTCATGAGTCTATTGTACACATTTCTTCTTAGCCTCACAATCAGTGACATCATATTGGTAGTAATAAAAGTTATAAATGAGAGTTTTAGGGGGAGGAGTAGTTGTTAAACATTTACCTGAACACCATTGACTGCAACATCTGGCTGCCACAATTAGACAGAGGCCAGCCCTGGATTAAAAATTAGCAGTAGTGCTAGATGGAGCAACAACTATTGATATGGATGGTCTACAAGTGGGCAGGGAACATTAAAAAGTTAAAACCACAGGTTTGGGGCAGCATATCTTAGTTCAGGATTCCCTTGAAGCTGACTTAGAAACAAGGATTTGAGTATAAATGGAGGGTGATCCTAAAGGAACACCAGTAGCCAGAGGAGGAAAGAAAACCATACAAGGTACATTAATGAGCTGGATTCTGCTATGGACAACTAGGACTCAATTTCACTGGAGATATTATGACATACCTCAGAATTGTTTCAATTATAACTGAGGAAGCTGGGGTATTTATCCAAAAACTCTTACCTAGCTTTGGTAGAGCTGATTCTGTAGGCTTTATGTCCCTGAATTTCATTTTTGCCTACTCTTATACTCCAAAACATACATTTATAGACAGAAAATATTCCAAGACAAAGAGTTGCCCATGATTATAATAAGAAACCTTTGGACTGTAGAGGAATAGTAAGTGTTGAGGAGTTATGGACAAAGTATCAACATCATCTTCTAAGAAGGGATAATAATATGACAGAGAAATTAACAGCACTGCCTCAGTATTAAAGAACACTTTTTATCAGGGACATTCAACCTCAAATTATTCTTTTACAACAAAAGCCAATATGCACCATTACACATCTCTACCACCCAGTTACAGAGTGAAGAGACTGAAGTCATTCTTCAGTAATCCACTGCAGGTAACTTTGAAGGGCAGTGAGCTTCATTAAATTTAAACATTAATAAATTTAAATAATACTATATTAAGAACAACATAGCTGGAACAATAAAATTACAGTTGGAGAGAACTCTGGACTTCAAGTTTGATCTGTAAGCAATTATAGTTAGAAAGAATGAGAATCCTTTAAAATGACAGGAAATCCCTTATATGCAGAAGTGAACAGTCCAGTGGGGTGTTGGGAGGTTCACAGAAGAAAATTAATAGATGACTTAGAACCCAGATGACTGAAGGAGAAGAAAATCTTTAAATGAACCAAACAAATATTTCTCTTACACTGTGCTGGTTTCACTGATTTCTTTAGTCCAGTATGATTGGAAGTCAATTCTAGAACCATAATCTGTATTATTTTAATATGTTATACCTAATTTTTCTCAAATCATTTACAGTATACTATTTTGTTTATCCCACAATGTATGCTCATCTTTTTCAAATCAGTATTTCAGTTATTATTATAAAGCTTTAAAGAAACTTCTTTGCATATTAACAAAAAGGTATTTCACTCACTTGGATCCACCCAACAACAGTAGTCTGTATTATAAAGCTTTAAAGAAACGCCTTTGAATATTAACAAAAAGGTATCACACACACTTGGATCCAACCAACAACTGTAGTGAATAGCACCATTATAAAACAGTTCTTGAACAAGGCCTGTCCTGTGAATACATTAACCTACAATTCAGGAAGGAGTTAGGAATGAATGTGGGGCAGATAATAGTGAACTGGACTATCGAAATGTTAATCTGCTTTCATTCATAAATAAATTAAATACACAAGCAGCAGCAGTTCTAAAAATGTTGTCCAAAAACTCCTGGGGAATGCCCAAGACACTTTCAACAAGTCCATGAGGTCAAAACTATTGTCATAAAAATACCAATATTTTATTTGCCTTTTTACCTTAATCTTGTCATGTGTACAGTGGAATTTTCCAGAGGCTACATTGCCTATAATGATGTCATCACTCTGACAGCTAATGGAACATATGTTTTTGTATTCTTATGTTTTCTTAAGAAGCCTCAGTTTTAATTTCTAATTTGGTAAATGCTCGTGGATAGAACCCACATAAGTGAAAGTTCTTTGAGGCCCACAGTAATATTTAAAAGGTTTAAGGACAAAAAGTTTGAGAATCACTGTTCTACCGTATTCTTCAGCAGTAGTATTAATGTAAGACATCTACTATAAATACAGATTAGCTAAATTTAAAAACATTAACAATATATTCAAACTGAAACAATTTTAGAGGTAAAAGGGCCTTTTGTTATCTAGTCACCTTTTTATTTATTCATTTTTATGTTATTGTTTCCCTCTCTTTTTTATTGTTATCCAAGTACAATTGTATCCTTTCCCCCCATTACTCTCCCCCAGCCCTAGCCATCCCCACCTTCTACCCTCATTCCTACCCACCTTTGGCTTTGTCCATGTGTCCTTTATATATTTTCTTTTATGGCCCTTCCCCATTTTTTCCCTGTTACCCCCTCCCATCTCCCCTTTGCTTACTGTCAGTTTGTTCTTAATTTCAACCAGCTGTCTCTGGTTATGTTTTGTTTGCTTGTTTGTTTTGTTGGTTAGGTTCCACTTATAGGTGAGATCTTATGGTATTTGCCTTTCATGGCCCGGCTTATTTCACTTAGCATAATGCTCTCCAGATCCATCCATGCCATCACAAAGGATAGGAGCTTCTTCTTTCTCTCTGCTGGATAGTATTCCATTGTTTAAATATACCATCATTTTTTGATCCACTCATTTACTGATGGACACTTAGGTTTTTCCAACACTTGGCTATTGTAAATTGTGGTGATATGAACATTGGGGTGCATATATTCCTTTGAATTGCTGTTTCAGGGTTCTTAGGGTATAAGAACAGACACATAGATCAATGGAACAAAATAGAGAGCTGAGAAATAAACCCCTGTCTCTATGGTCAATTAAGATTAGACAAAGGGGACAGAAGCATAAAATGGAGTAAAAATAGTCTCTTCAACAAATGGTGTTAGGAGATATGGACAGCTACATGCAAAAAAGACTGAAACTTGACCACCAACTTATGCCATATACAAAAAATGAACTCAAGATGGATAAAAGACTTAAGTATAGATCATGGCAACATAAAAGCCCTAGAGGAGAACATAGAGAGGAAAATGTCAGATATTCCATACAACAATATTTTCACTGATACGTCCCCTACAGCAAGGGACATAAAGGAAAGAATAAACAAATGGGACTTCATCAAAATAAAACACTTCTGCACAGCTAAAGAAAACACCAGCAAAATAAACAGGGCATCAACTGTAAGGATTTGATATTCAAAATATGTAAGGAACTCACATGACTCAACTCTAGGAAGACAAACAACCCAAATAAGAAATAGGCAAAGGACCTGAGCAGACACTTCTCCAAGGTGGACTTACAGAGGGCCTAGAGACATATGAAAGGATGCTCACCATCACTAGCCATCAGAGAGATGCAAATTAAAACCACAGTGAGATACCACTTCACAACAGTCAGAATGGCCATCATAAACAAATCAACAAACAATAAGTGCTGGTGAGGTTGTGGAGAAAAAAGGAAACCTTAGTACATTGTTGGTAGGAATGGATTCAGGTGCAGCCACTTCGGAAAACAGTATGGAATTTCCTCAGAAAACTGAAAATGGAACTGCCTTTTGACTTGGCAATTCCCCTGCTGGGATTATACTCTAGTCATCTTTTTAACAGATGAAGAGAAGCTCAGAGACATTCTTGGTCCAATTTACATAGGTAGGTTATGTAAGGGCAGGGTTAGAATACAGGACTTCTGAATTCATAGCAGTTTGTTTTGTTTTAAATTTTAGAAAGGCTTGTCAGAGATCAGTCACTTTATTCTTTAATCTTCAGATGGAACTATGTGAATGTTCAGGGGACACTAGAGTGTCCTAAACAAACTTTTCTAAATGAACTGACACATTCTGAATCAGAAAGGTTAGAAATAAGTTTATTTCCTCTCAAGTTTCCTCTCTTATCATTTAGTCAAGGAGCTGAGTGCTGGTATATTCATCTCAAAGCAATGTAGACAGGTAACCCATTAAAGTAAGTACAAATAAATTGATCTTGTCACTTGCCCCAAGGTCATTTTATCAGATTGCTCTTCTTATTCCTGAAGATGACACTTCCTAAATTTCCCAATATTCTCCTAACATCACTGCTAAGCTGCAAACATAACTTCATAGGAAAAAGATTGCAGCATAGAAATCATATCCAGTTAAGATATGATAGTGCTTTATGAACAAGAATGTGATGTAAAATTTATGCTTATTATAACACTATCTTCTTTCTGGCTCAAAAACTGGACCCAGATCCATTTCTGAGGCACTTTGGGGGTTTTGTGAAGCATTATGATGCAGTGGTTAAGAGGACTCACTCCTCCCTTAAAACTGGGTTCATGCCTTGTCTCTCTACCACTTATGGGCTATGTGACCTTCAGCCAGGAATGTAACCATTTAAGCCTCACATTTCTCATGTATAAAATGAGGGTGACTGTAGAACTTGCTTCATGCAGTTGTGAGGATTAATGAAGATAAACAAATATGAGACACAGAGCAGATGGTAAATGCTATTTAAAGTTAGCTCTTAATATCCCTTTACTACTGTCATAATTACTGGAATGAGTACATCACCACAAAGCCAGATTTCAGATGCTGGTCAGGTAAAGAAGAGGTGTTGAGAAATTCTCAAGAATGATAGATAGCACATTGAGAATGGGAGCTATACACAAGAACTCTTCAGTCTTGGGATAGGGTAAGAAGCACCATTTGTGGGATTAGAAAAAAATAGTATGAAACTCATACCTATCAGAAAAATTGGAGTTGCAAAGGGATGGGTTTGGGGCCTATATGACAGTAGGGAAAAATTGAAACATAAACTATGAGTAGTTTTAGGCTTTCTTTGCTCGCAAAGATTCTTCCCAAGATTCTCCACTCTCTAACCAGATGCATATCGTGCTTCCAGTTTCTTAATAAAATTCTAGTGTAATAAATGAGGTATTGGCTGATTAGAAGGGGATTGGTCCTGTGGCACTTGTATTTCAAACAAGACTCAGAAGGACAAGTAGCTTTCATGACCAAAGAGATGTCTTTCTAAAGGGGAAATGTCAGGGTAAATACCACATCAGAACACTTTCTGTAATATCTTGAGAAGGATGTAAAAGACATTTGACATGACTTATTGAGAAACACATGAAACAATCAACTTTGCCTGGAAAAATAACTACATGTATACTCATTAACAATAAATTCAGCATGTCACATTTTATCAAGGATATTGTGCTATATTTCAGACCCTGAGGACTGCCAACACTTAATTCAGGTGAAAGTTAATTTACAACTTAACCTCCTTGGATGAAGGCAGGTAATGATTATAGTGTGGTGTTTAAAATAGGGCTACCTTCATTCTCTCTGCCACTGATCACATGTGTTATCTTTGGGTAAGTTACTTACCTTCCTACTTCTGTCCCCTCACCTATTAAAAAAGGATCATGATAGTAACTGCTCATAGAGGTGTTGTGAACATTACACGAGATAATACATATTAGAATTCAGTACTGTAACTGTCATATACTAATAGTTATGACTTGTTTTTATTATCAGATCACAGAACAGCTTCCAAGGAGAAAACTTTAACCAACTTCTCAAAATTAAACTGTCCATGATGTC
This sequence comes from Phyllostomus discolor, assembly GCF_004126475.2. Classification (NCBI taxonomy): domain Eukaryota; kingdom Metazoa; phylum Chordata; class Mammalia; order Chiroptera; family Phyllostomidae; genus Phyllostomus; species Phyllostomus discolor. The sequence continues at coordinate 22,180,344 of NC_050198.1, read as the reverse complement.
AGTAAAAAAAAAAAAGTTGACATTGGTGCTATGTATCAATACTAGACAAATAACAAAGTAAGAAATTAGCTTAGATTTTGAAAAATAAAACCAATTACAACTATATAGGTAAAATATTTAACATTTTAACCTCATGCCCATATTTTGTTTGTTTTAATTCAACAAATAAGTATTGGATGCCTATTATGTGCCTAGTGTTAGCACATGAGAACATAGATGAAGAGGATATAGTCCTTACCCTCAAGGAGGTCACAGGTTACTGGAAAAGACAGCTGTGTAAACAAATAATTAAAATATATTATATATGTTGAATGGGAGAAATACAGATATGAGATACAGATTTAGCATACAGACCAGAGTAAACAATATGGTGGCAGTGATGAAGATGAGTTATTAACAAAGTTTTCACAGCTCACAAACTACCTTATGTGTGTTCTAAGGTCCCAGAAAGTCCAGAAATAAATCTCTCCCTCTTTCTCTCTCTCTCTCTCTGTCTCTGTATCAACTGATTTTCAACACATGTGCTAAATTAATTCAATAGGAAGAGGATAGTTTTAAATAAATGGTGCTGGAACAATTGAATATGCATAGGGAAAAATTAATTTCAAATTTTACATTACACTATACGCAAAAGTTAAAATGAGTGATAGATCTAAATACAAGTGCTAAAATTATAACACTTCTAGAAGAAAACATAGGAAAAAAAATTGTGACCCTGTGTTTGGCAGAACACAAAAAGCATGAACTATAAAAGAGAAAACATTGATAAAGGCAACTCATTAAAATAAAAAAAAAATTCTAGCCTTAGAAAGATACTCTTAAAAAATGAAAAGGCATGCTACACTGGAGAAAAATATTTGCAAAATATCCACCTGATAAAGAATTTGTATCCAGGACATGTAAAAACATAACTCATTAATAAGAAAACAAAATCTAGTTCCAGCCAAGATAGATGCATAGATAGGAATGCTTGCACAACCTTGCACAACCAAAAACAGGATAACAACCAATTTAAATACAATAAATAGGGCCTTGGCTGGCGTAGCTCAGTGGATTGAGCACGGGCTGCAAACCAAAGCATCCAAGGTTCAATTCCCAGCCAGGGCACATGCCTGGGTTGCAGGCCACGGCCCCCAGCAACCACACATTGATGTTTCTCTCTCTCTTTCCCTTCCTTCCCTCTCTAAAAATAAATAAATAAAATCTTTTAAAAAATTCCTTAAAAAAAAAAAACAATAAACAACCAGAAGAGCCAGAACATCAAACTGCATGGAACTCTAACAGCCAAGGAGTTAAACATTCACCCAGACCAGTGTGCCAAGACAAAGAAATATGGCCCAAAGGAAAAAACAGATCAAAACTCCAGAAAAGGGCTAAGCAATGAGGAGATAGACAACCTATCTGATGCAGACTTCAAAACACTGGTAATCAGGGTGCTCACAGAACTGACTGAGCTCAGTCACAAAATGAAGAAAGATATGAAGTCTACACAAAGTGAAATAAAGCAAAATATATAGGGAACCAACACTGATGGGAAGGAAACTAGGATTCAAATCAATGATCAGGAACAAAAGGAAGAAATAAACATCCAGCTGGAACAAAATGGAAAAATAAGAATTCAAGAAAATGAAGAGAGGCTTAGAAACCTCTGGGACAACTTTAAGCACTCTAACATCTGAATCATAGGGGTGCCAGAAGGAGAACAACAACAGCAAGAAGTTTAAAACTTACTTAAAAACATAATGAAAGAGAACCTCCCCAATCTGGCAAAGGAAATAGACTCTCAGGAATTCCAGGAAGCCCAGAGAGTCCCAAAGAAATTGTACCGAAGGAGGAACACACCAAGGCACATCATCATTAAGTTACCCAAGATTAAAGGTAAAGAGGGGATCTTAAAAGCAGCAAGAGGAAAAAAGAGAGTTAGTTACAAAGGAGTTCCCATAAGACTATCAGCTGATTTCTCAAAAGAAACCTTACAGGCAAGATGGGGCTGCAAAGAAGTATTCCAAGTCATGAAAGGCAAGGACCTACATCCAAGATGACTGTATCCAGCAAAGCTGTCATTTAGAATGGAAGGGCAGATACAGTGATTCCTAGATAAGGTCAAGTTAAAGGAGTTCATCATTACCAAGCCCTCATTATATGAAATGTTAAAGGGACTTATCTAAGAAATAGAAGAGCAAAAGCTATGAACAGTGAAATGACAACAAACTCAAAACTATCAACAACTGGGAATCTAAAAATCAAAACTAAAACTAAGCAAACAACTAGAACAGGAACAGAATCACAGAAATAGAGACCACAAGGAGGGTTTTCAGTGGGGAGAGATAGGGGAAGAATGGGGGGAAGGTATAGGGAATAAGAAGCATAATTGGTAGGCATAAAATAGATGGGTAGAGGTTGAGAATGGTAAAGGAAACAGAGAATCCAAAGAACTTATATGTACAACCCATGGACATGAACTAAGTGGATGGGGAAGGCTGGAGGGCTGGGAGGGTGCAGGGAAGAAGGGGGATAATGGGGAGAAAAATGGAAAAACTCTAATAGCATAATTGATAAAATATACTTTAAAATGTATAAAAAGAAAGTAAAATATGTCACAATTTTAATATTGATTACATGTTGAAATGACAATATATTGGATATTTTGAGATAAAGTACATTATTTAATTGCAAAAGAAAAAGAAAACAAAATCTTATAACTCATTAATAAGAAAACAAACAACCAATTTTTAAAAAATGAGCCAGAAGGTTGAACAAAGTGCTTCACCAAAGCTGCATGTATTGCCAATAAGCATGTGACAACATGCTTAACACCATTATTCATATGGATGAGTCTGGTTAAAGCAAATTAAAACCACACGTACAGGAATAGTTAAAATTTGAAAACACTGGCCATACCATATGCTAGTGACAGAATTCTCATACATTGCTTCTAGGAATAATAATGGTACAGCTACTTTGGAAAACAATTTGGCTGTTTCTCTTAATGTCAAACCTTACAGTTACCATAAGACACAGAATCCTACTAGTAGATATTTATCTAAGATAAATGAAAATATATGTCCATACAAATACTTGTATCTAAATGATAGTAACAACTTTATTCATAATAGCCCCAAACTAGAAACAACCCAAATGTCCATCAACTGGTGAATGGGTAAATAGATCGTAATATGAGAGTCTACCATTCAGCAATAAAAAGAACAAACAGCTTATACAAGTAACAATATGGATGAAATCTCAAAAGTGTTACATGAAGTGAAAGAAACCACACACAAAATATTACATACAATATGATTCTATGCATATGTATATGAAATTTTACAAAAGTCAAAACTGTAATGAAAAAAAAACCAAATCAGTAGTTCACAGAGACTTGGGGAGGGGAAATGGCAAGTAGAAACTTGTTGAAGTAACAGAAACTGTATTTTGTTTGCGGTGACTAAATAACTGTATTTATTTATCAAAACTTGTCAAATTATGTAATTTAAATTGGTTAATTTTATTGTACATAAATTATACCTTAATAAAGATGACTTTTTTAAAAAAGATCATTTTATGAGTTCTACCTGAAGAAACTATTAAAATGCCAGATTTTCTTAAAAATGCAAATTTTAGTGCACTATACTTTTAAGACATTGCAATTCTTTTAAAAGAAACAGACGTTAGCCCTGGCTGGTGTGGCTGAGTGGACTGAGCATCCGCCTGCAAACCAAAAGGTTGCAGGTTTGATTCCCAGTCAGGGCACATGCCTGGGTTGCAGGCCAGGTCCCGAGTGGGGGCCGTGTGCAAGAGGCTACCACATATTGATGTATCTCTCCCTTTCTTCCTCACTACCCTTCCCCTTTCTCTAAAAGTAAATAAACAAAATCCTTTTTTAAAAAAGAAGCAGACATTCAAGATTATCATAAAGCTGGTTGTATACAAATTCAGTGTAAATAGCCTTCAAGATAGTCATAAAATGAGCATCTATTGTTAAAAACAAGGAATTTATGAGCACTATTTCATTGTAACTCACAAAGGACCATTCTTTATATAAGAGAATTTCTTCTTAATTCAAATAAAATATAACAATAAAATGATAATAGATGTATCGTAAGTTAAAATTGCACATCAAAATGAAAAAAAAAAAATCTTAATTTAAGAAAACCTGACATATAAGTCTTAAAAGCAGCAAGAGGAAAGGAGACAGTTACCTACAAAGGATTTCCCATTAGACTGTCAGCTGATTTCTCAAAAGAGACCTTGCAGGCAAGAAGAAGCTGGAAAGAAGTAGTCCAAGTCATGAAAGACAAGGACCTACATCCAAGATTACTCTATCCAGCAGAGTTATCATTTAGAATGGAAGGGCAGATAAAGTGCTTCCCAGATAAGGTCAAGTTAAAGGAGTTCATCATCACTAATCCTTATTATATGAAATGTTAAAGGGACTTATCTAGGAAAAAGAAGATCAAAACTATGAACAGTAAAATGGCAACAAACTCACAACTATCAACAACTGGGAACCTAAAAATTAAAAACTAAAACTCAGCAAACAACTAGAACAGGAACAGAATCACAGAAATGGAGATCACATGGAGGGTTATCAGCAGGGAGGGGAAGGGGGGAATGGGGGGAAAGGTACAGGAAAGAAGCATAATTGGGAGATAAAAAATAGACAGGGGCAGGTTAAGAATAGTACAGAAAATGGAGAAGCCAAAGAACTCATGTATAGGACACATGGACATGAAATGGGTGGTGGGGGTTGCTGGAGGAAGGAGGGAGATGCAAGACGGAGGGAGATAAAGGGGAGAAAATATGGGACAACTGTGATAGCACAATCAATTAAATATGCTTAAAAAGAAAATGTGGGCATGCAGATTAAGCAATTATACACTTTATAAAGAGCTTCACACTCAATTTACTTCAGCAATAAACTTTTCTATTACATTTAAAATGACTTGATTTAAGCACAGGTTTTCAGGAATGTGCCCTAAATCACACTGAGCTTACAACAACTGTAAGTTTTCTTGCTATAATTATATAATTTCTTCTGGGTCTTAAACTGAGACTATATGTTAAATAAAATGTCTGACTTGGTATTGCAAGATTATTCCACACATATTTTTATATCTCTTCCACTGTTCAACCAGTAGAGTTGGCTTAGAAAATTTTGTGTTCATTTTAAATGTGGTTCACCATGGGAAACAGGCCACAAGTAAAAGCTTAAATTCTGCATTTATCTCCTATTCCTCTCATAATCACACTGTGGTGACACTCAAGAAACTCCAGAACATATGGATGCTCAGGCTGCAAACCTGGGTTTGAATGTAGGGGAATACAGGGGTCCTTACTAAAACCTGGCCTTGAATTCAGGTCTCCAGGTAGGAAATAGCTGTTTGAACTAATTCATAGAATCCTTTGGGGATAGGTAATTATAAATTCACTTACATAAAATCTACAACTCTCTTTATACCTATTGGCCAGGAAATTACTGGCTAAAGATAAGTCCCAACAAAAAAGACATGAACAATTCCCCCACACTTAAAAAACTCAAGGTTGTCATCATTTAATCCTAACAAAAAACGGACAGAAACAAGTAAAATATGTCAGTCTAATTATATGTTTCCATGATCAATAAATATAGATGGTGTTGGCAGAAAATTCCAGTCATTTGCCTAATTTTGCAAATATAGTAAATAGTTTGAATCCTTGTCTTTTGACTTCTAAAATCTGTTACATAAATCAAGAGAAGTATGGAGAATTTAGATATTTTAAAACAAATTTACACATAGTTGGTTATCAATTAATACTAGTCCTCAAAGTTCCCTGGAAAGACACCAATCAGTACTTTCTCAATAATCCATCCTTTAGTGCCAAATGAATATAACTGTGATGTACACAAACATTAGTCTCATTTATTTTTTTGATTTCATGATTATTTTTATTTTTTAAATGTATTTTTCAATTACAGTTGACATACAATATTATATTCATTTCAGATATACAATACAACACAGTGATTAGACATTTATATACCTCATGAAGTGATCACTCCAATAAGTCTAGTGCCCATTTGACACCATGCATAACTATTACAATAACATTGACTATATTCCTCATGCTGTATTTTACATCCCCATGACTATTTTTATAACTAGTCATTTGTACTTCTTAATCTCTTTCACCTTTTTAACTCATCTTCCCAAAACCCCTATTTTTGTCACATACTCTCTTTGATTTTTTAATAACCACAAAGTGAGGCATATACAAAAGAACTATAACCCCAATTTCACAAATAAAGAAAAATCATTTGCCGTGGATCTTATATTGCATTTGTAATAAAGAGATTTCATGTTCTTTCAACTACAAAATATTTACAGCTATTAATAAGGCTTTGTTACAATGACCTCTAAGACTTTTGGTACCATTAAGTAAAGGTCCATATGTTATATTTTCAATAAATGTCTTTTTCTCATATGGCATAATGGATTTGAAATTCAGAAGCCTAAAATTATGTTCTGACACTTGACTGATTATGTATACTTAATTGACTCGTGTAGCCTCATAGTGACACTGAGCAAGAGGGCTTTGCACATAATTTTGCTGTAATATCCACCCGTGTATGTGTGTTGTGGAGGGTGAAGAGGAAAATGAAAACTATCAGAAACATAATGCAACATGAAACACATACTTGAAATCAGCTTTGCAAATTGTGAAACGTGATAAGGTTCGATTTATTGTTCCATGGTCCAGGAATTGCAAACTCTTCATCACAACAGAAATTGAAAGCAAAGATAAACTGTAATCTCATGGAGAAGTCTACCATTATCATGACAAAACACACGCACACGCACACACAAACCCAACAAACAAAACAAAAATCCTCACAAATCTCCCTTCTTGTTCTTGCTTATTTCTCCTTAAGACCTTATATTTGTCTCTAAAACTGTTTATTTCCTCGAGGAGAACATCTTGTTCCCATTTATGTGAACTCATTAAAATGCCAACATTGGATTAATCTACCTTCCTTATGCCCACATCCAGGAAGACTAGAGAGAATCCTACAGCCTTACAAACTCATGGTTCACAAATTAACTAGGCCTCAGAATCACCTCTGAATTTTTCTCTCATTTTTGGTTAGTTCCTGAAGCTACTGCCTTCAATATATTTTTCAATGCTCTCCTCATACTTGCTACTCAGACCCTGATGTCCCTCCTTTCAGAAGACAGCCTTGCCTCTATCAATATACATCCCTTTCTTATGTCCCTCCTCCTTTTCAAATCCAATCCCTTCACCTGTTTATCCTTTACCTTATCCCCTCTTCCATGATCTTGTTTCATCAAATATATTTTATTAACTTGAATCTCTCTAATTCCAATTATTCCCAAATTTTAGCCTATAAAAATGTCTGAAACACATAGTCCTCAATCTACTATACAGTTTCCTTCTTCTTCACATTTACTAAATTTACTGAAATACTTGTCTCCACTTTCAGTCCAACCTACCTCTCATTCACTTCTCAAATTGCTGTGATCTGACTTTTACCCCACAGCTCTGCTATACCTGCTGTAATGAATCCCAATTGTCAAATACAATAGGATGAAGTCAGTCTTTATATTATTCTACCTGTTTACTACATTTGAAGTTGTATTTAACTCTTCTTTCTTAAGATTTCTTGCTCCCCTGAACTCTGTGCCTCTATAATACTCTGATCTCTACTGTGGATGGCATCAGTTGTTTCTTTCTACCCAATACATCTTCCTTCCTTTTTCTGATAAGATGACACCCCTATTTCTTTGTGATTGTGGTGGAGCCGCCAATTATAGCACCTGGCCACAGTGACTGATACAGAGATGAGCATGTGACTTATACCCAGCCAATCAGAGTCTTCCTCCAGGATTATTTTGCATTTGGAGTTTCGAAGGAAAAGCTCTCTTCTTTCTAGTTTTGGAGCTAAAACAATATGAGCCTGCAGCTTCCTGAAAGCATGGCTTTAGCCTCAAAGGCTCATCTATCCAGGAAAAGAGAAAACAATATATTAATGTATTGTCTGAGGAAAGAAAGACTTGACAGTGTTCAAATTCCTGGTTTCAGTCACACCCAAGGCCAGCTCTGACCCTGACTATCCTGATATGATTATGTGATCAATTAGATTAAATTCTATTTGGCTTAAACCAAATTCTTATTTGTTATCTTCTCTAGTTCCCCATCTACTACAGCCTTCCATCCTCTTCTCATTCTACTCATTTCACTGTCTATAAACTCTTTTGGATTTCAATCAAGCTCATGCTTCCAAATTTTAACTATGCACAATACTGGTGACTCCCAAATATATATCACCAGATCTCCCTTAGTCCTGAGTTTCATGTTCAAGTAGCAACTTGACACTAAATAACTTCACCTTAATTACTCACTATAGAGTAACTATCAACCACTTGTCCTCAGGCCAGTACCAAGACAGGGTTATCTTTGTGGAATAATTATTAACAACATTCTTTCTCATTCTCAAAAGCATTCTGGTTTGGATGATAAAATACATGATCACCCTGCTTCAAAATCAATGTTTCCTACACTGAAGCCATCATCATCTTCCTATACCTCAGTCAGACAAGCTAGAAGCTGAGTCATGCTTGACTCTTCCCCCCAAATCTGGCCTCCATGTTACAACAATCTTCAATCTGTGAACATTTCTCCAATCTATCATCTCCTCTCCTTCCCTATTGCCACTGTCCTGGACTCTAATCACCTCTGAAGTACAGCAATAGCTTCCTAACCTCCAAGCTTGTCCTTCTCAAATACATCACATACATAACCATAGAGGTGTTAAATTATTGGCCCAAATTCTTCACCCCTTTCTGTAACTATGCCCTTTGCCATGACTTTGAAGTTCCATCTACTAGAGATAGAATATACTTCTGTGCCCTTTGACTTTGGGGATATCCATGTGGCTAGCTTTAACCAAATGGATGTTAAAAATATAACTCAAGCTGGGGGTTAACATGTACTTGTATGGTTGAACTTGGGCTCCTGCCTTTGCCAGTAAAAGAATATTCCTTGGCTAGCCCATAGGTCCAGGAATAATGAGAGCTGGGTTACCAAAAACTAGACCCAATCTATAACTTAGAGCCAAGCCCACACAAACCTAGCCTAGAACGGTTAATTCCAACTAACTTCTTCTAATAATTCATATAAATAAATCAAACCAGTATATACTCTCTGTATCTTCTATTGGTTCTGTTTTTTGAGAGAATCCTAATACATCCTATAAATCCTATTTCTTAAATAGCTTTAAAATCTCTCCCTTTCTCTTTATTTCCAAAAGCTCTAAGGCTAGGAGTTCATATTTATTTTGACATATAAACATATATTTAGTAAGAAGTTAAGAGAACTGGGCCTCTTAGATGTCATTTTTGTTTGGTGTGTATTGATGCATCAAACTTTTAAATTTTTGATTAATCACAACAATTTTTATTTTGTTTTATGGATTTATAAGTTGTTGTTATCCTTTAAAAATCTTTCTACCCTGTCATATCAGATAAATTTCAATGTATTCCAATTTCTTCCATGGTTATTGTTCTACTCAAGATCAATGCCTTAGAGTCAATGTTGGTAATTTATATAAAAATGAAATTAGTATTACAGGTTGGATAGATACTATCCATCATGTATTCAAGTGATTGAACAATTCAAAAACTTTGGTATACCTGAAAATGAACACATAAAACCAAAATATTTTTGAAACATCTTTATATTTTCATTGCCTGTATAGCTTTCACAAAAAAAGTACTTACTTAATTTGGTCAAAAGTTAACATTCAGTACAGTTTAAATTACCAACTTTTGTAATAAAACTATTTTTGAGAAAACTATTCCATATGACAACCAACTGAATACACATCAGATATTAAAGGTAATTTCTTTTTCTTTAAGATTTTTATTTATTTATTTTTAGAGAGAGGGGAAGTGAGGGAGAGAAACATTGATGTGCAAGAAATACATTGATCAGTTGCCTCTCATATGCCCCCAAATGGGGACCCGTCCCACAACTCAGGCATGTGCCCTGACTGGGAATTGAACCAGCAACCTGTTGGTTTGCAGGCCAGCACTCAATTGACTGAGCCACAACAGCCAAGGCAAAATGTAATTTCAATCAATATTAGAGCCACCAAAAAACCAACAGCACACTGGTCTGAATTTTGTGGATAGAAAACATGATACACCTCCCGGTTATAAACAGAATTCCAGATACAGCTTCTGACAACTGAAGGCTTATAACAAAGCTTCAGGAGGATAAAAGCAAATGAAGGTTTACTCTGCTTTACATGGGAGCTGTTCCTGAAACATAGTAATTCAAATATGTGTTATTAAATGATATTTGAAAATCTTTCTACCTAAAACAGCTCTTCTGAAAATAATTTTGAGCAAATAATTATTCCTTAAAATACATGTACATAGTACACTAATAATCTTACAAGTTTTTATTTGTTAGGTTTCCTTACATGAGAAATAGAGTATAAAAGCTGCAAACAGGAAGGGTCACACCAGCATATAAGTTATGTAAGAACAAGAGGAAGTTCAAAGCCATTAATTGCTATTTCTTTAAGTAGGGAGAAGGATTAAAGGCAAGAGAAAGATACAAATAACTCAATTTGATGAGAAAAATATTTTAAGTTTTTTGAAGTTCCAATCTTTTTTCATTAATTTTTAAAATTGTTGTTCAAGTACAGTTGTCTCCATTCCCCCCCAACTCACCCCCACCCCAGCCACCCCCACCTCCCATCCTTGATCCTACCACCCTTTGGCTTTGTCCCTATGTCCTTCATACTTGTCCCTGAAAACCCTTCCCCCCTTCCCCCACATTATGCTCTCCCCCCTCCCCTCTAGTTACTATCAGTTTGTTCTTAATTTCACTGTCTCTGGTTATATTTGGGTTGCTTGTTTGTTTTGTTGATTAGGTTCCACTTATAGATGAGATCATATGGTATTTGTCTTTCATGGCCTGGCTTATTTCACTTAGCATAATGTTCTCCAGATCCATCCATGCAATAGGAGCTCCTTTCTTTCTGCTGTGTAGTGTTCCATCATGTAAATGTACCAAAGTTTTTTGATCCATTCATTTACTGATGAGCACTAAGTTGTTTCCAGCACTTAGCTATTATAAATTGTGAAGTTCCAATCTTATCATAATGGCATTGAGGATTTAAAACATGTGTTGAGTGACAACTTCTTAAAAACTCAAAAACAAGGCTATGGGCATGATTAATCAATAGTCCCAAACTGGAAAGGATACAAATAACCACTCATACTTTTCATTTTTTAAAGCACATATCCCTTTCTAATGATGTGTACTTCAGACCAGCTATGAAATTGATTTCCACGCTTTAAGCATTCAAACTACCTTCTATAAGACAGGATTGATCTAGGGTGGAATTAAAAGTGTGTCACAGTTCACATTTATTTATGATATTAAACAGCACAAAATGAATTACAAACTGAATCCTACATTTCTTTTTAAACGTTGTACCGAGGATCACCCCCAGATGCAACTGTAGAGGCAAATTTTATAGTCTGCACCCCCTTTTATTTTTTCCTCTTTGTAGTTAAGATATTATTTCTTACATAGAGCTCAACAACTTTCCCTTATTGTTATGATCATTTTTGAGGTGTCTTTCATGTTCTACCACCTAACCAAAATCAAAATGTACCTGTTCCACTCATGCCTTGCAAGATCTGAGAAATTAAGCTGATTAAAGCTGAACTGTTAATGGCATGACAGGTTACTCTTTCCAGATTTATCAACAAGGAAAGCTTTGGGCAGCAAGTAACAGCAATATCAGCAACATCAACACTAATAAACAAACTACCATGACAATATAAGGTTGGTTTGGTGGCTCACCTAAGTCATCAAAGATCTAGCTTCTTCCTATGTTAAGTTTGACCATATTTAGCATATGGGATTTGGTCCATTGGCTGGTTGCTTCATGACTGAAAGATGGTTTTCCCAGCTGCAAGCATCACATCACAATAACAAGAAAACATTCAAAGACCGAATGTAATACAAATTAAGCCAAAATAGGTCTTTCTCCTCATGTACCTTGTTCTTTTTATCAGAAAATACAGACTTTCCCTGAAGTCCCACAAGAACTTCCCTTATATATAATTGACAAGGGAGAATAGAAAAGTGAGTTTCAGGCTTTTTCAGCCTCCTGGGTGGAGGTGAGCCAGAGAACAAAGGGATTGGAAAGGGGTTCTGGGGAGTGAACTAAATGTACCTGCCATTCCAGATAACATGCTTGAAATTGAACAGAGGCCTTAAGGGTTTACATAAGAAAAAAGAACAGCAATAAATTGAGGCTGTGATTGCAGATCTCTCTCTCTCTCCAATTCACCTTGAGCATTTTGGATGGGTAGGGGCTGTCTTATTCATGTTTTTATGTCCACTTCTGAAATGTAATAAATATTTATGGAATAAATAAATGCAAAACATGAAAATCTCTTTAAATGAATTTCATAGGTATTCACTTTATGCTTCCCAACTCTGACACAGCTGCCTGTCACAAATATTTTTAAACTGACAGGGAAAGTATCAAGATTCCTGTGTGAACTAAAGGAGAGGGCAAACATTTCTAAAATATTACCAAAATAAGAAGCAAATAATCTGGGAATCAGCATTTGGTCAAATAGATATATAAAACCAATGGAGAGAATTGACTTCAGTGATGCTTTTGGACTGTAAAATTCTAGAAGAATAATTAGTATTTCTAGTAAACAAAAGCACATTATACCTCTTGTTGTTGTCAACCTTGACTACTTTGTCATATGAGTTTCCCTGTCATTTTTGTACCTTACATTGCTTATATAACATTGGGAGAAATTATTCAGAATTTAAATTAAATAACTACTAGGGAATAAGGAAAAAACTCCTGACAATTCTGAAACTTCCTGGAATAGAACATACCCAATTAAAATTATTTCCTCAGCTGAAAAAAAAAAACTATGGAAAAAAGAGATTTGGAACTCTAGACATTTGGACTTGAACTGACTGGGTCATTTGGTATTTTGGTCTAGTTTGAAAATCTATAAAAATATCTGGGAAATAAATGGGAAATGGAGTAGGAACAGAGAAAATTCTAATTAAAGTGTTAACAGAAAATGAAATAGTTCATCTTATTTAATCTCACAACAATCTTTGGAGGTAGCTATTATTATCCTCACTTACAGAAGAAAACTGAATAAATAATAATTTAGTAATTTGACCAACATTACTAAGTGGTTAAATCAGAATCTACACCAAAGTCTGTCTACCAAATCAATGTCTACCAAACTTTCTACCAAACAGGGAGAGAGTAACCATCACATATGCCCAAAATAAGTCTATTCTTCAGAAATGTTCTATGAAACAAAAAAGATACAAAATCCAGTTACAATGCTATCAATTCCCTGGAGGAAATAATAAATGTTCTGTATGGTGATTACCAGAGGGAAAGGATGATCAAAGGTAGATAGAGGAGGGTAAAGGGGGGATAAACGGTGATGGAATAAGACTTGACATGGGGTGGTGAACACACAACACAATATACAGATGATATATTATAGAATTGTAAACCTGAAACCTATATGATTTTATTAGCCAATATCAATCCAATAACTTCAATCAATTAAAAAATAAAATAAAAAGGAATGTTCTATAATGCATAAAGCAATCAAAATGCAAATTTCACAAAGCAATCATGAATGAAACTAATGACCAGAGATTCTCAAGAAAAGGGTGAGCCCTGTAATAAGAAGACAGCCAGTTTAGCCCAAGAAATTAGGGAGAAAGAAGGGAGAGTAAAATAAAGGGAGAATGAAGGGGAGAAAGAAGTGAGGAAGAGAGGGATGTGGGACAGAAGAGGGATTCAGGCAATAAAATGATGATGAGGAGACTGGTTGGGTAGAAAAGCAGTCACCACCTAGAAAATTCTAACACACAAAAAGCTTAGCAGAAATGCTTTTATCACAATGTTTGAGATGGAATCATTTGAAGAAGAAAACAACAATTTTTTATGAACAAAAATGACTCTTCTTTTCTGTATTTCTTCTGAGATCAATCCTAGTGGCCCAACTATCACAGAGGAGCCAAGACTGTAAGGACTCTCCTGGTTGAATGAATCTGTTACATTTCTCCTGTATCCAATTATTAGGTACTGCTGCCACTAACATAAGGTAACTTTTCTGGGAATAATCATTTTAGCTTTGTCTATCACCCCTCACATAGGTTCATGGTCCCAGCACTTTACCATTTTTTTAATTTTTAATATTCCTGAGTTTAATCTTGTCCTGTTCATAATTCCCAGCATTAATACCAACAGTGGTCTTATTCTAACCATGATTTTTGATGCTTCTGATTTTTTCATCCACTCATTTTCATCCAACTCTGAATTGTAAGTAAATCACACCTAATAACTAAAATGAATAAAGTAAATAACTCTAAAACTCAAACTGACATATCCTAATAACAGGTTTGTTGATGTGAACTCAGGAGGTATAAATTAACTTACTGTTAGACTAAGTGAACATACCACAACAGGATGTAGATGATATTTTAAGGTCCAAGGTTAAAGACATACACTAAGTTCACTGAGTGACCAACAACACTGAGCCAATAACAGTGGAAGCCAGCCTCTTGCCTCTAGTCCTACTGAAGGGTGCCAGGACACTGCCACCCATACAGTCCCCTCAATCAACACCTCCCTGCTCTCCTAGTCAGTCTTTGGAGAATATGCAGAACAAAGAAAGTTTGCCCGTCTTTTAGGAGTGTTCATGAAGAGAGATTATTTCCTGCCCTCTTAATACAGAGGAAATAATTCTCTAAAATGAAATGATTCTTTGTAGGAATGCAACATATGATGAACGTTATGTAAGATATCATAAAAGTAGTGTCTGACCAGTGGGAAAGGAAGTTTGATATAGTTGAAGGACAGTTAAATGGTAAAAAATAAAGCTGCATTGAATTTTTACACCCAATGAATTAAAAATCCTCAACAAACTGGCTCCAGGTCCTAATATGGAAAAATGTTTTAATTATGTACTTCATATGTACATCCATTTATAATTCCTTTTAAAAAACATTTTATTTATTTTATTTTTAGACAGAGGGGAGGTAGAGGAGGGAAACATCAATGCATGGTTGCCTCTCACTCACCCCCTACTGAGGACTTGGCCCCCAATCCAGGCATGTGCCCTGACTGGGAATCAAACCAACGGCCCTTTGCTTTGCAGTGTGGTGCTCAATTCACTGAACCATACTACACAGGGACATTTGTAATTCTTTTAAAAATATAATTACCTATATCCTGCTTCATTTCAGCTTGTGCCATCAAGTACACAATAGGATTGAAACAATAGCATATATATAAAATTAGGAGCTATTGCCGAATTCAGAATAAGGTACTACTATCTATTTAATACTTAGTATCTGAAACTGTAATAGCAGGAAAGTTGATTTAATTTGGGTTCGCCCTAAAGTGGATCCTGAGGCAAGGACTTGGGGGCAGATAACTATTTGCAAGATAATCCCAGGGTGCAAAAGTGAGACAAAGAATGAGGAAAGAACATCAAATGTATAAGACTGCTTTTGGGCAAATGGAACTCAGTCCCTTTTGGGATACAATGAGAAACTGCAAGGAACTTGCCTGAAAATCATGCCACCAAAGGTTGGGGTGGCTAGAAAGTTAACCTATATACTCCTGCATACCACTTGTTGAAGGTTGTCCCTGGGGGCATCAGCTCACTTTCACTTGTGCTTGCATCCACAGACTGAAGTTTTATTCTCTACCCCACATACCCAACTTGATTCAGGTCTCCCACAAGTGCAGGAGATTCTTCTACAAATGAATGGCTATCAAGTGCCTGAGGGATTGGACAGTTGTGTGGTACATCAACAACCCCTGCTACACAGGTTTCAGTGATTGCTGCTTTTCTCATGGAGTCATTTGCTAGTGAAATAGGTTTCTGTAAGCATAATATTGATTGTCCAGGGATTGTAAGACAATAAACATGTTAATCAATTATCACCAACTACCAAAGGTCAAATTTCAATCAAAATGACCTTTCAGTCTCCTTTTCTAGAAAATATGTTTCAACACGGAAATCTTTCCTAAAATTAGCCAGACCTGTGAAAGACTTTTAAATATTGGAACTACATAGGGTGAGGGGAGAGGATATTTGATTACAACTTAGCCCTGGGCCACAAAAAACTCATTACTGAACATCAGATAATTCCAAAATTCTTCAGCTATGCTGGACCATGGATAGTTTCTCTTTCAGCCTTTCATCTCTCTACCCTCATTCCACTTATAAGGACCAAATATAGTAAACTAAATTCCAGTCAGAAACTCTAGAAAAACAGGGAACAATTGTGGATGAAAACCATCTACATCACTGTCTTCAGAATCTTTGTTGTGGGGACCTGAAGAGACCTCAGAGAAGAGAGGAAGGTGGATCTGAACACCTTCCCTGCTTCAATGGGAGCCACTGTGAAGTGTTTTTGTCTCAGTTTCTGCTAAAGCTTGGAGATCACTGATCCATTTCCTTTAATTTATAAATGGAATAAGCACAGCCAGGGAGCTGTGAAGTGACTTGTTAAAGACTGCACTGAGAAATAAAAGCAGAGCTAGGACCAGGAATCTGACTTCTAGGGCACCAGTGCATTCTTTCATTCACCTTAGTTTTCTTTTCCAAATTTGGGCCAACCCACAAAAAATACTCTTAGTGGCAAGTGGCCCTACTGGCCCTACTGTCTTTCCTATAACAAATAAAGCAGGAAGTAAAAAATGGTACTTAAAATAACTTTGACTGCAGCCATTTCTTCTTCTTTAGGGCAATGATCCAAATCACCTCAGAGGTAGATAGCTTGTTTGCTCAGAAAAATATCATGATTATGAGCCTTGACTAGCTTTTTAATGTAGAAATGTGAGGACCCTTGCTCATAATTTAAGTGAATGAGAACCAGAAGAGAGCTGAATTATTCTATGAAATACAGTAAGAGAGATTAAGGTGGGTGAAGAGAGGGAGACCAGTAAAAGTGGAAGTAGGGATGAGAGCTGAAAAGTGGGAGAAGAGGAGCCAGGATATAACTAATAGGGAGGCTTAAGGGAAAATTCCTTGTGAGAAGGCATTGCTAAGGAACTGAAAACACCGTGGTGTGATATTCAGCCATGAGTTATGTGTGGTACTGGGCTGGGCTATCACCATCATTTCCAGTCCCTGTTATT
This sequence comes from Phyllostomus discolor, assembly GCF_004126475.2. Taxonomy (NCBI): domain Eukaryota; kingdom Metazoa; phylum Chordata; class Mammalia; order Chiroptera; family Phyllostomidae; genus Phyllostomus; species Phyllostomus discolor. The sequence continues at coordinate 22,163,105 of NC_050198.1, read as the reverse complement.
ACCAAGATTTAGAAGTCTGCCACACACAAAAGCCTTATGCTAGTTTTATTTAAGGAAAGAGATAACATGAGGCCTGGCAAAGGGGAAGTGGACTACAGAGCCCAGAACGCAAAGAGAAGACGAGTTGAATGGATAAGCTAGACACCATGAAGTGAATATCTTCCCATTATCTCTTCTCATCAGTCAAAGTAATATAATGTCCACAATGCATTAAAGCACTATGGGAGAAGAATGAGACAGAATATATGAAAATTACTTCACCTTTCAGGTACTTGTCAGGAGTAGTGCCATGTAATACTTGGAGTGACTTTTAGGTAGGAGGCAAAAGCAGGTAAAAATTAACAGGAATCTGAAGTGATGTGTAGTTCCTTTAAAGAGATACATGAACATAAAGGTAAAAAGCCATAAAATTTGCATATGTATTTTAAAATGCTGACATACTGTGAACTGCAAAAAGTACTGATGAAGAAATTAATGCTTGCATTTATGAAAGGCCTGTTATTGTAAAGACTACTTGTAGAAAATGTCCCCCTCAACCCATTCAGATTTATGAATAATGCAATAGGATTTCTCCAAAGTATTAGAAAATTTGTATCACTAATGAAGTTTAATGGTAGCTTAGGCCTCCCAAAACAGTTAGTCTTAATAGCAAGATAAGCAAACTCAGAGCTAAGATAAAATATAAATGAAAAGGTATTTTTCCTATAAGTTATTTCAAGTAATATACTGCCATGGGTAAAAGGCACAACTAAATATAGATTTTAGAAAATTATTCTACCAAAAGAAAATATGCTCAAAGTTCAAAATAGTTCAGTGCTTTATGTGGCTCAATGGTGTCAGCACACTTGTACTCACAGTGTGGCTCCTGGACCAGCAGCACGAGCATCACCTGGGGATTTATTAGAAATGTAGATTCTGGGGACTCACTCCAGACATATCAAATCAGCAACTCTCAGGATGAGGCAGAACAATTTATACTGTAGCAAGTTCTCCAGGTGATTCTAATGCACACTAAAACTTGAGAATCCCTGCATTAGTAGCTTCAGATAAAATGGCTCTGAAAGATTCTTACTGCATATAAACCACATGAGGTAAAGACTTTAATGGCATTGAGCTTTTCAGAGTATTCAGAAGGTATCTCTTACATCAGAGAAAAAGCATATTAGTTTAGTTGATATATGATAACCTGCATTATTGTACACATAACTGAATATCATAGGACAGAGTTGTGAATGGGAGAAGACTAAGAAGCAGCAAAACATATAAAAATTATAAAACATGACAAGTTAATAAATTTGCCCATTATTTTTCTGTAGATTATCTTTTTCTCTGGGACATTCCATCCAGGCTGATCTTCCAATTATCTCACATATAAGTCATGTTGATTCCAAGCTTTGCCTTGGCTGTGTCTATGACACCCTTTCCTATCATCCGACCCTTTACAATTCAACACTTCATTTTGGGATTCAGCTCCCCTTGTCCACTAGTTGCTTAAATTATTTCTTTCAACAAACATTTATTGTGTACTCATAAAAAACTGATGAATATATTAATGAATGCATGAATGCATTTCAACACGATCTCAAATGATTTCTACAGTGCCAAAATTTGAGACTTTCTTCTGAATATCAAATAATAATAAATAACAACAACAACAATAATAATAAACATTATTGAGTGCTTGCCAGGCTTTGAGGTAAGCACTTTATATGCATTATCTCTTTAAATATTTATAATAACTCTATGAGATAGATATGTTAATATTACATTTAAAGAATGCGGAAACTGAGGCTTGCAAATATTAAGTAAAGGAGGTCAAATTTGAACTCAAGCAGCCTGGATCTAACCCTTTTACTCTTAACCACCCTGTTTTACTGCAGTTTTATAGACTGTGATTCTACTACATTGTAATTCTATCCATCCATTCTTTTTGCCACTTTTATATATTTAATTTAAATTTCTGGTCAATTCTATCTCTTACAGAATTCACAATTACTATACATTTGCATTTTTTCAACATAATTTTGTATTAGTTTCATGCCTACAGCATAGTGGTTAAACAACCATATGCTTTACAAAGTGTTCCTGCCTATATTTCCAGTACCCACTAGCACCATACATAGTTATTACTATATTATGAACTATATTTTCTATGCTGTATTTTACACCCCCATGACTATTCTGTAACTACAAACTTGTACTTCTCAATCCATTCACCTTTTTTACCCCGACCCACAGCCCTCCCTGCTATGGCAACCATCAGTCTGTTCTCTGTATCTATTAGCCCATTTCTATTTTGTTTGTTAGTTTATTTTGTACTTTAGATTCCACACATATGTGAAATCATATGGCATGTCTTTCTCTGACTGACTCGTTTCACTTAGCATAATACCCTCTATGTCCATCCATACCATCACAACTAGTAGGACTTCATTTTTTTTATGGATGTCTACTCATTCATTCTTGACACATCCACATTCTTTCCAGGGGAAAAAATTCTTCTTTTGATGTTGTCAGAACTGTGGATGCTCAGACAACAGTACTTCAGGCTTTTTTTTTCATGACTAAAACCCAGCAGAACAATAGAAACAGGGCCACAGGGCTCCAGATACTGGAATTATCAGATACAGATCTTAAAATGACTATGTTTACAATGTTAAAGGACATAAAAGACAAGATTGATATTTACAGGAGAGAATTGGAAACTATAAGTGATATAACATATTTGAAAAAATAAAAATATCCAGAGCAGGAAAAATTAAAACAGTTAAAGGAAATAATTCAATGGATGAGTATTACTAGACATTAGAAGAGATGGGAGAGAGATGGTATTCTGAACAGACAGGTCAGAAAAAACTTGTTTGAAAGAGATATAGAGGGGTAGAAGAAGACTTTACTTGGGTGGTGAACACATAATACAATATACATATGATGCATTATAGAATTATATACCTGAAACTTATATAATTTTATTAACCAATGTCATCTCATTACATTCAATAAAAAGAAAAAAGTGGGTTTGCAGTTGTGAGTATGCAAAGCACAGAATTTCTTCTTGTATTATTATTTATGAATTAATGTATTGTTTTCCATGTAAACAACCGCAAACCTACTTTTACCCACCTGTGTATTTGTTAAATTCAATTCAATCATTGAGAAATGTTAAAAAGAGAAGGGAAAAGAAAATACAAAAGGAATGGTAGGAGACATAGAGGATACAGTGAGATGGTCTTAAATGACTGTACTATATAAAGTCGGAATTTATAACACCAAACTAATTGCAATAATTAGCAAGCAAACTACAAAACTAGCCAAATACCTACTAAACCAGAGACCATCCCACAATTTTATGTGATATATGACATTCCAAACCCCAAAATTGTTTGCCTAGTTACATAAATTTTGCATTTCATACACTGAAGGCAGAGAGAAAAACCTCGGGTGTGTCTTGCTGATTGACTCCCTCCTAATGGTATTATAGAAATAAGCCTTGCTTACAGACTAATAATGGATTGTTTCCTATTTCACAATCATAAAATGTGTTGCTATTTTAGGTTCAGTACTATGGATCAGTTTTAGAAAGGAATAATTTAAAAAAACTTACAAATGGACTACACCATGTTCAATTAGTCTCTAATGGCTTTACTTATGTGAGTCCTACTATATTTCTTAAGTATGCTATTACAGTTGTCCCATTTTTTCTCCCCTTTATCCCCCTCCACCCTGCACCCCCCTTCCCTCCAACATTTCTTCCCCCTCAGGTTCATGCCAATGAGTCATACATAGAAGTTCTTTGGCTTCTCCATTTCCTATACTATTATTAACCTCTCCCTGCGTATTTTGTACCTACCAATTATGCTTCTTATTCCCTACACCTTTTCTCCCATTCTCCCCCTCCCCCTCCCCCTCCCTTTCTTGCTGATAATCCTCCATGTAATTTCCATTTCTGTGATTCTGTTCTTGTTCTAGGTGTTTGCTGAGTTTTTGTTTTTAGGTTCAGTTGTTAATAGTTGTGGGCTTGTTGCCATTTTACTGTTCATATTTTTTTATCTTCTTTTTCTTAGATAAGTCCCTTTAACATTTCATATAATAAGGGCTTGGTAATGATGAACTCCTTTAACTTGACCTTATCTGGGAAGCACTTTATCTGCCCTTCCATTCTAAATGAAAGCTTTGCTGGATAGAGCAATCTTGGATGTAGGTCCTTGCCTTTCATGACTTGGAATACTTCTTTACAGCCCCCTCTTGCCTATAAGATTTCTTTTGAGAAATCCGCTGATAGTCTTATGGGAACTCCTTTTTAGGTAATTATGACCTTTTCTCTTGCTGCTTTTAATATTCTCTCCTTATCTTTAATCTTGGGTAATGTAATTATGATGTGTCTTGGTGTGTTTCTCCTTGGATCCAACTTCATTGGGACTCTCTGAGTTTCCAGGACTTGTATGACTAGTTCCTTCACCAGATTGGGGAACTTTTCCTTCATTATTTTTTCAAAAGAATTTTCAGTTTCTGCCCTGGTTGGTGTGGCTCAGTGGATTGAGCGCTGGCCTGCAAACCAAAGGGTCACCAGTTCAATTCCCAGTCAGGACACATGCCTGGTGTGCAGGCTACGTCCCCAGTAGGGGGGAAACAAGAGGCAACCAGACATTGATGTTGCTCTCCCTCTCTTTCACCCTCCCTTCCCCTCCCTCTAAAAATAAATAAATAAATAAATAAAATTTTTTTAAAAGTTTTCAATTTCTTGCTCTTCCTCTTCTCCTTCTGGCACACCTATGTATGATTCAGATGTTGGAATGTTTAAAGTTGTCCCAGGGCTTCCTAAGCTTTTCCTAATTTTTTTTGAATTATTGTTTCTTTATTCTGTTCTGGTTGAATGTTTATTTCTTCCTTCTGTTTGAAATTGTTGATTTGAGCCCCAGTTTCCTTCTCTTCACTGTTGGTTCCCTGAATATTTGTCTTTATTTCACTTTGTATAGCCTTCACTTCTTTCTTTATTTTGCAACTGCACTCAATCATTACTGTGAGCATCCTCATTACCAGTGTTTTGCATCCAACTCTGCATCAGATAGATTGGCTATCTGCTCATCACTTAGTTTTTTCTGGAGCTTTGATCTGTTCTTTGATTTGGGCCATATTTCTTTGTCTTGGTGCAGCTGTTAGGTTGTAAGGGGTGGAGTCTTAGGTATTCATGAAAGCAGAGCAACCCACTTCCATGCATTGTGACACTGTATGTGAGGGAGGGGTCAGAGAGGGAATAATGCTGCTTGCTAAGCTCTTGCCTCACTTTCAGTCATTTTCCCCCACTTCCCCCAAGCGTATTGTGCCCTATCAGGTGCTGTGCTGGTGCTGATTCCTGGGTGGGCTGTCTTGTATACGTTCTAGCATCTTGTGGGCCTCTCGAATGGACTCTTCGTGTGAGACTGGGAATTTCACCTACCACTGCAAACCTCACAGGATTTTACAGACAGAGGTTTTGAGGCTTTAGTTTCTGGCACTGGAACCCTGGGTTGTGTGGTCTGTCTCAATCCGCAGTTGTTCCTCCTGGATTATCTGCACATGAACGTGAGATATCCTGGTCTACCAGCTGCTATGTTGCTGCTCATCCTCTCCACCACAGCTGCCCATCTCTGCCCCTCCTACCAATCTGGATGAATGTTTCTTCTTTAACTCCTTGGTTGTCAGACCTCCATACAAGTTGATTATCTGGCAGTTCTGGTTGTTTTTTTTTTTTTAATCGGTTGTTGTCCTTCTTTTGGTTGTGTGAGGAGGCAAAGTGTATCTACCTAAGCTTCCATCTTGGCTGGAAGCCTCGAGTCCTACTATATATTAAGTGAGATTTTAGTTCTTTGGTGAAAAAAAGTATATTTAACTTATCTTACCCATGCATAAGGCACAGCAAGTATTCAGTGACAGGTAAATGTATACATTAATTACATATTTTATAAGGACACATGGACAAAGCACAAGGGGTAAGTTTGAGGGTGGGAGGCAGGGGTGGGTTCGGTGGGGGCATGGTGGAGTAAAAGTGGAGACAACTGTACTTGAACAACAATAAAAAAGAAAGTTTTAGACCTCTAAAAAATAAAGTCAACTAATATTAATAAAAAAGAAATATTTTATAATTTATGTTTCTAGAGTATTCAACAACTGATGGAACCATGTTAAAATGACATAGGAGTCAGTTTCAAGATGATGGCACTGGTCAAATCAGAGACAATTTGAGCTCAAAGGGTTGTAACCCATTGAATAAGAAACCATTAGTTCATATTGACTCCATAAAACAATAACAAGCAAACATGGGAAAAGAAGGGAAAGTTCTTCTTTACTATAAAGTGGGAAATAATAAACATAGAGGGAATGAAGGAGTTAGAAAATCAATAGTAGTGCCCTGACCAGTGTGGCTCAGTGGTTTGGGTGTCATTCTGCAAAGCCATTTGATTCCTGGCCAGGTTACATATGGGTTTGGTCTTGGTTGGGGCCCATACCAGAGGCAACCAGTTGATATTTCTCTCCCACATCGATGTTCTTCTCCCTCTTTTTCCCTCCTTTCCTCTCTCTATATAAATAAATAAAATCTTTAAAAATATATTTAGCAACCTAGGTGATTATTGAGGCAAGAACCATAAATAGATTGGATGAAAGTTTGTTTGGGGAACAGGATAAAAGTATTTCCCCACAGGTTACCCATTAATTACAGAGTAAAAAAGTCACCTTTACAAAGGAAAAATCAAGTAGACTCAACATTATCCTAGCGATCAAACTCAAATCACCAAACAAAGATGCTGTACACTTGAAACTAATACAAAATAATGTTAAATATAAACTGTAATTGAAAAAAATAAAAAAAAAACATTTAGATTAGCCCTGGCTGGTGTATGGAGTGGCCTGTGAACCAAAAGGTCACTGGTTTGATTCCCAGTCAGGGCACATGCCTGGGTTGTGGGCCAGGACCCCAGTAGAGGGTGTGAGAAGCAACCACACATTGATATTTCTCTCCCTCTCTTTCTCCCTCCCTTCTTTCCCTCTCTCTAAAAATAAATAAATAAAATCTTAAAAATATTTAGATTAAAAAATAAAATAAAATCGCCAACAAAGGGGACAACTTGATCAACATTATTCCTGTAGTACTTCTGTCAAAAATGTATTATCTAAATCTGATCATGAGAAAACAACAGGTAATCCCAAACTGAAAGATATTCTGTGGGGGAGGGGGGGAAACCCTAGCATATTCTCTTTAAAAATGTCATATCATGAAAAACAAAGAAAGGGGAGACTTAGGAACTATTCCAGCTTAAAGAAGACTAATGAAACATGATACTGAATGCAGTACAAGATCCTAGACAGTATCCTGGATCTGGGGGTATGGGGTAGGGTTGGGTGGGAGGTGAAATAGATGGATGCTATTAAACTGGCTACATTTCGACCAAATCTCTTGAGAGCCCATAATAATTGAAAAATATTTGGACCCCACCCCAAATTTTTTATATCAGAATCTCTGGAGTGGGGTCCAGGAATCTATCTTTTATTTTTAAAAAGATTTTATTATTTTTAAACAGAGGAGAAGGGAGGGAGAAAGAGATGGAGAGCAACACTTATGTGAAAGAGAAAATCAGTCAGTTGCCTCCTGTGCACGCCCAGACCAGGAACTGAACAAGAGATTTTAGCTTTGCTTTGTGGGACAATGTCCAACCAACTGAGCCACACCAGTCAGGTTGGAATCTGTGTTTTAAAAAGTGTACCAGGTAATTCTGAAGCATGCTAACATTTGAGAAGCACTGCTATAAAGAACAAAATTGGGACACTTGGTGAAATTTGAAAATGGACTGTTTAAGATAATATTGTATCGATGATAATATCCTGAATTTGATAAATGTATTGTGGTTATATTTACAAATTTTACATTGTCATTTTGATTTGTATTTCCCTAATAGCTAGTGAAGTTGAGCATCTTTTCATATATCTGTTGGCCATTTTTTCTGTGTTCCTGGGAGAGGTGTCTGTTCAGGTCCTCTGCCCATTTTTTAATTGGACTGTGGGCTTTTTATTGCTGTTGAGTTTTATGAATTCTTTATATGGTTTGGATATTAACCGCTTATCAGAGGTGTTGTTTGTAAATATCTTCCCCTATTTGGTTGGTTGACTTTTTGGCTATTAACAACAAGACAAGTAATAGCCAATGTTAGAGAGGTTGTGGTGGGGAAAAGGAACCCTCGTTCACTGCTGGTAGGAATATAAACTGGTACAGCCACCATGCAAAAACAGTATGGTGTTTCCTCAAAATTTTAAGAATAGTTACCATATGACCCAGTAATCTGTCTTCTTGGTATCTACCCAAAAAATCTGAAAACAATTACAGTGGTACCTCAGTACTAATATTAATTCACTCAGGAACTTCTGAGGCGTGCTGAAACTGAAGAGTACTAAACAATGAAGCATTTTCTCTTTGCAGAGTGGCGTGGTGACTCATACAAATTCTAGCAAGTACAATGAGTCCCAAGCATGGGCTGAGTGCTGAAACATTTTTTTTTCTTATTGAAATGCAGTGAGTACAGGGTTTGATGAGTTCTAAAGCCAACAAGTACCAAGGAATGACTGTATTCTCAAAGATAATATGTGCCCCTATGTTCTTTGCAGCATTATTCATAGTAGCCAAAACATGGAAACAACTGAAGTGTACTTTAATAGAGGATTGCATAAAGAAGATGTGGTACTTATATATAGTGGAATACTACTCAGCCATAAGAAATGATGAAACACTGTCATTTTTCACAACATAGATGGATCTTCAGAATATCGTGCTAAGTGAAATAAGTAAGATGGAAAAAGTCAAGAACCATATGATTTCACTCACATATGGGATATAAAACATAAAACAATAAATAGACAAACAAAATTTATACACACAGACAACAGTACAGTGGTTATCAGAGGGAAAGGGGGTGGAGGGAGGTAGTAAAAGGTAAAAGGAGTCAAATATATGGTGATAGAAGGAGATCTGACTTTGGTAGTATATTATAGAATTGTATGCTTGAAACCTATATAGTTTTATTAATCAATAAAATTTAATAGAAAAGAACATCCTTATTAAAGGATGTTATTTATTTTTAGACAGGTGGAGGGGAGGGAGAAAGAAAGGGAGAAAAACATCAACGTGTGGTTGCCTCTTGTGCACCCTTTATTGGGGACCTGGCCCAGAACTCAGGCATGTGAGCTGACTGGGAATCAAACCAGCTACCCTTTGGTTCATAGGCTGGTTCTCAATCCACTGAGCCACACCAGCCAGAGCAGAACATCCTTATTCTTGAGAGATACATAAGACAGATTCAATAAAAGGTAAAGTATTGATGAATCTAGATGAAAGGTATATGAGTATTTATTGTATCACTTTTACAATTGTTCTATAGGTTTGAGTTTTTCAAGACAGAATTATTAAATACAGACACACACACATCCAAAATTCCAGGCATTCATTGTACCACACCATTTTGTATCTTTACAAGTAAGATCATGTCCATATATATTAACTTTGCAGAAATTAACATTAGGTCTTTCAATCAGCCAACAAGTCATGCTCAATGCTGAATTTCCACATTGCCACCACATGTCATTTATTTTTTTAAAGCCATTGTATATGCACTCAGTGCAGGATTATTAAGTTGTCCATTGGTATGAGGTAGGAAGTGCAAACCATGTCCAATGAGGTGCCTTACTAATTTTTAAGAACTAAACTAAATTAAAGTAGACAAGCACTGTAAGGTATTTTGTATTGGGGGTTGGAAAATTATTTCCAAAACAACCACAGAGTATATATTTTGGGCTTTGTGGGCCAAATGATCTCTGTTGCAACTATTCAATCTTGCTATTGTTGCACAAACACAGTTAGAGACAACCTATAAACAAATGAACATGGTTATGTTACAAAAAAAACTTTATTTACAAAATCAGGCAGCAGGCCAGAGGTAGCTCATAGGCTGTATTTTGCCAGACCCTGTTCTGTGCCAAGGTCCTATTCCACATTATGGCATTCATGTGTCTTCCTTGGTGATATAGACCTTACACTAATAGCTCTCCTGCAATCATCTAGGAATTCTGCATCCCAGAGACCTCCTTTAATATGTTCAGAAGTGATCTATGCCCTAAACCATGTACAACATTTTATTAACATCAATAAGTATAAAATATTAATAAGTAGAAAGTCTTTTATAGACTTTCATTTTATTTTAAGGCCACAAAGTGATCCTAAACTGCAATCTAATGTTCTTAAGTAGTATGTAAAATTTTGGTCACAATGAATTTTGAAGCACTAGATCAGTATTACTGTCTTGGCTTAGGTTTTCCTGAAAGCAGATCCTTAGACAAAGGCTTGAGTCCAAGTAGTTTTGCGAAGTAATCACTGTGAACACTAGTATGGAATTTGGGAGATGAGATAAGGAAGAGAAGAAAACTAATAAAAAGGTATGTTATCAACCTAGTTACTTACCACTGTAGAGAATGCTGGGAGACAGTGAGAACACATCTTAGAGATACTTCAGTTGAGCAGCAAAGAAGTTGTGGTGTTTTTATCCACCAATTCCTCATCAGTCATTAGTTGAAAGCTTCCTATTGGGATCTTGCCTGCACAAGGTGAACTGGCCTCCTTGGCAAGCAAGTGAGCTAGCAAGAAAGGAAAGGAAAGAAAGAAAGAAAAGGAAGGGAAGGAGGGAGGGGAGAGGGAGGGAGGGAGAGAGGGAAAGAAAAAAAAAGAAAAGAAAAGAAAAGAAAAGAAAAGAGAAAAGAAAAAAAAAGAGAAGAAAAAAGGAAAGGAAAGGAAAGGAAAGGAAAGGAAAGGAAAGGAAAGGAAAGGAAAGGAAAGGAAAGGAAAGGAAAGGAAAGGAAAGGAAAAAGAAAAGAAAACCCTCAGACAGCAGCAAACACTTGAAGTAAGAAGCCCTTTTGCATCTACAGTGAGCACTGAAGGGATATGGGCCTGGCACTGACTGCCTCTGCTATAGTACCCAAACCTTTTATGAGAAAGATATAGGTTTTATTACTTCAATTGTCATCATTATGTTAATGTGAATGATCAAGTCTACGATTAGGAATGGGTCGGGATTTTAGGTAGTAGCTCATGTATTATACTACAAAACAGGACTATCCCGGCACAAGCTGAGTAGAGTGGGGAACTGGTCACAATTAGTGCTGTGCAATGAATATAGTAAACGAGGCTTTCTAGTAGGGAATCTCTGAAGTTGATGAGTTTTACTTGTCTTTCTGACATTCAAATTTAATAACATAGTGATTCTAAGACTCAATTTAAAAAGTATTTCAAAACAATATATTGTACACCTGACTTAAAACAGAAACTCCAATTTAGTCAACAATTTCATCTAATTCTACCACTGATTCATGGCAATCACATTAAGCTGCCAGCAAGAACAGGAAAATCCTTCTATGGTAAGCCCTTGTTAAGCAGCATCCTTCCCTAAATCTTTATTTACAGAAATAGCCTTGAAGAATGGATACAATTGCCTAAAAGAATAATTTATTTCCCCAGACTCTGTCATTTACCCTCTAGTGGGGTTTAGTCAAGTTTTCCAAGTTTCCTATCAGTGTCCAGTGACAGCTTATCTGACTGTGGGAATGGGGGTGGGTGGGCAGGGGAGAGCAACAGGGGAAAATCGGGACAACTATAATAGAACAATTTTTAAAAAAAGAATAAGAGGACCCTCTCCTCTGAGTCATCATACAACATAATAAAAAAAATCAGAAAATAAATACAGTTGTCACATGTATTTATTGCTGACATTCCATAAATTTTCCAGCCTCAGTTCATGCATCTAGGTTACTATTGATGTAAAAGATTACATCCTTGTAGAAATTATATCATCCATTAGGTACCTATTTTTCATTCAAAATAGTTGTTTGTATACTCAACATGTATACCTTCTAAGAGAGCAAGAACTAATGAGGAAAGCAAGATCACAAGGAACCCTGGCTTCAAAGTTCACCAAGTGATCCAGTGGCGAAATCCAGTCTCCAGGAGCATTTTGTTTCTCCTGACCATTGTTTTTAATTTTTACAAAATAATAGAAAACATTTATAAATGAGGAAATTCCAGATAAAATAATCCATATGTTTGCTTCTTTTTTCAAAAAAAGTCAGAGGATCAGGCAATGCTGGCCTCAAAATCTGCATAGCAACATTAGACAGGTGTTGGGGGATGGCTGTCCCCTTGCTTCCAGTTTATCATAGTCACCACCTGTGTTGTATACCTGCCTTGCTTCTAGAGGTCTTGAGTTTGTGACCCAGGTGAAACATAGTAAACAGAGTTTTGAGCACAAAACTTTGTAAATGTAACTCATCTTACTTTTTACACAAGCAGATGCCTCAGACTTAGGGAGTTTTCACCTGGAACACAGGCTTCTCTGACTTGATTGACTGTAGTAATGTAATTAATGATATTCATCCAATGTACTTAGTATGACAACGTACAACACATCAAATAATCTAACATAGTTTATCTGCTTCCTCTTGTACTCTCAACAAGTTTCCATTCTGAGTCAGATTTGGACTCTGCTCTATAAAGACCTCTGCCAGATCATTTCTATATCAGGACCAGCACAGCAGTGGAAGGCTGAAGGAATCAAGGTTATGAAGCTAGAACATGGAAAGAAGTTAAGCCTGAGGAATGAAATTGTATGTAAGGGAGTTAAGTAACCTGTTAGTAAGGAAACTGATTTTCATGTGGAATGGGTTAATTATCAAAGCAATTTCAAAAACCCCATGCCAAAAAATGTTTGTGTAAACATAGACTCATTTGAGTAGGTGCATAACCTAGTAAATGAGCTGTTCAAAAGTTCAACATTTCTTTGGATGAAATGTCTATTGCCCAAAGGTACGCCTCATTATTTTACAGTAAGTTATAAAATTTTAGTCTTGGAGACTTGGAAAGGTTTATCCATCTCTTTAAAACAGAGTACCCTACTTCCTCCATTATACCTAACCTTCTGCATTTCCTGTGGTATACCATCATCATTCCCCCTCATTGATAGCAATACCAGCAAATAATTGTCTTCTTGCTCTTTCTCTGGGACTCAGACATTTCATTGCTTCATGCTACCTCACATGAGATGATTTCATCTTCAGAAAAGACCAGTTACTATTACCTTTTAATTTTTAAATTTATTTTTAAACTAATTTCCAAATTACTAAAGTAACATGTAACAATGCAGCCTTCCTTTAGGTGTTCAATATCAATTTGAAAATTCTGTTATTCTATTTATAAACATAATACATTTTAACAGGCACTGACTAATAAGTCTTTGATTACTATTCAGTCAATTCAAGTTGAACATATTGAAATCAAGCAGTCCTGTTTACAATTCAGTTCATTCACTTACAACATTTAAATTACATTAATAAATGTATTATACTCAAATTTCTTTTTAAGCATTTCAAATGCATGGCCTAAAAAATAAAAGCTTCATTTATTCAGTCAATCAGTCAGCAAACTTTTTGAGTACCTTCTGTATACCAAGTAATTTTATAGGTGTTCTGGATCTGCCCACAATCCAAACAACATTCTTACCTTTATGGAGAGTACATTTTAGTGGGTACAACTGGTAGTTAAAATACATATATAATGCAATCCCAATAATGATAAGTGTTTATGGAAGGCAAGGTAAGGAGATACAGTCATTTTTTATAGCATAGTCAGGAAAAGCATTTCAGGAAAGCTAACACTTAAGAATTACACTAAATTAAGTACAGTAGACCCTTGAATAACACAGGTGTTAAGGACACTGACCAAGTTGGAAAGCTGAGTATAACAAGTCTGCCCTCCACATTGGTGAATTCCCAACTATTGACTGAAAACACAGTTGACTTGAAACAACATAAGTGTGAACTGCACATGTCCATTTGTAAGTGAATTTTTTAAGATGAAGGAGTTAAGAAGAAAACACAGACCCAGAGAACAGTATGATGATTGCCAGACAGAAAGGGGAGTCGGGGGAGGTGGAAGATGACAAAGGAGGGATAAATGGTGGTGGTAAGACACTTGACTTTGGGTGGTGAGCACATGATGCAGTATGTAGATGATATATTAGAGAGTTGTATACTTGAAACTTCTATGGTTTCATTGACTAGTGTCACCCCAATAAATTCAATAATATTTTTAAATCGTCTTTTAAGTGGACCCATGAGGTTCATACCAGCATTGTCGAATAGACAACTGAATTTTCATAAGTACTTAATCCTAGAAAATCTAAAAATTCCATTTTAAATATAATGAATCTCAAGTCCTCTTAGACCCTCAACATTATTTACTCAGTAAAGTTATGTTATACCTTCTAACTATAAATCAAAAGACTAAAATTAATGACAAAATTATACATTTCAAATGGGAATCACTATTGGCCACATTCTCTGACATGTCAAATTCTGTTCAGTATTGAAAATGAATACCAAGTATACCGAGAGTATTATTATGGTGACTATGAAAACCTACCCCCAAATATATTCTAAGCTTATTTTAAAAGCATTAGTACTAAAGTTAGACTGATTGCAGTAACAGCCCCAATTATTTACCTATTTTTGTTTCCATGCCTCTTACCAAGTGACTTTGCAGTTTCTCACATGTAGAGACAGAATATATTTTCTCTCCCCTTGATTCTCAATCTACACTCATGTCTTGCTTTGGACAATGGAATGTTAACAACCATGAAACAGGCAGAGGCTTGAAAATGTCCTTGTTCTCTTGCATGTCTATCATTGCCATGAGACTCTTGTTGAAGGATGAGGGACATATAGAAAAAAGTGGTATTGTGTACTACTGTGTTGTGGTTATGTTACACAGCATTATAGTAGTCATAGGTAACTGATACAATCCTTATTTTTCCATATATTCTCTGGTTTGGAAATATAATTAACAATGAGGACAAATATTTTTATTTCAAGTGAATTGAAAGCACTTTCCTATATATATCAGGATTAGACACATCTGCAAAAGCAGCTAAAAGTAAAAATGTATCTCTATTCCTCATGTAAAAGTCTAGGTAAAGGTAGTTAAAGTGACATAGCAGTTCCACAGTATCAGAGTCCCAGGTTTCTTCTATCTTGTGGCTTTGCTATGGGCCACCTCAATGTTAAAAATGACTGCTACAGCTCCTGCAACCATGTCTATATTCCAGCAAGCAGGAAGAAAAACAGGGGAAAAGTGAATATAGGCCCCTTTTCCTTTCAAACATAGCTTCTGTATGCTGCACACGACTTCTCATTATGTTCTTTTGACAAAAAAAAATGTATTCATGTGGTCAAACTTAACTACAAGGAAGGGTATAAAATGCAATCTTTATTCTGTGCATTCATGTGCCCAGCTAAAAAGCTGAAGTTCTATTAATTTATAAAAGGAAAAAATGAATATTTAAGAATAACTAATCATCTCAATATCACAGTCACAACACTTATGCATACTGGGATTATCAACCACTCAAACTGGGGTTACCATCTCAGAGGATAGGCAAGCTAGTCAGAACACAGGATCCAAACTTTAGGATAATTATCCTGCATGAGGCCCTAATCAATGGGTTTAGCCCTTTTTATACTTACTCTGAAACAGGAGACTCTCAATCAATATTTTTTGTGGGGAATTTGTTTTGGCTGGTTTCAGATTTTACCCTAAAGCAATTTATCTGTTTGACTTCCCTAGATGTAAACACTAAATTCCAATTAGTTTGGCAGGTGACTTCCTTCAGCTAATCTCTGTGCAGCAGCCTGATTGAATTCAGCTTGTGGGATGAAGAAAAAAATGAATAAGAACAGGTTTATTATTATCATATGAACTCTTACCATATTTTTCCTTTAGAAAGGTCAAAATCAAGTCAGTTATATTCTTCATATCTCAATCATAACACTAAAGTGATTCTAGTCAAGGTGCTTTACACTTGCAACTCTTAGTTTTCCAGCTTCCTGAGATCCCTCCTTTGATTTATCCAAAGAAAATAACCAGTTATCTCCTTAAATGCTTTTGGGGTTCTCCAAAGCTGGCCACCTCTCTTACCTCTTGCTACAGTCTCCTCTTTAATCTTCCCCAGATGGACTCTATCCATCTCTTAACGGTTCCATTCAATTTTCCTCTACCAGGAGTGCCCAACCTTTTGACATCTCTGGGCCACAGTGGAAGAAGAGTTGTCTTGTGCCATGCATTAAATACGTTGTGACATATATCACAAAAATATCTCATAATGTTTTAGGAAAATTTACAATGTTGTGTTGGGCTGAATTCATAGCCATCCTGGGCTGCAGGTGGCCTGCAGACCACAGGTTGGACATCTCTGTGTGATACATTGCCCTCCTCACTTCCACTTATCTCAACAATACGTAATCCAAACCATTGACACAGCCCAGCCATTTGTTCACCAAAGCAGAATACTGTTTCATTAATTTTATTGAAGGATTGTGAAAACAGAGAGGGACTTCTACACAAATCTGAAAAGCTTTAAAACCTATTCTTATTCATTTTTTTCTTCAGCTCACAGGTTACACCCATTTCCCAGGGATCTCACTCTGTAGCCACTCAGCATGCCACCCTGCCGGTGCATGCTGAGTGGCTGAAGGGCTGAGAACGAAAACCACTTTCTCCTCAGATTAGAGACCTCTGTCTTGTGCTCGCTCCCCAAAATTCCTGGGCCCACAATTCACTCCCTTTAAAGGAAGCAAAAAAAAAAAAAAAAAAAAAAAAAGAGGAGAAAAGTCTATTACTGGCATAATAATCCTTCAGAGACATAGCTGCGCTTCAAAGAAAACATGTCACATTTTTATGCAAAATAAGATCTAGGCCTTGTCTCTGACTGACCAAGAGATGTTTTAAAGTGGTGGTTTGCCCACATACACAAAACCTCAGGTATCCCAATGATAAATTCTGTCTTCCCCCTGGAAGTTATAAGCACTAACTACAAGTAGCTTTTAAAATAGCAATTTTGGCCTGACTTCATACATTCTAAAGCACCGTTCAACCTTGAGGCAGCATGATACTGTATCATGTTAATTAGCACTTAAATTTATCTTCCAAATGAGAAATTAGGTAGCTTAGGAAATTTTAAAAAAATCACTAACACCAAAATAAAGAAAACAAAAATGTAATGAGACATAGAAAAAATAATGGTGCTAGTAATCACAGATGAGTTATTATATTGAAGATTAAATTTGCTTTTGGACTACTTAGATAATGAGATCAAAAGGGCAACAAGAGCATTTGGCTAGTTGATGAAATCTAATGTGCCTTACACCATTTTAGGGCATGTTGAATAGTTCTTTTAGATCCCCTGGAATAGGTTCAGAGAGAAGTGAGTTTGGAAGCCACAACCATTGTATAAGGCAGAATTGGCAAACTTTCTTCTGTAACTGGCCAGAGAATAAATCCTTCAGGCTTTGTAAGTCTATGTGGTCTCTGGCTACTCAGTTGGGTTGTTATAGTGCAGATGTAGCCATAGACAATATGTCATGGAATGGTTGTGGCTATGCTCCAATACAAAAACATGTGGTGAGCCAGATTTAACATAGGAGGTAGTCTGCCAGTCCCTTGCATAAAGAAATGTACTAGCTAGGGGGCTGCAGTAAGTGCTTGGATGAGAGGGCTCCTTCTCCAGGCAGGGGGATTAGTCAAGTTGAATATGTGAGGTATTTATTTTGTAATCCTTTTCTTAAAGGAAGTAACTTAAATTGTATACACTTCAAGTTCCAAAAAACTTTGGATCTTTCCTCTGTGTATAAGCAGCAGATGAGTAGAAACTGCGTAACTATCATAAAATCAGGGGAAGTTTGTGGACAGGTATGTATGCAATGCTTTCACATCCTCTTTATAATGTGTATAAAATATTTAGTAATAGAATCAAATTTTCCCTTTTATAATCAGCTCATGCAAGGTTTAAGCCAGACCTGTACAACCTTGGCATTTCCATTGCACCTTCTCTGACACTATTTTTGAAAATATTCTAAAATTGTTTTAAGGATTATCCATATTTTTAGACTTTTTTTTTTTACTTCAAATAAAAGCTAGGATCATGATTATGCTGGGAAGTGGAATCCAGGGGAAGCACAAGATAACACATGAAGAGTACTTGTGAATTAACTCTGCCATGTTGGTAAAATTGCATACAACAATCTCCCTTGTACACATCCAAACAGGTATTTCAACAGTCTGGGCT
Organism: Phyllostomus discolor; assembly: GCF_004126475.2. NCBI lineage: Eukaryota > Metazoa > Chordata > Mammalia > Chiroptera > Phyllostomidae > Phyllostomus > Phyllostomus discolor. The sequence goes on along the minus strand of NC_050198.1, from coordinate 22,144,920 downwards.
GCCTTTGTTTATCTGCATCGGTCTCTGATAAGGACCAGTCCTGGAATAAGGCAGGCGACGAATTATCTTAGGAAGAGTTGGGATTAAGGAACAGTTCCATTGCCTTTCTCAATGGCATGTATTGGCCTTTTCATATCCCTCAGGAGTTTTTAAGGTGAGCAAATAAAGTTAACCAGTTAGTAATTTGGGAATTGAGTTATGAGAGTTCATGTTATAAACCAGTTTTTTTTTCTCTGTCTCATCAAAAAAATCAAAAGTAAGCCCTGGCTGGTGTAGCTCAGTGGATTGAGCTTGGGCCTGCAAACCAAAGGGATGATGGTTTGATTCCCAGTCAGGGCACATGCCTGGGTTGTGGGCCAGGTCCCCAGTAGGGGGTGCACAAGAGGCAACCACACATTCATGTTTCTCTCCCTCTCTTTCTCCTTCCTTTCCCCTCTCTCTAAAAATAAATAAATAAAATAAAAATTCAAAAGTAAGAGCCCTGGCTGGTGTGGCTCAGTTTGGTTGGAGCATCATCCCATAACCAAATGAAAGTTCAGTTCCCAGTAAGGGCACAAAGTTAGGTTGCAAGCTTCATCCCTGGTCTGGGCATATAGGAGGCAACCAATTGATGTTTTTCTCTCACATTGATGTTTCTCTCTCTCCCTTCCTCTCTCTCTAGAAAGCAGTGAAAAAATGTTCTTGGGTAAGGGTTAAAAAATTTAAACAAGTAAAATCAAAAGCAAGAGAAAAGAATTTAAGCATTTATCTCTATTCATATGTGTGTCATATAATAAAACAAAGAATCCCAGAGCTTTAAAAAAAACAACAACCCTGCCTATCACTGCCTGTCAGGGAACACATGGTAGTAAGTAAACACATTGAATATTTCACCAGGGGTTTAAAGTCAGTGAGTATTAAGAGCTAGGAAGAGGATTTCTTGATGTTTTGTGATAATTAAGGATACAATTCAAAAGTAGCACTTAGGATAGGAAAGAGTAAGACTTTAGTACTAAATATAATTGGTTAAAACAGGTCCCATTTTCACTGGTCAATAAAGAGACTTCAGTCAAGTCAAATATTCTAAGTCATTCAAACTTCATGTTCTTTATCTGGACAAAGTAGGTAGAAGCACTTGTAGTGAAACAAAACACTTAGTTTTCATATCTCCTAGGTAAATACTACTACCACTGGGAAAGTTTCCTTTCATATGTCCTAACCAACTAGGGTGACTCTACATCTTGGTTTTCCTGAAACAGTCTCAGTTTATGCCTATAGTGCTGGCATAATTATTAATAGCAACTCCTTTCATTCTTGAAAGTGCCCTGATTTTGTGGAGGTCACCTTACATTAAACTATTCCTCCAGACTACAGAGCCTTAAACAAAACTCTCTAAAACAAAGATGCAGACTGAAAATCATGATTGTGTATTTACTGGTAAGTAGCCTAAATGTATGGAAGAGTTCCTTGAATATTTGAGAAATGTAATGGCATAATTGCCTTTTAGGTAGATTTAAGTACACCCTTTAAAGCTTTACAGTGTGTTGCTATATCCATCAGGAAGATTCCATAAAGAATTTTCATGTACTTATGTGTTGCAATGGTGTTAGATTCTTTTTTGAAAACTAAAATACCTCCAATCATGCCATCTTTTTTTTTATCAGTTAGTAAGATTCAACACAGCCTTCCTATATAACTAGAGAGACTATTTTGGTATTTTTTAATTCTTCTCAAAAGACAGAATATTTTCCAGAAAAAGAACCCTCTATACGTGGTAGATATGTCTCTATGAGTCATATCAGAAACTATCACCTGCTGGTGAAAATGTGACAGAGCTGCTATTACACAGAAACCAAGTGAGTCAGAGAGAGAACAGAAACAAAGATCTGGAAATTAAGAATGTGAAATCAGGGATGCCCCTGGCAGAAAATAAATAAATTACCAGAAGTGAGAGATTGATAAGGTTCACTGATAGAGAGGAATTCTGGAGACAGGCAAATAACACACAGGGAAAAAAAAATTAAGCCAAAAAATGACTTTTACTGATAGACGTGATTGTGAGCCCTGAGAAAGAACATAACTACTAACAAGTGTGGCCAGTGGCTAACCGGGCTCAAATTAAAAACAAACAAACAAACACACAAAAAACAGCCTAGCAACTATCAACTATTTTTACAAAGGGGCCTCTCACACAAACTGTAAGTCAGAAAGAAGCCTACACTAAGCTGCTTGACTTCCACACTGAACTGCCTGCCTGCAGGCACTTAGTTTCTGCCTTCTGAGTTAGCCCTTGTAAATTAGTTCCTGGAATCTTATTTCAACCAATAGGATGGAGGCTTTCCACATCCAATCCAAGTGCAGTTATATCCCCATTATTTTCTTCAAGCAATCAGAGTGGCTCCATCTCGCCCTATCAGGACAGTGCCTTTTGGACCAATCGAACTTGCAGGATTTGGAGTCCTCATTTGCAATAAAGATGGATGAACCACAGACCAGAGGTGGGAATTATCGGCTCTGGGACCACAATTTCCCTTTCCACAGAAGTGTGTATTTTCTTGGTTGAGCTGAAACACCAAAGATGTTGCGCTGGAGAAGAGTGGGGCAGAGCAATGCAGAGAAGAACAGACTGGCATAGAATGGAGCAGACCAGACCAGAGCTGTCTAGCTGGAGAGTGCCTTGGCTCCAGGACCTCTTGAGCCCAGGACTGCCTCACAGCTATGCCGTTTTCACAGCTGTGGTATATCACAATTGAGCTTTTTTTTTTTTATTGACCACACCAAATTGAGGATCCTGTTGGCACTGAATTAGTGCCAACGACTATGAGTTGACATGATGGAGTTGCAAAACTTTAGTATCTAACTTACAAGTGATACCAATTTACTTTCCATAAAGTTGTCTATATTACCACAAAAGCCAATAGAAAGAAAGAAAACTAAAAAAAGGGCTTCAATTAAAACTTGTCTTGATCCCTACAATCAGTCATTTAACAAATATGTATTGAGCAAGTTCTATATGCTAATAACTGTTCTAGTCCCTGGAGATATAGCAGTGAACTAAATGGCAAAGCCTCTGCCCCTGTGAAACATACATTCTATTCAAGAGGGGGTTTGGATAGCCAGTAAACAAACATGGAGTCATGTAATATTTCAGATGATATGTGCTAGGAAGAAAATAAAGAAGAAATGAGGTTGCATGATTCTCTGTTGTAATTTTATCTTGGGCAGTCAGGGAAGGCCTCATGATAAAGTTGCAAATATGTCATATTTTGATAGCCTTAGATCGGAAGATATGACTTCCTACTTCTTTATGGGCAAGCCAATTAGTATTCACACATTAAGGTACTTACATCTATTTGATCAATTTATGGAATGATGAGAGAAAAGAAGATACCCACTAGGTACCTACTATGTGTCCAGCACTTTATATACTATATGTGTTATTTCATTTAACCTTCACCATCACCTTCTGAGGAATTATGGTCTTCATTGTATAAATTGGGATATTGATGTTCAGTGAATATAAAGGAAGAAAACAAGATCATATAGTTGTTATGTGGCAGAGGCAGGATAAACCCAAGTCTATTGGGATCCAAAGATGTGCTACTAAAGTTGAATGTCCTAGGCTGCTACTAGAAAGTACCACTTAGAGGAATTACATTGATCTTGAATATTAAATGATATAAGTTCACTCTTTACCTAGACCTCTCTTAGGGCACACAGAACTTTCTACCTTGTATTTATTTATATGTATGTCAATTCTCAGGAGGTTACATAAGCTTCTTGAGAGTGGGATATGTATGTGAATCATCTTTGGCGTCTGCTAGAGAGTGTCTGACTCTTAGCAGGAACTCATTAAAACACATGTCTAAACACTTGACTCAATGCAATAAACCCAGAAACTTAGAATTAAGTCACTAAATATTAAGTCTCTCCTCACATAATAGTGATGTTTTTCAAATAACACACTAGGAAAAAATCCATATGGTAACTAAGAATGTCACCTGCTTCTATCAGGATAATTAATAAAGAGCTAAATCAGAAGCACTTAAATAAGATTAAAAATAGTATTAAATAATATTAAAAATAAAAAACCAGAAATATGTACATTAAATCATATAAAATTGCCCCAAATTTTTAAAAATTAAAAATCAGAAGCACTTAAATAAGATTAAAAATGAAATTCACAGTATTGTATTGGGCTTAAGTGTTATTTGAAGTGAAGTCTTGATTGTTGTTGGTGGTTCTTTTTTTTCACATATGGACCCCCACCTCCTGCCATGCACATGAATTCTATGAAATGTTGGGAGATTAGACCTTTGGAGTTAGACCTCTGGAGTCCTAGAGAAGGAGCACAATGTCTTTTTATATTTTAATTTTACCTTTCCTCCAGATTCCATAGTCATATTCACTCTTTGTAAACTACTGGACTAGGGGATAACAAAAGTGCTGTGCTTGAACCTATAGCCATTCTTACTCTTCAGAGTATAACCCCAAAAGTGTTTCTTTCCTTTCTGGAGACACTACTTTGGGGAGTTCCTGCAGCCAAGCAAGAGGAAGATTACTACTCAAGAAAGACTGAACCAGTAAAAGGAAACTGTTAGGCAAAATAGATAGCAAATCAAGGCAAAGAGGAGTGGGGAGATATGCCTCACTGATTAATTCAGCAATTCTGAGCCCAGACAGATAAGATTGCCATGTGCTCCAAAAATCACCAGAAAAGCCATAATCATGCAGGAGGAGGAGAGCCCTTGAAATTCTGTATGTATTGTTTCCACTCTCTGGGAAAGAAAGACTTTGAAACTGTGTACTATTCCCAAGGTCTAGAGAGGGGAGGAGGAGAAGGAACCTAGACGCATAAAACCCCTAAAATCCCCTATAGCTGGGCCTCAGACTAGTTGTGGGCCCACTTGTAGCTTCATGCTCAAGCATATTTATTTCCTTTCCTTTCCTTTTTTCATGGAAAATAATAAACTATTTGTTGATTATTTATTTTTTAAAGTTTTTATTGTTATTCTGTTACAGTTGTCCCAATTTTTTCCCCTTTGCCCTCCTCCACCCATCCCACTCCCTGCTCTCACAGTCAATTCCCACAGTGTTGTCCATGTCCATGGGTCATTCATACATACTCTTTAACTAGTGCCTTCCCTTCTTTCCCCCATTATCCCTCTCCTCCCTCCCCTCTGACCACTGTCAATCTGTTCCTTGTTTCTATGCCTTTGGTTCTATTTTGCTTATTAGTTTATTTTGTTCATTAAATTCCTCTTATAAGCAAGATCATATGGTATTCGTTTTTTACCGACTGGCTTATCTCACTTAGTATAATCAAGTGTATTTCATACATAAACTTGCTATCTCATTTCCACTATATGTGCTGTCTCTCACCTGAATTCATCTCTTGCAATCACAACAAGAACTAAGGAGGGGACCCCCTAACTCGGGTCTCCCCAGTAACAAAACCATGAACTGATGGCTCCAAGTGAGGGGCAATGGGTTCTGCAGAATGATGTGGAATGGAGTTTTTTGTTATTCCTAGGACCCATTTAGAAGCTTATAATGATTATAAAGGGTTTTTTTTTTTTTTTTTGCTTCCCTTGGAATGCCAAAAGGATTGACAATATGACAGGGATGACTCCTATGGAGGAGGCATATGTGGGCCTCTGCAACATGGCTGAATGAAGACAGAACTCTACAGATGGGCAGGCCAATGGACTAAAAGCACAATATATCTGATACCCAGTTTAAAATTTCCTTTCTGCCTTGTACTTCCCTGATGTTATCTCCAAGCCTTAAACAAGTCCGCTTTCTGTGAGCTGGGCCTTGAGAAAGAGGCACTTGTCCATAGTTTGGAGATGGGATGGGTCAGAGAGAGGCAGCAGCCTGGAAAATCAGGCAGCAGAGGTGGCAGAGAAAAGCTGATATATGTGATAGGCTAAATGAAGGTACAAGAGAAAATCAGGACAAGCTTTCGACACATGTAATGATACACAGGGCAACCATACTGGGAGAGGAAATTGACACCAAGCATTGCAATAACCTTGTTTCTGGATTTTTAAAGGGAGGGGTATTAGTGTCCCTCAACCAATCTCTGAGTACATAACAATTTAGACAAATTTAAATTATACTGTTGAAGAGGTGCCTTGTTTTCAAGGGTAATAAAGAGCATTGCCAGAAGGCATATGATGTAAGGCAAATGTGTACAGTAGTCGCAGGTACAGAACAAAGTGGGAAAAATATGTATTTAAAAACACCATGAAGTATATCCATAGTTTCCCTAGGCCACTCTTTACTTATGTTATTACTTTGAACTCTCCTCTTTAAAATGGATTATCAAGTATTAAGTCTTAATAATTTTCCTTTATTGTCATTTGGAATTTCTCTCCAATAATTTAGTCTTACATTTACAGAAAACGTGAGAAGGTTTACATTAGAGGCTTTCCACCCAACATCATTTTAAGAGAAGGAAAGTGAAAATTGCCACAAATATCCTTAATGTTGAAACTCTCCCTACCCCTTCCCCCCAGTAACAAGCCTGTGTTGAATCTTTCATAGGAAGGAATCTCCAAAGAGAAAGAACATGTCAACATTCTTGCATATCCAATACTATTGGAAAATTCTGGAAATTTGGAAATTTGTTTGAGATGGGGATGAAGTGGTAAGGAGGGGAAAGGTTTAGCTAATGTATTTTGAAGTGTATATCTCAGCTATGAAGTCCTAAATGGATTGATGTTCCCATCATGAATAAGAAATGCATAGCAACAGGAAACAAGCAACAGTTGTAAAATAATAAAATAAAACACAATCCTAAATTGGTGCCATTTCATTGTCAGAGTGACTCACTCCTTTTTCTTCTGACTCCTCATTCTATTAACAAAGGAAACAAAGTCACCCTGACCATCCAGACTTCCTGAGTATCCATTTTTCATCATTAATGTTCCCTCTGACATTTACAAACATATTTACTTAATTCAACAAGGTAGAAGCAGTCAGCTCTCTAACTGATATAAAAGCTAGTTACACTGTGTTTTGTTATAAGGAAGGACAGAGAGCTAAGGAAACACTACAGTATAAAAATAATAGCTAACACTTATTTAGTATTTACTAAATGCCAAGTAAGTGAGGTAAAATAACACACTCATTTTATAACCAATAAGTAAAAATACCGGAATTCTAACTTCTGTGCTTTACTTGGTGTGAGCCTGGCTCTGCCTTTACTTATAGACCAGATTTGATCTCAATGACATGAGTGTGTCTTAAGTCCTGTATTCTGTGGCCTTAGAGGAGTATGAAACTTATTTTCTACCCATTTAGTTCTTCTACTAAGAGGATATTCTGGCATTCTTGGTAGTATAGTGAGAGTAACAGAAGAAGTTCCTGGATTAATAATCCTTTCCATTTACTTAAACTTTCTAACCAATGGGCACCAACAAGGAATCAGAAAAGGCAGTGTAGCCTAGAGGTTAACAGCACAAATCTGGGAGCCAGAATGTCCCTATGTGAATGAATAGCTTGTGACATTAGGTTACTTAACTTCTTCATGCCTCAGTTTCCTTATCTCCAAATAGGAATAATAATGGCACCAACATCTTAGGACTGTAGTGAGGATCAAATGAGATAATCAGCCAGGCCTACCATTCAAAGGCCACACTGATTTACTACCTCATACACATAAAGCATAAGGGGGCATTTAGGACAAAAGACCTTTCCTCTTCATTACTGGAGAGAAGCAAGAAAAGAATCATGTAACCCTTTGTAACAAAGGGATTATGTGACCCTTTAAAAAGTAAGAATAGAAGCCCTGCCCAGTATGGCTCAGTGGATTGAGTGTCTGCAAATCAAAGGGTCACCAGTTCGATTCCCAGTCAGGGCACATGCCTGGTTTGTGGGCCAGGTTCCCAATAGGGGGCACATGAGAGGCAACTACACATTTATGTTTCCCTCCCTCTCTTTCTCTCTCCCTTCCTCTCTCTCTAAATATATATATATATATATATATATATATATATATATATATATATATATTAGTAAGAATGAAGTCAGAAATATCCATCCAGGAATCTCCAGTGAAATGCAAAGAATTGTGCTCCTGCCCAAAATCTGCAGTTTTCTGCTGGAGGTTTCAGGTACTATATCCCATCAGCTGAAGACTGCTTACATCTAACTGTATGGCACTAATGTAGGGGCTGATGATATGCAGAATTACAAGTTGATCTACTTGTATTCTATAGAGGCTAATATTTTAACTATGAGTAGACATCTTGGAGGAAGTGGTGGACAAAAGCTGAGGAAACCAGGAGATTTCTGGATTCAGAACTAAACTTTGGTGTAGGCCAGGCTTTATGTGATAGATCATAGATGCACAGACAGGTCCTCTCAGCAGGGCATAAGGTACAGACAAAGGTAGAAATACAGTGACTAATGGTCATACCAGTTGGTTGGTACAGAAGATTCTATAGGGAGGGAAGGAGTGGGAGACTCAGTGTGAGGTGTAGGTGGGGGCTGATCTTTTGAGGTAGCTTTTCTCTGGCCCAAGTCTTATTTCAAGTTTGGCACCTTCTGTAAACAGAAGTTTAAGACTTTGTCATAAGTAATTTTGGTAACATATAAGGAAACTTAGCTGGATATTTACAAGGAAGTTTTGGTAATACACAAGGAAAATAACAATAATAATTAGTGGCTACCACAAACTCTTAGGTAAGTGTGTTATTACACTCTACTTTGATTTTCCACCAACACACAGGTGTATTAAATGAAATAACTGAGTGTACAAAGTTATATGGGCCAAGTAGCATCTTGGAATATCAGACTATCTTTCTTTTTTTTCCCTTTTTTTAAAATTTTTAATCATTGTTCAAGTACAGTTTTCTCCCCGCTACTCCCATTCCAGCCCACCTACCCAACCCTCCCCCCTTCCCCCCATTACCCCCCACCCCTAGTTTTTGTCCATGTGTCCTCCAAATTGGTTCCTGTAAACCCTACCCATCCCCCCCTGAATATCAGACTATCTTTCAATCTGCCAAGTAAATGTTCGTAAATGTTCTGGTCATGTTGTCACAGTTGGGAGTGTTTATAGACTATCTGCTCTTCTGAAGCATATATATATATATATATATATATATATATATATATATATATATATATTTCAATGTGTTTGTTGATAACCAGTCAAGGATCCAGATTTTGGCTATACAGATGAATACTTAATTGTTTTACTCAAATGCACTAAAATTCACTCCTTAAAATATATTTTGTACAAAAGCAATATTTTTCAGTGTTTGCAGTATTAGCAACAGCATGGTGTTGTCTGTTAAATTAAAACACAAAAGGGTCACCAAAATGTTTTAGCAAATATTTAATTGTAACAAAGTCTTCAGAGGATAAAAAAGAACAAATAAAGGTTTCATGTGGCCAAGCTTACAACTGGCACTTTACAAATAAAGTGTAAATATCCCCAAAGCCTGTTCATTTGGTAGAAATGTCTTCTATCAATCAATAACTGCTATGTGACCCAGACCAGACGCCTCAGAGAGCCATTCAAGCTTGTGGTGGGAGTCAGGTTGGAGGGTAAGGGTGAACTTAAAATCAATCAGCTCAATACTATCACACTTTAAGTATTTAGGGTACTTGGGTCAAAAGAATTGTCATATGAGTATAGGGGGTGAACAGAGACAGAGGTGTATCTCTTCCTTTACAACCCCACATAAGTACGCAAATATGCTTTTCAATATGCCTTTGCTTGTAGCTCTTGAATCATTATAGAGAAAGTGAAGTGGGGTCAAATTCCTTGTTTACAATGTCCACTGTAATTAAAATAAAGTGTTGTTTCACCTGGCATTATTCACATGCTACTCATGCTGCAAGATGCCAAATAGGAAAAGGCAGGGCATACCTTCAATCAACAATATCAGAATCAAACAGCTTTCCTGACCTAAGAGCCCCATAGCAACTCTAGTACAGAGCAATTAGAGTACAGGGCTTCTCTCCTTAGGATTTTAATCCTGGGAGTACCAACTCCTTGTCTGTTCCTATGCAGAGGTGGCAGCCAATCAAGGAATCAGTAAGTTGTGTTCTTTTTTCTATGCCTTTTGTAGCAGATACTGGAGAGTGACTCATTTATACTTACTCCAAACCCCTTTTAGCAGGTCTTCTTGTATTGCAAAGGTTAGAAAGCTAAAAAAAAAATCTTCCAGATTCCTTCACAGCTAAGGTTCCAGGTGCGATTTAGACTCCACCAGTCAGATTCATCCATAAGAGAACTGGCATGAGGAAGTAAAGTCTGTGAGGGATATTGATAATACTTGTGTACAATGAGTTGGAGGCATTTGGTTCCTCTAAGAAGCTAGTGAAGGTACTTTCTACTCTGTAGCATCACAAGTTCTGAGTGCTAGGTGGCAGCAGGAGTGAAGTTTCTACAAGAAATGTCCTGTGGTGTGCTTGGCAGTTGTGCTGGCCAAATAACATCCAAACCAGAATCTCTGCCCCTCCCAGGGATTCAGTAAACTACCTATATCAGTTATTCATGGCCACAATGATGAATAACAAACCCAAAATTTCAGTGACCTACAAAAATAAGAATTTATTTAGCTCATGAATCTGCAGGGTTCAGATGGGCTGGGTTTGCTCATGTATCAGTGGTCAGTTGCAATTGAACTTGTCCACGTGTCTGGGAGTCAACTGGCTGTGACCCAATCTATGATAATTTCAATTGGAACAAATGGAATGACTTGGTTCTGCATCACAGATCTCTCATCCTCCAGCAGGCTAGCTTTCCATGCTCTCTTGCAGTTGCCAGTGGAGCAGGAACAAAGTATAAATGTGCAAATGCCTTTCAAATCTCTACTATGGCACAAAGATGCGCCATATCTACTAACACATTTTTGGTCAGAGCAAATCACATGGTCAACCTTAAAATCAAGAGACATAGGAATATTGTCCTTTAGTGAGAAAAACTACAAAGTCACATGTCTAAGAGGCATGGGTAGAGGTGGGAAGAACTGGCAACAAAAACACCCAACCACTGAATATCTCCAAATACTTCTGCTTAAAATAGTCAGAAGAGATTTTTGTTGTTTTCAATTATGAAACCTGACCAATACAACCACACTGCTTGATAATCAAAGGTTAAAATACACAAGTGTGGAAAAACACCAGAACAAAACCTTGAAAAAACAAATTGTTTTCCAAGCAAATATAGTGATTGAGTTAAGAAATCTATGATTCATCTAACCATGTTTGGTTTGCTCCTGTTCTCCCCTTTCTTATTTCTCTTTTGTTACCCTGCTTTGCCTCTCTTGAGCTTTTTCTTTAGAGTCTAAAGAAACAGAATGTTAGATATATACATTGAACATTCCTGGAAAAATATCAGTAACACTTAACATGGAATATCTATGAAGAGGGATACAAAAGTACAGGATGGAAAGTAGTTCTGATTTTCACTGTGTGCTCTTTGATGATTGAATTTTTACCATGTTACTGAACTATTCTTTTGGGGAGAAATTAAACAAAATATTTAACAAAAAAATGAAAATATAGACAGACAAAAAGTGAAACAAAATACATATGTAACCATTGGTTTTACTCTTTTCTTGTGTTTAGAAACTGTAGGCCTAGCCATAGTTGTATAGAGAAAGTCATGCCACTAGCTATAAATTAGGTTGGGATTATTTGATTAAAAATTCATTTTCATGAGTACATACAGCTATAAATAAATTATTGAATAAATAAGTAACTGGAAGGGAAGAGACAACTTTCCTGTGCAAGAGAATTCCAAATAATTTGCATAGACACTCCACCCTCAAGAAAATGAAGCATAACTCCTCACATCTTAAATGTGAGCTGCACATAGTGACTTCATTCTGAAGAGGTCAGTATGTAATGTAAAAGGTAGAAAAGAGTAACTGTGCAATGGAGAAACCTGACAAACACTAACTCAGCCAGGTGATCAAGGTCAACATCAACAGTCAACAGTTGTATGTCATGTTGATAATACATACCCTTTATGTGATGTGGTGAGAATGGCACTCACCTCTGTGGTCTTCATCCCAAAATTGCATAACCCCTGTCTATCCATGAGAAAAATATCAAACAACCCCAGTTGAGGGCGTTTTATTAAACACCTGACCAGTACCAGTCAAAACTGTCAAGATCTTCATAAATGAGGAGAAGTTTGAGAAATTGTCACAGTCAAGAGGAGGATAAGGAGACACGATGACAAAATATAATGTGGATTTCTGGCTGGGATTTTGGAAGTGAAAATGGACATTAGGTAAAAATTAAAGAGATCTTAATAAAATATGGACTTTAGTTAATGCTAATGCATCATATTGGTTCATTAAATATAACAAATGCACCATGCTATAGTATAGCTATATGAGAACTCTCCGTACTATCTTCACAATTTTTCTGTAAATCAAAATTGTTCTAAAATTTTTTATTAAAAATTCATTATTAATTCTAGAAAAATACTTAAAATAATAAACCCATCAATGAATCAATAAATCAGTAGGTAGGATACAAATGACACTAAGTACTAATTGAACACGTACAAACAGAAATTTCAAAGAGTACCCAGGTGTGTGTAGCTCAGAGAACCAAGATTAAAAGGTCTATAGCTCACGCCCTGGCTGGTGTGGCTCAGTGAATTGAGTGCTGGCCTGTGAACCAAAGGGTCACTTTTGATTACCAGTCAGGGACCATGCCTGGGTTGTGGGCCAAGTCCTGGGTGGGGGATGCGCAAGAGGCAACGACACATTGATTTTCTTTCCCTCTCTTTCTCCTTCCCTTCCCCTCTCTCTAAAACTAAATAAATAAAATATTTTTTTAAAAGTCTATACCTTACAAATGAGCCCATTTGAAGGGGGTTATGGTATAATACCAGCTTCACTATACATTTGAGCAGCATTTGAATGTAGGAAGCAATAAAAATACTTCTTTTTCCTTATGCTTTAAGACTGGGCAATCTCTGAGAATAAGTGTTTTTACTGGTAAATTAGGAGAAGTGCATGCGTTCTTCTCACTACAATTCACCACAGAGGAACAGCCTCAAAGGAAAGGACACTCATAAAGCCAAAACCCACCTTGCATTCTTGTGTAGCAGTTATTAGAGCATTATTCAAAGGTGGAAAGCTCTTAGTGTGGAGAATAGAATGGAGAAGCTTGACTGATAAATATCAAGGTAAGACCAAAGCCACACTTGTCTACAGGGCATTGAAGGGTAAAGTCCTGTCAAAGAGAAGGTCTATGAGGTCAGAATGGGAATTGGGATGTATTCCTCAGCATCCCATGAAGGATGCTTAATGTGCTTAAGTGCTATTTTTTTGTGGACTATGGGTTAGACAATACTAGGTATTCACTTAAAATTATATCCTTAAATCCATTATAATTTTCTTTGTTTTGCTTAGAGCAAACTTCTTGGTGTGCATTCCACACACCTGAAGGGTAGATGAATTTAGAGGGTCCATGAACTTGGATGAGAAAAAATGATATCTTTATATTCACTAATCTCTAACTGAAATTTAGTACTTCCTTCAAATATTAATGTAGGCAACAAATCACAATAGTATTAGCACCTGTGACTTTGTCACCAATAGAAATCACAAGTGTTTTTCTTGTTCATTATACTTACTGCAAATATTGTGAAATATCCTTAATGCTCATTACTACTCTAAAATTTGTATAGTCAAAAAAAAGTTGTGTAGTCATTAGTGACACACCTAGGTAGGCCTAGGAGGAATTGCAAATCACCAGGTGGGAAAACTGTACCATGGGAAACTAGCCTTGGAAAATGCCTGCCTGGGACACTGCCTGCTGACCCTACCCAGGACAGACAGATGCCCGGCTAAGACTGGGGTCTGGGGTCAGCCTATCCGGCATAACAGGATGCAGCTTTAACTTAAGCCTGACACGATGTATCAAGAACAATGGTCAGCAGAAATGGCACCCAGCAACCAGCTCTAGCCAATGAGACTCTGATGCCCCAACCAATTATCCTTCGCTGGTTTTTGCCCTTAAAAACCCTGCCCTAAGAACAACCGAGCAAGTCTTAACCTCCCTTGGTTGGCTCCACTTTTCCCTCTTATTCCCTGATAATAAACCCTGCTCCTTAGCTCACTGTGTCTGTCTGATTTCTTGAGTGACTCTGACCTAACAATTAGACCCGCCACTAGATCTTGCTGTTTAATAAGTTAATAAAGAAGTACATATATTACTATATCATAAATTTGTTGTTTTTAATATTCTGATAATTGGATTTCAATATAATTTGTTTCCTTTGTGATCCAGTGTGTTTGATTTCATACATTTAAATCACTATTCTGATAAGGAGGCCATAGGCTTCCTATCAGATTATCTGTGGTACAAAAATATTTTAAAGGTTATAAACTTTGGCCTTTTCAGGGGAGAATGGGAAGGGTTTACAGAAACAAATATAAAGGACACATGGACAAAAACTAGGGGGGTTGGTAATGGGAGGGAAGTGGGGAGGGATGGGTGGGCGGGCTGGAATGGGAGTAAAAGGCAGAAAACTGTACTTGAACAATGATTAAAAAAACAACTTTGGCCTAAAATTTAAAATCTGGTACAATTTTACAGCTTTGAGTGGTAGCATTGCCAGGAAAGCAAGGAGTAGGTTTGAACTATAAAGAAAAATGTAATATGAATAGCCTCACCACTCTTTACCATCATACCACCTCCCAACACATGCATTTGCACACATGTGAGCACACATATACATACACACACAGAGCATAGAAACAAGCAGGATTGTAGCCCATGAGTGCTGTGCTGAGACCAGCAGTAAAATGGCAGTAGGGCTGTACATGGCAGAGGAGTCTCAGGACATACAGGAACCACAGGCAAGTAGACACTGGAGCAGAGAAGACACAACCAATTGTTCTTCTAAATAGTCTAAAGATGTGACCTTTAAGAGCCATAGAGGAAAGTGAATCTTGTACCCTGCCATTATCATTGATTATAATACATGTGGAAACACAAAGGGAAAAAATATAAGGCATGATAAATACTGACTCTGAAAGCCATTAGTTCAGAGGGATAGAGTAGACTTTTAACGAAGCCATGTTCTGTTAACACAGAATCTTTGTTGGTGGTTTCATTTTTTATCATTGTTATATAATATCTGATATTACATATATGAAAGAATCTATACTTCATTTACATAAGTGATAAAGAGTAATAATAAAAATGAGCCTTGATGACCCAACCACTCAATTCAAAAGCTGGAACATAATGCCAGTGCATCTATTATACAGGGGGGTGTGGCAAAAGTAGGTTTACAGTTGTGAGTACATGAAACAGTTTATTCTTGTATTATTATTTATTAATTATTATATTATTGTCCATACAAACAACTGTAAACCTACTTTTACCTCACCCTTTGTGCTCCTACCTTATCCCATCCCTGTCTCCCCATCAGAGGAAAGAACTGGACTGACTTTTTAGTTTACCTTGCTGTATAGTTTATCACATATGTACTATTCCTTGCAATATATTGTTTAGTTTTAAGCTTATAAAAATTATGCCCAACTGCATGAAGTCTTATGACTTAGGTTTTCATTCAGTATTTTGTTTCTAATATAATCTATGTTCTTGCATATAACAGTGGTTAATTCACTATATTCTACTGTTAAATAAGTATCACATTTTTAAATTTATCTACTTCCCCATCAATGAACAATTAGGTTATTCCACTATTTTTGTACTATGACCCATGATGCAAAGGACATTGCTAAGAAGAGTTCCTGGTTCACATGCAGAAGAATTTCTCTAGGGGTTATACCTAGAAACAAAATTGCTGGGTCATAAGGTACATATATCATGTTCACAAGGTAGTGCCAAGTTTTATTTTTCAAGATGATTTTTACCAAATTTGCACTCCTATCAACAAGGTGTATCAATTTCTATTGATCAGCATCCATACTGATGCTTGATACTATCAAATTCCATAATGTATTGTCATCTTTGTACACCACAGATAGTATAGTGCTTCACTATATAAAGTGCATAAAAGTCACCAAGTGCCAAAGTTTTATAAATGCAGCTTAATTCAAGGTTATACAAGGTCTTAACCTGAGTCCTCCCTGAAATGCAGAGCCTGAGACACAGGTTTGCATGCAAGTAGTCATGCTTTTTGTGTGTGTGTGTGTGAGGAGACTAATTCTAGGGAATAGAAGTAGGGAATTGAGGAAAGGGAACAGAAAAAGAGAGGAAATAAATACAAAGTGTATTTTTGACTTGGCTACAACTATAGGAAACTGGGGCTTAATCAGGCTTAGACCTTCTGAGAACCTGTTAGAAGCAAACAATACTAAAATACACTTCAGAATTATCTGGCCAAATATGGAAGAAGGGAACTTTTATCCCTGGCTCCCATCCCACATCAGTCAAGGGTTGACTCTGGCTTTTAACTCCCTCACATTCCATACTACTTGTATGTGGGTGCCAGCAGGATTCCAACAGGCCTCTGTATTGAAACATCAAAGAAGTCCTGGGGTGAAAAATGAAACATTCATTGTGAGGCTAAAGTGAGGAGCTATCTGCTTACACCCACATGAAACTGATTACTGGATAGATTCCTTGACTAAAAGGTGATCTGAAAGGATGTACAGTATGGCAGAAGATATGCCCAATACACATAGCTAGTAAGTGCCAGAGATGGAACTGAAGCATCTATAGCTGTCACAATCCAAATATAAGGTACTTGGCACATAGTGTGTAAATATTGTCCACTGCCTACACAACAGCCATCCTTACCTTTCTTCTCTGCTAAGAGAACATTAATATGTTGAGGAAGCAGCAAAGATCCCTGGAATGGAACTAGCACAGTAGCTCCATGTACCATCACACACCCAGATCCCTTCTTCTACCTTTCTGTTTGAACAAATTCAGTGCTAGTGTATACACAAGAGTTCATTGTGGCCATCATGCCTTCATTCCAGGCTAGCAGCTAAAGGAAACAGGAGGTATAAAAGGGCCCTCCTCCCAGCCAAATCAACTCTCTTTAGGCACACATCCTAGAAGTCCCACATAACACAATAATTATCTCTCACTGGCAGAACTCAGCCATAGGATCATACCGTGGTGCAAGAGATGCTGGGTAACAGACACTGATGAATTGCCACCAAGAATGAAACTTGATTTAGTCACTAAGGAAGAAGGTGAGAAAGGATATTGGGTGGCAACTAGAAGTCTCTGCCAAAGCAGTCATTTGATTTGGCCAAGATTTTAATCTGTAACTCAGTCTTCCTATTTGTAAAATGGAAATAAAAGTACTACCTCACAAAGTTGTTATGAGGACTAAATGAAATCATGTAAATAAAACTGCACAGTGCCTGGTATGTAGCAAATGATTAATAAACACTATTTGCTATTAATTCACTTTGTTGAATCATCATCACCAGGCCTGGCATTGAGCAGTACAACCTCTGTGTCTTATCAGTGTCTCCATTTGTCAGGCTTGAAGGTACTGGATGCTGACTCATACTAACAACACTCCTAAAAGATTAAAGCCAGAGTAGTGGCTTAGTAATTAATTCACAATGACAAATAGAACTTTCAGGCAGACCAGGCAGCCTAACCAGGCTATTTTTTCCATGAAGGGAATGAACATGGGGAATCATGGGCTGATTGCTGAACACGAAATCAGAAAAAGCAATTCATTACATAATTCAAATGTTTAATGGCATTGGGCTCTAACAACGTATTGCATTCATCTCCACAACTGAGTTTGTCTAATGTGGTGAATCAGGTGATCAGGCTGGAAATATGACAGGTAATCTGTCCCCTGGACAGTGCTGGGAAGCACACTACCAATTGCAGGAAATGTTCACTAGGAATGTGGAAAATGTGTGAAAGCCTTGAGGATGATCTCAAAACACTTATGGCATTGACAAACACATTCTGAATAGAGACCCTATACACCTGGCATAAGTTTGGAAAAGGCATACGTAAGGGAAATAATTGAATAAGACCCATTCTTCTGGTAACAGCTCCAGAGTAAATGGGACAACAAGAAACCTGCTTTTATATTTGCTTAAAAGATGTATTGGATTACAGAATGAATCTATTTTTGAAGTTTAAAACAAATATTTTAGTTGCTTTATATAAAGACATAATAAAGAACATTAATAAAAATTTAAAATGACATAAAATGTTTTAAATTGAGCCAACAGCAAAATATGATGCATATATACATGGGTATGTGTATAAAATATCAGTTGTCACTTAATGTACAAAGATAATTAACTTTGTATTATCTAGGCTGACCATATACCTTCTGTTGGCATAGTTTTTCTCTAAACAAGGTACAATAAAAAGGAGAAAGGCCATGTGGTATAAAGGAAGTAGCGTTAAGCTTTAGCATCAAAGATACTTTTGAGTCTTGGCTTCACCTCTTATAAGTAATGTAATCTGAAAAACGTATTTAACATCTCTGAACTTCCTTTTTTCCTCTGTGATAGATTACAAAAAACGGCTCTGATTCTTTACCTCTTCTTACATCCATGTCTTTTGTCTTGTAGCTTTGTAGAGCCCTCCCACTCTGACTCTGGGCATGACCACGTGTCTTGCATTGTCCAACAGAATAAAATGGAAGTGATGATATGGCACTTACAAGTCTAGGCCTCAAGAGGGCTGTGAATTTCCTTGCACCTCTGCTACTGCCTTGAGAACAATACTGGGTAGCCTGCTGGAGGATGAGGAACATATGAAACAGAGTCTATGCACACCAGTTACTCCAGTAAAGGTTTGCCTAGAACAGTCAATATTCAGGTACTCCCAAGATATGGGAGCAATCCCAGCCAAGGTCAGCAAAGCACACTATCCACCCCAGAGTTGACCCTAGACACATAAGCAATAAATGTGTATTGTCATATGCTACTGAGATTTTTGTGGGTGGTTGTTATGCAGCATTATTACAGCAATACCTAACTGACACACACACACTCTTGACATCAATTTATTACAAGGATTAAATGAAATACTTTAGGTTTAGTGACCAGCATACCAAACTTAACCCAAAAAACTACTCTTGTTATTATTGATAGACTTCTACTGTACAAAATACCACCACATTCTTGAGGTGATACCTAGGTCACTAGCTTAAATTTTTGGATGATTCTAAACCATTTAGTCTCACATTTACAGAATCTCTTGTTTTATTCCCACAAGTGAATAATCACATCTATAGAATGTGAATTTTACTGATTTAACTCTCAAATAGCAGGCCAACTATTTTCCCATCTCCGGTTATTCTGGAGGGGATATTATTCAACATAGTTCACTATTTGACTGATATAGAAATAAAATGATTAAATTAGAAGTAATTTAACGTGTTCTGAGAAATTTTCAGCATCCCTTGAAATTGGACAATCTCTGAAATAGTTAATTCTTTTTTTTTTCCAATTTGGATGCCTTTTATTTCTTTTTGTTTTATTTTTTTAAATTTTAATCATTGTTCAAATACAGTTTTCTCCTTTTTACTCCCAATCCAGTCCCCCCTCCCACCCCTCCCCACTTCCCTCCCATTATCACCCTCTCCTTAGTTTATGACCATGTGTCCTTTAAGTTTGTTCCTGTGAACCTTTCCCACTGTCCCCTTAAATTCCCTCTACTCTCTTCTGTGGGCACTGTCAGCCTGGCCTCTATGAAATAGTTAATTCTTAAACAAATCACATATGGGAAGCAAGCGGCTAGTGTCATGAAATCATCTTTTTTTGTTTTCATTGTTTTTATTTTTTTCACATTTTTTATTGTTGTTCAAGTACAGTTGTCTCCATTTCCCCCCATTCCCTCCCAACCCCAGCCATCCCCACTTCCCACCCTTGATCCTACTCTTTTTGGTTTTGCCCATTTCTCCTTTATACATGTTCCTGAAATCATCTTTGAGTTGTTGTAAGAGCAAGCTGCAATTTAGTTCTGTGATTGAAGAGGAATCATGAACAGAGACAAATGGGCTGACGTGTAGGCTCCATATTCATTCACCTCAATTGGTGTAAGAGATTAAAAGACCTCAATGAAGCATTTTCTCTCATTTCCTCAGGCTTTGTCTTATGAGCAGAAAAAGTAATTAAGCTTAGCAGAAGAAAAAGTACAACACAACCAGCAATTATGATAGCAAATATGGCTGATAAACTTCATATACAGTGATATATGTAATGAACTAGTCTCACACAATACCATAAAGTCTCAAAATGTCAAAGATATATGTTTCACAAAGTACGTGGTTCACAAAGCATCATCACTAGACCAATAGCATCACCATCACCTGGGGACTTGTTAGAAAGGCAAATTCTTAAGCCCTGCCTCAAACCCACTGAATCAGAAATTCTGAGGCCAGGACCCAGCGATCTGCTTTTAACAAGTTCTCCACATGATTCCAATGCCTGCTAGAGCTTCAGAACCACTGATCTAGACAGAGCCATGTAACTTAAAATATTATCTATGGATAAGCAGCATTGGCGTTTGCTAGAACTGCAATTTCCGGGAGTTTGCTAGAATTGCAGAATCTTGGCCTCATACTGACTGAATAGGAATCTGAATTATAAAAAGGTCTTCAGGTGACTTGTATGCACACTAAAGTTTGAGAAGTGCTGTATTTGTCCAGTAGTTCCTGTTATTGGCTGAATTGTGTCCCATTCCCAAATTCATATGATGAAACTCTAACCCTTAGTATTGTATTTCAGAACTTGACTATATTTGGAGACAGGGCCTTTAAAATGGTAGTTATGGCAAAATTAGGTCATGTGACTGAGCCCTAATCCAATATGACTGGTGTCCACATAAGAGAAAATTAGGACACTGACATGCACAGAGGAAAGATCATGTGAAAACAGCAAGAAGGCAGCCATGTACAAGCCAAGAAGAGAGTCCTCAGAATAAGCCAATCCTGCCAACACCTTGGTCTTGGAATTGTAGCATCAAGAACTATGAGAAAATAGATTTTTGTTAATTTAATCACCTAGCCTGTGGTACTTTGTTATGACAGCCCAAGCAACATAGAACAGTTCCCAAACTCAGGTGCATATTGGAATCATCTGGGGAATTTAAAAAATCCTGATACCTGGGTGCCATTCCCAGAGGTTCCAACTTAAGTAGTCCGGGTATCAGCCAACAAATGTAGACTTTTTTCTTTTTTGTTGTTGTTGAAGTACAGTTGTCCCATTCCTCCCCGCCCCAGCCATCCCCACCTCCCACCCTTGATCCTACCCCCCTAAATGTACATTTTTCAAAAGTGTTCCAGTTAGTTAAGTGCAGCAAAATTTGAGAA
Source organism: Phyllostomus discolor (assembly GCF_004126475.2). Classification (NCBI taxonomy): domain Eukaryota; kingdom Metazoa; phylum Chordata; class Mammalia; order Chiroptera; family Phyllostomidae; genus Phyllostomus; species Phyllostomus discolor. The sequence continues at coordinate 22,123,664 of NC_050198.1, read as the reverse complement.
CCACTGAGTCTAGTTCAGGGGTGTCAAACTCATTTTTCACCAGGGGTCACATCAGCCTCTCTGTTGCCTTCAAAGGGCTGAATGTAATTTTAGGACTGTATAAATGTAACTACTCCTTAACTAGGGGCAAGGAGCTCAGCGCTGCTGCTGGGTAGAAGGTGCCAGGCTGGATAAAACAAGGTGGAGAGCCGGATTCGGCCCACGGGCCTTGTGTTTGCCACCTGTGACCTAGTTCATTCTTCCAACTGGTGAGAGATCTAAGACTTAGGGTCCTGCAATTGTTAAATTTCAATCTCTTGATACTCGCTTAGCTAATCTCCCATCATTATGTCCCCAAATATTCTGCAATAAATAGTTCAAGACTCCTTCCTATTCGGAAGGAAAGTCAAGGATCAAAGCTGGCAGTAATATAGGCTGTCTTCATTTCATACATCAACTGATTTTTATGTGTGTGCCCTAGAGTACTAGGGATCGTGTTGAACATTTTTTTGGAGTACATCTTCAACAGTGCAGGTATAGAGAAAGCCCCCAAAGAAAATCTGTTGACCTAAATTGTCAGCACTCACTACCTCTCCCTCCTGTTAAGTTGCCCCCACCCAGATTCCTAGGATCCAAATTTAAAGTATCTTAACATTGTGTAAAACAGCATTTCAGGGCATACTTGCCAAACCACTAATTAGTTTTTTCTTGCTAACTCTTTTTCACTGGTTCCTATAAAGTTGTGAAGCTCCCAAATACAATACAGGCATGCCTCAGTTTGCTTTAATTGTGCTTCACAGGTGTTGCAATTTTACAAAGGAAACACTCTCCATCAGCAAAATGATTGTGGCTCTCTTTATTGTGGTACTTGCCTTATTGTGGTGGTCTGGAACTGAACCTGTAATATCTCTGAGGTATGCCTGTAGTCTGCTCACAGAATAACTACTCACTGAATGTTTATTCTGTTCTAAGAACTGGAGGATTTGACCCATATTTAATACAATGGAAACCATGAACTGTACACATACATATATTTTTTCTACCTGCAGTCTATGAAGTTAACACACTCTACAAAAATGATTATTTATCAGTCTTAAAATACCATACATCTTGTGGGGGGAACCCTTTTCTAAATGTGCTTTTGCTACATTCATTAATATTTAATTTTTTACTTGGACCAATCATTAATACAGCCACTGGTTAAAACAGATCCATTCTCATGACAGTTTAGCAGACTTGCTGGTTAGCTCCCCAAAGCCATCCCCAACCCCTTTCTCCCTGGCCTCCTTTCTACTATGGAAGCTGAAAAGCCTGACATTTTCCCAACCTCCCTTGCCACTAAGGATTGCTATATGGTCTGGCTCTGGCCAATGAGAAACAGGGAGATTCTTTTGGGGAACTGGAGAAAAGATATTCTCTGATAAAAATTGTATGAGGAAAAATATTCTATCCTTTTTCGACCCATCTCTTGTCTTTGAACATGGGATAAGAATGTAATGTCTGGTACTATCAGAGCCATCTTGTAACTATGAGGGTAAGTCACTGACCCAGAACCCTGATATATTGGGCCACTGAACCAATCCAGTGCTCACCTGCTGACAGGCTTCTCTATTTCTTAAGGTCACCTTTAGTTGGCTTTTCTGTTACATGCAGCAAAAAATGTCACAATTAATATAGAAATATTTTCCATATTTGTCAAACTCATTTATTTAAAACACAGTGTAGCCCTGGCTGGTGTTGCTCAGTGAATTGAGTGCCGGCCTGCAAACCAAAGGGCTGCAGGTTCAATTCCCAATCTAGAGCACATGCCTGGGTTGTTGGCCAGGTCCCCAGTAAGGGGCGCACAAGAAGCAACAACAAATTGATTTTTCTCTCCCTCTCTTTCTCTATCCCTTCCCCTCTCAAAAAAATAAATCAGTAAAATCTTTTTAAAGAGAAGAAACCTTTAAAATATAAAAAATAAAGCACTATGTAATCTGAGAAAGCACACTGTGAGTGAAGAAAAAGCATACCCAGGTGGTGGTCAAGAAATGGTAAACCCAATCTGAACTGAATTCATTCATTCATTCATCAGACCACCACTTTACTAGGCTCCAGGGATATAAGATGAGTTAGACATTACCTCTGCCTTCCAAAACAAAAAACAAAAAGCAAAACAAAACAAAACAAAAAACAACCTACTATCTTGAGTGAGACTGATATGTAAAACAAGAGTCATGAAATGGCAAGTGCCAAGATATGCAGAGGAGAGGCATCATCTTATTACAGAGGTGTGAAACCTATTCAGTTTAGGGTGCTCCCTAGGAAGAGATTTGGAAAAGGGAGTCATCAAAACTTCCACTCAAATCTAAAAAGTTATCCCTGTGACCTTACTAAACATATAAGGTTTTATTAAATTTCTTCCCAGGGTGGAAGGAGGTTTTTTCTATAAACAAAAGCTATAAACCAAATAACAATTCAGTAAAGAGAAACTCATGATACGTGCAACTCAATCAACTGCCAGAAAAGCTTCCCGCACCTATCTTCCTCTCTCCCACCAAGCCAGATAAAGCCCTGGCTTGGTGGGAGGAGGAAATTTTCCTCCCATATTAGCAGTATTGTTTGTCTAGAGCAAAATAATTCTGTGCTGTGAATTAAGACCACCTGTTAACATTGCAGCAAACCAAACAATTTTGATGGTAAAACAATCAGTCATCAACATCAGCCACAAACACATGCATTCTAGGAGCAACTCTCCTCTGCTATTTTAAAGCAAAAACAACAGCAATAATTAGTATCTATTTAATAGTATCCATTTAACAGAAACACTTGTGCTTCTTAATGATAGATAAAGGGAACTCACCTTTCCCTCACTGATTTTTCTAAGGCAGATAGTGAAAGTGCCCCCACACACACTGGTGGAGGGAAAGAAAAACCAACATGTAGCTTTGCATTGTTAAATCCTTATAAGAAATAGAGTAGGTACTCATTGATTTTCTTGCAAGGGAAATAATAGGTTTGGAAGCATCTCTGCAAATAGAGAAAATAAGACTAGCAGTAGTCTCTTAAAATTTTCACGGAATACAATACATTAAAAATAAAATTTCCAATAAAGCCCCATCAACATTATCGTGGCATTCACATTAATTGTGCCTCCGGAACATTGCGATTCAGTCAATAGTAATGAGATTGATATGCAGCTCTGGTTATGTCCTGGGCTGGGGAGGAAATGTTCCAAGATCCCAACTCAGGCTTCAGTAAAACATCTACCTTGCTCATAATGAAGACACCACCCTGGCAAAGGGTTCCAGCCCAGCCCTCTAGCTTTCTCCCCACCCCACCCCCACCCTCTAAGAATCACCCAGGAAGAAAGTGGGGGAGGAGGGAAACACACCAAACAAATCAAACATCCCTAGCCCCATTAACGCTGCATCGGGACATTTGAAGGTACCTGGGAAATTAAGAATATGGCCCCAGAGTTTGGCTTGTTTGGGGATTGAGCATGAATTTGACATTCTCTGTTGCGTTTTAAAAATCTAACTTTCGGTCTCCAATGGAGAGAAAAGGAAGGAAGCAAAGGCAGAAAGAGACACACACTGGCAGACCGCCTCTCCCCATTCACCCAAGCATGAGGAATCAAAAGATGAGAAACTTACCTAGACGGAAAGGCAGCAGATCTAGCCTCCGGAGGGGGCCAGTATTCGTGGGTGAGTTGCTGAAGCTGGAGATGAAATGTGGACCCCGGGCGGGAGGCAAAGTCCCGCTCCTAACCCGAGGGAGCACGTTGACTCACGCGCTCCGTGCTGCGCTCTCGCGCGGTGTACCCCTCTCCTGTCCCTGCACCACCCCGCCCTGAGCAGGTACCTGGGCTTTGCGCTGGGAGGCAGTCTCCAGCCGCCCTTATCTAGGGAGTTTTCTGCCTGATGTTCCCAGGCGGCGGCGCCAGAGCCCACCTAGTCAGGGCCAAGCCAAGAACAGCTTGCCTCTCCAGACAACCGCTGGACACTGCAGGACCATTGCCTCCGTCGTAGACATCCCTTCTCCTGCCCCCCCTCACCCTAGGACCCACTGCCCCTGGGCTGCCCATCTGAGCTCAATACACCTTCCATGTGTCATATGGACACAGCATCACCAAGGCCCTCACTTAGGCTGTACCAGCCACTCCAGGATCGTCAGTCCCTGAACCACCACCCTCCATCTCCCTCTTTCCTTGGTGTCAGAACCCAGCCCAGAGACAGGCGCAGGTGGCTCCTCAAGATGGCAGATGTATTTGTTTCCCTTTGGTTTTCCTAGGGCGCTTACCTTACAGGGACTCCTTGCCTCCTGGGCTGCCCACGAGACACACTTCCCACCTGCCAACTGGAGGCAATGCTGAGACCCTCCTATAATTGGTGTTTATGCCTGGTGTTCCCCTACTCCCCACCACAGCCAATGCACACATTACTTCCAGCTGCTCAGAGTCACCTTCCTTGCAGAGGACTATGAACCTCTCCTTTCTCAGATCCTCCAGAGTCCTGGAAAAGTGTGGTGGGGACAACCTCCTATTTTGACTGGAGGTGGGAAGAACAGTCAAGGCCCCACCCAAACTTTATTGGGACAGCCAAGGTGCTATAGAGTTCGAGGACATCTAGAAGACATACTATCTCCGGCAAATAAGGATTGGGAGTTCTGCACTGGGGACTGAAATGTTTTTCTGGTAGAGGTTATCTTGGTCTGCTGAAGAGATAGACAGGGGTGATGATATGATGGTCCTGCTTCCATCATATCAAAACTGGCAGGAAGAGCATATAGAATAAGAATCCCATTAGTCTTGGCAAAAATGAAGGATTATGGAGTTCAGAGAGAAAGAAACAAGAATCAGGAGGGAGTGGAACATTTTCCCATCTTGAAGACAGCATACTTAAGCTGCCATACTTCCTACAACTCGGCTAATAAATGAAAGGTTACTGCCTATTCAGAAACTTGGGTGATCTTCCCCTACCCCCACCAATACACACCCCTCATCATCTCATTGTTTTTTTATGACCATTATAAACCTAGATCTCCCCCAGGATGGGCAGGGACTATGACATTCATCTCAATGTCCCAGTAAGCCAGCACAGAACCTAATACCCAATGGAAAATTAGTCATTTGTGAAAACTACAAGACCTAAATCTAGGACCTTTCTACCCCTGTCTTCCACTTCCACCTCTATGTTTTCCATCTGTTTCCACTTAGTTTTGATCCTTATCTATACCTACTTTCCTAAATAACATCATTCCTCAGTTTCTCTACCTCTACTCTCTAAGTCTATAACATCATGTTTCTTTTCCAACTTATTTCTTTTATTTTTCTAAAATCTGCCCTACTCTGCATTTTCTGTTGCTATCTTATTTTCAAGTTTAATCTCAATGAACTGCTTTTGCTGCTTTTTGTTTTAATCTGCTAGGTACTTGGATCAAAAATCTTACATATCAAAAACCCTACATTCTCCAGAATGTGTGTGTGTCCATTTGTGTGTATACAAGAAAATGTGTCATTTCATACAAGGTTATTGACCATAAGCCATAAATATTACTAGAATCATATTTCCATTCATTCAACTTACATTAACAGTGTGCCTACTATTTACTAGGCACTGTGTTAGATCCTGAGTTTATAAAGATGAATACGGAAAAGTCACTACCATTAAGAACATACCAAGAGATGGGGGAAGGAGAAGAATAGACAATAAACAAAGTCTTACAACAATACTGTTGTAGGGAAATATACAAGGTGCTATGGGAATGAGAAGGGAGTGCACAGCACTCCATGGAGGAGGTGGGGATGGTCGTGAAACATTTCACCACAAAATAACTATTGAATTGAATATTAAAAACAGACAGTTTCCAGGAAAATATAATGGGAGAAATACACAGAACATGAATAATTTACTTTGTATTCTTAATTTGTGTCTCTTTTCTCTTGTGATGGCATCAGTCTTTAGGCAGAGTGTCTAAGACAGCTCTAGAATTAAGAGAGTTCTCCTTTCTGATAGCTCCAGCAAAGCTCTAGGATTTGGCTTTGCTTGGATCATAGGTCCAGCCCTGAAACAACCACCATGACCAGATAAGTAATATATTCTGATTGGCTATCCTGAGTCATGTTCCAATCCCTGTTTGTTTGTTCTGGGGGGATGTGGTTGAAAGATTGATAGCCTTGCCTGATGAAGCAAGTACAGTTCCTAAAGGAGAGGACAAAAAGGACAAAAGTAACATGTCAATTACATTTATGGAAACGTTTCCCTAAAAAATATCTCATTTGGCAAAATAACACACCAAAATTAACAGGGCTTATATAAAAAATAGATTTGAGGGCATATTACTCAAAAGTTATGCAACTTCATTAGCAGAGAATTAACAGAATATTTCAGGCAATAACGTGGCTAGTTCAAACACATGGCTTGGTATGACTACAGGCTGTCTCAGGGTATATTAAAACACAAGAAACCAATAGAAAGAAAATTCTAGCTTAATAGAGCTCAGACAATGTGGATGGAAGTGGAGCTCTAGGATAGTAAGTCTGCCACTAAGGTGGGAACAGGAGGAAGTGCAATCTGCCTGAATCAAGAACCATGCATCGCTGGAGGTGTACCTCCTTGGGAAGGAAGCCCTGGGTGCAGACCTTTGCTTTAAATTTTCTGAAAATGAAGCTAAAAAAGGCTCCTGACTATGCAGCAGATAAATTGAGTCCTTTTTCCTCCCATGTTGAAGGTTATACTCCAACACAACTTCCACATTATATTTGCATTACTTCCCTACTTTCAATTGCATATAAACTAATTTTATATTAAATGTTTTCTAACAGAAGACATAGTGTACATTTATTACCTATCAAATATTTACTAAGCACCTGTGATCTAATCCAGTCTTGAGTTTTTAAATTCCAGTGGTTTGCTAATGATGCCCAGGTTTATACTTCTGGTTTGAATTCCAGCAACCTGCCTAACAACCTCATTTGGATGACTAACAGGAATCTGAAACTTACTTTGTACAAAACCCAACTTTTGTTACTTCCCCCAGATCTCCTCCTTCTTCAGTTTTCCCCATCTTGTTTAATGGAAACATCTTTACTAAGGCTCAAACTAACATTCCTTGGATAATTTTTTTATTTCTTTCTTTCTCTTACACTCCATGTCCAATCCATTAGCAAATACAGTATATTCTACCTTCAAAACACATCTAGAATCTGACTACTTCTCACAATATGCACTGCTACCATTTGTGTCCAGCTACCATCATCTCTTCTGTGTTATTACAAACAGCCCAACTGGTCTCCTTGCTTCTGCCCTTTGTCTCGTATAGTCCTTTCTCCTATAGTAGCTGAAATGATCCTTTAAAAATACAATTCCAAACAAGTCACTTATCTGTTTAAAATCTCCATTGTTTCTATATCTCCCTCAGAGTAAAAACCAGATTGTTAAAATGGTCACTAAGTCCCTACCTGTTCTAACCCTTGCCATCTTTCTAAATCTATTCTCTTCCAATTTCTCTCTAGTGTACTCCACTCTGTTTTTACTGGCCTCTTTGCTAGTGCCCAAACACACAAAGCTGGTGCACTGACTGTTCCCTCTGCCTAGAACCCTCTTACTCCAGGTATAGTCAGGGATCACTCTCTCAACAACATTAGGTTTGTCTTCAAAAGTCATCTATCCTTGAGTCCTTCCTTGACTGCTTGTTTTAAAATAGTGACTCTCCCACCTAAACCACAGTACTCCTTATCTCCCATTCCTGCCTTATTTCACACATAGTTCTTCTCCCATCTGACATACTAAATATTATAATCACTCATTTCTTTCTTTTTTTGCCTCCCACTTATACAATATAAACTCCATGAAACAGAGATTCCCATTTTATTTAATGTGGTATCTATGCCTAAAACACCATCTGACATGCAGTAGGTACTCAAGAAATTTTGAGTGCATATTTGCCTATCATGTGCCAGGAACTTTTCTAGGTATTAGGAAATATAGCAGGAAATAAAACAGATAAAGCCTCCACATCCAGTGTGTGTTTAAATCCCTAAATACTAGCTTCTAGAAAGCACAATCTGTTTCAATATTTTTTAGCCAATTCTGTATTGACAAGCAAAGTTGTTATGCTTAAGAAAACAAATAATGCATATTATGTAATAAAGATTCCTTTATATACTTACTAAGACTTGATATAAAGTTGTTTGTTGTATTGCTTGATTTTTTTAATCTGAAAAACCCAATCAATCTTTGTCTGACTTCACTGAAAACTTTTTTTCACTGGTAGATAGTTCTGTAACATCTTGTAAACTATCACAAGCTGACTATAAATCTGCACATCTGTTTTGTCATGGGAATATTCCATTCTTATGAGTACCCAACATAAAATAAAGAGTCTGAAAAGTAAAATTACAATAAAACTACATGGCACTGAAATAACATGATCATAATTACAGAGTAATACACTGGTGTCATGGCGTAGCACATAATTATATGGTAAATGTAATGGGGAGATAGAATGTTGTAAGCTGAGAGGTAGAGTGATGAGTGGTGGTTGAAGTGTCTGGGACCAAGGGTCGGGCATTTTTGTATTCCCAGCCCACTGAATGTAGCCCCCTTGGGGTTGCGAGGTATCATATTAAGATTACTGCTGGAATGTGCTCTTTATACTTTCTTTTATCTTCTAGTTCATTTCTAGGCTGTTCACCCACCAAGGGAGGCCAGGAGGCCAAGGATAGCTAGGTTGCTTAAAGTTTTCCAGATTCCCCCTCTCAGGGTCAGAGAATGGTTTCTTACAAAACCAAACACTGAAGCAGTATCATCAAGTGGTGAGGTATTGATTTTATTCACTTGAGTGTCATTATTCTTCTTGAGAGTCTTTCAATCTGCCAGCTGCTCTCACCACAACTGTGGCTCACTGTTCCATCATTAAAACTTTGGCACAGGTAGCACTTTCGAGACAATGTGGACTTTTAAATCAGAGCCCCATAACATACCATGGTAAAAAATAAAAAATAATATTTTAGAGAAAGTCAATTATCTTCAGAAATAAAGAAAAAGCATCAATCTATTATATATTTATAAAGATCTTTACATGTGTCTCTGATATTCCTCTTTGCAACCCTCCCTAAAAGATAAGGTAGGTATTATCATGCCCACTCTACTAATGAGGAAACAGGCTCAGAAAGGTTGAGTGCTTTGTCTATGGGCATATAGTCAGTCAGTGAAAGAGCCAGAATTCAAACTAAGATATACTCTGTAAGTTTGGTGCTTTTATCAGTCAGCTGTAGCCACAAAATGTTGTTCCAAAAGTCAGTGGTTTAAAGCCAGAATTATTTGCTGTCATGTATCTATGGGTTAGAAAAGAGTTGGCTAATTTAGGCTGAGCTTGGTCAAAAGTGACTCTACTCCATTTTCTGTTAACATCTGGGACTACAAGGCCAGTGAGAGCATGCTCTTCTTTTTTTTTTTTATTTTAATCATTGTTCAAGTACAGTTTTCTTCCCCCAATCCCATTCCAGCCCACCCACCCAAACCTCCCCCCTTCCCCCCCATTACCCCCCACCCCTAGTTTTTGTCCATGTGTCCTCCGAATTTGTTCCTGTAAACCCTACCCATTCCACCCTGAAATTCCCTCTTCTCTCCCCTCTGGTCACTGTCAGACTATCCCCTATTTCAGTGTCTTTGGTTATATTTTGCTAGTTTTTTTGTTTTGTTTTGTTTTGTTGTTTAGATTCCTGGTAACTGTAGAAGCGCAAAACAAAAGAGGAAACATACAAAGTCTCAGAACGGACACAGCATCATTTCCATCTCATCCTATTGGCCAAATAAAGTTCTTTGGCTGAACTCAAAGTTAAAGGACAGGGAAGTGCATGCAACCCATGGAAGGCACTGCAAAGTTATATGCAAAAGTACCTGTACAGGAAGAAATAAGGAATTGGAGCCATGTATATATTTTACCACAGTGTTCTTCCCTATTGTACCAGGCAACTTTTCCATGCAGTTTTCTCATCTATGTTTTAGTTCCTTATGGTTGATACAATGGGTGTCTATTTTGCCGTCCAGCTAGAGTCTGTTAAAAAACAAAACCATGAGCCCAAAATGGCATCACTCATGCTGAAAGTCCATCATACCAGACCTAGATTTAATACCTAATCTAACTGTTGTTTTAACCTCTCCCAGAAACATACTCTTTATTATCCAGTCTAGAATTTTCTGGTCAAGCACCAGTAAGGAAATTGGTCACATGGGCCCTCTCCATCACCCATAGAAAGAAGAGGTAATCTGTATGATAAGAACCCTTCCCATTCTCTTTCCCCATAAAAGGTTTCCAAGCACAAAAATGATCCTTTATTTTCTTTTTTTTTTAAGATTTTATTTATTTATTTTTAGGGAGAGGGGAAAGGAGGGAGAAAGAGAGAGAGAGAAACATCAATGTACGGTTGCCTCTCATGTGCCCCACACTGGGGACGTGGCCCACAACCCAGGCATGTGCCCTGACTGGGGATTCAACTAACAACCTTTGGTTCACAGGCTGTCAATCAATTCACTGAGCCACACCAGCCAGGGCTGAGCCTTTATTTTCTTTTATTAATAGCTCCCTTTCCCCAACCTTCTTCCTGTAAAAACCTTCCATTTTCTAAAGTCCCTAGGAGTGCCCTTCTATATGCTAAATAGGATGCTACCTTATTATCTTAATTACTTAATTAAGCTAATTAGATCTTCAAATTTGCCTGGTTGAATTTTCTTTTTTAACATTTATATTTGCATAACTTATTTGCACTTTAACAAGAACTTTAACCCAAAATACAACCCATTTTGTCATATGTGGCCCTGATGGGATAAGAAACATTTTCTAAGCAGGAATGCTTTTTTGTAGTCTGTGTATCACACTAGCTAACTTGTCACTGGGAGTTAAGTATTTAATAAGAAATAAAATGTATAACTTACATGGCTGAAAGTCATTATTTCTTTTTGTTATGCAAGTTTCATTTGTACAATTATAATTATTTTAAAAACCTTAAGGGTTAATACATCCCATTAATCACATTAAAGAATGTACCCAGTTACATCTGCTTTTTAAATTATAAACCTGATTTAGTTAGGAAGCTTTGTTCTCCAAATTTATTTATTTTATTTATTTATTTTTGTAAGAAAGAATTTACCAGGCCATTGCTAGCCAAAAAAGAAGACTGGTCGTGGTGCATGGAGTCTAAACCCCAGCAGCATGGCTAGGTAGGAAGGACATTGTGTCCAATGTCCAGGAGTTTTGCAAATTTATTTTGTACATCAAGTAGGGGGTAGAAAGCTGTAACCTGCTCTGAAGGGATTTACATTAGCTTTAGACAAAGAAGATGGGCTAGTTCTGAGACAGGGGAAGCAGAATCCACAAGGAAGAAGCTCATACACCTGTGGATCAGCTGTGGGCAACAGATTGGGAAGTTTCTGTGTCAATAAGAAGCAGAGGCTCCTGGTTATGAAGTGCCTGGCTATTATTTTGGATGATTGCAGAAACAGCCACTTGGAAATTAATCTTAAATCCCAACAGATATACAGGAATGTGAGCAGTCTTTTGTCAGAGCTGGTCCACAACAATTAACAGGCCAACTGTTCTGTCACTTTCTTTCACTCTCTAGATGCTATAATTTTAACTTAGAAAATCTCAGAATTTTGTTCTTGTCATATGTTCCTAGAATGAAACTTCTATACCCACAGTGGAAGGATGCTAAGGAAACCCTGCCTGAATGGTGAAGGCCAGTTGATCATCCCCAGAGGTGATTTTGTAGGTACAAAGTACTCTTCAGTGAATCAATACACAAGAATCATTACCTGCTAAGTGCTGGATCCTGAAAGAATGTAGTGTCTAGTGTGAGATTGTCCAGATTTGAGTCCACACTGCACCACTTATTAGCCCTGTCACCTCTCTGGCCTCTGTTTCCTCATCTGTAAAAATGGAGATAATCAAGAATAACTATTTATAGAGTTATTGTGAAACTTAAATAAGATAATCTATATGAGCACTTAGCACTGAATGCATGCTTACCTGTTATTTTATCCTATGAGCACAGCTGGCCAGAGGGAGGGTACAAAATAAATTGAAGAAAATATTCATGTCTTTAAGAAACTAATAATCTATTTCAAAAAAGAAGGCATATATTAAATAACAAGAAAGAATTCACAAGATAATTATATTATTTAAGGTGGTTTTTTCCCCCATTTATGAGTAACAGAAATTAACTTTGTCTTATTTAAGAGTGTTAGAGAAAATTCATTGTAATGATTCAGGGGTCTTCCACAGCCTTAAAAACAATTTCAGGCAGGAAAATGGTGTTGGAGTAGGAAGGAGCACATTTGGTTTCCCTCTACACACGGGAGAGAATCCTGGCCGACCTACGGAGTGGAGGAGCAAGCAACCAACACACCTCAGCATATGTGAAAATAGGGGACCAAGGATTGTGGCGGAACCAAAAAACCAATGGATAAGAGGAGTGCTGCAATACGGTAGGGTCCCAGGGACCAGCGCAGGGTCAGGGGGCTACAGCCCCCGGCCCAGCGCCCATTGCCGGTTTGCCACAGAGTCCTTGGGAGAGAGCTGGAACAACTGCTCCCTCCCCAGCCAAACAGGGTCTGAGTGGCACCAAGAGGAACCCAGTTGCTAGCAAACACACAAGGGCTGTGAGCACCCCCCATGGGGTTGGGTCGTACAAAGGGCCCTGACCCCCACAGTCACCAGTCTAGCTGGAGAGTTGGGCTGCAGGAGGAGCCAGGCCATGGTGTGGAGTGGCAGGCTTGAATAGGAAGAATTTCTCAAGAGGAAGGAGTGAAAAGCTAGACACTGTTTGGGGAATTCTCCTACAGCAATCGCTGGCCTCCCTGCCACTGAGCCAGTAATCCTGTTTGCACGGAGGGTTATGCTTGTGTGGATGACCTGCGCACCCCCATAGCACTGGGAAGAGTGAGGCGGTTGGCCCACGGTGCACACGCTCGTGGGTGCGACCTCATCGCAGCACCCCAGTCCAAAGCAGTAACTCTGCAGAAATACCTGATTCCCACACCCAGGACGCAGGGCTCAGGAGCCACCATAGCTCCCCAGACAGTGCACACTGCTGACCCAGTGCAGATTCTGAAGGAAGAAAAGCCATACCAATCATCCCTCAGCCTGCCCCAGCCACCAAGACCAGCAAAACCAGTTTGGCCACTTTGAAACTGAGAGACTTTTTAATTTTGTTCTATTTTTTAAAACAATTCTTGATTTTTTAATTTTTATTATTTTTATTCTCTTTTAATTTCTTTTTCCTCTCTTTCCTCCTTTCTTGTTCTATTCCTTCCTCCTTTCTTTTCTCCAATTTTATTTCTTCTTTCTTCCTTCATTTGCCTTTTTTATTTTTATTTTTTAAATACCTACAAATGAGACAAAAACCTGGATCTGTGAAAAGACCAGAGTTGAACCCAAAGAAGGGGAATCACAACAGCTGTGACAATGAGACAAATTTCACTCTGCTATTAGAGAACCTGCAAGTCATGGCATATTTGCATTATTATTTTTCTATTATTCTTACATCTTTTTTAATAGTATTTTTGTATTCTTTTTTCTGTATAGTATGCTTTACTAGGCCGGTATATTGTATCACTCGACAGGTTTCCCCTGATATCTCTTTATAGTGTATTGCTAATGTACTGTCCTTCACCTTACCTGTGTCCCATTAGCACACGACTCAAGGTTCTATACTCCCTATTCTTGTTACCTAGATCTCATAGATTTTGTCATATGATTGTTGCTCTAGTATTATTGTAAATAATTTTTGTTCCATGCAATTGTAAATACTTCACAACACCCCTCCCAGATCTTAGCCCACTTCAAAATTTCCTGAACTCTATTACTGTAGTGGTTAACTCTATTCTATCATACACTACATCTATTTACTATACTTTACTCTCACCTTACCTCAGAATCTGACCTCCTACAACCTCACTACTTTATAGATCCAACTCACAATCCTTTCCCAACAAGAGTCTCATCTTTTTTCCATCCTTTCGAAAAATCAGCTAGCTGGGTGGAAAATCACAGTTAATACTATACATAGTCAAAGGATCTCCTATCTCTTTTCTTCTGGCTGCTACTGTAAATATCATACAATACTCTCTCGCTGTCTTAAACCATTTTGCCTTCCCCCTGCAACGGATCACAAAAAAGTGTAGGTGGAAGCAGTGAACACCAGGATACCCACTGGAAGAGGAAACCCAACAACAAAGGAACCACTAACAGATAACAACAGAAGAAGGTGAAGGAGGGGCTGGAAGCCACACAAACCTCAATCCAGGACCTACCTGGAAATACAACAAAACAGTAGAAATAGTACCCAGTGCAAACAACTGAACAAGAACAAGTGAGAATCCTCAAAACTTTATACACATGGAAGAATCAGCTTCAACACAACCTGCCCTCACCAGCACAACAAAATAGAAGAGGTGGTAGACAGAGTGACCCTCATTTAACCAACTGGTGGGAAGGAACCACCAAAGAAAGACACAACAACAATCAAAACCCAAAGACAAACACAGAGCCAACTTAAATGACAGCCCAAAACCAGTGAGCTCAGGAGATCAAGGAGACAGCACCACTGAATCTCACAGGTCTTCTACCACAGAAGTTCACACACAGAGAGCGAGAGCAGATCAATTTAAGAAGCTGAGGCTAACAAAAAGAGTCTCACAAACAACGGGAAGACATAGAAACAATCCCCAAATGAAAGGAAAGGAGAAAGCCTCAGAAAGAATGCTAAATGAAATAGAGGCAACTCAACTATTAGATATTGAGTTCAAAGCAATGGTTATCAGGAAGCTCAAAGAACTCACAATGAGCTACCAGAAACTACAGGAAAGCTACAATGAGCTTACTGCAAACTATATCAACATGAAAAAGGAAATAGAAACTATCAACAAGGGACAAGAGGAAATGAAGAATGCAATTTCTGAACTGAAGAACACAGTAGAAGGAATGAAAAGCAGTATCGAAGAAGCAGAAGATCAGATCAGTGAGCTAGAGGACAAAGTAGAGAAATCACCCAGAAGAAGCAAGAAAAGGAAAAGAGGCTCAGAAAGAATGAAGAGGGATTAAGAGAAATGCAAGACAATAAGAAACGTAATAATATCTGTATAATAGGGATACCAGAAGGAGAAGAAGAAGAACAAGGGATAGAAAACTTATTTGAAAAAGTAATGAAGGAAAACTTCCCTAATTTGATGAGAGAAAAAGTCACACAAATCCAGGAAACACAGAGAGTCCCAATCAAGAGGAACCCAAAGAGGGTCACTTCAAGACATATCATAATTAAAATGGCAAAATACCAAGACAAAGAGAGAATCTTAAAGGCAGCAAGTGAGAAACAGGAAGTAACATACAAGGGAGCCCAAATAAGGCTAATAGCTGACTTCTCAATGGAAACACTCCACGCCCAAAGAGAATGGCAAGAAATATTCCAAGTAATGAGAACCAGAGGTCTCCAACCAAGGCTACTTTACCCAGCAAGGCTCTCAATCAAGATAGAAGGCCAAATAAGAAGCTTCCCAGATAAAAGAAGTCTAAAAGAATACACCTCCACTAAACCAGCTCTGCAAGAGATGCTAAAGGGCCTGCTTTAAGGAAAAGAAGGAAGAGAGAGAGAGAGAGAGAGAGAGAGAGAGAGAGAGAGAGAGAGAGAGAGAGAGAGAAACACAGGTTCGAAAATGGCAATGAATAAGTACCTATCAGTAATAACCTTAAACGTAAATGGATTAAATGCTCCAATCAAAAGACATAGAATAGCTGAATGGATAAGAAAGCATAACCCACATATATGTTTCAGGCAAGAGACCCACCTCAGGACAAAAGATATACACAGGCTAAAAGTGAAGGGCTGGAAACAAATTTCCCAAGCAAATGGACAGGAAAAAAAAAAAAAGCCAGGGTAGCAATATTCATATTAGACAAAATAGACTTCAAAAAAAGGGCCATAAAAAGAGACCCAGAAGGTCACTTCATAATACTCAAGGGAAGAATCCACCAAGAAGACTTAAACATTGTAAAGATATATGCACCCAACGTAGGAGCACCCAAATACATAAAGAAAATCTACAGTGGATTGAACGCGGGCTGCGAACCAAAGTGTTGCAGGTTCGATTCCCAGTCAGGGTACATGCCTGGGTTGCAGGCCCGGACCCCCAGCACCTGCACATTGATGTTTCTCTTTATCTATCTATCTCCCTCCCTTCCCTCTCTAAAAATAAATAAATAAAATATTTTATAAAAAATGGAAAATCTTAGAGGACTTCAAGAAAGATATTGACAGCAACACAATTATAGTAAGGGATTTTAACACCCCACTGTCAAAAATGGACAGATCTTCCAAACAAAATATCAACAAAGATATTGTACCATTGAATAATGCTCTACAGGAAATGGACTTAACTGATACGTATAGAGCCCTTCATCCCAAAGAATCAAAATACACATTCTTCTCAAATGCACATAGAACATTTTCAAAGATAGACCACATGATAGGACAAAAAGCAAGCCTCAACAAATTCAAGGAAATTGAAATTATACCAAGCATGTTTTCTGACCACAAGGGACTGAAACTAGAAATCAACCCCAAGGGAAGAAACCCAAAACACTCAAAATCATGGAAATTAAATAGCATGTTATTAAATAACAAATGAGTCAAGAATGAAATTAGGAAAGAAATCAAAAAGTTTCTGGAAACAAATGAAAATGAACTCACACCAACCCAAAACTTATGAGACACAGCCAAGGCAGTCCTGAGAGGGAAGTTCATAGTGATACAGACCTACCTAAAAAAGATAGAAACATTTCAAACAAACAACCCAACCCTATGTCTATAAGAACTCGAGGAACAATAACAAAAACAGCCCAGAGCAAGCAGAAGGAAGGAAATAACCAAGCTCAGAGCAGAATTAAATGACATAGAGACTAAAAGCACAATTCTAAGGATCAATGAATCCAGAAGCTGGTTCTTTGAAAAGATAAACAAAATTGACAAGCCTTTAAGCAGGCTCATTTAAAAAAAAGAGAGGTAGAAAAGATCCAAGTAAACACAATCAGAAATGAAAGAGGAGAGATTACAACAGACACCACAGAAATACGAAGGATTGTAAGAAATTACTATGAAGAACTGTATGCCAAGAAATTTGAAAACTTAGGTGATATGGACAAATTTCTAGAAAAATATAATATTCCAAAACTCAATGAAAAAGAAGCAGAAAGCCTGAACAAACCAATAACAGCAGATGAAATTGAAGCAGTAATCAAAAAACTCCCGACACCAAAAGTCCGGGTCCAGATGGTTTCACAGGAGAATTCTACAAAGCATTTAAGGAAGAGCTATCTCCTATCCTCCACAGACTATTCCAAAAAATCCAGAATGATAGAAGACTTCCAGATTCTTTTTATGAAGCCAGCATCATCCTAATCCCCAAACCAGATAAAGACACAACAAAGAAAGAAAACTTCAGGCCAATATCACTGACGAACGTAGATGCTAAAATCCTCAACAAAATATTGGCAAACCGCATCCAAGAATACATTAAAAAATCATACACCATGGCCAAGTGGGATTCACCCCAGGGATGCAAGGATGGTTCAATATTCGCAAATCAGTAAATGTAATACATCACATAAACAAAAGCAAGGACAAAAATCACATGATCATATTAATAGATGTGGAAAAAGCATTTGATAAAGTACAGAACCCATTTACGATAAAAACACTCTGCAAAGTGGGAATAGAGGGAGCATTCCTCAACATAATAAAGGCCATATATGAGAGACCAACAGCCAACATTATACTCAATAGGCAAAAACTAAAATCTTTTCCACTAAGATCAGGAACAAGACAAGGTTGCTCATTTTCACCACTTCTATTCAATATAGTATTGGAAGTTTTAGCCACAGTGATCAGACAAGAAAAGGAAATAAAAGGCATCCAAATCGGAAAGGAGGAAACAAAATTGTCATTGTTTGCAGATGACATGATAGTGTACAGAGACAATCCTATAGACTCTACCAAAAAAACTGCTTCACCTAACAAACTAATTTGGCAAAACAGCGGGATACAAAGTCAATATCCAGAAATCAAAGGCATTTCTGTACACCACCAATGAAAC
The DNA here is from genome assembly GCF_004126475.2 of Phyllostomus discolor. Lineage (NCBI taxonomy): Eukaryota > Metazoa > Chordata > Mammalia > Chiroptera > Phyllostomidae > Phyllostomus > Phyllostomus discolor. Next base: position 22,105,554 of record NC_050198.1, on the reverse strand, counting down.
AGCAGAAGCAGAAATCAAGAAAAAACTCCCATTTGATATAGCAAAAAGAAAAATAAAATACCTAGGAATAAAACTAACCAAGGAAGTAAAAGACCTGTATACAGAAAACTACACAACACTGAAGAAAGAAATTAAGGAAGACACAAACAAATGGAAACATATACTGTGTTCATGGAGTGGAAGAATTAACATTGTAAAAATGTTCATACTTTCCAAAGCAATTTACAGATTCAAAGTAATACTTATTAAAGTACCAATGGCATATTTCACAGACAAAAACAAACATTTCAAAAATTTATATGGAACCATAAATGACCCCGAATAGCTGCTGCAATTTTGAGAAAGAAAAGCAAAGTAGGAGGGATCACAATACCTGATATCAAACTGTATTACAAGGTCACTGTAATCAAAACAGCCTAGTCCTGGCATAAGAACAGACATATGGACCAATGGAACAGAACAGAGAGCCCAGAAATAAGTCCAAGTCTCTACAGCCAATTAATATTTGACAAAGCGGGCAGCAACATAAAATGGAGTAAAAACAGTATCTTCAACAACTGGTGTTGGGAAAACTGAACAGCTATGTGCAAAAACATGAAACTTGAGCAGCAACTTACACCATACACAAAAATAAATTCAAGGTGGATAAAAGACTTAAGCCATGTCACCATTAAAGTCCTAGAGGAAAACATAGGCAGGAAAATCTCAGATATTTCATGCAGCAACATTTTTACTTATACATCCCCCAGAGCAAGGGACATAAAGGAATGAATAAACAAATGGGATCTCATCAAAATAAAAAGCTTCTGCACAGCTAAAGAAAACAGTATTAAAATAAAAAGAGAACCAACTGTATGGGAAAACATATGCCAATGATACCTCAAACAAGGGTTTAATCTCCAAAATATATAAAGAACTTACATGACTACACTCTAAGAAGACAAGCAACCCAATTAAAAAATGGGCAAAGGACCTGAATAGACACTTTTCCAAGGAGGACATATGGAGGGCCCAGAGACATATGAAAGGATGCTGAGCATCAATAGCCATCAGAGAGATGCAAATTAAAACAACAATGAGATACCACTTCACACCAGTCAGAATGGCCATCATAAACAAAGCAACAAACATCAAGTGTTGGAGAGGTTGTGGAGAAAAGGGAACCCTAGTGCACTGTTGGTGGGATTGCAGACTGGTACAACCATTATGGAAAACAGTATCGAATTTTCTCAAAAATCTAAAAATGGATCTGCCTTTTGACCCAGCAATTGCACTGCTAGGATTATCTCCTAAGAATCCCGAAACACCATTCCAAAAGAACCTATGTACCCCAATGTTCCTAGCAGGACAATTTGCAATAACCAAGTGTTGGACGCAACCTAGATGCCCATCAGTAAATGAATGGATCAAAAAACTATGGTACATTTACACAATGGAATTCTATGCAGCAGAAAGAAAGAAGGAGCTCCTACCCTTTGCAACGGCATGAATGCAACTAGAAAGCATTATGCTAAGCGAAATAAGCCAGGTGGTGAAAGACAAATACCATATGATCTCACCTTTAACAGGAACCTAAACAACAAAACAGAGAAACAAGCAAAATATAACCAAAGACACTGAAATAGAGAACAGTCTGACAGTGTTCAGAGAGGAGATGAGAGGGAATTTCAGAGGAATTTCAGGGAAAAAGGGGAAGGGTTTACAGGAAGAAGTATAAAGGGCACATGGATAAAAACTAGGGGTGGGTGAAAATGGGAGGGAGGACGGGAGGCCTGGGTGGGTGGGTTGGGATGGGAGTAAAAGATAGAAAATTGTACTGGAACAACAATTAAAATAAAAAATATTTTAAAAAAAGAAAATGGTACTTGAACAACAAGTAAAATACAATTTAAACAAACAAACAAACAAACAAATAAATTGAAAAAAAAAACATTTCAGCTCCTAAGCCTTGGGTAAGAAGCAACCCAGCTCCAGAAATTCAACAATTACAGCTGGTTATGGTTCCTGTGTCTCTTGAGTTTAGCCAGTAAGGTGACTTCAAGTGCAACACCCCCCAATCTCTGGGTCTCTGGGTCCCAAGTTTCAAATGTTCAGGAAGGAGAAGCTGATTGACCCAGCTCAGGTCAGTTTTTGACCTCTGGATTGATTCATTAGCCATAGACTCACATCAGACATGGGAAGCCATGGGGTTGCCATCTCCTATATATAAGTCTCATCCCAGATGTTAATACGGAACTCCTAAAGTGTTTGGCCTCCTGTTATCTCTCTGCCCTCATCTTCTACAGTTCTCTAGACACTCTAACCTCCCTGCATTTCATCAAAAAGTGAGATACACCATGCCTCAGGAACTTTCTTTTTGCTACTCCCTTTGCTAGGCATATTTTTCTCTCAAATAGCCACATGAGAATCACTCACTTCCTTATCTCCTTCAAATGTTTAGTCAACTGTTATCTGCTCAAGGAAGCCTTCCCTGACAGAGTTACATAAGATTGCAACATCTCCACCCCGTACATACACATATACATTTCAACTACCTCCTACTCTGTATTATTTCTCTCTGAAGTATTTATAACTTTCAGTACCAGCTAGCTACTTGTGCATAACAAAACACCAAAAATTTAGTGGCTTAAAACAACAACCATTTTATTTCACTCTGTATTTTTGGGGTTGGTATTGTGGGTTGGCTAGGCAGTTCTTCTGGCCTGGACTAACTCAGCTGCTCAGACATCTGTGGTCGCTGGCAGGTTATTGAATGTCTAAATGATACAGAATGGCCTCATGCACATTTCTAGTAGGCCAGCGGGCTGGGGGACCTCTGTTATCTTCCATGTAGCTTTCTCATCTCCCAGCAATCCTCCTTGAATTTGTTCACATAGTGGTCTCAGGGTTCCAAGAGCAATAAAGTATTAAGCTCCAATGAGCTAAACTTTTCAAATTTTGTTTATGTTTCTGTCTCATTTGCTAATGTTCTATTGGCCAATGCAAGTCACATGACCAACCTAGATTCAAGAGGTTGAGAAATAGACTCCAATTCTTGGCAAGAAGTGCTGCAAAGTCATATTGCAAAATAACAAGGTAAAAGGGTATACAAACAGGGATGTGAAGAATTTGTGGCCATACATGCAATCTACCACAGTTTCTAACAAATCATGTTATTTATTTATTTTGCTTATTATAAAAATGACTCTTCATCCATTCTTGAATCCCTGCCAAAGGGTAATACTGGGTGGGGGAGATTTGTGTGGAGCAATTATTTTCAGTTTCTTTTCCCACACTGAAGAAAGTATATGTATCTATGAGAGAAACTTTCCTTCCAAGCTGGCCCATCAGTTGTCACATTTGTGTGTCACCATTTCTGTGCAGTCTTTTAACTGTTTTAATAGTACAATATATTAACAACCCTAGTAATTGCAGACAAAATCTATGTCTCACACAATTATTCAAATAAATGCAAATTGACCTAATGGCCTCTTTTAGAGAGAGCATTATTATGCAATGAACATTTGCCCTAACTGATATATGTATGCAAATGAGATTTTAATTTTGATGTACTTTCACACGGACATATTTTCAGTTTAATGCTAAAGGGCTTACAGTATATCATTAAGGCTAAATCCGTCTGTTTTCCAGTGTGTGTGTGTGTGTGTGTGTGTGTGTGCTTAATAATGATATAGACAATGAGATTTAATATTCAGAATATCAGGTATTCTCTTCTGCTTACCACTTCTCCACCCCCGATGCCAGCATTATTACAGAGAACTTTATTTTAAGGATGGGGACATGATGTCTTGCCTTCCTACATTTTTATTCTTTTCTCTTCTCCAAACACCCTCCACCCTCCCACTTTCCCCTTAGACTTTTTGGTTTGTTAAGATAATTATAAGGGCACAATACTGTCATTCATTACTCTTTATCAACCCACCTGACCTCAGAGAAAAGAAGGAGGGAAGGAAGGAAGGAAGGAAGGAAGGAAGGAAGGAAGGAAGGGAGGGAGGGAGGGAGGGAGGGAGGGAGGGAGGGAGGAAGGAAGGGAAAGGAGGGAAGGAGGGAGGGAGACAAGAAGGAATTGCGGAAGTGGAAGGGAAGGAAGCCAGAATAAATTGAACACTTGCTCCGTGCCAGGCATTAAAACCCTAGGCTAGTCCTCTGAAGTACATATTACTGGCCTAATCTTACAACTAAGGAAACAAAGGACAAAGAGTTTAAGTAATTTACCAAAGGTCATAAAAGTTACTAAATGATATATCTAGCATTGAACCTAGGTCTGTGGGAACAAAAATTTTTCTCAAATCTTAACAAAGGTGGACTGAAGCAGAACTTTTTGAGGATATTATTAACAACCTCTCTTGGGAAGTACTTAGTTTCTCATGTTTGAGCACTTTTCTGATAATTTTTGATGAGATTTAGAGCCCTGACTAGGAATTTAAATTTATGCTAACAATACATTATCCACACAGCCAACCATCTTCCCTGTCCATATCCTAGAAGTAGAACTTCTTTCTTTACCAAGTTTAACATCAGTATCTAACCACACTCTCACCCTATTAAAAAATCTCTTCTGTTGGAACTCTCCTACATTGCTGGTAGAAATGTAAATATATACAACTGCTTTGGGAAACTGTTTGGCAGTGTCTCTGAAAGCTATGCTTATGCTAACTGTATGACCCAACAATTTCATTCCTAGGTATGTACCAAAGAGAAATTAGTGCACATTCCACCAAAAGACTTGTACAAGGAGAGTCACAAATGCATTATTTCTAATAGGCAAACACTAGAAGCAACTCTAATGTCCAACAACAAGCAAATAGACAAATAAACTGTAGTATATTCACACAATGGAATACTATACAGCATTAAAAAGGAACGAACTACTACTACACACAAAAATATGGAGGCATTGTTTTTGTAGAGGAAAGAAGGCCAGGAACAAAAGAGAACTTATGGTATGATTTCATGTATACAAAGTTCAAAATAGGCAGAACTCATCAATTATTACTTGGATGAGATAAAGTAGTATTGATTAAGAAGAGGCATGAAGGAGCTTTCTGGATGATGGGGATGTTCTGTACCATGATCGGGATTGTGGTTACACAAGTGTAAAAATTCATTCAGCTGAAAATTGATGTATTTAACTGTATGTATGTTATACTTCAAAAAATGATTGAACTTACTGGGGTGACATTAGTTAATAAAATTATATAAATCTCCAGTGTACTAATCTATGATACATCACCTGTACAATACATTGTGTGTTCACCACCCAAAGTCAAGTCTCCTTCTGTCACCATTTATCCCCCTTTACCCTCTTCTATTTGTCCCCACCCCTGATTTCACTTATATGTGGAATCTAATGAACAAAATAAACAAACAACAAAATAGAAACATACGCACAGATTCAGAGAACAGACTGACAGCTGTCAAAAGGGAGATGGGATTGGAGGATGTATGAAAAAGGTGAAGGGATTAAGCAAAATAAAAACCCTCATAGACATAGACAACAGTATAGTGATTACTAAAAATAATTTAAAAAAAAATCCTATTCAAGAAAAGTTTTTTCCCCTTCACTTGTTACAAGTTTGAATAAAACATTTGACACATACTAGCAATAAAGTTGTCTGAGAAATTGCTATAATGTGACTGGCTCATATGTCATATACTTTAAATTCATTGAATAAAATTATGCCTGTTTTTTTATTATTTATCTAGCCAGAAGAAAACCTATTCTTTATTGTTCTACTTAAACTCCCCCTTCATCCCTGGTGTGCCTATGGCTTGTATGACATTTAAATCTCAGATTAGTAATCAGCTTCCATCTCTTCATACATTGTTAGCTATTTAGACAGTACTTTCTGTTTCACATGTCTTTGTTTCCCTACAGTTCCTGCCTAAGTGCAATGCTGATTAAGGGGTTGAAGTATAGTTGTTGAATTAAACCATAGGAACTACAGTGGTGCAATGGGTTATCATGCAGTACTTATAAACCATAGCAAAAGTTTCTTTATATATTTTATCCACATTTTATTTGTCCAAAGAGATGAACAATTTGAGACACTTCTAGCATGCATGCTGTTTTTCCCTAAGCATTCCTTGTTTAAAGATTTTGTTTTCCCTTCATCTATCAGATGCCCAGAAAAAGCAAGGTAATGCTAAAAAACAGTTGCAAAGTATTGCCAAGAGTCCATGAAAGATAAAGTGAACTATGCCATTATTTTTATATGTAAACTTAAAATATTTGTCTTAAAACATATCTACTTACAAAATGTCTTTTGGGATATTTAGATATAAAATCAAATATAACATGGGTATATTAGATATAATTTATATACCATAAAATTAGTCCATTTAAAGTGTAAAATTCAATAGTATTTAGTATATTCATAGAGTTGTGCAACCATCAGCACAATCAATTTTAGAACATTTTCATCATTCCAAAACAGAAACACCATAAGCATTAGAAGTCACTCCCTGTTTTCCATTAGTCCTCCAATAATCTAGTTTCCATTTGTTTAGAATTGCAATTTTGATGTCTCATATGGAAACACACAATATATGGTCTTTTGTGATGGCCTCTTTCACTTAGCATAATATTCTCAAGGTTCATAAATGTAGCATGTGTCAGTACTTCATTTATTTTATTTAATAATAGCCCATTGTATGGGCATACTACATTTTATTTATTCATTTATCAGTTGATATACTTTTTTTGATTGTTTCTATCTTTCGGCTATTATAAATAATGTTTTTATAAACATTTATATACATATTTTGTGTGGACATATGTTTTCATTTTTCTTGGGTATATGCCTAGAAGTGGAATTTCTGGATCATATGTTTAACTCTATGTTTAATTTTTAAAAATTTATTTTTCAGTTACAGTTGTCCCACCTTTTCCCCCATTGCTCACCCCTACCCCATACCTCCCACTCCCACAGTCAATCCTCCCCATTGTCTGTGCCCATGAGTCCCCTATTCATGTTCCTTTGCTTGACCTTTCCCCTTCTTTCTTCCATTATGCCCAACCCACTCCCCACTGGTCACTGTCAGTTTGTTCTTTATTTCAATGTCTCTGGTTCCATTTTTGCTCTTTTGCTTGTTTTGTTGATTAGGTTCCACCTACAGGTGAGATCATATGGTATTTGTCTTTCACCACCTGGCTTATTGCACTTAGCATAATGCTCTCCAGTTCCATCCATGCTGTCACAAAGGTTAGGAGCTCCTCTTTTCTTTCTGCCTCATAGTATTCCATTGTGCAAGTGTACCACAGTCTTTTTTCTAAAAAAAAAAAAGATTTTATTGGTTTTATTTTTTGAGAAAGGGGAAGGAAGGGAGAAAGAGAGGGAGAGAAACATCAATGTGTGGTTGCCTCTCACGCACCCCCAACTGGGAACTTAGCTCACCACCCAGGCATGTGGTCTGACTGGGAATTGAACTAGTGACCCTTTTGTTCCAAGGCACTCAATCCTTTGAGCCACACTAGCTAGGGCTACCACAGTTTTTTGATCCTCTCATTTACCGGTGGGTACTTGGGCTGTTTCCAGCACTTGGCTATTGTAAATAATGCTGATATGAACATTGGGGTGCATAGGTTCTTTTGAATCAGTGATTCAGGACTTTTAGGATAGTCCCAGCAGTGGGATCGCTGGATTGAAAGACAGTTCCATCTTTAGTTTTTTGAGGAAATTTCATACTTTCTTCCACAGTGGTTGCACCAGTCTGCATTCCCACCAACAGTGCACTAAGGTTCCCTTTCCTCCACATCCTCTCCAGTATTTGTCTGTTGGTTTGTTCATGGTGGCTATTCTGACTGGTGTGAAGTGGTATTTCATTGTGGTTTAAATTTGCATTTCTCTGATGGCTAGTGATGGTGAGCATTTTTTCATATGTCTATGGGCCCTCTGTATGTCTTCCTTGGAGTAGTGCCTGTTCAGGTCCTTAGCTCATTTTTTTAATTGGATTGCTTGTCTTCCTGGTGTGGAGTTGTGTGTATGTTTATGTTTAATTTTATGTCAACATATGAGGGTTCCAATTTCTTCACATACTCATCAACATTTGTTATTATCTCTCTCTTTTTTAAATTATAGCCATTCTAGTGGGCGTGAAGTAGTATCTCATTGTGGTTTTGACCTACATTGCTCTAATGACTACTGGTGTTGGGTATATTTGCACGTGCTTATTGGCCATTTGTTTATCTTGTTTGAAGAAATGTCTATTTAGATCCTTTGATTATTTTTAATTGGAGTGTGTTTGGATGATTCTTTTGCAGAGCAAAATAAAAATGCAAAAATTGAGAGGACATGTGATGGCCATTTAATTTTCTCTTACAATGTCAAGGCCAATATACAAATAAGTTTGGAGATCTCAGGTGTCAGCATAACATAATAAAGATAAAACCACACAGAAAAAATCTAAATGAAGTATAATTGTGATATATTTTTATCTTTTTGGAAAACAAGTTAAATCCAGTCCTGCAAGAATGTGCATTTACCTCAAACATTGGCAACACTACATTTATTCAATTTTCTTTCAGCAAAAATACAAAGGAACTGTTAAATTGTCAATAGGTGTTCTTTTTCTCTGAATTGAGAATAAAGCACCTGAGAGAAGTTAAAGTAATTCTTTCCCACTGGGTGAACTATTAGTAGGCAAATGGCAGGGGGTTTTTTAATGTTTCTAATAAAGACTCTTTGTATGATCATCCCTAAAGACAAGCCTGGCCTACAACTAGAAGTTATTTGGATTTATATGACCTTACCATGAAATCATTAAAACCTATGTATCATCTATAAACATCTTTAGAATTAATAATATGTGTAGTAGAAGAATCAACTTACATTTTTCATTTTTGGTATGAAGTTCCAAGAAAAGACTAGATAATTGTCTCCACTGGATAGCTCAATAGACTGGCACCAACTCTCAGATCTGAAAGAGCCCTGGACAGACTGCTCACAAGGGATTTTTATGTTTAATTTAACCAAATAATTCAGTATAATTCAACTAAATAAACTGCAACAAGCCAAATGCTTCAACCTGAAGTCCCACAGGGCCTGATGGTATCTAAACACTCCACAGTGAATATTCTCCAGGTCACTTAATAGCTCCTGTGACTAACTCTGCAGAAACAGTCCCACTACCAGTAGTAGTAAGCAGGATTATGGTTAATTCAGTATCTTCTGCCAACCTCATATATTTTTTCTTTAACATATAGGGCATCTAAGTGTCTTTTGATGTAGAATTGACATGAATTAGCAAATGTCCTCTTCTGCCCTGCTCATAACTCCAGTTCTTTTAGTAAAATCCACAATCTTTGCAATGAAGTATCTGATTAGAGATTTTCACTTCCTGAGGCCTCTACATTTATCGTATAATTGCTTCAGAAAACTGAAGAAATTCACTCTGGAATAAGGTCAGGGCAGACCTTTTACTTTTCTTTATAAGACTTCAGAGTGACAGAGAGTAGTCAGAGTTGACTTCAAGCCCTAGATCTGCCCTTTACTGGCTGTGATGCTTTAGGCAGGTTCATGTGACAGATTCTAGGGTCCAGATTTCAGAATCTAGCTTAAGCAGGAAGGTAATTGTGAATGAATATAAAAATCTTACGGAGTTAACTTTGGAAGGGTTGGAGAAATAGCTTCTATGCTGAACTTCCAGTAAAACTTCCAGGGCACATGGCAGAGCTTCCACCACCTAAGCTAGCAAATTAGTTGCCCCACACTTGCCTTTCTATCTTCTATCTTGACATTGACTGTAGAGACATGTTTATCATCATGCAGTGTAGTTTGTATTATGAAATACATCTACATTTAACAACATAAAAATACTAACAGAGAGCTGTCACATCTCCTGTCTTTAAGAGCTTGTAAAGATGGACTTGTGGAATTCTTTGGGGGCACAGTGGAACACATATTAGATGAGAAACCAGGAAACCAGAACTCCATGTCTAGATCTGCCAACTTACTTGCTGTGTGAGATTGGGCAAGTCACTGGACCTCTCTGACCACAGTAACCTCATCCAGAAAATGAAGGAATTTGCCCAAGCAGTCACTAAAGCTGGATATTAAGTCCAGTAATCCTAGACATTTCAGTTAACTCTCTGCAAATTAGAAAAGTAGATCTCTTATTCACATTAAATTTGAAAGGAATTAGTTTTATCATGATTTTAAAGTTATACATTCTTGCTCTCTAAAGCTAGAAATCCATGAATAAAAAAACAAAAACTACTTGTAATTCCCACTACCTTATACTTCATCTTTCTGGGATTCTTTGCCAGTAATTTCCCATTCTTTTTTTTTTTTTATTTTAATCAATGTTCAAGTACAGTTTTCTCCCCCCTACTCCCATTCCAGCTCACCCACCCAACCCTCCCCCCTTCCCCCCATTACCCCCACCCCTAGTTTTTGTCCATGTGTCCTCAAAATTTGTTACTGTAATCCCTACCTATTCCCCCCTGAAATTCCCTCTTCTCTCCCCTCTGGCCACTGTCACACTATCCCCTATTTCAGTGTCTTTGGTTATATTTTGCTAGTTTTTTTTTGTTTTGTTTTGTTGTTTAGATTCCTGTTAAAGGTGATATCATGTGGTATTTGTCTTTCACTGCCTGGCTTGTTTCACTTAGCATAATGCTTTCCAGCTCCATCCATGCTGTTGCAAAGGGTATGAGCTCCTTCTTTCTTTCTGCTGCATAGAATTCCATTGTGTAAATGTACCATAGATTTTTGATCCATTCATTTACTGATGGGCACCTAGGTTGCTTCCAGCACCTAGCTATTGTAAATTGTGCTGCTATGAACATCGGGGTGCAAAGGTTCTTTTGTATTGGTGTTTTAGTGTTCTTAGGATAGAGTCCCAGCAATGGAATTGCTGGGTCAAAAGGCAGATCCATTTTTAGTTTCCTGAGGAAGTTCCAAACTGCTTTCCATAGTGGTTGTACTAGTCTGCAGTCCCACCAACAGTGCACTAGGGACCCCCTTTCTCCACATCCTCTCCAACACTTGTTGTTTGTTGCTTTGTTTATGATGGCCATTCTGACTGGTGTGAAGTGGCATCTCATTGTGGTTTTAATCTGCATCTCTCTGATGGCTAGCGATATTGAGCATTGCTTCATGTGTCTTTGGATTTTCTGTATGTCCTCCTTGGAGAAGTGTCTGTTCAAGTCCTTTGCCCATTTTTTAATAGGAGTACTTGTCTTCTTAGAGTGGAGTCATGTAAGTTCTTTATATATTTTGGAGATTAAACCCTTGTCTGAGGTATCATTGGCAAATATGTTTTCCCATACAGTTGGTTCTCTTTTTATTTTGATACTGTTTTCCTTAGCTGTGCAAAAGCTTTTAATTTTGATGAGGTCCCATTTGTTTATTCTTTCCTTTATGTCCCTTGCTCTAGGAGACAAGTCAGTAAAAAAGTTTCTGCGTGAAATATCTGAGATTTTCCTACTTACATTCTCTTCTAGGACTTTAATGGTGTCACGCTTTATATTTAAGTCTTTTATCCACCTTGAATCTATTTTTGTATAAGGTGTAAGTTGGTGCTCGAGTTTCATTTTTTTGCACGTAGCTGTCCAGTTCTCCCAACACCATTTGTTGAAGAGGCTATTTTTATTCCATTTTATGTTGCTGCTTCCTTTGTCAAATATTAATTGACCATAGAGGCTTGGGTTTATTTCTGGGCTCTCTGTTCTGTTCCATCAGTCCATGTGCCTGTTTTTATGCCAGTACCAGGCTGTTTTGATTACAGTGGCCTTGTAGTATAGTTTAGTGTCAGGTATTGTGATCCCTCCTACTTTACTCTTCTTTCTCAAAATTGCAGCAGCTATTCGGGGTCGTTTATTGTTCCATATAAATTGTTGAAGTGTTTGTTCTATGTCTGTGAAATATGCCATTGGTACTTTAATAGGTATTGCATAGAATGTGTAAATTGCTTTTGGTAGTATGGACATTTTAATGATATTAATTCTTCTAATCCATGAACACAGTATATGTTTCCATTTGTTTGTGTCTTCCTTGATTTCTCTCCTCAGTGTTATGTAGTTTTCTGAATACAGGTCTTTTACCTCTTTGGTTAGGTTTATTCCTAGGTATTTTATTTTTCTTTTTGCTATTTCAAATGGGATTTTTTTCTTGATTTCTGCTTCTGCTGTTTCATTGGTGGTGTACAGAAATGCCTTTGATTTCTGGATATTGACTTTGTATCCCACTGTTTTACCAAATTCATTTATTAGGTCAAGCAGTTTTTTGGTGGAGTCTATAGGATTTTCTATGTACACTATCATGTCATCTGCAAACAGTGACAGTTTTGTTTCCTCCTTTCCGATTTGGATTCCTTTTATTTCTTTTTCTTGTCTGATTGCTGTGGCTAGAACTTCCAGTACTATATTGAATAGAAGTGGTGAAAGTGGACATCCTTGTCTTGTTCCTGTTCTTAGTGGAAAAGATTTTAATTTTTGCCCATTAAGTATAATGTTGGCTGTAGGTTTCTCATATAGGGCCTTTATTATGTTGAGGAATGCTCCCTCTATTCCCACTTTATTGAGTGTTTTTATCATAAATGGGTGCTGTACCTTATCAAATGCTTTTTCTGCATCTATTGATATGATCATGTGGTTTTTGTCTTTGCTTTTGTTTATGTGATGTATTACATTTACTGATTTGCGAATATTGTACCATCCTTGCATCCCTGGAATGAATCCCACTTGGTCATGGTGTATGATCTTCTTAATGTACTGTTGGATGAGGTTTGCCAGTATCTTGTTGACGATTTTAGCGTCAATGTTCATCAGCAATATTGGCCTGTAGTTTTCTTTCTTTTTTGTGTCTTTATCTGGTTTTGGAATTAAGATGATGTTGGCCTCATAAAAAGAGTTTGGGAGTCTTCCATCTTTTTGGATTTTTTGAAATAGTCTGTGAAGGACAGGTGTTAGTTCTTCCTTAAATGCTTTGTAGAATTCTCCTGTGAATCCATCTGGTCCAGGGCTTTTGTGTGTTGTGAGTTTTTGGATTACTGCTTCAATTTCTTTTGTTGTTATTGGTTTGTTCAGGCTTTCTGCTTCCATTTTATTGAGTTTTGGAAGGTTATATTTTTCTAGAAATTTGTCCATTTCATCTAGGTTTTCAAATTTCTTGGCATACAGCTCTTTGTACTAATTTGTTACAATCCTTTGTATTTCTGTGGTATCTGTTGTAATCTCTCCTCTTTCATTTCTGATTGTGTTTATTTGGGTTTTCTCTCTTTTTTTCTTGATGAGTCTGCTTAAAGGCTTGTCGATTTTGTTTATCTTTTCAAAGAACCAACTCTTGGATTCATTGATCTTTAGAATTGTGCTTTTAGTCTCTATGTCATTTAATTCTGCTCTGATCTTGGTTATTTCCTTCCTTCTGCTTGCCCTGGGCTGTCTTTGTTGTTTTTCCTCGAGTTCTTGTAGATGTAGGGTTAGGTTGTTTGTTTGAAATATTTCTAACTTTTTTAGGTGGGCCTGTATCGCTATGAACTTCCCTCTCAGGACTGCCTTGGCTGTGTCCCATAAGTTTTGGGTTGGTGTGAGTTCGTTTTCATTTGTATCCAAAAACCGTTTGATTTCTTCCTTAATATGATTCTTGACCCATTCATTGTTTAATAGCATGCTGTTTAATCTCCATGAATTTGAGTGTTTTGGGTTTTTTTCCTTGTGGTTGGTTTCTAGTTTCAGTCCCTTGTGATCCGAGAAATTGCTTGGTATGATTTCAATTTTTTTGAAATTGTTGAGGCTTGTTTTGTGTCCTATCATGTGGTCAATCTTTGAAAATGTTCCATGTACACTTGAAAAAAATGTGTATTTAGCTTCTTTGGGATGGAGGGTTCTGTAAATATCAGTAAAGCCCAGTTCGTCTAGGGTATTGTTCAATGCCACAATATCTTTGTTGATATTTTGTTTGGAAGATCTGTCCATTTTTGGTAGAGAGGTGTTAAAATCCCCCACAATAATTGTGTTGCTGTCCATATCTTTCTTGAAGTCCTCTAAGATTTTATTTATGTATTTGGGTGCTCCTATGTTGGGTACATATATATTTACAATATTTATGTCTTCTTGGTGAAATCTTCCCTTGAGTATTATGAAATGACCTTCTGGGTCTCTCTTTATGGACCTTCCTTGGAAGTCTATTATGTCAGATATGAGTATTGCTACCCCAGCTTTTTTTTCCTGTCCATTTGCTTGGAAAATTTGTTTCCAGCCCTTCACTTTCAACCTGTGCTGATCTTTTATCCTCAGGTGGGTCTCTTGTAGGCAGCATATGTGTGGGTCATGTTTTCTTATCCAATCAGCTATTCTATGTCTTTTGATTGGAGCATTTAATCCATTTACGTTTAAGGTTATTATTGATAGGTACTTATTCATTGCCTTTTATGTACGTGTGATCCTCTCTCACTCTCTCTTTTCCTTTCTTTCCTTAAAGCAGTCCCTTCAGCATCTCTTGCAGAGCTGGTTTAGTGGAGGTGTATTCTTTTAGACTTCTTTTGTCTGAAAAGCTTCTTATTTGGCCTTCTATCTTAATTGAGAGCCTTGCTGGGTAAAGTAGTCGTGGTTGCAGGCCTCTGGTTCTCATTACTTGGAGTATTTCTTGCCATTCTCTTCTGGCTTGGAGTGTTTCCATTGAGAAGTCAGCTGTTAGCCTTATTGGGGCCCCCTTGTATGTTACTTCCTTTTTCTCCCTTGCTGCCTTTAAGATTCTCTCTTTGTCTTGAAATTTTGCCATTTTAATTATGATGTCTTTTGAGGTGGGCCTCTTTGGGTTCCTCTTGATTGGGACTCTCTGTGTTTCCTGTATTTGTGTGACTTTTTGTCTCATCAAATTAGGGAAGTTTTCCATCATCACTTGTTCAACTAGGTTTTCTATCCCTTGTTCTTCTTCTTCTCCTTCTGGTATCCCTATTATGCGGATATTATTACGTTTCATATTGTCTTGCATTTCTCTTAATCCCTCTTCATTTTTTCTGAGCCTCTTTTCCTCTTCTTGCTCTTTCTGGGTGTTTTCTTCTATTTTGTCCTCTAGCTCGCTGATCCGATCTTCTGCTTCATCGATCCTGCTTTTCATTCCTTCTACTGTGTTCTTCAGTTCAGAAATTGTATTCTTCATTTCCTCTTGGCCCTTTTTGAGAGTTTCTATTTCCTTTTTTATGCGGATGTAGTTTTCATTGAGTTCATTGTAGCTTCCCTGTAGTTTCTCGTAGCTCATTGTGAGCTCATTGAGCTTCCTGACAATCACTGCTTTGAATTCAATATCTGATAGTTGAATTGCCTCTGTTTCATATAGCATTCTTTTTGAGGCTTCCTCCTTTCCTTTCATTTGGGGATTATTTCTTTTTCTTCCCATTGTTTGTGAGACTCTTCTTGTTCGCCTCAGCTTCTTATATTGATCTGTTCTGGCTCCCTGGGTTTATGATGTGAACTTCTTTAGTAGAGTAGCAGTGAGTTTCAGTGGTGCTGTTTCCTTGACCCCCCAAGCTCACTGGTCTTGGGCTGTCGTTTAAGTTGGCTTTGTATTTGCCTTTGGGTTTTGATTGTTGTTGAGTCTTTCTTTGGTGGTTTCTTCCCCCCAGCTGGTTAAATGTGGGTCACTCTGTCCACCACCTTCTGTATTTTGTTGTGCTGGTGAGAGCAGGTTGTGTTGAAGCTGGTTCTTCTGTGTGTACAAGGTTTAAAGAAATCTTGTTCAGTTGTTTGTATTGGGTACTGTCTCTACTGTTTAGTTGTATTTCCAGATAAGTCCTGGATTGAGGTTTGTGTGGTTACTACTCCCTCCTTTGCCTTCTTCTGCTGTTATCTGTTAGTGGTTCCTTTGTTGTTGGGTTTCCTCTTCCAGTGGGTATCCTGGTGTTCACCTCCTCCACCTATTCTTTTTTGTCATCAGTTGGAGGGGGAAGGCAAAATGGTTTAAGACAGCAACCGAGAATTCTATGCTATTTACAGTAGTAGCAAGTAGGGAAGATATAGGAGATCCTTTCACTATGTATAGTGTTAACCGTGGTCTTCCACCCAGCTAGCTGATTTTTATAAAGGATGGAAAGAAGATAAGACTCTTGTTGGGGGAGGAAGGATTGTGAGCTGGATCTATAAAGCAGAGAGGTTGTGGGCGGTCAGATTCTGGGGTAAGGTGAGAGTAAAGGATAGTAAATAGGTGTAGTGTGTGAGAGAATAGAGTTAGCCACTACAGTAATAGAGTTCAGGAAACTTTGAAATGGGCTAAGATCTGGGGGGGGTTGTTGTGAAGTAATTACAATTGCATGGAACAGCAGTTATTTACAATAATATTATGGCAACATTCATATGGCAGAGTCTATGAGATCTAGGTAACAAGAATAGGAAGTACAGAACATTGAGTAGTATGCTGATGGGACACAGGTGAGTTAATGGACAGTAGATTAGTAATACAGTATAGAAAGAGATATCAGGGGAAAGCTGTCAGGTCATACAATAAAACCAGCCTAGCAAAGCAGACTATACAAAAATAAGAGGGATATAAAAATACTGTTAAAAAAGATGTAGGAACACTGGAAAAATAATAATAATACAAATATGCAATAACTTGCAGGTTCTCTGTAATAGCAGAGTGACATTTATCTCACTGTCCCAGCTGTTGTGATGCCCCTTCTTTGAGTTCAACTTTGGTCTTTTCACCGATCCAGGATTTTGTCTCACTTGTAGGTATTTAGGAAAAATTTAAAAAAGGAAAAGGCAGACGAAGGAAGGAAGAAGAGATAAAATTGGAGGACAGGAAGGAGGAAGGAATAAAACAAGAAATCAGGTAAGAGAGGAAAGGAAATCAAAAGAGAATAAACAATAAAACTTAAAAATTAAAAATTGTTAAAAATAGAATAAATTAAAAAGTCTCTTGATTCAAAGTGGCCAAACAGGTTTTTCTGCTCTTGCTGGTTGAGGCAAGCTGAAGGATGATTTGTTTGGCTTTTCTTCCTTGGCCCGTGGAGTTCGCACTGGCTCCTCAGCTTTGGGCCCTGGGTGTGGGAATCAGGTCTTTCCCCAGGGTTACTGCTGTGGGCTGGTGTGTGGGGATGCTCTCCTTGCAGGCGCCGCCCCTGCGCCGGTGCTCCCGTGAGCAGGCACGGCCCATCCGCCGTGGGTGCGGCACATGGGCCACCGGTGCAGGCACGTGCCCGTGCCTGCGCTCTCACAGCTGGGGAGCAGACAGGCTAGAGCCACTGATCACTTTAGGAGAATTCCCCAAACAGTGTCTGTGTCTATTCACTCCTTCCTCTTGAGAAATTCCTCCCGTTCGAGCCTGCTGCTCCCCACAGTGGCCTGGCTTCTTTCACCGCCAAAGCTCCAGCCCGAACGGTGACTGTGGGAGTCCGGGTCTGCTGCGCGACTTGGCTCTGGTGTCCACCGCCTCCAAAGCTGCTCACCACCCCGGTGTGTTTGCCAGCACCTGGATTCCTCCCAGAGCCACTCAGACCTTGCCCGGCTGGGGAGGGAGCAGTTGACCTGGCTCTCTCCCAATAACCCTATGGTAAACCCAGCCGCAGCCCCCGGGCCTGGGGCTGCAGCCCCGGGACCACACGCTTGTCCTGGGACCCTACCTTGTTGCAGCACTCCCTTAGGATCCGTTCTTTGTTCTTTCGGTTCTGCCACAATCCTTGGTCCTCTGTTTTCAAAAATGCTGAAATATGTTGGTTGCTTGACTTTCTACTCCATAGATCGGTCAGGATTTTCTCCCCTGAGCAGAGGAAAGCCAAATCTGCTCCTTCCTACTCCGACGCCATCTTAGATCCCCTCTGTAATTTCCCATTCTTTTCCCATTCGTTACAACATTAATTCACCTCAGACCACCCAAGATGAGGTATTATTTTTTTAAAATAGCTTTTGTATTATATGAACCCTGGATTTGGTAACATCCAGTATGAATTGTTGATCTGAAGAAACAAAGGTTAAACTATTTATGCTACCTGTTGTCATCTCAATTTGAAACTTCTCTTTCAATTATAATAAATAGTCTGGTATTTGGCTGCAAAGATATAATTTAAACAAGCCAATGTTAATTTTCTTATAGTTACAGAGAATAATTCTCTGAAATGTAAATTCTCAGAAAGTCTGTCAATTTAATATCATGTATGGTTAAATATGAAACTGGAGAAGTGAGAGATAGGAGAGTTACTGTTCAAACATAAAATTGGTACCATTCTTTAAAGCAAAATTAAATTCAAAATGGAAAGATTAAACATTGAAGTAATATGTCATGTTTAGTTTTGCCCTCAAGTACAAAAGACAGCTCAGTTCCTATGTGATATATTTGAAAAATAGCTTCCACTTCTACCTCCTCACCAATATCTGTTTTTGTGATGAAATTCTACCATTCCTTGTGCTTCAGAGCATATTTAATCTTTAGAAGTCCACCATATAAAGTTGCAACTACCTGTTGGAAGGAAGGGCAGTGTTATACACACTAATAAATTAGAAGACCTCAGGAAATGGAAGATACCAAAGCAATCTCTTATATTTCTATCACACTCTGCAAGGAGGTTTAACACTCTCAAACAATTCTGTGTAATAGGCAGAGCAATTACTGTCATATTCATTTTACATATGAGGAAACTAAGGCTCAGAAAGATGAAGTTGCCCCATGCCTAACAAATGGAACAAAGAATTTTGATTCCAAATCACTTGTTTCCTGGTCAGCAACACTTTACACTACCCCAAATCTAGAACCAAGAGACTGAAAAAAGAAGGGGAATGGAGGGAGAATATTAAGGATCTCACTCTTCTGCCTAGAGTTCAATACTATTGTATTTTCAACTGGATGGAATTCACTCTCCTTCATCCTCAATTAGCATGAGCAGTCTTACCCCTTTCTTAAGGCATCCTAGTGAAATGACATCAAAATAAACAATCCTCCTCACCCACTGACCCACACAAAATATGCCTGTCCTGATTCTAAAAAGCTTTGTAAAACCATGTAGGCATTTTCTGAAGCTTCTTTACGAAGCAATAAAGAAGAACTACACCTCACCATGGAACAAAACTTCCCCAAAGTCCTCTCTTAGGCATCACTCGCTCATTCATTTATGGTGGCTTCTCCAACTCTCTCCTCTCTCATAATCTCCCCAGTGGCCTCTCTCACATAGCTCTCAGCATTTTCAGGGGGGAACTATTCTCATCTTCTGGAGGGTAGTGCTATACCTTTCACATGTAATCAACTTGGGGCTTCACTATCTCTGATTCTTCTCTCCACTTACCATATTTTTCAGACCATAAATGCAGCTAGGTTTTAGAGGAAAATAGGGGAAAAAAAATTGAAGCACGAAATGTGGTAAAATATTAATAACATAAATAACATAAGTATTTCACCAATGTAAATGTAAACAGAATTCACAGCAGCATTAACAACCATTATTCCTCCCAAATTTGGTGGGGGGAAAGGTGCATCTTATAGTCCAAAAAATACAGTAATACCCTAGCATCGGTGCTCCAACAACCCAGGATTCTCAAGAGGTGAAAGAAAGAAAAAGGCTGAGAAAACATGTGCATTATTAAACTTAGTTTCTGTCATAGCTAAAAACAAAGTTTCAAAGTGTTTGTGAGAAATTATCATCTCAGTCCTGTCCTCTATCCTTACTCTCCTAATGCAGCCCCTTTAAAAGAAAAACGGGCTTATTATAAAAGGAAAAGTATCTCTCCCTCTAATCTAAGGGATTGAGGCTATGCTCTTTGAATAGTCAAGAAAATGAAGAATTACATACAGATCTACTGTCCAGTATTAGAAATATCCTAGCTTAGGCATTCTCAGTTAGAAAGACAGCACCAGTTTTAAAGATGGGACAATATAGGGTAGTGCAAAAGTTGGCTTACCATTGTGAGAATATGAAACACAGAGTTTATTTTTATATTATTATTTATTAATTATTATATTATTTTTCATACAAACAACTGTAAACCTACCCTATATGTACTTGCCCTCAATACAAAAGTTAAGCTGAAATATCTTTCTTTTGTTCCTCTCTAGATTGCAAGCTCCTTGAGGGCTTCTTTGTGTTTATTTTAGGGTGTATCAGTGCTTTGCACATAGTAAGTGCTCAATTAATATTATTACAAAAACTATATCCAATTGTCAAAACCTAATAGATAAATGATTTAAAATAATTTTGTAATTTTAGATTCTTCCAGAACCCAGATGTCCAATATTTATCTGTACAGCCTTTCTCAGTTCTGTTAACCCCATAGAAGCATTAGCCATTCTTATTATAAAACATTTAAAATTAATCCATAACTTGTAGAAATACTATGAAAAACAGACACCACTGGCTTTTTTTCTTGTTTTCAGTTCTAACATGATGTAAAAGTTAAAATGTTTGGATAGAATGTTCATTTAATATAAATCATATATGCATAAGACAAGGTCTCTGACTATATTAGGCAGTCCAAACTATCTTTATTATATTTTAATATAGGAAGAACAAAGGGTTGTATGGACATTACTCTGCAAACAGATCCAAGATAAACATTGCATCCAGTCCTATCTTTCTTGCTTTAGAAGTCTCAGTTGAGTGCTAAATTGTAAAGCATGGGTATATCACTTGAAAAAAATATTTACAGAACTTAAAACTTTTAAACACTACTTGCCCTTTATAAGAACTGCATTGAAGCCCTGGCTGGTATAGCTTAGTGGATTGAGCGCGGGCTTTCAAACCAAAGTATTGCAGGTTCGATTCCCAGTCAGGGCACATGCCTGGGTTGCAGGCCATGTCCCCAGTTGGGGCCACGGAGAGACAACCACACATTGATGTTTCTCTCCCTCTCTTTTTCCCTCCATTCCCCTCTCTAAAAATAAATAATAAAAATCTTTTTAAAAAGTTCAAAATATTTAAAAAAATTTAAAACAGAGAACTGCAATGAGGAAGGAGGAGCTAGATACCACACATTTCAGTTCCCTAGTAAATCAAAACTACAGACTTTCATTTATACTGAGTACACTTGTTGTTTTAATTTAGATTTCCCTGAAAGTGGAGCCAGGTATAGAGTTCTCTGTGGGTGGTTTCTATTTTTCAAAGCCTAGTCACCTGGACTATTTTAGGTTTAGGTACATTTCTTCTCTTTCTTTTCTTTCTTTCTTTCTTTTCTTTCTTTCTTTCTTGTCTTTCTTTTTCTTCTTTTTCTTCACTTCCTTCCTTCCTTCAATTCCTTCCTTCCTTCCTTCCTCCTTCCTTCTTCTTCCTTATTCCTCTTCTTTCTTCTTTCTTTCTTTCTTTCTTCTTTCTTTCTTTCTTTCTTTCTTCTTTTCTTTCTTTCTTTCATAACTGTAGAGTTAAGGGAACCAGAGGGTTTCTTTTAAAGATTTTATTTATTTATGTTTAGAAAGAGGGCGAGGGAGGGAGAAAGAGAGGGAGAGAAACATCAATGTGTGGTTGCCTCTCTCATGCCCCCTATCAGGGACCTGGCTCACAACCCAGGCATGTGCCCTGACTGGGAATCCAATCAGCGACCCTTTGGTTCACAGGCTGGCACTCCGTCCACTGAGCCACACTGGTAAGGCAGGTTTTAGATATATTATTCAACCCTATACCATTTTTTCTTCCTCTCAGTAATTCCTCATAGTTTCTGGAGGTACAAAGGGGTCACTTTCTTGCTTTCCAGTACATTTATAGATTTATTTATATATTTACTTTTTTTTTGCATTTTCTAGAAACTGGACACAGGACAGGGAGCTTGTTTGTATTCTTAGTATACTAGCATAAACTGAAATTGATAATTTTCATTAATCTTGTGATGGTGCACTACACAAGCACTAAAGTCACTATTTTGGGTTTATTATCATCTCTGCTAATGAACAAAGTGAATCTCAGTTCTAGATATAGTGTCCAGAGCTTACTCTTCCCATGAGAGTGCTTATTGTTACCCAATATGTGTTATGCTCTCTCATTGTAATAAAATCCCTAAGCCGACTGGTGTGCCTCAGTGAGATGGTCATTGTTACTCAAAGAGAAGAATGGATTGCAGATCTGGTCCTCACTTGGGGACACGTGAGAGGGGTAACCAATAGATGTTTCTTTCTCACACTGATGTTTCTCTCTCTTTCTTTCTACCTCCCTTCCCCTCTCTAAAAAAATAAATAAAACATTTTGAAAATAATTAAATAAAATTCCTAAGCTTAGGTGGGCATATGGACACCAAGGTAGAGACTGCATGTCCTAGCATCCCTTGCAGCTAGATGTGTCCGTGTCAGTAAAATCTGGTCAAAGAGCTATAGTGGAAGCAATTATGTGTTATAAATTTTTAACTACAAGCTCCAGGGGAGGAGGTGAGGAAGCCCTAATTTGTAGCATTTGCTGATTTATACAGTGTAAATACTCCCACCATGTCGATTTCAAGATACAATGTCACTAAATGAAAAGATTTTCAAGGAGCAAAAAAATACCATTATATAGTATTCCTATCTATGGTAACTAGATGCAAATAACATCAATAGACCATAGATAATGTAGTAATAGAGTAAATGGAGAAAATAAGAAAAGACAGCTTAAAATATTTACCTTTTTAATAACTATTTGTTAATAGTAAATTTGTATTACAATATTTAATGATGACTGTGTTTTAACAACCAGCTAACAAAATCTTGAAAATTAACACGTGCTCTCTGAGCTGCTTAAAGCTGCTATGAGCCAGCTCTGGCACACCAGAATGGAAGTGATATCTGAATCTCTGTCACAGTATTAAAAGGAAGATTCAAGTCTTCCACTTCCATTTTCCTGTTTCTGTAGTCCAAAAATCCAGATAAGTGTTGGTGAAACCACTTAATCAACATGAAAACATCTTTGTGAATAGTAAAGCAAAAAGAGAGACGAAAGCTGGGTCTCTGGATAACATTTTAAAGTAGTTTCCCTCTTCTCTATTCTACCTCCCAGTCAGACTTTTCTGTGAGAGAGATATAAACTATCTATCTTTTGTAAAAAATCACTGTAATATGATCTCTGTTAAAGTAGGCAAACAAACTAACACTGAGTTTGCTACCAGAAGCAGGGCTGATATAACAGAATCTGGAATATATGCTACTTGCTTAGCAGCAGGCAGCGAGGAAACAAATAATGCAGTCTGAGTACATGGTGACTAATATTATTTCATAACAAACATGTGGTAAACCAATTTTCAGTGTATTTGAAGAAAGTCCATCTGCCTACTTAGATCAAAGCTCATGGGGAAGTAGTTACAAAAGTCACTTTGTTGGTACATCATGACTTTGTTTACCAAAGTACTGTTGTCAAGAACTAAATACAGGAAAGAAACAGTTAACCACTTTTTTTAAAAAGATGAAAGGGAAGAGATTTTTACTAAGGGATGCTTTCAGCTTGCAGCCTACAATCTAAATCGATTGAGAATTCGATAATTTAAGGTTTTGTAATTTTGGAAAAAAGCAACTGCTTCCATACTTTCAACACCAGAGTTAAGACTGTGGCTCTCCAAGCCTTTCTCAAGAACATCTCACATCATTGTTCTTGGCCAAAAAATGGAAACCAGACCAGCAGGAATGATTAGATTAAGGGTTTTATAATCTCTTCAAAGTTCTTGGTTTCAGGTGACTTCAAGTTAGCCACCATTATACTGAGAAACAAGAAAAATTATTGAGGAAGAAGACAAGAGTTGAGCACAGAGGTTAGTAAATAAAGGAAAATGTTGACAAACTTAAGAACTACTGTTCCTAGTTGCTTTTACCTGGGACTGATTGAAAGCAAATAAACTAGTAGTTTTTTAAATTTTTTATGGAATTATAATGCCCAAACCTATTTAAACCGTAAAATAACCCCTAATCCCTCAAATCTGTACTGGTTGAAATTGGGCTATAAAAAACTGCAACCCATTTCAAATGCAGCCATCCAGGATAAGAGACAAAGGAGTTATTCCCAGAGCAGAACTAGTGTCACTCCACTGCCAGGGCATTAACTTTTCACAATTGCTGGTAGCAGAATTTGGTAATTGCAATGGACAATAAGTACCATGTTTCCCATTCTTTCCTTTTCTGGAATAGGAGCTTTAAGTGTGGTTATTTTATCCCTCTTCACCACAGCACATTAGATAATGCAGAGGTTAATCATTTGTATTTAAATTTATAGATTTCCAGACCTTGAGAAGTCACATCCAAACCTAATAGAAATATGCACCATCCAGACATGCTGAGTTTTGAGTTAGATAAAGTAACTGCATAGCAGTTTGGGTTGTTTCTGTGGAGAAAGTGATATGCACGGATGCTTGGGTGGCCAGAGAGTGGACTATAATCTAGACTGCTTAATGTTCTCAATATGCATTCTTTCTTTTTCTTTTTAGCACTAGAAACCTCCACTGTTAAACTGGGTAGCCACCAGCTAAAGACTACATTTCCCAGAACACTCTGCAGCTACGTTTGGCTACCAGTTCCGGTGTGCAACTTTTGGGTAATACCCTTAAAAAGAAGGTGTCTGGCCTCAATTTCATTTTGTCTCCCCCTGCATGGGTTTAAACAGATGTGATGATAATGAGCCTTCTTTGACTCTGAGAATGAGGAGGATCCAATGGATTGGCAAGAACAGCAGGGGAAAGGAAAGTGAGTCTCTTGATAAGTTTGTAGATTAGGGCTTCTTTATCCTTCTATCTACCAGCTTGGACTTTCATATGGAAGAGAAATAAAACTTCCTTCTTGTTAAAACCACTGTTATTTAGTCTCTGCTAAAATAGCTGAACCAATACATACAGCCTGCTTCCCCAAATTTCTGGTTGTAATGATTATAAGTAATCACATTACTGAGACATTTTATTGACCAATATAGTTTTTTGATTGAAAGGCATGATCCCTATTCAATCTCATATTTCATCTCAAAATATGTTTTAATTATTTGGTAAATATAATTATAGTAAAATTACTATTTTATATGTTATTGAAGGATTTCAGACAGTATGATATTGCTCCATATCAGTCTGAGAAGTTTCTATTGACCTATCTTTCAGCTTTCTGCTTCTTTCCTTGGCTGTATCCAGTCTACTGATAAGCCTATCAAAGGAAATTTTTTATTTATATTATAAGGCTTTTGATTTCCAGCTCTACAAAAACTCTTAGAACTTCCACCTCTCCACTTAAATTACTCATCTGCCCTTATGTGTTGTCTATTAACCCATTACTGCCTTTAACATATTAATCATACTTATTTTTAATCATTTTTATTAATGTTTGAATACAATTATCTCCATTTTCCCACCACCACTTTCCCCTCCCACACCCACCCTCACCTTCCACCTTAAATTCTTCCTCTCTTTTGCATTTCCATGGGTCCTTTATAAATGTTTTTTGATGACCCTTTTTCTTTTTTCCCCATTATTTCCCTTTCTCTGGTTACTGTCAGTTTATTCTTTATTTCAGTGTCTCTGGTTATATTTTGCTTGCTTGTTTGTTTTGTTGATTACGTTCCATTTATAGGTGAGATCATATGGTATTTGTCTTTCACCATCTGATTTACTTCACATAGCATAATGCTCTCCAGTTCCATCCATGCTGTTATGAAGGGTAGGACCCCCTTCTTTCTTTCTGCTGCATAGTATTCCATTGTGTAAATGTACCGCATTTTTTTATCCACTCATTTACTGATAGGCACCTAGGCTGCTTCCAGCACTTCGCTATTTTAAATTGTGCTGCCATGAACCTTGGGGCGCATAGGTTCTTTTGAATTAGTGTTTCAGGATTCTTAGTGTATAACCACAGCTGTGGAATTGCTGAGTCAAAGGGCAATTCCACTTTCGGTTTTTTGAGGAAATTCCATACTGTTGTCCACAGTGGTTGCACCTGAATGCATTCCCACCACAGTATACTGGGTTCCCTTTTCTCCACAACCTCACCAGCACTTACTGTTTGTTAATTTCTTCATGATGGCCATTCCGACTGGTGTGAAGTGGTATCTCACTGTGGTTTTAATTTGCATCTCTCTGATGGCTTGTGATGCTGAGTATCCTTTCATATGTCTCTGGGCTCTCTGTATGTCCTCCTTGGAGAAGTGTCTGTTCAGGTCCTTTGCCCATTTTTTAATTGGATTTTTTGTCTTTCTGGTGTGGAGTCATGTGAGTTCTTTATAAATTTTGGATATCAAACCCTTGTCTGAGACATCATTGGTAAATATATTTTCCCATATGTTTGGTTCCCTTTTCATTTTCCTAATGTTTTCTTTAGCCATGCAGAAGCTTTGTATTTTAATGAAGTCCCATTTGTTTATTCTTTTCTTTATGTCCCTAGCCCTACGGGAGATATTAGTGAAAATATTGCTGCATGGAAAATCTGAGATTTTGCTCCTTATGTCTCCTCTAGGACTTTTATGGTGTCATGGCTTATGTTTAAGTATTTTATCCACCTTGTATTTATTTTTGTGTATGGTGTAAGTTGATGGTCAGCTTCACTTTTTTTTTTGCATGTAGCTGTCCAGCTCTCCCAACACCATTTGTTGAAGAAGGTATTTTTACTCCATTTTATGCTTCTGCCCTCTTCAGCAAGTAGTGATTGACCATAGAGACTTAGGTTTATTTCTGGGCTCTCTAATCTGTTCCATTGGTCTATGTGTCTGTTCTTATGACAGTACCAGACTGTTTTGACTATTGTGGCCTTGTAATATAGTTTCATGTCAAGTACTGTGATCCCTCCTACTTTGTTCTTCCTTTTCAAAATTGCTGTGGCTATTTGGCGTCTTTTATGGTTCCATATAAATTCTTGAAATGTTTATTCTATATCTGTGAAATATGTCATTGGTATTTTAATAGGGATTGTGTTGATCTATAAATTGCATTGGGTCATATGGACTTTTTCATGATGTTAATACTTCCAATCCATGAACACAGTATATGCTTCCATTTATTTGTGTCTTTCTTAATTTCTTTCTTCAGCGCTGTGTAGTTTTCTGAGTACAGGTCTTTCACCTCCTTGTTAAGGTTTATTCCTAAGTACTTTATTTTTCTTGTTACTATAGAAAATGGCATTTTCCCCCTGATTTCTGACTCTGATCTTTCATTGTTGCTATATAAAAATGCATTTGGATTCTGAATATTTACTTGGAACCCTACTGTTTTGCCAAATTCGCTTATTAGGTTGAACAGTTTTTTGGTGGAGTATATAGGGTTTTCTATGTACACTATCATGTCATCTGCCAACAGTGACAGTTTTACTTCCTCCTTTCCAATTTGGATACCTTTTATTTCTTTTCTGTCTGATCGCTGGGGCTAGGACACCCAATACTGTATTGAATAGAAGTGATAAAAGCAGACATCCTTGTCTTGTTCCTGGTCTTAATAAGAAAGCTTTTACTTTTTGCCTATTGAGTATCATATTGGCTGTAGATTCCTCATATGTGGCCTTTATCATGTTGAGGAATCCTCCCTCTACTCCCACTTTGCTGAATGTTTTTATTATAAATGGGTGTTGTATATTATCAAATATTTTTTTCTGTATCTATTGATATGATCGTGTGATTTTTCTCTTTCCTCTCATTTATGTGATGGATTTCATTTATTGATTTGTGAATGTTGTGCCATTCTTGCATCTCTGGGATGAATCCCATGTGATCATGCTGTATGGTCTTTTTAATGTATTGCTGGATGCTGTTTACTGATATTTTGTTAAGGATTTTAGCATCTATGTTCATCAGCAATATTGGCCTATAGTTCTCTTTCTTTGTTTTGTCTTTATATGGTTTTGGGATTAGGATGATCCTGGCTTCATAAAAAGAGTTTGGGAGTCCTCCCTCTTCTTGGGTGTTTTTTTTTTGTTGTTGTTGTTGTTTTGTTTTGTTTTTGAATAAGCTGAGAAGGATAGGGCATAGCTCTTCCTTAAAGCTATTGAATTTGTGAAATTCTCCTCTGTAACCATCTGGTCTAGGGCTTTGGTGTGCCAGGAGATTTTTTATTACTGCTTTGATTTCATCAGCTGTTACTGGTCTGTTCAAGCTTTCTGCTTCTTCTTCATTCCATTTTGGAAGATTATATTTTTCTAGACATTTGTCCATTTCACCTACTTTTCAAATTTCTTGGCATATAGTTCTTTGTAGTAATTTCTTATAATCCTTTCTATTTCCATGGTATCAGCTGTAGTCTCTACTCTTTCATTTCTCATTTTGTTTATTTGTGTCCTCTCTCTTTTTTTCCTGATAAGTCCGGTTAAATCTTTGTTGATTTTGTTTATGTTTCCAAAGAACCAGCTTCTGGATTTGTTGATCCTTTGAATTATTCTTTTAGTCTCTATGTCATTTAATTCTGCTCTGAGCTTGGTTATTTTCTTCCTTCTACTTTCTCTGGGCTTTGTTTGTTTTTGTTCCTCCAGTTCTTGTAGGCATAGGGTTAGGTTGTTTATTTGAAATGTTTCTTCTTTTTTAGGTAGGCCTGTACTGCTATGAACTTCCCTCTGAGGACTGCCTTCACTGTGTCCCATAAGTTACTGGACTGTTGTGAGTTCATTTTCATTTGTTTCCAGAAACTTTTTGATTTATTCCCTGATCTCATTATTAACCCATTCATTGTTTAATAGTATGCTGTTAAATCTCCATGAGTTTGAGTGTTTTTGAGTTTTTTCCTTGAGGTTGGTTTCTAGTTTCAGGCCTTGTGGTCTGACAAGATGCTTGATATTTCAATTTTCTTGAATTTGTTGAGGCTTGTTTGGTGTCCTATCATGTGGTCTATCTTTGAAAATGTTCCATGTGCATTTGAAAAGAATGTGTATTTTACTTCTTTGGGATGAAAGTTTCTATATACATCAGTTAAGTCCATTTGGTCTAGGGCATTGTTCAATGCTACAATATCCTTGTTGGTATTTCGTTTGGAAGATGTATACATTTTTGACAATGGGGTGTAATATCCCCTAGTGTAAGTGTGTTGCTGTCTATCTTTCTTGAAGTCTTCCAAGATTTCCCTTATATATTTGGGTGCTCCTATGTTGAGTGCATATATCTTCATAGTGTTTATGACTTCTTGATGGATTCTTCCCTTGAGTATTATGAAGTGTCCTTCTTGGTCTCTTTTTGTGGCCTTTGTTTTGAAGTCTATCTTGTCAGATATAAGTATATGTATGCAGGCTTTTTGTTTTCCCTCTCTGTTTGCTTGGAATATTTTTTTTCCAACTCTTCATTTTCAGTCTCTGTAGGTCTTTGTCCTGAGGCGGGTCTCTTATAGGCAGCATATGTTCAAGTCATGATTTCTTATCCATTCAGCTACCCAATGTCTTTTTATTGGAACATTTAATCCATTTACATTTACGGTCATTATGGATAGCTATTCATTGCTATTTAATCCCTTTGTACCTTTGTTCCCTTTTCTCTCACTGTTTTTCTTCCTCTTCTTAAAGCAGTCCCATTAGCATATCTTTCAATGCTGGTTTGGTGGAGGTATATTCTTCTAGCCTTCCTTTTTCTGGGAAGATCCTTATTTCACTTTCCATTTTAATGAAGAGCCATGCTGGATAGAGTAGGTCTGGTTCAGGCTTTTGCTTTTCATTACTTGGAATATTTCTTGCCATTTCTTTCTGGCTTACAAGCCAGAAGAAACATTACAATATTTCTGTTGATAAGTCAGCTGCTAGCCATATCAGGGCTCCTTTGTATGTTACTTCCTGTATCTCCCTTGCTGCCTTTAAGATTCTCTCTTTGTCTTTAAATTTTGCCATTTTAATTATGATGTGTCTTCCAGTGGGCCTCTTTGATATCCTCTTGTTTGGGACCCTCTCTGCTTCCTAGACTTGTGTGGCTCCTTCTCTCATCAAATTAGCGAAGTTTTCTATCATTACTTGTTCAAACAGGTTTTCTATTCCTTGCTCCTCTTCTACTCCTTCTGGTATCCCTATTATATGGATATTATTACATTTCATGTTGTCCTGCATTTCCCTTAACCCCTCTTCATTCTTTTTTTTAAGATTTTATTTATTTATCTTTAAAGGGAAAGGAAAGGAGAGAAACACCAATGTATGGTTGCGTACCCTGTGTACTCATGTGTACCCTGCTGGGAACAGGCCTACAACCCAGGCATATGCCCTGACTGGGAATCGAACCACGACCCTTTGGTTCGCAGGCCCACACTCAATCCACTGAGCTACACCAGCCAGGGCCTCTTCATTCTTTTTTAGTCTTTTTTCCTTTTCTTGCTCTTTTTGGGAGTTTTTTCTACCTTGTCCTCCAGCTCACTTATTCGATCCCTTCCTTCATCTAGCCTGCTTTGGATTTCTTTTACTGTATTGTTTAATTCAAAAATTGTATTCTTCATTTCCTCTTGGCCCTTGTTGACTGTTTCTATGTCATTTAAAAATTTTTTTTAAAGATTTTATTTATTTATTTTTAGAGAGGGGAAGGGAGGGAGAAAGACAGAGAGAGAAACATCAATGTGTGGTTGCTTTTCACATGCCCCCTTCTGGGGACCTGGCCTGCAACCCAGGCATGTGCCCTAGACTGGGAATAGAGTCTGTGACCCTTTGATTTGCAGGCCAACACTCAATCTGCTGAGCCACACCACCCCGTGCTCTGTGTCATTTTTATGCTGATATAGTTTGCAGTAAGTCCCTCATAGTTTCCCTATAGTTTTTTGGTAATTTGAACTGAGCTCATTGATCTTCCTCATAACCATTGCTTTGAACTCAATAACTGATAATTGACTTGTCTCTGTGTCATTTATCATTCTTTCTGAGGATTCCTTCTTTTCCTTTGATTGGGGGTTGTTTCTTTGTCTTCCCATTATTTTTAGTACTCTCCTTGTTTGCTTCTGCTTCTTAAATTGATCTGTTTTCACTTCCTGACTTTGTGGTAGGAACTTCTATGGTAGGAGACCTGTGAGATTCAGTAGTGCATTCTCTTTGATCTCCTGATCTAGATGTTCTTGGGATGTCTTTTATGCCTTTTATGCTGGTTCTCCGGATGTAACTGGGTTTTGATTTTTGTTGGATCTTTCTTTGGTGGGTTTTTCCCTCTAGCTGATTGACTGAAGATCATTCTGCTCACCACATCTTGTGTGCTGTTGTGCAGGTGCTGTCAGAACAAAACCACAAAGCCCAGGAAACAAACCCACACCCACAAAAATAACTCTCCCCTCCCCAGAATCCCACTATCAACTGCAAATAAACCAGCATTAATAAGGGTGTAAAGAGACTACAACTATTATAAGAAAGGAAAGTGGATATGAGATGACCTACTGAGAGAAAAATTATTTTGAGAGGGTAGAGGGAGGAGCACTAATAAGAGTTGAGGTTTTGAGTAATGGAAAGAGAGAAGGTAAAATTTACCTCATGAATAACAAAGGGAATGAAGAGTGTGAAATAGCATATGAGAAGTGAAGCATATAATATTAGGTTGAAACTGAAATAAAAATAATATAAAACAAAATAAAGTGAGAGAGAGAAAGAAAAGGGAAGGAAAAAGTAAATAATTAATAAAAATTTAGGAGCCAAATTGCAGAGAAACATCCGCCACAGTACTATCAACAGCAAAGAGCTAAAATTAATATAGGTGGTATGGGAATAAGAGGGAAAAAAGAAACAAAGAAGAGTATAAGAGATGTTTAAAGGAATGGGAAGTGATTTTGAAATGATAGAGGGAGAAGAAATACTAAGAGTGAGGGACAATAACCAGGCTAAGAGAGAGAAAAATTGAAATTTGGGATGAAAGGAAAAAAAAAGAAAATAAAGAAAAATAAAAGGGCAGGATGAAAGAGAAATAGAAGAAAGACAAAAAAGAAAAAACAAGCTAAGATGGTAAAATTAAAATTTGAGACAAAAAAGAAGAGTAGGAGAGAGGACCGGTAAAATTTGATATTTGAATTACAGAACTAGTGAAGCTCTAGAGATAAATTTGAAAAAAAACAATGCAACAACTACCCTACCCACAACCAACTAGCAAAGATTGTTAAAGGTAGATAGAGAACAAGGGTATGTTAAGAGCAGTGGAAAAGGGTGTGAGATGACCCTTGATAAGAAAACTGGTTTTGTGTGTTTGGACAGCGGAGAAATAGTAGGAGTGCAGAATGGAGAGTGCAGAATAGCAAGAGAGAAAACAAAATTTGAAATGACAATAATGTGAGGAAAGAGGAAGGTAAAATGGGCTAAGAGGAGGGAGGAGCAAAACATGTGAATTGAAATACACTATAGTATAAAATCTAGTGGCTTAATTTGTACAAACTTGCTGGACAAGATATGAATGTTAAAAAACTATTCAGGAAAGAAAATATCTCAAATCATGGAGAAGACCTCAGTGAATTTTGTCTTGGTAGCCTCTTGTATTTACCACTGTTCTTTTCTTTCTGGATTTGCTTCTGGTGATGTCAGATGTTGACCCCGTCTGACCTTACGCAGCCTGTTTAATTCTTTCAGGGATCTGCTGTCCTTGGCTGACTCCTTCAATTGTTAATCTGGTCACTCTGCACTCAGCAGTCAGGTTTAAGCATCATTAGGTGGGCCCAAATCCCACCAGAGATTGGGGCTATTGTTTCCCCTCAGGCTACTTCCTCTCAGAGGGGAGAGATCTGCCAGAGCAGGATATTGCTGTACATGGGGGTTGGCTCAGCACCAGGATCCTGGAAGTTACCCTCTCAGTTCTTTCCCTAAGGCCTCCATTCCCAGTCTCTCCTCAGGCATCTCTAGCCCACTCTGCCTCCACCTTTGCCAGAGCCCAGGGTGAGTGGCTGCAAATGAAAATTTGCGTGTTGGCCCTTTAAATGGCTCTTGAATCTCTAGCTGTCTGTCTTTGAAATCCTGCCACTTTTTGCTGCTGCGTGTTATTTGTGTCCTTTTGGGGCTCTGGTGCTCTAGGCTTGGAGTCCTAGCTTAGTGTTTAGACCTCATTCATCTCAGGGGGATCCAACCAGCTGCTTAATTATCCCCCAGCACTGCCACCTTTGGTGCCCAGCCAGCCTTCTTGAGTCTCTACTGCACCCCTTACCAGACAGGTTGTGCTGTAGCTGGTTCTTCTGTCTGTCCAAAGTTATATGGCTTATCTGGCTATTGCTCAGTTGTTTGTTCTGGGTTGTTTCTCTACAGTTGAATTGTAATTCTAGATTGGCCCTGGGAGAAGGTCAGTGTGACTTCCATTTACTCTTCTGCCATCTTCCCTCCTAACCATAGTTATTTTAAATCTACAGTCTGAAAGTTCAGAAATCTGTGTCTGAACCAAGTGCAGTTCTGATGTTTGTTTTGTCCCCTCAGATTGTGACTTTTATTGTCTTTAAAAAAAAGATTTTTAAAATTTATTTTTAGAGAGAGGGGAAGGAAGGGATAAAGAGAGGAAGAGAAACATCAATGTGTTTGCCTCTCACATGCCCCCTATTGGGGACCTGGCCCACAACCTAGGTATGTGCCCTGACTAGGAATAAAACCAGTGGCACTGGTTCACAGGCCAACACTCAATCCACTGAGCCACACCAGCCAGGGCTTACTGTCTTTAATATAGCTTGAATTTTTTGTTGAAAGGCAGACACAATATATCAGATAATAGGAACTGTGGTAAATAGGCCTTTAGTGTGATCTTTCATTTTAATATGGTTAGGAGTTGGACTCTGTTTAATGTTTGCTGCAGCTGTAGGTCCCAGAGGCTTCAAATTCCTCTAGTGTCTTTGTTTTTGCCTCCCCAGTTACCTTTGGGCTTGCTTAAGTATTCCTTCCCAGAGACAGTCTGCATCCGCTGCTCTTTCAGGCAAAATCCACTCTTGTATTGGAGCCCTGTTAGTGTGATCATAAGATGTTTGGGAGGGAAGCATTCTATTATCTTATGATGAAATTGGCTTTTAATGGGCTTATGTCTCTATACTGTGGCCTTCACAAGTATTCTTTAGCTTTATTTTCCCCTCTTAAGATGAGAAAGGAAGATAGAGGAGAATGGAGTAGGAGAAATGCCCTTTCTCAAAGTAAAGTTGTTCACCTCTAGAGAGTAGCCTTTGTCATAGAGAATACTGTGGGCATATTTCACAAAGGTTACTCTTCTCCTTTGACCATGAGAGCTACCAGGGGATCTTTTTCAGTACTTCATCATGAGAACCTGGTGAGGTTCATGGAGGTAAATCTCAAAAAAATGTGGGCCTCCCACAGGACTGCATCACCCAGGAGCTTCTCTCTCTCATCCTAGTCCAAACTTAGCCCCCAGCAATTCCTCAAAATTGCCATTTAAGTGTTTTTACCAGTGTATGGCTCTAGCCATTTCTGCTACAGGTAAACATATCTTGGCTGTGATTCTCAGGATTCACCTATTTCTCTAGATTTTAGGGTTGTGGTTTCTCCTGCAGCCTAAGTTTCCTGATGGGTCCAAGAAAAATTCACTAATTTTTCAGTTTAGCTTTTTCTTGTCATAAGGAAGAGAGTGAGAACTTCCAAGCTCTTTAAATGTTGGAGCTGAAAGCAGAAGTCTGACAGTATAGTATCTTAACTTATAATATGATGATTAGGTGTCATATAGAATTCGAATAGTAATTACAAATAGTAATTACAAATCTGGGTATTTCAAACCCAGATTTGGCCAAAATGATTCTTTACTCCAATGGTAAGAACTCAGAATATTCTGGCAAGCTGTTCATACAAATATCTGGGTGGTTGGCAGGGTCTACCAGCTCAAAATCATGCTACATATATGGGAACCCTCTGGGACACAGAATAATGCTGACTCTATTAAAACTACTCAACAGGTTCCTAACCTATTTCTAAAGATAGCAAATAAAATTTAATTTTACCTTAGGCTAACTGAATGAATTTTCAGTGATATCAGGTGGACTCATGGTACCTTAGAAATTCAAGAACATGGGGATTGAGGGAAGGGCAGGAAACCAAATATGCATCCAGAGATTATGGCCATAACAATCAGTGGAGTCAGTGAAGATGTAGCTTGGAAACTACCCAGATACTAAGAAACCAACTAGCCAAGACTTCCATGGAGTGAGTAATGGTGACCACAGTGTAATGTTGTAGTTACCAGAATGATCTCAGGTCCCACAATGTGGGCTAAAATTGTGGGCTCAGCCACGTGACACTTACTTGGGGGAAACTTCAGTCCCCAAAGCATGCAAGATATTTCAGTTTTCTTGGAATAAGGAGCCTGTGTTATTATCTCAATCCACTGTTGACTTGTATGAGTTCACTGTCCTGGACTTATTCATTCAATATTCCCTTCACAGCCATATGCTATTAGCACTGTTGGTTTTTTTTTTTCTGTATCTTGCAAATGATCCAAATCTATTTCCACCCACCAGTTCCCTCTTGTACTCTAAGAGTGGGCTATTTCCACTAAAGAGAAACTGTCAGTGCTAATTTGGGAAGACAACTTATGTGGCAATGTGTAGGTTTTAAAGACAAGAAAATTCCCCACAGAGGTTCTGTGGAATGCGTTGGATACACTGACAAGTTCATAAAAGGCAACATTTTAGTGTCGCTTGATTCAGTGATATTTTTAACACACCAGCATGGAAAGTACCACTGGAAATAAAGTGACTTTCAAGGGAAAAATTATTTCATTGAACTGTGTGAAAAGCAATGACTGCTCTTAAATCTCTTCTGTTTCATGGCTTCTGAAGTGATGCATCAAAGAACAACTGGTAAGGGAGTTGAGTTCCCCCTTAAGTTCCATACCTGACAACAGCTTCTTTATGGCATTTGGAAGAGTCATTGTTAGAGAAACTCACTCATCCAGAGAAAGCAGGCTGAGTTTTCTGCATTTAATCTTTTGAAACATTTATTCACATAAAGCTAATTTGGAGAGGGGGAAGGAGGAAAGAAGAAGAGAGGGATGGAGAGAATGAGCCACACTGACACAGATGGATGGGTATATTTTCTGAGTGGGGACAGTCAAGAGCATAATTGGTAGCCACAGATTTGAGAACAACAGACTTGATATTGCTTGTTTCAGATGTGCGAGGGATCGCTGGATTTACAAAACATACAATTTTCTCTCTTTCATAACTCTTATGGAAATAGTAGAAAGCTATCACTGCCTGCCTAAGCTTCACCAGTATTCTAAGAAGTTGCTTAATAAATCAGGCACATGATAGCCAAGCAATTTAATGATGAGTCTATACATTGTTACATGGCTGGCAAGATGAAGGTAAAGTTATTATTAGTGATGTGGCATAATCGCTCAATATGCACAGTAGCTACTAGGTTTAGCAATTCAACTTGAAAAAAAAGCTATTCCAACTTCCAAGTGGCTATGTCCATTCATATTTATGACTACCATCTACTGATATTTCAAATCACATCATCTATGTAATTTAAGAGAAGCCATTTAGTGAAGCTGTAAGCATTAATGCTTATTTTCATAAAGAAAATACATATATATCAGACTTATCATGGCCATGAATTTCAACTCCCCACCTTTTGAATGTTGGCCAACCTTGTGATTTGCTTTGGCCAATGTAAATGAGGAAAAAAGGTGATATTATTCCAATTCTTAGCCTAGACGGCAAG
Organism: Phyllostomus discolor; assembly: GCF_004126475.2. Classification (NCBI taxonomy): domain Eukaryota; kingdom Metazoa; phylum Chordata; class Mammalia; order Chiroptera; family Phyllostomidae; genus Phyllostomus; species Phyllostomus discolor. The sequence goes on along the minus strand of NC_050198.1, from coordinate 22,069,171 downwards.
AAACCTTGCACACTTCTCCTTTCTCTCTTGGACTCTTTCTTATGTATAAAAACAAGTTCAGGGTAGCCTGATGGAAGATGAAAGGCCAGGAGGAACAGAGCTTGGTCATTCCAGCTGAGACTCTTCTAGGCCAGCTGATGTGCCAGCTAAAGAGAGATGTATGAATGAGTCAAGCTGAAATATACTGAGCCCAGCTTAAATCAGCAAAACTCAAATTACTAGCCAATTAATAGACACCCAAAATTATAGATTGCTGCTGTTTTAAGGTATTACATTTAGCAATAGCTACCGTATTTCTGGACCATAAGATGCACCTAGATTTTAGAGGAGAAAAATACAAAAATGTTGAAGCAAAAAATGCAGTAAAATATTAATAACATAAATAACATAATATTTCACCAATGTAAATGTAAACAGAATTCAACAGCAGCATTAACAACCATTATTCCTCCCAAATTGGGCAGGGGCAGGTGGGTCTTATAGTCTGAAAAATATGGTAATTGACACAGTCTATGAATATTAACTTTCTCTTGGACTTGCTGCTGATTTTTTTATTGACACATACTGATTTATTTCAGATTTTGAACATATGCAACAAGACTTGTTTTAATGATTGTTGCAATATACAGAGAAAGATATTATTTTATTTATTAACAACACTAATTTTTTTTTACTTTACTCAAATTCCAAGTCATTCTGAAAAATGTCCATATCCTAATGACATATTCTTTCCAGTCAGATTTTTTTACTTTCTCAATTCTAAGCTCCTTCACCCTCATGGCTCTTCAAGAACCATCTTACATTGCTTAAATTGCTTCACCCCAGACATTTTAACCTCCAATATCCCTTAGCCTCTTCTCATTCCCCACCACATCTGATTTTCAAGTTTATTAAAAATTTCTATCTTTGGTTCCTCCTTTTCCTTGCAGTGGGTCAGCTCTCTCTTGATCTCACTTTTGTGGCAGACACTACATAAGTCCTACTTAATTTCTAGTATCAAAGCCCCCTCCCTGAGCTGCCCTGTACAATAGAGGCTAGAAAATTAAGATCTTGAATTTTTGGTCTGAGTTCTGCTCAGAGATGTTATGGGAAGTCCCAAAGAAATCTTCCCTTCTCAAAGGGAACCTCATTAAGAGAAAGCCCTTGATTCCTTCTTCATCCTTTATGCCTAGGACTCAGATATGATGATGCACTTGTTCAGCAGCTATATTGCAACCACAAAGATCAAAGCCACATGACAAGAATGAAGAAAAAGAATGATATATTGATGTTACAATGATGATATTGTGGAATTACAACATGACCCTAGGTTCCTTCTTGAGGACTTCTGTTGTATGAGAAAAAGAATTTCGTACTTATTTAAGCTGTTACATATGGTATTGTTTTCAATTGTTCATGGCTGCATCCAACAGCTGTACTGATACAACTTCCTTCCTTATTTGGTCCTTATGTATTTAATATATCTTGCCTTCTATCACACTACCTTGTGACTTTCCAAAGTAGAATTCCTCCAACTGCCCACCTCTTCTTAGACCTGAATTACTAGGCCTATCTAAAGAAATCATGCAAGCATGTATTCTTACCACTATAAACTTATCCTCAGCTTTAGTTGGTCAAACATCCAGAGCTGTACTCAATACTGGAGTAAGTTTTCCCCCTCTTCATCAAATCAATTTTATCACTCTTTTCATTCTTTGCAATGTGACTTTGCAAAGTCCCCTGACAAATTTCCTTTTATACTTTCTGCAGAGGCCATGAAAGAGGAACTCCCTGTTTCACTTTAATTTCTCATCTACTTTCTTTTCTGGAAACTTATCTTTGTCTATTACAACCATTATTTCTATCTTCCCAGCTCACTGGAGAAGTATTCCTTCTTTTAACCAAGCCATTTTCCTCTTTCTTTGCCTTATTGGTCCTCTCCTTCCACTTGCTCTGGGATCACTCTGCATAAGTCATTCTCCTTTCTTTTGTCTTTTTAACCACTCTGTTTTTGTTGGTTCTGTCTCCTAAGTTCATGAAGGTACTCATATCTCTACCATTTTAAGATAACACCCTTTATCCATATCTTTCAGTTTATTTCCCTCTGTCTTTCCACATTACATTTATAGTCTATCTCCATAAATTGGTAGACTGTTCTGTCCTTATATTCTCCAAATTCTCTGCAGTTGTGGTTCTGAACCCACTATCTCATTGAAATTACTCTGATTAAGATAAGCAGAAACCTTCTCATAACATAATTCAGTGTATTATTTTCTTTCTCTGGAATTCCACACCATGTAATCAGCCTCTCCTTGGAGTTCTATGTATTAGCCATCTATTACTGCAGAAGAGAATACCCCAAAACTCAGTGACTTAAAGCAACAGTCATTGATGATTTTAAGTCTACAGGTCAAGTTGAATTTGGCTGAACAAATTCAGGGGTGGCTAATCCTTTTGCTGTGACCAGTGAGCTACTCAGGCCAATACCCCTCATGACAGAGATGCAAGAGGATAGGCTCAATTGTACAATCTGATTTTCTAATCTGTGTCACATCTGCTAACATTCCATTGGCTAAAGTATGTCATGTGATCAAGCCTAGAGTCACAATAGGAAGACACTGAAAATGTACATAGTAATAGGAGTAAATACAAAGAAAGGTGAAAAGTTAAAGTCATTAATGCAAATTGTCTATTCTATCACTTTGTTTTTTTGGCTCTGTGTATGTTTGTGATTTCACTTCTATAATTGCTTTCTCTGTCATTGGGGGGCCTCTTATACTGCCCATCCTTTGGATGTCTTTCCTAGTATTTCAACCTCTGTGCTTTCTTTTCCCCCTCACTCTGCATACTCCCTCTCCCATCCCTGTAGTGATTTAACTATCCTCCATATATACTCTTAATTTTATATCTCCACATATATCCTTTCTCTAGTTAAGTGGAAACATTTATAAATTTTCTTCATGCCTCCATGTGCTTTTCGGTATGCTGTTATTTCTTCCTGGCAGTTTCAACTTTCTTAGCCTAGTTAATGTCTACCTTTTTTTTTTTTTGAGAATCGGTTCAGGTATTCCTTTTCTGCCTTATCCCTCAAAGTCCAGGCTAGTGTTAGAACATAGCAGGTCATCAACAAACACTTATTGAAATAGTTATTTAAAAATAATATATGTTTAGCCCTGGCTGGTGTGGTTCAATAGATTGAGTGCTGGCCTACAAACCAAAGTGTCACCAGTTTGATTCCCACTCAGGGCACATGCCTGGATTGCTATTAGCCACTGGAGGCTTAGAGACAGGTGAAAAAAAAAAAGACAAAATAAACAAGCCCACATGCCCTGGGTGGTATAGTTCAGTGGATTGAGCACCAGCCTGTGAACCAAAGGGTCGCAGGTTTGATTCCCAGTCAGGGCACATGCCTGGATTGCAGGCCAGGTCCCTGATAGGGGGTGCATGAGAGTCAACCACACATTGATGTTTCTCTCCCTCTCTTTTTCCTTACCTTCCCTTCCCTAAAAATAAATAAAAAATATTTTAAAAATAATATGTATTTAATTTTATTCTAAAATTTAAGAAAAAATGATATAGTCTAATAGGCAAAAACATAACACCTAAATTTGTTTTAGACTACCTTAGGTAAAAGATGACACAAAACCTCATATTATGTGCTGTTTTTCCTTCTACTCCTCTTCAAGAGTGATTCACAATGTGATACGCAATAGTTTAGGAGTGAATGATTCATTTTATTTGGACCTAGAATACAACCTTTTCTTTAAAAATTTTATTTATTTATTTTTAGACAAAGGAGAAGGGAAGGAGAAAGAGAGGGAGAGAAACATCAGTGTGGGGTTGCCTCTCATGTGCCCCCTACTGGGGACCTGGCCTACAACCCAGGCATGTGCCCTGACTGGGAATCGAACAGGTGACCCTTTGGTTTGCAGGCTAGCACTTGGTCCATTGAGTCACACTAGCCAGGGCTCAAATATAACCTTTAAATGATGAACCTTAAATATTATCTTGTTTCATTACTGGATGACATAGTGTTTTCTGGAGTTGACCTTTTGTACCTTCACTTTAATTTCATATGTAAATGGCTGAATGCTTTTCTTTGGGGGAAAACACCCTAAGTTCAACCATGTCATTGGTATCTAATATGAACATATATTATGCAATCCTGTGATAAACAGAATAAATAAATGTAAGTCTATCAAAACACTTTCTTATACACTTCTTCTCAAGTTGAGTTCTATTATTTAACTTTCTGATAAATAATTCACTGGAAAATTTACACATTAGCAGTACCTGGGTAGCACAGCACAATATGATTGCTATAAACTTGACAACTGGTCAAGGACATGAACTGTCTTGAGTTAGAAGTGTACAAGCAACTATAGATAAGTATTTCAATAGCATCACATATTTGTTGATAAAAGACTATCTATCAGTATAGACTATCATAGGGAACATCGAAAGTAACAAAATTATTGAAACTGAAACATAAAACACTCTGGATTCCATAATACCACTTTGCCTCACCTCTTTCATCTCTCATTCATTCATTAAAACTCCCCAAATTTTTTATCAAACCAGGTATTAATCTCTTCTTAGGAAACACAATGAGGAGCAGGATAGACTAGTTTCCTGCCTTCATGGGGTTTATACTTGAGTGAGAGATGCAAGACAACCAGGTTGGTAGTTACAATAAACCCTAAAAGGAGTGGAATTAAAAACAAAGGAGAAAGCAGAAAAATGCCTTTCCATAGTCTGTGAGTAAGAAAGAATCAATATCAAAGAACCAATGGAGGGATTATTACTTTTTTTTATGAAAAGCAAAGAATGGCTGGCATCACAAGGGTGTGCTTATGTTATGTGGCAAGAAGTTAAAGGAGAGCTTCTGATCAAGATGGAGATATGTGTAAACACAGCTCACCTTCTCACACACCACTACAAAAAAATATCACCCAGAATCACGAGAAAATTGAACTGTATGGAAGTATGACAGCCAAGGGATTAAAGAAGTCACATTCACCCAGATGGGTAGGAGGGATGGAGATGTAGAGACACAGAACAGGTGGTCCCACCCCACATGTGGTGGATAAAAATCAGGAGGGATAATTCTTGAGCAAGGGATCCCAACCCCACACCAGACCACCCAGCCCAGGGTCCCTCTGCAGGAAGATAATTCCCCATAACTTCTGGCTATAAGAACCAGTGCAGGTTGGGACAGAGGAAGAAACTGTGGAATTATCAGGAGTCTCCTTTTAAAGGACCCACAATGGTCTTATGACTTATGAAGACTCACTCCCTCTGGGCTTCAGCACTGGGGCAGCACGTGGAAGGGCACTGAAGTATCTGGAATCAAGGTGAGTATCAGGGGACAGCTTCTTCCTAGATGAATCTCCAGAGGCCAGGTAGTGGCACTGTCCCTACACCACAGAGAGCCACAGAGCACGACACTATATCAGAGACTCCATCAACCTGGTTCCCACAGGTTACCCCACCCTGGCAATTACCTAAGGCTCCACCCTATTCAAATTACCAGTGTGCTTTTCTACAATAAGCCACACTACTAAGACAGTGAGTCAAAGCACCTCTACCTAATGCACAGAAACAAACACAGGGAGGCTGCCAAAATGAGGAGATAAAGAAATATGGCCAAAATGAAAGAACAGAACAAAACTCCAGAAAAAGAATTACATAAAATGGAGATAAGTAGATGCAGATTTCAAAACACTGGATATAAGGATACTCAAGGAACTCAGTGGGTACTTCAACAGCATAAAAAAGAACCAGGCAGAAATTAAGGTTACACTAAGAGAAAAAAAGAAAAATTTATAGGGAATCAACAGTGGAGTGGATGAAGCTGAGAATCAAATCAATGATTTGGAACATAAAGAAGAAAAAATGTTCAATCAGAACAGCAAAAAGAAAAAAGAATCCAAAAAAGCAAGATAGGTTATGGAGCCTCTGGGACAACTTCAAACATACCAACATTGGAATCATAGAGGTGCCAAAAGGAGAAGAGAAAGAGCAAGAAATTAAAAACTTATTAAAAAATAATGAAAAAAAACTTCCCTAACTTGGTAAAGAAAATACACGTATAAGTCTAGGAAGCACACAGAGTCCCAAACAAGATAGACCCAAAGAGGACCACATCAAGAGACATCATAATTAAAATGAAAAACGTTAAGGATAAAGAAAGAACTTAAAAGCAGCAAGAGAAAAGCAGATAGTCACCTACAAAGGAGTTCCCATAAGACTGTCAGCTGATTTCTCAAAAAAAAAAACAACTTTGTAGGCTAGAAGCAGCTGGCAAGAAGTATCCAAAATGATGAAAAGCAAGGACCTACAACCTAGATTACTCTATCCAGCAAAGCAATCATTTAGCATCAAAGGGTAGATAAAGTGCTTTCCAGCCAAGGTAAAGGTAAAGTAATTCATCACCACCAAACCATTATTATATGAAATGTTAAAGGAACTTATTTAAGAAAAAGAAGATCAAAACTATGAACATTTTAAATGGGAATAAATTCACAACTATCAGTAATTGAATCTAAAAAAAATAAACTGAGCAAACAAGCAGAACAGAAACAGAACCATAGATGTGGAGATCATTTGGAGGGTTATCCATTGGGAGAGGGAAGGGAGAGAATGGGAAAAGTTGCAGGGATTAAGAAGTACAAACTGGTACATACAGATAGACAGGGGGATGATAAGAATAGTATAGGAAGTAGAGTAGTCAAAGAACATATATGTATGATCCATGGACATGAAGTAATGGGGGATTATTGGAGGGAATGGGGGTGCTGGGTGGAGGAAGGCAAAGGGGAAAAATTTGGACAACTGTAATAGCATAATCAATAAAATATCTTTTTTTAAAAAGTTAAAGGAGGCTTCAAATAATATTCAGTTTTGTGGTGAAGTGAGAAGCAATATGCTAATAGTGACAAGAATATTTTGGAGTCAGAGAGTTGGAGACTGGCAAAATGTTCTTAATGGCTTTGTTGGAGAACCAGAGCCAAGCAGACCAGAAAATTATCAGAGCCTTCCCCTGCTGCTCTGAAAATGCTATTGTGGAAGATCACAATGTTGCAGAGGCCGTAGTTTGTCCATTAACCAACTTTAACTTTCATCAGGGATTTGGGTATAGAAAAGGCAGATGAGTTGGACGCATTCAAGTTTTTAGCTGTGTTAAACTTTTAGCCAACAAGGAATCAAAGAAAATCATAGCCCTCTATACTTTATTATGATTCTTAAAAGAAATACTCAAAAACCAAAATGACTCCAAGCAAGCAAAATATAACACAAGACATTGAAATTGAGAACAGACTAACAGTGACCAGAGGGGAAAGGGGAGGGGACAATGGGGGAAAAGCATGAAGGGTTTACAGGAACAATCATAAAGGACACATGGATAATAACAAGGGCGTGGAAACAGGGGGGAGGACTGGGGTGGTGGGTAGGGGTGCAGGGAAAAGGCAGAAAACTTCCCTTGAACAACAATTTAAAAATGTTTTAAAAAATGACTCCAGAAGAGAATCTAGTGAAAAGCCCCCAATGAGGCCTTCTTCACATCTGAAAAAATTCCTGCCACACTAACCTGACACCCTTGCTACAATGACTGGTAATCTCCAGGCTCTGAACGCCAAACCCATGAAACATTAAATAAGGGTGAAACAGAGATAAGACTCTGTGGGCAGAAAACCCTTTATAAATAGCTTATTGTCTTTCATGTCTTTGTCTGGGAAGAGACAATTGAGCCTTGGACATTTCAATAAGTGCTGATTCCTAGTTTTTACACCTTGTAATAAAAGAGTAAGAAATATGTTTAATACTGTTGCTTCAGCACATTGTTTAATATTGGTATCATCCATGTCTTTAATTAAGGAAGATAGAATATAGTGATGATTGTTATTAATGAGAAGTCTATCCACAATTCTTTTTTTTTAAAGATTTTATTTATTTTTAGAGAGGGAAGAGAGGGAGGGAGGGAGGGAGGGAGAGAGAGAGAGAGAGAGAGACATCAATGTATGGTTGCTGGGGGTTATGGCCTGCAACCCAGGAATGTAACCTGGCTGGGAATCGAACCTGGGACACTTATCCACAATTCTTTATTGTCAAAAGATCTCAATCTACATATGTTTATATTTGATTATGCATTTGAAAACCAGGTCTGCGTCATATATTGAGTAAACATACATGATTAGTGCTGGCGGTTAGCAAATGCTTTCTTATGTGGAAACCATGACACAAAGGCTCATTTTGTTCACATTCAGTGTTATTTTCTCTCTGTAAAAAAGTTGTTTTGTTTTAAAATTAACCACTTTAAAGGTTCTCATCTGGCCTGTGAATAAATACTTATAATGTGCTTTGACTATGAAGAGGGTCATTAGCATATAAACTTGGACAATGAATGCTTTCCTCTGATAGATAAGGCTGCACATTTTTGATGAGCAAAACGGCTAAACTTAATGAAGTGTTTCATGCTTGTAAATACCTTACTGCAGTCCTTTAAAACCATCAGGGAATGTCCTCCATGAGACATGGTTCAGAAGAATTAAGAGACTTAATGTGTCTTCCCGCACTCATTCTTCCCCTGAATCAGTACAGATCTGATTCATACATTTATTATTTAAGCAGTTCATAGTTCCCTTCAGTGCAATAAAGCTCTATAATAGACAACAGGGTCAGATTACAGATCCTGAATCAAAAGGTCAGCATTTCTTTCCACTAAAGGGCAGACACTAAATTAGAAACAGGTTTTTTTTTTTACTCTGATGGAAGGAAATGAAATACAGGACTACCCCAGAGATATTGTGAGTTCAGTTCCAGACTTTTTTGTTGGTGGAAGGTCTTGCCTTCAATTTGTAAAAAACAGATCATTGGTGAAGTGCAATAAAGCAAAGATAAAATGAGGTGTGCCTGTATTCTGAGTCTTGAGATTTGTTTCAAGTTTGTAATTTGTAGATAAGATGGAACAGGGATTGCCCATAACACCAGTAGAATTTTTAGTTACATAAATAGTTCCAAAACTACAATTTTTTTAAACAAGAATTCTTTTTTAAAGATTGTATTTATTTATTTTTAGAGAGGGAAGGGAGAGAGAAAAGGAGAGAGAAACATCAATGTGCAGTTACTGGGGGCCGTGGCCTGCAACCCAGGCATGTGCCCTGACTGGGAATCAAACCTGTGATGCTTTGGTTTGCAGCCCGCGCTCAATCCACTGAGCTATGCCAGCCAGGCCAAAACTACAATTTTTGCGGAAAATGGCGGAGCAGGAGGGACCAAAACACACAAAATATTCAAAACTTAGGCAAAAATATTCTCATTGTTGTGATTATGTGAAGAAGCAGACCATATAAGAGACATAAATGTCATTTCACCTTCTTAGTTACATGAACAAGTACAGGAAAAAGAAGAAAGGGTATCAGATAGATATGCCATAGAATCTACGAGTGTGGAGGAAAAGGATCAATCCATCTAGAATTCCTTTTCTCTTCTGGTGCTGCTTACTTCTCCCTAATTAATGTGTTAATTGTTTTCACTTATACCTCCAGACCATCCTTTATATCACAAACCTGGGGAAATACATAAGTCAGAATATAGAATTTGATTTTTAAAAATCCATTAGCTGTTATTCTAAAATTCTCTTAGCTGTGACACCAGTAAAAGCTTTCTGTACTCCTAGTAACCCACCCCTCCTCTGGCTTCGATGCCCACAATAGGATCTGAAAGAGGGACCAAGAAGGAGAGGATCCTCCTTGCTCCTTAGATCTTAGCCTCAAAAATATTTTATTTTGAATCATCAAACTTTCTGATCCTTACTCTTTTTCTTCTTATCTCACATCTAAAACCCTTGCTACAGTAATTTTCTGACATCATTTAGACCTCAAATGCAAGAACCCTATTGCTTTTTCACTGTTCATCAGTATTTACCTCCTTTAGGATCCATGATCTACTTACACAATCCCTTCCCTGAAAATGCCTTCAAATCCCATGATCTTCTCTTCCTCAGTTAAAATCACCTGGGAAAATCCCACACCCAGTTAATCCTACTCTCCTGCATGCGATTCCAAGAGCTGAATGTGGCTGGAGCCCAGTGCCTTTATAATTGGTTTCACTTTGAAATTACAACCACAAAGCCCAGTTGAGCTGCCTGTAGTCTTACCATAAAGGGTAGGCAAAAGAACGTTTACAGCTCAGTCGCTCTGTTCCTTGGGATAGTTGTCTATCTGGCCCTTTTCCTTAATTTCTAGGACTCGAATTCACTGCCATGTCCTCTGAAGAAGGGAAGCTCTTTGTTGGAGGGCTCAACTTCAATACTGATGAGCAAACTCTGGAAGATCACTTCAGCAGCTTCAGAGCAATTTCTGAATCGTCATCAATTACTGGTCATTGTCAAGGACTCAGAGACTCAGTGATCCTGGGGTTTTGGCTTTACTACATTCACCAGTCCAGAGCATGCCTCAGATGCCATTAGAGTCATGAATGGAGAGTCTCTGGATGATCACCAGATCCATGTGAACCATGCAGGCAAATCAGCCTGTGGAACCAGAGTGTGTCCTTTTGGGGCCCGTGGGCATGGTCGCAGCTACTCTAGAGGTGGTGAGGACCAGGGCTATGGGAGTGGCTGGTATGAGAGTCAATTTGGAAGATATGGATATGGATATGGAAGGTTCAGAGACTATGGTGACAACCAAGGTGGTTATGATCACTACTCAGGAGGAAATTACAGAGACATTTATGACAACTGAGGTGAGGCATGCACACTTTATGTAGATACACAAGGAATAAAACTTCTGATCCAGGACCATTGTATTTATAAAGAGTTTTGGAGCTGCACTGAAACATCTGTTTCTGAATTGAGCTCCCAAGGTAGCTTGTTAAAAACCTTTTAGAAAGTTCCATGTGTTTTTATTTTTATTTTTTCACCCTTTAAAGACAAATTCTGGGGTATTTAGTTTGGGGTCTCATGATTGGTTCTGAAAAAAAGAAAAGTTTGACCAGACTTTTTTCCCAGAAATAATGTACATCTAGGAACATTTTAAAAACTTACGCAGTGTTTACCATGGTTAGGAAGCAATTTTCAAATATAACTACAAGCAATTAAGAACATGATTACTTAGAGGTGGTGTTTTTTATTGAAGATCACTGCCCTGATATAGAGACATTTCTTAAATACTTGTGAATGACATATATTTTTAATACCGAAAACAATATTCTGTTGTGTTTTCATGTGACATTTAGGATGTCCTTCATGGAGCTGATTGAAAAGATGAAACCTGGAAAACAAACAAACAAACAACAAAAAAACAAAAAGTAGGTTTATGATTGTTTGTATAGAAAAATATATAATACAAGAATAAATAATAATACAGGAGTAAACTCTGTCTTGTGTAGTTACAATTTTAAACCTACTTTTTCCCTTCTCTTATTTTCCTTATTAATTCCTTTCCTCACTCTGAGAAGACACATTGATACCTTTCAGGTAATTTCCAATTTCTAATCTAACTTTCAAGTTTTCATCTAACTTGTTTACATCATTCAAATGATTGCTTAAACATTTCTGCTGAGGAGCTTTCTCTCATTACCTCATCTAAAATAGACTCTCTCCAGCCACATTTTGCTTAAGTCATCTTTGCAACACTTAAAATTACCCGATGTCACATACGCACATGTGCGTATACATACACATATACACACAAATATATAGTATTTGCATATTGGCTGCTTTCTCCCACTAGACTGTAAGCTCCACAGAGACAAGGAATTTTTCCTGTTCACGCTCATTTAACATAATATCGACATTTTGTGCAAAATATTTTTGGGGAGGCTGTTGTGTGCATTGCAGAATGTTTAGCAGCCTCTGTGGCTTTTACTCATTTATATGCACCCACTTTTAGTTATGGCCATCAAAAGCATCTCCAGACATTGCCAAATGTCCCCAAGGGCTAGGAGGGGGCAAAATCACTCCTGATTGAGAACCACTGCTCTAACAGAATGTCTGGCACATAGTGTGTGCTAAGTAAACATTTGTTGACTAAATGAAGGAATGACCAAACCATAGGTCACCAAAGAAAGCCCAAGAAGTAATACGATGTTTTGTTCAAACTTCCAGCAGAAATATATTTAAATCTTACCAAAAAACTGCACTTACCTTGTTTTAATCATATCTAGGGAGGGGGGAAGATTTTGCACCAAGGGCTCTTATCCATGACTGCATGTTATAATCACATGGAGGAAGCTTTTTGAAAACTACTGATGCTGGGTCCCTCTCCAGAATAATTAAATCAGAATCTCAAGGGACACCATCCAGCATAGATTTATTTTATTACCATAACACTGGTTAATAACATTGTATAATTTTAGGCATAAAACATTATAATTTGATATCTGTATACACACCACACATGGGAACCAAAACCACAATGAGATAGCATACTTTTAAAAAAAAAACCCAAAAAACCTCCTCCTGTGATTCTGATTTGCAGTGAGGGTTCAAATCCTGTTCTTTTCAATTCTTGAGAGTCTAATGTCATGGCATACCAATTCTCATGGATAAGACATTTCTCCTCACACATCTATGTTAGTGATCAGTGCCTTCAAAATGGAAGAAAGCATACCTCAGCATAGTAACTTCCCATACCATTTATATCTTCTATTTATATCTTCTGCCCCATTGTTAATCCATGTTCATCCCAAGTAAAGCAATTTAAAAAGTAGCACTTTAATATTGATAATTAGTTCTGGTAATTAGAAAAAATGTATTATCTTGTAATTTTCTTTTGTAAGAATGGCTTGATTTATGGAAGAAAACTCATCGTGTCATACTGGGACTAGATATTACAAAGGCCTTGAAATAGTACATTGTGAAAGTCTTGACTATGTGTGGCTTTACATACCAGAAACAAAAGGATTATACAGGGTGGGGAAAATGTAGGTTTATAGTTTTTAGTATGTGAAACAGAGTTTATTCTTGTATCATTTTATTAATTATTGTATTATCATCCATATGAACAACTGTAAACCTATCTTTGCCCCACCCTTATACAAGCAGATGCCCAAAACAGAACTTACAGGGAGGCAATGTTGGAATTACAAATTGGAGAGTACCATCAGTATTTACATAAGATGATGGTCTACTATTGAGAACATTAGTAACTGTAATTGGAAGTGTATTATTCGAATACACTAGTCCCCCCTTTTCTATGGGGAATGTATTCCAAGGCCCTCAGTGGATTCCTGAAACCATGGATAGTAACAAACCTTTTTATAAATTAGGCACAGTAAGAGATTAACAATAAACTAATAATAAAATAGAACAATTATAACAATGTACTATGACAAAAGTTACATGAATGTGGTCTCTCTCTCTCTCTGTCTCTCTCTCTCACACACACACATACATACACACCACATAACCAAGATGACTACTAAGTCAGGTAGCTGGACAAAGGGTTGATTTACTTCCTGGGCAGGATGGAGTAAATCAGCTCAAGATTTGATCATGCTATTCAGAAAAACACACAATTTAAAATTTGTTGCTTATTTCTGGAATTTTCAGCTTAATATTTTTGGACCATGGTTGACCACAAGTAGATGAAACCTCAGAAAGTGAAAACATGGATAAGGGGGGGTTATTATATACAAAGTTTTTCATTCCCAAAGTGGTATATTGTAACTTGAATATTGAACTCTGGTTCTCATCAATGAATAGTTCTGAAGTGAAATAAATATTTTCTAATTCTGGGAAAGGTTTCTTATGGAAGTATGTGTTTATCTATGATTTGAAATTGAAGGACTGTTAGCTACATAACAAATAGGCATATTATCTATCACCATATTGCAATCATTGTTCATGGAAATAATGCTAATTAAATTCCCCATGCAAGATAACCTAGTTCCTATAATGTTCCATTTGTACTTCAAAAGAATATGTACTCTGCAGCTGTTATGTTCAGATTTCTACAGATGTCAATTAGATAAAAATGTGTTCATAATGTTGTTCAAATATCGTATATCCTTTCTGATGTATGTTTTTTCCAGCTTCTTATATCACCTATTGTGAGAGTGGTATTAATTTCTCACATACAGTTATGAATTTATCTATTTCACCTTTTAATTCTATTAATTTTCACTTTTCCAATTTTGAGACGATTTGTTAAACTGCATTCAAATATAAAATTATTGTGTCTGCCTCATGAATTGACTCTTTTTTCATTATGAAATGTCCCCTTTCTTCTAGTAACGCTTTTTTGCCTTAGAGCCTACTTTATCTGGTGTCAATGTATATATGCTAGCTTTGGATAATGTTGAATGCTATATATATATATTTTTTTTTACTTTCTGTATCTCTGACAATTTCTATGTGTTTCTTGTAAACAGCACACAAGTGGCTTATATTTTGTTCTGTCTGTGGTCTTTCAAATGCAGCATATGACCTACTTATATTTACCATAATTATATGTTTGGGTTAAAAATATATCATCTTACTATTTCATACCTATTTTTATCATTTATACTGTTATTTTTTCTCTTTTTACTTGCCTCTTTTTGAGTTGACTATTTTTATTATTTTACTTCCCCACTCAATTACTTCGGTAGCTATACATTTTTTAAACTTTTCTGTTATTGCTTACCATATACAAAATGCATCTTGACATACCATAATATAACTTCATACTTTTAACCCACTTCCTTGACAATGAAAGGACCTTTAAACACCATCTCAATTTATCTTCCTCTCAACTTATACTGTTATCTTGTATTTTAATTTGATATATATATTAAATTTCATAAGACATTGTCAACATTGTTTTATAGAGTTGATAATCATTAAATTGATCCACAAATTTACTCCTTTAATTACTTTCATGTTCTTCTATATTGCCAAAATTCATATCTAGAATTATTTGCCTTTTGCCAAAAGAATAGATTTTTGTATTTTTTGAAGTGTACTTCTGCTCATGACTAATTTTCTCAGTTGTTTACTTTAAATTTTTATTTCATCTTCATTTTTGAAGGTTATGTTTGCTGGGTATACATTCTAAGTTCACAGAACTTTCCTTCAGTATTTTGAAGGTATCAAAATACATTGTCTGAAGACAAATAATTTGTTTTTGGATTTCTGCTGTTTCTGTGTGGAGTCAGATGTCAGTCTTCTTGTTTGATTTTTGAAGGTAATTTGTCTTCTTTGGGGGATTCTACATTATAATTCTTCTCTTTCTTTTGATTTTCAGCCATTTTACTTTGATGTGCCAAAATAAGATTTTTATTTTATTCTTTATGCTTAGGAAATCTTAGAGATTCTTGAATCTGTACCTTGAGATCTGTGCAAGGTGTCCTCCCCCTCTCCACATCCATGCTCCACCTCACTCTCTAGCTTGGGAAGCTGACCCCAGGATTGGATTACAAAATCTCCAATGTCCTCTGGTTTCCAGTTGGGTTTAGCTAGTGAGGAACATCAGTAGGAGAGAGAAGAGGTCAGGGTGAATATTTCTCTGGTTTCTTTTGTGGAAGGCACCTTGTGTTTGATGTATCCCTCCACAAAAGGTCACAGTTTCTTCAAAAGTGGCCTTCTCTACATAATTGTTTAAGCTCCATTTCCTCTCAAACTTCTGGGCCTAGAAGTGGTGACAACTCCTGTGTTGCTCGCCCAGTTTCTTGTGATATCATTTGCCATTCACCTGTCCACATCTTTGTAATTAGTCCCTTTGTAAATAAGCCTCCTTTGATTTATGCCAATTTGAATGTGCAATCTGCTTATCTGGGCAACTGGACTGATATAGTAACTAGTGCCAGATGTAGCCTGTGATATTTAATTTTATGTCAACTTGACTAGGCCATGGTGCCTTGATATTTGACCAAACATTATTTTGAATGTTTCTCTGAGGGTATTTTTGGATGCAATGTACATTTAAATCAGTGCACTTTGAGTAAATCAGGCTGCCTCCATAATGTAGGTGGGGGTAATCGAATCAGTTGAAAGCCTGACTAGAACCAAAGGCTGATCTCCCTCAAGCCAAAGGGAATTCTCCAGCAGATGGCCTGCTGACTTCATCTGCAGCATGGGCTCTTCCTGGGTCTACAGTAAACTGCCTTTGGACTTATACTGCATCTCTTTCCCATGTCTTCAGCCTTCTCGTCTTCCTCATTAGATCTTGGGCTCACTAAGCCTCCACAATTGTGTGAGCCAATTCTTTAAAATAAAACTCTTTCTCACTATATATATGTACTCTCCCTATTGGTTCTGTTTATTTGAAGAATCCTCACTAATACAGGGTATTAAGTAAACTCTCAGAAAGTAGATCCTGAAATGCAACTCTGGGGCCCAGTTTTTCATATACTCAAGAGACATAATAATAATCTTCTCGCTGAGAAGCAATGGGGCATGAGTAATTCCTGGCATGAAGTAACATCATGATTCCTCACATATCACCAGAGGATGAAATGCAGGTGGAAGGCAAGGCATTGGAGATCAAGTGGCTATAGCAATTGGTCTCAATGGTAATGAAAGGGTCAACAGAGATTGTAGAGTCACCTAGCATTTTATAATAACTTTAGAAAGCACAGATAGAGAAAAATATAAATTAAGAGCTGTGAATAAAAATTAAGAACATGTGTTAAAAATTAGAAGGCCTCCATGGTGGGTTTGAAGGAATCCTTTATTTCCTATAATTGTACAACATTACATTAATCCATTGCATTGGTGACATTACATTAGCAATCACAAGGTCCTTATACATTTAATAAGTGAGCAGTTTAAAATGTGTTCCTTGACATTTAGAGGTGACTTATCAGGTCACCTCTAAATGTATCATTCTATTGTAAGAACAAGTTGTTCATAGAACCAATAGTATCAATGATACTATTGTATCATTCTAATGTAAGAACAAGTTGTTCATAGAACCACTTGAAACCAAAAACATTAGCCATGATCAGTGTCCTTCAATAGAAAATGATGGATTTAAAAGTGAGAGAGGATCAAGTAACATAAAATAGCTATAATAGTTCCTGCCTCTGTATCTGGTCAAGAGGATGAATGTTGAGGCACAAAAGAAATATATTGTATCAAGTTCTTGAACTATTCCTTATGTATATTCTACACCCACCTCTGCAACACATACCATTGTAAATAAATCCTTAATGAACTATTACATTTTTAGGGTTCTACATGCTTCCTGTAGAGACCATGATCAATAAAATTCTTTCATTATTTTTGGAAAGTCTTCAGCTATTATTTCATCAGAAATTGCTCCTGTCCATTCTCTCTCATCTCCTCCTGGAACTCAAATTATGTGCATTAGACATTCTCAAGGTATTCATTTTTCCTCTATGCTTTCTCACACATTTTACTATGACCTATTTTAAACTTTTCTAATTAAACCTTCAGCTTTG
This sequence comes from Phyllostomus discolor, assembly GCF_004126475.2. Classification (NCBI taxonomy): domain Eukaryota; kingdom Metazoa; phylum Chordata; class Mammalia; order Chiroptera; family Phyllostomidae; genus Phyllostomus; species Phyllostomus discolor. The sequence continues at coordinate 22,051,804 of NC_050198.1, read as the reverse complement.
TCTAAAATACTATAGAGCCAATTATTTAAGTTTTTAATTTTGGTTATTGTATTTTCCACATCTAAAAATTCCATTTGGATATTTTTTATAGCTTCGAGTTCTTTCCAGTTCTCAGCTTTGTGTCCTTGAATGCATTAAGCATAGTTCTTTAAAGTCTATTTATCATAATTCCACCAACTAGAATCCTAGTTGGGCTATTCTCATTGTCTGCATTTTATGGTAATGTTGTTTTGTCTTTTTATATGCTAGTTATATTTTACTGTGCATCCTATGGTGTATGTGAATAATTATATATCTAACCCGAGGCCTAGGATGATATATTCTTCCTCCAGAGAGACTTTATATTTGCTTATGGAAGTTGACTAGAAGCATTAGCAATGCCAGATCACCTTAAGTCACTTTCAAGGATTGAAGCAATTTAAAATTGAGTTTCAGTTCCTGCAAGATCTAGGTCTGTTGTTCCTGTACATTGGAGGGTGTGATCCTTTGAGTTTCAACACAATGTATGATTTTTACTGGAGACCTTTTCCTCAGTAGGCCATGAATCTGCATTTGCTTACAACTACATGAAAAGTTGTCCCAAATGCCCTGATCATGCTGTTAGGTCTCATTCTTTTCCAGGATTTTAGATCCAGAATTTCTCCCACATCGTTAAAACTCCAATTACTTTGAGCAAATTTGTATTACATTTTGTACAACCATCCTAAATGTCAATGAAAAACTTGGTTCTAATACAGAAGTTTTAAATATAATTTGAATGATTTGTAAAATGGGTGTAAATGTGTTATGAGTTACTCGTATGAAGAACACTTCTCAACAATAGAATCTATTAATATTTGTAGGAAAAATACATTAAAAACTCTCAAATGGGAGTTGTTTATAACTATTTAAGCATAAATCCAGATGTAAAATATTATGCTCAAGAAAGAAGAATTGAGAGCCTCATTAAAGCATTTGGAAGATTTTGCCTTGGCTGATATGGCTCAGTGGACTGTGTGCCAGCCTGTGAACCAAAGGGCTGCCAGTTGGATTCCCAGTTGGGGCACATGCCTGGGTTGTGGGCCAGGTCCCCAGTAGAGTGCTTGAGGGACAACCACACATTGATGTTTCTCTACCTCTCTATCTCCCTCCCTTCCTCTCTCTAAAAATGAATAAATAAAATCTTTTTTTAAGAAAACCTCTGGAAGACTTTATTTGGAAGTTTTTATAAATTCAATTTTAACATCTATTCTATTTTATTTTTACTTATAATTATATAGTCTGAAGAAGATATTTTTAACCAAAGATATGCCCAAAGCCCCTCTACTTTACCTCACTGTACCATGTAAATATTTTCATCTTTTGTATATGGACCACGGCATCAAAAAGGTGGGAAGGTCTATCTAACAACAATTGTTTCCCTTCCCCTTTTCCTTTGTAGCAGAACTCATTTTTCACTATAGAAGATGAAAATGCCAAACATATGTTTTCCCAATAGGTTTTGCCAAGGGAGAAATCAGGTGGCCCAATCTTGGCCAATGGAACCTGAGAAGATTCCTGGCTACTTGAAGGAAAGATATGATTTCCTATGAAAAACTGATCAACCCAAGTGAATGTTCATGTTCCTCATTGGATGTGATACCTTCATTCTTTTTGAACCTAGGACTGTTGTAGCCATGTATAAGCATGAGACTAAGCATTGCCAAGGAATGTAGGCAGTTTCTACAAGCTGAAAAAGGCAAGGGAATGGATTCTTCTCTAGAATCTCTGGGAGGATCACAGTCCTACAGACCCATTTTAGATTTCTGACCTCTATCACTGTGAAATAAGTTTGTACTTCTTTAAGCCATTAATTTTATGGTAATTTGTGATAGCAGAAATAGGAAAGTAATACAGTTGTTAAGAATTTGAGTGTTGCTATATCAGATTACTTGAGGTTAAATCCTTTCTCTACTACTCACTACGTATCTAACCTTGGGCAAATTACTTATATTTTCATCTTGAAAAATGGGATGACAGTAACAGAACCAAACCTGCTGGGTTGTTATAGATTTCAATGAGGAAATCTTTAGAATCATCTGGTAGTAATTTTTGAATAAACATAACCACTGTTCTGCTAAAAAGTATAATTTAATTCAGATATTTATACCTTATTTCCTATGAATCAAATTTTTCTTTTTACATAGTCATTGAGGAGGAGAGGTATAGGAACATCCACTTTAGGACTTATGCATATGGCATCTCATTTGACCCTTACAACCAACCATGAAATAGGTATAATTTTAAGATTTGTTATGAGAAAGCAGGCTGTGGGGAAGTTTTTTCCAAATAAATAGCTAGCATGTGGACAAATGAAAGCGACTTATTTACCACTGCATTAACTACACTTTTTTGTTGGATGGTGATGAACAACTATGTGCAAATAACCACAGCAATGGGTACTCAAACAATAATGCAGAATTTAGAGTCACTGACACCAGGTCACACCACCTGACCCACTCTGGCACAATTCTGTTGTTGTTGTTGTTGTTGTTGTTGTTTTTGTAATTGTTCAGTTACAGTTGCCCTGCCTTTTTTCCCCGTTGCTCTTCCCTGCAATTCTCAGTTCTTTAACACCCATCCCTTGTTTCCAGAAAGGTCAGAGGTCGGAAACAGCCACGAGAAGCCTCAGAACGCGGGAGCTGTGACGGTGCTGCCAAGAATGCGGCGGCGCTGCTGACACACAAAGGCGGGTGTTACGTAGGGACCTCCTTGGGACAAAAACCTGGGGCGTTGTGTCCCCGGAGCCCAGTGCGCTGCCGCGGAAAAGGACCCGCCCGTTGCTCCGCCCCCGGGAGAATCGGCGCCACAATGGAGGAGTACCAGCGCCACTGCGACGAGGTACCGCCCCTCGGCCGCCTGCTAGTTATTCTTGCCCCCCCCCAACCCCGCTCCTCTGTTCCTCTGCGTGGGGTCTCTGCCCCGGGGTCCCCTGGCGCCGGGCAGCCCCAGCAGTTGACGTGCAGCGTCCTCCGTCCTCCGAGCTTGGGTCTTCTCCTCCAGGCCAGGAATCCACCCGCCCGTCCCTATCCCTGTCCCCCTACCCTGAAACCCAGAGGGTGGGCTGAGAGTCTGGGGTGGCAGGGACGGCTGATAGCGATTGGGGGTCGGCGGTAGGGTTGCGGCCAAAGGGTAGAAGGCCTGACTCGGGATGCGTGGGGTAGGGATGGGGTGACGGCCACTGCCCTTCTGCACGCAGGCCTTGGAAACTGTTCTTCCCGAATGCTGCCTCTTTCCTTTAACGTCCCCAACATAGGTACCATAGCCCTACCCCTGTGAACAAGGCCCTAGTTGTAGAGCCCTTCCAGCTTCCTGACACTCTCTGGTGGGTGGGCTGAAAGGAAGTGCTTTATGCAATATGACCCCTTGCTTACTGACTCAGACGTCCTGAAACCTCACCAAAACACCATGATGTGGGTTGTTATCTTCCTGTTACTGATGGGGACTCTGACTTTCATGCTGACTTGCCCAAAGTTAAAACTGTCAGGAATGACAGTCACTCCATTTGAACCCAGGCCTCAGACCTCACAACTCTTCCTTCACATTAACCACTAGGAGGTTGAGGCCTATTGCATCCCAGCATATCCTGTGACAGGCCTGCAAAGGCAAAAGAGGCAAAGACATTTTCTGTCCAATGGTAACCACAGGTGAATGGAACAGTGAAAAAGGCACGTAGTGGAGAGGCAGCATAAAATATTATTGGACCTCTGGAAGGGGTTTCTTCTGGTCCATCCATCTTTAGGGTGTGGGCTTCTGTAGAAGCTAAAGCCACATTCAATTAGCTCTGTGACACAGTTAACACACATATTTACAGATCAGTGGCAAATTATTCTTATTTTAGAAATTCAACCACAAGTATTTCATCCTCAGGTATATCCCCCAAGTGCTAGTCTCCTGACTCCTAAGCGGGTTCTGTAGGGCATTACTTCCTACTTATATTTAAAAAGAGATAAAATTACATGTATCATCATGACCACCCTATACATCCTCATTTGGCGACCTTCCAGATCAAAGTGAAATGGACATCCTTTAATTTGTAGACAACTTTGGAAAATAGATGAGGAACTTACTTTAAGGCAAAATGAACATTTTAATAGGGTCAAGGTTTGTGAGTTGTTTTTGTAATATTGCTAAAAATTTAGGGTATTTTTATTTCTTTATTAGGAAATTTTGTGGTGTATTTGAGGTGAGAATTACATCTATATTCAAGGTCATACTTACTGTCAGAATTGTTTTTTGAATCAATTTTAAGTTGGATAGTGGGATTTGAAAAATGCTGATGTCACAAAGCACCTAAAAACCTTTCCATGGAAATGAATCATGTATTAACCTGAAGTATTTTGATGTAGATTTCAATCTTATTACATATGTAATAGGTGCTAGTAGAGAATAGCCTAGTTCTCTACTCAGGGACACACACTTGGATGTCATTAATAGGTGCTTTTAACTTGGGACTCTATCACGTCACTCCAAAGGTAAGACTAAGTTGACAGACATGTTATATAGTATTAAAGGTCATTACTTTAGAATGAACAAGTATTTCCATGATCTTTAATTCAGGAAAGCCACATTTTTGCCTAGCATAAGTGAATAACAGCATTGAAGTAATCTACTAGATTACTAGCAGATACTAGCATTCTGTTCTCATGCACCACCTCGTTTTCACTTCACTTCAGCCATCTCCTATATACCTGATGACACATGTTTATGCCCACCTCCTGCTGTTACCTGTGTACTACACTGCAATGATTCTTAGTCTAGGGTGTTCATCACAATCATCAGTAAGACACTTAAAAAAATTTAGTTGCTCCGGTTCTGCCCCAGACCAAAGTAATTAAAATCTCTGGGAAGGTAGCTAGGGAAAGCATTATGTCATGTTAAGCGTTCAAAGTATGATTAGCAACTTTAGTACACTGGATGCCCCTTGTCACTATGGTTTCCTGTCACTAACAGGTCAGCCTAGTGGATTCTGTTTACCACCAATAAAAGGAAGGCTTTGCTAAAAGCAGCCTTATGGTATGTTTTCCCCCTTTAGGTTGGCTTCAATGCAGAGGAAGCCCACAATATTGTTAAAGAGGTAAGTTACACAACTTGTTTGTTTTGAAGGCTGCTGCATTGATTGCAATTTTAAGAAGATGTGTTTTGACTTTCAGTGCAAAGTTAGAGACTTTAGTATTAAAACAACATTTTTAATACTTGTTTGCTAACACTTTATAGGGGTGCTTCTATGTTTTGTTTTATGCTGCCAGGCACCCTGGGCTTACTCTGAAAATGATGTTTAAGTATGAGTCTAGAAAATTAGTTTGCTGTTTTCTAAAATTAATGTTCTGTCTTCAGAACAAAATAATTTTTATCCTAGTAAGCCAAATATTATTTTAAATACTAATATTACAGATCTATAATCTACATATAGATAATATATAATCTATATATAGTCCCTATATTGTGAGATTATATATAGATAACATATATATAAATTTATACATTTATATGTGTCCTATAAGAAATAAGAGACTGTAGAAATATCTGCCTTTGGTCATTATATGTTTTTATAGACCACTAGAATTGGAAAAAATATCACAACATCTTTTAGACACTGGTATAATGGTAAATCAAAATCTTAAGAGTAACATTTCAAACATCAAATCTGGCCCTCCTGTTAAGCAAATAGACAAGTAGTTCTCTTTGGAAATCAATTCTGGTAGAGGAATTAAGTCCAGTGGCATCTGCACTATGGGTAAGGTATTTTTGAACACTTAATAGTCCTGAGCCATTTCTAACGGTGCCAAATCCTAGACAAAAATGAGCTGGCCCAGAAAGCAGGCTTGTTTTGTGGGTATGGCTGTTGGGGCCTGTATCCTAGCTGACCCTCCCTGCCTTCAGTCTAAGCACTGAGGACCTCATCAGCCTATCCTGAGTCAGCGCCTCACCTGCCTGACTGTTCTGGAGCATGAGTTCATTCAGAATTCAACCAGGAAGGGCCGTGTATAACCAGGATCAGCTTAAGGCCAAGACAGGCACCTGAAAATCCTGCCATATTTTTTAATCTATTTTTTATGTATATATTTTATTGATTATGCTATTACAGTTGTCCCATTTCCCCCTTCACTCTCCTCCCCCCTGTATACCCCCTCCCACCCACATTCCCCCCCCCTTTAGTTCATGTCCATGTGTCATTCTCATGAATTCTTTAGCTTTTACATTTCCCATACTATTCTTGCCCTCCCCTGTCTATTTTCTACCTACCATCTATGCTACTTATGCTCTGTACCTTTTCCCCCCTCTCCTCCTCCCGTTTCCCTGTTGCTATCCCTCCATGTGATCTCCATTTCTGTGGTTCTGTTCCTGTTCTGGTTGTTTGTTTAGTTTGCTTTTGTTTTAGGTGTGGTTGTTAATAACTTTGAGTTTGCTGTCTTTTTACTGTTCATGTTTTTATCTTCTTTTTCTTAGATAAGTCCCTTTAACATTTAATATAATAAGGGCTTGGTGAGGATGAACTCCTTTAACCTGACCTTATCTGAGAATCACTTTATCTGCCCTTTCATTCTAAATGAAAGTTTTTCTGGATAGAGCAATCTTGGATGTAGGTCCTTGCCTTTCATGACTTGGAATACTTCTTTCCAGCCTCTTCTTGCCTGTAAGGTCTGTTTTGAGAAATCAGCTGATAGTCTGATGGGTACTCCTTTGTAGGTGACTGTCCCCTTATCTTTTGCTGCTTCTAGAATTCTCTCTTTCATTTTAATCTTGGGTAATGTAATTATGATGTGCCTTGGTGTGTTCCTCCTTGGGTCCAACTTCTTTGGGACTCTCTGAGCTTCCTGGACTTCCTGGAAGTTTATTTTCTTTACCATATTGGGGAAGTTATCCCTTATTGTTTGTTCAAATAACTTTTGCACTTGTTGCTCTTCCTCTTCTCCTTCTGGTACCCCCATAATTCGGATGTTGGAACATTTCAAGATGTCCTGGAGCTTCCTAAGCCTCTCCTCATTTTGTTGAATTCTTCTTTTTTCATTCTTTTCTGATTGTATGTTTTTTTCTTCCTTCTGGTCCATTCCATTGATTTGAGACCCAGTTTTCTTGCCAACGCTATTGGTTCCCTGTGCATTTTTCTTCATTTCACTTAGTGTACCCTTCATATTTTCATTTAATTTGAAACCAAAATCAACCAATTCTGTGAGCATCCTGATCACCAGTGCTTTGAACTGTGCATCTGATAGGTTGACTATCTCTTAGTCACTTAAAAGTATTGGGTCTGGATCTTTGATTTATTCTTCCTTTTGAGCCATTTTTTTGTTTGTTTGTTTTTTTTGGGGGGGTCTGGTCACACCTGTTACGTATGGGGGTGGAGCCTTAGTTGTTCACTCAGGCAGAGCAACTCAGTTGCTGGGTTGTGACGCTGTATGTGGGGCGGGGTTAGAGAGGGAACAATGGCTCTTGCTCCATTCTCCGCTGGATTTCAGTCTCCTCTGATGCTTCTCACCAGCAAATTGGGCCCTTCTGGTGCTGGTTCCCATGTGGGTGGGCTTGTGTATGTTCTAGGACCCTGTGGGTCTCTCCAATGAACCCTCCTGTGAGGCTGGGAGTTTCTCCTGGCACCTCAAACTCCACAAGTGTTTCCAATCAGTGCTTTTAGGCTTTATTTCCTGGCACTGGGCTGGGCTGTGCAGTCTGTCTCACTGCCTGTTTTCACCTGGTTTATCTGCACATAAATGTGTGACTGCGGACAGCCAGCTGCCTCGTGTGCCTCTGTGGGTCTGCTCATTGCCTCCCCGCGCCCATGCCCAGAGTCTGCGTTCAGGGTCTGCTAGCCACCCCTGTACCCTGTGCACCTGGGTCTTCCAGCCACCACTTTTTCCTGCGGACCCCTCTCCGCTAGCCACTGACTTCACCCTTCTTACCCGTCTGGATGAATGGTTGTCAGGGCTTCCTCACAGTTCAATTTTCTATCTGTTCTGGTTGGGTTTTTTTCTACATTTTTATTGTCCTTAATTTTGGTTGTGCAAGGAGACACAGTGTATCCACCTACGCCTCCATCTTGGCCGGAAGTCCTGCTATATTTTAGTAGTTCAGGAATATGGATTAGAACTATATAGCTCAGGAATACTTAACTTTTAAAACAGAATGCAAATGTTTTCAATACCTTGACAGTACAAAAGCAAAATGAGGGCAACTGGGAGGTGGAAGAGAGCGTGGAGGTCATGAGAAGGGCAAGAATAATAACAACCTCATTTTCAAAGTGTCCATGCTGAATGGAACATGGAGAAAAGGATGCTGGGTTATATGAGGAGCCTTTTAAATAGACCTTCTTTACTCACATTTTGAGCTAAATGCAAAGACCAAAGAGTCACTAGAAAGAGAATATTAACTTTATTATTGGTTAAGACTGGGTTGGAGTTTGGAGCTTGTTTTGCTAACTCCCTATCTGTTCAGCTCAGACCTTGGAAGAGACATCCAAGGGAAAGACTGAGCAGAGAGAAATGCTTAGTCAGGCTGGTGCCTTTCATTGGTCTGAGTGGAGAGGGAAGGAGAAACCAAATAGTTAATTCCAAGGCATTTGGGAGATTGGCTCACTCAAATGAGAATGGTGGAAGAACGCTGATCACTCACCAATCAAGTAGCTCACTCCGCCTCCATGGGGAGTAATAATAGGTGTGATAAGAGGCCAGGAATGTTAAGGAAAAGTCCTGTGTGTGGAAGGAAATGCAAGGAATGGAAAAGAAACATGCTCCTAATGGTTAAATATATTGAAGTAAAAATATTGAATTCACTATATTGAGGGAAGTGGGGAGGAAGGTGGCAGGTTATCTGATGGAACTAAATTTTCATCTCGCATAGCAGGACCTCTAGGGATGTTATTAATAAACCATAAATCAAGAAGTGATGGTATAAATATTATTTTGAAATGTGAAAGTAGTCCTTAGCAGAAATAAAAACAGTTGTACACTGATGGCATTTCCTTTAGGAAATGGAGCTGGGGATGGGAAAGGGTGGAGAGGGGATTCTTGCTTTTTACGGTTTTTTAAAAACATGTGCATGTGTTACTTTTATGTTTTATTAAATGAAAAAAAGCATGGTTCTTAAACTGGGATATACACATTCTGAGTGGTGGATAGGTGGGACTATGAGCTACTGGGTGCATTTTTGAGTGTCAGTTTAACACTTGCAAGAGGGAGTTAAGTAATATAAATAATTTAATGAAAAACACTAATAAAAAACTCTGATACATTATGGAATCAACAGCAGGCTTCACTTGAAGTTTTTATCAGAAATAAAATACTCTAAACAAATTCAGTTTTGCTCCAGGTGACTTTTAGCTTCGTGTCTATCCTCTTCCCTCCTCCTGTCTTCCTATGAACCAGCTCTTTGCTACTGGGGCATTGGAAAGACCTGAGAGAGCACTATTTTAGAAGATTTCATTACTTTAGATGAAAAACTTTAGATGAAAAGTTTTACACAGTTTCAGCAGGTATTTGTTTTCCTTATCTCTTTCTGATCTCCTTATTTTCTTTCCTTAGATTTCCTGCTCTGAGTCTCTATGCTAATGTTTTCCCTCTGAGGTCTTATAGCCACTCACTTAGTGATATGCATATATTTTATTTACTGCCAGTAACAGAATTAGCCCCCAAATAAATTCTCAGAGAAAAAGTGAGTTACAAATGGAATTAACATGGAACATAATCTAAAGTAGATTTGATTTAGGATGCCCAGAGAGTATATCCAAGACAATATTAACTTCACCAACAAACATTTACTGAGTGCTTGCTGCACCCCACTTCCTGAGTTTGGCTCTGGGAATACAGACAGGTTAAGGACCTCATTATCTAGTGGGCCTCCTAGTTAATGCTAATTAAGAAGACTAAATGTTAATTAATAGTAATTAGCAGGGCTACTTACAGTGGAAATCCAGAGCCTTGTGATGTTTTCTGTGGTTTAGATAACCCAAAACAAAAAACGAGTGAGTACTCTGAGTTCCCATTCAGGAAAGGCAGTCTAGGGAGAGCAGGTTTGCCCAAGGTCATCAGCTTGGGGATGGTAAAGACAGAATTAAAACCCTTTGGTCCTGACCTTTTGGCCACTGGCCCTCCTAACTCTGTCATGTTAATGAATAGTCTAGGAAAAAATTTGAGCCCTGTTCTTTTCTTCAGCTCCTGTAAATTCAACTTTTATTTCTATATTACATTACTGGTGAAGATTTTATGCTGTCCAGCTTAACATTCCATAATAATTTGTGTCTTTATGAATTTTACTACAATCGTAGTAAATGAAAGCCACATATGTGCATGTGCTCCTGTGTGTTATGTGCATTTGTGATTAAAATGAATTCTATAAAGGAATTGAATGAGTGCTTTACTATCCAGGCTCTATCACTCAAATATAAAATAACAGCAGCATAACAAGTCAAATAAAGAGAAATATTGTATGATCTCATATGTGGAATTTTAAAAAGTTGAACTCAGAAACAGAGAATATAATCCTGAGGGCTGAGGGGAATGGGGAAATGTAGATCAAAGGGTACAAACTTCCAGTTATAAGGTGAATAATTTCTGGAGATGTAATGTACAGCATGATAACTGCAGTTAACAACACCATATTGTGTGCTTGAAAGTTGCTGAAAGTGCTTCTTAATTGTTCTTAACATACATGCAAAAATGATAACTGTGAGAAGATGGGTATGTTATTTCCCCTTATCATGGTAATTATTTCCCAATATACACATGTATCAAGTCTTCACATCGTACACCTTAAACTTGCATGATGTTACATGCCAATTATATCTCAGTAAAACTGAAAAAATAAAATAAGCAGCAATAATGCTAATGATGATGCTGATATCTAACATGATTTATTGTGCTTACTCTGTGGCAGTCACTGTGTTTGAGAACATGGCATTCATTATCTCCCTTCATTCTCACAGCAACCTAATAAGATGAGCCTCACATATTTCTAAGCATTAAGAAAATAGGGACTTCACTCTTTTAAAATCTCTACCCCCATAATCTTTTTATGACATAACTTATCACCCTTGATTAGTCTTCCTTGGGTTACAGAATTATTACCTTTTTTGCTAGATGAGTTCTTTACAACAAAGGCCATGCCATATTTATCTTTATGTGATCCATAGTATCTTGTAAGGAGAGATAATGCATGTAGAAATGCTTGGAAAATTCTTAAACAAGTAGGGATATTGCTTAATACTTACCAGACACATATTTTCTAAGGTGCTTTATTGGAGTATAAATGCATTTTGTGTTTTGAAGACATTTTGGCTGCAATTCATGTGTAATTTGTTTAACTGTCCTCTGTCTTTTAGTGTATAGATGGGGTTTTGGGGGGTGAAGATTATGACCATACCAACATCAACCAATGGACTGCAAGCATAGTGGAACAATCCTTAGCACATTTGGTTAAGTTGGGAAAAGCTTATAAATATATTGGTAAGTATCAGTGTCCTTCCTCAGAAGTTCACTCACCTTTGTCCTTGTGATTTACTCTCAATTTAGAGAATATAAATGAATTATAGACACTGTCATTGGATACTAATAGGGTATAAAGGACCTCTGACTCATTCATCCAAAAATAACATATGATAGTACCTAAAAGATGGAGATCTTTTGCTATTGAAAAGCAGTTTGAGCTCCTGCCAACCATCTATTTTCCCTTGGTAGCATCACTGTGTACATTTACCTCAGTTATCCTTTTCCACTGAAACCTACTGAGCACCAATATCTTCCTTTCAGTAGCCCCATGCCTCCTTACATGTAGGACTCTGAAATGCCACACAATAATTGTTTATAAAGTGGAATATTTTCTTTGACTGAATTATGTACATAATTTGGCCCAGCATTTTCCTGCACTGTAATCACCAATGGTTATATCAGTGGACAATGAGTAGTCTGGATCCAGGGGGCACAAATTCATGGTGGTAGATAATCAGGATGAGGGACTTCTTAATTTTTTTCAGTCTATTTGTTAAATGATTTGTTTTGTGTTATTTTTATACCTTTAAAAGCTCTGAACTCAAACACTTTGAATATTGGGTACCTTTTCCTCTGTTTGTAAGTATCCTCACTCTGTAACTTTATTTTTAGTGACCTGTGCAGTGGTGCAGAGGAGTGCTTATGGCTTTCACACAGCCAATTCCTGCTTTTGGGATACCACATCTGATGGTAAGAGACTTTATGCCGATTCAAACAGAATCCAACTTCTAGCAAGGTCAGACAGTATACTTATTATCAAATGCTTATTTATCTCTAATTAAAGTCTGAAAAGACTTTATCAACAGAATTGCTTTGTACCTAACTGTAACTAACAAGTATGCCTTCAGACAAATATGAAATGTGAAGATTTAATAGATTACAGGAAATAAGATACTAAAACCTATGAAAATGCATCTATCATTCTCTGGTAATTTCGATGTTTTTGTTGGCATTTCAAAGTCCTTTTGTGTATGTGTGTGTGTTTTCAGGTACCTGTACCATAAGATGGGAGAACCGAACCATGAACTGCATCGTCAATGTTTTTGCCATTGCTATTGTCCTGTGACAGACTAAAAATGTTTGGCCAAAGCCATTAACTTAAGCATTTGTCAGTGTATCCTTTCTAAAGAGAATAAGTTACTTGTTAATATGCTAGATGACAAGTGTGCAATATGCTTCAAAACTATCAACAAAAACTGAATATTATAAGCAAGCAATCTCATAGTAAGTTGGCAGAATAATTCATATTCTGTATATACAGAAGCATTTCATTATAGGAAAAAAACTTAATGTCTGCAAAAAAAAAGCAAATATACAACTGTGGCATAACATGAAAACACAAGCTTATATTTATACCAGCTTTTGTCTTAAATTATGTTAACTAAGGAGATAGGTAAATCCATTTAGATAATAAAATTCTCTTTCAGTTTCAGAGAAGTTAACATGGATAAATACATGAACAAAAAACACTGCAAGGATAAATCTAGGGAAAATAATTGTTACCTAGCACTTCTTAATTTTGTATGCCTTCTCCTCAGTTTTACATATGACTTAGTAAAAAGTAATTGTTTATTTTTTCCTCTCAATTAATATCACAGTAGCAACCACTATTAACTTGTTTACATTTTCTGAGAACTGTTAAAACAGTTTTTAAAATTTTAAGATCTTGAATTGACATTTGAGGCCGAATTAAGTCTGGTAACCTTGAATTCCCTTTAAACAAAATGAGTTACAGTGTATGTTGAGAAGTATCTGACTAACAGTTGCCTTACAATTCACACATTCCACGTATAACAAACATTACTGAATGCCTGTTATGAGCATATTTCTCTGTTAGTCATTATAGTTACCAATCTGCTGCTCAAACTCTAAGTTTCTTTTGGCACCTGTTCAGTTGGATAATTAACATTTGTGTTTGGAGGGGGAAAAAAGTCATTTGACAAGAGAGAGGAAAAGTGAATCTTGTCACCCATGTAGAAGTAAGCAAAGTGAAAAGCACTTGTTGCTGACAGAGTATCATAGCTGTAATTTTAAAAATTGCTCCTAACAAGCAAAAAATGCACAAAATATGCAGCTCTTAGTTAACGGCCTGATTTGCAGTGTAATTGTACAACTAGTAAATTTTATCATTGCTTTAGTTACAACCATCTGTAAATAATTTTAAATAGTTATGTGAGGTTCAAATTAATTGGAATGAAGTATAAATTAAAACTATACAATCATTAGCAGGTCATTGAAAATCTCAGGGCTTATAAAATGTATTTAAGTGTATTTAAAAAGTAAAAAGTGAAAAATTAAGGTACACAGCTGGCCACTAAATACAAAGTCAATCTGCTATTTAACCTTAAAAACAAAATCAAGTTTGCATAACACTAATACAAATAGGGAATGGAACCATGATTCATTGAGAATTTGGGTGGAAAGAAAAGCTTGATATCAATACTGACTATATTAAGATAGTATTCTTGTAGGAATACTATGTGCATGTTTGATATTTTGCTAAGTAACAATAATTGTTCAATGTTTAAGAAGAATATTAAGAAAATATAACAGTAGAGTTTAATGCAGTGAACTACATTTTTGGCCTGTGGGAAATTCTCACAGTCATTACCTTCATGTTAGTTTATGCAGTTGGCTTTTGTGCCCTTGAAGATTACAACAGTGACCAAAATATCTGTGCAGTTAAGACTCATTTTGATTATTGTTATTGAAGCCTGATCTTAAAAGAATAATAATCAAAAATACCTCGTGAACTTGCTATCTGCTCTGTTTCTAGTTATAGTATAATAAAGATTATCTTCCTATGATGTACTTTTGCTTCTGGATGATCATTGAATAGTTAAAGAAATGGCATTGGGCTTACTCCAAAAAATTTTAAATAGAGGGAATGAGAAAGAGAAATGAATGTCAGAGCCATAGATATGTTGTACAGGATAAATACTATTAAAATAGCAACATGAATCCAAGATTCACCATTACAACATAATTAATAGCTTCTATTTTATGTCCTTTATTTTATGATTTTAACACAAAATTTCATTTTTAAATAGTCAGTGTAAAATATATTGTGTAGCTATTTATTCACTTTTAATGACTATTTTTGGCAAGGAATTGTGTCCTGTTTGTCAACTTGCAATTGAGTTGTGTTTCTTTTAAATTAATGACTTGACGTATATCAAATTAGGGTATTCAATACAAGTACTAACTTAGATTTTTGTAAACCTGTAATTTTATATTTGTAAAGTACCAGTGTGTTGCCCTAAATGATGGCAACATCTCATTACATTTTCTTTAGTAAGAAGTACTTTTGCTCTTCTTTCCAAGTTGGGTGTTATCTACTTATGAGTCACTGAAAGGATTTGCACCACCTACATTCATCATCACTTTTTAAAAGTAATCTTATGATGCCACAGATTATATTTTCAAAGTTTGAGTGAAAAAAAAAATCTGCCTGCCCTTGATAACGGCTTTTTAAAAGTGATAGAAACATGTGTGACATTTTATGGCAAAGAAATTGGGTCTTTCATACAGCAAACACCAAAGCAAAGTTTGAGAGATGAATTGAGAATTTTACTCCATATGCTAGAATCTCCCCAAGGGGAATTGTTTTATAACCCAGAAAGTGGGGCTATATTTGTGGCTTAAGAGACTTGTAGTTTCAATGTCTAGTAACTCAGTAATACTGACCTTTGTGTGTTTATTAAGTTCCCTATAAAAGGATCCTAGCATTCAGCCCTTACAAGATTTAGATGGCCACCATCAATATATGTATGTTAATTTTAGTGATCCAGGAAATTCTAGCCCACCTCATCTAATTGCAAGTCCTGTATTTCTCACTGTGGTCCCACTCCATGTCATTCCATGCCATCCTTGGATATATGTAGGTTATATTGACAATGCAGACCTCATTAGAAATGGCCTCTAATTGCTTCATGAAGAGTGTCTCTTCCCAAAATGTTCTCGAAGGATGTTAGGGACAAAGCTAGAACTTTGTACAGACCCTGGCAGTACCATTGATATGGTATGTTTCTTCCTATAGGACACAATATGTGGGTAGCTACCCATTCTGGGACCTTTTAAAGGTGAAGGCCATATGGGGAAGTTTCTTTGCAGCTATGCCTAAGCAGACCAGGGAATTTGATGCCTGAATTTACCCAGTACTATAAATTCATTTTTTTCATTCCAAAATACATACTTTTTATTTTACTGAATGTTGCATCTTTTTAGATACATTTTAAGTATGCCAGCTTCCAACTTGAGATACTTCAATCTGGGTTTCTCAGGGCAGAGTTTTATACCAGGCAGTATTATTACTTAATGAAAGTTCTTTCTCAACTTATTTCCATTCCCTATGATGCCTTATGGAGAAAATCTCCATAAGAAATTTATGAAATTTATTTCATTGTGGCATATACTGGCTGACCTTTCCTTAACCTTTAACTTTATAGGCTAGGCATTTGGAATAAACTGCATGAGCTAACAAAGGCTTTTATAGTTAATGTTCATGCAGAATAGTACCCAAAATAATTAGGATTAGAATAATGGTTTGTTAATAATGAGATTAAAGCAGACTTCTTCTGTAAAGGGTCAAATCATAAATATTTGAGACCTTGCAGGCCTTTGCAACTACTCAGGTATACAGTCCTACTGTGAAAACAGCCAGAGACAATAAATAAATGAATCTGTATGACTGTCTTCCAATAAAACTTTATTTGAAAAACATGTGACAGGCTGGCCAGAGCTTACCCACCCCCGCATTACAATAAGGATTGTTTCCTAGCCACTTAAAAATTATATCTTAATCTGAGAACTTTTTTCTTGTTACTATTGTCAGTTATAAACTGTGGAACACAATGCACTTTTATATATTATGTTTTTATTATCTTGGACCCAGAGGGACTTTATCAGTGAGCCAAACCTGTACTGTATTTTAAAAAAAGAAAGGCTACAAATCAACTTTTCCAAACTAGAGTATTCATTTTTTGATATGTATCACTTAACTTTTCACTAGTTTGCAGGTAATTTCAACCTTATTTTATTGGAGTTCATTTTACAATCCTGTTTTTTATTACATTTTTGTAAAAAGTTCAGCATTTTGTGTTTTATTGATATTTGCTTGGTTTTTGTGGCTAAAGATGGGTGTCTAGTCCACCTAGAGAATCTTTCATGCATACTGATCATGGCAGTTATGACCCATTCAATGTGTACTGTTAGCAGAAATCACACACACACACACACACACACACACACACACACACACACACACACCATGAATTTGCACAGCCCACAGATGAAATAACCCTGCCCCGCCATTTGGGGAAGTAGATGTTCTTTACCCAGGCATGGCTATGAAGTACACTAGGCATGAACACTTAACTAGGTGAGGGTTTATCTATAGACTGATTTTTAATCCAGATGGTAGTTGGGTACATTAACTAAGACAAAGAAAAGTACTTTCCTCTGAATTTTGTATCAGAAGATAAGAACATTAGTCAACCAGAGGAAAGGGGAGCAGATGAAGAGAAAAGCAGAGGTCTTGCCCAGGATTTATCTGAGTTTTCTTATTGGCTGAACTATCACTGCAGCTGCCCTCTTCTCTCTCTACCACCCTCCAATTCAGGGAAAGCAGATCAAACTCCAGTACCAGCAACAGCAGCAGCAGTGCTGAGAATGGCAACTGTGGCACAGAAAGTGGTGTATTAGGCAGGGAGCAGGCTGATCGAAATGGTTGGGTAGACAGCTTAGAATCGCCAACATAGGGTAATAAAAAACAGAATAAAACCCTGTATGTAAATGCTAATAAACAGCCGTATTAGTAATAGCGAAAACCTAGAAACCATTTAGATGTCCTTCAGTGGCTGAATGGTTAAACAAAGTGTGGTGCATACATGACATAGTACCAGAAAAAAAGGAACAAATTATTGACACATGCAAGAACTTACACGAATCTCCAGAGTTATGCTGAGTAAAAAAAAGAAAGAAAGAAAGAAAGAAAGAAAGAAAGAAAGAAAGAAAGAAAGAAAGAAAGAAAAGCCAACCCTAAAAGAATACATATTGCATGGTTCTACCTATCTAACATTTTTGAAATATTTTTTAAGTGGAGAATAGATTAGTAGGTGCCAGAGATTAGAGATAGTGGAAGGGAGAGGAAGAGGAAGTCAGGGAAGTGGGTGTGAGTGTAAAAGGCAAACATGAGGAATTCTTGTGGTGTGGGATCTATTCATTATCTTGGCTGTGATAGTGGATGCACAAAGCTACACATTATAAAATTGTGTTGAACTAAATACAAATAAGTACAAGCAAAATTGGTGGGGGTGGGGGGGAAGAATAAGGTCCATGGATTTATCAATGCCAATATCCTAGTTGTGATACGTTTGCAAGATGTTATCAGTGGGGGAATCTGGGAAGAGCATACAGGGGATCTCTCTGTATTATTTCTTACAACTGCATATGAATCTATATTTATATAAAAATTTCAATTAAAAATGATGATGAAATAAAGACAATTTCAAACTAAAATAAACATAAAAGTAGGTCAGGTTTTGGTTGATTTTATTGTCTTTAAATTCTCTACAAGCAGTGCTTCCACTTACTGCTTGCAGCCAGGGGAGACTACTACCAGCACTCCCAGTAATACACCCCTGCATACAGACCAGGCTCCTCTGTAATCATCCAGTCTCTTAATCTGGAAAATTCTGTGTGTTGACCCTCTTAAATTTGGGCTCCTGAATGATTCATTTTAGCAAGTCTACAGTTACACTTAGACCAGAAAAGTGTTAGCTTTGCCTGCCATTTATCAGAGATATTGGTAGATGGCTAAATATTTCAAAAAAATGAGGGTACTCTTTTTTTACATATTACATTTTATTAATCCATTTATCAGTTGATGGACATTTGGATTATTTACATTTTTTGCTATTATAAAAAATGTTGGTATGAACATGTGTGAACAAGCTTTTGTTTGGACATGTTTTCATTTCTGTTGGGTATATGCCTAGGAATGTAATTGTGGAGTCAAATGGTATGAAGGTGAGGTGAATATTGAATGCTGGTAAGCAACTGACAGTGAACTCTACCCTTCCACAAAGAAATAGTCTGTCATTATCATTGAGATATATGGCCTTCTTGATCTTACATGTGGAATCTAAAAATAAAATAAATGAACAAAAAAAGCCAGACTCATAGGTATAAAGAACAAATTGATGGGAGGGGGATAGGGAGATGGATGAAAAATGTACACAGGATTAAGAAGTACAAAATGCCAGTTATAAAATTAGTGGTGGAGATGTAAAGCATAGCATAAATAATATAGACAATGATGTCATAATACTTATGTGTGGTGCCACACGGATACTAGACTTATTGTGGCAATCACTTCATAAGGCATATACATGTCTAATAACTATGTTTTACACCTGAAACTAATATATTATACATCAACTATAATTGAAAAATAAATTTAAAAATTAATAAAAATAATTTAAGAAGAGAGAAAACAATTGAGACACTTCAAGATAGCAAGCTTCTCTCCCATGTAGAAATATACAATGTATACATTCATACATAGCTAAAGCGATCATGTTCCAGCCCTTAAGAAACACAAAAATCATATACACTGGGCCTGCTTTCTTCTTTTTTTTTTTTTTGGTCATGGTCAGGATACCACACCTGCCCAGTTCTTTGTTTATAATTATGTGTGTTTGTGTGTATGCATGTGTGTGTTATGTATACACATGTGTGCATGTGCTGCATAGAACTTGCAACAGAATTTGTTCTGGATGACTGTCTTAAACCACAATTACTGTGGAAATAGGAGGGAAATGTGTAATGTAAGAGATATAAGGGAGCCAAACAGAGAGCAAAACTAAGGATGCCATAGAGTTTGGTTTCTCAATTGTTGAACTGAATAATGTTTGTTGAGGTATCTAAAACACAGGGAGCGCTACCCACTGGGATCAGCTTCACCTCTCTGCTGCCAACAGTGGAATTTGACTAGGAGTGAGAAGGCCTACTTTTTAGTCCTGGCTCTACATCCAGTTGGCTAGGTGATCTTGAAGGAATCATTTTACCTTTCTATTTAATGCTGCTGTAGTTCTCACTCAGTTCCTTGTAGTTTTTGCTGTTTTCTGAGCATCCTTATAACCATTTTTTTGAATTCAATGTCTGATGGATTGCTTGCCTCAATTTCATTTAGCTCTTTTTCTGGAGATTCCTCCATTCCTTTTGATTGGGAGTACTTTTCCTTGTCTCTGTATTTTAAGTGACTCCTTTGTTTGTTTCTGCATCTTAGGATGCTCTGTTTTGCCTGCCTGTCTTCATGGGGTGAACTTCTGTGGTAGGAGTTCTGTGGGACTCACTGCTGCAGTCTCTTTTATCTCCTTGTCTAGATGCTCTAGGGTTGCCCTTTCTTCTGTTTGCATGGGTTCCCTTATTGTACTTGGACTATTAAGCTATACTGTATTCATCTATAAAATGATGGGGGCACATTAGGTTCTTTTTAACCTTAATATCATGGAGTATAAAAAATCAAAACCAAGGGTCTATCCATGTAACAGATATTTGAAGCCAAGTTAACCCTCTCATCTATTCAGGAGCTTCTCTGGTATTTTTTTCCTCATAATATATGTTATAGGGATTTGTAAAGCTAAAATGAGATGAGTAGAAAAATAAAGTGCTTAAGACAAGCAAAGAAGTAGGTTCCACCAGGAAACTTGCCTGAGGCTGATCATGATCCTGAATCCAGGAAGACAGAATGAGAGTGATCAGCAGCTGAAGCCAGAAATCTTTGCAACATTGGGTCATAAGTCAGTATACATGACATATCTTATAAGAAAGAAATTTTACTTATAACATTTGCAAATTTCTTGACTTTTTGTTCTTAAGGTTTTAGATAGTACCATCTTTTGTTATGCTGCCATTTTGGTTATGTTTCCCAAGCATCATCCACAGAGCACCTACAGTAAGGCAACATGGAGTGTTAGCTGAAATAAAAATGCCCAGGTTCTGTCCTTGATGCCCTCAGTCAGAGTTGGGAGGTGAGGTGGGAGACTTGGAAGTCTCCATTTTGGCATTCTCCTATGGTAATGCTTATGCATGCTAAAGTTAAGGGAAGCATTGTCTGGGAGTTACCTGTGGTCAGGACACATTTTAGAGATAAGCTCTCCAGCCACACAGTCCCAGAAATAAGAAATGTATTGTTAAGCAGAAGTAAGAAGCACACAGTGAGGGACCCACAGAGGGTGTAGATGCCTCCAGCAAATGAAGGTCTGAGTTGAAAAGTTAGGGATGCCCAGACTCATAGACTAGAAGGGAGTGGAGTGAGACAGGCTTATTATAAAGTCATAGAATCCTAAACTGGAGAGGGGATTTTAAGGTTGCCTATATCAACTTCCCAGCCACAAAAGAAATCCTTTCTTCAAACACATTTGGCAGATGCTTATGACAGGGGGTTGTCTAAGACCTAGATTAGGGGCTGTGTTTTAAGTCCAAACCGAGTTGTATCAGGTGAGTATCTGCCATTCAACTGCTCCCTTTTGGTGCTGAAGTCACATGAGTAAGGATGCATGGCCAGGTTTCATGGGGCAAAAGTTTGGGAAATCTTTATCCCAAGCAAACACACACATGCACACACAGTTCTGGTTGCTACAGGTTTTGAGAGCTATATATAACCTTGACATTTTTATTTTGCCTTCTCTTCTTCAAGGAATGTATCTCTTTGTGCAGTTTAGCTGTGCTGCCACAAGGGGACAGAAGGATGCTAGTGTTTGGGTGCTGGAGTGTGAACTTCCAAGTTTGCTCTCCCTTAGATTCAAAGGATGGCTTTATGCCTAGCTTTCATCCCTTATCCATGATGTGTAATCATAGATCTCCAGCTTTTCCTATAAAACATATCCATTTGTTAAAATAGTTAGTAAGCCCATTGTACTGGAATCCACATTTCCCAGGACTCTAAGTATCAGCAGGAGAAATAACAGCCCTCTGGCTTATAGCAACTCTTCCTCCAAGAAATCAGGAGTACTCCAAATCCTGCTGTTTCATTTGAAGTCTTTCAGCTCTGTTTCATTTGTATCCCTCAGTGGCCTTTCCAGGCTGCCTCTTGCAAAACTCCCATCCCGTACTTACTCTCTTTTCCTGATCTCTTTCCCCACACAACACAGGCTGAAGTCAGCAATTCACACTGTAAGTATTTACTTAGTGTTCACTGTGTGCCAGACACTGTTCCAGGCTCTGGGGACAAATGAACAAAACTCCCCTGCTTATAGAGGTTACATTCTAGTGGAGAGGCAGACCTTAAACAAATATGTCCAGATGGTAATGTGTTACACAGAAGTAATAATAAATAAGAATAAATGCAGGGGGGAGGGAGTGATTCAGAAAAGGGGCAGTGGCGGGGCTGCTGTTTTAGATGGGACTGTCAGAGCAGACCTCTACAATAAAAGTGATTTTTCAGCCGAGATCTGAAGGATGTGAGGGAGTAAGTGAAACAGATGTGTGAGAGAAGATGTGTTCCTAGCAGAAGGAACCATAAGTGTAAAACTCTTGAGGTGAAACCAGTCTTGGTATGTTTGAGGGACAGCAAGGCAGCCAGTACGGGTGGAGCTGAGTAAGAAAGGGAAAAAGTCATGGGAAATAAGATCAATAATAACAGGGAACTCGATCATTTAGGACAATTTCCAGGTGAGATGTTGTAGTATGGATAGTTTTGAGCTAAAGCATGATGTGATAAATGTGGCTCATGATTGAGAGTAGACTATAAATAGGCAGCGTTGAAAGCAAACAGCCCAGTTAGAAGGCCATTGTAATAGTGCAGGGGGGAGGTGATGGTAGCCCACAATAGGATAGCAGTGGAGGTGAGAAGAAGCAGTGGAGGTCAGATTCTGAAGATGTTTTAAAGGTAAAGTTGACAGGATTTGATATAGTGAATTGTATTCAGTAAGTGAGAGAAAAAGGAGACAAGGATAGGCTAAGGTTTGGAGTTTCTATTTACTGGAATTGGAAAGACTGAAGGACAGGTGATGGAGTAAGAAGAAATTAGAGTGTGGGGTCCTTCAAAGTCAAGTGAAGAAAGTTTTACAAGGAGGAGGGTGTGATCAACTGTGTCACACACTAATGAGGTGAATGACATCCCTTCTAGCTGCAGCTATGGCTACAGATGTTGCCTACCTCACAGTCTTGCTGCCATCAGTGGACTTCTCTGCCATGTCCAATACTTGCTGAGTTGTGAGATAGTCCTCCTTCCCAAGTGTTAGAGGCAATTTTACTAATGAGGTGTTGGCTGTTAACTGGGAATTTACTGGTTTGCAAGTAGAAATTACAGTAACTCCTGGGTATCAACTAACATTCCTGGGTTTGAACCTAATGCTGTGCAGGATGGGAGAACCTTTGGGGTTGTCAACCCCAAAAGGGGTTGCTAAGGGGTTCCATCATGCTAAGGAAAGAGCTGAATGTATTTTGCATACAAAAGGTACCATTACCTAGTGCCATTCTCAAAAAGTGTCCAGTATTACTTGTAAACACATGGCAGGATGGCACTTTCCAGGCCCCTTGGTATTAGATATAGTGTCAAAAAGTGAAGAAGTGAAGTCAAAGAAGTAAACACAGTCCCTTTTAAGTCATGTTAAAACTCAGGGGTCTATCCTGAAGCAATAAGAAGTCTTGACAAGTTTTTAAAAGGCAGATGATATAACATGGACTGCCTGGAATTGCATTCCCACCAATACTTAGAATAGGCCAATGTTTTCAAAACAATATTATGTACAAATCTGATTATGTGAATCTGACCAAAATATTCATTAAATAACATAACATGAAGCATAACGTAATACAGAGTAGAACGAAAATTCCCTTTTACCTAACACCAAATTCCCCCTTACATCCCCAGATTACTACATCAATATTGGGAGTACACCTTTCCAGAACTTTCCCATGTACTTAAACACACGGACACACATACATACACCACACGCCTTTTTTTCCATTCAGGAATGTCCAACCCACAGCCTGTGGGCCACATGTGACCCAGGATGGCTATGAAAGTGGCCTAACACAAAATCATAAATTTACTTAAAACCTTTTCTTTATTCATCAGAATTCATTAGTGTTTGTGTATTTAATGTGTGACACAAGACAATTCTTGTTTTTCCAGTGTGGTCCAGAGACACCAAAAGTTTGGACACCCCTGCTTGAGATCCAACATATAGATCTTACTATATGACTGTATTAAAAGTATTTCAGTGTATGGATGCACTATAATTTTAATTATTTTTTTAGATTTTATTTATTTATTTTTAGAGAGGGGAAGGGAAGGAGAAGAAAGAGAGAGAACATCAATGTGTGGTTGCCTTCTCAAGTGCCCCCTACTGGAGACCTGGCCCAGGTCTCCAGGCATGTGCTCTGACTGGAATTGAACCAGTGACCCTTTGGTTCTCAGGCTGGCACTCAATCCACTGAGCCACACCAGACAGGTGGATGCAATGTAATTTCTTACTGAAGGACAATTAGGATATTTCCAGTACACCCTAAATATCCTTGTATACATCTAGTGTAGCTGTACAGTCAGTTTCAGACTGAAGTGTACATGATGTATGACTCTCTTTACTTAAAAGTATGTATGACTATCATGCTAAGTGAAATAACCCAGTTGGCAAAAGTCAATACCATATGATCTCACTTATAAGAGCAATCTAATGAACAAAATAAACTAACAAGCAAAACAGAACCACAGGCACGGAAACATGGAATAGACTGAAGTGACCACAAGGGAGGAGGGAGGGACATAATGGTGGAAAAGAAGAGGAAGGGATTACAAAAGAACATATATGAATGACCCATGAACATGGACACGTGTGGGAATTAACTGCAGGAGTAGGGGTGGGAATGGTGCAGAGGGCAAATGGGTATAAATTGGGACAATGGTAGTAGAATAAACAAGAATTTTTAAAAAATAATTTAAAAGTATGTATGACTCTAACAAACTTAATTCTCTTTTACACCCTTTCTATCAGTAGAAGAAATCTATTTAGTCTTTTTAGGATTATGGCTTTACTGCCACCTAGGGAATTTGGATCACAGTTCCAGAATCTTATACAAGCCCAGAGGGCTGGAGCATTTGGACATTGTTTCATCTGTCCATTTTTCCCATCAGATCTGCTGTCTCTCAGCTATTTCTGTGCCACTATGGGTATGTTAAATTATTTTTATGAAATTTCCCAAGTATATCTACATATACAGATGGCGTAGCTCTTTTCTCCCTCAGGTCTTACTAATAATTTGCCCCTCTATTGTGCCTTTAATTTTATATTCTTAAGGTTGTTACTTTGCATTCTATTTTAAAAATACTTATTTTTCAATTACAGTTGATGTACAATAATTACATTCTCTTTTGAAACTGTAGCATTTTTTGGTGGCTTATCTATTATTAATTCTAAACCAGAAACTAATAAACAGCATTTACTTTGTTATAACTCTATATTATTATGTCATATAATAATATATAGTAATTTATATTTTTTAACTTTGAGCTGTGTGCCGAGTTTATTTTTCCTTCTCTGTGTATGTAATGCCATGACTATACCACTAAAGGATATTCCTAGAGGGATTTTTTTAAACTCCCATCAAATGATTTTACCATGACCTCAAGAAACCCAACTCTCTATCACTGAGTTATTTATTCAAGTTCCTTTATTTCCTGGAAATCTTTCTAGAACACTCCTTTCTCCTCTTCTATCTGGAATAGCCACCCAGCTTGAAATACTGTAGAGCCATTATCCTGGAACATTCTTTCTCTGCTCTCCTGGGTTAAAGCTCTCGATTTGGAAATATTTCCTGATTCATTTCAGATTACTTCCTCTTTAAAAAATGCATCCTCAAGTGATTTTCAAGTTTGTGGGAGATTAATTTTAGTGTATCCAAATATCTGGAAATGCTGAGAGTTCCAGTCGTTCCATGTCCTCACCAACAACACCACTTGTAAATGTGAGCTGTATTGGTGGATGAGGTAGCAGTGCCTTGTGATATTAATTTGCATTTTCCTGATGGATAGTGATATAAGAATTTTTCATGTTTATTGACATTTAGATATGTTTTGTTGTGACTGACTGTTCAGGTGTTTTATTGATTTTCAAATTTTTGCCTATTTGTTATAGATCCATACAAGGTTTGTATATATTCAAAATATGAGTCCTTTATGGATACATATATTATAAATACCTTCTTCCAGTCTATGACTTGCCTTTTCACTTTCTTAATAATATTTTTTGGTGAACAGAAGTTTCTAAATTTATAAAGTCCTTTTTAATTTTTTTCTTTTATGGTTAGTGTTCATTTTATACTGCTTATGAAATCTTTGCCTACCTCCAAGATCATAAATACAGTGTATGTTTTATTCTAGAAGTTATGTCTGTTACCTTTTCCATTTAGGTCACTTAGGTCTATGCTAATCTCTGATTTTGAGGTGTGGTATGAGGTAGAAAGATCAAGGTTTGTATTATGCCATATGGATCTATAATTGCTCAGCACCATTTATAGACAAACCATCCTTTTCCTCAACTTAATTGCAATGGCACATTTTATAAATCAAGTATATATATATATATATATATATATATATATATTCCTGATTATGCTCTTATGCTCACATAATTGCTTCAGGTCAGTTCACCATCTTTTTTGTTATTAACAGAATTACATATGTCCCCCATCTCCCTTCTGCCCCCCTCCTCCCAGCGACCCCCCCCACTTCTTGAATTAGAAGTGTCTGAATTTTTATTACCTAACTGGATCTCTCTTTTCCATGTGACTTGTGGGTTTCATGACTGTTAAGCAGGGCTATGTTTTTTTCCTAAATGTTAGGCATGTTTTGGATTCACTTGGCTAGTTTAATCTCTACTTAGACAAGAGCTCATAGTTTTCTGTTGACTCAAGCAATCAACACCACCTGCAATAGACCTTCATCCAGCACGAAAGTCAGAACTTCCTCATTTCTTAAAATAACTGTGTTTTCAAATACCATTAAGAAAGCAGAACATTTTAAATTATTAGTAAACTCTGTATTTTTCATTTACCATATTTAAGTAATTGTTTTTAGAAGAATAAAACTTTATTTTCTTCTTTTAATGCCTTAAATATCATGTAATTTTATTCCCCTCCCTGTTTTAAAAGCAATCTAAATCTTTATATTTATCTTTAATTTGTAAACAAATTTACTTCTTTATGCACAATCTATGCAAGTTCTCATTTCCTCCCAAAATGTGGACATTCCTGTGCTGGAAATGGGCATACCACTTATACAAAACTTATAAAAGTTAGACATAACTAATAATACAAAACTTAAGTCATCTGGGAATGAATACCTTGGAATGAGTCACTGTCGATGTGCACACTTTTCAGACAACTAAAGATTTACCTAATAAACATAGCAGAAATCAACCATTGTGCGTGGATATTTTAGCTGATTTAACATGATTTAACCCTTTAGTGAATGGACTATTAAAAACATCACTGCCATTACACATGTTATTGTGCTCAATTGAAAGCTCTAATTAATAGTCTCAGTCCTTTAGGTTTTGGCCAGTACACTGACCAGAGAAAAAGTAGTATATAGCATTTGTTGAATAAATATATGAATAAATGAATGAATGAATAAATGTATTATAATTATGCTGTTAAGTTCTGTTGAGATATATGGAGCTCTTTTTCCTTACATTAATGACCCAAGACTGCTATGCCTCTGAGATTTTTTAATATGTTTACAGTGTTTACTTGTTTGCCCTTTCTTTAGGTTCTCACATGTCACTTGTAACCACTGTGTATATATCTACCTCTAGTAATTCTCATTTCTTTTAATTTGGCATTTCTCATTGAAAATGAATTGTGCACCAAGACTGCTAAGTTTGTTATGACAAGTATTAAAAGTTCTGAGTGAATTTTAAAAATATTTTATTTATTTATTTTTTAGAGAGAGGGGAAGGGAAGGGGAAAGGGAGGAAGAGAAACATCCATGTGTGGTGGCCTTTCAAGCACCCCCTACTGGGGACCTGGCCCACAACCCAGGCATGTGCCCTGACTGGGAATCAAACTGGCGACCCTTTGGTTCGCAAGCCCATGCTCAATCCACTGAGCTACACCAGCCAGGAACAGCTCTGAGTGAATTTCTGATGAGATATGCCAGAGTTTAATGTACTACTGCTTGTGGATTTTGGGTCTATTTTGATTGTTCAGACACTTCCTCCTGCCATCATTTTCTGTTTTTATTTCTATGTCATATAGTAAGATAGCCAAATAACTCATTTCTACATGGATGGAGCAACATGCTAGTTATCTGAGTAGAATTGCCTAAAAATTACCTGATATATTCTAGATGGCAACACCTTTGTGCTCTGTGAGCCTGGGGACATTTAAAATAAGTATGACTCCAAATAAGTTACGAGAATTCAGACAATATAGTATTTTCCTCATAGGAAAGCTAATATGTTTTTCACAGTAACCCTCAGAAAAGCTTGCCATGTAATGTAAGCATAAGTATAATCACCTACAACTCTCATCCTGGACACTTCATCTGTTTCATCAATTTTTGATACCATTTATGTAAGTAGCTTTGTTATGTAACAAATACCCTGAAGTTAGTGGTTTAAAACAAGAATTGTTTATAATATTCCATGTATCTACAGGTCATCTGGGTGATTCTGTGCTTGTGAGCTAGGCTCACTTATGCATCTGCAGTCAGCTGTGGGTTGCCAAAGGAGTTCAGTTCATCTTGGGCTCTCTCATGTGTCTGGTATTTTGGCTGGTACTACGAGGCTGACTGCTCTTTTCTACATGTTTCATCCATCGGGCAAGCTACCTGGGCACACTGTGATGGAAAAGGCAGAGGAGTAAAAGACATGGCAAAAGCATGCCAGGTTTCTTTAGGCCTGGACTGGAACTCCCACATCACTTTTGCTGCATTATATTATTGGTCTGTGCAAATCTAAAGAATAATCCAGATTCAAGGGGTGAGCAAACAGACCACTCCTCTTTCTGGAAGAAACTGCAAAGTCACATTGCAGGGGACACAGATACAGATAGAAGTAAAAAACTGGTGGCAAATTGCAATCTATTTAAGCATTATGCATGTTTTCAAATAGAACAGATTTACGTTTATTTTTTACTGTTTTTATTAAATTTATTGTGGTGTTGTTGGTTAATAAAATTAATAGTCCTTCAGTTCATTTTATTTTAATGTCCT
Source organism: Phyllostomus discolor (assembly GCF_004126475.2). Lineage (NCBI taxonomy): Eukaryota > Metazoa > Chordata > Mammalia > Chiroptera > Phyllostomidae > Phyllostomus > Phyllostomus discolor. The sequence goes on along the minus strand of NC_050198.1, from coordinate 22,023,085 downwards.
CTACCTTGTTTTGTTCCCTTTAGTTAATGCTGATACTATTTATGTTTCACTTTTTCCCTCCCTCACTGTTTGATATGCAATATCTTAAAGAGGAAGATTTTTCAAAATGCACTTTTATGTCATCCAAATGGAAAGTAAAATTTGCTATTTTCTACAAAGGAAAAAAGTGCAAAAATTTGCGTTTAAAGGGTGTTTTACAACCTACTTCCATTGTGACTTGGACATGGTCCAACACTATTACCTTTCATCTCAGTAAAGTCATAGGCACAGTTACCCTAGTTGAATGAAACACAGAGAAATAAATGCAGCAGGAAGTTCACAACACAGATGTCTGAGTTTAATGTTTTGGCTGTGAGTGATGCAGAGCCTCAGATGAAAAACAGGATGATCATACAGTTGTGTTGACCTTCAATAGCTAGATCTGGAATAACTACCATGTCAATAGTGTTACCTGGTGCTTTTTAGCCAATACTTGCACATTAACCATCCCTAGGAGATGTTTAGATGGAATAATTTTTTTCATTACCAACAAATGCAAAGAATTCTGAAATCTCTTTGGAAGAACAAGGGAGACTCATTCCTCAGGCCATGAATTTTTTCCCATCTGACGTGAAAGAGTGATGTTTAGCTTTTTCCATGCAAGAAGCATTGTTTAGCAATCAAGTGATGTAATGTAATGGTAAATTTGAAGGTTAATTCATATTCTAATGTAATTCTAAAATTTAAAAAAAATCTTTTGAGACTCATTTATATAAATCAGTTCTACTGAATTTGTAGTAGTCTTCTCTAAAGGATGAGGTTTCAGAATATAATACCTAGGGCTATTTCCAAAAGTCAGACAGGTAAAATTTCCAGGACATTAATTCTCAGAATAAGACAAAGAAATCAACTTAAAATGGCCACTATCATGTACAATATTTCTTAGTAATTCCTTTTGTTCACAAAACAGTATATATCAGGATTTAGTTTCTTCTTATACCTTACAGTATCCCAATTCCTTGAAAATTGCTAATTTATTAGCAATAATTAATATTAACTGGAATATCCAATGGTTGAGACTAGTGCATTCCCCAACCACCATAACAAGATAAAAAAGAGCATAGTTCTAAAAGAATTTCAGGCCATGTGGTGGATCTTTTGTTGAATTTTCAGAAATCTATAAAGTTCAGATTTTTTAGCCTTCGCCAGCAATTTGGTTTTTTACCCAACAACATTTACAGTTGAGAAATTCTGTTTTTATAACTTCTTTCTCATGCAATTTTTTTTTGAAACACACATGCAAATACACATGCACACCTATGATATGGCCAATATCTGACCATTCCCTGCCAGATAGAAATCGTTTTTAAATAAAATATTTAAAAAGTAGATTTATTAAATATTATTGAGTCCCCCTAGAGCCTTCTTTTCTCCAAGTCAAATAATTCCACTTCTTTATCTTAATTTAAAAGTAAAAATCAGGGTACACAGAGTGAATGGTGAGGTAGGAGAACCCAGCTTCCCTGTCCTTCCACAAAGATCAATGATTGGACACTATTCATGTACAAAAACAGCTGTGAGAAACCTCTACAGTTCACTTAGGACATTTTAATAACACTGTGAAACAAACAAAAAAACAGCATAAGCACACAAAAGAGAAGGAAATAAATTCGTATTACCTGCATCATCCCACCCCCCAAGCTGGCATTGTTCAGCAGCAAGAAGAAATTTCCTAGCCAGAAAGAGTTCCCTTCACCAGAAGAGGGAGGGTGGGTGAGGGATCAGCTTCCCAAGCCTCTTGGGACACTGTACAAAGGTCCCACTTCAGTTTCACCCCACACAGACCTGCAAAGTAGAAAGGTGTTAAGCCAGCTAGGAACAAGGAAGAAAAGTACAGGCTATTATTAGCAGACACATAGCACAAGTGATCATAGTTCAGTGTCCTGCTCTGCAGAAACCTAGGCATATCTCACCACTAATGAAGCCAACGCCCAGCACAGTTGCCGCAGATGCCTTGCAGATTTCTCCACCTGTTGTCCCATATCAGCCACCTGAGTCTCTCCTTCTCCCTTACTCCCACCACTCCCACTGGAGCCCTAGACCTGTGCCTGCTGCCACTGAGGTCTCTGTAGCTGGGCAAGTATAAAACGCCAGCTTCCAGGGTCCCTCTCCACCCCCACCAGAGCCCAGGAACCATACTCACAGCCAGCTCAGACTTCTGCAGCTGCAGAAGTGCAAGATACCAACTGTGTACTTATATGGCATTGGCCTGCCACCAGTCACTAGCTTCCACTGTAGCCCATAAGCACTGAGGAAAGTGTGCAGTCATGGGTGAGTGCTCCAAAACCGAGGGCCCCCACAACTGTTTGTGGGCCCATTTCAAACCTTGCCTCTGTCACTGGCTGTCACCACCATGCCCACCTATAGCTAGCCCCTCTAGCTTTGCACCTGCACACCTTAGTCCAAACCCACCAACAGCCTCCACTGCAGTGTGCTAGTCCAGAGTGAGAGTGTGCAACTACAGGAAAACATGTAAATAGTCAAATCTTCTGCAGCTGCTAGTGAGCCTATAGTTGTTTCCAGCCTTGTTATCTTCCCTAGCCCTCATGACTATGAAGATGTCTGCAACTGGACCTGTTATATAATTACTTGGAGCTGGCTCCCCACAGCCAAGTGTGTGCACACCACCAGCTCTGGCCACCACCACTGCCTACTATAACACAACTAATAGAGCTGGAGGTGCCATTTAGGACTCCAATAGCTCTTGCAGTCACTGCAGACCCCTTGTTTTGATCACCAAGGACCACACAAGTTTTGAATCTGTGGACCCCAGGGGCATGAGCTGAAGAGACATCAAACTTCTCAGACCTGGTGCGCCATATACCACACACCTGGCACCCTGCACCACTAAACTCAGGGTCACAACATGATATAGTGTGCCGCCACGCTCAGATGAAAAGTTTCTTTGTAAACTCAGTCCGTAAACTCTGGAAGAGGCGATTGCTTCAAATGTGCAGACTCCTATGTATGGTTATAGGAATCATAAAGAATCAGAGAAACATGTTTCCATCAAAGGAATACAGCGGAGCTTCAGTCTCTGGCCCCAAATACATGGAAATCCAGGAACTACCTAACAAAAAATTCAAAATAATTGTTCTACAAATGTTCAGAGAGCTAGAAGAGAACATGGATAAATGATTTAATGATATGAGGAAAACACTACAAGAACTAAATTAGAAGTTCAACAAAGATACAGAAAATGAAAACAATTAAATGGAAATTTTGGAACTGGAGAAGACAATGAATGAACTAAAGAATTCAATAGAAAGCTTCAACAGCAGACTTAAGCAAGTAGAAGACAGAATCAGTGAGCTAAAACATAGTATGTATATGATGTTTTATGTATGCCTCATGAGCACCACAATGCAAAACTATACAATATACATAAAAGATAAAGAGAACAGAATTAAAGCATACCACTTTGGCAAATCATCCATTTACAAAGGAAGGAACAAGGAAGGAAGAAAAGAAAAATGAACTACGTAATTGTCAGAAAACAATTTAGAAGTTGGCAGTAGTAAGTCCTTACCTATCAATAATATCTCTAAATATTAATGCATTGACTTCTCCAATCAAAAGGCATAGAGTGGCTGGATGGATTTGAAAAAATAAGACTGGATTAAATGCTGCCTACAAGGGACTCACTCCAGCTTTAAGGGCAAACATAGACTCAAAGTTAAGGGATGAAAAAAGATATTCTATGCAAATGAAAGCCAAAAGAGAATAGGGGTAGATGTACTTGTATCAGACAAAATAGAAAATAAGCCAAATATGGTAATAAGAGACAAAAAAAGATCACTAAGAATGATAAGGTAGTCAATTAGTCCAGAAGATATAATAAAATAAATATACATGTACCCAACATTGGATCCCTTAAATAAATTAAACATGTACTAACAGATCTGAAGGGAGAAATAGACAGCAATAAAATAATGTATATGGAAATTCAATACTCTGTTCTCAACAATGGATAGATCATCCAGACAGAAATCAAAAAGGAAATGTTGAACTTGAACTACACTTTAGACCAAATGAAAATAACAGACATATACAAAACATCCCATCCAACAGCAGGACAATACACATTCTTCTCAAATACACTTAGAATATTCTCCAGGATAGGTAAAATAAAATTACAAAATAAGTCTTATTAAATTTAAGAAAATTGAAATCATAAATATCTGACTACAGAGATATGAAACCAGAAGTCAATAACAGGAGGAAGCTTGGAAATTCACAAATGTCTGGAGATTAAACAACATGCTCCTGACCAATGGGTCAAAAACAGAAATCCAAAGAAAAATTTAAAAAATCTCGGGACTTCTGGCAAGATGGAGGCATTGGTGGATGCATTGTATCTCCACGCACAACCAAGATTAGAACAACAACAATTTAGAGGCAGAATAACACCCAGAACTGACAGAGAATTTATCTGAATGGAAGTCGGATAGCCAAGAAGTTGAAGTAGACCCATTCATCCAGACCAGTAGGGGGGCAGAGACGGCCCGGAGAACAGAGAGCAGTGGGCGTATAAGGCAACCAGGAGCACGTGAGGCATCTGGGGCACACAAGATCACAGCGGGTTGACCCTGAGTACGCGAGCAGCAGCTGGCGGACCCAGTGAGGCAGCGATTGTGGACTGGGACAGAGCGCACAGCCCAGGATCCCAGGGAAGGGACTCTGGGCCCAGGAGAAAGGAGCTACCACCATTGTTCCCCCCCGCCCCCACCCCCACATATAACATCACAATCTAGCGACTGGGGTGCCCAGCCCCATTGAACACCTAAGGCTCTACCCCTTACCGTAACAGGAGCATCTAGACAAAAAAAAGAGAGAGAGAGAGAAAGATATGTCTCAAACAGAAAAACAGATCAATGCCCCAGGGCTCATCCTTTTGAGCAACCAAGAGATAGCCAATCTATCAGATGCACAGTTCAAAACACTGGTGATCAGGAAATTCACAGAATTGGTTGATTTGGGATGCAAATTAGATGAAAAAATGCCGGTTACCATAAAAGAGATGAAGGAAGATGCACGGAGGAGAGCCAATAGCGATGGGAAGGAAACTGGGACTCAAAACAATAGAGTGGACCAAAAGGAAGAAAAAAAAATCAAACTGGAAAGAATGAAGAAATAAGAATTCAAAAAAACGAGAAAGCTTAGGAACCTCCAAGACATCTTTAAACATTCCAACATCCGAATTATAGGGGTACCAGAAGGGGAAGAGGAAAAGCAACAGATTGAACACATATTTGAACAAATAATAAAGGAGAACTTCCCCATTCTGGCAAAGGAAATAGACGTTCAGGAAATCCAGGAAGCTCAGAGAGCCCCAAAGAAGTTGGGCCCAAGAGACACACCAAGGCACATCATAATTACATTGGCCAAGGTAAAAATGAAGGAGAGAATCCTAGAAGCAGCAAGAGATAAGGGGACATAACCTACAAAGGAGTTCCCATCAGACTGTCAGCTGATTTCTCAAAAGAGACTTTACAGGTGATGGGGCTGGAAAGAAGTATTCCAAGTCATGAAAGGCAAGGACCTATATCACAGATTGCTCTATCCAGCAAAGCTTTCATTAGAATGGAAGGGCAAGATAAAGTGCTTCTCAGATAAGGTCAAGTTAAAGGAGTTCATCATCACCAAGGTCCTTATTTTATGAAATGTTAAAGGGACTTATCTAAGAAAAGAAGATAAGAAAAACATGTATAGTAAAAGGACAGCAACTCACAATTATGAACAACCACACCTAAAGCAAAAACCAAAATAAACTAAGCAAACAACTAGAACAGGAACAGAACCACAGAAATGGAGATCACATGGAGGGTTAGCAACAGGGGAGTGGGAGGAGGAGAGAGGGGGTAAAGGTACAGAGAATAAGTAGCATAGATTGTAGGTTGAAAATAGACAGGGGGAGGGTAAGAATAGTATGGGAAATGTAGAAGCTAAAGAACTCATAAGTATGACACATGGCATGACTAAAGGGGGGATATGGGTGGGAGAGGGTGTACAGGGTGGAGGGGAGTGAAGGGGGGGAAATGGGACAACTGTAATAGCATAATTAATAAAATATATTTAAAAAGAAAAAAATTTAAAAATCTCAAACAAACCAAAATAAAGCACAACACATCAAAAATTTAAGGGCTGCTACAAAAGCAGTTCTAAGAGGGAAGTTTATTGTGATAAATGCAGACATAAGAAGCAACTCAAATAACCTCACTTACATCTCATATAACTAGAAAAAGAAGAATGAACTAAGCCCAAAGTTAACAGAAGGAAGTACTAAAGATCAGTACAGAAATAATAAAATAGAGACCAGAAAAAAAATCAACAAAACTAAAAGCTGGGGTTTTTCTTTGTAAATATAAATGAAATTAACAAACATTTAGCTGAAACTCAGAAAAAAAAGAGACAGTACTAACAAAATCAGAAATAAGAGAAGAGATTGCAACTGATGCCAGAGAAATACAAAGGATCATGATATGCCAACAAACTGGATAACTTAGAAGAAATGGATAAATTCCTAGAAACATATAACTTACCAATACTGAATCATGAAGAAACAGAAAATCTGAAGAAATTTAAAAAAGAATAGGAGATTGAATCAGTAACCAAAAACCTCCCAAGGCAGAAAAACCCCAAGAACAGATGGTTTGTAACAGGGTTGCAGCCAAGAGGGGAGCCTCAAATAGGGATCTGTAATAAGATCCAGAAGAGCCTGGAGATTATTGGCTCCACACTGCAGGGCCACACTTGCCCAGATCTGGTAGCTGTAGCCAATTGTGAGAGGAGCTGGAAAGTGGGGCTTCAGAGGAGATGGTGCTGGGAATTTAAATCGAGACGCGGCAGCCATTTGAATGGGGGTGTGAACCATGTGAGCCCTGCAAGAGAGAACCATACAGCTTTAGCAGAGTGAAAGACTCTCACGGCTCTGAGGGAGAGAACCACGTGGCTCTGGCAGAGTGGGGACTCCCGTGGTCCGGGAGAGAGGACCACGGTGCCTTTGCCAGAGTAGGGACCCCGCAGCGTTTAGGAGACACGGTACTCTGGACTGGGCAAAGGGGAAGGGAGGAATGACTGGGTCTGTTTGTGGGTGCTTATGGACTTTAGGATTTTTGGTGAAGACATTAGGTCCCTACCTTTAAGTTTGTATAGCATTAAATAAATGTTTCCTTCTTTTCACAAATCTCGGCATTGAGAGATGTCTTTCCTCTGGCAGCGGACATAACGGACACCTGGGGCTTCTTTGTATCGTCTCGGCCCCCCCCCCCCCCCTTGGTTTGTTCTGTAACAGTTTCACGATGAATTACACCAAACATTTAAATGAAAATTAATGCCAGTCCTCAAACTTTTACAAAAATTGAAGAGGAAGGAACACTCTCAAGCTCATTTTATCAAGTTAGCATTTTCCTTATACCAAAACTAGATAAGGACACTACAAGAAAAGAAAATACAAGCTAATATCCTTGATGAATATAGATGCAAAAAATTCCCACAAAACATTAGCAAATCAAATTGAATAGCACAGTAAAAGATTGTACACTCTTACTCAGCAGTATTTTATGCCTGGGATGCAAGGATGTTTCAGCATACAGAAATCCATAAATGTGACATACCACATTAATTGAAAGAATGACAAAAATCATATGATTATCTCAATAGATGCAGAAAAAAACATATGACAAAATATAGCATCATTTTATGATAAAAGTGCTCAACAAAATGAATATAGAAGAAACATACATCACATAATAAAGGCCATATAGGACAAGCCCACGACTAACATCCTACTAAGAGGTGAAAATTTGAAAACTTTTCCTCCAAGGTCAGGAACAAGACAAAGTTGTTCACTCTCATCACTCCTATTCAACATAATATTGGAAGTTCTAATCAGAGCAATTGGGCAAGAAGAAGAAATGAGGCATAAAGCAAAAGTAAAATTATCTTTGCAGATGATATGATTTTATATGCTAAAATGATTGGGTGAAAGGCTATTGGAGAAAATGATATTTATGTGGTTACAAAATATTTCCCAAATGTTACTTACTAGTTGCAAAAAGTAAAATAATACCTTACATTTGTAACAGAGGAAATTTGTGATTAAACTTTATACCACCAATAACAGGGCAAACTGACAATACCTACCTCCAAATGCAATGCAGTAAGGATGCAGTGTCACTTATACATGACTGTATACTAAATGGTAGTTTGTATCAGTATTAAATTCCTTGGGCTAGTTCATTGCATTGTAGTTATATAGGTGAAAGTTATTGTTTAGAAAAAACCATTATTGGTGAGTTATCATGTTGTAGGCTTTAAATGTCTTACATTTTATTTGTCATTTATACTTCAGTAGAGATGAAAAAATTAAAAATAAATAAAAGTAAAAATTACCATAAATTGGGTTTACTCAGTGTTTTTTTGAAAAGCAAGAAAGAATTCTTACTTTTAAAAAAAAAGATTTTATTATTTTATTTTTAGATAGAGGGGAAGGGAGGGAGAGAGAGAGGGAGAGAACATCAATGTATGGTTACCTCTCATGTGCCCCCTATCGGGGACCTGGCCTGCAACCCAGGCATGTACCCTGACTGGGAATCAAACCAGCAACTTTTTGGTTCGTAGACCAGCAGTCAATCCAGTGAGCCACACCAACCAGGGCTGATTGATGTTTCTACACTAACATATCATTATACTAGACGGCCTCAATCAGAGATTTATGCCACCACTTTAATCCAGCCATTCTTCATATATAATCTGTACCTAGCACAATAGCTTTGAAAATATACTTGGTTACTTACACTTTCTATAATCTGCTAGTGTAGTATAAAGAACATGGCCTTTTTGCAGAAGGATGTGGATTTAACATTGACACAGTCACCCAGTAGTTGTAGGATAGTTTGTGTCTAACATTTATCCTCTCTTAGCCTCCGTTTTTTTTTTTTTAAATCAACATGATTGGGCTAAAATGGCTAACCTTTCAATGTCCTGTGGGATTAGCTAAAGTGTGTGTAAAATGTTTGGCTTAGTAGAAAGTGTTTACTAAATGTTAGCTATTTCTATTATTGACACTTGTTTTAGGTAATGTACTTTTCCAACATGACGGCACTTGGTGACTCCCACAGGAAGACACGCCTATGCTTCTATCCATTTCCTATACACTGGGGATTGTAATTGGTTGACTCATTTAGAACAATGGCTAACACAGAACCCTAGTGTATAGGAAATGAGTCAACCATGAATATATACTCACAATCTGATTTGATGACACCTAATTGCATAGTTAGAACTCCAAGTGGAAATGAAAAAAGGAGGTCTTATGGCTTTTTTGGCTGTGAAATTCTGTCCACAATGTGAAATGATACTTCCTTGTCCTTTATACCAATGATGTGAGGGTCACCAGGACATTAGCACAGAACTCAGTATTCAGTTTCCCTTACCAATCCATAAATTGTGTAGTGTCTATACTAAAAACACATAAAATGGAGCATGTCATTCACAAAAACACAGGGAATCTCAACTCCACTGGAGCAGGAAAAAAATCTTCACTATATGAACCCACCCTTTAATAGAGAGATCAACAGCAACACCGAAACAACTTCATTAATTTTAATAGTTCAGCACAGTTTTTAATAGTTCTTCCTAAGAATTATCTCCCAGGGACCCCCAGGACATTCACATACCACACCTACAAGTATTCAAATTTCATAATGCAAACATTGCAAAGCAGGAGAACTAAAAAAAAGCCTTGAGAGCCTTGTGATTAAAATCAAACGCTTAGCAAATTCTCTCAGTTCTTGTTACTAACTGCTAAATATAAATGCTAAAAAATGCTTAAAAAGCTATGCGGCAGCTTGGAAGAAGCATGAAGAAGGAAGTTTTCAAATGACAATCACTTTTACACTCATTTTTTGCATATTATAACCGGGTGACACAGGACAGATTTATTTGTTTTGGTAACCATGGTTGATATCAAAGGGAGAAAACCCCTTGTTGGTGCCAAATAGCAAAACATTTTGAGAACAACAAATCGAGTTTGGTTTTATTTATGACAAAATAGGTTAGTAGGGCCAAGATTCCCAGACTCCTTATAACCATGCTTCCTCCTTTGCTCACACTTTGGTGTCAAGAACTGAAACTAGGAATACAGGAGCCAGTCATTGTAATAGCACAACAAAAATTTGTTAAAATGAATGAGCTGATACTTGGCATGCAGTGTGAACATGCTGGACCTAAGCTTCTCTAAGTGGAAACCTTTCTGGGACATTTTGGGGAGGTGACATCCAGCAGCAAGCCTGACTTGTCAGTGCCCTGGCCATCGTCGAGAACCCAAAGAAAAACTGGGTTCTTAACAAGTTCATCTCAGCCCTCTGAATATGGGCCACTCAGCATCAAAATTTGCAACCAAAATTTCAGATTCAATATCATATGTAACCAAAATAAAATAAATATGTGTGTGCCTCCTTCAGTTACATTCACTACATACAAGACTTCAAATCTGGGATAGAAACTGAGTGATGTGAGACTACTTTTCCCTACACTAACCTTTTGCCTTTTTAGCTTTCTCTCATTCTCCTTCTATTCTCTTTCCTCCTTCCTGCTCCTTTCTTCCAACCTAGTCTTCTGCCCTTCCCCCTCTTTCTTCCTCATTACTGAAGTTGATAATACTAAATATCTGTGGCCCCAGAGGGTTGGGCCAATAAAGTTGTGAGTTCCCAGAAATAAGAGGAGCTGTGAGAAAAAGAAGACTGTTTTTTGGTCATATTGACAGTGATTTAGAGACTCTCTTTTGAACACATAGATATCGCGAACATTCTATTGAGTGGGATTTCAATACCTACACAGTAATCTGGGAATTTTAGTTTCTATGATATAATTTAATAATGATAATGATGATAATAAAACAATAAACTATTAGTCACACAATAAGATCCAATTTTTATGCACAAGTATTTAAGTAAAACAAGGAGGGATATTATTTAAAGCAGATGGGCCCTAGCAGATACATATTTGTCACAATTCTTAGTTTTAAATTCACAAGTGCTAGCTGGAAGAGACTGTTTCAGGTAGTAAATCAGTTTACATCTCTTTCATAGCACAGAGAGCAAGACTGAGGAGCCAGCCAGAGTTATGATAGGAGGTCAGTTTTCTGCTTGCATCTCCCTTTTCTTCAGGGCATCCTATGTGTTACTGTCCTTAGCCTCTTCTCTATGCTCAGGAGCATCAGTGCCTTTGGTTTATAAGTGTAACAGAAGTTATTTCCTTAGATGATTCTGTTAAAATGCTTTAAATTAATTCTACCCTGGCCTTGCATGGTTCTAAATGTCTTTTTCATTCATTCAACAAATTTTCATTGAGTAATCCATTCTTTGCCAAGCATGATTGTAAAATTAGATAACACATTAATTCCAGTTAGTCTAATACTCTTTTGTAAGAAGAATCTCTGACACAATTAATATGATGTATTGGTAAACTGCAGTATGCTTAAAATGTCAATCCTGTCACTATTAAGTGTTGAATCACTCTCAGCAATATATATCTCTTCACTATTTGGAAAATTCCTTCCATATGACATAATGAGAACAATGATGATACAAAATGGAAAATGAATGTGTACTTTCTGCTTTGATTCTTCTTTGGGGAGTATACAAAACCCATTTCCAGGCCACATGGTATTGTGGGGACACTACCAAACATGGAGTTGGATGGCCTAGATGTATCTCAGCTTCATAGCCTTTGGGGGGTTACTTCATCATTTTGAGTCCCCATTTTTTTACCTAAAACTGAGTCTGGGATTTCTTGCCCTACCTTTTCTCTGGCATGACTGATCGAAAAAAATGAATAATGTTTGTAAAAGTGCTCTGAAAATCATAAACCTGATTCAAATGCAGATTATCACTATCAAACAATCCTTGGGCAAACCTTCCATTAGAGTTTCTTTTCTCCATTTTAAAAGTGGGGAGGACTTACATTACCAACTAGCATTATTTGGGCATTTGGCAGCATAAGCCACATTTATTTCCTCATGAAAGTGACCAATTAGAAGTTTTCCTTATTGAAGATGAAATGCACTCCCCGTGGGCCAGACTCAGAGTTGGAGATGCTTTGTTTACTGAGAGTTTCAGCCAAGGCTTCAGGTCCACAGAGAAAAACTCCTATTCGGGTGCTTTTGGGGAAAAAAGAAAGAAAAAAAAGACAGTTTCAGGGCTTTGCAATGCCATAGAGTACATAGCATGCAGTGGGGATTTCCAAATGATTTTAGGTCCCAGGGCAGAGAACCCTTTGCTTCTTTGTCTTTCCCACAAATGGCTGAGTTTAGGTGGCCCTGTGGGAGAGTTACTCAGCCCTGTTTGTGAGGGCAGAAGGATACTTCAAATGGCAGTTTACTTCCATGGACAATGATGTTCAAGCAAGGTTTATGGAAACTTCTACCACAGAAAATATGGTGGTGAATTTGTGACTCTGTGGGCTACTTCTTTTCAGGGCTATATCCTCCCAACACTCCTGGCATCCTGAAATCAGGAACAAATCCACTTTAGATGTACTAACTCTGCCCACAGCTTGGTGTGGCTTCATCCTTCTACAGTTTAGAGTCTGAAGCCCTGCTTCTCAAGGCATGGGTCCAGGACAGTTAACATTGCAGATTCTTGGGCCTCACCCCATACTACCGAAATCAGTGTCTTTTGAAGAGATCTATGAGGTGATTTATATGCTCATTAAAGTGTGAGAAGCAATGGCCTAAAGGATATATTTGGGGGGCTTTCTTGAGATTATCATGAATTCTAGCAAGATAAAGAATCCCCTCAAAGTTTCTGATGCCTAAAGCTTAAGTGAGGGCAGAAAGGACCTTGGGATGTTTGTCAACCTGAAAATGGGGACGGTGTCTCCTTTTTTTAAAAAAAAAAAGAGATTTTATTTATTTATTTTTAGAGAGGGAAGGGTGGGAGAAAGAGAGAGAGAGAGAAACATCAATATGCGGTTGCTGGGGGCCATGGCCTGCAACCCAGGCATGTGCCCTGACTGGGAATCGAACCTGCGATGCTTTGGTTCGCAGCCCACACTCAATCCACTGAGCTACTCCAGCCAGGGCTGATGTCTCCTTAAGAACAAGTATAAATTGCATTGAATTAAAAGAAGTAGATACTCTAGTGAAATTTAAAAGATGAAAGAAAAGAACTGAGTTATGGTCCTCCTTGGGAGGAGCAGGATTCAGAAAGCCTGAGGTGGAAGCCTTAGAATCTTTGTTTCTAAAAGTCTTTAGGTAATTTTGATGCGATTAAAAGATTCCTCTTTAAATCAGAAAAAAAAGGTAGACTGTTCCATTGGGTGTAAATATAGGAATCTAGGTATTGTCATTTTCAGAATACACAAATCTAGCCATGTTCAGGAGCTCCTGCTTTTAAGCAGACCACAAACCTCAAGAACACTTTGAAGAGGGGGATGACTTACTTTGGATGTTGGCTCGCAATTGTCTTGAACTCATTATCCCAGTTGGGCCGTCCATACAAAGTCTTTTGTTTCAAGCCTGTGATGACATCTTTCTCCTCATCATGGTGCACAGCAAAATGATTGGCCTACAGGAAAGGAAATAAATTCAGAAAAAAGAGACATGCTGTAAAAATACTTAGATATATTTACATATCTTACTACCTGCTCTCTCTCTCTCTCTCTCTCTCTCTCTCTCTCTCTCTATATATATATATATATATATATGTGTGTGTGTGTGTGTGTGTGTGTGTGTATTTGGGGCAAAGCATGCTGAAGGGTAGAAGATAAAAAGATTAATTAATTAGGTCTCTTTATGAATTTATAATGTAGAAAGGCAGACCTTGAAGTAGCAACATGAATAATCGTATTTGTAGAATAGGATATGATGAGTGCTATGGAAGAGACCCAAACATCTCAATGATAGCAAAGAAAGGAGTTGGGGTGGGAAGATATGGGAATGTTTCAGGGTGGCACCATTTGATCCAGGCTTTGAAGTGTCGATAGGATTTAATTCCCTGTCTCACTTGCTTTTCTCTCAGCTCTTGTATCTCAACTTCTCTAAGACTTTCTCTCCTCACACTAATATACCTCCACTACCACTTCTTTAGGAGAATCACTAAGAATTAAAACAACCATAGACTAAAATGCACTAATATTGTGGTAACATGAGACATCAAATCAAGCTTAAAGCTCGTCTGTGTATGTATGTGTGTGTAAGTAGTCACCTATTGATTTTTGCAACCATTCTAGGGAGCCTCAGTTTGAGCAACAGATACTTTTCATAAAAGTGGTTAATTAAATTTATTTAAAAATTAATTAAGATTTTAAGTCCATTGGACAGGAGATAAATGAGGATAAGAAGGGTGGTTACTCTGGTTTAACAATTCTGTAGAGACTAGTTTTGCAAAGCAAAATACTTATTTTGGAATACAAATATATTTTCTACTAACTATATCTGACTTTTTAAGTAATAAAACTGCAAAGCAATTTATATGTTATAGATTTTTTTCTGGGTTTCATTTTTATCAAATATTTTCTGTTGCTGTTTTGTTTTTAAATTGCAGAAGTGGCAACTTGAAATCACTTTTCTGGAGTAGCAATTTTCATGGTCATGTGTCCCTGGCACATTTGCTACAAGCCTCTTCTAAGACTTGGAGAATCTATACTAACCAATATGCCAAAAACTAAATGAGAAAAAGTCAGTTTCTGAAGGTATGAGATCCATGGGAAAGATGCCTAGGACTGAGGAGCCACTGAGACACCAGCCAGGAATAGGCAGAGACTCTTGCTGTAGCTCTTCTCTCAGAGTGCCAGCTTATGCTGCTTCTGTGCAAGTCATTAATGTTTGCTTATTTATAACTTGAAATTAAGTTGTCTCAGAGTTTCTGAGTCACACGGAGCTAGATAATTTGTTGTTGTGGGGGGTTGTTTTTTTAATTATAGGATGTTTACATTGCTAAATATCTCTGGAGAGAGGGGATATACATACACATACACACATATATACACATACATATGTACTATATATCACCCTTTTTAGACATATTTTTGATTTATTTCCAAATGATAATAGCGATCTACTGGGAGTTGCTAAGAGTCCAGCTCTGGAGCACTCTACTCTGCCTGCTAATTACTCATTGGATGCCTTTGGGACAAATGACCTTACTTGCTCTGGGCCTTGTTTCCATCATCTATAAAATGTGGATAATAATATTGATTACTTAATAGAGTTGTTGTGAGGATTGAAATAGACAAACTATATAAATACTGAAAACAATACCCAACAAATAGTATATGCTTAATAACTCTGAGCAAATTAATACTATTTAATACTACTTTCAAAATGTATTGTGTATATTATAAAACATGCATAAACATAAAACTAAAGGGACATACAGTATATGTATATATATATATATTTGACACCACCAGTGGGGACATTACTCTAATAAGGTCAAAGCATGGCTTTTATTCATTGTTGGCTCCTTAGTTTTCATCTGTCCCACAGTTATGAACTTTAAATCTAATCTCAACCATCTGAACATGGTGAGGATATTGAGTGAGAGTGAATGGGCTGAATCACTGGAATCTATCAACTGTTTTTAGTAAAAACACTGCACAAAACTCTCCAATAGCTAAGGGAAAGTTTGTAAGCCCTGGGCTCTGTGGGGAGGACCTGAAACTTTCGTTCTTGTCCTTACCTGTGACTCATCCCAGCCAGTGAGGTATATGTTATAGCTGAGGAAACCAGCATTGTTCCTCTCTTGCATCTGGGTCTCCAGCAGCTGCAGCAAGTCGGCAAACCACTCAAAGGCATGTGTGTCCCGGCACAGCCAGTAGAAGTAGATCTGAAAAAGGATGGAGCATAAAGAAGATTATATTTAACTAGGACCTTTAGCATTGACACAGGTATTTCTTTCCTCTCTCCAACTGTTTTCTTGCTGCTCAGGAGGTCTGAAAACAGGTTTTCAGAAAGCTCTAGACATTTGACAAACTAGTGAACATGAACTTGCTCTGGCCTTCACATTAGCAAGGTAGTAAGTAAGTAAGCTCATACATTATGCCAATAATGTATGCCAATTGAGTTTTAAGAATATCTTTAATACATTATAAGTTTGTTTGTTAGAAAAGTTAATATACCTTGGCCTTGACCTATACATATTGAAAAGAATTTGGGGATGTTTATTATGGCCTGAAAAATACATTGTTTAGCAAAAAATAGCCTACCAGTTTCTCTCTTGGTCTGCTCTTGCCCTCCCAGAATTCCTGGCTTCCTTTGTACCTCCTCTGAGAAAAACCACTGGAATCTAGACTAGCAGTGTTGGCCACAGGACTCCCTCCCTCCCTGCCTGTGACTGCCATACATACTGAGTTCCTAGGGAAAAAAGTAGTTCTACCCATACCTCCCCCACATAGAAAAGAGGAAAAAGGGACAATGAAATGTCATAGTAAGCTTAGTGTTCCTATTACAGGTAATCTCTACAGGTATTAGAATATCTCAGGTCTTGTTAAAGATGTCCTTTATCACACAATGAAACCAAATTTACATGGGACAAAAACAATCTCTGGGAATTTATTCTGAAGAGATATCTATAAGAAAGTAATCGTTATGCAAAAAGACATGTCTCCTGTTCTCCTGCAGCAAAAGCATTGGGGGGGGGTGCAAATGAAATTGATCTTGATCTTTAACCTAGGATGATAGAAAAAAATATTCTATATTCTCTTAATGGAGCATGAAGCTACCATTAAAATGATTACTATAAAGCCTGCAACAACACTGAAAACACTGTTTTTAGAAAATCAGGACATGAAATTGCACATTCTCAATATTTACAACTTTCTAAGAATAATTACACATGTGGGAAAATATGGAAAGAGAATATGCAAATAAGGATAGGTATTGGGTTCTCTCTAACTTTCTTCCAAATTTCTTGTAATGTACTATTCTATATAGTAATATGCAAATACAGTATATTACATTTACTGATGGTCCTGATTATACAGAAGCAAATTTAACTTGTCAAATCAGTTTTTTAAAAGAATCATGCCTCTCTAGAACCACCTTGAACTGGCCTACACTTCCCTTGGTCTCTACCACCCTCAGCCACAAATGCTGTCTCAGACTTCACTTGGCAGTGTGCTGGATGCTTCAAACCCTCTGAAGAATGAAGGAACATACCTTTTTGAGCTTCAGACTGGTGGCATTATTGCAGTATTTGTACCAAACTGACTTGAGAATGGATGCAAAAGGTGTGACCCCAATTCCTGCTCCTACTAACATTACCACCTCGTAGCTGAACACATCTTCGCTGGCTGTGCCAAAGGGCCCATCAACTGCTATCCTGAAGAGAAGCATGACAAGAGGTGGTTACAGACATACCTTACTCTTCACAGTGGGATAGTGCATACATTATTTCTGGGGGTATACAATATGTCACTCAAACCAGGAGAAGTTATCTATGGGGCACTTTGTTCTGTGAAACAGTTTTCAGGTAACCAACTCAGTGTCAATGTTGGGGTTGGAGGTATGAATAGGAATTTTTAGCTTATTGAAAACATTTGGTAACTCTCAGGGATATTTTGTTTGTCTCCCTATCCTTCCTCACCCACAATGCCCTCACATACACACATGCACATCTGTATTTCTTTTTTTTATTTTAATCATTGCACATCTGTATTTCTTGTCAGGACATCCCACACTTGAAATTTTTGCTCATATTGCACATTAAAATAAAGTGAGAAATTTCTGTATTATAACATCCTATAGATTTAATATGTCCAATTTTCATCTAGCTATTCATTGAGTTATTCAACAAACTTTTATTCAGCATCCACTAAGTTCCTGACACCATGTTAGACATGTGGGAAGAAGGAGGTTAAGTGAATACTATACAGTATTAATGTTCAAACAATGTATGCCAATTAAGTTTTAAGAATATCTTTAATACACTATACGTTTGTTTGTTAGAAAAGTTAATATACCTTAGCTTTGATCTATACATATTGAAAGGAATTTGGGAGCATTTATTATTAATACTTGATTCAAATATTTTACATTTCACATAGGATTTATAAGTATATGCAAAAGCACACCACACACATAAAATGGGGAACATAGAGACAGCTACCTATACTTGTATAACCTGTGTGTTTTGTCAGACTCAGGAGATAGATAGTGAGAGATGAAAGAAGAGGAGCTTTTTGGCATCATTTTTCCTGAACTCATTCACCTTTGTAATATGCACTTTGTACTCACTTAGGTAGTTTCCAGGCATCTTGAAACTCCTGCTTATCACAGCCACAAGCATTGAACAGTCCCTCTGTCCAGTCCCCAACAATGCGGATATGGATGCTAAAGAAATCTTCCTCAGGGGCAGAGGTCAGTGTGAAAGGGTGCCATTCCAGCTTGGACACCTTGGGGCACTTGACAAAAATGTATTGTCCCACTTCCATCTTGAATCCCTTCTTCTTCATCTGTAGCTCGATGGTTTTGAAAGGATGAGTGACCACCTATGGAACAAAATACGTCTCTGGAAACTACACTTTCCCCAAATACTTGCTTTTTCAGTGTCCATGTGGATACAGGGCTGAACTAAGATGCCACACCCAGATTTCTTCTTTACAGCCAACACAGCATTTCCTACAGCAGATGTGACTCTCATTGGACATTGCCCTCAGCTGCAGCCCATGGCCAATGATGAGCTGATGCAGGGATACAAAGGCCTGGCCTCTCTCCTTAATTTGAAACAACTCTGAGAGTCCATACTAACTCCAGCATTCCCTGTAGAATTAGCTGGGGCTACGATTGTAGCCACACTGAGGGTCAGCTTTTTCCTCTCCCCAATCTTGCCTTTCTTTTCTTTGACAGGCTCATCTCTGGAGAACATGACCCAATAAAACTGCATGCAGTTTTCTATCTCAGAGTT
Source organism: Phyllostomus discolor (assembly GCF_004126475.2). NCBI lineage: Eukaryota > Metazoa > Chordata > Mammalia > Chiroptera > Phyllostomidae > Phyllostomus > Phyllostomus discolor. The sequence continues at coordinate 22,004,135 of NC_050198.1, read as the reverse complement.
GTTACAAGGGAATTCACCCTAAAATACCAGATTATTATCATATTTTTTCTCTAAGAAGTCAAGGCAGGGGCTAGAAACAGAAAGAAGAGATGGTTTCCTACTCAGCCTTCCTATCTGCCCAGGGACTGATCAAGAGCATTAGCATCTGGATAGAAGAAGACCCCACAGGCAAGTTATAGCAACATCTCCCAAACCAAGGATAACTATTTTTGTTGGCCTTTGTCCTAAGTCACACCTCAAACCTTTCTAACTCCATACATTGTTTCTACATTTCTCCCCATTTGGGTAATACCAATTATCTCTCCAAAGCCAACCCCTACAAACCCATTGCCATCCATCCATGTATATGGATGTTCATAACATCTTTGTTTATAATTGCAAAAAAAAGGAAACAGTACAAATGTCCATCAATTGCTGAGTTGGTAAATAATTTTAAAAAATTAAACACAGTAAGAAGCTTTTGTTTCTTATTGTAACATATTGTTTCTTTGATGAGTCCTGAAAAGCCTAGAAGAACTTCATACGTACAACTCAAAACAAACCAAGGGATATAAAAGAAAAGAAAAATCAACAGGAAAAAAATAGCAGCTTCCTAATGTTGACTGATTTTGCTAAGCTTTTCTTTTCCTCAATGAGGAGGAATAGAATAGGAAATCCTTTTAATAAAAATTGCCAAACATTTCCAAAATTTGTGACTTAAATATATCTTATGTGACAAAGTTATAACCAACTTCACTCATCACTAAAATAAGAAGTTGTAAAGCTTTATTTTAAAAACAAAATTATCCCTGGCTGGTGTAGCTCAGTGGATTGAGCATGGGCTTCAAACCAAAGTGTCGCAGGTTCAATTCCCAGTCAGAGTACATGCCTGGGTTGCAGGCCATGGCCCCCAGCAACTGCACATTGATGTTTCTCTCTCTATCTATCTCTATCTCTATCTCTATCTCTATCTCTATCTCTATCTCTATCTCTATCTCTATCTCATTGATGTTTCTCTCTCTATCTCCCTCCCTTCCCTCTCTAAAAATAAAATAAATAAAAAATCTAAAAAAACTACTAAAAATCAATTTAAAAAATTAAAATTTAATCAAAATTATTTTGAAAATTATGCTTACCATGTTGCAATATTGTATGGCAAAACCAATTTTTACCATATAGCAATTTTGCTACCACAGGCAAAATTGGGATTGAATTTAATAAAATACACTAGGGGACAGCATTATCACTGAAATGCTTTTAGATAATAACTTGTTTCTTTTGTGCGTTTATATGAAAAGAAAATGAATATTTGTTTTCTTTGAAGGAAAACAAGTTTGCCTTAGAAATATATTTAAGGGAAATACTTGTGCGGTTAGTCAGTTCTAGTCTAGTAAGAAAAATTTTGAGGTAGCTCTTTTTGCTGATCTATGGGATTTTCATTATAATACAATGTAAGTAGCATAAAAGGAGAACTTTTGTGGCTTCTTACATTTCCAATGCCAGCTGGACTATTTTTACTTTGACCTTCCAGAAATGCTAAGGAAGAAAAGTTGGGGTGAAGGACAGGAAGAATGCATGTGTTTTGCAAAAATAACCCATAGTAAGCTTTTGATCAATACTTTTTGAACTGAACTGAATTGAATTAAATGTTATTTGATACAAATAGTCTTGTCTGAAACTATCATAAGAACTTTCTATTTCTATTTATTTAGTTGGATATTATTTATGTATTCATTTAATGATGAGAAGCACCATAGAATTGTTGGAGAGAAAGCCACTATTTACTTGGAACTAGGACACTAAATTCTAGATGTAGTTTAGTTAGTAACTTCCTTGTGACTTTGGCACTTTAATTTGATAGTCTATGATTACATACAAAGCACAGAAAAGGAGATTAAGGGGACTTGGGAAAGTATGTCAACCTCAACCAGACCTGTTCTTGGCTCCCTGGTTTGGCATCTGAATATTTTAAGTTTCAATGAATGATCTTTTAAACTCACCTCTTGTTCCCCACTCTTAATTAATCATATTATTACTTTATGTCCCTCCCTCTACACACATGCCCCACATTCATTTACACAAAGCATTTGGGCTCATTTTTCAACAGAAAATGTTAATTTCTAGTTTACCTAGTTAAAAGGCCCAACCATTTGATTATCAAGCAAAGTACATTGGAATAAATATGTCATCTCTCTGCTCTGAGTTTAATCAAAAGAAACCGAGTAAAAGAGAGCTCTGATGATATAGAGAACTTGGGTAGAGTTTTCCATTCTATAGTAAGATTCAACTAGTAATTCCTAAACCAGCCAATACCTTGGTGATGACCACCTTCTGTTGAGATCTCCAAAACCGTACCAATCTCTCACAGAGATACAGGAACATGGGACCAACTATCCATTTCCAAGTCTGTAACCAGAGCAAAAGAGGATTTAAAAAAAGGATGTTTTAAGGGGTGATAGTTCATAAAAGATTCACAGGGACAAGACATTTTAGAAGTCAAGTTAATCTTTGTGGCATTTTTAAATATTTTGTTAGATTATAAAATGTCTTCTACAACAGAATTTATAAACATTATCTAAAATTAAAATAGTAAAATTTTGAGCCAGTAAAAATGAACAATCTCTATGACTGCATTGGGGAACTATATCTACAGCATGAAACTTTCCCAAGAGGAACTGCCTACAAGAATTAGATTTCCTCCTAGTGTTGCAATAGCAGTTGCAATAACCCTATAGCAGAGCAAGTTTGGTTTCAGAATTAACATTTCTCTAAAAGATACCATTTCAGCAACACCATATTTTTAATGCAATATTGCAATTGCTTTCAATTATTATGTAGCAAAATTTATTCTTTTGCAAGACGAGAAATTTTATGTAAGAATTTAGCTACTTCTCCAATATCCTTGTAACTTCCTAAGAGCTATGCAATGCACTTGCTGAATAGGAAAAATCCTAAAGAATTTCAGATTTCTCTAGATTCCCCTCTTGTCAGAATTTGTGGTGTTTCAGAACACTGGAATTACCTTGTAGCATTGTTAGTTATATAAAAATATTTAGGTCAAACAGATCCATTCCAGGATTTAGTCAGTTAGGTTCCTAGTTTAATACTAGAAGTAGTAAAGAATTTTAGAAGGCAATATCATCTAAAAGATGACATTCCAGAATGAATTCCAAGAAGAAAATACAATAATGAAGTGCTTATCATAGTATCACATGTGGTCTTTCTATTAAATAATTTTTTTAAGAAATGTTTTATTGGAAGTTGAGAACACTAGTTTAATACCTGAAGTAGCAAAGAATTTTAGAAGGCAACATCACCTACATGTTCTCTTTTGTAGCCAAAGTTGGAGAATGTCTGCCTTAAAAATCAGTAATGTTCTGCTACTGACCTTTTATTCATGGCACAGGTTTTTAAAATAGTCTGCCATCGCCTATTTCCTGGGTGCCACCATAGGGCCCCATTGAATGGAGCCAGGCCTTAGACATTACCTCTAATATCCCCAAAACCCAGAAGCTCCTTTGAGGTAGATGCCTATTAAGACAGCAGTACTCTGACTCCAGCTGTCTTCGAGGAAATGTGACTTCCCCTAACCTATAACAGAGACCCTGAAATATAGTTCTCTCTTTATCTTTTCTGCTGATGTCTGCATGTAGTGGGGACAGTTTACTGAGGTGTCTGGTTGCTTTCATTAATTAGCAAGGGTGCTTAAATATATTAAGTCCTCAGAGAACATTCTGTGTCTAAAGGAAGAATATGCCTATATTAGTAAAGTAAGAAAAAAGAAAGGAGAAAATGGGATGGGAAGTTTATCTTTATATTATACTGTGCTTGAGGAAAAAATGAATAATTCTGCTCAGAAGTTCTGTACAAATGTTGATTTTTTTTGCCTAGTTTTATACCAATAGGGTATAAACAAAATATACTAGTGTAATAATGAACAAAGTATACTGCTTGCTATGGGGAAAATGAACATCACAAGGCACACATTTTGCTCTATGGAGCAGAGATATTGAGAATACACAAAATGCAGTTATTCAGAGCTCCCAACAAAAGAAGGTAAATATTTCAACATGTTTTCCCTTATCACCTTGTCACACTCCTGCTCTACAATGCAGTGCCTTTGCATGTTAGTATGAAACTGGCTGTCCAACATCTTTTATGCTTCATTGACGGGACTTCCAAATACCTAAAAGCAATCTTGTATGTCACTTCATCAATTTCCTTCCCAGCTCTGAAATCTATACAAAAAGTCTTACTTCCTGGTATCTGAAGAGGCTTCTAGCTCCTTATAGGTGATTATCTGAGCTACCCAACTCAGCTCATGATGGAATGCCTCTGAAAATCATTAACTGGTATTGCTGTGACTTTCACATCCAAAAGAGAAAAGATGGAATTTCTTAAACCCAAAGAGCACTTTCAAAAATGATGCTTTTCTGAGTTTTATATCAGGATGTTCATAAAAGACCCATGAAAAGTTTACTTTTCAATAAATAATTCTCTACTAAGTTTATCAGAAAAAAATAGATACTTATAACATTGTAGTTCTATAACACTTACATGTATTTCTTAGACACAGTTTAAAGATTTTGTGAGTGAAACTGTAATAGCAACAATGAATTGTTCATACCATAGGTGGGTTCCCAGAGAACTTAGGGACTGGGCACTCCTTTATTTTTCCCCAATCTGAGATTTTATCACGGCATATTGTTACATTGTGCTCCTGCAAACTCTCTGAGGTCTGCCCACGTACAATTCGCCTAGGGAAGAAATATAAATATAGATCATTTAGTAGTAGAAAATTAAACAATTTTTGACATTCTGGGTATATTTTAAGTATTATAATATGGGTCTTATACTTTTTACTAAAAAGGCATATCTTATTGCTCCCTCCAAATAGATTAAAGAAAGGGAAAGAAAGTATATGATCCTCAACAGTATAAAAAAAACATGTGCAGTGGCACAAATAATATTTAAATGTAATTTTATAGAGGAAAAGTTGTGGATAAATACATGTTTTCTTAAAGGGAGTATTTGTGCTCCTGTTTCTACAATTATTTTCTTTTATAAACAAACAAAAACAGAAAAACTGCAAATCTAACAAGGCAACTGCTTGCCCATACAGTGACATTGTGCAAATTAGAACAAGATATCCCCTCTGTGAGGACACTCCTACAAGCAAAGGCTTTGGCCAGCAGAAAATGGGTTAATTTTATTCCCCTTATAAAGTTGACATCCCCTGAAAGCATACAGTAGCCATGAGGCCTAGTACAAGTACTTTATTGTTTTGAAATTATCTAAATTAATCCAAAATATTGAGATCAATTTAAGAAGACTTAACTTTGTGGAGATTAAGACATTCTCACAGACATGAACTCTAATGGTTTCTCCCTTGAAGTGCTCAAAGCCCATTATCTTCCATAAATACTAATTGAATAACTACTAAAACTTAAGACAATGTAGGTTTAGTGGGATAGATGAAGGGAGACACAAAGTTGAGTAAGACATGTCCATGACTTCAAGGAACATAGATAGCAAGGTCTTCAGAACATATAATAACAAAAGGTACTGGAGGTCCTTTGTAGATGTTTATTTGGGGGAACTAAAATTTATTGTGCCACTTGATCTGAGAATATTTTAGTTCAAGGTTATTAACCATCCATTTCTATTCCTAGGTCTTGGGGAAGAGATTACCCTGTATTGAGCATCAGTCATGTGCCAGGCGTGAGAAAAGGCACTGTCTACAAATAATCTCATTTAACCCTGATAATAAGCCTGAAAAGTAAGTATTTAGTATTCCCATTTCACATATGAGGAAAACAAGGCTTAGAGACACTAGGTAAGTAAAAGCAGAATGATCTGGTGAAAACAGTTCTGGATCCATGCCAGACAGTCTTGGTTTCAAATCCCAGGTTCACCCCTTACTGGTTTGGTGAACTTGAACTTCTTTTGAACCTCGGTTTCTCCAGCTGTGAAATAGGTATACCAGTAATCAATTAGCATGATGCATAACAAATGCCAGACACAAAGTAAGCATCCAACAAATGATAACTATTTAAGTTCTTAATACCCAAGTTCACATGAGGATGATATACTAAAAAAAAAAAAAAATCTGATTTTCTCCTCTTGTCAATGCCAGGACCAGGAATCAGAAAGCCTGGATTTTAATCCCAGTTCAACTACTACATAGCTATGAGACTGTGAGCAATTAGACAACCAGTTTAAGTAGCAAATTCTCCTCAAATGCAGAATTCAGTAAATATATCTCCTCTGCTGGTTCCAAGAGAAATGCATATCTATGAAACTATACAAATGTACAGTGGTGAAATTACTAAACAAGAGAAGGGGGACATTCATATTTTTTCTCTAGGGTTTTCTGAAACAACTGGATTATGATCAAGCCCCATTTAAAGGTACTCAATTGCATTTTGAAGAGCTGAAGTTTAAGGTAGCTATTCCCTTTGCATAATTAAAAAAAATCAATGAAATTCATTACAAAAAAGAAAAATATTCCCCCAAAGTGTATCTCGCAATATGAACAAGATGTTACAAAATGAGGATTGAAATTACAAAAGAGAAAGAGAAACTGTTCATTTAAGATAACCTAGTTATTGAAGTTCTGCTTTTAAGATTCTTTCTTAAGTAATAAAGGCATAATGTGGTTGTTTGGGCACTTCATTTTTAAGGTGTTTTTTAAATGAGAAATAAAATAAAATTATATGTGTTTTAAAAATAAAGATACTCAATTGCTTTAGGAGAGTCAAGGGATTCTCTTTTTACACAGAACTTTCAATGCGTAGAAAGAGTATCTGAAGGGTCAGAGTCAGCAAGTTGATCAAGATGGGAATCAACTAGGGTGAAACAGTAGATAAAGGAAACCTGGTATTAAACGGGATTCCCAATAAGGCAAACTCTTCCAACCACATGTTCAGGCACTGTGTTTCCAAAGTACTTAATGAGCTCCAATCCTAGCTATGCCACTTACAAACTGGGTGGCTTGCACTACATATTTTACCTATTTTTAGTCTGGTTCAATGTCTACAATTTCCCCAGGAAATGGGGATAGTAAAAGCATCTTTACCTCTTGGGGATTAAAAGAAACATTTCATGTCTATAGCAGGCACCCACTAGAGGTTAGCTCTTACCTTTATTATATGAGAATGCTTGAAGGAAATAACCATGTATTTTTCCTTCTAGGGTTCCCCACAGTGCCTGATATCAGTTCTTATACACAGTAGGCAATCAATAAATGATTAGCTTGAATCAAAACTCATTGAACTACAGAAAACCCTTTCAACTGATTAATCATTAACTCTTTTTGTTTGGGATTTTGCCCAATATATTTGTGATTAAGCCACAGGAAACATCATTGCATACATCCAAGACCATAAAAGCACTCTTAACATATTTTACATACTTGCAAAGATATTCAAACTTTGATGTATTTTCAAATTTGCTACAAATAGCAGCTTTATGAATAGCTATTAATTGGGTGTAAGAAACTAAATTGCTGCTGAGTGGTTTCTATCACAATGACCTCTGTTGTCCCCTCATATTCCCTCAGAAACCCAGCTGACCACACACAGTCAAGGAAGTCACTGTGCCTCTAACAGAGCACCATCATACCTAGAAACTGAAGGTGTGACATAAAGTACTTGGCCCTGAAGTTTAAACACTCACTCAGCTCCATGGATGGCGAGACCAATGAAGAAGATCACAAAAAGATGGTGTGTGTACCAAAACACTTCAAAGTAAGACCTCCGGATGGTTTTGGTGGAAGAGGTGATAATTAATATGAGGCACAGTGTGATGACAATTCCAGTAATGCCTGCCAACCGAGTCACAGCCACATACAGGCCTCCTGCAGGATTCTATAAAATACAAATACATATACACATTTTGGTAGGCTTTAAAATTTAGGACTAGCTATATATAAAGTGTCCAGAGTATAGGGAAATAGGTATTTTCATTCCTTCTTTACATAATCCTAAATAGCCCTCACAGAGGGATACAGACTTTGAATAGATATTTCTCAATTTCAAAATGTCTTATGTGGTTGAGGTGTCATAAATAATATAAATTAATATACTGAAATAGTTTTAAGGGAATATCAAATACAGGAAATCATTCTACAATAAGATGGCCTAAAGGGGGCTCAAGATCTTTCTCCCTTTGATTTGGAAAAGGCCATGGGTGACTGCTACTTCTTTACCTATTAAAAATTTAGTCCCATTCTATCCCCTTGTGTCTTCTGGAAAGAAATTTAGATACACAATCTTAGAAGTATACCCAACTTCTGACTATGCCTGGATCCAGAGCAAATTCTTGCTTCCTTAAGCTCCTCCCAGATCATTTAACACAATTCCAGGCCCTATAACAAGCCTTTCTTAACATCGTTCTGAGATCCCCCAGACATCCTCGTGGTGTGTGGTCTCTTTTGCTGCAGTAAGTAATAACTCCAACTTTGTTTGACTACATATCTATTCCTGGCTTTCTGTTGGGCCTTACCATGGGTGAGCTTGAGTTACTCCAGGCTCCATTCACATGCATTCTTACAGGTAAACTTAAGGAACTGAAAAATATCTAATGACCTTCCACACATGGGTTCAGGAATGTGGGAGATACTTTCTCTGTACCCACTTTCTTAGAACCTACAGACTTGTTCCTCTGATAGTCAACTTCTGTTGTTCTGGCCAAGCAAAGTTCTTAACTCAGTAAAATCTAGTCCTCAGTTTCAATGGCCTAGGGGACATAAGAATCAGGGAACAAGAGGCTTACCGGGATTCTCTCGCGAGCAAAATTGAGGTAACTTTCATTAGGCTTATCTCCAATGTCAGACAGTGCTATTGAGTAAGGATCAGAATTGTTGACCCGGGCATTCACACACCACTCCACATTAAATAGATGTGCAATGGTGTGAATCGCTAAAGAGGGCAGAAAAGAAAAACAAAGAGGATGAAGGTATGAACAATTTTATTGTAAGCTGAGTTTGCCTATAGTGCCAGACTCCATGATAGGTTACACAGAAACACAGGAATGGGCCAGGACACTGATAAACAAAAACTAGATCTCCAGTACCAGAGAGGCAAGCAATTCTAGTGGGTAAGCTATTTTCTAGTTGTGTGAGCGTAGGCAAATCACTTAACCTCTCTGGCCTTGGTATCCTAATTTGCAAAATGAAGGTATTGAACTAAATGATCCTAAAGACCTAACCAAGTTTTAAGATTCTACAAAATAACTTTGGTTTCTGAGGATATTGAGATGCCCTCTCATTGTCTCTCTTCCCCTGATATATTTATGTTTAAACAGAAAGACTCTCATGTAGCATATGCCTATGGTTGTTCTGTTCACCTGTCTGACATAGCTCCAGAGAGAGGTGACAATGTTATATTGAACTGATACTAACCAATGGCCATAAAAGTGAATCTTCTTTTAAAAAAATAATACATTCTTTACTTAACAAGCAGGACTTACTATGTGCCAAGCAGTGCTTTAAGTGCTTTATAATTACTTAATCCTTATGAGTAAATGATTTGGATAATACTATCATGTTATCTTACAGATGAGGAAGTTGAGACAGATTGCTTTAAAATTTTGTCCAAGGTCATCAAGCTAATAAGTAAAAGGGTTAAGAATCAAATCCAAGCAGTTTGGCCCACAAATCTGTGTTGTTAACCATTATATTATGTTGCTTCCTAACAAGATTTTATGATACATTTCACCTTTGAAACATTTTATTTTTTCCACAGCTCAGGAAGCCTGCATGATCCCAGTTGAACATCTGCAATCTAAGCCTGTTTTACTCAGGCACAAACACCTTAAAGGCAGAGTAAAAATCTCTTTTTTTCATTACTGTGTATGTGTGCATGCCTCCTGTCTGGCACATCAATTATTTATTAAGTGACCTAGTGAAGATCTGATAAGTGTTCCACATATATCCCTTCCTTTCTGTTTTTTTTTTAGCAGTGTTTAATTAGGGTATAATTGACTTACATAAGTTTCAGGTTTATAACATAATGATTTGATAGTTGTGTATATTGCAAAATGATCCATCACCACACATTATTACAGAATTATTTTCTAGTTATAGGAACTTTAAAGAGCTACTCTCTTAGCAACTTTCAAATACAGTATGAAATATAGTTTTATTAACTATAGTTGCCATGCCAGATATAACCCCTCTTGTGCCAACACCACCACCTTAATAGTTGTAATAATAACACTATATATGTATATATATTACATTTAAACACACATATACCTATTTTATGTGTGTGTGTGTGTGTATATATATATATATATATATAAACAATAATAATAAATAAAGTGTTTAGCTGACAAACTCTATTTTAAGGGGTTGTTATAAGCTGTGTTCCCTCTAAGGTTACTACAAGAAAGTCAGAACTCTACATGTTCAAAGAAGAATATTTTAATGCATGAATAAAATCTCTCATATGTGGACTGACAACCATTTTTGATAATAAAAAGAGTGAAAAGAGGTGAAGACACTAGGATTTTATCAGAAGAGCCCAAGATAAAAAAGTATTAATACCTAAAGGAATAAATCCTAATATTGGGATGGTGGAAAGAGGGGTAGTATTTTTTTTAACAGAACTCATTAAAAAATACAACATATCTAATCACCACTTAATATGCTTATGAAAGTTGACCTCTTATTTTTAAAAGTATCTAAGAATAGAGGGAACTCTCTGGTTCCGATTTTTCTTTGCAGTCTCAAATATCTTAATAAACCTACCAGTGTGAAGTGCAATCATCCATGCCACCATTTTATGAAAGGTGAGGTTCCTGTCCAGTTGTCTTCGAATTCTTGTTGAGCAACACTTTGGATTAAGAAAAAAATAATGAAACAGTAATTGTTAATAAGGTTTTCTCTGTTCCAGGCATTAGGTACATAGCACCTTAATTAATTCTCACAACCATCCTAAAAAAAACTATGCCACTCTATCCATTTGACAGATGAGAAAACTGAGGCTCAGATTGATGCAGTCATCTTCCCAATGTTAAAGGGCCAAGAAATGGGATAGCTGGATTAACCAGTATATTTTATGTCCCCGTACTAGTGACCTAAAAAGTCTCTCCAGAAATCCATTGATTATTTGTATAATATATGAATTTGGACAGAAAACATCTAACCACATAGTTTCTAGTTCAGATTAATTTATTTTAAACAGAGGCTATAGAAATTAACAAAGGACTGGCCTGCCCTCAAAGACCTGACAGTCTAATGGGGACACAGACAAGTGAACAGTTCTACAAGTGAATAGTTTTAGAACAACACCCTTATAGGACGGACACTATGGGAGGAGAATAAAATAGTCTATTTGCGTATGTTGATGGAGACAACATCACAATGTACATCATTAACCAAGTAATAATAGCACAAAAAACAATAGGTAATATTTACAAAGAGGTTATGCAAAATGCTGCTTTAATTGTTTTACATGCATTGACTCATTTCATTCTTACACCATTCCTATTAGGGAGGTACCATGATTATCACTACATAACAGGTGAGAAAACAAAGGTATAGAGAGGTTATCTTGCCTTAGGTTACATAGTTAATAAATGGCAGTGCTGGTATTTAAACTCAGACTGTCTGATGCCAAAGATATCAATAGTCTAATACTTCATAACTTATATGATTACTTTGACATTAAAAATAGTATTTTGCTCAATATATTAGTGTAACTGTCTTCACAACATATGTTAAGAAGATGTGGGTTTGAACCTGGACTCAGAACCTGGTTTATGGTTTAATCAGAGCTTTACCCTCCTGAAAACTGGTCAAATGCTTCCTCTGGCTGCTTTGTGCCTGAGACTAGATGTACTGCCATAGAGATTCAGAGAACTTTTAAGGAGAGCTGAGTGAAGTGCCAGCCACCCCCCGAAGGCCCCCCCACAAAAAAAAAAAAAAACTTAGGTTTTATAAATACCTAGTTATAAACGTATTCAGTTTAAGTATAGGTGTGTTTAATATTTGGCTTCCTTATTTTTAATAACATGTTCTGATTTTATAGAAAAGATATAACTGTATGAAAAACTGTGCTTACTCCACTATCTCTCAGTTAACTGTATCTAGGGAGGGCAGGCTGCTTAGAACAGGACAGCAGATTCCTAGAACTGTAGAAATACTAGTAAGTAAGACATTGAGGATTTCAGAGAAAGGAAACAAGAATTAGCCTTCTGTGACCCAGGCAGGTTACCCATAATCATTAAATCATTTAATACAATAAGCTAAATATTATTGTCCTCATTTTACAGATAACAAAACTAAACCTAACTCTTATATTCCTTGGATACAAGTCTATTTGTCTTTAAGGTTCATGCCTTTTCCACCAAACCAAATGTAAGAACATAGGCATTATTATTCTACCTGTCTGAAAAACCAAAACCAAGGTTTTAAGTGTAAGTACTCTATCTGGAAGGTGATCGCACAAAACAAGGTTAGGGAAAGTAAGGCTAGGAAAGGAAGGAAACATATAAAGGGTGTGTTATATCAACTATCACTATCATATCATATGTCAGTGCACTCTCTGATCAGAAACCATGTAGAACATGCCCCAGAGTTTTGCATTCTGTTTTATTTTTCCTGAGGGGCTAGGAAGCTTGATACTCATCTACCAACTTCCATCTATCACTGGCTGAGGGCTGTACTCAGGGTATCAGCACCCTGGCAATGTAGGCTTGTCCCAGGGGATGGCTGAAAGAAAATCTTCAGGCAAAGAATGTCTGGGGCTTCCAGAAGGCAGTTGCCAATGTACTGGAACTGTCAGTGAGGAGGGAATATGGGCACCAATGGCACCTGCTACAATGAAGTGACCATCCATGGAGTTCAGCAGTGACTAAGGCTCTCAAAACAAGGGTTTCCTGTTTGAAATCACTTATTTTATATACCTGTTGGTTAAAAAAAATAGTTGACTATCCTTTTTTTCTTAAATAGCCTCATTGTCTTTTGTATTTATTTCAAGTTCTTGCTGTGTTTTACTACTTTATATTCTCTACAATTTAAATGAAATATTTTTCCTATTTCCCAATTGTTTCTTAGTGTTCTTGTGGTAATTAGAAGTCTCAGATGATACCCAATAACATTATATAATCTTTTCTCCTTCAGTGTGAGTGGGACCTGACCTATGAATATGATCGGATGTCACTCCTGTGATTTTCTTGCTTTACAGGGCAAAAGGGACTTCGGAGAGATGAAGTCATCAATTGGCATTATGAGAGATTATCTGGGTGGGCCTGACTCAATCACAAAGGCCCTTCAAATCTGGGTCTATAGAGTTGGAAGAAGTCAGAGATTAGAGGCTTGAGAGGGGCTTGATGTACTGTTGATGACTTGAAGATGGAGGGGACTATTACCAAGCAAGGACTCATTACTTAATGTGCAAAGAAGTTAATACTATGGCATTGGCTTTTGAGAAAAGGCTTTTATTTTCAAGTCAACTGGCAAGGAGACAGGAGGCAAGGCTCAAATCTGGCTCCCCAATCTAGGTTCAGGGTGGAATTTTAAGGAGTTTCAGCACCAGATCTTCTTAGATGATGGACCCTTCACTTCTGTACTCAGGTTCCTGTCAAGTCTTGGTCCTTTGTTTCCATGGTGGGGTTGAGGGAGGGGAGCAGTTAAGGATTCCGAAGTGCTACTTATAAGTGGTGTTCACAAGTGTTACTCATAAGTAGTGTAAACTTTGGTTCCAGGTCTTGTTAGAAACAGGATAGGACCAGTTTGAACTGAATCTGCAGTTATTGGGCCACATGACAAGGAATGCAGGGAATCTAGGATCCAAGAGCTGCCCCTGGATGACCGTCAGCAAGTAGACAGGGACTTCAGTCCTACAACTGCAAGGAACTGAGTTTTGGTAACAAGAGTGAGCCTGGAAGAACATTTTTACCCAGAGTTTCCATATGAGAATTCGGCCCACTTAACACCTAGATACCCAACTACCGATGCTGAATGTCTGACCTGCAGAACTGTGAGCTAAAAAAATGGGGTTGTTTTAAGCCATTGAATTTATGGAAATTTATTACACAGTAATAGATAATTAATATAGTCCTTAGTGGAGGTTGGAACATAATTGAAGTGCTATGAACAAGAGAATGAAAAAGTAGGGTCAGAAAGCAGCACTGAATTACACTTCAGAAAACAACTGTTGCTGTGAGATATACCTGTGTTGCATCCTGACCCTACCACCTAGGTGTGAGATGTTGAACAATTTACTCAGTTTTCAGTTTCCTTACCTATATACTTATCATAGTTCTTTCCTCTTAGGTCTGTTTCATGGATTCATTGAGAAGTGTTTAATAAATATTTGATTTTATTGCATCATTATTTAACTTCTCATTTAATATGGCTTGACTCCTCAGCTAGAAGGTAAACTTCCTGTCTGCATAGCAAGATATAATGTACTTTTTAAAATTCTTTCTTTAATAATTATTTATTTAAATGAATTACATTTTCACTATCTTAGAATCTAAGATGATTATTCTAAATCTACAGAGATATATTCATCCACATAGCTACACTTGCCACACTGTTTTCTTTTCTACATCCTGACAAATTATTTTGAAACTTTGGGGATTTCTGTAGGCTAAATCCTATCCTTTCCCATCTTTCTCAACAAAGCAGGCTGAGTCTTTCACCCCTATTTTTCCTGCGGTTGGCCAACCTTTTATCTTTCTTTCTCCAGGAAACCAGAAGGATTATGAAGCAAAGTCTAAATGATTGAAACCATTAGAAACTGAACAGAAGTTCTGTGGCTGTTTAGTTTGCATAGTGTCCTACTAATGAACCCTTGAAGTTACAATGTCCTTGTCCTTTTTAGCATAGGTTATTCAGCATTCTCAAACATCCATATATATGATGAACTTTCCAAGACCATAATACAACAATAGAACAGTTTTGAGTTTAGGTGGCATGTAGGAAAGTGAATAGGCTCTGGGGCCACAATGACCTTTGTTTGGATCGCAATACTCCCATTTAATTTCATCTTCACCTCACTGGCATGATATGCAGATTTCATGAGGTAAGGTTCATGAAGACTCAATGAGTGACAACTATTATGATTTCCAGCATTAGTCACAACATGCTCACTCACTTTAATCCCTATCAGAAAACTCAGTTTCATTTGGAAAATTTAGATTTTAGGCTGGAAAACCCAGAAGGAGGGATATGCCCCATCTGTAAAAGAATGTTGCTTGCTGCTAGTTTTTTAAAAATATATATATATATATATTCTTTTACATACAGGTCTTTCTGGTTTCAGAGATAAGCTTCACTGCAATTTGAAGAGAAGCCTCCTTTCATCCCTGTCTTTAGAGACTTTTATGAAGATTTTCCCTCCTGGGCCATAGGAAGCCTAAAATCAGCCATTACAATAGGCACTACTCATGGGGTACAGCAGCTCAATGGCAGTGCAATTTGGGCCTGTGGGGTAATGAGGATTTCCTAATGGGCCATCCTGGTGAAAACACTGCCTATTTCTCAGGGCTTACTCCCCCTAAATACACAGTATCTGAATAGGGAAGTGGGAGGAATAAAAATGGATCATGTCTCTTTAAAAACAAAATGCTACAGAGCATGAACTTCATTTAGCAAATGTTCACTGGGTACCTATGATATATCAGATATTGTACTTTGCAAGTGGCTCATTAATAAAGCTTTTAATCACATGAAAGTTTACCTCTGTGGTTTCTTGAGTTGAAAAGATTATTTGGAAATCTTTGTAACCAATGTCTACTGTTACTTGTACTCTGCTAATTCTATATTAGTAAATTGAGTGTTGCATTGTTCTTGAAAAAAAATTCCCCTTAGGATCAACGTGAATTTAGTATGACTAGGAAAAGTGAGGCAGATTTCAAAGCAACTTCTTGTTACTGACAGTTTAGACTGCTTCTTTCTTTTCCCAAAATATTCTGTGATTGCCAAATTAGGTATTACCTCCTCAGCTATACTTTCAAGGTCCTAGCTTACCAGCAAAGCTCCAGCTTCCACTTAGCCTTATCTTAGGTATCTGTCTTTTACACTACCTACTTTCCAATCAAAATAGATTGCTTGCTGCTCTCTTCTAGAAATTATCTCTACTTATAGGGTCTAGCTTTTAAAAGCTAGTTAATATTTAAAATATACATTTTATTAGGAAAGAAAGGAGAGGCTACTAGACCCTAATGAGCTAGTGGAAGAGGTCCCACCAAGGTATCAATCCCTAACTTTGGAAGAGCTATTCTGGTGTGGTTAGGAATGGCAAAAAAAGTCCAAAGGGAGCCAGAAGTCATGCTTATTCAGGACTTTTAAGAATATGATTTCCTCACAATTTCCTGTGCTTTTGTCCATGCCATGTTCTCCAGGTAGAATGTCTTTCTCTCTCATTTACATTTCCTGGAGAATTATTTTATCCTTATATATCCATATCTTATGCCACCTTCTCCAAGAAGCCTTTTTTTTCATCCTCTGCCCACCTGATATAACTTCCCTTCCTTTGATTCACTGTAGCTCCTTATTTGTAATGTTTTGTGGAACCCATTTATTTGAGTACCATGTGTAGATACTAAATCCCATGTTTCTCATCTTTGTATAATAATATCAATAGGAAATTTGTATACTATTTTACAGGTTACAAAAGTACTTTCTACATAATATTTTTTCCTTCTAGCATAGTACATTCCAGAGCTCAAGAAATTGTTGAATTGAGAGTGAAAGGAGCCCTGGGCAATTGGAAAGCTCTGAACTCCTCAATTCTTTGGGCCTAACACTTCTTAATCACCATCATTATAGTGTGACTCATTGCCCATTGGTTCCATTTGCTTGGGATGTTATACACAAAAGAGATTTTCTCTGACTTAAAAATTTTGAAAAACATAGTACTGTAAGATTAATTTCCAAATTTCATGTCAGTTTCATAAAGCCCTGTTTATATACATATATACATATTACATTTTGTATGTCTGTGTGTATGCATGCACATGGGCTTTATTATTGTTATTAAGGTATAGATTGATTGGTTGTTCTTTTTCTAATGTCTGTTTCAGGTTAAATGGTTGTCCCAGGGAGCCTGATCAACAAGTTATATAGATGCAAACTACAGAATCAAGAATGGCTTGGCTCATGAATATTCTACAGATGCTGAAATCCTCAAAAATCATTCGTTTTCTTTTTCTAAGAAAGGACAATTAGCTTGATGGCCTTTCAAACTTTGAGGAACTCAAATTTTGAAAATGTTTGTTCTTACCGCACTGGAACCCCTGAGGAAGGAGAGCAGATTTCGACATACTGGCAACAGTATCAGCATGCAGTTGAAATTCAGGCAGGCTGCAGGGGCCCTGGCCAATGCCAGGGCTCGCTAGAAGAGGCAGAAGAGGGAGGATGGTGATGTCTGTCAGCACAGAACTCTTCACCCAGTTCCCCAAGGTTCTCAACATAAGGTCCACACACCAGAGACATCAAGTTGTCTGGAAAGGAAGGTCCTTCTGAGCCAAGGGTTTGGGCCTGCTGTGATGTTCTGTTTTAATCTGGGCTTTACCCCCAACCCCAACATTTTTAATGAAAATTTTCAAACATAAAGAGAATTTTAAATCATTTCATATTGAATATTATTTATCCATCTCCCCGCTTCCATCTTTTACATTTTACTATGCTTGCTTTATCCCATATCTACCCTTCTATCCATCAATCTACCCATCACTCTGTCCATCCATCAACACATCTTACTTTTGATGCACTTCAGAGTAAACTGCAGACATCAGTTTACTTCCCCCTAAATACTTAATCATGCATATCATTAAACCCAGTTCAGTATAAAAGCTGGGGTTTTCAAAGAAAGTTTTCTTAGCACTTAAACCTAAGTTGGTATGCTATAATGCTTTGGTATTATAACTGTTCCTTGAAATACCTAAGGAAGTTGCATATTTTGGAGGGTAAATACAATGGGAAATCATCCTTCTCAGCATGAACCTGAATAGGTTAACAACAACCATAATAATATAACATAATGATATAATTATTTATACATATAATTTATACTACAATTATAATTAGTATTATTATTAAGTAATGAATGCATTGTTTCAGCATGATGTAGCAAATAATATCCTCTGAGGGTAGCTATAGTTGTAATTATTTTCACCTGTGATGAAAAAGAGACCTGGGAGTTCATCAAAACTGAGAATGGCTAACGTACTCAAGGGAAGTTGGGGACCTTCACTCTGCTAGCCTAATCAATGAATGTAACTCTTGGGAAAATCCCTCAAAGGCTCCATCTATAGGAAGAGGCTTATTTCCTGAAAATCATTTCATAACATGCCACCAGGAGCAGGGTTCTCACTGCACAAAAGTGGTAGTAATCAGATGATTTAGAGAATGTGAAAAGTCTCACTTGTCCTAACTGCATCACACCTGGATACATCCCTCCAACCTACCCTCTAATTCCAGAGCCAGTATTAGACTTCTCCTTTAAGCTAAATGCTTATCCAGTGCTCTTTGGGAGGGAAGGGGTACTGCTGGAACCCCTGCCATACTTTTGCTTTCCCACACTAGAAGACCTAAAGACTTCGTCTGGGGGTTGCAATGAAGGGAATGAGACTGATGGCACTATTTGGGTTGGTCAGAATATTTACTGAAAATGCTAAAAGGAATATGAGCATGAATATTTGATTAAAATATGAGCCAGTCAATATTGCATGAGGTGGAACTTATACTTACCCCAAGAAGTTCTCGGGTGTAATGGAACTTCACTGGCTCACTATAAACCCGGTAGTACCAGACAAAGAGGAAGATGTTCAACCCCAGCCATACCAGCTGCAGAAACAGAAACAGTTGCATGAAGTTTTCACATTTCAACAGCTAGATTTCACACATGACTGGTGTCAGACCAGGCTTAGGACTTCCCCAAGTCCAGTCTTTGAAACAGGTGGTTACAAAGATGGGTGTAAGCATCTTAGAGCCAGCTCTTTCTTAGAGCAGTGACACTACTCTGTAATTGACCTTTACATCCTGTGTCATTCCACAGGATTGTTTTACTACTTGTCCACTGTGCCAAGTTACTATTAGTCTATCTCCCCTTCTTCCTTTCTCCTCCTCTTTTTTCTTAATGTTATATAGATGATAGCATGTGACTCTTCTTAAAAAGAGAAGGAAAAGGAATATGTCGTTATGTTGTCCTCCATACCAGTAAGACTCCATGTTCTACTCTCACAGGTGCCGACCAACTCTCTCCACCACACCATCCAACCATAGCTAGTGGGAGTCTCATCAGCTAAAATATCAAGCCTTTAATTCAGAGATTTTCAACCGGTGTGCCTCAAGAATTTTTAAAACATGCAATACTTGACTATTTAGTCAGGGGCATTGACCTCTTTTCACTTAGATTATCAAATAAAAAGACAACAGCCCTGGCTGGTGTGGCTCAGTGGATTGAGCACTAGCCCGCCAACCAAAAGGTCTCCAGTTCAATTCCCAGTCAGGGCACTTGCCTGAGTTGTGGGCCAGGTCCCCAGTAGGGGGCACATGAAAGGCAACCACACACTGATTTTTCTCTCCTTCTCTCTTGCCCTTCTCCTCTCTCTAAAAATAAATAAATAAGATACTTTAAAAAAACTTTAAAAAAAGACAACAGCCAATACAATAGCCATCCAGTGTGAATGAATCAAAATTATACCTTTTTTTTTGTCATATTGGCAAAAAAAGCATAATATATTTATGGGCATGCCACAGAATTACAGTGATTAGCTTATGTGGGCCATGAAATGAAAAGAGTTAAAAATTGGTGCTTTAGTTCTATTTGGGAACTTTTGCTTACCGTTTGAAGGAGTGTTACTGAGCTTGAATGAGGATGTGAGGGGCAGGAGATTTTTTAAAAATAGACCTTTCTAAATTGTGAGTGCTTATTTAATCTGAAGCACTGACTACATCAATCGGTGACACTGCCCAGTCCTCTACCTTCAGCTCCATACTAATCTTTTCTTAACTGTGCTTTGAAGCTATTAAATGTCTGTAGACACTTGAGAACAGTCTCTCTTTAAAAAGAAGGTACTTCTCTATTTCTTACCCTTGTCATTCTTACTTTTGCTTTTCAAGCTGTGCCTTCACTTCCAAGTATGTGAGTGTATAATTTAGGAGGAAGCCATTTCCTGGGGAAAAATTGTGGTAAAATCTAAAAGCATAATTTGAACTTGTTTTCTGTAGGAGCAACCTGTGCATAAAATGGTGATAACTCAAGTTAACAGCTCTAAGTCCTCAGAAGAATTCTATATACATTAGAATGTTGGTTTGGTATATTTTTAAAATGACAAAATATGTGCTGTTTCAAATATATCCTTCCACTAATTTCTCTCTATCTCGAAAACTTGAAGACTCAATATTTATTTCATGATAAATTCTTTCAAAAGTTCAATTTATAAATTCTCTTTAACATCTATATAATGCTCCCATTAGATATTTGGAAAAGCTAGTTATAAGTCACATTTCTATCTTCCTAATTGTCCATGATTGCTTTGCTGAGAGCAGCATCATAAAGTTATAGTTGATCTTTGTTATGTTAAAAACTAAAGAAATCAAGTTATCTATTTGAAAATTAGCTATATCTTTACTTACAAAAATTGTTTCTCAAGATAAATTAAATTGATTTATATATAGTCATATATAATATCTATTAATATGCACTATATATGAGTCTAGATACCTAATTTCAATTCTTTTCCCTTGAATTTTTATAAACCTTATAAAAAACTCAATTTACCTCAGAGATAAGAAGGCACTTTAAAACAAAAAGATGAGAATGTCAATCATTTTTGTATAATTACCAAAATAAAGGTTAATTTCTTACACATGCAGTAGTGTTGTGCTGGTTATTTGGAAAATCATATAAAATTTCAATTGCACATTTTTAAAGTGGTATAAACACATAAAAAGTAGAAATTTGTCTTGGAGTAAACATTAGTAAACAACTCAGACTCAGTGATCATTAGCATGAAATATCTTCTGCTCCTTTTGTGAAATGCTGGATAATTTAGTACTCCTGAAATTCAAGAAATAAACCAAGTGAAAGTCCATAGTTACATTCTTTCCAAACGTCAGTTTGGAAGAATGGACTTAGTTGGCTCACAAATGAATGCATGTTAACACAGTAAATCAGTTTCAATAAATATTATCAAAGAAATAAAATGAACAAACAAAAAAGTTCTGCTCTATTTTAGTTCCCAAGAACCTAGACAAGTCAGATAATTCAAAATGTATCTTGCATGGGTACTTACAATGACAAAGATGGAGAGTCCCTCATTCACAGCCCAGTTCCCCATGGTGGCAAAAGTTTACTGTCTCGTGTCTGCCTCTCTTTTCTGCTTTGCTTCTTCTGCCCATGAGGAAGTGAAAACAGCCCCTTGGGGCAATCTGTTTCCTTTTATACTATCAGAAATTAGCTAATCATTGGTCAACTGAAAAGCTTGTTTTTGTAAAAAAAATTCAATCGTTGAATCACAAAAAAATTACAGAAAAAGAGTCTGTAATGATCTAATCAGAACTAAATACAGTGGGAAATAAATGAAACTTATTTCTACCACAGAGACACAAATAACAGTGTAATTCATGGGATATATTTACACATTGCATTAACTTTTTGAGTAATCTGTTATGAATTAGAAATCTTTTCAAAAAGTCACCCAAGTAGACATGTCTTCATGCTGGGTGAAAAACATTGAATAGGTGTGATATATTTTGACAGGCTGGAGCAGCATTTTCAGTTGTGTTGAGAAGATAATAACAATAATGATTGTCGATATTTATAGAATACTTACATTGTGCTAATTTTCTAAAATATGTACACACATATACATATAAAGGCACACATATGTGTATATTGATATACACAAAGACACACATATGTAAATTCAGTATGTGTAATTCATTTGATTATAACAATTCAACCTATATAATGTAGGTTCTATTATTATGATTATATTTCCAGATGAAGGACCTGAGACTCAGAGCAGTTAGTTGGCAAAAGTCGTGCAGTTTAAAAATAGTGGAGGTAGGATTTGAATCACAAGGAATTTGGATATAATTTTAACCATGTAACCAGAATGAAAGCCTGACTGTTTCAACCCCATCCAAAATCACTCCAAATACAAGAACAGGAAATGAAAATACAACAAATATACCAAAAATGTTAAGATGATTATATTATTTCCAGGCAAATATGACATCCTCTAAGCCAGGTATGTAAACAGGGTCAGAACAAAAGTAGGTCAGATATAGTAGATGCCAAAACCCAGATTTAGCATTTTTCCTGACTACTACCCAGTCTTCAGAGCATGAAAGGAATGGATGGCAGGATGGCAACCCCACTATGAGATCAAACTTGACTAATTGCACAAGGGTGGTTGTACAACAGCTATACTTACTAGAGATGTAAAGGAAGAAATTGGAGGAACAAAAGGGAATGAGAGAAGTAAAAAAGAGAACAAGAGGCATGAACTCTTTTGGTTGTTGTCTATGAACAACTTGAAACAGCCTTCAGAATCATGACAATTAGTAAAGTAATATTACTTTTCATTTTTTAGAATTTATTTTTATTTTATTATTTCATTTTAATTTTATTTTAATTTAATCTTTATTGTATTTTTCATTACCTTTTAGCCCCCTTATACCCCTCTCCCTTCACAATCACCACAGTGTTGTCCATGTCCATGAGTCCTTTTTCCTTTTGCTCAATCCCTCTACCTCCTCACCTCCATCCTCCCTTAGCTGTCATCTGCTCTCTGCCTATGAGGCTGTCTCTATTTTCCTTGTTAGTTCATTTTGTTCATTAGATTCCACATATGAGTGAAATCATATGATATTTGTTTTTCTCAGACTGGTTTATTTCACTTAGTATAATGTTCTCCAGGTCCATTCATGCTGTCACAAAGGGTAAGGTTTCCTCCTTTTTTTACAGCCAAGTAGTATACCATTGTGTAAATGTCCCATAGTTGTTTTATCCACTCATCTACTGATGGATGCTTGGGCTGCTTCCATATCTTGGTAATTGTAAACAATGCTGCAATGAATGTAGGAATGCTTATGTTCTTACAAATTAGTGTTTTGAGTTTCTTCAGATATAGTCACAGAGGTGGGATATCTGGGTCATAAGGCAGTTCCATTTTTAATTTTTTGAGGTTTCTCCATACTGCTTTCCACAGTGGCTGCACCAGTCTGCATTCCCACCAATAGCACAAAAGCGTTCCCCTTTCTCCACATCCTCGCCAACTCTTGTTGTTTGTTGATGATAGCCATTGTGACAGGTGTGAGATGGTATTTCATACTCAACTGTGACCTTCTCCATTGCTCTTAGATAACATGTAACCCACATAAAGGACCATTGGCTTCATGGTCCATTCTACACAGATGATTTCAAAGAAACACAGACAGTTAAAACCTGTGCCAGTTACTTGTGTCTGCTTTGAGATCTATTCCCCACCCTTTCCTTGCT
Organism: Phyllostomus discolor; assembly: GCF_004126475.2. NCBI lineage: Eukaryota > Metazoa > Chordata > Mammalia > Chiroptera > Phyllostomidae > Phyllostomus > Phyllostomus discolor. Next base: position 21,980,685 of record NC_050198.1, on the reverse strand, counting down.
CTGCTCTGTTTCAGAGAGAATTGTATTTGCCAGGTGCCTAAGTCTCTGGCTTCTAGTATGTTCAGCCCAAGTAGAGGATGAGGAGCAGAAGAGGAGCCAGAATGTTCCTTCCCCTGGCTTTCTGCTTCAAGTGACATCCTTGGAGTGGCTGCACTTTCACTGAGGCTCCAGCTCCCACCGGTCAGCCTTTGTCTCTGTAGCACAAGCTCCTGCTGGCCACTGTCTTTGTAGTTCTAGCTCCTGCCAGATGGTACTGGCTTCTGGGATTGAACAAGATTGTAACCACTTCCTGTAGTCATTAATATTTATATTGCCTCTACACCCATGTTGGGATTTTTCACTTTCCCATCAACCACATAACAATTTCTTGCATGAAATTCCCTGTGTTGAAATACGGTGGCTTCTGTTTTCTGACTGCACTTTGTTTGAAACAAAAAGTAATTCAGATATGTACTCATATTCTCATATAATTAAAGAAGTGAGGCATATATGGCTAATGAGTAATAAAATACCTTAAAAATCTGTTCTCTGTATCTAGGGCACTCTCAAACTCTTTCATAGGGAAGACTAGTGCTCCACCAAGCTTTGAAACTTATCGAAGTCTTCTCTCTAATTTTCCCCCTTTTCTCTTTCCCAGACTACTGGTCTATCTTCTCTTATCCCATCTACATCTTCAAGTCCCCCCCCAACATTTTTTCATCCACCTCCTTTGACCTGTGCTTTGTTGGAGAGGCAATGGAATGGGGACTGTCAATATTTGTATACTAGGAAATAATGTTTCTTGTTTCACGTAAACCTATTTCAGAACATTTTCCACAAATCTCATCCACAATTTGAGATTTTTTTTTTAAATCAGAATAGTTTCCCTGCGTAATCAGTCATTCTCTCCCATTGCTTCTTTTCCTTTCTTTATAAAAGTAATCACAGGTTTGTGAGTAGAGATTTCTTGAGAGCCTTAAGAACCTCAATCAGTTTCACAGCTGGAGGAAGAAAGATCAGTTGCAATGAAGAGTAAAATCTTTCTTTTATAGAAAGTGACTTCCATTTTGAGAACAGTGTTCTAGTAAATTGTAATATGTACTGCTGTTGAAAAGACAGGTAGAGAGTTTGCTAAAAGCAACAGGTATTGATTGACTGGTATTGACTGGACATGGAGAGTGAAGAAAATTGAACTTCTGTGGATTAGCTAGTGATTTATCTTCCCTGCCATTTTGCCTTCCATTGGCTCCTAAGTGGTTACCGTTAAGCTAGATTGTGATGAATGCCACAATCTAGGTGGCAGTAATGACCAACAACCTCTGGCTTGTGACTAAAATCCTAAACACCTCTGCTTGAGAAAAAAAGGGAGAAGCAAACACAAGTCCTCAGGAAATTCCCTGACTTTGCATCTTGAATATAATTCCATCTTGATTTCTCAAATGGAATTCCATGCAGCAGAAAGAAAGAAGGAGCTCCTACCCTTTGTAACAGCATGGATGGAACTGCAAAGCATTATGCTAAGTGAAATAAGCCAGGCAGTGAAAGACAAATATCATATGATCTCATCTTTAACAGGAACCTAATCAACAAAACAAACAAGCAAAATATAACCAAAGACACTGAAATTGAGGGCAGGCTGACAGTGATCAGAGGGGAGAGGGGACAGAATTTCAGGAGAAAAGGGTGAAGGGTCAGCAGGAGCAATTATAGAGGACACATGGACAATAACGGGGGGAGGTGGGAGGTGGGAGGGAGGTGGGGATGACTGGGGGGGTTGGGGTGGAGGGAAAAGGCAGAAAACTGTACTCAAACAATTAAAAAATGTGAAAAACTTAATTTTAAAAAATAAAACAACAAGAACAAAAAATTAGGCTCCTAATTTATTCCTAGAAGGATATGTGGAGTTGCTGAAGAAAGAGAGGTGTGTTGCTACAACACATTTCCAATGAGTCTTATTCTCGGTGATGAGAAAAACTAGATTTCTGTTCCTTTTTTCTCTGCTACATATGCTGTTCTTTCCAGAACTGCCATGCTGCCACTCTATATGCTTCTATGAGTTATGTGGGCCCACTTTCCTAGCATAAGGGTGACCAATGAAAAGATTTCATCCTCCTGGACACAGTGATTGTACCAGGAGTGGGCACTTGATCTAAACAAGGTCAATTAGGTTCCTGTTAAAGGTGAGATCATATGGTATTTGTCTTTCACTGCCTGGCTTATTTCGCTTAGCATAATACTTTCCAGTTGCATCCATGCTGTTGCAAAGGGTAGGAGCTCCTCCTTTCTTTCTGCTGCATAGAATTCCATTGTGTAAATGTACTATAGTTTTTTGATCCATTCATTTACTGATGGGCATCTAGGTTGCTTCCAACACTTGGCTATTATAAATTGTGCTGCTAGGAACCTAAACAACAAAACAAAGAAACAAGCAAAATATAACCAAAGACACTGAAATAAAGAACAGACTGACAGAGTTCAGAGGGGAGAGGAGAGGGAATTTCAGGGGAATTTCAGGGGAAAAGGGGAAGGGTTTTCAGGAACGAGTATAAAGGATGCATGGATAAAAACTAGGGGTGGGTGGAAATGGGAGGGAGGAGGGGAGGGCTGGGTGGGTGGGTTAGGATGGGAGTAAAAGATAGAAAATTGTACTGCAACAACAATTAAAATAAAATTAAAAAGATAAAAAAATAAACAAGGTCAATTAGAGTTATTTGATTGAGGAGTAAGTCATTAGGGATGCTGAAGCCTTTCTCTCTTTGTCAGTGATGTATGCCTGCTGCTGTCATAGATCCTTGTCTACTTCAATCCAGAGCTGAGATTTGAATCTGGGCAGTCTAATGTATTGCCACTTATTTGAACCATCAGAACTATTTTGTAAAGCTGGGGCTTCACTGTAAATAATAAAATCATTTCATAGTATGGGCTGAGGTTCCCAAGGCCCCTAAATTGAATTTAAAGTCTGCTATCTTGCTGTTGGTTTGCAATACATTACATAATTGTTCCCCTCAAGACTAATCCGAAGAGCACTTACTTGATTTCCAGTCTCCTTCTGACAGCCTAGGTTTTGCTGACAGTTTCCTGCCATGACCATATGCATGCAGAACTAGTTCAGCCCAAGAAGCCTTAAGAACATTGTTGAGCAATAAGTGTCAGGTCCCTACAACAAGCTTCTGCATATTTTGCCTGGACCTGAAGGAAAAAAATCTTTGTGTCTCCTCCATCACTTTTCCTCACCCCAGGATCTATCTGAACTCTCATAGTCCACCTTGGGCAGTTAGCAAAGTCTCATCCTTGTGAAGACATTAATCAGTAATTTAAGTGGTATACAGGTGAGAGAATCAAGTGTCAGCTCCTCCAGGAATGCTGGCATTGTAATAGGATTCTCTCTAAGAGAAAAGGCATATTCATTTCACATGACTCTGAGGTCTAGCTCCCAGGAGCTTTCAGAAAATAGTGTTTGGCCTAACAAAACTAATAAGGTCTGATTGCTCGCCAGTGAGAAAGTGAAGATGTTTCATATAACCACATGTAGTCTCATGCAAAGTATCTGTTAACATACATAACCACAGTATAATTATAGAAATTAGAAAATATAGCATGTGTACCATATTATTACCTAATCTACAATTCATATTCAGAGTTTACCAACTATCCCAATAACACCCTCTTCGCAATTTTGTGTCTCTGCTCCAGGGCCCCATCTAAGATCATGCATGGAATCCAGTTGTCATCTATCTCTGGTCTCCTCTAATCAGGACCAGCTCCTCAGCCTTTATCTTCTTTCATGACTGTGTCATGTTTGAAGAACATAAACTAGTTGTTTTGTAGACTGTTCCTCATTTGGTATGATACTTGTTCATTACTAGGTTTAGTTTATCCTTTTTTGGCAGAAATATCTTAGAAGTTATATGTCCTCAGCACATCATTTCAGGAAGCACGTGATGTTGGTTTGTCACATTACCGGTGACGGCCTTGTTCTTAGGATATATAAGAACATGTAAGAATGTAAGCATGTAAGAATGAATTAAAGCATCTTCTTCTCAAATGATTCAAAAAGAATTATAATATAAACATGATAAAATGTTAATAGTTGATAAATCTGGTGAATAGCACACTAGATTTTTTTGTACTATCCTGATAACTCTTCTGCATGCTTGAAATTATTTTAAAATAATGAAGTTCTATAAGCTGCTTCAAATATAAAATTGGTTTATCTATTGTGTATATTCATTTAATAGATTATGAAAGGCCTTTAAGTATACAGTTTTTTTTCTAGTCTTACAGAATTCATTACTATAATAATGTTTTGTTTTTATCCATGTAACTATAAACATTTATTTCTTGACATCTCAGTAAACTTGATGTATAGTTGATGGGATTTTGTTATCTTATAACATTCTTTGCCTACTCATCTGTCCAGCATCTTATTATCCTTACTACTGTGAACATTGTTTGGAAATCCATCCCATGGAAAGAATAAACACATTTATTTCACAGCTAAAAAAAAATCTGATATATTAGAAGCTGTCTTCATTGTGTACAGTTTACTCTGGGAATTGAGGACAGACTTAGTTTTGGGGAGATGTTGTTCTTTTGTTAGGGAAGACACTTTGATGTGCTTCTTGGTAATTTAAAGTCACTGCCTGGTCTGGGGGGTTAGAGGTTGAGTTAGAGAAAAGCTAAACTGCTGAGTACAATAAAATGAAATGATGTTTTCCTTGAGTGGAGAAACTTACAGTATTACCCGATTTGAGACTTGCACTGGACATTGTGGAAGAAAATGTGGTAGATAGGAGTGGTTCTCATAGAGATGAGGAATAAGCCCCAGAATAAGACAGAATGTCTGGCTCAAAACAGGACATGGCCAATAAGGGACTTACCCATTAATGGTGATGATTTTAGAGAACAGGGAGACACAATAATGATTTCTGGTTCTCCTTCTTTCTATATTGTAATTCATTTGCATTGTTTGTATGTCTTCACTAAAGCTGATTAACCAGCACAACACAGCATCAGCCTTGAATTGATGGTCATTCTTGGGAGATAAGACAGAAGCTGGCCAGGTGGTGAAATAGACTAGAAGGTATTCACGAAAAGATATTGGATTTCCAGGCATTCTCTTAGTTTTGAGTTGTAGTGATTTGAATAATAAAGGGAAGAAAACTGCAGAGCCCAGAAGAACTTGATTATATACAGGAAAGCAGAGTTCAGTTGCCACATATGGATCACATGGAATAAATGGTAAAAAAAATATGTTGCAATAGTTTATTCAAGTCCAAAATGTGTGCCTAACTTTTAGTGCAATAATCATAAGGCAAATAATGATTTAGCAAAGAAAAGTCACTCATTGAAGATGAAGTGGATCAAGAATGGAATTTTCCTATGTGCATACTTTCAAATTTTGCTAATTTAAGGATGATGTGCAGAAAAAAATAAAACATAATATTTACTTTAATGTAATGAGGTTAGTAATTTATGGTCATTTGTGAGATACTGAACTGCTTTCTTGAGACTGAGATCTCAGTAATTAAAGGAGTCTAAGAAACTCAACCAATAAGGGTTCAAATGAATCATAAGGTTTTATTTTCTCACTGATGTAGGGAGACATTGGTGCACACTGAACTTGAAACTACAGCTAAAAATGTGAATATTGCTGTCAGTTCAAGGAAGTGAAGATATTCAGATACAATTTTTTTATATAATTCACAGACAGCATTCATTTCCACTATTAAACTTCCCTGGGATCAATGGATTAATAATTTTGAACAAAGGCAAACATTTTGGTGGAAATGAAATCATAATTTTTAAAAGATCTTTAAAAATAAGAAAAGATTAGATGGCTATAAGAGACATTTAAAATTTCTTCATTTTCTTTTGAAATTTAAAGACCTATATCCAGCCCTGGCTGGTGTAGCTCAGTGGATTGAGTGCAGGCTGGGAACCCAAGTGTCCCAGGTTCGATTCCCAGCCAGGGTACATTCCTGGGTTGCAGGCCATAACCCCCAGCAATCGCACATTGATGTTCCTCTCTCTCTCTCTCTCTCTCTCTCTCTCTCTCTCTCTCTCTCTCTCTCTCTCTCTCTCTCTCCCCCTCCCTCCCTCCCTTCCCTCTCTAAAGATAAATAAATAAAATCTTTAAAAAAGACCTATATCCATACATATACAGTACAATTGAATTAAGTATTAGTTCTGTCAGTGTGATTCAGTTTTAAAAGTATTGATTTAGCTTAAAAATGAAACATGCTCATTAAAAATGGCAGTGTCCATACAACTATAGATGCTAAAACTCTCATAAAATGTCTGGCAATGTGGCCCAATGATGAGAAATGCTTGGGTCTCAGGTAACTGTATATAATTGCTGTTATTAATGAAATTGCTGAAATCAAAGAGACACCATGGGTAATGCAAGCCCAGAGTGAAAATGGTGTTCTCTGGCTATATCCACTCCACATTTCCCAGGATATTTTAGCCTCCTAAATACCAGCATAGAAAGCATTGTTTTAGACTATTCCAAAGATTTTCTCAAATTCTTTCTCTTCTGATGTCTTCCAATATAGAGAATGAAAAAACAAATATTAGGTCTCCCAAAGTGCCCCAGCTTCCCAAGCTTCCTTACGGCTGGCCTTAAAAAATTCTTCCAGGTAGAAGAAAGATAAAGCATTACTGGGGAAGGTTTTTATTTTATTAAATTATTAATAATAATAAAGTCATAGATGATGTCAGCAAAAATGGTGGTGTTGTGGACTGAATTTCTCTGCTCCAAAATTCATATGTTGAAGCCCCAAGCCCCAGTGTGACTGCATGTGGAAATAAGTACATTAGGGAACTAATTAAGGTTTAGTAAGGTTGTAAGGGTAAGGGTAGGGCCCTAATCTGATAGGACTGGTGTCTTTTTAAGAAGAGGAAGAAACACCAGTGAGCTCCCTCTTTTTCTGCATGACAGAGGAGAGGTCATGTGAGGTCACAGTGAGAAGGCAGCTATCTAACAACCAGGAAGAGAAGCTTCACCAGAAATCAACCCTGTTGCACCTTGATATTAAAGTTCTAGTATTCATGACTGTGAAAAATTAATAAATTTCAGTTATTGAAGCCGCCTAGTCTGTGGTATTAGGTGATGGTGGCATGAGAAGATTAATACAGGCAAAGTAAGGCTATCCAGGGGCCTTTCCATCCCATAATCATTGAAAAACCTGGGAGAAACTCTCAAGTTAAATCATATCAGAGCTCTGAAAGATAATGAAAGATTATAGCAACTCAGTGAATGCTTAACTAACAGAAAGGCCACTATAACACAGGAGAGCTTTGTGGCAGTTTTACTTGCCATTATCCCATCTTCCTCCCCGGTGTGGCTGTAGTGATATGGAATACAGCAGCATGCATCCGCTTACAGGTCCCTGGTTGTAAAGGGACCAGAGCAGACTTTATTCCCAAGGAATAATGTGTGTCTGTTTTCACCTCTATGGGGGTTCCCTGAAGGAGTAACAAAACTACTTGACTTTGTTTCCCCTAAATTAGAGTTATCTCACTGTGGAGATGTGGCTATGCAAAGGTCCTTCATCAAAAACATTGAAAGAAAAACCTCTCCCACCTGGGGTACAAAATAACAATTGGGGCAAACAATAGACACATCGACAGCCTGACAGGAAAAGCTGTGGAATAAGATTCTTTGAGGAATAAAGGTTTTGACAAGCTTCCCTGTAGACTGGGAAAACTAGAAGGTCCGGCAGGGGAGGATGCATGCTCAGAAAAGACCTAGGGAAACCATAAGCGTCCATGTCTGGCTGATTTTTAGACTCTGAGCAAGTGGGAGGTGATGGTTAAGACAGAACTGTAATGGCCTGGCTAAAGGTTGGAGGATTGTCCCAACACAGAGCCAGTCTTCAAGGACCTACACAATATATTTTTCATCCTTTCTTTCTTTTTTAAAACTTGGCTCCAGGTGTTTAAGGAAATTGCCGTCAATTGACTAGCTCACAACTGAACAAAAGGGACAGAGAAACCTCATATATCATTCATGGCAAAGGATACCATCTTTACAAAAGCATTTCAGAAGAGACACTAAACAAGTAACTACAACTCACAGTGGGAAACAACTAATGCCTGGAAGGAGGGAGAATCTAAGTTACAAAATGCCCAGTTTTCAACAACAAATTAAAATGCATGCAAAGAAACAAGGGAGAATGGTCCAGATAGGTGGATAAAGAAAATGGGATAATATATTTCACCCTTGAACAATGTGTGGGTTAGGGACACCATATAGCTTTTGATTCCTGAAAAACTTAACTACTAAGAGTCTATTACACTTTTCAACACTATGCATGGACCAGGAGAACATTATGCTAAGTGAAATAAGCCAGGCAGATAAAGAAAAATACCATATGATTTCAGTCATATGTGGAACACAATGAGCAAACTGAACTTACAGGTGAAATAGAAACAGACTCATAGATAGAGAACAGGATGACAGCTATGGGCAGGGGGCAGGTAAGGGGTGGAGTAATTAAGCAAAAAGGAAAAGGGACTCATAGACATGGACAACAGTGTGGTGATTGTGGAGGGGGGATATAAGGAGAGTAAATGGTAATGAAAAATACATTAAAAAATTAAAAAAGAAATAAATGAAATAAAAAGAGCTTATTGCTTGGTTGGAAGCCTTACCGATAACATAAATAGTTGATTGACACTTATTTTGTATGTTATGTGTATTTTATACAGTATTCCCAAAAAAAAGTAAACTAGAGAAAAGAAAATGTTATTAAGAAAGGCATAAGGAAGAGAAAACAAATTTATAGTATTAGACTGTGTCTATTCATACCCTAAGTTTACATTGTCTGGTTTTAGACTAAGGGGTTCATCTGCAAGTTTTTTCAAACTGTTGATTAAAAATACCTGCATATAAGTGGACCTGCACAATTCAGACTGGGTACAAACTTCTAGTTACCAGATGAATGAATAAGTTCTGGGGATCTAATATACAGCATGGTGATTTTGGTTAACAGGACTGTACTATACAAGTATACTTGAAAGTAACTAAGAGAATAGATCTTAAATGTTCTCACCACAATAAAGAAATGTTAATTATGTGAGGTGATAGAAGTATTAACTAACCTTAACGTGCTAATCATTTTTTCAATACATACATACATATATATCAAATCATCACATATATAAATTATAACTCAATAAAGCTGGGGGGGAATAAAGTCATACTAGGGCCCTTAATCCAATATGACTGATGTCCTAAGAAAAGGCTCTGAAGATAATGAGAAGATCGTATGATGAGAGATAAGAGATTGAAGTGCAGTAGCTGTAAGCCAAGGAATGTCCCAAATTGCTGGCAACTACCAAAACTTAAGGAAGAGGCAAGGAAGTATTTTCCCCTACAGATTTCAGAGGGAACACAGCCCTGCTGACAACTTGATTTAGGAATTGTAGCCTCCAGAACCATGAGATCATACATTTTTGTTGTTTTAAGCCCCTCAGTTTGTGGTACTTTGCTATAATAGCCCAGGGAAGCTAATGCATGCCCCTTGTAGAGAAAAAAAGAACATGTTCAAAGGCTTAGAGGCAAGACAGAAGGGCTCAGTCAGAGAACTTCAAATAGTTCAGTATATTTGAAATTTAGAGAGAGAGAGAAGTGCAATGCCAAAAAGTGAGGCTGGCTAGATGAACAGTTACGGGCTAGATTATTCAGGAGTTTGTAATTAATCTTAAAGATAAATAAAAGACTTGTTGAATAGTTCAAGAAGGGGAATAATATGATCAGATTTGTGTCTTAGAGGAATACTATGACTTTAATAAGAAATGGGTTGGAAGAGAGTATTGTAGGCAGTAGTAAAAGTTTGGAGGCTATACAATTTGTCTAAGTGAGTATATAAATTAGCTATTGCAGCATAAAAAAATTCCCCAAACCCAGTGGCTTAAAACAACAATGCTATTTTTTGCAAGTACTTGGATCAGTTGATAGATGACTAATCTAGGCTGGGCAATCTTGGAGTCAGCTGATCTACAGTGGGTTTGGCTGGCCGTGACTCCACACACTGTGTTTTTTTATCCTCCTCCTGATATCAGTGGACAAACTTGAGCACATCTTTCTCATAGAGATGGAAGAGGCACAAGAGAGCAAATCAAAATGGACCAGTACTCTTTCAGGACTCTGCTAGCATCATGTCTGCTAACATCCATTGGGCAAAGCATATCATATGGCTGAGTTCAGTTTCAAAGAGCAGGAAAATACATTTAGTCCCTTGATGGGAGAGGTTATAAAGTCACATAACAAAGGCTGTGCATATAGGTAGGAGTGAATAACTGAGGCCATTAATGCAATCCACTTGTCATGTGGGAAACTACCTTAATATTATGGTGGAAAATTAATGTAATGATGGCTTCCAAGTACACTACCAGGCAAGCTATCACAGAGATCACAGGGAAGACAGACCAACAGACCATATGAAAAAGCTTGATTCACATAGTTCCTCAAATAAACTTTAAAACACACAGCAAATGGCAAGGGGAAAGAGATGAGGTAGATTTACACATTGAATACAGGGTATAAACAAGCAGAAGGACCACACTTCCTGTAGTGTGTGGTGTATATTCTCACTCATTCTCTCCCTCTCCCTCTCCCTCTCTCTCTCTCTCTCTTTCTCTCTCTCCCCCCTGCATCAGTCTTTTTTACTAATTGTGTGGTTATGAGCATACAGAAGGTGCCTGAAACCAATGGTACACACTTCCTCTCACAGATGCAGAGACAAGTATTCCTAGCCACAGCTGTAGATTTTAATAATCTGCTTAACAGCTAAGGGTTTTATTTGTATTTCTTAGGAAGAGGATACATGGGGCCAGGATGGATATCACTAATTGATGGCTGAAGCAAGACTTCATAATTATGGAGTGCCTCATAATCCTGATATAAAAATAATATGCCTTTATTTATCATACATGTCATGAGTATTCGTGTTTCCTCTGTCCTTCCATACTTGTGTTCTAGGCTAATAACTTTTTATTACCATGGACTGAATAATGATATCCCCCCAAAATTCACATGCTAAACTCTTAGCCTTCATTGTGACATAGTGCTTTTAGGAGGTAATTAAGGTTACATGAGCTCATAACAGTGGGGCCCTAAACTTAGACTTGTGTCCTTATAAGAGGAAGAGAGAGAGAAAGATCTCTCTCTCCATGTGCGCACACCAAGGAAAATCCATGTAAGGATACAATAAAAAGGCATCCATCTGAAAGCAAGGAAGAGAGACCTCACCAGAACTCAACTGTCCTGGCACCATGATCTCATACTTCCAGTCTCCATAATTGTGACAAAATAAATTTCTTTTGTTTAAGCTATCAAGTTGATGATATTTTGGTATGTCAGCTTGAGCTAAGACACAGATCCATGCCTAACACATCATATGAGTTTCGCCCATCCCATTTTTTCTTGTCTTCCATTGAAGAATCGAATATTCTCAAATAAGACAGAAAATACATAGTGTACCAACTCTCTGAGGGATGGTAGTGATGTGAATTAAACTAGAAAGAATGGCAAGGAAGAGAAATGTGAGGATTAATAACTAACATTGCCAGGATTTTTTGACTGAGAAATAAACTAAGATGAGACTGAGGGACAGGAAGGAGTCAAGATTCACCTCCACATTCTGATGTGGTTACCTGGGTTCATGGCAATGGCATCTCCAGGAGAAAAAAAAATGCACAGGATGAACAACCATTATGTGGAGGAAGATAATGAATTAGGTTTTGCACAGGATTGAGTTTAGGCTGGTTGGGAAGATAAGATCTGCAAGGGGAAGCATTGGCTGTTTAGTTGGATGTACAGATGTGGAGCTCAATGATGACATCTGGCAGGAAACATAGGTGTGGATGTCATCAGTAACTAGAAGGTAAACAAGGTCACAGGAGAATGAAGCAGCAAGAAAGGAGGCTCAGGGAAAACACTTCTTAGAGATTTTGGTTTGAAGGACAGCAGAAGAGGAAGAGTCTGAAATGGAGAGGAATAAAGGCAGTCCGAGAACAGAGGGCAAACTTGCAATGATGGGGTTTGGCAGCCACTGGAATCTCAGATACCAGTCATTTGATGCCAAGAGTTTAAGTATAAGACAGATGGATAAGTGGCCACTAGGTTTAGCAGCAACAAAGTTATTATTGACCTCAGGAAGATACTTCAGTGGACAGCAAGGAGGGAAGCCAGATATTAATGGGTTGAGGTGAGGGAATGAAGTTACCTCAAAATAACTGGCTGTGATAGGGAAGACAGAGCTTGATTGGAATAAAAAAAAGATACACCAGAGGGATTTGGTTTCATTTTGTTTTAAATAAGAGTTTGTAAATGTTGTTGAGAAGGAGCTAGGACAAAGGGAAAGAGAGGTTAAACATGAAGGCTGTTTGATAGAGCAAGTTTCCTAAGTACATGGAAACAAGAAAATGGAAGCAGCCTTAGACAGGAAGAGGGGTTTCTTCTCTTGTAAAGGGAGGAAAACACTGGGCAGATGCAGGAAGATTTGTAGGGCTGCTGGCAGGAGGTTGAGGGACTTCCTCTCTGTGGTTTCCATTTTCTTTGCGAAAGAGCAAAAAAGGTCATGTGTTAAAAATGAAGTGGTAGGTTAACGTTTCAGGAAAATGAAGAAAGTTTTCAGGTTTTGTTTCTGCTGTTGAGAAGTTGGGCTGTAGAAGCCAAAATAATTTCCAGACAGACCTAAGGACCCATTTGAGTCTGAAATCACAAATCAGTAGTGGTATAAACCTGTGGGTAATTTTCATAGCTCTCCTTAGCAACCCATGTGGGAGTGTAGAGGAAGAACACAGTTGAGGTGATTGGGGTTGGGAATTGCCTGGCAGAGGGTACAGAAGCACAATGTGTGAGGAAATTCAGGACATGTGCAAGAGAATGGCTGCAGTGATGGATGGTAGTCTCACATAGATTGAACACTAAGACATGAACATAAGAGGGAAGGAAAGTCAAAGAGTCAAAAAGAAACTAAAGGTCTTGAACACTTGAGTGTGAGTAAGTGAGGAAGAGAGAGGAGCAGAAGGTGGTGATCCACGGGGGCATGTCTGGGGTGGAGATTTTAAATATGATGCACTTCTGAGAGATGACTAAGTCCAAAATGAGGCTAAGGGAGAGGGTGGCTGAAGTAACGATCCCTGAATGAGAAGTAAAAGGAAGAGTGAGGCAATGTCCTGGCTCCACTTAAGTTACTCAGAATGAAGGCCCTCTTATCATTGGAAAGAGGTTCAATGAAGTTCCAGAGAATTTGTTTGAATCCAGACACTCTACTTATCAGCTGTATGACCACAAGTAACCTATTTAACCTCTCTTAGACTCAGTTTCCTCATCTGTAAAATGGAAGAGGGGTATGAATAGCTACCACATAGGGGTGGGATAATGAATGATACACAGTGCACATAACAGTGTTCAACATGGTAGCTGCATGATGCATGACTTCCACCTCCCTTTCTAAATGTGGTCCACAGACTTGAGAAAGATGTCCTGGGTGTGGTCTGACTGATTAAGAATGAAGGGGAGCCTTAGCTTCCTATATTGTGGAGATAACATGTTTATGGCACAATCACAGATTGTGCTACCCTTTTAAAGCCTTGCCTCACATTATTGGCTCACACAGAAGTGTGCAATCAACTTGCACCATCAGAACATTTTACTATAAACTGCAGCAATTGAGCCAGGGCAGCTGATAAAAAATAGGTGGCTTGATTTTATATATATATATATATATATATATATATATATATATATATATAGAGAGAGAGAGAGAGAGAGAGAGAGAGAGAGAGAGAGAGAGAGAGAGAGAGAGAATCCTCATGGAAAGAAGGGTTGCTATATTAATCTGCTAGTGCTCCCATAATGAAATACCACATACTGAGTGGCTTAAACAACGGAAATTCATTACATTACAGTTCTGGAGGCTACAAGTCCAAGATCAAAGTTTCAACAGGTTTCATTTCATTCTAAAGCCTGTCTTCTTGGTTTGTAAATGGCCATCTTTTCCTTTGTCTTCCCAAGGCCTTTCCTCTGTGTATATCTGTATTCTAATTTCTTCATATAAAGACATCAACCAGATTGAATTAGGACCAACCCTCATCACCTCATTTTAATTTAATTGCCCCATTAAAGACCCTGTTTCCAAATACAGTCAAATTCTGAGGTACTGAGACACAGGACTTCAACATAGAAATTTTGGGAGGGATACATTCAGCCCATTTCAGTTGAAAGTAAGAATTCCATTTTCCAAAGACTGTAGATTTATCAAGGTTTCTGCTCATATCTTAGGACATGTTAAAAACACACAAAAGTAAAAAATGTTGAGAGACAATACAAAGTTTCAGTAATATATAATATAATAATATCATATTCATACCATGGGGGAAAAAACTGAAGAATTAGTCACTGATCAAAGAAATAAATAATGCATCCTTTTCTCTAAAGATAAATGTATAAACTTGATTCTAAGAAATAAGACAAACAATTGGATGTGGGTAGGTAGTCTTTTTCTATATTTATAAGGGCTGAGCTGGTGTTTGAATGTGTATTTATTTTTGGAAACATGGACATCAATATTTCTCTGGAGTTTGAGCTATGGGAAGCAGCAATGGTGGTGCTGCTGACCTGCAGCTAGGTCCTTGGAACTGCTGTTTGAAATGCAAGGCAGATTTTACTAAGTCATCTGAGTTTTTTCATCCAATCCTTCTTTGAAGGTCGCATGATTTCAAGATGATCACAGATGTCTGGGAAGGAGACCAACATTTCTTGAATATCAACTACTGTCAGGGTTTGTAATAGGTGGTGTGCATTCATTAATATAATACAATACTCACATCAAGATTAAGAAGTATCTTTTCTCATCCTTCATTCTAGAGATGAGTATGTTGAGGATTAGAAAAACCAAGTACCCCACCTAAAGTCTCATGGTGGTAGTAACAGAAGTAGTATTTGAATTTAGATTGGTCCAAAAACAAAACATTAGTATGTTTGATTATTCAAAACAATAGGTCTAAACCAGTATTTACAATACGGTGGCTCCTAGCCACAAGTGGCTTTTTTACATTTAAATTAATTAAATTTAAATAAAATTTAAAATTTAATGTCCCCATAGCACTCACCACATATCTAGTGATCAGCCTCAGGTGGCTGTTGGCTTCTATAGTAGACACCACAGATGTAGAACACATTTTTTTTATCACTGCGATTTTTTTCTTTTTTTATTTCCTTTTTAAGCATATGACAAAGACTCAATTTACTAGCTTTTCTTTTTTTATTTAATCTTTATTGTATTTTTTCCATTTAGCCCTCTTATACTCCCCTCCCCCCCAGCAATTCCCGCACCGTTGTCCAAGTCCACAAGTCCTTTTTCCTTTTTGCTCAATCCTCAAAGTTAAGATTAACATTATAGCTCTGGTTGGTGTGGCTCAGTGGATTGAATGCTGGCCTGAGAACCAAAGAGTTGCCAGTTGGATTCCCAGTCAGGGCACATACGTGGGTTGCAGGCCAGGTCCCTGGTAGGGGACATGTGAGAGACAACCACACATTGATGTTTCTCTCCCTTTCTCTCTCCTTCTCCTCTCTAAAAAATAAAGAAATAAAAAATCTTAAAAAAGGAAGAAAAAAGTATTAACATTACGTATTTAAACAATTGTCAAAATTTACTCAGTAGCCAGCACTCATGCACAACTAGAAAACATTCTCAATTTATATTAATCCAGAAATGTACTACCATTGATACATTAATACATCTCACTACTAAATACTGCAAAAAATTTTAAATTATTTTTATTGAAGATTCATCTTGGCAATGTTAACTTCACAGCAGGCTGACACTATTTGGCTCACATTTCAAACACAATGGAAAAGCAGGTCCATGTTGTTGTTAGTGTATGGAAGTCATGGACACATTGGACTACATTTAATAAAAAACAAAGTGCATACGGAGACTAGCAACAATTTTAAAGACCAAAACAAAAAAGGTCCCATCATGTGGTCCCAAGAAAAGAAGGAAAATTTATTACAAACAGGGCTTCAGTGAGCTGTATATAAATACTTTAGGTACAGTTATAATGAAAGTTGAGTTCATTTGATATCTTCAAAAAATGTTCCTATTAATCCTGAAATGATGCTTGTTACATTAATCATTCCTGTTACTTGTGTGTGTTGAATTACATGTTATGTGAGCATAGCAGCTGCTCCTTACCATTTATCATTGAACACTTTAACTGGCCATCTTCTTCAACTTCTATTCTTTCTTGACCATTCTCACTAATTCTCTTTGTAGTGATTTCTCTGCCATTAACTATTTTGATAGAAGTTGAAATGAATTTAAATTTACCCATCCCACTACTACCAATTGTAGTGAAAGAGAATGAAGTGAGGCCCAGATGGTCTAATGACCTGAAGGAAGTAAATCCTGTATCAAAAGAAGAAAACACTCCTCCAAAAGATGTAAATCACTGAAGGCAGAGAAAAAGGAGCCTGTGCCAAAGCTTCAGCTCCCACGGGGGACTCCTCTGTTTCCTAAAGAAGTTGTCAAGTGGGTCTTTGAGAAAGACTAATGAAAACAGGTCCCTTCCACCAAACAATTCCCTGAACACATCATCTGGGTTCTAGAATGTGAAGCCGAATTCAAACAGTATGTCAAAATGACTTCCACCTCCACCTCCACCATTTAATCCTTGTTTGCTGTATTTGTCATAAATGTCCCATTTTTTTTAGCATCAGATAGCACCTCATATGCCTCGGCTACTGTTGAGTTTTCTCTCTGCTTCTACTTTTTTCTCTGCATTTTTACCTGGATGACACTTCAGTGCCAGTTTCCGGTATGCTTTTTTAATATCCTCAGCTGAGGCAAGTCTGCACGCCTAGAACTTCATAGTAAACCACCATGTTTTAACAGGCTGTTGGAAGGACTGAAAAGACACAGGAGCCAGTGGTGGGGTGGCATGATGGGGCACAGCCCCATGTCCCAGGCTCCTACACTGCAGGAGCTCCTTGTGCTTTCCTTTCTCCTTCTCCAACAACCTGTCATTGAAATTTTTTTTGGACACTGCTGGTCTAGAACTAACAGGCCTTGACATAATTTAATTGTATAATTGTTTCTCTGAATCTTTCATTGACTACATGTTGTACAGCAACTAATAAAACCAGGAACAAATAAAAATGTAGATACAGAGCAACAAATTTGATCACTGTGTTTTAAAATGTTTTTTTTTTTAAATGGATTTTATTTATTTATTTTTAGAGAGAGGGGAAGGGAGGGAGAAAGATTGGGAGAGAAACATCAATGTGTGGTTGTCTCTAGAGCACCCCCTACTGGGGACCTGGCCTGAAACCCAAGCATGTGTCATGACTGGGAATCAAACTGGGACCCTTTGGTTCACAGGCCAGCACTCTATCCGCTGAGCCACACAAGCCAGAGGTATTTCCTTTTTAAAAGGCATTCTGGTTGTGACCCATTAAATTCATTTTGGGATCCATGAATGGTCTGCAACCCACATGTGGTAGAATTCTGGAGAGTGGGTTACAAAAGATATGGATGGCAACATTAGACTACTGGGGCTCTTCCAGGAGAAGCCTTCCACAGTTCCCACAACTACCCATTTTTCAGGCCAACAAAATCAGCTATGCAGTGAACCAAAACTATCATGGCAATTTGCTTCTTCCTGTCTTCTTCATCAGAATAGGGATGTAAATGCAGCACATAATTGAAGCAGCCAGAATGTGGAATCTGTCTTTCAGACAGAATCTGTACCAGTCTCTTCAAGAAGCTCCTTGTCCCAAAAGTGGTTTGTACACATATCTCACCCAAGCTACAGAAAACCTGACCCCTTCTCTTACCCCAACAGCTACTCAGACAAGAATTCCCTTATTGCTTTATTGAGCCAGCCCTTCCGCAGGATGTGGAGGAATTAAGGGTGACTCAGAGAAGTTAAAATTCAGCTCTGAATCAGAGGACACGTCTCCTCATAAGCCACCCTTTGTGTTTTCCCCACATTCCCAAGTTCACCCAGCTTCTCACCACTGTGGACTGTCATCTACTTTACCATATGCCCAACTACCCATTGCCATTGGGTTGACTTGTCTACCTGGGTATTATTGGGGCTCTTTCCCAGACTGCTGGAGATGAGACCCTACAGTAAAGAGCCACAGCCTTGCCAGAGTGGCAGGTCAAGTCTCCAACTCTGATATTTCTGCAGAGTTGTGACCTGAGGGTGATGAGGGGAAGTGATATCTGGGAATTGTGGGTGTGGGGTGGGCATGAGGGTTAGGGCATTGTTCTACTTTTAGCTGCTGAAGCAAGAACATGTGATATTTTGGAGGGCCTCTAGGGAGTGGGTGGTTAAGAGAAAAGGTTTTAAAGTCAGATGGCCTAAAGTTAACCCCAGCTCTTCCATTTCCTTCCTGCATGACTTTGACTGATTGTTTAATGTCAGGCATAATTTCCACATGTATAACTGCTACTTCTCAGCCCTGTTTTGAAGGTGAAATGATACAATGCACGTGAATCACTAAATGCCTAGCATTCAAAATGGGCTCACTGACCATGGGCTATTAATAATAGCTACTATTATTAATACTTTGTTGTTGTTATCATATTGGGAAAGAGAAACTGGTAGGGAGGCCTAGTCAATGGCTCTGGGAAGAAGCTTAAATGCAGGATGGAATGCCTGGGAATTGTACATATACAGTAATCCCTACTTATCCATGGGGGATATATTCTGAGATCCCCCCAATGGATGCCTGAGACCATGGATAGTACCAAACCCTATATATAGTATGCTTTTTCTTGTACATACATAACTATGATAAAATTTAATTTAAAAATTAAGCACAGTCAGAATTAACAATAACAATTAAATAGAAAAATTATAAAAACATACTGTGATAAATGTATGTGAATATGGTCTCTCTGTTTCTCAACATATTTTGTGAATTGTTTGTTTCTGAAATTTTCCATTTAATTTTTTCAGACTGTGGTTGACCACAATTAGCTGAAATCACAGAAAGCAAAACCATCAATAAGAGGGGCAGTTATACTATGCTGGAACCCAGAAACTTGCTCTACCTGGGATGTCAAATATGGGTTTGTCTTGCTGGTGTTTTAATTACTAGAGACTTCAAGGAGGGTTATGCTGAGAAGGACTCTGAAGCAATGGCAAGTGTCAGTAAGGCAAAAGACATCTTGATTGCCATCCTGGCCTGCCATGGGCTTGGAATGGAGAGGAGTTTGAAATGGAGAAACCAGCTGAAAATTTGCCTTTCCTGCCCCTTTAGTGACTTAACATTTAATGACTTAATCTTTACTTCTCCCAAGGATTTTCAAGGTCACTCTTTTAAAAACATCATTTCTAATGAGCACCTTGCTGGGTGGTATGTAAGCCTCAACCATATTTCTGCAAGGTGCATTTTTGAGGGAATGTATAATAGAGGTGAGTCAAACAGTGGAGGGGAAAAGAAGTGGAAAGAAACAAGCAGGCAGTCACAGAATAAGGAAAGTAAATGGGAAGGAGAAAATTAGGATATGTACAACTTCTAAAACAGCAACAGGGCAGGGCAACTGCCAAGTCTGTAAATGGCTGAGCAAACACTGCCCCCTGGTGACCAAGGAGAGTGTGACTTTCAAGGGGGTCACTGTCACTATTTGAAAAATGTGAGAAAATGGATAAATGAAAAGAAAATTTTAAATATTTAAAGTGTATGTTTTTTCCATGTGTATGTATGAGGTCTGTCTGGAAAATGTCCAGCCATTGTTAATATAATGAGAACACTGTGTGTAACATCAATGTAACCTGGCAGTCAAGGAGACTGGGCTGGAATGTGCATGTATGAACAATGATGACTTCACTGCACTAGTCAGTGGCGGCAGTAGATGCCATTAAGTGAACATGTGTATGCATTATGTGGCCCTTGCATTCAAAATCACAGAGCAAGCAGAGCAACAAATCTGCCTCAAATTTTGCATCAAACTTGAACATTCCTCTGTGGAAACTATTCAGATGATTCAGAAGGCCACAACTATGGGAAACTGGTGATTGGCAGCTTCATCACAGCAACGTACCTGCTCATGTATCACATCTTATGCGGAGTTTTTTGTGAAACATTAAATCAACCAGGTGACTCAGCCCCACCTACAGCCCAGATTTGTTGTCCTGTGACTTCTGGCTTTTCCCAAAACTCAAATAGCCTTTGAAAGGGAGGAGATTTCAGACCCTCAATGAGATTCAGGAAAATACTACAGGGCAGCTAATGGTGACTGGGAGAACTGTGTGAAGTCCCAAAATGCCTACTTTGGAGGGAACTGAGGCATCATTGTCCTATGTACAATGTTTCTTGTATCTTGTGTCTTCTTTAATAAATGTCTCTATTTTTTATATTACATGGCTAGATACCTTCTGGACAGACCTCGTATATGTGAGCTGGGTATAGAAACCAGAGGGTATTAAGAAGTGAGACTGAAAGGTAAATGAGGAACATGCATCCTTTCTTTATATCTGGCATTTACTGAATGTTTGCAACATGTGAGGCACTAGTCCAACTGTTGAATATGTATTATTTCACTTGCTCCTAACACCAACCTTATGAGATAGTACAAGTGCACATATAGAGATTGAGGCACAGAGGGGTGAGTGCATGCAGCCCAAGTCATTCAGGAAGGAACTAGCAGTGCTATAAGTTCTACCCTGGAGGGTTAGCCAGAGCCCAGTGCATGTATTTGAAATACAAAGGAAGCCAGAGATTGAGAGTAAGTTTCAAAGATTTGTAGAGAAAGTAGGTAGAGCAAGGGGCTGAATTAATAATGAAGACAGGGACATAACGTATCTTTCCCCAAGTGAATCACTCCACAAATATTTACTGAGCCACAACTCAGCACTCCCTTCTGTGTTAGGCACTGTGAGGGCTGTGAGTCTAATATGGGGTAGAGTCCCCACCCTCCAAGAGTTCACAGTCAAGTTGGGGAAATAAAACACACACAAGGACACAATCAGAAAGCAACATATAACTGCATCAAAAGATGGTGTAAATTGTGTGAGTAATGGTGATGAATAGGAGGAATTAGGAGGCAGCAATGAGCAAGGCTAAGAAGTACGGGTGGGAGTACTGTAAAATAAGCCACATTAGGTTAATGGAAGTAGCGTGGTCTTCTTCAGCCTCCAGAGTCATGCAACTCTCTTAGTACTATGAGTTACAGGGGACAAAATATCCCCATTCCTCTGCCTAAATGTTGACCTCACTTTTTAGGTCTTAGAACTCCTTAGGACCCTCTCCATACTTCAAGATGTCCAGGACCAACTGATCAGATTTCAGGGCCTAAAGTAGTCTGCATTAAGCCCTTGAAAGGTGAAAGATGTGCCTCGGGTAACAGGTGGTTGAACTTTTCCTCCATTGGTCTTATAATTTTAAGAGTTGAGTATTGTCAGTGATACAAAATAGATAGGGTAGGTCTTATAGCCTACTGTTAAACATTTAAGCTATTTAAACCTTTCTAATGTGAGGGAAAGGATTCTTCTTGATGTGCCAGACAAACTAACTAGAGTTCTGCATTGGGCTTGAAGGAGAAAAAATATCCTGTTTCTTTTCAGAAAACTCTCTCCTTGGGGATTGTCAAGGAATAGGTGGATGGTCTGTGTAGGGATTGAAGTTTTTCTTGGCCCCTGACATGATTGCATCAAATGTCATGTAACTATGACCCCTTCAGCTAACTGTCTTCCTCTACAATGTTAGAGCACTTAATAGTGTTAACTTTATTAACTTTTTTAAATTTTATTTTAACCATTGTTGTAGTACAAATTTCTATCTTTTACTCCCATTGCAGACCACCCACCCTGCCCTCCCCTCCTCCCTCCCATTTCCACCCACCCCTAGTTTTTTATCCACGTGTTTTTTATACTTGTTCCTGTAAACCCTTCCCCTCTTCCCCTGAAATTCCCTCCCCTCTCCCCTCTGAACACTGTCAGCCTGTTCTCTATTTCAGTGTCTTTGGTTATATTTTGCTTGTTTCTTTGTTTTGTTGTTTAGGTTCCTATTAAAGGTGAGATCATATGGTATTTGTCTTTTACTGCCTGGCTTATTTCGCTTAGCATGATGCTTTCCAGATGCATCCATGCTGTGGCAAAGGATAGGAGCTCCTTCTTTCTTTCTGCTGCATAGAATTCCATTGTGTAAATGTACCATAGTCTTTTGATCCATTCATTTACTAATGGGCACCTAGGTTGCTTCCAACACTTGGCTATTGTAAATGGTGCTGCTATGAACATTGGAGTGCATAGGTTCTTTTGGATTGGTGTTTCAGGGTTCTTAGGATATAATCCTAGCAGTGGAATTGCTGGATCAAAAGGCTGATCCATTTTTACTTATCTGAGAAAAGTCCATACTGTTTTCCACAGTGGTTGTACCCATCTGCATTCCCACCAATGGTGCACTAGGGTCCCTTTTCACCACAACCTCTCCAACACTTGTTGTTTGTTGCTTTGTTTATGACTTTTTAGATTAAAAAATAAGACTTGATACTGTAGGTTCTAGGCTCAGATGTTCTCTCACTCACTAGTTGGCCTTGATGAGTCCTACCAGTTTTTTCCAGGAAAGGCAGAGAATAGCCATGAACACAAAGATTGTTTTAGAAGAGTAGGATTTGAATTACAGAGTTCTTTACTCTGGGACCTTCATGGTTTCAGTTCAGTGCTTGGAAATGTAGAGTTCCTTGCCTCAGTCCCCAGCCTTACACCCCAGCAGAAACAACCCTCCCTATTAAGTATTCATGTTCTTGCCCCTTCATATCAGGGTAATCCCAGAGAAGCCACCAGTCTTGCTTATTCCCCCAGTTTCTGACATCTGCAAAACTTAACCACATTGGCAAATTGGGCAAGATTGAGTTGTGAGGAGAGCCTGGTAGTTAAACAGTTGGGCTCTGGCATCAGATGATATTGGGCTTGAATCCTAACCCTGATACTTGCTATACAACCACAGGTAACCTTCTTTTTCTCACTAGTATCAGCTTTCTTTCCTATAAAATGGAAACAATTGCAGTAACTGCTACATAAGGTTGATGTGAGGAATAAAAGTGATCATGTGTATAAGACACTCAGCATAGTGCCTGGCTCATGTCATCACTGTCCTTTTCTTTTCCTTCTCATAACATGGATCCTGGTCACCTCTCCAA
This sequence comes from Phyllostomus discolor, assembly GCF_004126475.2. Lineage (NCBI taxonomy): Eukaryota > Metazoa > Chordata > Mammalia > Chiroptera > Phyllostomidae > Phyllostomus > Phyllostomus discolor. The sequence continues at coordinate 21,957,532 of NC_050198.1, read as the reverse complement.
TGTCACCTATCTCGCATGGTCCAGCAGCACTGACATACAGGCTGTTACATAGTGATAAAAGTCCTTTTTACTAATTCCAGGCTTCTGCACACATCCCTTTACCAGGAACATTCTTTCCAGTGCCTCCAGTAGGCAAATGCCTATTCATGCTTCAGATCTCAAGCAGAGGCAGATCTGTTTTATGAGGCTTGAAGCATATACAATTTGATCTGGGAAGAGGCTTTGAAAAAAGATTTAAAAAACAAACTCAATAGTACATATGAAATGAAAGAATATTTAGAATGGAAAGGAAATCACAACAAATTACCGGAGCCTTGGTTATTCAGATCCTTTCTGTGATCTCTTTGGGCAATGTGGCAGAAATGCTTAGTAAATGAGCTTCCAAATTGCATCTTGACTTGTCTTCCCCACCTAGAACATGCTACAGCTCCCAGAATTCACTGTGTGCCCTGAGGCCTAAGCTTTATAAAGTTCATGGTAAAGTCACCTCTGATCTCAGATTTTATGCAACTTTCTCTGTGAATCTTCTCTGAAACTCTAAGACCATATCTGGGTTCCTCATCTTTGTTCTTAGGACCACCTAGGTTATAGCCTCATCATAGCTCTTACTTCTGTGCATTGAGATCACCAGGTCAGGTGACTGTCTCTTCAAATAGACTATGAGTTCTGGAAACCAGGGCTAGTGTTTTAGTCTATCCTCAGTGCCTAGTCCAGCACTGGGCTCATGGGAGACTTCTTTAAATATCTGTTGAACTAATGAATGAATACCAAGTTTTTCCCCTCTAATTTCAGGGAACCCTGATTCCCCAGAGCTGTGAAGAATTCTCCTCCTTGTTCTTTCTAGATGCCCACAGCCCCACAATTTCAATCCTGTGATACTAAAATAATCCCCCTAGTAGGCATTCTCACAGGGCAATTGGGTATAATTGCCACTATTTATTCAATATATGACTTATTTCAGAGAGCTTCTTAACCCACAACATATAATACAAGAGAACATGAGTTAAATATGAGGTATTTTTTGGAAAGAGGGGATAGGGTGCATTCACATTTTCCCCAATTCATCAGCTCTGCTGGGTCTTTATTTTTCAGAAATATCAATGAAAGACACTCATATTTTTCCCACTCATTGTTTCTTGCAGGACACAATTTTTGTGCGTATTCTTCTTTCCATAAATCAATAGATGGTGACCTCTTTGTTAACCCCAAAGGGTGAATGTTGTGTAGTCAAAGGAAATCATGGCAATTCCATTCAACTTGCCATAGACAGCTTTAGAGGTGGGGATATAATTCAACTCTGGCCAATAAGAAACAGAAAATTCTGCTGTGGTGGGGGTGGATGGTTTCCAGAAAACATTTTCCTCCCCAAATAATAGATACTAAAACAGAAATGAGTGTTCTAATTGTAGATTCAGTTGTGTAAATGTAATGCCTGGAGCTCATGTTATCATCTTGCAGTCATGAGACAAGAGTGAAGAGGAAGCAACAAGTTGAAGATGGCTGAAAGGAAAGCTGGAAAGCCTCTGGCACTCGAAGATATTTAGCCCACTGGAAACTAGAATCACCTCTCTCCAAAAGCCTTGTTCATTTAAATAACAAAATCCTTTTAAGTTATTTTTAATCAGGTGTTCTACAAATTGTAGCTGAAAGCACCTTGATATAATTTCTAATACAGTCAAGAAGGAAAATTGGGAGGTGATTTAAAGAATGCTTAGAAATCACTTCGTTATTTTGGTGGCTATTATAATACACATTTATTAGCACTTTGAAATTATAAAACATTTTTGCTTTAATGACATACGTTGTGTGTAGGTAGATATTTTACTTTTTGAAGATAAAGCATTCACATTACATTATCTCTTGTATTAAGCTGGAAATGAGATAGGACAAGTGATTTTCATGTGAATAACTGTCTTCTTAAAAGGAAAAGAGTGTGTTATGAGCACACATGAGAAAAAAAATCCAGCAGAGTACCTTCCAGGGTACCTTCCAGGGTAACAGTTCCCAACATTTCCAATGACAAAGGGTATCTTTTAAGGTCCCCTCTCACATAATAGTGGTTGAATTTTTAACAACAGCTAATGGTAGAGGCTGGGGGTGTTAATAATAAAGTGAATTTAAATAGTGACTATTTTAATCAGTCCTGAGTTTTTCTCAAACCCATGGGTTTGAAAAATGATTATAAAGTATGTGTCAGACATCTCTGGTTAGTGTGCAAACATCTGCAGTTAGTGGAGAGGACTATGATGCTTTTCCAGTTCTTGGAGGCCTGCAGCCCTATAGCTGGACATGATTGTTCTAAAAAAATTTGCCACTCCACTTAAGGTCACCTTGTTAGGAAGTGATGCCAGGGAACCATTTTCTTCTCTACTGGGTGGTGGTGGGAATGATCTTACAGAACTACTCAAAAACTGAATTTCTAAATTCTGTTTTGTTTCTTGAGTGCTATTGCTCCTGAAAACCTGACTCATTAACTGTAGAATTTAGGTAATTAAAATAGGAAGCCAACTGGCAAGAAATTAAACCAGTACATGTAATGCAAATGTCTATAGAGGATGATATTCCCAGGGCTCTAGGGAGCAGGCTAATCAGGCTTCAATCAGGAACTCATCATTCAGAGAGAAAGAATTAATTCAGGATAGGAGATAGGGAGGGAGCAGAATTACAGGCAAAAACTCAAAAATCTGTCTGGATGAAACTCTCCTTGGGAGGAGGCAAACCCTGAAATCTCCTCACAGGAAAGTATATGCTTCTATGGATTCTGGGTGGGAAATCCTGATAACCTGCTACAAAGAGATAGGGCTGAATACTGTTCTAGGTTACAAAATCAGCTTAACCCAACAGTTTTAGACTTCCTTGGCCTAATGACTTCCAGAGAAAACTACACACAGAGAGGCTGAGGAGGAGGAGTGAGGAATTCCCCACCGCAGGCTTCTGAGGCAGACACACCTTCTTAGCAGGTTAGGGGCCTAGTCTGACAGGGTGTGTTGAGTACTGGAAAAGGAGGGATTAGGATATTTCTGAATTTCCCAGCTCTGCACAAATCTCTGCTTCTATGAAGTGCTTTTTCCTGAAAAAGAGGAAAGCCTCAAAATATTACTCATTTAATTACAGTATATAGTTGACATTTCTGAGCTTTCCCATTTGCAAAAATGTTCATAGAGAATATAGTCTCCTGGAGAAAGGGACCCAAAGAAATATAACCATAGAGGAGTAATATATACTTTCTTTATCTTCTTCTTAATCTTTACAAACTTGAACCCAAACTCTGTAAAACATTGGGGTGGGGATGGTGAGAAAACTAAAGGCTCATATATTAAGCAGTGGACACTTGAGGCCTAAAATGAATATCCATGAAAAAGAATTACCTACAGTTCACCAGTAAACATTCCAAATTTATGATTTTAAACTATTGGTCAGTGCTGATAACATGTGTATGTTTTCTTCAAATAGCTTTTCAAAACTTACTGTAGTTTCCCTAGCATTTATAGGCAAGTTAAAACTTACTGATAACTTTGTTCATTTCTAACTGCTTGGACTCTGGAATCAGACTGCAGACAAACATTTGAATCTTAGTGTCACAATCTACTAGCTATGGAAGCTTGAATGCTACTGCCAATTTCTCCAACATGAAATTAATAAAAAAATAATACAAAAGATAGATCTCCAAGATGGTGGTGTAGGTAAACATGACTTACCTCCTCACACAACCACATCAAAATTACAACTAAACTCTAGAACAACCATCACTCAGAACTAGCAGAAATTGAGTTGAATGGAGGTCCTGCAACCATGGAATTAAATAAATCACATCCATCCAGACTGGTAGGAGACGTGGAACAGGCTAGTCCACAACCATGTGTGGTGGATAAAATCAAGGGGGATATCTTGGGAGTGAGGGGATCCCAGCCCTACACCAGGGTCCCCAGCCCAGGGCTCCAGTTCCAGGGAGAGGAGTCCCCATGGCTTCTTTCTATAAAAGTCAGTACAGATTGAGTTGGTGGAAGAAACTGAATTCCCAGACTGTTCCTCTTAAAGAACCCACATATACACTTACTCAGACTCACTCCCACTAAATTCCACCATCAGGGCAGCAGCTTGAAAGGCACCAGTGGCATATGGGGAGGAACTGAAGTGTCTGGCATCAGGGTGAGAGCTTGGGGACAACCCTCTCCAAGACAAAACTGCTGGCAGAGGCCATTGCTCCTCTTCTGAGCCCTCCCCCATGGAGCCACAGAGTACAATAGGCACCACATCTGAGATACAATGAACCTGGCTCACGATGTTTTCCCTGTCCATTGATTCCCTGAGACTTCACTCCACCCAACTTACTAGCCCACCCAAGCAGTTAATAGTAGCTTTTCCATACGAACAACTTGTCTTGGCACGTGCTTCTGATCTTTCAAAATCCTCTCAAAGAAGCCTCTGTACCTTGCTAAGTGGCCCCAGGCCTAGCACTAGCAAAAGCTGACCTTGGTTCACAGCCTGGCCTCAATAGAGCACCTCCAAGACCAGCACAGGAAGCAGCCAGCTGTGGATTGCTTTATGGCTTATACCAATTGGACCCAGGCAGAACACAAGGAGGCATGAGAGCCCTGCTGAAGTAAGCCCTGCTCTGTGGAGTGGGTCCCATGCACAGCCGATCTTCCATGGAGGCTGGAAGTTGGTGGTCAGAGGTCATAGCCAGTCCTTGTAGCTGATGGGCCTGGGTAAATCCTTCCCATTGACCTGCCAACAGCAACCAAGGCTCAACTACAAAAGGAAGGTATACTCAGCCCACATGGAGGGCACACCTCAAATACTCAGCTTGGGTGAGAGGGGAGCTGTGCCACTGGACCCTACAGGACACCTACTACATTAGGCCATATTACCAAGACACAGAGTCAAAGCAGCCCTACCTAAAACATAGAAACAAACAAAGAAACATGGCCCAAATTTAAAAAAAAATCAAAACTCCAGAGAAAGAGCTAAATGAAATGGAGATAAACAATCTATCAGATGCAGAGTTCAAAACACTAGTTCTAAGGATGCTCAAGGAACTTAGTACCTCAATAGCATAAAAAAGATCCAGTCAGAAATTAAGGATACACTGATTGAAATAAAGAACAATTTACAGGGAATCAGCAGTAGAGTGGGTGGAGCCAAGAATCAGATCAATGATTTGGAACACAAGGAACCAAAAAACAACCAACCAGAACAGCAAGAAGAAAAAGAAATCTAAAAAAAAAAAAAATGAGGATAGTGTAAGGAGCCTCTTGGACAACTTCAGGCAGTCCAACATTCGCATCATAGGGGTGTCAGAAAGAGAAAGAGTAAGAATTTGAAAACTTACTGGAAAAAATAATGAAAGAAAACTTCCCTGATTTGGTGAAGGAAATACACATACAAGTCCAGGAAGCATAGACAGTCCAAAACAAGATGGATTTAAAGAGGCCTACTCCAAGACACATCACAATTAAAATGCCGAAGGTTAAAGATAAAGAGAGAATGGTAAAAGCAGCAAGAGAAAAGTAGTTAGTTACCTACAGGGGGGTTCCCATAAAACTGTCAGCTAATTTCTCAAAAGAAACTTTGCATGCTAGGAGGGACTGGCAAAGAATATTCAAAGTGATGAAAAGCAAGGACCTACAACCAAGATGACTCTATCCAGCAAAGATATCATTTAGAATCAAAGGGCAGATAAAGAACTCCCCAGACAAGAAAAAACTAAAGGAGTTCAACATCACCAAACCATTATTATATGAAATGTTAAAGGGACTTATTTAAGAAAAAGATCAAAACTATGAACAATAAAATGGCAATAAATACATATATATCAACAACTGAAGCTAAAAAGCAAACTAAGCAAACAAGAACAGAGACAGAATCATGGATATGGAGAGCATTTTGATGGTTGCCAAATGGGAGGGCAAAAAAAGTGGGAGAATGGGTGAAGAGGTGGGAGGATAAGTACAGATAGGTGGTTACAGGATAATCATGGGGACATAAAGTAAAGTATAGGAAATGGAGTAGTCAAAGAACTTATACGCATGACCCATGGACATGAACAATGGTGGGGGGATTGCCTGAGGGAGTGGAAGGTGCTGTGTAGAGGTGGAGAAAGGGGGGAAAATCAGGACAACTGTAATAGCATAATTAATAAAATATAATTTTAAAAACTTACTAATAAATTTAAACAAAAAGAACCTCATAGAAGAGAACTGACTAGATTTTCTTTGTTGAGGAAGTTTTGTGAAAACAAATGAAGTGAAGGCACAATTATTAAACAGAATATGGACTCTAGATTATATACTAATATTGTACCCATGTTAAATTTCCTGAATTTGATCACTGTATTGTGGCTATGTAGCAGGATGACTTTGTTGTTAGGAAATGCACACTGAGTATTTTAGGGAAAGAGGGGTCTCATTTTCTTAAATGAAGATAAAGGAAACATAGCAAAATGTTAATAGGTGAATCTGGGTGAAGGATATAAAGGAATTCCTTACAGTATTCTCAAGGATTTTCTATTAATTAGCTTGAAATTATTTCAAAATAAAACATTTACATATACCAAATGAAGTAATTTTAGTTTAACATACTTAAATACTATATTTGTAGACATTTGGTTTTCTCAAGGGATTGATTTAACAGCAAGAGTTCTCCTCCAAAAGACCTATCCTATAGTTAAGTCTTTCCAAATCGCAAGGCCACCTTCAGAAGAAAATTAATTAGTGAAACAATTCATGTCTACCTCATACTTTGAAGTGACCCCTTTAATGATAAATGATGTTTTTTCTAATCATGGATCATATTTACATTTCATTATATGTTTATGTTAATATCAAGTCACCACTTTGGTATTTTATATTTCTGAATCAGTATACTATTTGTATTTGTCTAGAAGAGATTTATATTGCCTCTCTTCTGTTGTATTGCTTGCAGCAATCAACAGACAGCTAAGCAGAATCTTGGTATCCAGCAATGCAGCTTTAACAGAGTAAATGCTTACAAAAACAATCAGAGGAGATCCCATGGACTGTTATTCTCACAAGGCAGAATCCTAGAAAGCTCAAATTTCTCATCCTACAGAAAGAATTTCCAGGTGTGGTTACAAAACCATAACTAATCATAGCAAAAACCATTTTCAAATTTCTGTTTTTACCACAGTCCCTGAAGTCAATAAGCCATAAAAGGACTGTATAAAGAATGAAAGGCAAGGAATATTTCAAAAATTAATTTATTATATAAAGAAACAAACAATACTAGCATCAATGGCTGTAGAGCAGGAGCCTGCAAAAACTCACATCCACAATTTACTGGTTGAGAAGTACTGACACATACACTCATAAACATAGCAGTAATTTCCAAGGTGGTTTTCAAAAAAATGCTTCACTTGACAATCAATTTGTTTGTTTTCTCATTTACAAGGCTGAAAAGATTAAACCCACATTCAGTAAAAGTCTAGCAGGATCTTAGGCATTTGAGTTGTAAATGACCAAAACATGCTGCTATGTCCTTTATGAAAGATGATAGACACAAAAATTATAAACTCATCTGCCATCGAAAGCAATTTCTCAGACTGCAGTGGGTCTTTTCCCTCCAAGAGCTGTGTGTTTCAGTGCAAATTTTTCTAAGCAAGTAACGTTAAGAGAAGGGCAAAGGTTGAGTTTTCTCCAAGAGTAAAGACAACTTACATTTGCCCTTCCATAAGGCCAAAGGCCAATGTATTTACTCAAGACACTTATGTGGATGATCCTACTTGTTTCTTTTCTAACAGTAAAATAGTAATAATAACCTGTTTATCAATTTGAATAACTAACTATAATAATAACTTCTTCAACATATATGGCACTTGAAAAATATTTTCAAAGCATTTTCACACTATAATTTAATTTGATCTTCCTGACAACCTTGTGAGGTAGGCAAGTACATATATATATCATCCAAATTTGGTGGATGGGGAAACTGAGGCATATGGCTGTTAACTAACTTGTAGGGCTTGACAGGGAGATGCCAATCTCTATAGTACACTGCCTCCAATAATGAAGAGAGAAAGTCTAAACATGTCTGATGATCTTATTTCAATATATTTTAAGAAAATACTTGACTTCCATTGAGCCAAATGGTAATAATTCAATTACAGCAGGTGCCATGACAAGTTATGGCATATAATTAATTAGACAAAGTTCTGAGAGTTTAAAAAATTAAAATTCTAACTGAAAACCACATTTTAACTTTCAACATGTAAGGGAATTTGCTGGTTTGCTTGTATTTAGGGCAACCTAGATCTGTAGTCTGTACTATAGTTTTACTATTTCAGAGATATAATTTAAAAATTTTTTAAATAAAAATTCTTAGTGCACCATGACTTAAATTTTCACCATGCAGAAAAAAAAGCAGTGTTTTGTCTCTTCCAGAGTGAATGGACACACATGGACTCAAAGCAAAGGTATCTGTAGATCAAGGGTTAAAGATGACAAAATGTCCAATTTAGTTACTAAATCTCTTTGCCCTTATATAAGTGGCTTATAATTGGGCTTTAGGAATCTGACAGGTCATCAATGTTAGTCTGATATGAGGTCACTCAAAATGCTTACCTATTTTCTACATTAAAATAATTTAAAGTGTATTTGAATACTCAGATTTTATATTGGTTCTTGAAACAGGCTTCCAAACCAAGGCTGGGAAGTACCACTCTCTCCATCCCTGTCAAATTCTGACTACTAATCCTGCTCAAACTCACCATTTTTAACCTGTCCTCTCACAGACTAGCTGTTAGAAACTGGATGGGCCAGAAAGTTCAGCCAAGTATTTAGACTTTCAACACCGACTGACATGCAATGTCCAGCCTAGTTGGTGACAGGTCACCTGCTTCTAGGTATTTCATTATCAAGATGCTTATGGTAGAAATAATGGCACTAAATCCAGGCATTTTTCCAAGACTATTGAGGATATGCTATGCAATCCTTTTATGAAACAAATAGGGTTCAGAAAGTATACTGAAGATAGAAGGATATAGAAGAATAAAATTGGAGATCTTGTACAAATTAACTCATAGTCACACCAAATCAAAATGCATTCAGTTAAAGACAAGTATCTTCTAGTCATTTAATCACTTTCTATAATTTAAAAGTTTCTGAGGGCAATATCTCACTTGGTGGGAGAAGATAAACCTTTTTCCTTCAACTAATAAAAAATGAAATGTCTTTTATACCCACACTAGGTGAAATATTTCTGTGGAGTTTTCTAGAAAAAAACTTAAGTTAACCAAAGTAACTTTTTTTTTTAACTTAACCAAAGTAACTATTGTCTGCAACTTTCCTAACAGGCAAGGATGAAGCACAGTAAACACTACGGGTTTTATTTTCTTCTTTATTAAGAAGGTAAATCTTAGCAAATTGTACTAGAAATTTTCCAGAACTGCAGGACAGGACTGAACCTTGAAAAGGTGTAAGCTTCACATTTTCAACCTTCCAAAGAACTTAAGAATTCTGCTTACAAAAGCCTACATCATTTTGATTTTTTTAATGATCATCTTGTTCCAGAACTTCTTCAACATACTGAAGGAACACACAACTTTCCTAAAATTGTAGGGCTCCCATAACCAAATTTAGAATTCAATTTTGTATCCCTGCATCTTTGGGTACAAAGTCTCCAAATCTAGACTTTTAAATCGACTACATACAGTAAGCCAAGATGCCTACAGTTGATTATATAAAAAGAGCCCTAATGAGATGAAAATGGAACACCTCCCTATTCAAAAACCAAACTTGAACAGCTCTCTCTGAAAGCTCTGACAGTAGTGATGTTGCCAATGGCAAAACTCCAGTAAACTTCTCTGATCACCAGGCCAGCTCTTGGGTGAAAACTATGCTTGGGGATAATACAATATTAGTCTACTCAGATCAGAAATCCAGAAAACTAGAAAACAAGAAAGCCACTGTCCTCATTCTACCTGACAGATCTAACCAGCTCAAGTCAGATATCATGGGTACTTTGTCAGTGGAAAGGCCAGTAACACCTGGGAGAACACAGTCAATTGTGAGTGGTGGTGACTTAAACTGCTCCTCTGACACTCAGATGTTTCCCTGGCTTCTCTCCATGTTCCCACACACCCAAGAGCTCTCTAAAGGGAAGCAACTCCCAAAGAGTTGAAACTAGCTTCCTGCTTTGTTACCTGTGCAGGACTCATCACTTGTATCATGAGCAGCAATGAACTCAGAAAACAGTTTCTGCCCCAAGAGACTCAAGTTCCATTAAGCAGAGCAGAGCTCATCAGCATTCAAGATCTGGCTGGGCATAGAACTTATTTTACTGCTAGAAGGTGTCTCATCTCTGTCTCCAGATGACCTTACATCTGTCTTTCCTACAGATGTTGAGGATTTCTGCCACGGGCACTGACAGCAAATGCACTTTAACCACCGCTGAAAACTTTCAGAAACACTGGAAGAAAAGAGCTTTTTGCAAGGGTGGAAGAACTGATAGAATATCAGCATGAATAGAATGGCTGCGCAGTACCCAATAAGCAACTTCAAAATCAACAGAGGTGCACACACATACATATAGATGTCGGTCTTGAATATATACCACATAAGGAGGAGAAAGGCATTCTCAATGAATCTCAGTATGTAGTATACCAGTAGCCGGTACCAGTTCTGGGACTTGCTGATGAGGTCGGGGCTGTTGATTTTCAGCTGCACAGCTGACCAGCAGAACATGTTGATACCGGCATAAAGGAAGGTGAGGAAACACAGGACAATGGTGGTGCCCACTCGGCTGAGGGCCTTCTCAATGTTCTCAGGGAATGGGGAGCCACTGCACCAGAAAAGGATCCAGGGGTACAAGAAGAAGCTAAAGAAGTTGATGAATATGACGAGCACCACCCAGGCCTTCAGGACAGACGTAAAGAGGACGAGGACAATGACTCGAGTAGCAATCTCAAAGCTCCTCCAGAGGAAGATGCAGACATAGGCCAGAGGCTTCACTTTGACATCGTATTCATCATACTTGATCTTGATGGCTAGGATGTTGCAGCGCAAGGCTCCATACACAATGGACAACAAGGACAGCAACATGCAAACACCTGGGGAGAGATGAGAAAGAGCACTGTCAATTCTCACCCCCACCAAGAACCCTACTATGACAAGCTCTGGCCAGATAGTTCAGTTGGTTAGAGTGTCATCCCAATATGCCAAGGTTGTGGGTCGAATGCAGGTAAGGGCACATACAAGAATGAACCAATGAATGCATAAATCAGTGGAACAACAAATGGACGTTTCTCTCTCTCCCTCTCCCTCTCCCCCTGTCTCTAAAATCAATTTTTTTAAAGAGAATCATACTATGGCAGACACTCTGTCAGTCCACTATCCATATTCCTTGGACCCTTCTGTTTTATGTGCACAGGCTGACTTCCATCTGTCAGTTTCTGCACACCGTGCCTGAGGGCATTTTCTAGGGCTGTAGAAGACTGCTCTGGCAAGGTGCTGGACAGTTCTGGAAGAGCCCTCATTACTCTAATTATAGCCCTGATAAGAGCTGGAATGTAACCACCTTAGTTTCCCCACCCTCTGAGTAAAATAACTGTGAGGTGTATGTTCTATACCCTTTACCAGTATTTTCTCATAGATTACTTTCTAGTCACCCATGGTGATGCTGTCTAATAATGCTCCCTTTATTGGCTGCCTCCCCTTCCCTGTTTCCTTTCCCTTCTCCCATGTTCCTTACACATTCTACCAAAAATACATGCAGTCAAATCCTTGTCTTGGGTCTGCTTCAGAGTCAACTCAAACTAAAACACCTTCCTGACCCCATGTTGCTCTGCCTGAACATATAGAGTACTTTACATGGTGTGTTTTGTTTCCTCAATTGGCTTATAAGTTTCCGCACAGTCAAGAGTGACAATGTCTGATATTTTTTCTTGATCTCAACATATACCAATAATAGGTACACAAACAGAAGGGGCTGAATAATAAATTTCTCAGTGAGTTCTTCTTTACGTGCAGGATCTTTTACATTTATATACTGACTACAGAATGCTCACTTTCCTTTAATCTTCAGTTCTAGTCCCAAATTCTGCAGATGGCTAAAGAAATGAGAACCTCACTGTTGCTGAGAGTCAATCTGCCTTGGGCCAAAAGATCTCAGTGTTTCAAGAAGTCTCAACTCAAAGTAGTTTTATTTCTTAAAATGACATGGCTAATGGGTTTATCCAGTTTATACAAAGCAGCAGGACAAGATATGCTCATTTACATGGAGCATGGTACTGTGTTTGAGAGCATGACACTGCTGACTGTGAATTCTACTATCTGAGAAATGTGCTGCCAACGCATGAGCACAAACTATGTGGTTAAAACATAAATATAATCATTTAACATGTGCTGCCACCAACTCCAAATACTGGAGCAAGAAGGAATGGGAGGCAGGGCTTGGAGTTAAAAACCAAGAATCTAGCTCTGGTTTTAGTCTTGTATTGCCAGGCTACACTGGGGAAATGGCAATCTCTCTGGGTTCTGTTTTCTTACCTGTAATATTGACGTAACACTTTCCATGCCTGCTTCTTAAAATGCAATGTCATTGTAACATAACTGTCTCTTCCTAAATGTGTAAGTTTAAATGAATGGGAATAAAAGGGTTTTAATCTTATGTAAGTTCTGAATCAATGGAAAAATATCCATATTTGGTGGGCATAAAAACTCTGAAACCTTGGTACTTATTTGCCTGGGAGAAGCTAAATCTTACTCAAAGTATCAAATTTTCTCATAGTCTTTGGCACTGATTTAAATTATTAATATCATTGACTGGAAAGACCATTGTCTAGTAATCAAATTTAAAAGATTTGGGGGAGTAATGGGGGGAAATGGAGACAACTGTACTTGAACAACAATAAAAACTGTGAAAAAAAAAGACAAATAATACCACAAAAGTAGACTGAGAAGTAATTGGACTGAGTCATTTTTCTGGAGAGGCTAATTCAGTGAAATATTATAAACCAGTACATGTTGGTGAAATATGTTTATATGTGTGCTTATGAATTTCTGTACCCTAAGAATCTAGTATTGAATCCTTTTCTTTTAGTCTTTTTTTTAATTTCTTTTTTTTAAAGATTTTATTTATTTATTTTTAGGGAGAAAAGGAAGGGAGAGAGAGAGAGAGAGAGAGAGAGAGAGAGAGAGAGAGAGAGAGAGAGAGAGAGAGGGAGAGAAACATCAATGTGCGGTTGCTGGAGAACATCAATGTACCCTGGCTGGGAATCGAACCTGGGACACTTTGGTTCCCAGCCCGCGCTCAATCCACTGAGCTACGCCAGCCAGGGCTTTCTTTTAGTCTTTATATTTTTCAACTATAATATCAGAGAAAGGCATATTTTTGTAAAATCTCTAAAATTACTTTTAAATATGTTTTAATGCTAAAATACAATGTCGATCTGTCTATGGACAAATCCAGGTTTGATCAGAAAAAAAAAATACTTCAAATACAGGATATGAGTTAAGTGTAAATAATTAAAGTATAAATTATGTATTCATACACATACAGTACTTACATTGTTATATTTATGGTACTTTAATTCCAAATTATTTTTCCTTTTTATTAAATTTCTTAGGGGTAACAATGGTTAACAAAATTACACAGGCTAAATTATACAGGTTTCAGATGCACAATGCTACATCATTTGTATATTGTATTGTGTATTCATCACCCCATGTCAAGTCTCTGTCCTTCACCATTTATTTCCCCTAAACCTGCCCTCACTCCACATCCCCTGGTAATCACCACACTGTTGTCCATGTGCATGAGTTTATTCTCTTTTTTGCTCAATCCCTCCACACACACCCATTCTCTATCTATAAGTCTCTCTCTATTTTGCTTCAATTTCACTAACTGTAATCTGTCTATTCAAATTATCTGGTTCTTCCTGATTTAGTTTTGGAAGATTGTGTGTTTCTAGGAATCTATCTATTTCTTTCAGATTGTCCAATTTTAGGCATATAGTTGTTTGTAATATTTTCTTACAATTCTTTGTATTTCTGTAATGTTGGTTGTTACTTCTCTTTAATTTCTGATTTTATTTATCTGGGTCTCCTCTCTCTTTTCTTGATGAGTCTGGTTATAGGTTTGTTAATCTTGTTTATCTTTTCAAATAATCAGCTATTAGACTAATTTATTTTTTGTATTGCTGTTTAGACTCTATTTCATTTATTTGTGCTCTGCTCTTCATTATTTCCTTCCTTCAACTCACTTTGGGCTTTGTTTATAGCTCTTTTTCAAGTTCCTTCAAATACAAAATTGGATTGTTTATTTGAGATTTTTCTTGTTTCTTGATACAGGCCTGTAATGCTATGAATTTCCCTGTTAGGACTGCTTTTCCATGTCCCATAGATTATGCTATACTGTTTTTATTACTATACTTCTGTAGTAAATCAGAAATGAAAGAGAAGTTGCATAAGATACCAAAGAAATACAATGGATTATAAAAGAATACTATGAAAGGTGATATGCTACCATATTGAACAACCTAGAGGAAATGGACTTATTAGAGGCATACAATCTTCTTAGACTGAATCATGAAGAATTTGAAAACCTGAATAAAGGATACTGAAATAGCAAAAACTTCCAAAAAACAAAAGTCGAGGACCAGATGGTTTCACTGGTAAATTTTAATTCAAAGATGTAATGCCTATCCTTCTCACACTCTTCCAAAGAATTGAAGATGAGGGAATGCTTCCTAACTCATTTTAAAAGCCAATATTACCCTCATACTAAAACTAAGACATAAAAAAATAAAGTTATAGGCCACTATCTCTGATGAACATTAATGTAAAAATCCTTAACAAAATACTAGCAAATTGAATACAACAATACATTAAAAGGATCGTACACTACAGACAAGTGGGATTCATTTCAGGGATACAAGGATGGTTCAACATCTACAAATCAATCAACTTGATATACTAGATTAACAAAAACTGATAAAAATCATATGATAATCACAAAAGATGCAGAAAAAGCATCTGACAAGATACAGTATCCATTTATGATCAAACCCTCGGTAAAAATGGGCATGAAAGGAAAGTACCTCCATATAATAAAGGCCATATGAGACAAACCCACAGCTACCATCCTACTTGATATTACTAAACTTAAAGCTTTGCCTCTAAGACCAGAAGAAAGACAAGGCTGCCTACTCTTTACACTTTTATTCAGCATAATACTGGAGGTCCTGGCCAGAACAATTAAGCAAAAAAAAAGAAAGAAAAGGCATTCAAATTGGAAAGAAAGAAATAGAGTTGTCACTGTTTGTGGATACAATAATTTTATATATAGAAAACCATAAACATGTCACTAGAAAAACTATTTGAAATAATAAATGAATACAATAAAATTGCAGGATACAAAATTAATATACAAAAATCTGTTGAATTTCTGTATACTAACAATGAAATATCAGAAAAAGAAATGAAGAAAATCCCATTTACAATGACAACAAAAAGAATAAAATACCTAGAATAAACTTAACAAAGGAGATAAAAGACCTGTACAATGAAAACTAGAAGACACTGTTGAAAGAAACTAAAGACACAAAAAATGGAAAGATATTCTGTGGTCATGCATTGGAAGAATTAACATTGTTAATACAGTCATACTACCTTAAGGTACTATGGATTCAGTGTAATCCCTATCAAAATACCAATGGCACTGGTATTCTATTTATTCATTTATTTTTTGGTTTTATTTCTAAACCAAAAACCACTATAATTTGTATATAACCACAAACAACCACAAATAGCCAAAGCAATGTTGAAAAAAAGTAGTCAATTTTAGTACATTTTTATCACTCCAAAAAGGAACCCTATACCCTTAACTATAATTCCCCTCTTCCCCACCCAGCCCTAAGCAACCACTAATCTACTTTCTGTCTCTATAGATTTCCCTACTAAATGTGATCTTTTGTGATTGGATTCTTTCATTCAGTATGATGTTTTCAAAGTTCATCTACATTGTAGCATGTACTAGTCCTTCACTTTTTATGGTTAAATAATATTAAAATGTGTAGATATATAACATTTGTTCATTCATTCATCACTTGATGAAAATTTGCAATATTTACCACTGTATGGCTATTGTGAACAGTACTGCTATGAACATTTCTTACAAATATGTTTTCATTTTTCTTCAGTCTATATGAGTAGAATTCCTAGGTCATATGGTAACTTCATGTTGTACTGTTTGAGGAAATGCCAGACTGTTTTCCAAAGTGACTACATCAATTTACAGTACAACCATCAGTGCACGAGGGTTCCAATTTCTCCACATCCTCATCAGTGTTTGCTTATTATTAATTTGAATTTTTATTATTATTAACTTTTTGATTCTAGCCATCCTAGTGGGTATGAAATAGTATCTCATTGCAATTTTGATTACATCTCCCTGATAACTAATGATATCGAGCATCTTTTCATGTGCTTACTGGTTGTTTATGTATCTTCCTTAGCTGCTTCTGGTTCATAACTATCACAAAAACTCAAAACTCATACTAGATTTCACATCATCCCATATGTATCTGAAAAAGTTCCCCATAATTCAAAGGCAAGATCTGCATAGACTAATTTCAGAAGAATGTATTAGCCTCACCCACAGTCATCAAATGAACACTTAACTTTTCTTTTAAATCTAGGGATATTATTTTTTTCACTTTTTAAAATTGTTGTTCAAGTCTAGTTGTCTCCATTTTCACCACATCATGCCCCCTCACGCCACCCATCCCTGCCTCCCACCCTCGAACCTACCCCCTTTGGCTTTGTCCATATGTCCTTTATACATGTTCCTTGATGGCCCTTCCCCTATTTGCTCCCATTATCCTTCTCCCCTTCCCCTGGCTACTGTCAGTTTGTTCTTTACTTCAATGTCTCTGGTTCTATTTTGCTCTTTTGCTGTTTTGTTGATTAAGTTCTACTTATAAATGAGATCATATGGTATTTGTCTTTTACCACCTGGCTTATTTCACTTAGCATAATGCTCTCCAGTTCTGTCCATGCTGTTGTGAAGGGTAGGAGCTCCTTCTTTCTTCCTGCTGTGTAGTATTCCATTGTGTAAATGTACCATAGTTTTTTGATCTGCTCATTTACTGATGGGTACTTAGGTTGCTTCCAGCACTTGGCTATTGTAAATTGTGCTGCTGTGAACATTGGGGTGCATAGATTCTTTTGAATTGGTGTTCCAGTGAACATTTAACTTTTTAAAAAAAAGGTAGTACAATTCAAACTTCTCATGATTTTTATTTTTTAAAGATTTTATTTCTTATTTTTAGAGAGAGGGGGAGGAGAAAGAAAGAGAGAGAGAAAGAAAGAGAGAGAAACATCAATGTGTGGTTACCTCCCGCACCGCCTCCCCCCCACACTGGGGACCTGCCCTGCAACCCACGCATGTGTCCTGACTGGGAATCAAACTGGCAAACCTTTGATTTGCAAGCCAGCACTCAATCCCCTGAGACACACCAGCCAGGGCCAAACTTCTTATGATTTTTAACGTCCTAAAATACATCAAAGAAGAAAAAGAAGATTTCAATTCTGGCAATAGTAGATTAGTTTGTTTTGGTTCAATTATTTCTGCTAAGAACAACTGCAGAACACCTGTTCAATGGCATCAGAAAGCAGTGAATGCTTCTGGCACCAAGATCTCAAAGAGTAAAAGTTCCAAGAGAAAATTTTAAAGCTGTTTTTCCCTTCAAGACATTTGCCTATATAATAGTGGGTAGTAAGAGACTAAGAATCCAAACATAGCATTTAATAATCTCTCAAAGCTGGTGCGTGTGAAAGCAAATGTTAACATTCTGGCCCTGTAATGGTCCTGGTATACAGCTAAAACTTTCTAGTGGGACCACAAAGGACAAGACACTGGGAGTAAGGGTGACTGGAAATAAGCCCTCCCAAAGACTGAAGTACAAATTTCAACCAACTCCAGTTGTGAATGAGTCAAGTTGATCTGTATCTAATCTAATTACCTGTCATAAACAAAACTAATAATATTTTCCTGGGAAAGATAACTCACCCAAATTATCTCCATTTTTAATATACTCATCTGACATTTGTTTATTTAATTTTTTAAAAAATATCCTCACCTGAGGATACATTTATTGACTTTAGAGAGAGAAGGAGAGACAGACAGGTAGACAGAGAGAGAGAGATGTATGAGAAAAACATCAATCAGTTAACTCCTGCACATGACCCAGCCAGGGATCAAACCCACAACCTAGGTATGTGCCCTGACTAGAAATCAAACCTGCAACCTTTCTGGTGTATGGGACAATGCTCCAACCAACTGGCTCACCTGGCCAGGGCCAAACATCTGATATTTAATTAAAAATAACATGGCAGCCCTGGCTGGCGTAGCTCAGTGGATTGAGCATGGGCTGCGAACCAAAGCATCGCAGGTTCGATTCCCAGTCAGGGCACATACCTGGGTTGCAGGCCATGGCCCCCAGCAACCGCACATTGATGTTTCTCTCTCTCTCTCTTTCTCCCTCCCTTCCCTCTCTAAAAATAAATAAATAAAATCTTTAAAAAATAAAATAAAAATAAAAATAACATGGCATGCCAAAAAAAAGGGATAAAAATGCAAGAATAAAAATGATAATAAAAACAGACCCATTGGAGATATTCAACTTATCTAACATGGACTTTAAAATGTCTGCTATTAATATGTTCAAGAAATTATATAGCCCTGGCTGGCGTAGCTCAGTGGATTGAGCGCGGGCTGGGAACCAAAGTGTCCCAGGTTCAATTCTCAGCCCCCAGCAACCGCACATTGATGTTTCTCTCTCTCTCTCTCTATCTCCCTCCCTTCCCTCTCTAAAAATAAATAAATAAAATATTTTTTAAAAAAAGAAATTATATAACAAGATGGAGAATTTATCATAGACTGGAAACTATTTAAAAATTCAAATGAGGATTCTAGAACTGAAGAATACAATAAGCACAATTAAGAAATCAACAGATGGGTTTAATAGATTAGAAATAACTAGAAAGCAGGTCAGAAAAAATGGAGAAAGAAAAGGTATGAGAGACTTATGAGAAAAAGAAAATGTCAGGGAAAGAGAGATAGACAGACAGACACTGAAGAAAAAGAAGAGGTCAGAAGCAATATTTAAAGTGATTAAGGCTAAGGATTTCCCCAAACTGTTAGAATATCAAACTAAACCCCGAATATGATAAATATGAAGAAAACCACAACTAAGCATATCATGTTAAAACTGCTGAGCACCAACGTCTAAGTGAAAACCTTAAAAAGCAGGTGTATATTCTCATTTCTTCAAGAAATTTAACTTCAATGGAGCAATAATAAGAAGAATATCCCAACAGAAATAATAAAAGCCAGAAGACAAAGAAATTATACCTCAAAGTGGGACGAATATGACCTCTAACATAGACTTCCATGCCCAAAAATGAAGGTAAAAGAAAGACATTGTATAACAAAACAAAAATGAGGATATTTGTCACCAGCACATCTGCTCTAAAGAAAATACTAAAGGTAGGAGTTCCAACCAAGATGGAGGCATAGGTAGAAACCTTTCATTTTCTCACACAACCAAAAGGAAGATAACAACCAATCTAAAAACAATAAACAACCAGAAGTGCCAGAAAATCAAACTACATGGAACTCCGACAACCAAGGAGTTAAAGAAACATTTACCAGACCAACAGTGCCAGAATGCAGCAAAGAGGGTTGCTTCATCCGAGGGCTGCCTATTCCTCGGGGGGGGGGGGGGGGGATATCTAAGGCCCTGCCCTCTTACAACATAACAGGTGCACCGAGACAAAGGAATATGGCCCAAATGAAAGAACAGATCAAAATTCCAGAAAAAGAACAAAATGAAATGGAGATAAGCAATCTATCAGATGCAGATTACAAAACACTGGTAATCAGGACACTCAGAAATGATTGAGCTTGGTCACAAAATGAAGGAACAAATGAAGGCTATGCAAAGTGAAATAAAGGAAAATATACAGGGAACCAACAATACAGGAAGGAAACCAGGACTCAAATCAATGATTTGGAACAAAAGGAAGAAACAAACATCCAAATGGAACAGAATGAAGAAACAAGAAGTCAAAAAAATGAGGAGAGGCTTAGGAAATTCTGGGACAACATGAAACGTTCCAATACCTGAATCATAGGGGTACCAGAAGGAGAAGAACAAGAGCAAGAAGTTGAAAACTTATTTGAACAAATGATGAAGGAGACCTTCCCCAATCTGGTGAAGGAAATAGACTTCCAGGAAGCTCAGAGAGTCGCAACAAAGTCGGACCCAAGGAAGCACAAACCAGGGCACATCATAATTACATTACCCAAGGTTAAAGATAAGGAGAGAATCTTAAAAGCAGCAAGAAAAAAAGGAGACAGTTACCTACAAAAGAGTGCCCATCTTGCTGTCAGCTGATTTCTCAAAAGAAACTTTACAGGCAAGAAGGGGCTGGAAAGAAGTATTCCAAGTCATGAAAGGCAAGGACCTATATCCAAGATTACTCTATCCAGCAAAGTTATCATTTAGAATGGAAGGACAAATAAAGTGCTTCACAGATAAGATAAAGTTAAAGGAGTTCATCATTACCAAGCCCTTATTATATGAAATGTTAAAGGGACTTATCTAAGAAAACAAAGAAGATAAAGAACTATGAACAGTAAAATGACAACAAACTCACACCTATCAACAACTGAACCTAAAAAAAAAAACTAAGCAAATAACTAGAACAGAATCAGAGAAATGAAGATCACAAGGAGGTTTTTCAGTGGGAAGGGGGAGGGGAAGAATGGGGGCAGAAAGGTACAGGGAATAAGAAGCATAACTGGTAGGCATAAAATAGACAGGGAGAGGTTAAGAATAGTGTAGGTAACAGAGAAGCCAAAGAACTTATATGTACAACCCATGGACATGAAATAAGGTGGGGAAGGCTGGAGGGTCGGGGGTACAGGGTGGAGGAAGGCAAAGGGGAAAAATTTAGACAACTGTAATAGCATAATCAATAAAACATACTTACAAAAAAAGAAAATACTAAAGGTAGTATTTCATATCCAATGAAAATGATGTGACATGGGAGCATGGAGATACAGAAAGGTAGGAATAAGGACCAAGAGAATAAATATAACTCAATTTTTATAATGGGTAAAAAGATTTGAACAGTCACTTCACACACACATCAAAATGGCCACTAAAGACATAAAAAAGAACTCAAACTTATTAGTCATTAGGAAATGGAAATTCAAACCAAAACAAGACACTACTACACACCCACTGCATTATTAAAAGTAAAGCCAAGGGTTGGCAAGGATGTGGAACAACTGGAACTCTTATATACAGCCTGTGGGTGTGTAAGATGGTACAACCACTTTTGCAGTTTCTATTAAAGCTTAACATAGGCATCCCCTATAGCCTAGCAATTCTACTCCTGAATAGAGGCATAACTCATTTTATTGTGCTTGTTTTCATTGTGCTTTGAAGATACTGCATTTTTAATTTTTTAAAAAAATTTTAATTTAATTTTTTTTTTACAAATTGAAGGTTTGTGGCAACCCTGCAACAAGAAAGTCTATCTTGGGATTTTTCCAATAGGCTCAGATGATGTTTGGTGTTTTTTAGCAATAATGTATTTTTAAATTAAGGATATACATTTTTAGACATAATGCTATTTATGGTACAGTTTATAGACTACAGTATAGTGTAAATATAACTTTTATCTGCATTGGGAAACCAAACAAATCCTCGTCACTAGCTTTAATGTAGTATTCACTTTATTGTGGTAGTCTGGCACCAAACCTGCAATATCTCCAAGGTATGTCTATAGATGTAATAGAACTACATACATACGTATGCACAAGGATATTTTCAGCATCATTATTTTTAGTAATCCCCATTTGGGAATAACTTAAATATTAATCAAGAGAAAAGCATATCAATTCATTGTGGCATATTCATAAAATGGAATAGTACACAGAAATGCTAAACAACAAACTTCTATAAGCCACAGCATGGATAACTCTCACAAATACAATGTTGAATAACAAAAGCTAGATTTCTGGTTCTATGTATATGAAATTTAAAAACAGAAAAAAGTTAATTTGTGATGTTAGAAATCTGCTTTCTGGGGGGCTAACATGGCGTTGGAGTAGGAAGGAGCAGATTGAGCTTCCCTCTGCTCAGGGGAGAAAATTCTGACCAATCTATGGAGTAGAGAAGCAAGCAACCAACATACTTCAGCATATGTGAAAATAGGGGACCAAGGATTGTGGTGGAACCGAAAAACCTGACCCTAAGAAGAGTGCTGCAACAAGGTAGGGTCCCATGGACCAGCGTGTGGTCCGGGGGCTGCAGCCCCATGCCCAGTGCCCACTGCTAAGTTTGCCACAGAGTCCTTGGGAGAGAGCTGGAGTCTCAAGGGACACTGCTCCCTTCCCAGCCAAACAAGGTCTGAGCGGCACTGGGAGGAATCCAGGTGCTAGCAAACACACAAGGGCTGTGAGCACCTTTGGAGGCTGTGGACACCAGAGAGGGTGGGTCGCGCAGCAGCAGGCCCTGACCCCCACAGTCACCAGTCTGGTTGGAGAGTTTGGCAGCGGGATATGCCAGGCCACTGTGGGGAGTGGCAGGCTTGAACAGGAGGAATTTCTCAAGAGGAAGGAGTGAATATACAGATACTGTTTGAGGAATTCTCCTAAAGCGATCAGTCTCTCCAGCCTCCCTGCCACCCAGCTGTGGGCGCGCAGGTGCACGTGCAGGGAGAGCATCCCAGCACCCCAGTCCACAGCAGTAACCCTGGGGAAAGACCTGATTCCCACATCCAGGGCGCAAGACTGAGGAGCCAGTGGGAGCTCCGCTGACCAAGGAAGAAAAGCCATACCAATCACCCCTCAGCCTGCCACAGCCAGCAAGAGCAGAAAAACTGGTCTGACCACTTTGAAACCAAGAGACTTTTTAATTTGATTCTATTTTTTTAACAATTTTTAATTTTTTAATTTTTGTTGTTTTTATTCTCTTCTGATTTCTTTTTCCTCTCTTTACTGATTTCTTGTTTTATCTCTTCCTCCTTCCTTTCCTACAATTTTCTCTCTTCTTCCTTCCTTCATCTGCCTTTTCTAGTTTTATTTTTTAAAATTTGTTCTAAATACCTACAAGTGAGACAAAATCCTGGATCTGTGAGAAGACCAAAGTTGAACCCAAAGAAGGGGCATCACAACAGCTGGGACAGTGAGACAAATTTCATTCTGCTATTACAGAGAACCTGCAAGTTATTGCATATTTGTATTATTCTTATTTTTCCAGGATTCCTACATCTTTTTTTAATAGCATTTTTGTATCCCTCTTCTTTTTGTATAGTCTTCTTTGCTAGGCTGGATATATTGTATGGCCTGATAGCTTTCCCCTGATATCTCTTTCCATACTGTATTGCTAATCTACTGTCCTTTAACTCACCTGTGTCCCATTAGCACACTACTCGAGGTTCTGTACTCCCTATTTTTGTTACCTAGATCTCATAGATTCTCTCATATGACTGTTGCCCTAATATCATTTCAAATAATTGCTGTTCCATGCAATTGTAATTACTTCGCAACACCGCCCCCCCCCCCCCCCCCCCCCGATCTTAACCCATTTCAAAGTTTCCTGAACTCTATTACTGTAGTGGTTAACTCTATTCTCTCACACACTACACCTATTTACCATCCTTTACTCTCACCTTACCTCAGAATCTACCTCCCACAAACTCACTGCTTTCTAGATCCATCTCACAATCCTTCCTTCCCCAACAAGAGGCTTATCTTCTTTCCATCCTTTTTAAAAATCAGCTAGCTGGGTGGAAGATCGTGGTTAACACTATACATAGTCAAAGGATCTCCTATCTCTTCTCTACTTGCTACTACTGTAAATATCATAGAATTCTCTGTTGCTGTCTTAAACCATTTTGCCTTCCCCCTGCAACGGATCACAAAAAAGAATAGGTGGAGGTGGTGAGCGCCAGGATACCCACTGGAAGAGGAAACCCAACAAAAAAGGAACCACTAACAGATAACAACAGAAGAAGGTGAAGGAGGGAGTAGTAACCACACAAACCTTAATCCAGAACCTATCTGGAAATAGAACTAAACAGTAGACACAGTACCCAGTACGAACAACTGAACAAGAGCAAGAGATAATTCTTTAAACCTTATACACACGGAAAAACCAGCTTCAACACAACCTGCCCTCACCAGCACAACAAAATACAGGAGGTGGTGGACAGAGTGACCCTCATTTAACCAGCTGGTGGGAAGGACCCACCAAAGAAAGGCCCAACAACAATCAAAACCCAAAGACAAACACAGAGCCTACTTAAATGACAACCCAAGACCAGTGAGCTTGGGAGATCAAGGAAACTGCACCACTGACACTCACTGGTATTCTACCACAGAAGTTCACACCACAAACCCAGGGAGCTAGAAAAGATCAATATAAGAAGCTGAGGCTAACAAGAACAGTCTCACAAACAATGGGAAGACAAAGAAACAATCCCCAAATGAAAGGAAAGGGGAAGCCTCAGAAAGAATGCTAAATGAAATAGAGGCAATTCAACTATCAGATACTGAGTTCAAAGCAATAATCATCAGGAAGCTCAATGAGCTCACAATGAGCTACCAGAAACTACAGGGGAGCTACAATGAACTCACTGAAAACTACATCAGCATGAAAAAGGAAATAGAAACTCTCAACAAGGGCCAAGAGGAAATGAAGAATACAATTTCTGAACTGAAGAACACAGTAGAAGGAATGAAAAGCAGGATCGATGAAGCAGAAGATTGGATCAGCGAGCTAGAGGACATTGTAGAAGAAAACACCCAGAAGAAGCAAGAAAGGAAAAAGAGGCTCAGAAAGAATGAAGAGGGATTAAGAGAAATGCAAGAAAATATGAAAACGTAATAATATCCGTATAATAGGGATACCAGAAGAGAAGAAGAAGAGCGAGGGATAGAAAACCTATTTGAAAAAGTAATGATGGAAAACTTCCTTAATTTGATGAGAGAAAAGTTACACAAATCCAGGAAACACAGAGAGTCCCAATCAAGAGGAACCCAAAGAGGCCCACCTCAAGACACATCATAATTAAAATGGCAAAATTTCAAGACAAAGAGAGAATATGAAAGACAGCAAGGGAGAAACAGGAAGTAACATGCAAGGGAGCCCCAATAAGGCTAACAGCTGACTTCTCAATGGAAACACTCCACGCCAGAAGAGAATGGCAAGAAATATTCCAAGTAATGAGAACCAGAGGTCTGCAACCAAGGCTACTTTACCCAGCAAGGCTCTCAATCAAGACAGAAGGCCAAATAAGAAGCTTCTCAGACAAAAGAAGTCTAAAAGAATACACCTCCACTAAACCAGCTCTGCAAGAGATGCTGAAGGGACTGCTTTAAGGAAAGAAAGGAAAATAAAGAGTGAGAGAGGAACACACGTACATAAAAGGCAATGAATAAGTACCTATCAATAATAACCCTAAACATAAATGGATTAAATGCTCCAATAAAAAGACATAGAATAGCTGATAGCTGATTGGATAAGAAAACATGACCCACACATATGCTGCCTACAAGAGACCCACCTCAGGATAAAAGACGTGCACAGGCTGAAAGTGAACGGCTGGAAACAAATTTTCCAAGCAAATGGACAGGAAAAAAAAGTCAGGGTAACAATACTCATATCTGACAAAATAGACTTCCAAAAAAGGACCATAAAGAGAGACCCAGAAGGTCATTTCAAAATACTCAAGTGAAGAATCCACCAATAAGACATAAATATTCTAAATATATATGCACCCAACGTAGGAGCACCGAAATACAAAGAGAAAATCTTAGAGGACTTCAAGAAAGATATGGACAACAACACAATTATAGTGGGGGATTTTAACACCCCTCTATCAAAAATGGACAGATCTTCCAAACAAAATATCAACAAAGATATTGTGGCATTGAACAATGCCCTAGAGGAAATGGACTTTACTGATATATACAGAACCCTCCATCCCAAAGAAGCAAAAATACACATTCTTTTCAAATGCACATGGAACATTTTCAAAGATTGACCACATGACAGGACACAAAACAAGCCTCAACAATTTCAAAAAAATTGAAATCATACCAAGCATTTTCTTGGATCACAAAGGACTGAAGCTAGAAACCAACCCAAAGGAAAGAAACCCAAAACACTCAAAATCATGGAGATTAAATAGCATGCTATTAAACAATGAATGGGTCAAGAATGATATTAGGGAAGAAATCAACAGGATTCTCAAAACAAATGAAAATGAACTCACAACAACCCAAACCTTATGGGACACAGCCAAGGCAGTCCTGAGAGGGAAGTTCATAGTGATACAGGCCCACCCACAAAAGTTAGAAACATTCTAAACAAACAACCTAACCCTACATCTACAAGAACTCAAGGAACAACAACAAAGACAGCCCAGAGCAAGCAGAAAGAAGGAAATAACCAAGATCAGAGCAGAATTAAATGACATAGAGACTAAAAGCACAATTATAAGGATCAATGAATCCAAGAGCTGGTTCTTTGAAAAGATAAACAAAATCAACAAGCCTTTAAGCAGACTCATCAAGAAAAAAAGAGAGAAGACCCAAATAAACACAATCAGAAATGATAGAGGAGAGATTACAACAGATACCACAGAAATACAAAGGATTGTAAGAAATTACTACAAAGAACTGTATGCCAAGAAATTTGAAAACCTAGATGAAATGGACAAATTTCTAGAAAAATATAATCTTCCAAAATTCAATGGAAAAGAAGCAGAAAGCCTGAACAAACCAATAACAGCAAAAGAAATTGAAGCAGTAATACAAACACTCCCAACACAGAAAAGCCCTGGACCAGATGGTTTCACAGGAGAATTCTACAAAGCATTTAAGGAAGAGCTAACCCCTATCCTTCACAGACTATTCTAAAAATCCAAAAGATGGGAGTCTCCCAAAACTCTTTTATGAGGCCAACATCATCCTAATTCCAAAACCAGATAAAGACTCAAGAAAGAAAACTTCAGGTCAATATCACTGATGAACATTGACGCTGAAATCCTCAACAAAATACTGGCAAACCACATCCAACAATACATTAAAAAGATCATACACCATGACCAAGTGGGATTCATTCCAGGAATGCAAGGATGGTTCAATATTCACAAATCAGTAAATGGAATACATCACATAAACAAAAGCAAAGACAAAAACCACATGATCATATCAATAGATGCAGAAAAAGCATTTGATAAGGTACAGCACCCATTTATGATAAAAACACTCAATAAAGTGGGAATAGAGGGAGCATTCCTCAACATAATAAAGGCCCTATATGAGAAACCTACAGCCAACATTATACTTAATGGGCAAAAATTAAAATCTTTTCCACTAAGAACAGGAACAAGACAAGGATGTCCACTTTCACCACTTCTATTCAATATAGTACTGGAAGTTCTAGCCACAGCAATCAGACAAGAAAAAGAAATAAAAGGAATCCAAATCGGAAAGGAGGAAACAAAACTGTCACTGTTTGCAGATGACATGATAGTGTACATAGAAAATCCTATAGACTCCACCAAAAAACTGCTTGACCTAATAAATGAATTTGGTAAAACAGTGGGATACAAAGTCAATATCCAGAAATCAAAGGCATTTCTGTACACCACCAATGAAACAGCAGAAGCAGAAATCAAGAAAAAAATCCCATCTGAAATAGCAAAAAGAAAAATAAAATACCTAGGAATAAACCTAACCAAAGAGGTAAAAAACTGTATTCAGAAAACTAAATAACACTGAGGAAAGAAATCAAGGAAGACACAAACAAATGGAAACATATACCGTGTTCATGGATTGGAAGAATTAATATCATAAAAATGTCCATACTACCAAAAGCAATTTACACATTCAATGCAATACCTATTAAAGTACCAATGGCTTATTTCACAGACATAGAACAAACATTTCCAAAATTTATATGGAACCATAAACGACCCCAAATAGCTGCTGCAATTTTGGCAAAGAAGAGTAAAGTAGGAGCGATCACAATACCGGACACTAAACTATACTACAAGGCCACTGTAATCAAAACAGCCTGGTACTGGCATAAAAACAGACACATAGACCAATGGAACAGAACAGAGAGCCCAGAAATAAACCCAAGTCTCTACAGTCAATTAATATTTGACAAAGGAAGCAGCAACATAAAATGGAATAAAAATAGCCTCTTCAACAAATTGTGTTGGGAGAACTAGACACCTACGTGCAAAAAAATGAAACTCGAGCACCAACTTACACCTTATACAAAAATAAATTCAAGGTGGATAAAAGACTTAAATATAAACCGTGACACCATTAAAGTCCTAGAAGAGAACGTAGGTAGGAAAATCTCAGATATGTCACACAGAAACTTTTTTACTGACTTGTCCCCTAGAGCAAGGAACATAAAGGAAAGAATAAACAAATGGGACCTCATCAAAATTAAAAGCTTTTGCACAGGTAAAGAAAACAGTATCAAAATAAAAAGAGAACCAACTGTATGGGAAAACATATTTGCCAATGATACCTCAGACAAGGGTTTAATCTCCAAAATATATAAAGAACTTACACGACTCCACTCTAAGAAGACAAGCAACCCAATTAAAAAATGGGCAAAGGACTTGAACAGACACTTCTCCAAGGAGGACATACAGAAGATCCAAAGACACATGAAACAATGTTCAATATCACTAGCTCTCAGAGAGATGCAAATTAAAACCACAATGAGATACCACTTCACACCAGTCACAATGGCCATCATAAACAAAGCAACAAACAACAAGTGTTGGAGAGGTTGTGGAGAAAAGGGGTCCCTAGTGCACTGTTGGTGGGACTGCAGACTGGTATAACCACTATGGAAAGCAGTATGGAACTTCCTCAGAAAACTAAAAATGGATCTGCCTTTTGACCCAGCAATTCCACTGCTGGGACTCTATCCTAAGAACACTAAAACATCAATACAAAAGAACCTTTGCACCCCAATGTTCATAGCAGCACCATTTACAATAGCTAGGTGCTGGAAGCAACCTAGATGCCCATCAGTAAATGAATGGATCAAAAAACTATGGTACATTTACACAATGGAATTCTATGCAGCAGAAAGAAAGAAGGAGCTCCTACCCTTTGCAACAGCATGGATGGAGCTGGAAAGCATTATGCTAAGCGAAACAAGCCAGGCAGTGAAAGACAAATACCATATGATCTCACCTTTAACAGGAACCTAAACAACAAAAGAAAGAAACAAGCAAAATATAACCAAAGGCACTGAAATAGGGGAGAGACTGACAGGGACTAGAGGGGAGAGAAGAGGGAATTTCAGGGGAGAATGGGAAGGATTTACAGGAACAAATTTAAAGGACACATGGAAAAAGCTAGTGGGAGGGTGGTAATGGGAGGGAAGTGGGGAAGGTTGGGTGGGTGGGCTGGAATGGGAGTAAAAGGGAGAAAACTGTACTTGAACAATGATTAAAATAAAATTTAAAAATAATTAAAAAATAAAAATACAATAAAAAAAAAGAAATCTGCTTTCTGCTTAGTGGTTACTCTTTGGGAAGGAAAGTTGGTAAAGTGACTGGAAAAGGTACAAGGGAGACTTCAAGGTGTATAGGTACTCTTCTGGTTCTTGACCTATATAAAGGGCTACATAGATGTTTTTAGTTTGGGATAATTCACCAAGCTTCATTTATATGAGGAGTATAATTTTCTATATACAGTTCGCACTTCAATAAATGTATTTCTTTTTAAAAAATCTAGGTTATGCTACTACTATACTTACTTGGCACTCAATAAATGTTTATTTCATTGAATTTTTTAGGGCAAAAGACAACTCTTCCATTATTGTAATGAAGTTGTTACAGGAATAGTTTTCTTCCCTATCCTGTCAAAATACCAAGTAGGAAACATAGCATAAACCCCTACTTAGATCATTATAGCAAAACTGGTTCTATAGATGTAACCAGAATCATACCCTAATACTGTAAAACACAGTTTAAAGTTCCAGTGACTAAGACCTTACTGTCACTAAAATCTCTCTTGAACATCTTCCAGTTTATAAGATGTTCAGTCAGAAATTGAGGACTTTCTATTCAAGATATGTTTATATATTTAATACTCAGAATTTTCAAGACAAATATAATAAGCATACATGATATGATTAGTACTGTCTACTCTATAATCCGAGATCCTGAATGATTTGCTATTTTTCTCCACACACATTTCAATTACTTGCCTAGGGAAACTGGATGATAGAATTTCTTTTGGTTTATCTCTCTTACTCTAACAAATATTACTTCATGCCCAAGGACTATTGTAAGCACTTTACAGCACTAATTGCTTAATTATAACAAATCCATAAAGTAGATAACGTTATTAGCCTCATTATACAGATGAGAAAACAGAGATACAAACATGCTAAAGAACTTTGCAGAAATCACTCAGCTAGCAAAGCTGGAATTCAACAGTCCTGCCAAACCTTTGTTGATAGATGCAGTTTATAGATGAAGAGACAAAAGGTCTGTGAGGTCAGCTTGGTCCACCTATAGAGTAGCAGAATAGGCCATCAGCCTAAGCTTCTTACCTTAGTCCCAGAGTATTTAAACAAAGAAACAGGTGTGTTTCAGCTAGGAGGCTGCCTAGAATAACACTTGTTCCTGAATTTCCGAGCCACTGATGCCCCAGAGCTGTGGCCTCACTAATCCCAGCTGCTCAATAGTGTCTTCCCCTGGTGTCTCTGACCACCTAGGTTTCTCAATGAGTTCCCATATCTCTTTATGCAAATCCAATTCAGAACCTACTTAGGACAGCAAAAATAAAGGAGAAGGGAGTGGAACAAAAAGGAAAGGGAATTGAGAAGGAAGCAACTGTGAGGTGATTGCTGAGGGTAGGGGAGTGTAAGGACACTAAATGGTAATGGGAAAATATATAATAAAGATTATATTAAAAATAAAAATAACTATACCATAAAAATCTTTTCAAAGCACTTTCTCTCCATTATCTGCTTTATTTCCCTACTCTCATAAGAAGTTAGGTAAGACAATTATTGTCAACTTCTGCTTTGTAAAAAAAGAACCTGAGACCTAGGAACTCATATAAATCAAAAGGAGAATGGAGAAAGTGTTAGAGTCAAACAGTAGAACAGGGGTTACCAAACTAAGTCCAATTTTTGTACAGCCTAAGAGCTACGAATATTTTGATTTTAAAGGGTTGTAAAAACAAATAAAACCAAAGGAGAATATGACACAGGCTGTATTTACTATGTGTTCCTTTGTAGAAAATTATTGCCTGCAATAGAACACTTTTAAGACACAAAAAAGAATGAACCAGCACTTAATGTTCATTAGTATACATAGGTCTCAAAATATTAATATTACAAATTTCAGAATGATATTTGCAGTATGATAGAGTTTAAAGACTTATAAAATCAATATGTAATATTTATAGATACAGTGCAGACATAGTTATGAATCATGCATGAGAATGATCAACTCTGGAATCATGATGAGAAAGGGACACAGGGTACCCCAACTGTACTAGTAATATTTCATTTCTTAAAGAGAAACAAATAATTCTGAAGCAAACATGTCATGTGAATATTTGATAAAACAGGTAAAGAGATACATGGTTTATTATATTTATTCTCTATTCTTGTCTATATGCTTTAATATTTTATAATACCAATATTCTAAATTAACATACAAGAAAAATATCTATAGTTAATAAGTAAGTGGGTATTACAGACATTGTATATGGTTTTCAGCAAGGCCTCAAGAAAAACAAATAGGCAAAACAAGAAAAGTTCTCTCATGATATCCTTGTGGACAAGTCAGAGGTCCTTTAATGTGAGTGCAGTCAGATTTGCAACTGGATAAGCAATCTGTACTCATATTCTTTGCTACCTCCTTTCAGGATAAAGGGCATTTGTCAAGGAGTGCTCAGGGCTGTGGCTTTGGACTGTTCTGGTCTCTCGTTCTTGCCAACTATTGGATGAAGACAGAAAATTACAGCTAGGACAAAACTGAGAAGACAAGAGAATCACAATTCAAAATTATCTCAAAAGACTGATACCCTGGGCTTGAATCCAAGAAAAGGAAATATAACAAGAAAAATGATCAAGCCCTACATTTATATATTTCAAAACATACTGTACAGGTACTGGATGGGTAAATCTTGGCTTAGCTGCTCTCAGTATGAAAAAGGAATTGGGAGAATTTACTGAACCATCCAGCAATATAACCCAACAGTGTGATTCAGCTCCTCCAAAAGCTACAACATTTGGGCACATAAATAAAATCACAGGGTTCAGATTAAAGCAAAAACAATAAAAGAAAACATAATCCCACTGCTAACAGCTCTTGTCGAAATTAAGTCTGCAATGTCACATTCAATTATGAATGTCATTTTTTAAGAAAAAAAGGGAAAAGTCAGATTGTATCTCAAGTACAGTGACCTTGATGGCTTCAAAGAATGTCATTAGAGAAATGACAGAAAGATCTTGAGAACAGAGAAAAAAAAGGAGACGGTATAGTTGTGAATATTTGGAGATCTGCCGTGTGGTAAGGGGGAGAGTGTGAGTGTGTGTGAGTGTGTGTGTGTGTGTGTGTTGCTTTAGTGGGAAAAATCAGGTTTAAACATCAGGCTGAAGATTAAAGGAGGCTGATTTCCATATGAGTGAAAGGGCTCTACTTAGTTGTGTCAACTTGGTGGGATACTATCATGAAAGTGATTTGAACCACCCCCCACCCAATCTCCTCTCAGCTGTGGAAGTAGAATGTGAAAAAATGGCAGTGTCTTTGTTCTGAATCCTCAACCACCCACAAGGGGCTCTGCAGCTCTGCATGCTTTGACTTTCTCGAAGCCTTGCTACCACGAGGCTAAGAGGCTCAGGAAATAGAGACCACATGGAAGTAGGCAATTCCAAGTGCAGCCATACTACTCCAGTCATTCCCAACTGACCCACAGGCTAAGTGTGCACTAATGAGCAAGCTCAGGCAAGATCAGCATAGCCTGGCCCAGACTAGAACTTCCTAGTTGACTTGTAGACTACTGAACAATAAATGCTTATTGTTTAAACCACTAAGTCTTGGGTAATTTATTACTTACAATAGCTACCTGATACAGTGGAGACCTCTTGTCCCCTTTCTAGGCATACGGCAACACAGTCTCTGCTCACCCCAACCTATTCCCTCAAGACTCCCTCCTTCACAAATCTACAAATGAGAAAGACGCCTCAGTCTCATTACTGACGGATGCTCCGGAACTCCAGGGTACACACAATAAGCTATCTCTGAAGGAAGCATCAGGAGAATGGGGCTATGGGTTCCCAGCTTAAAAGGCAGGGATACAAGTACTTGGCTACCTGTGTTATGAGCACCCTTCATCTTGAAATGCCACTTTAGCTGGCTTCTGGGAGGGAGTGGCCTCTCGCTATAAGTAGTATTTTATATTAGTCCCTGTTCTCTCACCTCTTCCCCCATAGGTACTTCCTTATAGAATCTGAGGGTGGGGATATAGGAAGTTGATTGTGGTAGGGATGGTTTGTCACTCTTGTAAAATCCTGAAAAAAGGAATCTGGCAAATACTTAGTGCCTTTCTTTCTGAATGTGCTATAGCCAGCACTTGGACCTGGTGTCACATCTGGGGAAAAAGGAATAGTTCCACTTAGCATCTTATTATACAAAGAAGAATGTTCTAACAAGTGCTTTATCCATGGAACAGTACCTTTTGAATACTGAGAGTTCCACTGCTAAACATAGTCAAGCAGAGGCTGATAGATCACCTTTTGCAGACACCCAAGATGGGACTTCTACATAAAGTGCAGTCAGACATGACGGCCTCTTGGATCCCGCCTATTTCTTAGCTTCCTACAACTCTATGAGAAGCACTGCTGGCTAAAAGACCAATGGAACTACAGGGACATCAACTCTGACATTGTGAGCAGCAGAAATAATGCTAGCAAATAACTCTCTCTCTCCAATTCCTTGTTAGGTGAGCAAAATAAACTCTGGGTGTTTAACCCTGTAGTGCAGTGTTTGTTCCTTGCAGCAAATGGATCCCTAACTACATACTGGACACTATCAACATTTGCCTTTGTGACACACCCCAGTTCATGTTCCAATTGTAACTGCCTTTCTTCTTCCTCATAAGGAATTCCTTCCCCAGATTTGTTAAGGCAGTGATTGGGGTTAGTCAAGGTCTGCATTAAATATCAGCCATCTGAATTTTTAAGAGGACCTTGTCCATTTCCTTTTTCCTTATATATGTGATTTATTGTTTGACCTCCAAGTCCCTGGGGGGCTCCCCATAGATATTATTTGTGACACTGACATTTATAAAATAGGTTTTATTTTCCTGAACAGAATTATGTCTGAAAAACTATAATGAGGGTTGGCAAACTTTTTCTGTAAAGAACCAGATGGTAAAAATTTTAAGTTTTGTGGACCATACATTTTCTTACAGCTTCTCAAGTCTATCAAAAAAAAAAAAAAAGGAACCAAACATAGACAGTAGGTAGATGAAAGGGCATGGCTATGCTCCAATAAATTTTTATTTACAAAAACAAGCAGTGCTCAGTTGGGTCCACGGGCTGTCACTTGCTGACCTCTGAACTATAAGATAAACTTCATTTAGAAAAAGTTGAGTCTACTTGTAAAAATCAAACAGACTACAACCACATCTGGTCTCTCATTGTGTCTCTGCCCACCACATGGAAAAACAATGAACTGGGAAAAGGATAGAGTGGCATACAGAGAACTTGCCTTGATCGATGCTGATTCCAGTAATGAGTCCTTAGAGAACAATGATGCTGTGGTATTTTTTGAACACCTACTATTTGTCTGTAGCTGCGGAAGTCATTTTCACCTAAATATGAACCCACCAAGGTTCAAGACTTCAACTTAAGATCCCTGGATGAGGGAGATGGTTGTTATATGCAAGTACCCTGCGACCTAGCCATAAATTAAGACATTCTACCATCCAGCCTGAAATATAGGCAGAAAGAGGATAATATTAAGGGAAATGAAATTAATAAAAGTGATTTATTTTTAAGTCATAATTTCAATATTATCTTAACTATATATATTTTTTAACTTAAGGCTTTTAAGCTCATTTTTGCTTATCTGTATAGTAAAATTTATCAGAACATCTAGTTTTCATTTACCCATAATATTTATGTTGGAAAAGGGCTATTTCCTCTTTACATATGAAGGTTTTTCACTGTGTCTATGCACATAGAGGTTCTTTTTTTTTGAAACCTGGCTTAACCTGCCCTTAATTTGATAATGTAACAGTAGCCCAAAGGTTAGAGAACTGTTCATTTAAAAGCTAAGAGATGCATTCAAACTGCAAGAAGACAGAAAAGTGCTCTTGCTTCCATCATTTACCACAAAGAAGCTATTACAACCAACCATCTCAGCTGGTTTACAACTATCACTGTAAGACAGAGGCAAAATCCAAAGAGGGCTGGTCTCTGGCAGCTGTATTTTCAATCTACAGCAAACTGTATTTTCCAAAATAGTCACTGCAGTGAACTTACTTTCAAAACTCCACTCTTCCCCAACAAGAATCAGTTTCCTTCCCTCTTCTTCCCTTCAACTTCAGCAGGATTCCTGACTGCTTCCACAAACACAATACAGCAGAAGTGATGTCACATCACTTCCAAGGCTGGATCACAAGAAATGATAACTCTTCTACCTGGCCATCTCTCCCTCTTAGGACACTGATGCTTGATGGCAGCCACCATGCCTTGAAGAAGCCCAAACCAGTCCACACAGAAAGATGAAATGGAGAAGATCTGAGACCACCAGCAACCATAAGAAGTGTGAGTAAATGGGCTTTCAATGGATTCTAACTACACATTTTTGAGCCACATCAGCTGATGGACAGTAGAGCACAGATGAGCCCTTTTGAGCCCTGCCCAAATTGCAAATTCATAAACAAATAAACACTGTTATTGCTTTAACTCACTAAGTTTTGAGCTTAGTAACTAGAATGCAAACCCAGGATTGAATGCACATATGAATGAATTTCACCTAAAACAAAATCAACTTTATATTTTGCTCCCCATTTTGATCCCCAGATGAAGGCAGAAGTAAAAATATATATACATACATCTTCCAGAAGTGATGCCCTGCTGTAAGGTGCTTATATATAGCTGCAGGGTCAGCTGAGGGGCTGAGCCCAGGAAAGCCTGGATCACCGATGCCCGACTGAATGCAGATCGATGGGTGAACATCTTGCCCTCTGCTTGGCCCACTTCCTTCTCAACCTCCTCTGAGAAGCCATTTTTTGGCATCTGTCGCTTCTTGGTGATGCTGACATAAGGCTCTTCGACGTGGCCTGACTGACAATAGATGCATAAGACTTCAAAACACCTGGAAACAAATCAGTAAGTCATGATAAAGAGGCAGACAGGATTCTCTTTTCTCAGTTACCCTGCTTACACTTAGGCTTCTCAAAGCCTTGACTTGGCTACTGTGGACTGAAGCCCCTCCTCTAAAATCATCCACTCCAAGAAACAGTTTTGAACATGCAATCCTCTGGAGTCCCTCCAGCAGGCCAAATGGAACTGAGTGAGAACCAAACTGAGAAGTGACACCAAAGCCCACTGAGACAAGGAAATCAAATAGAGCTACAGAAAAATATTCAATTTGCCTTCCTGACACTTATAAGCTGTGCAGCCCTGGACAAGTCATTTAACCCCTGAGCCACTTCACTCAATTATAAAACAGAGATAAAACCTACTTTACCACATTGTTATGGAGATAATACAGGATATATGTCCACACACACACACACACACACACATATGTCTATTTACACTTATATGCATGGATATCTAGATCTAAAAGTATCTCTCATATAATATATAAAAATTTTCTATATATCTATATATAGAGATATATATCTCTATATATAAAATTTATTTTATACATCCAATAGATACCCCAAATCTCCTTAGCTAAAGCATCAGCTATGGTTGAGAGACCCCCCAGCACAGAACAGTTTGCCATTTAGTGTTCTCCTGGAAGACCACAACGTGTTTCCTATGTCTCTGCTCTCATAAGCCCTTACAGAAGATGACTAAAGTCAAACATGCCTGGGGGCCAGCCAGCTATGCCCTATTTATGGAATTTTAAGCCTACCCTGCGTATAAAACCATAACCTTTCTACACTGAGAGAGTACCTGGCTTTTAAAATTGGATTTCCTTTCCAGGTAATGAAATGGATACTGAAGGGAGAAAGAGTATTGGTGTGTATGATTTACTCTGAAGTACACACACACACACAACTGTACAAATGGATTGATAGATGGATGGATCAATTTGTGATATAAAATGTTAATTATAGAATCTAGGTGGTTAGTATTTAGATGTTCACTGTACATTTCTTTCAAGTTGTCTTCTATATGTTCAATTTTTTTCATAATAAAATGCTGTGGAAAATATTCTTTTTCCTAGGGATAAAAAAAAATACCCATGGTCTTAGGTTTAAAATTATTAAAGGACATTTTCTACTAAACATGCTTTTTAAAAAAAATGTTTTATTTATTCACCTTTAGACAGAGAGGAAGGGAGAGAGGGAGAGAAAGAAACATCAATGTATGCATACGCCCCCCACTGGGGACCTGACCCGAAACCCAGACATGTGCGCTGACTGGGAATCGAGCCAGCAACCCTTCAGTTGGCAGGCTGGTGCTCAATCCACTGAGCTACACCAGCCAGGGCACATGCTTTTTTTTTATAACAATCTTATAATGCTGCTGGAAGTTTTTATGGCTTCACTTATTTTATTAATGTTTCTAACTTTGTACTCTCACTCCTAGGCAACTATGACAATAAGAATACATTCATAATTTGAAATAATAAAACAACATAAAAGAAATAATGTGGGAACATATCTTGTGAGTACAAATTAGACATATTTTGTGATTATCACTTTTGTTCATTTGTTCCTGAGAGAAAGAAGGTACATAGCAGTTTGTGTGTGTGTATGTGTACAGCCTGTCTGCTATATTTTGTCCAGTGAGGTCACAGACATGTTAACATATTACATTAAGACATGTAAAACAACCTGGACCAACATGTTCACCTGAAAATATGAAGTTCAAGTTATGAGTACAAGTGCAGCTCATGCAACTCAATGTATTCTGAGGAAAAATTCAAATCTATGTGTGACTGAGGACTATTTGAGGCCTAGCAACTTCACACTTTTGGACCACTGACCACAACAAGGCCTAGAAGACAAAATAAACTGACCATCATTTTCACTCTCAAATGTGTGATGAACGCAGACACACTTTGCTATGTGCTGTGGGGGAATGCAAAAACAGCTGGATACCAATGCCTCCTTCAGAGGCAATCACAATCTAAATGGGAAAATGGGACACACAAATGATAAGAAAAATGAATGATAAATACAACCAACATTTATACAGCATTTCCCATTTATAAAATATTTTTCACATATTATCTTACTTAAGAAAGCCTAATGCAAGACTTTGAATGTAGCATTATTTGTAATAGCAAAATTCTGAGTACTCTAAAGGTCCCTAAATAAAACAATAATGAAATAAATTATATTATATGCATTCAATAGAATATTATCCAGGCCTTTTAAATTCACAGTATACACACACAAGGTCTGTCCAGAAAGAGTCCAGCCATTGTTAATACAATGAGAATGCTTTGTGCAATATTGATGTAACTTGAGAGCCGAGAGTGGACAGTGACGACTTCACTGTACGAGTCAGTGGGGGTGGTAGACACTGTTGATTGAGCATATGTACTGTGTGTCCATCACATTCAAAATGATGGAGTGAGTAGAATAACAAATTGGCCTCAAATTCTGTGTAAAGCTTGAACGTTCCTCCATGGATACTATTCAGATGATTCAGAAGGCCACAGCTATGGGCAACTGGTCATTAGCAGCTTCATCACGATGATGCACCTGCTCATGCATTATGTCTAGTGCAGAGTTTTTTGGAAAAACATCAAATCACCCAAATGACTCAGTGCCCCTATAGCCCAGATTTGGTGTCCTGTGACTTCTGGTTTTTCCCCAAACTAAAATCACCTTTGAAAGGGAAGAGATTTCAGACCGTTGATGAGATTCAGGAAAATATGACAGAGCTGATAGTGATTGGGAGAACTGTGTGAGGTCCCAAGGTGCCTACTTTGAAGGGGACTGAGGCATCACTGTCCTAAGTAGAGTGTTTCTTGTACCTTGTATCTTCTTCAATAAATGTCTCTATTTTTCATATGACATGGCTGGAAACCTTCTGGACAGACCTCTCGTATCCACTGATATATAAAAATGTTTACTATATTTGGTTAGTGAAAGAAATAAATTACAATTGAATTTATTTAGAAAATTCCATTTCTTAAAAAGAAAACTGCATATGTATAAAATATATACAAGTCTCACACACACATACATATAAGCAGTAGAGTACCTGAGCTGACTCATACTGTTAAATAGTTTGTGAGCCAGTTGTTAAACAACTGGGAGCTTGAAATAGGTCATGAAGGAAATTTTACATCACGTAAATCAGCAAATGCTGCAAATCAGGGATTTTTTTTTGCCCCTGAGAGACAGTTTACTAGCTTACTGGTGTAAAAATATTAGTAAAGATATACATACAACAAAATGTTAAGAAGCGTTCTCTTTAGTCAGTTGAATTAGAGGGGGGGGTATTTTTTAATTGTGCTTATGAATTTTTTGCTCTTTGTACCATTTTTTTCCTGAACAATGAAATCAACCTTATAATTAAAAACTAAACAAACAAACAAAAGAAACACCAGCACATGCTAAAAGATAAATGAATGAAATGAAGGTTAGGAGGAGAAAGTAATTCTCTTGATGCTGAGGTTGGGCACTAAACAAGAACTTACAAAATTGTAGATGAAATGAAACTTCAGTGTCTACCAACTGAAATGAAAGAATGTCCCAGAATGAGCTATCCACTGTTTTTCCCAACTAAATACATTTATCTTTGCACAGAACTTTGCAAGTAATAAATGTTTAATAAATTTGTGCAAGGCCATAAGACCTCCACTGTTGCCACTTCTGGTTAAGAAACTGATAAGAAACAAATTCTATTTCTTATTAGAATTCTGCAAGACTCATCCAATTACTCAAAACATGGTTTCTTTGTTTGTTTTTTGCTTGAGCAATTGTCTAAATATAGCCATACATTAAACATTTTCATTTGCATTAAAATCATTCAAGGTAGTTTTTCCATAACATGTAGACCAAAGATTGGCAAACATTTTCTGTATATACAAAGAGTAAATATGTTAGGCTTTGCAGGTCATGGTCTCTATTGCAACTGTGCTACTAGTGCAAAAGCAGTCATACACAGCACATACATAAATGAGCATGGCTGTTCCAATAAAACTTTATTTACAAAATAGGCAGTGGGAAGTTTTGGCCTGTGAGGCATAGTTTGTCAACCCCTGATGTATATAATCAGCAGGTTGATCCTTTTTTTTTCACTTTTTCTCATTTTCAAGCACCATAGTGGAAGGAGTTTATTCCTTAGCTGAAATCATGCATGTTGGTGTCAGCATAAATAATCTGGTTAACAGAAAACCTTGAAGGTAGTTAATAAAAATGTTTTCAGAAGAAATACTGTCTATGATTTCCTATATGCTGTGTTATATCATAAGACACATATGCTTAGTGAGGCAACACATGAACCCAACAGGTTAAACAGAAAGTGCCATGTGACCTTTGAAAAGCCACTTGCTTACTCTCACTGAGCCTCAATTCCTCAACTGTAAAAAAAGATAACAACAGTTAGCTCACAGGGTTTTACAGTGGATGCAATGAAATATTGTATGTAAAAGTACTTTGCAAATAAAAATGCTCTTCAAATTTGGGCTATTGTTATTTTAAAGTCTTTTGAGAGTTTATAAGAGACAAATACTATGGTAAATCACTCTGCACTGTTCTATATTACTAGAACTTCTTAGCTTTTATTTATAAACCCAGATTTTCATGTGCTATTTTTTCTTCATTATACCAGTAAATAAAATGAAGAAAAGTTACTCGAACTAGTAACTCATTTATATTCATTCCTTCTCCTAATTAATTTATAAAATTAACATATTATAAAATAATAAACAAATTTTGTTGTTGGTAAGATGCATTTCCCCCCTCTGGTTTTCCAGAACATCTCTTATCATTCACAATAAGACTGTCTTTAAACGTAAAAAAAATTCAAGACATTATTCTGTGCTCTTATCATCGAAACCCAGCCTGAGTGAGGAAACGACCATATACACTGTGACTTTAGTTTTAAATATAAGACTGATATAAATGAAATATGGACCTGTCTGGTACTTCCCTAAAAAGAAGCAGTGGGGCCTAATTTGCAGTATTTAGCCCATAATTATCACAGTATAATATAATGCAATTTAACTGAGTAAATTCAAAAACAGCATTTCATCTGAAAAGACTATGTGTTGGGCCAGTTAGTATGCACCCAAAAATAAACAGAGCTAAATTTCT
This sequence comes from Phyllostomus discolor, assembly GCF_004126475.2. Classification (NCBI taxonomy): domain Eukaryota; kingdom Metazoa; phylum Chordata; class Mammalia; order Chiroptera; family Phyllostomidae; genus Phyllostomus; species Phyllostomus discolor. Next base: position 21,915,961 of record NC_050198.1, on the reverse strand, counting down.
CAAAAACAATTTCAAAATATTACTAAGTCTAATCTATTAGGAAGGGAAAGGAACACACCATGACTCTCCTTTGTAAGACATAGATAATATTGATTCTATGGAAAAATCTTTTTTTTAAGATTTTATTTATTTCATTTATTTTTTAGAGAGGGGAGGGAGGGAGAAAGAAAGAGAGAGAGAGAGAGAGAAACATCAATGTGCAGTTGCTGGGGGGCGTGGCCTGCAACCCAGGCATGTGCCCTGACTAGGAATCGAACCTGCAACACTTTGGTTCACAGCCCGCACTCAATCCATTGAGCTATGCCAGCCAGGGCAATTCTATGGAAAAATCTTAGAGTTAAAATTGAATCAAACAGTCAGCAGGAAGAACTTCCAATAACATATTAAGTCATGCTAATACACAACATCAAATTGTCATTTTTTTTTTTAATCTGGAAGCTAAGAGGCTTGGAACTGCATCTCGTGTATCTCAACTCTAAGATCATGAGTCCAATATCTCCTTGAAATAAATCAGCTCCATTAGAATGACAGAGCCCTTGTTGACAGAAGGGGATTGTTTATTGCTTTGTTTTCTATGGTTTATTTTGTTTTTCCCTGAAAGAAAACAATGACTCATTCAGAATTTTTTTGAAATACGTTTTTTTCAGGGGTTGAATTTTTTAATATAGCTAGTTATCTCCTGAAAGCATCAATCTATTTTTTTCTTCAATAAAGTTAAACTATTTATTGGCAGCTGAGGTACCTCTCTGGCCTATGTTAAAAAGTTAAAGTTAAACTGAAAAATGTAGAGAACTAAATAAAGGAGGAAATTATGTGCTTTCTACATTTTGCAGGAGAAAATTAAAATCTCCCAGAACTCCACCATCCAGAAATTACCACTCCTAATTTGGTATATTTCCTTGAGCTCAGGTTTGTAAGTGCCATCCTGTTTTTATACATAATATTGTATCATTAGCTTTGTCTTTGGTCACTCCTAGTATTTAAAAGCATATGAATGACAAAAATTATATGGTATTGTCATTTATCTGGATGACTATTTAGGTTGTGCTTTTAAATTTTGCCAACATAACCAAACTTTCTTAAGACCAACCTATTAATAAAATACATTCCACACTCCTCTGCCTTCTTTCACAGAGTATAGGGAACATAATTCACTCTACCCCATTTCTAAGAGGCTTTGTGGACACGATGTAGGGTCTCATTTTCCTGCTTTATAATAGGGACAATTACATCTAGGTAGTTCATGATGAGGATTCCGTGAACTGAGGCATATAACTACCTACAACCCATCAAGCACAAGACACATTTGAGAAATGTCAGTTTCCCTTTTCTCTTCCACTGTAGTTAAACATCACCAACAACAACTTTTGTTTTCAGATATTAGGTTAAGAAATGGTGAGTGCTTTGTCCAAATTCAGATCACATTGATTTTAATGAGTGGGAACACCATCAGGATGCTGTGGCCTACTTAGCCACAGAGGATGAACTCTCTCACTAATGGCTCCTGGTTGCAGAAGTTTTTAAATTCTCCTCTCTTTCTCCCTTCTCTTTCTCTCCCTTTTCCCCCCAACTCTTCCCTTGCCCTCAAGATGTCAGTAGCAACTTTTTTTTCCCTCCAATGTACCTGTTTCTCTTCCTTTCTAGAATTTCACAGCTTCTGGAAAACTTGCTCACCAACTTTGTCCTAACTGTGTAAACTACAAGTCCATATTCTGAGTGTCAGCTAGAATGGCTGCCTTTAATATAAAGTGCAAATATTTATTATAGTGTGCTGTAAAACCTATCTTGCTGCTTGACTTTGTGTTGCGTGTGGATGTGTGGGTGGATAAGGGAATTAGAGGGAGATACTCCCTGGTAGGACAGGTCCCTGGCTAAAATAGCTGAATTTTCTGGCAGGTGAAATTTCACCTACTTCTTAAGCTCAATAATATTACTTTATACATAATCCAATTAGAAACCCTTGGTTTTGCTTTTCCTACAGAGATGAAAGACATCAAAACATCTCATTTTAAACTCTTTTCATGGTCTTTGGATAAGCCAATGTCTACTTCATTACCATGTATTTCTCTTGCTTTGTGTTAATAAAAACGAATTTCCAGAAATGTCCCTGGAGTTTTTCTTTCCTTAACACACTGCAAGTTTTTGTCTTCATGTCATCTTGTGTTCCAGCTTCAATAATTAGGTTTATAACTCAGGCAAGGGTGGAAGAGATAGTTCTACAACCCCATATGTTTCCACATACAAGAAAAAACAACTGAGGTGTGGCCTTCTAGAGTTATGTATGATAATAGAATAAATGAATATTTGTAAAGCTCTCAGAACAGTTCCTGGAACATAATAAACTCCACGTGTTTAATGAATTAAACAATCTATCCCCGCCTTTGCTGCAATGGTGATGTAGGACGCACTTCCCAAGGGTTAGTCACGACACAAGCCAATCCTGCCAGAGCTCACCTGACCGCAGAGAAAGCCTGGATTTTTAGGACTTCGAACCACATGAAATTGCCACTTTTGTCAGTTAAATTCCACTGAGTGTTGGCAATTTCTTGTCAAGAACCTAACAGGAACGCAGTACGCCCAGTTTTACTGTCATTATCCCAGGATACTGTCGCATTCCTGGGACTGTAACCGTGGGGCTGACTGAGAGGGTGGGCTGGCCTGGGCCCAGCCCCCCGTCCAGTCACTTGCCCTCCCGGAAGGCCGCCCCCCTGGGCCAGCGCGGTTAGGGAAGCGGCCGTGTCTGTGGCCGGGGCCCGTGGTCCCGCACGCACCTGAAGAGGGGCCCGAGCTGCAGCAGGTGCAGCAGCAGCACTAGCGGCCGGTCACGGCTGAAGTCGCGGTGAACGAAGAGGAGTGTGAGCTGCACTAGCGCACAGGGCAGCAGCGAGAAAAGCAGCGTCAGGGACTGCCACATGCCATCCCCGCCCGAGCGGTAGGTACTGCTCAGGTATAGCGCCGCCATCGTCTCAGCCACGAACAGGAACACGGACGCCAGCACCGAGCCCGGGAATTTCATCTCTGCGCGTCAGCGGCGCTCACCGCTGGCGGACGCTGTGACTGTAACGGTCGCGGCAGCGGCCCGAGGGTCTACCGGCTAGCCGGCCGCCGGCTCCCGCGCTCTGCGCTGCTCGCCTAGGGCACGGGGCCCACGCGCTGGAGCGGAGCCTGGGGGCGACCTATCCCGTTGCGAGGAGGCGGGGAGCGAGGCCTGTTCGGACACGCCTACGCACGGCGTGCAACGCCCTCGCGCCTGAGTGCCTGAGGCGTCTCTGCCCTGAGGGTCCTGGGATCGTTGGCGAACACGCACCCAGCGACGGCCCGCGAGGGGCCCCAAAGCCTCCCAGGCCCTACTGGCCCTGCGCGTAGCCGCTGGGTCCTAGAGCCCCTTGGTCGACGTTCGCGTTAGAAACAGTTCACAACCTTCTGAAAAACTGCAAACAGTGAAGCCTAATGTTAGCTTTTCCAGCCCAGTCTCTATTTTCTGGGCCTAGGGAACAGCCAAATCCTCAAAGGGCCTGCGTTTTCGGTCCTTTAAAAGTACCCTGACCACACAGATACTTTTTCAAAGTACAAGTACATTGCACCCAGGATTACCTTGTCACTGGGCCAAGCATGCCCTTCAGCTATTCAAATAATGGTCTGAAACATTGCTTCTAGTGGTGGAAGAGCACCAGACATAATCCTTAGGAGCCAACACCATCTCTCCCAAAAGAACTGTCTACAAAATTTATTCTTTTATAACTGACTAACTCAGGGCAAAGGCCAAGGCCAAATAAGGAAACGGTTTTCTGGCTGTGCTGGTGTATGCCAGCCCCAAGGCTAACACAATTCCTTTCCACTCACAGAATTTGTGATAATCTTCTGGGCATCAGGATGAGCTCAACCCACCTTGTCCCTTAGAGTTTAAGCAGGCTACTAAATCTCTAAAATTCAGGTCCTAACCTGTTCCAAGGGATTAGACTTTAATAATGACAATCCTTTTTCCCTGCTGAAATTGTGTGATTCCATCAATCTGCAGTAATCTTGAGCATTTTTCTATTTTGGAAAATGATCTCATCACAAATAGACTGAAGATTTGGTAGGAATCAAGACAAATGTTGTAAAAGGAGGAAACATGAAAAGCTGTTTTTCTTCATTCTTGTGTGGCCTGGTAAAATCTATTTATAAGGGTTAAGGGGAGGATTCAGCCAACAGCTGAGTGATACCAGGCCCATTCTCTAAAAGGATTACTAATGTCTATTTATAGAATCCAGTGGCCACTGTGTCCTGGATCAAGATACACACACTGTCACAAATACAGAATAGGCAGCAACACTCCACAGAGTATTTTATAATATTTTATTTGACACTGTCTTAAGCTTCAGAGGAAACATTTATTTGTAGCTTAGACTTATTCATTAGAGCACAATCAACATTTAGCATCAAATTTTATTTTAAGGCAAAGGATTATCATGTGTTTTATTTTATTAAGTAGACCATACATACATGGGGGTGGTTATAAGTCAATAAATAACATCACTTTAAACACAGAGTCCAGTTTATAGCAAATTATTTTCTATGGTACAAACCTAATACAGAGAACACATTTTGAAAGATCACAGTGTTTAGAACATTGTAACAGCAGTTTTAAAAACAGTAAGGTGCCTCTCTAAGCTTCTGACTCAATCCTACTTCTACAGAAATTTCATTACACCATTAAGTGGCTGTGAGCAAAATCCCCACGTGAAGGAGAGGTAACATCAACTGATTGCAGCACTGTCCCCTCCAGGAATAAACAATAACAAAAGCTAAAGTCTGATGAGCTTTTGCATGTTGATCCTTGTCAGTGTGCACACCAGCTAACTTGCCCCAGTGACCATAACTTTATGTATTATCATTTGCCATTTTGTCTTTGAGAAAAAAATGCATACATTTGAGCTTATGATTGCTAGTTTCCCTGTCAAATACATAAATGGGTATTGACTAAAGATCAATTTAAGACCACGCATTGCATTATACTTTCTTCCTAGGACTGAAATACCCACCATTTTAAAAGATATTATGTACACAATAATAGACTTAGAGAAAGTGTGTGTGGTTTTTCTTTTTTTTTGGTCTAATAATATGTAACATACCAGAACACTTGAGAATTTGTTTTTATTATAAAATACAGTACTACAACATTTTGTGATATAGTAAAATATCTGACTGAATGTTCTGCTCTATATTTAGACCTAACTGCTAGAGACATGTCTTTGAAAGCGCCTCACAGTACCCCTAAAGAAATATAATAATTAGCAAGGGGTCATAGAACCTGTTTTTGGCAAAAAGGCATTTTTGAAGAAGCCTCTTGTTTTGTGTGCAAGACTTTCAAAATTTATACACTACAAATAAATGGTGTGGGATTTAATGCTAATAGAAATTAGTATGATTTTAAAGCAATAACTAATCTTTATTATTTAATATATTTTTCATAAATTTATGTTTTTAACTGCATTTGTGCTGAGGCAAATCTACTGCAAAGAGTACAATTTTATTAATAATACTAATTTGTTGAGCAGTTCTTCAAAATTCAATAATACTTTAATAGTATGTATTCATTTCTAGATATAATTAGGAATAAGCAATTGTATTCTATTGACTGATTACTCTTTTGTATCCCCCCAAAAATTAATAAAGGAATTGCACTAATTTACTAGTGAGTGTAAAAAATATCATTAGGAAAATGAGCTTTTTTCCTCCAATGATACAATTATACTTCTGTAAGTATTGTGAATTGTGCAAAAAATATTGTTGGTGAAGTAAATTCTATTCGCTTGGGAAATGCACATTCTGAAACTGACATGGGGTCTTTGACTATTCCCGTATATGACTTTGCAAAGTTTCCCATAATCTTTGGATACTATGAAACCCACTTTTAAATGTTTTCAAATTTAGCGCGACTAAATCCATGAGATTAAAAATCTGACTTCCTTTCCAAGCAGAGCTATCACAGATGTTCAAAGTTGGTAAAGCTGTTACCTTTTTAGAGAATAGGCTGTCTTTCATTATCAGATTCTAAAACCAAACTTTGGCACTTAGAATGTTCCACTCCTACTCCTGGGCAGTCTACATAAAACTGATGGTAAACTTTGCATTTTCAGAAGGCATCTCTGATATTGAAATACTAAAGTCCTAAAAAATGAGACAAAACTAATCATTTTAATGAAGCTTCAGACTTGAATGCATCCAGATATAAAGGTTACTATAGTCAACTTGAACCAAATTCAGCAACAGAAGTTACTTTTAACTGGTAATTGCCACATAAACACAGATTATAAAACAAAACAGGGGCAGCATCAGATGTCCCACTAAAACAAATGCAAAAAGATCATTTGCTAAAGATTGACAGTTGTCAAGTCTAATCTATATCTTCTTTAAACTGATTGCTAAGTTAATGCTGCTCTTACACACTTGACAAAAATAGTACACATTAAAGCACTGTAAATCAATACCACACACAAAATACAAAAAAAGAGAAAGTGTCAGCAGGATGGTATTATTCTACTTAAGAAACTGTATTCTATGTTTATACCCAGGTATGCACATCCAGGTGTTTCTCCCCTCATCTCTTTAGAGTGCTCATAATTTCTGAAATGAGAGCAAGGTGTGCATTTAGGGACTTTTTTAAAGATAAATGTCCATGTGCAAGACATTACAGCCATCTGCTGGTTTCAATTTAGTAGGTGGTTCCAGAACAAGAACATATATTTGGCTCTAGGGTGATTCTGAATACAAAGGCTAAGTAGAGATAGGCTCCAAAAAGAATAGGAAAAGAAGGGAAGACGCAGTGTTTTTCTTACTTAGAGACACTTGTGGCAATTTCCAAAACTCTTGTCCCCAAAAGTGTAGTAAAGAATGATCTCAGGTCTGAGAGCAAGATTTAGTAGGTTTAATACTCTGGCTCAGACCCATTGTTGTATCTTTAATGGCCCTGGACCTGGGTGTGGGAAAGGGGGAGGGGTGCTTAGAAAAAATAAATATTATAAGCACATCATAAATGTACCATGTCAGACTAAGCATGTTTTTATAGTGGTAGCTAGGCAACAGTACAATCAGGAGGTTGAACCTTACCAGAGGCAGAACTCAACAACCTCAAACAGGTTTCTCTACTCAAGACAGTTTTCTAGGAGTCTTTGATATATTCATGCATCATATAAATCTCCAAAGAGGGGTAAAATAATAGAATTTTTCTAACTTAATCATAGAACCTATTTTTTCCACAGGGAAGCTCTTGGTACTAGTGTTTTGCATTTGGGGAAACACTGCAGTACTCAAAAAACATACAGTGTTCTGTTTACATTTTCTTTTGTAACAACAAAAACACACATAAGCTGTAGGAAGACCCTATTATTACTGTGAAACAGCAGTGGGATGCTAGCCCTGTGCTATCCAATATACTAGCCAAACTACATTTGGCTCTTGAGCACTGGAAATGTGATTAGTCTGATTAGAGATGAGCAGTAAGTGTAAAATATACATCAGATTTTGGAGACTCAGTACAAAAAAAATGTAAAATAGTGCAATAATTTTATATTGAGCACATGTTGAAATAATATTTTAAATATACTGAGTTGAATCAAATATATAATGAAAATGAATTTTACCTGTTTGCCTTCACTTTTTTAATGTGGCTACTAGAAAATTAAAAAAATTACTTATATGGCTCATTTACAGCTGTATTTGTGAAGCTCACATCTGTTATCTTATACAGATCGCTAATGGCTTTAACCTGACAGAAGAAGTTTTAATGAAAATTAATGCCTAAGATATACACTAGAAGTGTAACTAGGGCCCTCATTAATTATGTGCTAATTTACTAGAGAGCACTCAACACACAATGGAGATCCATTCATTAATGAATGTGTACTTGCATCTATGCGTTCACTCAGATATATCTAATAGCTAAATGTTGGGTTTATTTCATATGTGATACTGACTTTTCCTAAGTCCATCAGTCCCTTTCAGTGCTCAGTGTCTCTGTCTCGCTCCCTCTTGCACACACGTACACACAATTTCCTACAGAAACTAAGAAAAAACAAAGAGGAAACAAACAGGAAGTCCTTGCAAACTGTTTCCAGTCAAGCCTTCTACATCTTTTCTCCCTGTTCTTCCTTCATATTGTATAGAGAGGAGAAAGGCAAAAAAAAAAAAAAAAAGAAAGAAAGAAAGAAAAAGAAAAGATAGTCTGCTTTTTTAACCACACTGCTCACCAACAAAGAACAAAAATACAGGTGATTTGGTTTTCATTTTATATAATTTTTCAAATTCAGTTCAGAAGGGTAAGTTCATAGGTACACAAAGGCAAAGACGATGCAGGAAATTCTGCAGACAAAAGACTGCCATTTGTGGAAGAGTCTAGGTGGGAATGACAAGATCCAGCACTTTAAGAAAATAAAAAAAAAAACAAGTATTTTTAAACTCTAAAGGCATCATTGGGCCTCAATTTATTATCACTTTCAATTAAGGAAATCAGGAGATAGCACCCCCAGTATGAAATTTGTAATAATGCAGGAGGCCCAGATATTTAATACTATCATCCACTTTTTTCCCCATCACAATACAAATAAAATGGTTGGGTTTCTTTTGGGAGAAGCAGGACAAATGGAGCTGCCATTCTACTCTCATGCACATCAAACGGGGTGAGTTGGGCTGGACCTGTGATCTGGCTAAAGAACCAGTCCAACACCTTCTGCTGCTGACCTTGAGGTCAGTCCTTCTGTCTAGAGTGGAATCTGATCTTTACTGAGCCTGAAGCTCTTAGCTAGCAATGGATATGGATGGAAGAGATAAGGAGAAAACCTGCTTGCCCAGGTGAAAGAAGGTCACATGGTTAAGCAAGCAGGGGAAAAAAACCCATATCAGTGTGTAACTATTTAAAGAGGAAGAAGACAAGAAGTTGCTGAATTGGGGGGGGGGTAATTAGAGATCCTAGGAAGCAATAAACACCATGAGTAACATGTGTGGTTCTTAGCAGCATTGAACATACATCTACAACTCTCACTGAAATGCTGAGCTGAAGCAAGTTTTCACCCACCCACCCTTTTGCCTGCCTTCTCATTTGCTTTCCTTGCCAAGTTTATGCCAAGGTCACATGGCCTTGGTGAAGCTGAGGCTTACTCATTTAGCTATTAATTTGGTATAGTGTTGAATAAATAACTGAGGTCCCAAAAGGGAGGCCTTATATGCAATCTACAGTACATTTCTATCACTATGTGTCATGTAGTTCTGAGGCCTAAATTAAGTACAGACCAAACTCTAGCAAAAATACTTTATTCCCCATTTCATGTTGGCTCCACCAGCCTAGACTGCTAACTCCTTTTCTTGCATTACTGGCACCTTAATTCTTTATTTCAGCAAGCAAAATAAATATTTGCATTAAAAGGAGCTCACCAGCTAAAACAACCTATGACTATGTACTAAGCCTCAGTAAATCAGAACCTTCTGAGGCACAAATACTATAGTCAGGATTGGATCTAGAATATAAAAACCATACACTTTGTTTTTTACCACTTAGGTGATCCAGAAAGTACTGCATCCACACATGCAGATTCCATTTCCCTAAAATGCTTATTTGAAGACATAATTAAGCACGATTTTTCTATGCATGAAATAGGTACTTAATATTCGGCTTCCCTTTTTAAATACATAAAGTACCTGCAAATTAAAAACTCTCATCTTATCATTGACAACCCTCACCACAACCCTGTGAGGTGAAGAGGGTGGTAACAATTATTATTATAATAGCCCATGGAATTAGCAGAGAAAGGCTTTAAGACTGATGTTTTTTTTCTTTTATTCATGTGTTTCCTTAATATGGTTATAAATCACAAACATATTTTTTGCAGTGAAATTGGCATTTCCTCTCTACAGAAATTGAAACAATTTGAGTACTACCTTGACTAAAATAAAATATTAGTGTGTCAAAGGAAGTTAAATACATAAATTGCCATGGAGGAGTTGCAATTTAGCATAGACTAACAAAGGACTCTCTTTTTCAAGATATCAGAAAGTGAAAACTATAACCTTAAGAGTGTAGTCAGTTACCTGAAGAACCACAGGGGAATACATGCTGTGGAATCTCTGCTTTTTATTTCATTTTTTTAACTTTTTATTTAATCTTTATTGTATTTTTCCCATTACCACTTAGTCCCCTTACCCTACTTTCCTCCCAGCAATCACCACACCGTTGTCCATGTCAATGAGTCCTTCTTCCTTTTCTGCTCAATCCCTCCACTCCCTTATTCCCCCTGACTAGTTATCATCTGCTATGCATATATGAGTCTGTTTCTGTTTTCCTTGTTAGTTCAGTTTGTTCATTACATTCCACATATGAGTGAAATCATATGGCATTTGTCTTTCTCTGGCTGGTTTATTAAATTTCTGTTCTTACTTATCAAGTTACAAATGGAACAAAAAATAAAAACTGACAGCTAAAATAGGATTGGGTAAAATAAAGATATGTAATATTTTGGGATATGCGTGGGAGAGAAGGTTCAAAAATGTGTTAATGAACCAAAATGTACAGAGTTGTAATATGTCTCAAAACTTCCTGTTCTCAAAATATAATGCAGTCTTCCCATTGTTAGGACATTCTTTCAATATCCTCACATATCTCCAATGTTACCTTCAGGGTTTATAATTGTTTATGCCACATATAGTAAATAATATTATAGTTATACTAGTGGTGGTGAATTGCCCCATAGTCTTCAAGAGGCAACATGCTTAATTAAGCACTATTCAAACTATTACTATATAGAAGGAAAAAAATTGGTTAATTAAATAAGAAATGACATGTCACACTTTTCTATGGCAATACTTAGTGGTGTTTTTCCACTTCTTGGGAAAACAACATGATAGAAGAGTACTTTCCCAAACCTATAATTCTACTCCTTTGGGAAAATGAAAACTTACAACATGTTTAAGTGCCAAAAAAAGCTTACCCTTTTTACTAATTTACCAGCATGTCAATTTATAAAGACACATTCAAACATGGCCTTTGCTTGGATTTGACACACAAGAGTGTTATCTTTTCACAATGGTCGGCATAACAACCTCAGTTACCCTACTGAACCTTGAAAGGGCAAGTAAGCAAGACAGAGTCCAGCCTTTCTGAAGTTCCTAGAAATGGAACTGATATATTGAGCTAGATGATTACTTCTTAGTGCTTTAGTTTTCAGGTCTCAAGGATGAATGGTGGAAGGATAAGCAAACAGAAACAGAAGGTAACCTCCAGGGGTATTTTGTTTATTGCTACATCCCCAGCTTCTAGTTTAGAATAGTGAATAAATATACTTGGGAAGTGGAACCTGATTTGAAAAGCAGGTATCACTCTCACTTCAAAAGGAGCCCACTTGTAGAAAGCATTTTTGTCTTAAGGCTTTCAGAGAGGTTCTTCACTATTCTTGAAAGAACTTCTAGAACCCAACTTTGGCTGTCATCTTAAAACTGCGACTTATGTGGTATTGCCCCAACCTGAGTACTTTCAAAGATGAACAACTGAGGCCAATTTTATATATTTATATCTGAGGATGTGAAAATGAAACAAGCTAAAAAGATGCATGCTTTTCAAAACCACTGTGTACTAGTTTGTTCTGATGAGTAAAAATATAAACAGTCATAAAAAAAATACAAAGGCAGTTCTTACCCTTTTTCATCCACAGATTTCTTTGAGAATCTTATGAATGCTACAGATCATCCCAGAAAAATGAGCACGCACACACACAAGCACATGGGCACATGCCAACATACACGTGTGTGTATATATATATATATATATATATATATATATATATATATATTTTAGGCAAGGCAGTATTCCCCAACTGCTCCCAAAGTTCACCTATGAATCAGGAAGAACTACTGAACTAAGTAAATGCTTGAGTTACATGGGGGTATATATAAAATATATGCATATATATCCAAATATTTAATTACTATTTAAATAATTGTTAAATCTTACACAGTATACAACTTCCTCCTCCTCTTTGATACATGAAATTGCCAGTGACCAAGTCCTAGGAAAGGGGTAAACTCACGTTCTGAGTATTGAAGCAGCAGATGCTCCTACAGTGTTCTGAAAAGCACTATTTACTTGAAGTAGTTTTTACAATTTCTATGTGTTTACAGCAAGGTTGAATTTAATATGACAACTCGGCTCAGTGGGAATTGCAGACAATTTCTTGTGGAGCATGTGTCTTGGAAGATAAGGTAATCAGCCAAGGAGTTCACTCATCTCTTAATCTAACAGTATAAACTTGAACAACATCCTTTTCACAATCACGAGTCCCTTCCTCTGCCAGTGTCTGACTGTTCTACAGGACACAGTATTCCATCAAAGATAGAAATGACACACTTTGGTATTGGTTACCCTGATCTTTGAGATGAATGATTTTTACCACAAGTATATTTTACGGTTCAGCTAATAGCTTCACAGGAATTACATAGTCATTTAAAAAACTGCAATAGACAATAACAGCTCACGCTTCAAATTGAGAAAAACATTTGACAGCAACACTTGCTACAGTATTTACTAGCCTATGAACTTTACTATTCTAATTGGGCTTTGGGGGGAAAAAAGGAACCAGGAAAAGAGATGCTGTGAGGCCTAAGGAAACTTCAAATTTCAGGGTTTAGATGAAGCTATGATATGTACCCAGAGCAATGATAAAAATAGAGATTCATATGAAAATTTCTCCACTTAGTAAAAATCATGAATTTCAGTAAATAAAGGCATAGGACAACCAAAAAGAGTTTCCTTTTTTTTTTTTTTTTTTTTTTTAGCAGCCTGATACTTCATCCATCTTGGCAGCTTCCTGCTGGGCAATTATTTTAGTTTCAGATTGTCTTTACTTCTGAATTTAGTGGTGGAGGGGAACCACAAATAGTCAAATTCTCTCCCCAATTGCAAAGGTATTGACATTTTATGGCTGTTGCTCACATTTCAATTTTGTTTTTTATGCCCTAACTGAAAAACGAATGATTTATCTTTCCATTTCTCCTGTGATTTCTGGTTTCATCTCTAGTCTCTGAAATATTGAATTTCTATGGTTTTTAGAAGAGCTGTGGTGTCTTTATTTTGCAGATTCTCAGACTGTTCTACCTTAAGTCTGGTATCACGTTGCCTTCACATGACTGATCCCTCCCAACCTCCCTTCCTTTTTTCCTTCCTTCCTGTGGCAATGTTAAGGCTCATGGTTGTGATACCATTGAATGTGGCTTGTATGGAAACTGCCTCCAGTAGGCTTGGGAAATTTCAGGGACCTTCTTCAGGGCCACAGTGGGACATGGAGCCTTCTAAACAAAGACGCTGAAGAGAGGGAACTCAGCCTGACTGGGCTGCAGCAGATCAATCAGAAAGCACACAGTCCCAGAGAAGCCTTCATACAAGCTGTATATACTTTCAAGGACACGAGAACCTGCCTTGAATTCCTCGGTAAATAAAAATTCAGCAAACCTAAAAGAAGAAGAAGAAAATACAAAGAGTTTTAACATTAGTGTTTTCACATTATTGACCTTGGGTTGCTTCTTTCTCCTCTCTGCTAAATTTAAGTTTTAGCATCATTTTCTTTCCAGAATTGTATAACATTTTAAGAAAGAAATTGTTAAAACAACAGAGGAGCCATTATGGAATTGTGTGTGTTTCAGAACAAATGATGTTGGCAGGCAAATTCAACTATTTTGAGTATTTGCAAAGCAAATCAATTTGTTTTTTCCTTAGGATTTCATTCCTTCTGTCATCCAGTAATTAAAAGTAAGAGAAACAGATAAGTAGCCATACTTTCATTTATCTTGAATAGCAAGCTGAAATATGACTGTTCCTTTAAAAAAGTAAATATGCTGTTTTTTTGCAGGAATATTTCTGAGCTAGGTTTCATTTATATGTAACAGAGAGGAGATTGTGAAAATAAATGTGCAAGATTTTATACAATCTGTGCTTTGGGTAAACAAAGAAATAAGATGAATAAGAAAAGGCAAACCACGTGTTATAATCATGACACCATAATAGCAAACTCAGCTTACAAGATAGATTATTTTTAGGACATCTGCTTTAAAAATAAATCACTGGCCTCTAAATTCTCTATGAAAGAGCTTTATACTTTTACTAGTTTTTGCCACAAATCCTATTCACGTTATTTATAGTGGGTAACTATAGTTAATGGCATTTAAAGTGCTGTCACCTATGTCATCTCTTTACTAACTTGCTCTCCTTATCCCCATCACCAACAAAAATAATTGCCGATTCATAAGCTGGAGCTCACAGGTTCATAAGGCCTGACAACTGATACTGCCATAAATTTAGATGATTGCTACTACATAGGGGTTTTATGAAGAGTGATTACTCATTTGATCTTTTTAAGGTTTTTGTAATTATTGATGGCAACTTAAAATAAATCAGCAGGACACATATTAATTACAATTCTGTTTGGTGCAAATTTTCTAGCAACTGTTTTCCTGAATATGCAGTCATTTCTAAATAAAGTTCAAAAGTTTTCCCCATCACCATTTTTGCTCAGAATAATGATGCATCCTATAAGTTAATTCAAAATGTGTAATTACATGATGAAGCTTCATGGTATACCTTCAAGGAATATTGACATTTTTAGTGCAATGGAGCATTTAGCAGTCTGGACTCCATCTCAGAAAAAGGTCTTCAATACATAAAATAAAATACATAAGATCCCAAAGAAAATTAATTATATTAAAAGCAATAGTTAGCAACAAACTTAAACCAAATTTGTGATATAATAATATGTGTATTCTTTATTAACACATTAAGTAGTAGCAGATCTAATAACTGTGGACGTTTCTAAGTAGTGGTGGGAGTGAAATAAATTTCACAATATCTGCAACAAGAGTAATATATGACTTCTACTGGTGACAGAGTCACAGCTACTGCTAATTTTCCTGTGGCTTATTACTTACATTCAAAATTGAAAACAATGCTACATTTCAGTTTGAGATATAATACACAAACCCTAGATTAAGAAGCCCTGGAGAGGAAAAAATAGCCGAGGTAGCAATACTTATATCTGACAAAATAGACTTCAAAACAAAGGCCATAAAAAGGGACAGAGAAGGACACTTCATAATATCCGAGAGAAGAATCCATCAAGAAGACATAAATACTGTAAACATATATGCACCCAACATAGGGGCACCCAAATACATAAGGAAAATCTTGAAGGACTTCAATAAACATATAGACAGCAACACAATTATAGTAGGGATTTTAACACCCAACTGTCAAAAATGGATAGATCTTCCAAACAAAATATCAACCAGGACATTGTGGAACTGAACAATGTCCTAGATCAAATGGACTTAACTGATATATATGGAACCTTTCATTCCAAGGAGGCAAAGTACACATTGTTTTCAAATGCACATTTTTCAAAGATAGACCACATGATAGGACACAAAACCAGCCTCAACAAATTCAAGAAAATTGAAATCATGTCAAAAATTTTCTCAGAACACAAGGGCTTGAAACTACAAACCAACCTCAAGGAAAAAACTCAAAAATATTCAAATTCATGGAGACCGAATAACATACTATAAAACAATGAAGGGGTGAATAATGAGATCAAGGAAGAAATCAAAGAGATTCTGGAAACAAATGAAAATGAGTGAAAATGAACACAAAACAATCCAAAACTTATGGGACACAATGAAGGCAGTCCTCAGAGGGAAGTTCATAGCAATACAGGCCTACCTACAAAAGACAGAAACATTTCAAATAAACAACCTAACCCTACACCTACAAGAACTGGAGAAACAACAAAGAAAGCTCAGAGTGAGTAGAAGAAGGAAATAGTCAAGATCAGAGCAGAATTAATGAATAGAGACTAAAAGAACAATTCAAAGCATCAATAAATCCAGGAGCAGGTTCTTTGAAAAGATAAACAAAATCAACAAGCCTTCAACCAGGTTCATCAAGAAAAAAAGAGAGAGGATCCAAATAAATAAAATCAGAAGTGAAAGAGGAGAAATTACAATTGATACCACAGAAATACAAAGGATTGTAAGAAATTACTATGAACAACTATAGGCCAAGAAATTTGAAAACCTAGGTGAAATGGACAAATTTCTAGAAAAATATAATCTTCCAAAACTAAATTTAGAAGAAGCAGAAAACCTGAACAGACCAATAAGAGCTGATGTAATTGAAGAAGCAATCAAAAAGCTTACAACACACAAAAGCCTTGGACCAAACAGTTTTACAGGAGAATTTTACAAAACATTTAAGGAAGAGCTATCCCCTATCCTTCTCAGACTATTCCAAAAATCCAAGAAGAAGGAAGACTCCAAAACTCTTTTTATGAAGCCAGCATCATCCTAATCCCCAAACCAGAAAAAAACACAACAAAGAAAGAAAACTACTGACCAATATTGCTGATGAACATAGGTGCTAAAATCCTCAACGAAATATTGGCAAACTGTAACCAGCAATACATCAAAAAGATCATATACCATGATAAAGTGGGATTCATCCAAGGGATGCAAGGATAGTTCAATATTTGCAAATCAATAAATATAATACATCACATAAACAAAAGAAAATACAAAAATCACATGATCATATCTATAGATGTGGAAAGAGCATTTGATAAGGTATAGCATCCATTTATTATACAAACACTCAGCAAAGTGGGAGTAGAGGGAGCATACCTAAACATAATAAAGGCAATATATGAAAAAAAAGCCCAGCCAACATCATATATAATGGGCAAAAACTGAAAGCTTTTCCACTAAGGTCAGGAACAAGACAGGGATGTACACTTTCACCACTTGTATTCAACATAGTATTGGAAGTCCTAGCCACAGAGCTCAGACAAGAAAAGGAAATAAAAGGCATCCAAATTGGAAAGGAGGAAGAAAAACTGTCATTGCTTGCAGATGACATGAAATGTACATAGAAAACCCTATAGACACCACCAAAAACCTGTTCGACCTAATAAGTGAATTTGGCAAAGCAGTGGGGTACAAAGTCAATATTCAAAAATTGAAGGCATTTTTGTATACCAACAATGAAATATCAGAAACAGGAATCAGGAAAAAGATTCCTTTTGCAATAGCAACAAAAAAAAATAAACTACCTAGGAATAAACCTAACCAATGAGGTAAAAGACCTTTACTCAGAAAACTACACAACACTGAGCAAAGTAATTAAGGAAGATGCAGATAAATGGAAGCATATACTATATTCATGGATTGGAAGAATTAACATCATCAGAATGCCCATACTACCCAAAGCAATTTACAGATTCAATGCAATCCCTATGAAAGTGCCAATGACATATTTCACAGATACAGAGAAAACATTTCAAAAATTTATATGGAACCATAAATGACTGCAAATGGCCACAGAAATTTGGCAAAGAAGGAGGGATCACAATACCTGACATCAAACTATGTTACAAGGCCATGGTAATCAAAACAGTCTGGTACTGGCATAAGAACAGATACATAGATCAATGGAACGGAATAGAGAGTCCGGAAATAAAGCCAAGTCTCTATGGTCAATTAATATTTGGCAAAGGGAGTAGAAGCATAAAATGGAATAAAAAAAAAAGCCTCTTCAACAAACGGTGTTGGGAGATCTGGACAGCTACATGCAAAACAATGAAATTCAACCACCAACTTACACCATACACAAAAATAAACTCAAGATGGATACAAGACTTAAATATAAGTTGTGATACCATAAAAGTCCTAGAGGTGAACATAGGGAGGAAAATCTCAGATATTCCATGCAGCAATATTTTCACCAATGTGTCCCCTAGAGCAAGGGACATAAAGGAAAGAATAAACAAATGGGACTTCATCAAAATAAAGTTTCTGCGCGGCTAAAGAAAACATCAGCAAAATGAAAAGGGAATAGTGCAGCCACTGTGGAAAACAGTATGGAATTTCCTCAAAAAATTAAAAATGGAACTTCCTTTGACCTGGCAGTTCCACTGCTGGGATTATACTCTAAGGATCCTGAATCACCAATTCTAAAGAACCTATGCACCCCAGTGTTCATACCAAAACAATTCACAACAGCCAAGTGCTGGAAGCAACCTAAGTTCCTATCAGTAAATGAGTGGCTCAAAAAACTGTGATACATTTACACAATTGAATACTACACAGCAGAAAGAAAGAAGGAGTTCCTACCCTTTGCAACAGCCTGGATGGAACTGGAGATCATTATGCTAAGTGAAATAAGCCAGGTGGTGAAAGACAAATACCATATGATATTACCTATAAGTAGAACCTAATCAAGAAAATAAACAAGCAAGCAAAATATAACCAGAGACATTGAAATATAGAGCAAACTGACAGTAACCACAGGGGAGGGGGGAGGGAGATAAGGGGGGAAAGAGGGGAAAGGGTCATCAAGAAACATGTATAAAGGACCCATGGACAAAGCTAAAGGGGGGAAGGTTGGAGGGTGGGAGGTGGGGGTAGGAGGGGTGGCAGAAAGTGGTAGTTGGAAAATGGAGACAACTGTATTTGAGCAACAATAAAAAAATAATAAAAACAAGAAGCCCTGGTATAGTAGAAGGAGGAAGAACTTTGAAGTTGGAACCCACCATTTTGATAATTTCACGTTATATGGCATTTTGAAAATTTCTTAATCTGAGTTTAAAATAGTGAATTGCAGAGCTACATAAAATTATCTGTAATAATTAAAGATACCATATGTTAAGCTCTGAGCATATAGCAAGCATTCAATACATGGTAAATTTCATTTATTCACATAAACATACTATAGCAGAGTATTTGTTAAACAGAGGCAACCATTCTACTTAAAAGAAACCCATAGTTAATTTTGCTCTGTCTTCTTCCAATGTTTTTCCCTAAGTTTAATTGATTTATTATATTGTTAAAATTAGTCTGTATAGTATTTGGTAGCCTACATTGTTTTACTTAAAATAATATGATGAACATTTTGTGCTATTCAAAATAATTTCTAAACAATATATGAGCACAACAATTTAGAAGCATAATAGCAATGTAGGAGAGTCACAGTTTCACTGTATTCTGACCTGTATAGTGTCTTATCATATTAAAATGAAAATTATGTTCCCCAAAATTTACCCAATGGTGCAGAATTCAAACTAGTAAATTTATTTTTCTAAAACATTCTGTCAAAATAGAATTCAGAATGGTAATTATAAGAACTAAAAAGAATTAAAGACACTGAGATCATTATATATCAAAACCTGGTGAGCCCTGGCTGGCATAGCTCAGTGGATTGAGCGTGGGCTGTGAACCAAAGTATTGCAGGTTCAATTCCCAGTAAGGGCACATGCCTGGGTTGCAGGCCACGGCCCCCAGCAACAGCACATTGATGTTTTTCTCTCTCTTTCTCCCTTCCCTCTCTAAAAATAAATAAATAAAATCTTAAAAAAAACCCTGGTGGTTATGACCAACTAAACGCAGATGGAAATTCATTCATTTGAGTTTTTAATTACTATTATTTTTCACTAGGATGATGAAAGTTATTCTAATTAAGCATTCTTTTAAACTGTTCAAAAATAACAAAATAAAGGAAAGGAACAGTAGAAAGTCAAAATATAGGCAGAAAATAATAAATTAGAAAGCAAAAGGGAAAAACAAAGAGAATTAATAAACAAAGCCAAAGCCAGTTCTTTGAAAGCATGAACAACATAGACAAAATGCTGGTGTGTTTGACCAAAAAGGAGAAGTATTAGGAGGCATATAGGTACAGACATGTGAGATTTAAAATACCATAGAACTATAGAGTTACAGCTTTACCTCAAACATTTGAAAATCCAATCAGATAAGACACTTTTGTAGGAATACATTTAGTTCAAAAATTAACTCAAGAACAGATAGAAAATCTGAAAAAGTAAGAAATCATAGAAGAAATTGAAAAGGTTGTCAAATATTTTTCTGGGACTATCAATTCCAACTGTATGTTAAGAGTAATAGGCGATGAACAAATAATGTTTATTCTGGAGAGGTATATATTGTTTCACATCATTGACTTAGTAATTGCCAAAATGAAGGAAGTCCCCCCACTTTGTGCCACCAAATAATTCATTTAACTTTGAATTATAATGAAGTACAAATTTTAGTATTCTATGCACTTAAATGCCCATATACTATTCAGATATTACCTGAAAATTTTCATTCTGTAACTGTGAGGAATTTAAGTTTTCTAAAGGGCCCTGGACTCCAGAACCTTATAACTAAGACTCTGTAAGCTAGAACTGGCTGCCAGAAAAATAAGGAGTTGTTCTGGCCCTTTTCAATATGCTTTCTAGAGCATGACAACCTCTGATGAAATTTATCCCAAAGGTGATATAGCATCAATCTAGATAAGATCCAAAAATACTTACTTTTTCTACACTTGGGAAATAAAGGGTCAGGTTGCAACCTGAACAGTTTAGGGAGCCATGAATCAAAATACGTTAACAGAATTTCTACACAATGAAGTTTCAAAAGAGGACTTACATATGGTAGTATTTTTTCTTCAGTGCATACACACAAATATCACAAATGACATTTTATATTTAACATTGAATATTATATAAGTTGGCTTAGGAAAGCCTTTCTGAGACAATGACTTCTGAGTGAAGATCTGAATGAACTGAGGCACTGGGAGATATACACGTACGTAAAAGTGAGCATTACAGGTGGAAAGAACCAAAACTTCAAAGGCATTGAGAAAGATTGTAGCTGGCATCCTAACAAAATCACAAGGAAGCTAATATGGTAGAAAGAACCAAGAAAAAGAATAGGGGATGGTATCAAAATGGTAAATGGAGGCAAAATCCTGTAGGCCACAGAGCGGGCTGCATGTGGCCCAGGATGGCTATGAATGTGGCCCAACACAAAATCGCTGATTTACTAAAAACCTTTTTTTTTTTGCTCATCATTTTTCATTAGGGTTTGTGTACTTAATGTGTTGCCCAAGACAACTCTTCTTCCAGTGTGGCCCAGAGATGCCAAAAGGTTGGACACCCCTGCTTAGGGCCTTTCATTCAAAGGACAGACTTTGACCTTTACTCTGACATATAGAAAACCACTAAATTATCCCGAGCACAGGCATGTCATAATCTGACATTATACACACCATGGGAAGCAAATTTAAAAAATCATGTGAAACAGAAAAGCATTCCTAATGAAATCAGTATAAAGGTGAGGATGTTCACTATCCTTCTTATTATTGAACATTGTTTTGGATATTCTGACCCATGAAGTAAGAAATTTTTTAAAAAGAGTATACAAAAGAGAAAGTAACAAAATTATAATTATTTGCAGATAATATGAGTGTCTATTAGAAAGCCTACTGGAATCTAATGTAAGATTCATAGAAACAGTAATAGAGTTCAGTAAGCTGGATAGATATATCATTAGAATATTTATCAAAATTAAGATGTTTATAAGATGCAAAGCAGATTTATATGAAAGAAGTGCATCTTAGATTGCTAAACTGCAGCGATATGTATGCCTTAAAAAACTTTCATAAGCACCAATAATAAATGACCTAAAAATACAGAGGAGGAAAAAATTCCACTCATACACCTGGAAATAAAATAATAGGGATAAAATTAACAAGAAATATACATGATCTTCTTCATAAGTTCAAAACTTTACCAAATGGCATTTTTTAAAACTGAAATAAAAGGGCAACATGCCATGTTCCTGGATGGAAAACTTCAGTTTTCTAAAGATGTTAATTCTAACCAATGTAAGCTATAAATTCATTGAAACTCCAATGAAATTGCCATAGGGATTTTTTTAATTTGAAAAACTGATTCTGAAATACAATGGGAAGGATGAGAGAACAGCTAAGAAAATTTATAAATAAATAAATAATGAAAGAAAGAAAGTCCAGAAACAAACCCATACATTTATTTAAATTCAGTCTATGATAAAACTGGGGTTTCAAATCATTAGCGTAAGCAGTCAACAGATGTTACTGTAGTTTTGTCTTTTATTTCAAAAACACAAAGATTGATATCCACCTGACAGCATTAAACAAAAATTGTAAGTTCTAGACTAATCAAAGATTTAAAATGTAAAATCATAATGGCACTCAAAGTCAATGTAAATATTTTCCCTTTTTTTGCAATCTTAAAGTGGGAAGGGTCTTTTTAGCAAAACACAAAATCCAAAAAGCTTGAAAATTCAACAACTTTGACAAGAAAAATACCTAAATTTTTTGTCTGGTGAAAGACCATGAACTAAGTTGAAAGAAAAATGACAAAGTAGGAAAATATTTACAGTGTATATTGACAGTTATAATTGTCAATGTAAGTATCATAATAGAAAAAAATGGGCAAAAGTGGGCTAGAAATACCTGTGGGTCTAATGACTTCAGTTCTAAAATTTCTCTTATAAGAAATGCTTGCACAAGTGCATATAAGTGTATGTACTGGATATTTAGGACAATTTAGTTTGTGTTAGCAAATATTGAACATGTACAACTGTCAATTGTTTATATATTGATTAAATTAATAATGGTGCATCTACAGTAAATAACTATATAGTCATTAAAATTATGAGATAGATCTATATAAACTGAAGTGGTGTCTCTTTAAATTGTTTATTTAAAATACAAGCTGCGATCAATACATATAGTACTGTTATACATTTAGAGTGCATAGTTAATGTATTTATTTTTATACCTTTTAAACTATGTGACTCTTACCTATTCATAACATTAGTTAGATTAACATTTGGGAAAAAATTATATGTGAAAAATGGCTGACCTTTGGGCTCGGTAGATGTATTTAGAGTTTCCTGTGAGCCGATATAGCAGCAGGAAGACATAAGCACTGCCAGCTACACCATGGCAAATTCCTGGCCCCTTCTTTAGCAGGCCCTTCTGCCATGTGAGCTCCCCACACCGGATACATGTGTCCAGGTACTGCGGTTTCTTGGAAACGAGATAAGCTTTGGCAAACAGATAGGCAATTCCTGTGAAAACATCAAAGACATTAGAGGTGACTTTCAGGGCTTAATACTATAGAACAGAACTTCTCACACTGTAAAAGGCTCACAAATCACCAGTGTATTGGTAAAATACCCATTTTAATGTGGTAGTTCTGAGGTGGGGACTGAAATACTACATTTCTAACAAGTGTCCTACTAGAGATCACATTTTGGCTATAGCAAGGCTATAGAATCTCCTACAAGGGAGTTTTATTTTTTTTCCTGTGAGATTTAAGTTGTTTGAATTGCATCATGGTCTTGGTCCTAGAGAAAGAGCAACAAGTACAGAGATTGATAAAATCCATAATTTAAAAATTAATATTTAACTATGTATACTCTGGTAAGCATTATGCATATCTGGCTATTTGGAATGGCTAAATGTTTTGTTTGCCTAAAACTAAACATTCTGTTTCCCACTCCAAGGTTCAGAATTTATAATGATAAAGTACTTATAACTATATACCTTTTGTTAAGAGAAAATCTGGGAGTCCTGCCAAAAACTATAATGGTCCCAAATGACTTGGCCAAGACTTCTGCTTCAGCTGTGAAATGAGTTCATTCCAATTTGATTGTTCCAAGGAAAGACATTTTCCTTCAAAGCTTCTCAACAAAGGCAATCTCAATTACATAGGCAGGAATAGAAATAACAGAAGCACCAACTATTAATAGAAACATTTTCCCCAAGTTTTAGGCGTTCATACTCAGAAAAGAGGTTAGGAACTCAAGATCACTCTCTCTCATACATGGACTACCTTACTGCTGTATAAGGTAGAAAAGACTGGAATTTAGTAAGTATCTTAACTAACTCATTGAGGTTTTCTCTGCCTTTCATTGTCTTTGACTAGGCTCTTTTACAACTCTGTAGAAATAGGATTACTGTTTAGAAAATTGATAGTAATTTAAAGAATTTCTGTCCCTAGAAACTTTATTCTGTTTGATAGAGGTTGGATTGATATTCCTCAACCTTTGTCGAAGGAAGCAGCAAGTTTTGCATCTACTGAGCAAATTCATGTCAGCATTCCTAATGACCTATAAATATGTCTGCTCTTTGGATTTTCTTTTGAACCAGTTGTAACGCCTTTCTGGTTCCCTTATTAATTAATGAGCAAATAAAATAATTCATATGTTTATTTTATATTTTTCTGAGACTCATGACTTTATTCTCTTTTAATATTTATCCTTGAACACTTCCTATGATTAACACTTACATAACAGGATCTCTTCAGCCAATGTTTTCTAGTCAACCTCTGATAATGGTCATCTATAGCAGTGGTCCCCAACCATTTTGCACTACAGACCAGTTCTGTGGAAGACTGGGGGAGTGGATAACAGGAGGAGGAACTCAGGCGACCTTTGCTTGAGGCCAGGCTGAGTTCGCCTGATCTATAGCGTTGTCCTCCTTCAGTTTTAGGAACAACATATCTCCTACCAACTAAGGATGATTTTAAAATAATTGAATTTATTTAATTACACATATATTAATTCACTATATAAATTCATTAGAAAGTATTCAATATGTACTGTATGCACAGCCCTAGGAATGGCTGACTTCATGGACATGCACAGTGTCACAAGGGCCTCCAAAACAGCCCCATGCTGTGTTTAATGCTCTGTTGTTGCCATCTCAAAATTCTTAATCATTTTTAAGAGAGGTACATTTTCATTTTGTACCAAGCTCTCCATATTATATAGCAAGTCCTGGCCTTGGGTGGTTCAAAATAAGTGCTAAACATGATTCTTGCCCTTCAGGAAGGCAGTTGCCTAGAAAGGAAGAGAAAAATATATACATGTGACTGACACATAATAGGACATGTAGTTCATGCTTTTGCAGCATAAAATGAATGGTTCTTTCAATTATACTAGAGGGATCAGAAAAGTGGAAGTTCCCTGAGGGAGACAGGTGAAGTAGGGTTTTCTTCAAGACTATGTAGGATGCATAGGAAACTCCAGGCCGAAGGTTAGAGACAGAGAGCATTGCAGGCATCAAGATCATCAAGGGCAAAGATTCAGAGCCTGGACAAATAATCTATGTGAAGACCAGTGGGCCAATGTTCTAACCAACAGGACAGTGGGGTGGAAGGCTAAATGGGGTTCACATTAGGGATGGTTTACAAGTCCAGTTAGGCCATTTGGAGTGTGTTTTGTGGGAAACAGAGAACCAGCCAGTGGGAGTGTTTTTGTTGTGGATTGGTTGGGTTTTCTTTTTAGTGAAGTGATTAGTAGTATAGACAAAATGCCCCACACTGGTGTCAGGAGAGACCTAAAGAAGGGCAATGGGGTCGATCTAAGATGGCGTCGGAGTAGGAAGGAGCAGATTTGGCTTTCCTCTGCTCAGGGGAGAGAGTCCTGACTGATCTTTGGAGTGGAAAGGCAAGCAACCAACATATTTCAGCATTTTTGAGAACGGAGGACCAAGGATTGTGGCAGAACCAAAAGAACAAAGAACAGATCGCTGCATCAAGAAGAACCAGCCTCAACACAACCTGCCCTCACCAGCACAACAAAATATAGAAGGTGGTGGACAGAGTGACCCACATTTAACCAGCTGGAGGGAAGGAACCATCAAAGAAAGACTCAACAACAATCAGAACCCAAAGGCAAACACAAAGCCAACTTAAACAACAGCCCAAGACCAGCGAGCTTGGGGGGTCAAGGAAACAGTACCACTGAAACTCACTGCTACTCTACTAAAGAAGTTCACATCATAAACCGAGGGAGCCAGAACAGATCAATATAAGAAGCTGAGGTGAACAAGAAGAGTCTCACAAACAATGGGAAGACAAAGAAATACTCCCCAAATGAAAGGAAAGGAGGAAGCCTCAAAAAGAATGCTAAATGAAACAGAGGCAATTCAACTATCAGATATTGAATTCAAAGCAGTGATTGTCAGGAAGCTCAATGAGCTCACAATGAGCTACGAGAAACTACAGGGAAGCTACAATGAACTCAATGAAAACTACATCAGCATAAAAAAGGAAATAGAAACTCTCAACAAGGGCCAAGAGGAAATGAAGAATACAATCTCTGAAATGAAGAACACAGTAGAAGGAATGAAAAGCAGGATCGATGAAGCAGAAGATCGGATCAGTGAGCTAGAGGACAAAATAGAAGAAAACACCCAGAAAGAGCAAGAAAGGGAAAAGAGGCTCAGAAAGAATGAAGAGGGATTAAGAGAAATGCAAGACAATATGAAACGTAATAATATCCGTATAATAGGGATACCAGAAGGAGAAGAAGAAGAACAAGGGATAGAAAACCTAGTTGAACAAGTGATGATGGAAAACTTCCCTAATTTGATGAGACAAAAAGTCACACAAATACAGGAAACACAGAGAGTCCCAATCAAGAGGAACCCAAGGAGGCCCACCTCAAGACACATCATAATTAAAATGGCAAAATTTCAAGACAAAGAGAGAATCTTAAAGGCAGCAAGGGAGAAGAAGGAAGTAACATACAAGGGGGCCCCAATAAGGCTAACAGCTGACTTCTCAATGGAAACACTCCAAGCCAGAAGAGAATGGCAAGAAATAATCCAAGTAATGAGAACCAGAGGCCTGCAACCACGACTACTTTACCCAGCAAGGCTCTCAATTAAGATAGAAGGCCAAATAAGAAGCTTCTCAGACAAAAGAAGTCTAAAAGAATACACCTCCACTAAACCGACTCTGCAAGAGATGCTGAAGGGACTGCTTTAAGGAAAGAAAGGAAAAGAGAGAGTGAGAGAGGATCACACGTACATAAAAGGCAATGAATAAGTACCTATCAATAATAACCTTAAACGTAAATGGACTAAACGCTCCAATCAAAAGACATAGAATAGCTGATTGGATAAGAAAACATGACCCACACATATGCTGTCTACAAGAGACCCACCTCAGGATAAAAGATCTGCACAGGTTGAAAGTGAAGGGCTGGAAACAAATTTTCCAAGCAAATGGACAGGAGAAAAAAGCCGGGGTAGCAATACTCATATCTGACAAAATAGACTTCCAAAGAAGATCCATAAAGAGAGACCCAGAAGGTCATTTCATAATACTCAAGGGAAGAATTCACCAAGAAGACATAAACATAGTAAATATATATGCACCCGACATAGGAGCACCTAAATACATAAAGAAAATCTTAGAGGACTTCAAGAAAGATATGGACAGCAACACAATTATTGTGGGGGATTTTAACACCCCTCTATCAAAAATGGACAGATCTTCCAAACAAAACATCAACAAAGATATTGTGGCATTGAACAATACCCTAGACGAGCTGGTCTTTACTGATATTTACAGAACCCTCCATCCCAAAGAAGCTAAATACACATTTTTTTCAAATGTACATGGAACATTTTCAAAGATTGACCACATGATAGGACACAAAACAAGCCTCAACAATTTCAAAAAAATTGAAATCATACCAAGCAATTTCTCGGATCACAAGGGACTGAAACTAGAAACCAACCACAAGGAAAAAAACCCAAAACACTCAAATTCGTGGAGATTAAACAGCATGCTATTAAACAATGAATGGGTCAAGAATGATATTAGGGAAGAAATCAAACGGTTTTTGGAAACAAATGAAAACGAACTCACAACAACCCAAAACTTATGGGACACAGCCAAGGCAGTCCTGAGAGGGAAGATCATAGCGATACAGGCCCACCTAAAAAAGTTAGAAACATTTCAAACAAACAACCTAACCCTACGTCTACAAGAACTCGAGGAACAACAACAAAGACAGCCCAGAGCAAGCAGAAGGAAGGAAATAACCAAGATCAGAGCAGAATTAAATGACATAGAGGCTAAAAGCACAATCTAAAGATCAATGAATCCAAGAGTTGGTTCTTTGAAAAGATAAACAAAATCGACAAGCCTTTAAGCAGACTCATCAAGAAAAAAAGAGAGAAAACCCAAATAAACACAATCAGAAATGAAAGAGGAGAGATTACAACAGATACCACAGAAATACAAAGGATTGTAACAAATTACTACAAAGAGCTGTATGCCAAGAAATTTGAAAACCTAGATGAAATGGGCAAATTTCTAGAAAAATATAACCTTCCAAAACTCAATGAAATGGAAGCAGAAAGCCTCAACAAACCAATAACAGCAAAAGAAATCGAAGCAGTAATCCAAAAACTCCCAACACACAAAAGCCCTGGACCAGATGGTTTCACAGGAGAATTCTACAAAGCATTTAAGGAAGAACTAACACCTATCCTTCACAGACTATTTCAAAAAATCCAAAAAGATGGAAGACTACCAAACTCTTTTTATGAGGCCAACATCATCTTAATCCCAAAACCAGATAAAGACACAACAAAGAAAGAAAACTACAGGCCAATATCGCTGATGAACATTGACGCTAAAATCCTCAACAAGATACTGGCAAACCGCATCCAACAGTACATTAAGAAGATCATACACCATGACCAAGTTGGATTCATTCCAGGTATGCAAGGATGGTACAATATACGCAAATCAGTAAATGTAATACATCACATAAACAAAAGCAAAGACAAAAACCACATGATCATATCGATAGATGCAGAAAAAGCATTTGATAAGGTACAGCACCCAATTATGATAAAAACACTCAGTAAAGTGGGAATAGAGGGAGCATTCCTCAACATAATAAAGGCCATATATGAGAAACCTACAGCCAACATTATACTCAATGGGCAAAAATTAAAATCTTTTCCACTAAGAACAGGAACAAGACAAGGATGTCCACTTTCACCACTTCTATTCAATATAGTACTGGAGGTTCTAGCCACAGCAATCAGACAAGAAAAAGAAATAAAAGGAATCCAAATCGGAAAGGAGGAAACAAAACTGTCACTGTTTGCAGATGACATGATAGTGTACATAGAAAATCCTATAGACTCCACCAAAAAACTGCTTGACCTAATAAATGAATTTGGTAAAACAGCGGGATACAAAGTCAATATCCAGAAATCAAAGGCATTTCTGTACACCAACAATGAAACAGCAGAAGCAGAAATCAAGAAAAAAATCCCATTTGAAATAGCAAAAAGGAAAATAAAATACCTAGGAATAAACCTAACCAAAGAGGTAAAAGACCTGTATTCAGAAAACTACATAACACTGAGGAGAGAAATCAAGGAAGACACAAACAAATGGAAACATATACCGTGTTCATGGATTGGAAGAATTAATATCATTAAAATGTCCATACTACCAAAAGCAATCTACACACTCAATGCAATACCGATTAAAGTACCAATGGCATATTTCACAGACATAGAACAAACACTTCAACAATTTATATGGAACCATAAACGACCCCGAATAGCTGCTGCAATTTTGAGAAAGAAGAGTAAAGTAGGAGGAATCACAATACCTGACATTAAACTATACTACAAGGCCACTGTAATCAAAACAGCCTGGTACTGGCATAAAAACAGGCACATGGACCAATGGAACAGAACAGAGAGCCCAGAAATAAACCCAAGCCTCTACAGTCAATTAATATTTGACAAAGGAAGCAGCAACATAAAATGGAATAAAAATAGCCTCTTCAACAAATGGTGTTGGGAGAACTGGACAGCTACGTGCAAAAAAATGAAACTCGAGCACCAACTTACACCTTATACAAAAATAGATTCAAGGTGGATAAAAGACTTAAATATAAAGCGTGACACCATTAAAGTCCTAGAAGAGAACGTAGGTAGGAAAATCTCAGATATTTCATGCAGAAACTTTTTTACTGACTTGTCTCCTAGAGCAAGGGACATAAAGGAAAGAATAAACAAATGGGACCTCATCAAAATTAAAAGCTTTTGCACAGCTAAGGAAAACAGTATCAAAATTAAAAGAGAACCAACTGTATGGGAAAACATATTTGCTAATGATACCTCAGACAAGGGTTTAATCTCCAAAATATATAAAGAACTTACGTGACTCCACTCTAAGAAGACAAGTAACCCAATTAAAAAATGGGCAAAGGACTTGAACAGACAATTCTCCAAGGAGGACATACAGAAAATCCAAAGACACATGAAGCGATGTTCAATATCGCTAGCCATCAGAGAGATGCAAATTAAAACCACAATGAGATACCACTTCACACCAGTCAGAATGGCCATCATAAACAAAGCAACAAATAACAAGTGTTGGAGAGGATGTGGAGAAACGGGGTCCCTAGTGCACTGTTGGTGGGACTGCAGACTGGTACAACCATTATGGAAAGCAGTTTGGAACTTCCTCAGAAAACTAAAAATGGATCTGCCTTTTGACCCAGCAATTCCATTGCTGGGACTCTATCCTAAGAACACTAAAACACCAATACAAAAGAACCTTTGCACCCCGATGTTCATAGCAGCACCATTTACAATAGCTAGGTGCTGGAAGCAACCTAGATGCCCATCAGTAAATGAATGGATCAAAAAACTATGGTACATTTACACAATGGAATTCTATGCAGCGGAAAGAAAGAAGGAGCTCATACCCTTTGCAACAGCATGGATGGAGCTGGAAAGCATTATGCTAAGTGAAACAAGCCAGGCAGTGAAAGACAAATACCACATGATATCACCTTTAACAGGAATCTAAACAACAAAACAAAACAAAACAAAAAACTAGCAAAATATAACCAAAGACACTGAAATAGGGGATAGTCTGACAGTGGCCAGAGGGGAGAGAAGAGGGAATTTCAGGGGGGAATGGGTAGGGATTACAGCAACAAATTTGGAGGACACATGGACAAAAACTAAGGGTGGGGGGTAATGGGGGGAAGGGGGGAGGGTTGGGTGGAGGGGCTGAAACGGGAGTAGGGGGCAGAAAACTGTACTTGAACAATGATTGAAATAAAAAAAAAAAAAGAAGGGCAATGGGATAGCTGTGAACCAATCATGTGGCAAAAAGAGGGCAAAGAGGCTAATGAAAGAGATTGTTGACAGAATTTGGTGATTATTTAGATATTAATTGAATACTTACTATATGCCAGGCACACCAGTAGGTGCCAAGGTTTTAAAAAGTCCCTGCCTTCATAGTGTTTACAACCTAATTGGAGGTATTAATTAGGCTATGTGAGGGGGTAATTAGGGTATGAAGAAGCACACAGGAAAGCTCCTAACCCACACTTAGAGGCAGGAAAGGCCCACAAGGGTGAGTGACACCATCTAGTCTGAGTATTGAAGAATGAGGAAGAACTAGCTAGGTGAACTGAAAGGCCTTCATGCTCTGCCGAATCACCCTAACCTTGCTGGCAGGTGCCCCATCTCCCATTTGCTATGACCTGGCTGCTAACAAAGTTCATAGCTACCCTCTTCTTGGGATATTTGCCCTCAGCCAAATGGGAATTAGGCTAGATGCCCAACCCCCAGCAGATTTCAGCCAATGACTGGCACAGGGGTACAAAAGGTCAGCCCCCTGCCTCAAGATGAACCAATGCTGTGGCATAATCTGTGCCTCTTAGTTTCCACTCAAAAGCCAGGTGAAGCCAGTCTCCAGGTGAGACACAGAAAACCCTTTGTGGCCCAGGTCCTATTTGTTCTGCAATTTTTCCCTCTATTCCCTACCTAAAGCTTTCCACTTTGGTGAAACCAAACTGCCCAGATCCCCTTCCTTCACTATGGATCCCATGCCTCTGACTGACTTTTACTGGAATAAATCTCCCACCTTTCTTGGTCTGGACAACTTCCCTCAAATATCACCTCCTTCAGGAACCCTTCCCTAAACCTGGAGGAAAACCAAGAATCCTTCCTCTGAGCTCCCATAATTCTCTATATAAACCTCAGCACTTAACAGTTATCACATTAAAATTCTCTGTGTACATGTCTGCCTCCCCTAGTATAGTGAAAACTACTCAAGGGTGGGATCTCTATCTTGTTCATTTTGGCTCCCTGAGTTTGTGGCATGGTGTTTCACACATGGCAAGGGGTTCCCAAATGTCTGCTGACCCTATAATGTCTCATTTCTCAACCCAGCATAGGCCATCACTGAGCAGAGATAAGACATGGGGAAAGAAGAAGGGCTAAGATGATCCAATTGCTATAGACCACTAACCCCGGGCGAGAAAGGGTCTCTTCTTGCAGCCGGGATCACAGAATGGTAAATGGAAGGGACCTTGAAAAACTTCTAAACCTATTGTCTCCTAATCCCACCTAATGAAATCCACAATAAGACTTTAAAAGGAAGGCATGTTGGATTTCTTTGCTTCTGATGAGAATTAGGTCATTTCACCATGGGAATGCTAAGGTGTATTGATGATAAGAAACCCGAGTCAGCAATGATATATGCCTCTGACAATGACAACTGGAGAAAGAAATTATTACTTAAGAACTAACGTTTGAGAGACTAAGTCTTTGAAAATGTGCAGTGAAGCAGAGCCTTGAGACAGCCAGACTTGGCATATACAATTTCAACATTCTGGGGATCACCAGGCAGGTCCATTCTTGGATCAGTAATTTTACAGAGGCGTGTACTGCACAGTGTGGACTACAAAGCTGAGTGACAATGACACCTGTGCTGCACAGGCCCTTGTTGTTTTCAATTCAGTTACCTACCCAGGACCCCTTGTGAAATTATTAAAAAAAAACAGCCACACCTGTGTTTCACACAGAGGAAAGGAAATGCAGTGTTACCACAGCAATGATGTAACATAATGCAATCTAAACTTTATTTTAGCTATAGCATTTGTTTTAATGACTTTTAAATTACTTTTGTCCTGTATTTTAGAATCATTAAGGCTATGATGAGGTCATATGAGTCTGCCTGCTATACTTCCTTGCATTTAGTGATAAAAACTATACAACACACTGGGTATTTATATATGAGTGTGTCTGCAAAGCTCTTGGGGTATATCCCTCAGAGATGGGATATCTCTGCACAGAGGTGCACAGAATAAAAGGGAGTCTCTGGTGGTAAAAATATTGAGTTTCACTATTCAATCTCAATGGGCTCATTTCAAAAATGAAGAAATAAAGACAAAATAAACAAAGCGGTTTTTTCAAGGTCACATAAGTGGTTACTATCAGAGCTACAAATAGAATCCAGTGTTATTATTTTAACTTAGAGTTAAGAACTATTTCTACACTGAATAAATGAAAACTACTAAAGGTGATCACCTGTAGAGGTGGGTTGAAGGAAAGTCAATAGGAAACAATTATAGGAGGAAATAAAGTATCATTGATGAAGTTCTACAAGTAGATTGTCTGTGGCAGGTTTTTAATAACAGAATCAATCTGCTGTCCCAAACCATCTGCACTGTTCATAAATCTACTCTCAAAACATATTTTCCTCAAAAAGTAAAAATCATTTTTCTAGACCATCTTCTGTTTACAATTTTTGAGAGTTTACTGTTACCTTCAGAGAAATCATGATGATCTTTGACCTGCACTTATCAGACTTATAATCATACTTGATGCTGTTTCTAGCAGATCTCTTAAAAGACCAATACCCTTGAGGTGGGAATGCAGATTGGCAAAAATAATGGGCCCCATTTGGTTCCTTATTCATTTGTAAATTGCTTTATTTTTGGTAGTCCAGTGAAGACATGGGTTGAATGATTTTTCTTTGCAACTTATGTTTAATCTTACCAAGATACTGAACATGAATGATACATGAGGATAAAGTTCCCAAGGTGATGAATCCTTTGCTGTATTGTTATGGTATGTGATTTATGAAGACAGATGGAGTATGGGGTACAAAAAAGGATGGAATAAGTGCCCTTTAAGACATCCACATCAATTAACTGACCCACTCATTTTAGTAGATTATCTTCCATTTCTTTACAGGGCTGTTACTGGTGCAACTGAGTCCTTTTAAAATATTCTGTATTTAACCTGGGAAATCTGTAAGATTCAAGGATCCTTATGTGCTTGAAGGATATCCAGAGATCATCACTGAAAATGATGAAAGAGAATGTGAAATGGGATTGTTGAGCATATAATGAAGAGCTATCATTTCCAGAATGGTAAATAACTTGTTTTTCTCCAAACATTCAAAGCAATAAGAAATAAGCTCAAATTATAACTGATGGAATTAGCCTAAACATAATGTACAATGTTCTGGCACTGGTACAAGCACACATAGGAGCCTCTGAAGTCCCTTCCTTAGGTAAATTTGTCAGGCAGAGAGAAAAATGACCAATGTAATAAAGCTTGTATTGTTAATCAACTCAAACTGTACCAAGGGAAAAATAAAATTATAGTTCAATTAAAGAACATTAATTAGGTAAAGAGGGGGAGGGAAATAATACAAACCTGGTAACAAACTAAAGAAAAATATGTTTTATAGCTATGCTTATAGCATTGAGGCATAGCCTTGAAAAATTAAATCCATTCCTAATCCAAAAATTTTGTGTTATTTTGGTATTTTAAATCTTTCACCTGGCCATTCAAACAAAATTAATTGATTTATTTTAATTTAACTTTCCCCTTCTTTGAAGACCTAATTAGCAGTGTAATGAGGTTTTAAAAAAGAAAAAGATGAGATCTGATAGGTTTCTAGGCTCAATTACAGAAAGTTCAGTGCAGATGGCTTCTGTTCTCTAGATTTTTTTTATTAGGTGATGATGGAAATCCTCATTTAAAAAAGAATTCTAGAACAGTGCATCTCAAACTTTAAGGTGCATACCAATCACCCAGGGATCTTATTAAAACACAGATTTTGGCCTTGGCTGGGGTGGCTCAGCAGATTGAGTGCAAGTCTGTGAACCAAAGAGTTGCTGGTTCAATTCCCAGTCAGGGCACATGCCTGGGTTGCAGGCCAGGTCCCCACTAGGGGGCACATGAGAGGCAACCACATATTGATGTTTCTCTCCCTCTCTTTCTCCCTCCTGCCCCCTCCATCTAAAAATAAATAAAATCTTTAAAATTTTTTCATATTGACCTTTTTATCTCATGTAGTAATGATATGAGAAGTACTCTCACTTCTCAGAAAAGGTACCTTTCTTTGGCTAAGCCTGATGAAAGGCAGTGTTTTCATATAATAATGAGTGTGATACCTGGGGCGCCATGGCACCAGTGCACCAGCTCATTCTCTCTCTCAATGGCCTCGCCAAGCTCAGGCGGCCAGTTGCAGTTCTGTTCCTGTTCCATGAGGAAGTCCACACTCTGCCATACCAGCTCCTGATCTGAGGGCTTGATGTGCTCATAGTAAGAAAGAAGCATCTGGAGAATGGATGACAGGCCATGAGCTGCTCCTATATTGACAAACAAAGCATAATTAATTCACACAATTGGGAAGAGAGCCAGTTTAATTTAGTGAAAAGACAATCATAGCATAAATAAGAAGAATGGCAATATTACTTGGAAGCACACAGTGATGTAATAGTTGACCTGCCAGAGAACTAGGCTTCTGGAGAACATAGGTCAGAACAGGGGTGGGCAAATCAGAACCAAATTAAGACCAAATTTGGCTCACTGCCTGTTTTGTAAATAAAGATTTATTGAAACACAACCTTACTCATTCATTAGTCTATTGTCTATGGCTGCTTTTGTGCTACAATGGCAGAGTTGTTTATGCAATAGAAACCACAGGGACCAAGAAACCTAAAATATGTATTATTTATTCCTTTATTTTAAAAAGCTTAGTAATCAACCCCTGTTTAAAAGGAATATTTTTTGAAAACTTGTAATTACCATATTGATAGCTTCTATGGAAATGCACTTAAAGTGCTAGAAAATAATTTATTCTCCGCATTCTAAACATTTATTCATTCATTCATACATTCATTCAACACATAAGAATTAAACACCTACCATGTGCCAGATACTGTTAGAGGCTGAAGATAGATCAGTGAACAAACAGAAAAATCCTTCTTTATTGATGGAAGCAGGGATTTGGTGAATGAATACCCCAGCTTCCTTACCCCTTCAGTGGGACAATTCTGACACATGTTCTATACAATCTCTAAGAATCTCCAGTGGAACTGAGTCTCAACTATTCACAATTGCTAATTACTACATCCTCTATTAACTTCTTTCTCTACCCTAACTCAATTGTTCATTCTTCTATCAACACTTTCTCAGATCATCTCCTAAATAAACCATTTATACTTTCTCTTAAGGTCTGATTCTAAGCCCTGGCTGGTGTGGTTCAGTGGATTCAGTGCTGGCCTGCAAAACAGACAAGCAAGCAAAATATAACCAGAGACACTGAAATAAAGAACAAACTGACAGCAACCAGACAGGGAGTGGATAATGGGGGGGAAAGGGGGAGGGTTGTCAATGAAGATGTATAAAGGACCCACTGATAAAGCCAAAGGGGTGTAGGATGGAGGGTGGGAGGTGGGGATGGCTGGGATGGAGGGGACTGGTGGGGGGAAATGGAGACAACTGTACTTGAACAACAATAAAAATGTGGAAAAAATAAAATAAAAATATTAGCAAAAAAAGGTCTGATTCCAAGAAAACTTAGACAGGAACTTAAAATTTCTTTGAGAAAACTCTCAGGGAAATGCTTGTCTATAAGCTCATTGTTCATGAGCCATTCATTCATTCATTTGTGTACTCTCATTATTTTTAGGCTCTTGCTAAAGATCCAAAGATCACTAAGATAAATGAGATAAAGGCTTTATCTGGAAGGTGCACAGAGCCCATTAAAGCACTTGGACAGGTAAGCTACTAATACAGTCCAATGTGATAAGTGCTCCGATAGGCTTGTGGCAGGGTAACAGGACATGACCCAATTTTGTTTCAGGGCAAAACCTGAACCATGTGAACATTTCTCCAGAGAGCATTCAATAAACCCATTTTTCCAAAGCACAAAATTTCTCATTAGATCTAATGATGTTTAAGCAGAGTCTTGAAGTCTGGGTATAAGTATTACAGATAGATGAAGGGGTTGGGGGAAGCCAGACATTTGAGGCAAAAAGAACAGGCTCAAAGATTACAAAGATATGAGAACATTTGCTTATAGGAGACTGTGCTGGACAGAACCATCCAGGAGAGGAGATAAAGTTTAGTTCAGAGAAGGAGGCAGGTAATCTATAAAGGGCCTTGCAAATCATGCTCAGAGGTAAGGGGAGTAATTAATTTACACTTTGTATGCCTCATAGCTCAAAAGTCACTATTGTTTTATTCAGCACTCTGTTATTGATCCACTAATATTAAAACTTTAGAATGTTAGTAGTCAAATCCTATTTCCCTTTGCAGGCACACTACTAATAATGAGTGTGTAAACTGTTCACAAACTAAGCGAAATTGGGCCAATGAACTCAAAATTTAGAGTGAGCAAAGTAATTGTGAAAATAGCTACATTTCTATCAGGTATACTGTGGAAATAAATATTAAATTGTAATTTGTATTATCTATCAATATTTAATGGTATTTTAATGCACTTCTAGTTAAATGAATAGTGATGACCTATTTCAAAAACAAATCTTCCAGTCTGTAGTCAATGCTGATATTAGAAATTCCCTTCATCCTTCACCAACACCTTCACTCACCCAAATATTCAGTTCCATAGTAAGAATACATCAGGGGAAATGGTTTCCTCTTTTTCATGGCATACTGCTTCCCGGAGTCAAGAATTGCTTGGCAAATTGATTTGATCTGTGCTGGAGTCAGCACCTGAGTAAGGAAATCAAGAAGCAGAAGTCAAATCAGGATCTGTTTTCCTAGGACACTGGGTTTTCTTGCTTAAAAAGTCCATCGGCATAAATCCTTTTCCTAGGTGTAAATAAGTTTCACCAACCATAATTTTTTTTAAACCACTGATTCTCTCCTTGTCATTTCTCTGCCTTCTTCAGAAAATGTTCTGTTTTAATGGGAAATACATGCCTTTACTACTACAGGCTTTTATAAAATGCAAAGTCCACATTACAGTTGTCATATCATTAATCCTTGTCATAGGAACAAGGAATTGTTCAGAAAAGAACAAACGCTGGTCCTAATTGATCATGCTTAACAGAGCTGTTACTCCTGGTGTACAGTGCTGGTCTGGCCCAGACAATGGGTCTTCAATTTGTGTCATTTCGATGGTGCTCACAAAACCACAATTCCATGACAAGCTGCTGCATGATAGACTCACTTGTAGTCTTTGGCGTTCCTGAATGAAACTAAAGTCCAACAAGTACAAAGGCAAAATCATGTTTACTATCAAAATGATTCTGAATAGAGAATGGCTAAAATTCAATGATCTGCATTTGTCAGTATTTTATTCAATCTATCCACTGTCATTTTTAGGACTGCAGAGATTAAAATGTTCTGAAGCCTGCAAAGGATTACTGAATTTATTAGGATTATGCTCAGGTTTGTGATGTTTTCTGCCTCCTACTCCTCCTCTGGGTAGATCAGATGATCCTTTTATCACACCCCTGTACCACCACAACTCCTTGGTGTAGCACTTACAACCTCGTGTATTATGATTTTCTCTACTAAACAATCAGTTATTTGAGGACAAAGACCATGGCATCTCATCATTTTGGCACCCTTGGTTCCTAACACAGAAACTAAGAGAGCCTTTGGTAATTGATGAGTGAGTAAATAAGTGCCATGTTTACTGGCATGAAAAGCAGAGCCCTCTCTCCCCTCTTTCCTTTATTCCTTCTCTAAATTCACTTCTCCATCCTTCTTTCCTTTCCTTCCACAATTATTTCTTAAGTCTCTACTGTATGCCAGGAAAGTCTGCTATAGATGCTGGAGATACAATAGTGAATGAAATAGACAAGAGCTCTGCTCTCATAAAGTCAATCTTCCCAAAAGACAGACCTGCACAAGAAAAGAACCAGTCAGAGAAACACACACACAAATCACCTAAAGTCCAGCCTTGGCCTGATTGAATCTGAGATCAAGTTAAAAATTCATTAGTTTTGGCCTTCTCTACTAAGGCATCCAATTTTCCTACCTGTTATCTGCCACTGAACTCACTAATTCCTTTTGAAATGAAGTACTAATGGCTTCTTAACTCATAACTTGGTCCTCTGGTTTATCCATTAGAAGGGTAAAATATAATCCAGGTTTTAGCCTCCTGAAATCTAGCACTTAATTTGGAAAAAAAATCATTACATAAGGAGAAAGCTGATCATTAATAAATTCTGCAAATTAACATTTACTGAGCTACTATTCCAGTAAGGCCCTATGTCACACACTGTGGAGGAATTTCTAGAAAGCCTGGGACACATTTTTTCCCTACAGGAAACTTACTATCCAGCACTGGAGATGAGAAATAGACAAAAGTCTACAATAGAGCAATTAAAGTTCATGAGCCTGGGGTGAAAAGAAACAGTAATGCAGAGCATGGTGCACAGACAATAAAACACTGCTCAGCTTCACAAAGACTTTACTGTCTTCTTAGTTTCCAACTGGTTGCTCAAAAACAATTATGTCATGGCTTTTGACTTAAATTTTCCTTTTATTACCTGTGTATTTTGTCTCTTGGGTTTACTCTTCCTTTCTGCCTAAAACACCTTATCTTCTCATGCATTCCCAGAAATATTTCTGGGCTCAACCTCAGGTCTTTCCTTAGTTGAACAACAAGTTTCTCCTAAATGATTTCCTGCTCTGCATCTATTCAAATTGCTGTCAACGTTTTCATTTGGTATTAAAAACATCTTACTCTTTAGGCCTTTATCGGCACCAACTGATCTTACATTTAATCTTACTGTAATTAATGTCTGGCATCACCAGTTTCACAGCAAAAACCCTCCATCCTGGCTCACTGTCAAAAACCTGTTGAAAGAAAGCCTTGAATGGCATGAAATTAATAGGAATCTAATCTGGTTCCATCTCATATTTTCCTTGGAATATATCTGGCTCTTCAACTGAACTTAGGTCTTATCTGCCAATATTGGTCTTGAATCCATGTGACAGAGGCAGTTTTTGTGATAGGAAAAGGTCAGCAAATTTTGGGAGTATGTACTCATTTGGATTACTAAAATTCTCCTTATTTGACTATTGTACCGATAATTGAAAACTGGCATATTGTTTCCTCAATTGAACATTTAATCACATATCCCTCCCCCTTTCTGTGTGTGTGTGTGTGTGTGTGTGTGTGTGTGTGTGAGAGAGAGAGAGAGAGAGAGTTCACCTGTTTGTTTTTAATCCAGAGGAAAAATCAATTTAGGTTAACATGTGGTGCACTGTCCCATTTTTTCCATCCCTAATCCACAGCTCAGAACAGAGAATGAGTTTATATTTCAAAACCTCCTCAGTCATGCATCATGTGTGGGTGGTTTCCTGTTATCTCTCAGAAACACTGTGAAAAACAAAGAGAAACCATGCTTCCACGATAAAGACCAGTTAGGCATGCAGTTCTTTATCTATGGGAACAGACAAGACCTACCCTTGAGTTTACTGATTAGTAAGTGAAAATAGTGCTCATTAAAAGTGTGTAGAAGGGAACATTGAGGAAGAGGGTGCTCTTATGCCCCACAAACAAACAGTAGAGAAAGAAGAAAGACTAGATGTGAGAGAAGGGGCCTGTTCTTGGTCTCTCATTTGTCAGCTTTCATAGACACCCCTCCATTTTCCAGTCCCAGCACATAGGAACATGCTCACGCACATACATACTACCTCCAAGAATATGGCTTCTTGTGCTTTTGAAACACTCTGAGGCCCTGGGAATGAGGAAATGGCATTGCCAGTGGGGAAAAAGTGACTGGGGATGACAGAGAACTCCCTGCCCATTAGGCCTTTATCAACACAAACCCAAATTCTCTTTCCTGAATCTGGAACACATAAGGCCTATGCATGTGTTGATACCATGGACATATTTGGTTCTTTAAATAAACTTTTCACATTAAATTAAAATAAATTAAGATATCTCAAAAGTACAAAGTAAAGAAGTCTATGGTAGTTTGGTTTAAACAGTTTCATTCATTTAACTAATTCCTTTCACTGATCTTCAAACAGAAATGTTTGCTGTGAAATGTTCCTGTTGGGCTGGGCTCTGAGTATGAAGAGTTGAGAGAGCAATGAAGTCCATGCTTTATTTCTTGACCCTAACTGAAGGTCATGCTGCTACTGAACCACCTCCATACTGAGGAGAGATGACCTTTGTTAATTACAACAATGGAATGGACCAGGTCAGCAAAGGCTTGCCCCACTGCAGACCCCTTTCTAGGGCAACTGTTCTGCCCATGGGCATTGGAAGTAGAAGTCTTTGCTAGTTATACAGGAACCACTACCAACATTACCAAGCAATAGTTCAACATGCCCTGAGTATGTGACTGCCCATCTGCATACATAGCAGAAAGTCACT
Organism: Phyllostomus discolor; assembly: GCF_004126475.2. Classification (NCBI taxonomy): domain Eukaryota; kingdom Metazoa; phylum Chordata; class Mammalia; order Chiroptera; family Phyllostomidae; genus Phyllostomus; species Phyllostomus discolor. Next base: position 21,874,826 of record NC_050198.1, on the reverse strand, counting down.
CCACTATCATGCCAAACACATAAGTAACAGAATAAGAATCTGACATTAATTTAGGTGTTTTCCTCCAGCAATTAGTTTCACCCCAATCCTTCATCCTACCATTCTGGTAGTAGCACAGGCTTCTGCTCACAGAAACAAGCCTCTTGACTACCTGAACATCAAAATGACCTTTGATACCCAAGGATAACAGCTCTGAGGATAAAGGCTTTTGAGTTGTTAGAACCTGCATATTTTAGTATCAATACTTAAAGTTGATAGTATATTAACAAGACAAATAATAGCAAGTGTTAGAGTGGGTATGGAGAAAAAAGAAGCCTTCATTCACTGCTGGTTAGAGTGTAAACTGGAATAGCTACCATGCAAAATAATACAGAAGTTTCTTAAAAAATTAACAATAGAGTTACCATATGATCCAGCAACCCCTGACCAGCTCATCTACACAAATAATTGAAAACATTTATTCACAAAAATATATGCACCCCAGTGTTCACTGCAACATTATTCACACTGGCCAGGACATAGAAACAACTGAAGTGTCCATCAGTAGATGATTGGATAAAGAAGATGTGGTCCATATAGACAATGGAATACCACTCAGTCATAAGAAAAGCTAAAACACTGCCTTTTGCAAAAACATAAATGGATCTTGAGAATGTCATGCTAAGCAAAATAGGTCAAACAGAAAAAGTCAAGAGCCATATGATACCACTCATATGTGAGATATAAAACTGAAAGTAACAAATGAACAATCAAGACAGAAAAATACTCACAGATACAGACAACAGTGTGGAGGTTACCAGAGGGAAGGGGGTGGGAGGAGGTGGTAAAGGGGGCCAAATATATGCTGAAAAAAGGAGATTTTCCTTTCGATTATGAACACACAATACAATATACAAATGATGTATCATAGAATTGTACACTTGAAACCTATATATTTTTAACCAATGTCGCTCTAACAAAATTAATTTAAAAACCAATAGACTTAAGTATACACATATAGCCGCCAGGAAGTTTAAAGTCAGTGTGGAGTTCCTGCTACACCCCCTTTGCCAAACCTTAGAAGAGATCCTGTAACCCCCCTGATAGGTTTAGGGATCCATAAGTAGTTAGGATGTGTGTCCCTCTCCTGCCTGGACAGATGGTAGCCTCAAAGATGTGTCAACTGCCTGGGGGTCTGGGGCCAGTAAAAGTTATACCAGTACATGGTATGTCCCACAGGAAAACCAGAGACAAACCTGAGTTTTCCGTGGGTACCATGGTAGACCAGAAAACAAATCCCACCCTCTGAAGCAAATTTATTTTTAAAAATTCTCAGTCCAACAGTATAGATGGGTCTGGAGAGTATTATGTTAAGTGAAATAAGCCAGGCAGAGAAAGACAAATACAATATGATTTCACTCACATGTGGAATCTAATGAACAAACTGAACTAACTAGCAAAATAGAGACAGATACATAGACAGAGAATAGGATGACAGCTAAGGAGGGGAGGGGAGGGCATGGAGGGATTGAGGAAAAAGGAAAAAGAACTTATGGACATGGACAACAAGGTGGTGATTGTGGGGGTGGGGTTATAAGGGACTAAATGATAATGGGAAAATACAATAAAATATTTCCAGATAATTTCAAATTAAAAACTTGGGGAAACTTTTTGGTACAAAGTCAATTTTCACAGTTGGTTAGATTTTCACTCTTGAAGCCTCTTTGAGGCTGTGCTTGGGTTGGAACCCACTAACTTAGAGGGAAGAGTGAGGTTTCAGGAAATCTCTGGAGCAGGTCAAGAGTTACTTCAGGTGTTGAGAAGACAAAAGCTGAGGGGAGCTGCTGTGAGTCAGAAGCTTAAAGAAAGAAGGTAGGGCTAAGGGAAAGCTTTTAAACAGGGAACAGATTTTGATGAGTCAAACATTTCATATTAGGTGCAAAGCCTGCACCAGACACTTTAAGGGAAAATGTAATCTTAATAATTAGACTAAGTTAACATCTGAACCATACAGATAATGAAACATTCAGCATTTAAATTCTAAAATCACAGGTGTAAGGTGGAGAGAGTAAATACGGGGGGCTTCATCGAGGGAGAGGGATATGAGCTGTGCATTGAAGGACAAGTATGGAGTGGGTAAATGAAAGTAGGGGGAGAGAGGGCATTTGAAGCTGTGGGATAATGGAGAAAACCCTGTGTATGAGGGCAATGCTTCTCAAACTGCAATGTGCACACAAGTCACCTAGTTAAAATGCAGATTCTGATTTACTAGGTCTTGGGTGGGTCTAGGATTCTACATTTCTAACAAGTTCCCAGGTGATGCCGCTGCTGGTCTGTGGAAACAAACGGGAAATAGCAAGGGATTATGAGAACAGAGAGTTTGGTTGCAGCAAAGAATTTCTCTTGGGAAGAGTGAGAAGTTAGACTGGAAGAGCTTAAGTTCCCAAAGACATGCAAGGAAGCAAGAGGGAAAACCAGGCAAGAACATTGCACAACATCATTTAAGTGATCCGATTCCCCAGAAAAGAGAAGTAGCAACAATTGGAAGTTCTCTTCCAATATGTCATGTATAGGAAAAACAGGTGTAAATTTGCAACTCCCACTGGGGAGTTCTCTTAGCCAGTGTGGCCAGGTTTGTTATTTTTTAAAATTAGTCTCTAAATAGACACATGTTGTGCTGGTGCAGAATGAGCAAGTCCCTTCCATCTGGTTTTCTTGATGCTCCCTGACCATGATTATGCTGGGCAATGAAGAATGGGAGGTGGGTTGCTGTAGTAATGTTTATCTTCTACTCAGTAAAGGGATTCATCAGATACGATTTCAAAGTTGTTTCATTTTCTTTCTCACATCAAGAAACACAAGCCAAGGAAACACTGGAAACCAGAAAAGTAAAACAGGTTTTACCCCATTCTTGCAGGGTAGCTGCTCGCTTTAAAGATTTATTACAAGTACCTGGTAACCCAGTCTGCACCAAGTGTCAGTAGATGAATTCACTGTTTCCTGCAAGACATTAAATGTCTCAGGGCCTGAGCTTTGTTATCTACAAAAAAAAAAAAAAAAAGGGATCACAATGACTTGTTCCATCTACCTGCCAGTATGATGGTGAGACTTTTACAAAAAGCCATTCTCAATATTTGGCTGTACACTGCAATTATCTGGAGATCTTATAAAAATCCCAATGCCCTGACCGCACCCCAAATCAATGATATCAGACACTTTGCATGTGGAACCAAGCATCAGTATTTTTTAAAGCTCTCCAGGTGATTCCAAAGTACTGTCAAGTTTGAGAATCACTGTTATCAAATATTGAATGAAAAAAAAACTATTTAAAAGCAAAGTAATAATATGATGATGACTATAATGATGAAGAGAGGTAAAGGAAAGACAAGCAAAACATACTCCCAGGTAGAAAGAAATACCTTTGGTCTGAATCCTGGGATAGTGAAAGGGAGAAACCCTATGTGAATATGAATGGACATCCTGGGTCAGTCCAGAAGTCCAGTGAACCACATCCAGTGTTTCCAACACACATACCAAGGCACAGTTTGTGGTAGAGTCATGAAAGGTGGAGGTAGAAACCATAGACACAGCAGACAGTGCACTGGACCAGGACTGAGGAGATTGGGCTTGAGATCCAGCTTTGCCACAGTAACCATGGTTAAGTCATCAGAGCTCTGTTTCCTTATCTGTAATATAAAAGAACTGGATCAGACTTTGTCCACTGAATCAGTGCTTCTTAAATTTCAGTGTGCCTACAAATCATCTAATGAGCTAGCTAAAACACAGCTTCTGGTGCCTCACCCTCAGAGATTCTGAATTAGTAGCTGTGGAATGGGGCCTGTGCTCTGAGGTGATGTGCAGGCTGTTGGGCTGGGGAACAGTACTGTACTAGGTAACCTCTAAGGTTTTCTAAGGCATTGAAAGAAATCTGGCTCTTAAACTGAAGAAAGAATATAGCATGGTGATAAAATAAAAATAAAACAAAACATGGGTTCCAACTTTAGCTTCACTGTTTTCTAGCAGTGTGGATTTAGGTAAGTTCCTTAATACTTTCTAAGCCTCAGTTTACTTATTTGTAAAAAGCAGCAATAATAAGACTTACCTATCTCACTGGATTGCTATGAGGCTTCCATATAAAACACTTAGCACAATTCCTGGCATAAAGCAGGTGCACAATGCATATAAGGTATAGTTAAAACAGACATCAGCCCTCGGTTCTAGCAGGTGTGGCTCAGTGGAATGAGCAGTGTCCTGCCAACTGAAAGGTCACTGGTTCAATTCCAAGTTGACGCACATGCCTGGGTTGTGACCACGTCCCCAGTTAAGCACATGCAAGACACAACTGACTGATGTTTCTCTCCCTCTCTTTCTCCCTCCCTTCCTCTCTCTCTAAAAATAAATAAATAAAACCTTTAAAAAGTTAAAAAAAAAAACAGACATCAAAGTCCAATAGCAACTCAACTTGCACCATTCAAAACCATAGGCCTTGAAGGTCCATGCTGAAGATATCTCACATAAAATAACTCTGTTGTTGCTCACCTCCCATCCCCAACTTCCACCCAAAAGCCAGCTTGTGTCATCTTGCATTCCTAAGTTGTTGTAACTTGTAATTCATAAATTAGTAATGTATGTACCTTCATTTGTGTATGTACTTTTCTCATCACCACACTTAGAGCCTTTCACTGTCCTATGTTTCCCAAACATTTCTTTTTGCTCTTTCAAAATACTTTTCAAGTTTTTCTGGTTTCTAGACAAGTCTCTGTCACCAACTATGTAAATTTAGCCCAATCACATAACCTCTCTAAACCCGTTTCATCTGAAAAAAACAAGGAGTTAAGCTGAGGTGGTTTTTAATGTGCCTTTCAGTGATAGCGTTTTTTTATTTTGTGATTCAATACTTTACATCAACTATTTAAAAATTTATATATACTTATTTGAGCTCTAATTCTGGGATGTGAATGTGATGGTATGTTGTTGTGGTTTCATTTCTTACAGGTGAGGCAAAAAGTCCTTTGTAATGAGATTATAGCATGTATTTAATTTGTCCTCAATTCTAGGCATTTTATTTTCTCAAGATACATAGCCTCTTATGTACTTCCTTCAAAATGAAAAGCTAAAAAAAACAGAAGTTCTTTTAGCCTCTTTGTATTAGTTATGTGAGTATCTGGAGTCTTTGGGCTCCTGATGCCCCCAAATTGACTATGTTATTAAGGTTGAATGAGTAATTAACAATTTTACATCAGAACCTCCTCTAAGCTAGTGTTGAATGAATATGTCATTGTAGTATTCTATTTTTAAATTTAATCTTTATTGTATTTTTTCTATTACCATTTACTCCCCTTATACCCCCCTCCCACAAGTAACCACCACACTGTGGTCCATGAGTCCTTTTTCCTCAATTCCTCTACCCCTACCATGCCCCCTCCTTAGCTGTCATTCTGCTGTCCATCAATGGGTCTGTCTCTGTTTTGCTTGTTAGATCAGTTTGTTCATTAGCTTCCATATGAGTGAAATCATCTGCTATTTGTCTTTCTCTGACTGGCTTATTTCACTTAGCATTATGTTCTCCAGGTCCATCCATACTGTTGCAAAGGGTAAAATTTTCCTTTTTATGGCCAAATAGTATTCCATGATGTAAATGTCCCATAGTTGTTTTATCCACTCATCTACTTATAAATACTTGGGCTGCTTCCATATCTTGGTGATTGTAAATACAGCTACAATGAACATAGGGGTGCTTATGTTCTTTCAAATTAGTGTTTTGGTTTCCTTTGGATATATTGCCAGAAGTGGGATCACTAGGTCAAAAGGCAGTTTTGTTTTTAATTGTTTGAGGCATCTCATGCTGCTTTCCACAGTGGCTGTACCAGTTCATTGCTGTATTCTTAAACCATGGTTCAACAAATATTTTTCAAGTGCTTGCTGGGTGCATGATATAGTGCTAGGGAGTACAGAAAGTATAGAGAGATCAACAGGTATGTATGATCAGGTAGACAGTAAATGGCTTTTTAATTTTTATTTTAAAGGCTTATTCTTATAACATATTTGTGGCTTACGGTATTAATTAGTTATATCACCACTTCCCACCTCCCCTCTGGTTACTGTCAGATTGTTCTTAATTTCAATGTCTCTGGTTATATTTTGCTTACTTGTTTCTTTTGTTGATTAGATTCCACTTAAAGGTGACATCACATGGTTTTCTTATTAAGTGATCCTAGAGCCCAGAGAAAAAGCCTGGAAAATACACTGTCACTTTGATGCCATTGCCCTGGGTGACTCCCCTAATTATTCCACTTATCCTGTTCCAGGTCAGGGACAATGGGCATTCTGCAATCTGCTAGCATGACAGTGGATCTTCAAATCCTCAAACTTGAAATGGAAAGGCAAAGAGGAGGCCCATGGGCATCTCAGCAATAAGTGCTGTAAAGCAATTATATTTTTTTCCAAGCACCTCTGTCACCTCAACTTAAGTGATTATATTATGTACTACCTACTCTGTCACTTTAGAGACCTATTCACAAAAATGGTCCTAGATGAACAATACCTGAACAATGTGTGCTATTTTAGGGTTCAATAACTCTTTCACCTAGATACTTTGGACAAAACAAGCTGAAAGGGTTTTTTTGTTTGTTTGTTTTGTTTTGCTTATTTGTTTTTTACTGTGCTCTTTGACATGGACCCTAAAGATCACAAACTGGGGAGGGAATACAGAGATTCTTTAAAACTGATTAGTGGTTAGTGTTGTCTTTTTTTTTCAATTCCTTACAAACACATTTTAGTAAATGTGTTTATTGGGGCTCAGGGAAGCAGTGTGATATAGTGTAGGGTTTGGCCATGAATGGTACCTTCTGTGTATGCAAAGTGAAACCTAAAGCTATTGGGGCTGGGGTGATGTAGGATGTATTGAGTGACCATGGTTGAGGAAATTCAGACTTTCTGGCTCTATCATTATAAGGCAACTGATTTAACCCCTTTGGCTTCACTGTCTTCATCTGTAAAACTAACAGCTTCCCAGGACCTTTCTGGTTCATAATTTTATATATATATATATATATATATATATATATATATATATATATATATAAACTTGCCTATTTCCTTTTGTGTTCATTTAGGTATTATAGGGAATCCTCTGTCTGATCATGGCCAAAGTACTTTTGCTATGTTAACACTATGTTTTCAGACACTTTAAGGGGAAATGAATGTTTTCTGGTTTCTTTTCAGAAACAGTTTTAGCCAAAGATCTTTCAGAGAACTAGATTATAAAACCCAGAAGGTATCACTTTCTATATAAACAACACATCAAAAAAAGGCAATTTAGAGAGGGCCAAATATATGATGACAGAAGATGATTTGACTTTGGATGGTGGATACACAATACAAAGTACAGATCTAGTATCATAGAAATGTATACTTGAAGCCTATATGACCCTATTAACCAATGTTACCCCAATACATTTAATAAAAAAGGCAATTTGGGCTGACCTGGCCATGAAGGCATGCTAAAGGGAGTTGCCACTGCCCACCACCCATGCCAGACATGATGTACGAAACTGTCACTGTGGCCATTTTTATTTTACACCTAGGGGAAGGAGAAGGAGTGAAGAGTTTCAGGAGGAGCTGGCTCTGTGGCAGAAGAGAAGAACGAAGTAAATTGACACCTTGATTCTGTTAAGAACAAGAAGCTCCACAAAGCCTCTCCGTGGATTTGAGCTTCCACAAGTTCCAAGTGGTTGCTGTGGAAGGAATGCAGCTAGGAAGGCTTCTTCCTGGTATTTAGAGAGGCTGGGGTAAGCAACTGGGGTATATTACCAGTACTAAGCAAAGCAGGATTTATAACGTTGTGAGTTAGTAACTAAGGTTCTTATCTTATATATACAAGGTTTATTGTGGAAATATTATTGACCCCTGCAATGGCTTACTAGAACTTCTATGAACAAAAGAGAAAAACAAATCACTGCAATCATGGAGATTACATTCCAGTCTGAATAAATTCATATTGTGCTCCACAGTTTATTATCCCAAATATGGCTTATTCAGCCACTCTCCATAATTTGTTTTTATTTTAATGGGGCTGTCTTCATAAAGAAATCAATATTAAGTAAGTTGTCTGCCTCATCTCATGTTGCCTGGAAAAAAAATTTAACAGATGAAATCCATTCACAGGCTCGAATGTTCAACTGGGGGTAATCACCAGAATTGTAAGGATGGACATAGGAAAGAAATGGCCAGCTGGCCAGCTGCTATAGCATATAATTACATGAAAAGGTTTAAAAACAGAGGTCACTTTTTATACCGAGATTTTATGGGGTTAGGACAACTCATGTGTTTTCAAAAAGTTCCACTCATGATGCTAAGACACAGACATTGCTTCATAGGGCTTTGCATAACAAATCAGTACTATTTAGTATTATAAACAGCACAGGTGGTTGGAACAAGGAACTCAGCTTAATCTTATGTGGTTCATGTAGCTTTGCTGTATTTAGCCCTGATCACAGAGTAAACTCTTATTTATAAGTTTAATGCCAGATACCCTTGCTATAAATTTTCTTCATTTGTTGTAACACTAACTACTACTGACCGTTCATCAATTTTTAAACAAGCAAAAGCATGCATTCCCATAATACTGAGAGGGTAGTCCTGTGTTTAATATGTAAAAATGGGTACGGGCATTACATATATAATTTGTGATGGAGAGGTACTCACAAAATAAGGCCTCTGAATTACATTATGAAGAAACAACTTGAGAAAAACTTATACAGGTGCATATGAGATCTATATCTATATGTATATATCTACATCTGTACCTTTAACTGTGAAAGATGTGTAATTTGGATTTCTACTATAGTATATCAATGTCCAAGAGAAACACATACCTAGGTTCACTTGTATAAGAATGTCCACAGCAGCTTTATTCATAAGAATTTATTCATAAGACCTGGAAACATCCTAAATGTCCATCAACAGGATGATGAATTAATAAATTGTGGTATATTCACCCAACAAAACACTACTCAACAATAAAAAGTGAACAAATAAATGCAACAACATGGACAGATCTGAACATGTTGAGCAAAAGAAGCCAGGCACAAAAGGATACTTGCTATATGATTCCAACTGTATAAAATTCAAGAAGGGGCAAAATCAAACTATGGTGATAGAGGTCAGAAGAGTGGCTACCTCCCTGTGTCCTTTGTGTGTGTCTAGGAAAGTGGTACTGATTCATTTAAAGGGACTTTCTGAGATGATAGAAAAGTTATTTTCCATAATCTGTGTAGTGGACTTATGAGTCACAGTGAAATCATTCAACTATACACTTATGATTTGCACATTTTGCTACATATCAATTATACTTCAATTTTAAAATGCAAAATAAATCAGGGCATATCAAGTGGTTTAGTTGTTTGTTAATGCATTTTGTGTGCATGTCAAGGTCCTTCGTTTATAAGACATCAACTTTTGTGGTTATTTTAAAGAAGGGCCTTCCTAAGTCTTGTGTGAAATTTTCAAAAAAAAAAAAAGGTGCACTCTCTTCTGAGCAGATGAAACACATAAAGAAGCACATTACCTACCACTAGACTGATGCAATCCTAGGCCAAAGCTTATTGACCAAAACACAGAGGCTGGATTTCACTTTCCTCACCCTTTTGGCCAGGTGCCCTTGTGCAGGGCACAGCTCTGCCAATCACACAGGGCTGCCTGGTTCTTGGGAAGAAAACTGGAGCAGTACTGGAATCTGAGGGCTGCCAGGCCAGAAAAGTGGCTAGTACTTGGACCCAGAAAGTTGCCAGGCCCCAGGCAGTGTTCTCTCTCAATGACACTGGTCTCTGCCTCCCTCTCTCACTGTCTACAGACCTATTATATCTAGTCCTCTATGGCTGAACAGTGACCTCCCATCACACCACCACACACAACAGTTTCCACATTTTATTATGTCCTTCCATTTTAGACATAGTGCAGGATGAACCAGAATCACTAAAACCCAATTTCAAATTCCTGAGAGAGAATCTGATTGGCTCAATCCTCAGTCAGATGTGTTTAGTCCAACTGCATCAACATGGGTACAAAGATCCATTGAGAGAGATGGGGACAGTGTGTCACAGAGAACTGGGGTTATTTTGAGCTAGGCCAATTTCCACAGCAGGGTCTACTACACTTGTATCAGGAATGTTTTTAAGTTAAATTATTACAAAATCTGACTTCCAGTGGCTTAACCAAATAAAGGTTATTTTTTTCATATAACAAAAAGTCAGGAAGCAGCCAACTACTGATATTATTTAGTGGTTTGTGATGTTAGAGCCAGATGTCACAATTCTCTCTTCCTTCCCTCATATTGGTGCATAGACACAGAATGGCTGTGGTAACTCCAGACACCATGTCTATATCCAAGGCAAGAAGAAAAGGGGAAGGGCAGCACCTTTTTTTTTTATCAGGAAAGTAAAAGGTTTCCCGGCGCTCCCCAGCAGACTTAACATTGATGTGTCATTAGCTAGTGCTATTTGACATAGCACCCCTGACAGAGAGGTTGAAAAATCAAGTAATTATCTAAGAACATTGCTATGTCAAACAAGATTAGGGTTCTGTTAGTAAGGACAATGTGGAAAATGAATGTTTGGTAGACAATAGACAGTGTCTGTCACCAGACCAAACTAGAGAAACCCATATTCCCTGAAAAATTTGTTAGCCATTCATGATTGCATCTGAACACAGGTGATGGAAAGCACACTTAATTTTTTTAAAAAATTCATTGCTTTTCACCACACACTAAGCCACTATATACTTAATTTTGCACTCTACCACCTAGGATCCTTTGGCTAGGATTTGCATTTTATTTCAATAGCTGTCACAGAGGTAATTGCTCAAGGCAGGTTTATTGGCTCCCAGTCTAACTATTCAGCCACTACACAAATGCCTCTTCTTTTCTTTTTTATTGGGGTGACATTGGTTCACAAAAACATACAGGTTTCAACTGTACAACTCAAGAAAACATCATTTGCACATTGCATCGAAGTCTCTTTCTGTACCCATTTTCTCTCACCTTCGCCCCACCTCCACCCACTCCCCTTTCCCTCTGGCTATCACCACACTGTTCTGTTTATCTATTCCTTTTCTATACCAAAACATAATGTAGGATTAAAGGAAGCATGAATAAAGCAGCTCTGCTTTCTCTAAATATGCTGCTAAATGATAAATGATCTCAAAGATAATTATTTCAATATGCACAGGTACTATCCCATTTTAAATCCATTTCTTTGTGTGAAACAGATGCAGGAGATGAAGGGAGAGTAAGTAACTAACTACAGGCAGTCTTCAGCTTTAAAAGAAATGGGTGAGACTAGATGGCTTCTAAGCATCCCTACATTCCTGATGTTATGCAGTCTCAATGGACTATAATCACAGTCTCTTCAAATCACAAAGGACATTTTAAATAATAGAGGCTAGATTAGTGTTATTTTTCAACTGAGAGACAATACATTCTATGACATGAGAAAAATGCTGTGGAATAGGACAGTCTGTACCCATCCACATGATAAGTGGAGAAATTCAAATCTTCCAGCTGATTTTCATGTATGAATAAAATGATGCTATAAGACAATTACAATTGCTTTTTATGTTGAAATATTTTAGTTATCATATACACATTTAATGGGAAAATCAGGGGGAATTATGTTGTTAATCATATGGGGGATTTTTGTACATATTTGTTCATTCAACATATTCATGTTACAGCATGCTTATCATTTATGTTAACCTGTTTTTACTGCAACTCATATTCTAACTTAAAAGTGAAAGGGAAAGAGTAAACTTTGGGATCTATTTATGAACCAATTTGAAAAGGAGTTCTAAATGTCTGTGGTTGGAAACTGTTATCTGTGAGTCCTTGAACAAATCACTTATGCTGTTTGAATCTCAGCATTCTCATCCTTGAAATGGAGACACTTAAGGACCTTAAAAGCCTTTTTCTTGCTGTAAACTTCCAAGTTTCTGTTATTCTGTTAAAAATGTTTATCCATGCCCTGGCCGGTGTAGCTCAGTGGATTGAGCGCGGGGCTGTGAACTGAAGGGTCGACAGTTTCATTCCCAGTCAGGGCACATGCCTGGGTTACAGGCCAGGTCCCCAATGGGAGCCACATGAGAGGCAACCACACATTGATGTTTCTCTCCCTCTCTTTCTCCCTCCCTTCCCCTCTCTCTAAAAATAAATAAAGAACACCTTTTAAAAATGTTCATTCAGATCACAGTTCGCTGTGGTGGCATCAAATCTTCTCTTCCAGTTCCCAAAGTCCCCATGCTGCCCTGAGTCTTACACCTCTTCCTTTAATTCCTTGAGGTTCTCCAGTATTCTGTTAATAAAACCCCTTTTATTTATTTTTTTATTTTTGTGAATGTTTAGCATAGAATGCCAAAAGGTTACAAGAATAGTACAAAATCTCCCATATACCACTGACCCATAATCACATTTTGTTAATATTTTGTGACATTTGCTTTCTCATTCTCTATTTTTGAAGGGAGCATTTTAGAGTAAGTTGCAGACATAGTGCCCCTTTACTCAAAAAACACTTCAGTTTATATTTCCTATAAACAAAGACATTCTCTTACCTAACTACAGTACAATAAAAAAAATCAGGAAATTTAGCATCATATTATATTATACTATTATCTAATCTACAGTCCATATTTAAATTTTTCCAATAATCCTAATAATGTCCCCTAAATATATATATTCTGTTATAGGGTCCAATCCAGAACACATTGCATTTAGTTGTCATGTTCTATAGATTCCATTTACATTTATCTGGAACAGATCCTCAGCCTTTCTTTGTCTTTCTTGACTTTGACATTTCTGAAGAGTATGGGCAATCCTATTTCATAGGATGTCCCTTGATGTGGTTGTGTCTAATGTTCCTTGTGATCAAATTGATTCAAGTTATATACTAGGGGCAGAAATATCCCATAAATGATGTAATGATATTTGGTCCAGATTGGTGCTCCCCTTTTAAAATTAAGCTACTTCAAGTTAAATTTCTATCATCTGCAATTTTAAAAGTTATGACTAATTTAAGGCTTTCGTTGCAGAAGACCCACAGGCCCTTTTATATGGCCTCGATAGGAAGATGTGTCATCACTTAGGCTGACTACATTCAAGCTGGGAAGAACCAGAATTTAGGACTCTGGGTCAAAGAAGACCAGATACTATACTATGGAAGTCAGCTAATTCAGGCTGGGGATAGACAGGCCCAGGAAGTCAGAGTCCATGAGGTCAAGCTCCAGTCAACAAGGATAGTAAGCACTGATAGCAGGGCAGGGGTTGTGGGGTCACTGCCCAGCGTTATAAAGCTAGTGGTTGGAGCTGGCCCTGGGCCCATGGGTTTTAGTCACCAACTTTGGTGGTGTGGAGAAGTAAGGTGTTCCTGGCTGTGGCAGATTCAGAGGTGCCAGAACTATCTCACATACCTTGGGGGTGGCATTACTGTGAGATTTCCCTTTCCTCCAGACCAGGACTTCTCAAATTTTAATGTGCGTATGAATTCCCTGGAGATTTTGTAAATGTGCAAAGTCAGATTCTGTAGGTCTGAGGTGAGGCCTCAGACTTTGAAGTTCTGACATGTCCACAGGTGATGCTGCTAGTGCTGGTTCAGACCATACTTTGAGTCTCAAAGCTGGAGGAAAACACCGTTTGGGGCTGTGGCAGAATATGGAGGTGCTACCACTACCTCACATACATTGAAGTCACCATTACTGCAAGATTCCCTTTTATTCTATACCATCACATAGAAGCTTCTTTTCCTCAGTCAATTCAGAATTCACTGAATACTGAGTCATTTAAGCCCAAAAAGTGATTCCAAAAGAAGTAAAAGTGAGAAAGGAGGAGACATAATTGGCGCACCACCAAGCCAGACATTAAGCAATGGATTATGGCTTTATAAAAAATAAATTCACATACTCTCTTTTGTTGATAGCCCTGAACACCTGCGTGTCCCAAGAAATAGTGGCTCCCCCTGGCAGGGAAAGTGCTGGTTTTGCATCGATCCTCATTTTTTTTTCCATAGAAAATGATACCCTACCTACATAACAAACCTGGTGATTCAAGCTAAATTTCCTTTCAGCAAGCATGTGTAAAAGGCTCATCCCAGCTTTCCCATAATATTCCCAGATGTTCTAAAACTGGGAAGGTTAGGACTGAAGTAAAAAGGGCATTACTCACAGGAAACAAGAATCTGCTTATTATTAACAATTCACATTACTGGCAAATTCTTTAAAATCGGTGTTCTTTTAAAGCTCTGCATTGAAAAGGCAGTTGTTACAGCTCTGTGGCAGGTAAATTTAGGACATGAATGCAGAAACACTATATGAAAAGCCAGGCTAGCAATGTAGCAAATTGTTTATTACATTTGCTTTCAATTAAAAGGAAACGACCAAGTCTTTTTTATAACATTTTTTAATTTTAATTGTTGTTCAAGTACAGTTTTCTGTCTTTTACTCCCATCCCAGCCCACCCTTCCAGTGCTCCCCACCTCGCTCCCATTTCCACCCCCGCTAGTTTTTGTCCATGTGTCCTTTATACTTGTTCCTGTAAACCCTTCCCCTTTTCCCCTGAAATTCCCTCCCCTCTCTGCTCTGGTCATTGTCAGCCTGTTCTCTATTTCAGTGTCTTTGGTTATATTTTGCTTGTTTGTTTGGTTGGTTGTTTAGGTTCTTGTTAAAGGTGAGATCACATGGTATTTGTCTTTCAAGTGTTGAGAAAAAAGATGCTGCTTTATTCCAGCAGAGGGAGTCTATGAAACAGCCAAAATCAACCCTAAAATACCAGTGTTCCAATGATCTCAGAGTAAATTAAGGGTCATTTGCAAAAAAAAAAAAAAAAGGATAAAAAATTACAGTTTATTGAAGCATGAAAGCATGATAATAACCTTGAAATAATGGTTTCAGGCTTGCTTAGGGAATAAACGTTTTGTCTCCTCCCACATGGAGCCTTCATCTTGGAGAGTTCTCATCCACTATCATCCTCATGAGAATGCCAGCATTAAATCTCACACCTGACTTCTGGGAGAAAATCATTTAGTAAACTCAGAGTTTGGTGGTTGGGACAAAGGGCTAACTTTTGTTAAAGGCCTTCTATGGCACATGGTTTATGTTAAACCTTCACACCAACCCAGAGAAGAGAACCCAGTGCCATCTTGAAGGTAAGGAAAATAAGGTTCTAAAAAGCTAGTTAGTGATTTGTTTCTGCTCACACAGCTAGGAAGTGTGAGAGGTTGGGCTACTGTTTTAACCTTCATTCTACTATAATAAAATTACACATCTACACCTTTGCCGTGTAAGTGTAGCACTTTCGATTGTAGATGGAGGATTATTTCCCTTCTCTCTTGATGGCCTTGGCCATGTGAACTGCTTTGGTCATAGGCATGTTAGTGATAAAAAGCTTTAAATATACTTGCATAGTATGTCTTGTCCTGAAACATACTGAGTTGGGCTGAACCTTATCCACAGCCTAAAGCAGAGCCACCCCTACCCTAGATGATCTGCAGACCATTAGCAAGAAAAATGTTATTGTAAACCACTGGATTTAGGATTATTTGTGAGCAAGTTACTTTGACTAATACAACAACTCTGTGAACTATATCTAGCTCCAACTTGCAGATGAGAACACTGAGGAGTTGAGAAGTTAAGTAGCTTGATCAAGCAGAAAAATAATTTCCCAGGGGCACAGAGAAGACTTCTGCTGATGTCTCATTGGCCAGAACTGTGTAACACAGCTACCTACAGCTGCAACAGATGCTGGAGAAGTATCCGGAATCATGAGCTTCTAATGTGAGGACTAGGGACTACCATCATGGAAGGAAGGGGAGAGGAATGATTTTTGAGTAGGCACTCAACAGTGTCTGCCATTCTATTGTTGTCACACTCCAAAGTCCATTAACTTTACCAGTACCCAATGTTGTGTTCTGTGATAGGTAGGCAGAAGCTACACAGAAGTCTCTTCAACTTGACCTTGGTGAGCTCAGTATGGTGGCATGAATTGGCTTGTCCTTTTGTACTTCTGCACTTGCCATGAGAAAAGCATCCTCCAGGTAACTGGAGGATGAAGATGTACATGGAGCCAACCTGAACCCACACAGACCTGCCCCATGAGTAAGGAAAAGTAAAAATTGTTGTAAGCCACTGAGATTTAGGGATGCTTTTTATGGGTTTTAAAGTCAGAGTATTTTTCCCTGGCCAGGTGGCTCAGTTGGTTGCAACATCATCCCATACACCAAAGGTTTGTGAGTTCCATCCCTAGTCAGGGGGCATACAGTAGGCAACTGATCAATGTTTCTCTCTCACATTGATATTTCCCTCTCTCTCTCCCTTCCTCTCAGTCTAAAATCAATAAATATATCAATAAATAAATATATCCAATTAAAAATCAATAACTATTTAAAATCAATCAATAAATATAATTATATAATTATAAATATATAATTATTTTTAATTAATTAATTAAAAATAAGAGTGTTCTGAAGTTCACTGAGCTGTACCTGGCTATCAATTCCAGATTCCAAACTAATGGTAGAGTTGAACCTCAACTGTAAGTACCCATGGGTATCTGCACATGGTACAGTCATACCATAGTCAAAGAGCACTCCAAAAAATCTTCTAAAGCATTCACCTCTCCCCAGTGCTCTCAGTTTGACTGGTATGCAATACTGTGGGTTTTCCTTCACTCAGAGACCTCTGTTCTCATGGAACTTATAACTGATTTAAATTGTATTGTTTTGCAATCATTTAGTATAATAAAATAATTTCCAGATGGATAAAATAATTAAACATTTAAAAATAATCATAAAAGTTGAAGAAAACATAGAAATGATTTTATATACGTTGACAAAGTACATAAGAGATGTATTATTTCATTTTTATTTTATTTTTAAATTGAATATTTATTTAGAATATGAAGAGAAATGGCAACAAATTACAAGGGTTTTAAAGCTGCAGGACAAGAAGAAGAACTTGGAAGGAATGAGACCCTTCCCCACCCTCCCTTGCACTGAGGTGGGGTATTGCACTTCCCACCCCTTAAAAAGATTTAAGTTAGAGCATAAAAAAACCTATTACAGTTTGAGGAATTGACAAGAAAAGAAGAGGTCATGGCAAAAATGTTACAAAGGTAAATATTCAAGTCTATTTTGCCCAGATTTTACTGAGAGTTTCATACCTTATGGTAGAATACAATTCTAGGAAAGATATTAATATTTTAAATTTTATAAGCCAATCAGAGAAAAGCAGCAATTCAAAGAAAAAGTGGAAAAGTATGTGAACAAGGAATTTGCATATAATGATATGGAAAACATTCAACACTTATGCAAAGATGATTTTCACTCATAATTAGAAAAATGCAAATTAAAATGAGATTCCATTTTTAATTTAGTGGAAGGGCACAAATGGGTAAGTAAAATTCATAGCACAGGCAACCCATGGGAGATAGGCATTCATACACTATTGAGGAGGAAGGTAAATAGGTGCTACCTCTCTAGAAGGCAATTTGGCAGTATGGATCAAAAACCGTCTTAGCAATTCCAACAAATATTTCTGCCCAGATGTACAGAGAAGTATGTGTAATGCATTGCAGCATTATATACAATGGCAAAGTGTTACAGAACAGACCCAGGGTGGGGGTGAACCATATACTATTACCAAATGGATCCACCTTTGTGCTCCGGGGGTTCCCCACCCTGTACTAGGTTCGCCTTGCTTGCCACCAGAGAAAGACATCTCTTAGTGCTAGAGATTGGTGAAAAGGAAAGGGATTATTTATATAAAGAGTTATACAAACTTAAGGGTAATGACTTAATGTCTTCATTAAGATCCCAAAGTCCTTTAGAATAACCACAAATGCACAGTCCTTCCTTAGCCCTCTGCCCAGTCCAAGGTACTGTATCTCAGAAAAAGAAATAGAAGTCCTTGGCTCTTCTCTGCCCAAGCCTCGTGGTCCCAAAAAGATGCCTCATGGCTGCCAAGACTGAGTTTAAATCCCAGCGTCAATCTTCCTTTGCTACACCAATTCTGACTCCGCCCACAAATGGCACAGCTGCCCGAATTCCAGTATTCTTCCAGCTTTACTGGGCGCCACACTAAGTCCGGGCAGGTGTGGCCCTGTGATGTGGTGTCAATCATCTCCAAGATCTTGCACAGGCTCTGTAACCAGGGAGAGTTGCCTCCAAGTTACATCATGGGTTGAAGTCACTCCTATCCCCCTAGCTCAAAGCCTGGCCACAGCTGTTTAACATATCTATGAAACCAGTTAAAGGTTATAGATATGTTAAATGACCGTTCTGGAGGTTATCTGCAAAACTGTTGCTATTCAAAACAACTCTCAATGGCCCTGCTCCCTGCGCCCTATCCCCCAGCTCAGACTTGTGGGGGTGATGACATTATATATATATATATTTTTTTTCTAATATTTTGTGGACACTGAGCTATGGACCCCATTACAAATCCCTATTGGGTCCCCCCTTGGCTGCACCCTGTTACAAAAGGACTAAAAACAACTGAAATGCCTACTAACGTGTACTAGATAAATAAACTGTGGTACCACCTATACAATGAAATATTATCCAGCCATGAATGGTTGTTGATATGGAAAGCTTCCTAACATATATGGTCGGATTAAAAAATACAGTGCCTAACAGTGTTTGTTGTATGCTTCACTTACACATTCATGTGCATGGATATGTTTAGCATGTTCCTGGAAAGATTCACAAGAAAAACGCAAAACTGTTTACCTACAGAGATAAAGAAGATTTGGAGTCTGAGGTGAGAGGAAGAGTTAGCTCTGATTTTATACACCCTTTGTACACTTTGGGTATGTGTATATATGTGTGTATATCAAGTACATGCAGCATTTTTAAAAGTGAAAACCTAGTTAATAAAAATAAATATAATAATAACAGTCCCTCGAAGTATACAGGAAAACAATAAAATGAATAAAACAAAACCTAATAGCCTTCCTATTATTATAGAAAAATCAATGCACTTAAAAAGATAACCTTTTTTTCTAAACAATGATCTAGTGATTAGACTATGGAAGGCTGAATTTTCAAGGACTATTGAATTTCATTCAGTAGACAGAGAATGACCTGAAAAAGGAAACGAATGACAGTTTTTCAGTCAGGAAGGGGGGTAGGGTTATTTACATAACTCTGAGGACACAGGAAAGGTAATGCCTGCATTATCTTCATAGCTCATCTTCTACTGCAGAGAGCTGGAGGGACAAGACCCTGCAGCTAAACCTATGGTATGACAGATCCAGAAGAATTAAAATGTTTCTGAGGCACTGAGCCATTATGAAATATCAAAGCAATCACTTCTGTTAAATTAGGAAAAAATAAAGGCTCACAATATCCATTTTCTCCTTAAAGTAGAAATAAGTTTGTTAGGTTTTCAAGGGGTAAATGCAGAGTAGCTACATTCTCAGAGAAAATTTGAACTAGATCTGGTTAAAGAAACAACATTCAATGCAAAAAAAAAAAAAAAAACAAAACCCTGCTAGGGTTTGATAAAACCCTGCTTATCAAAAGGTGCCTCTTTGTCATCAAATGAACATCCTGTTATCCATTGATCAATGAAGGGGTGCTTAATGCATTTCTCATGTCCTCAAAAGGAGGAAGAAAAACTAATGCAGTTAGATGTGATACAGTCATGCCTTATGAGAATGTACAGTTTCATTCTGGGGACAGAATTAAGTCTTAATTGGTACAGTACTGTAGATAAAGAGTATTGGCAGTTAGAGAAAAGAGAAGCTGGAAAAGGCTTCACACTGGATCTGAAACACAAGCCATGCCTAAAGGTAAGAGTACTCAGGTTGATAAAATGACATGTGCAAAGACTTATAGATGAACCACCAGAAAATTGAGAAAGTGGACACCAGCAACAGTGCATCATGTTGTGAAAGAGAGAGCACATTCTGTTTGAAAAACAACAAAAAAACCCCCCCAAAAAACAAAAAAACAAAAAGCCACTCGATTCAGTTTGCAGCAGGCTTGCAAGCCATGGGAAGTGTGCAATTCGTGTATTACCCATGTGCTTACAAAATTCTGTCCTACCAGATAACAGATAGCCAGTTGCAGTGTGTGGGGGGCAGTGGGAAGTGAGGGTCCTGGTACTTGTGGTAAAATATTTGAGAAATGCTAGGTTAAAAAGGTTTCCTTCCCACCACACACAATGTAGGATTTCTTGGTATAGTATTCATATCCAAGAGGGGGTTAGAGTTTACAAAAGAAAACATTTGACAAAAGTGCCTTTTTTTGTACAACCTCCAATAATATCACAACTCTGGGAAATGCCAGGGAGACAACAGGGAACCCCTTATTCATTCCAGAGAAAGGAAATAATGCAAGGACCTGCACAAGTTCTATAAGGTGTAGGTTATAAAATGAGTTAAAGTACTGCCATGAAAGATTACATACTTTCCTTTATGAGTATGCAAGTTTCTCTCTAACTTGAGTTCCTCTCAAATACCTATTCTCACATCTTTTCACTACTCTAAGAAGTGTGATATTAGGAAATGCCAAGTGTGAGGGTCAATGCTGGAGTCAGGGCCTCAGAATAAAAAGGAATCTGAGAATTAATTAACAGGTAAAACAGATGGTAAAGAAGAACAGAGGCTCTGGCAATGTCTTGGGAAAGACAAAGGGAGATGAGATCAGCCTAGGCCTCAAAATTGTAAATTATCCCCAGGGGCCAGAGAGACAAGTGTGAGGGGAGCTGACAGTAGGTGCTTCAGTTTGAGCCCGGGGATGGGGGTGGTGGAGGGGGCTGATAGAATACCACCAGTTAAGAGGAGTAAGGGCAGGAGCTGAGTTGGATCTATACCAGCATAGCATTTTCAATTTCAAGATTTCAAGTACCTTTACATGTCTGTGTTACAATGATTCACAAAGGTGGATCACATGGAGTTCAAGGTCAACAATTTCAAGTTATAAAATCAAAAAGACTGAAGTTCTGGTCATAAGACCAGACACAGTCCAGAATAGTCTTTTAACAAATGAATATTTTCTGTAACCAAGCAAAACAAATCATTTTATTGAAACTGGAGGGAAGAAAGACACTTCTTTTTTTTTAAATAATTGTTCAAGTACAGTTTTCTGCTTTTTACTCCCATTCCAGCCCACCCACCCATCCCTCCCCACTTCCCTCCCATTACCCACCCCCAGTTTTTGTCCATGTGTCCTTTATGAAAGACACTTCTTAAGTGAGCTGAAGAAAACAGAAAACAGGAAAAAAATGAAATATTTTTAAGGTGATAAAATGTGCTATTGCCATTGTTTTTACCTAAAATGCCACTTTTAATGTTTTATTTAAGTGATGTGAAAATATTTGAAATGGGTTGCCATTGATCCACCACATTTATTTCCAACATAAAGATGACCCTCAACCAGGATTTCCTTTAGCACAAGGTTTTTCTGGAACTTCACGCCTCCAGCTAGAGAAAGCATACATAATTGATCTCCCCCAGAATCAAGCAAGTATCTTGAATTTACTTCTCAGGCAATAACACCTGAATGTTCTACAAATGCTGTGTCAAGCTCTGAGTAGAGTCTGAAAAACTAACAAAGACACAGTGCATGACCTTAAAGTATGAGCAATTAGACAAGAAGGGCAGGGCTATGCAAATACTGTACTACCCACCAGTGCTGCAGACTGCCTGAGGAGTAAAATAAAGGGAAAAGGGCAAGGAGCTTGTTCCTGAGCTACCCAAAGTCAGCTTGGTTCAATCTGGAAAGGATAAAATGTTACATTAAGATTTTCTTAATTTGGATTTAAATGAGACAAGGGAGCTATTGGTGTGATGGAAACTAGGCTGTGATCTATGGGGAATCAGTGTTGAGAAATTGCGAGCTAACAGTCTGCTACCATTTTCCCAATCCTTTGAGTCATTCCAGGCATGTAGTAGAATAAAGCATGCCATGGCAAGAGCCTCTCAACTTTGGAAAGGACCCTCCTTTAAGTCAGGCATGTGGGGTTCAATGCCAAAGAATAGCCAAGCATCCAAATGACTGTTCAGGAAACAAGACTTCATCAGTTTTCAATAACTGTTATCACTGATCTGGAGATCTTAAGGAATATAACTGAACCCCTTAGTCTTGGCTATGGTCTCACAGTTAGTCCTACAGTCTTGGTCTCATTTGCAAGTTCTCTGGGGCATTGGGAAGGAATGCTGGGATTTCTGGTTCTGGAAGTGGGGCCAGCAATTAAGAACTGCATAGGCAAGTGGAGTTTGTGCTGGAGTGGTACCCAAACTCCAGGCTATACTGGGCTTAAAAGTCTCTGGAATTTCTCTGCAACTTGCCCCAGCTTCTGTAAAACCACATAGACTGTGAAGCTGGCCCTCATTTCCCCAGACCTAATGGGAACTGGGTAGATGAAATTCACTGACTCCTTCACAGGCCTAAATATCTGCCTCCTTTTCTTCTCTAGGAGTGGTTTCATCCTCCAAGATCCAAGTGTTACCTAAATCTATGTGTGTTCCCTGTTGATTGTAGTGGTCTTCCTGTGCCCAAGACCCCAAAAGTCATCTGCTCTTTTGCCTTAGGCTTTCCTTCTCTTGAGACTCCCATACTATGTATTTCACCCTGGAAGTTAGCTGAGTTTTATGAGAGTAAAAGTCCCAACTAGTCAATATGATCAGCACATTAGGAATGGCAGACTAGGAGGGCTACAGAGAAAGAGGAGGAAGCCAAGCTGTGTCACCTGAGGATTTGTTTACCTGCCTTTCTGGAGGCTTCCCTATTTTATGCCTTCCTATATAAGCTCCAGAGTTCTCCCCTTGGCTAAGAATTGAAGGAAGAGGGACCATTTGGCAGGAAATGAAGAGGGAAATACATTCTAGGTAGAAGTGACAGTGTGATCAATGTCTAAATGTCACGCTTAAAGGACTCTGAAGAAGATAAATGAATAGCGCTTGCTGATAGATTAGGATAAAGAAGAGAGAGGAGTTGAAGACACAAATAAAAGTTTGGGAGTACAAAGAGGGCTAATGAAGGATCTCTGCAGCTATTTTCTATTTCCAGGGAAAATGGGAAAGGAGGAAATTTCCACTGAGTAAGAGGAAACAGTCTTAACATCTGACAACACGGCTGAGTGCAAGAAAGTAAAGAGACTATAACCTGCAGGGTAACTTCTTCTTTTTTCTTCCTTGGTCAAGGACAGGTTTTGTCACTAATAACTAGTGTTTAATTAGCAAGTTTCAAAGTTTAATAATAAAATGTACTGCCACATTAGGACCATAAAATCTAAAAATAACTAGGCCCAAACAAATTTTAACTCCATCTTTATCTGTGCCCTTAACAAAAAAAATATGATTTAAATTTTTTTTTTCCCTTTTAGCTCTGACTGCTGTAGCCTAATGGGTTGGGCATCATCCTGCAAACTGAAAAGCTGCCGGTTTGATTTCTGATCAGGGCACATGTGTGGGTTGCGGGCCAGGTCCCTGTTTGGGGGTGTGTGAGAGGCAACTGATTGATGTTACTCTTACACTAATGTTTCTCTCCTATTTCTCCGTCTCTTCCCCTCTCTAAAAAATAAATACAATCTTTTTAAAATTTAAAATTTGTTTTCCATTTTATATTTCTTCATTGTCTCATTTACTATCACTCTCCATCTTCTCTTACTTGGGTTTCAGCTCAGTATTGCATGAACTCTGCTAAATTTAAGACGATCACATTACATCTCTAAGTAAAGGGTTTTTTACAGGCAGTCCTGTAAGAAAACATCCTCAAGGAAAATTTATTAAGGAGTAAAAGTACATGGGGAAAAGAGATCTTGATTACTGGCAGAAAGAAATGTGTTTCCAAATGAGAAACAGTGTGAAAGTGCTACATATATATAAATAGTGGTAATAATTATAATAATTAGTATTTCATCTTTTGATTTCACTTTTTTAATTCAAACTTAGGATCCCACACACAAGATTGAATATAGCTGCAATTTAATTCGACTTTTCTTTTCATATACTATTCTACACAATCACCTCTTCAAAAACATAGCAATGAAGATAAAATCTTCCTTAAAATAACCCACCTGTCCCACTAAATTCCACTGGTGTAAATGTTAAATGACTAAACTGTGACCACTGAGATCAAGAGTGGGAAGGAAAAGACCCTGAGAAAGGGAAGTGGAGGTCTGGAATATGTGATGTGTTATGGTTTAAATTATAGGTGTTGAAATCCTAACCTCTAGTACCTATGAAGGTGACCTTATTTGAAAATTGATGATTAAGTTAAGATAAGGTCATTAGGGTAGGCCTTAGATTTGAATTCAGATGATCATGCACATCAGGAAGACAATGTGAAGGCATAGAAGTAATATGCCATGTGAAGATGAAGGTAGCAATCTACAAGCCAAGGGCCACCAAAAATTGCCAGCAAATCACCACAAGCCAGGTGACAGATCCTCCCTCATAGTCAGAAGCAACCAGCCCTGCTGACATCTTTACCTCAGACTTCTGGCCTCAATACTGTGAGACAATACATGTGTGTTGTTTAAGCCATCAAGTTCATGGTACCTTCTTGCACTAGCCCTAGGAATCTAATATAGGGTGGAAAGAGTAGAAGGGGAGAAGGCAACCTACTTCTCACAAGGCATAGAGCTCCCCTTCATCTATTTGTTTTCCTGTGGTGCTCTCTTCTACTACTGTTTTATAGATTCAGTGTCAGGGACAGGATTAAGAGGCACAGGGCTGGCCACACGTGGTCTTTGCAGAGTAACACCATAAAAATAGATATACATACCCAGCCCAGATCATTATATTTTCCACATAAACCTCTGAAATCCCACCTTGAGGCCAAATGGGTGATGTTGTTAAATGCCTCCCGGACTCCTGCAAGAAGAGGGCCCCAGGGAATCCTGGCTGTGGCAGGGCCAAAGGTGCAGTATCTGTGGAACTGTTCTTCAGTTTGGCCTTTAAGAAGCCTTCACAGTACAATATGATGACTATAGTTAATACTGCCATATGGCATATTTGAAAGTTGCTAAGAAAATAGATTGTAAAAGTTCTCATCAAAAGGAATAAAACTTTTTTTTGAATCTATATGAGATGATGGATGTTTACCTAAATTTATATAGGAATCATTTCCCGGTATATGTAAGTCAAGTCATTATGTTCTACACCTTAAACTTATACAGTATGTCAATTGTATCTCAATAAAACAACAACAAAAAGAAGATGATGTCCTTTCAGTTGCAGGAGGCCAGAGGCTGA
Organism: Phyllostomus discolor; assembly: GCF_004126475.2. NCBI lineage: Eukaryota > Metazoa > Chordata > Mammalia > Chiroptera > Phyllostomidae > Phyllostomus > Phyllostomus discolor. Next base: position 21,849,607 of record NC_050198.1, on the reverse strand, counting down.
GCAGGTCAGCAGGCTTCTCATCTTACTTTTGACCACAGCAGCTCCTTTGTGAATTGGGCTTCCACATATGATTCCAAATGAACAAAGTGTTCCACAGATTAATAATAAATGTCTTTAAATTCCTTCATAAGATCCCTATGCTTCAGTGAAGCACATCTAGTAACCATTCTTCACATAGACTTCACCCTGCATGGCTTCTTTAACGCCTTTCCCTGTCCTGAGAATGTCTTTACTCGTGATTCCACTGACTGAAATCCTCCTGTGTCTGATGGTGTTGGCCCACTACCCAAAGATTTGCCATTTAAAAATACTTGTACCAAGGATGTAGAAAAAGAGGAACCCTTCTGCACTGTTGGTGGGAATGCAGATTGGTGCTGCCACTGTGGAAAGCAGTATGAGATACCTCAAAAAATTAAAAATGAAACTGCCTTTTGACCCAGGGATCCCACTTCTGGCAATATATCTGAAGGAACCCAAAACACTAATACAAAAGAACATAAGCATTCCTATGTTCATTGTAGTGTTATTTACAATTGCCAAGATATAGGAGCAGCCCAAGTGTCCATCAGTAGATGAGCAGATAAAACAAATATGGGGCATTTACACCATGGAATACTATTCAGCCATAAAAAGAAGAAAATTTTACCCTTTGCAACAATATGGATGGACCTGGAGAACATAATGCTAAGTGAAATAAGCCAGCCAGAGAAACACAAATAGCAGATGATTTCACTCATATGTGGAAGCTAATGAACAAACTGAACTAACAAGCACAACAGAGACAGACTCATAGATGGAGAGCAGGATGACAACTAGTGAGGGGAGAAGAAGGGAGGGGAAGGGTTAGAGGGATTGAGCAAAACGGACTCACTGACATGGACAACAGTGTGGAGATTGCAGTGGGGAAGGGGTATAAGGGGACTAAAGGGTAATGAAAAGAAAACAATAAAGATTAAGTAAAATACAAAACTAAAAATAAAATACTTGTACCCTGGCTAAAAGAAGCCCACTTCTACTTAAATATTGGGCTAGTCTAGGATTCCTAAAAGCCATGGAAGGTCAAACAGTGCCTGGTGTACTGATGGTCATATACCCAGTTTCAGTCAATAAAACAAGGGGGAAGTTTGTTGGGAGGCCTCTAGGAAAGAGTTGCCTCCTTGATAAGAAGGTAGGAGAACTGTTTCCCTCATGCCTCTACTTCTTGCACTTGAATATAACTGAATGAGGATGTGATTCTTAGAGTTATAAGAGCCATCTTGTGATCAGAAAAGAAAAAATAGAGGGCTTCACATTTGGGACAACATGGATAGACCTTGAGGGCATTATGCTAAGTGAAATAAGTCAGACAGAGAAAGATAAATTATCTCAATATGTAGAATAAAAAAACAAGCTCATAGATACAGAGAACATACTGGTGATTGCAAGAGGCAGGGGTTGGGGGTTGGGAAGTGGGCAAAATTGGGTGAATGGTGTCAAAAGGTACACATTTACAACTATAAAATAAATAAGTCATGGAGATATAACATAAGGCATGGCAACAACAGTTAATAATACTGTATTGCATATTCAAAAGTTGTTAAGAGGGTGGATCTAAAAAGTCTTCATCAAAAGAAAAACGTTTTTGTAACTATGTATGGTGATAGATATTAACTAGGTTTATTGTGATCATTTTGCAATATATACAAATATCAAATCATCATGTTATATACTTGAAACTAACATAATGTTATCAATTATACCTTAATTTTTTAAAAAAGAGGACTTCAGAGACATTGACCCAGAACCCTGACATCCCTGAAAACCTGAAGTAGCACTGGAGGCTGCCTACTTCCATATTATTTCCTGTGAAATAAAAGAATAACCCCTCTTCTTTAATTCACTCTCAACCAGATTTTCTGTTACAGCCAAATACAGTCTTAACTGATACATTTTCTGTTCTCCAAGAAACATTCACAGACCTTCCCACCTGCCACCAGGTAAAATATCTCTATCTCCCTCTCTCTTCTTCATTCCCACAGTTACATCTGTTGATGTTCCTTATCACATTTCATTATTCATATTCAAATTTCATTTTTTCTTTTAAATGATGGTCCCATGACAGAAAGACTTTAATTTGTCCTTCCTCTGAGAGAAATGAACTTTTAAAACACTGCTTCTAAAATGTTAATGTGCATATACATCATCATGTTTAAAAAATGAATATCCTTGAGTCCCAACCACAAAGATTTTTTTTTTTTTGCTTTGTTCTTGGGAAGATTTTCTTCCTGAACCAAAAAGAGGTGATAAGGAAAGTCTAGGCAGGTTAGAGAGGCATTTCTGGGATAGGATTAATTCCATTTGGATCTGATAGATGAGAAAGATGCAAAAAAATGATAGAGCTGAAAAGGACCCTGGTGTTGGGAGTTTACGATTGGATAAGGAAGCGACACCATGAACTGAGTTCAAAATATAGGATGAGCCCCTTTGGAAGAATGACATAGATTCCATTTACAGGGAATAAAAGCTGCCTCTGATTCAGCCAGATGGAGACATAAAGTCAGTACTGGGAATTACAAATCTGGATTCAGGGAGGAATCAGAGGCAGAGCTTCTAAAACTTTAATGTGCATCATAATCATTAAGGGATTTCGTTAAAATGCAGATTCCAATTCAGTAGGTCTGTGGGAGAACAGAGCTCCTGTATTTTTTACTAGTTGTTAGGTGATGCCAATATTGCTGGTCCAGGGATAACACTGGACAACAAGGTTCTCACTAAACTGAAGTAAACTCTTCAGACAGGTTCCTCATTTGGCGAGAAATGAGCCTCAGATATGGACAAGCCAAGTTAGTCTGTAAACTGACCAAGAAAGATTATATAACATAATATAACTTTGGTTTTGTTTCATGTCTTCCCTTCCAGATGCAAACTCAATGAGAGATACATAAGTTTAATCACAAACAAATTTTGTATTTAAAATGACTGCATTTAACATATAATTTAGCGAATGTTATAATCTCAGAACCTACAGTGCCAAACCAGAGGACAGGGTGATGGGCATGTTCACAGATTTCCCTGAGGGCAGTGGTTTCCAGTTCTAGTTTGCCACCAGCTTGCTGAGTGGCCATCTGGACCTTCCACTGCTCCTTCATTAATTGAAGAATTTGATCTAGAAGACATTTATTTTTCTCTCTCATTCCCCCACTGAACATTGTAGCCTATTAAATCATTCATCTGAGTTGATTTCTATTGGGCATTTGGGTGGATGCTTCTGCCCTTCCATGACCATTGAAAAAGGTAGGGACCATATTTGGCTTTCTATGTTCATTACCAAACCCTTCCTTACACACAGGCCTTTGCTCATAGTAGCTGTTCACTAACATTCCATGATTTTTTTTAAAATTTGAACTCTTTAAAATAGTTATTCAAGCACAGTTGTCTTCATTTCCCATCCACCACTCCCCCACACCCCAGCCATCCTCACCTCTCACCCTAAATCCTACCTGCCTTTGGCTTTGTCCATGAGTCCTTTATACATATTGCTGACAACCCTTCCCCTCTCCCCTCCATTATCCCCTCTGACCTCCCCTCTGGATACTGTGAGTTTGTTCTTTATTTCAATGTCTCTGGTTATATTTTGCTTGCTTGTTTGTTTTGTTGATTAGGTTACACTTATGGGTGAGATCATATGGTATTTGTCTTTCATCACCTGGCTTATTTCACTTAGCATAATGATCTCCAATTCCATCCATGCTGTTGCAAAGGGTAGGAGCTCCTTCTTTATTTCTGCTGCATAGTATTCCATCGTGTAAATGTACCACATTTTTTTGATCCACTCATTCACTGATGATGGGCACTTAGGTTGCTTCCAGCACCTGGCTATTGTAAATTGCGCTGTTATGAACCTTAGGATGCATAGCTTCTTTGGAATTGGTGTTTCAGGATTCTCAGGATATAATCTCAGCAGTGGAATTGCCAGGTCAAAAGGCAGTTCCATTTTTAGTTTTCTGAGGAAGTTCCATACTGTTCTCCACAATGGCTGCACCAGTCTGCATTCCTACCAACAGTGCATTAGGGTTCCCTTTTCTCCACAACCTCACCAGCACTTACTTGTTTGTTGATTTGTTTACGATGGCCATTCGGACCTGTGTGAAGTAGTATCTCATTGTGGTTTTAACTTGCATCTCTCTGATGGCCAGTGATGCTGAGCATCCTTTCATATGTCTCTGGGCCCTCAGTATATCCTCCTTGGAGAAGTGTCTGTTCAAGTCCTTTGCCCATTTTTTAATTGGGTTGGTTGTCTTCCTGGAGTTGAGTTGTGTGAGTTCTTTACATATTTTGAAGATCAAACCCTTGTCTAAGGTATCATTTGCAAATTAAAAAAAGAAGAAGAAGATCCTTGAGCCCCAACTACAAAGCTTCTGATTCAGTGGGCCTGAGGTGGGGCCCAAGAATCTGCATCTCAAACAAGCTCTCACATGATGCTGATGCACAGTCCAGGGCACAATCTGAGGAAACACTGCTCTAAGACACTGTATACCATTTGTGTTATCCTTGACACACACTATCTCTTACTGTTAACCTCTCTTTTTTTGTATTGTATTTCCAGTAATTTTGTGAATTCCTTGAGGACAGGCACTCTGTTTTATGCTCCCTGGTACTTCTGGAGTACCTAGCACAGTGGCACTCAACAACCTTTATTGAATGACCAAAGGGAATATAGCCACTAATCTTCAGGTCTAGTTTCTTATTCCTGACAGTGATAAACATGAGACAAGCCAGTGTACTTCAACAGACATTTCTGCTGAGGAACTAACAGCTTCAGAATTCTAGTCAATAAATGCAGGCAAGAGTCCTTTTCTTAAAATTGGACCCTATTTACAATGTAGACATGCCACAATTTCAGCCCTGATTTCTGCTGCATGAAGTCACATATTTTTATGAGTCACATATTTTATATTACACATTTCCCTCTGGTTCTCTGAGCCAAGAAGTTCCTCTTAAAATAACCTAATAAGTAAATGCATTTTCTTCCAGAACAGCCTCTTTACCATATATATGCATTATCTGGTTGGAAAATATTATCTTGAGTGGTGGGAGTGGGTAGAGAGTTCTTCCTGGGAACTGTAATGGTCGAACTGCTGCAAAGAACATGACATTTAATTATGATTTTGTTCTCTGATGAGCCCTGTTCTCATGATTAAATCTGTAGTAGTAGAAGAGTGAGAGATGGCAGCCTGAATCTCATCTACCACACAATTGCATTGAATGTGGGGGTCAAGGTTACTAATTGAAATATTTCCTTTCATCTAAAAAGAGGAAAACAATCTCTTCTCTGATGACAAAATCTTAAATAGTGGTGCTATTTTTGAGTGAATATCACTTCTATATCTACTGGTATTGTTATTCAGTTTAATAAGAAATATTCCAAGTCTGTGCCACTTTTTCAAAAGCAAAGACAATGGCCAAAAAAAAAAAAAGACACAAAGATCTCCCCAATGAAAATTTATCAAACGGTTTCCTCTTTGTTTCCTATTAAGAGCAAAGGTAAAACGACCTGTTTAGGCCATAAGAAAAAAAGGTGGTAAAGATAAAAGCTGATAGTAGATTAATTACCAAGGTGTAAAAAGTACTGATGAAAGATGTAATTACTTGGACTCTATTCATTACACTTCAACCTTTGACTATACAATGATGGACACAGCCTCCAATGTCAGTTTACTTATTTATTCAATAGTCACTTACCACCCACCCAAGCACAGTGGTTAAACAAGCAACTTCGAGACCCATTAAATGAATTATAATTGTAGCTTCACTGTGTATTTGCTGTGAGAAGCTGATAACACAGCTCTCTTCCCTAAGCATGAGAGCAGAGTAGTGCCCCCTTTTTCTGTAGTTTCACCTTCCATGGTTTTGGTTACCCATGGTCAACTGTTCTCCAAAAATATTAAATGGAAAATTTCAGAAATAAACAATTCATAAGTTTTACTTTTAAGTATATTTTATTGATTATGCTATTACAGTTGTCCCAATTTTTTCTCCTCTATGTCCCCTTCCTCCCTGCACTGACACCCAATCATCTAGCATTTCCTCCCTCCCTTAGTTCATGTCCATGGGTTGTACATATAAGTTCTTTGGCTTCTCCATCTCCTATACTATACTTAACCTACCTCTGTCCATTTTGTACCTACCATTTCTGCTTCTTATTCCCTGTACCCTTTCCCTCCATTCTCCCCCGCCCCCTCCCCACTGATAACCCTCCATATGATCTCCATTTCTGTGATTCTGTCCCTGTTCTAGTTGTTTGCTTAGTTTTTGTTTTTGTTTTTTGTTTTTTTTTAGGTTCAGTTGTTGGTAGTTGTGAGTTTCTTGTCATTTTATTGTTCATAGTTTTTGATCTTTGTTTTCTTAGATAAGTCCCTTTAACCTTTCATGTAATAAGGATTTGGCGAGGAACTGCTTTAGCTTTACCTTACCTGGGAAGCACTTTATCTGCCCTTCCATTCTAAATGATAGTTTTGCTGGATACAGTCATCTTGGATGTAGGCCCTTGCCTTTCATGACTTGGAATACTTCTTTCCAGCCCCTTCTTGCCTGTAAGATTTCTTTTTTTATTTTTTAAATATAATTTATTGATTATGCTATTACTGTTGTCCCATTTTCCCCCCTTCACTCCCTTCCACCCTGCAGACCCTCTCCCACCCACATTCCCCACCTTTAGTTCATGTCCATGTGTCATACTGATAAGTTCTTTAGCTTCTACATTTCCGATACTATTCTTACCCTCCCCCTGTCTATTTTCTACCTACCATCTATGCTACTTATTCCCTGTGCCTTTTCCCCCTCTCTCTTCCTTCTACTCCACTGTTGCTAACCTCCAGGTGATCTCCCTTTCTGTGGTTCTGTTCCTGTTCTACCTTTTTTTTTAACATTTTATTTACTTATTTTCAGAGTGGGAAGGGAGGGAGCTAGAGAGAGAGAGAAAGATGAATGTGCGGTTGCTGGGGGTTATAGCCTGCAACCCAGGCATGTACCCTGGCTGGGAATCGAACCTGCAACACTTTGGTTCGCAGCCCGCGCTCAATCCACTGAGCTACGCTAGCCAGGGCCTGTTCCTGTTCTACTTGTTTGCTTAGTTTGTTTTTGGTTTTGTTCCAGGTGTGGTTAATAATTGTGAGTTTGCTGTCATTTTACTGTACACGTTTTTTATCTTCTTTTTCTTAGATAAGTCCCTTTAACATTTCATATAATAATGGCTTGGTGATAATGAATGCCTTTAACTTGACCTTATCTGAGAAGCACTTTATCTGTCCTTCCATTCTAAATGATAGCTTTGTTGGATAGAGCAATCTTGGATGTAGGTCTTTGCCTTTCATGACTTGGAATACTTCTTTCCAGCCCCTTCTTGCCTGCAAGATCTCTTTTGAGAAATCAGCTGACAGTCTGATGGGAACTCCTTTGTAGGTAACTGTCTCCTTATCTCTTGCTGCTTCTAGGAGTCTCTCCTGAATTTTAATCTTGACTAATGTAATGATGATGTGCCTTTGTGTGTTCCTCCTTTGGTCCAACTTCTTTGGGACTCCCTGAACTTCCTGGACTTCCTGAAATTCTATTTCCTTGGCCACGTTGGGGAAGTTCTCCTTCATTAATTCTTCAAATAACTTTTCCACTTGTTGCTCTTTCTCTTGTCCTTCTGGTACCCCTATAATTTGGATGTTGGAATGTTTAAAGATGTCCTGGAGGTCCCTAAGCCTCTCCTCATTTTTTTGAATTCTTATTTCTTCATTCTTTTCTATTTGGTTGTTTCTTTCTTCCTTGTGGTGCACTCCATTGATTTGAGTCCCAGTTTTCTTCCCATCACTATTGGTTCCCTGTTCATTTTCCTTCATTTCACTTAGTGTAGCATGCATTTTTTCATCTAATTTGCAATCAAATTCAACCAATTCTGTGAGCATGCCGATTACCAGTGCTTTGAACTGTGCATCTGATAGGTTAGCTATCTCTTCATGGCTTAATTGTACCTTTTCTGGAGCTTTGATTTGTTATTTTGTTTTGGGACTTTTTTTTTTTTTTTGTCTTAGTGCGCCTGTTATGTAGTGAGTGGCGGAGCCTTAGTTGTTCACCCAGATGGGTCAACCCAGTTGCTGGGTTTTGTTGCTGTATGTCAGGGAGAGGTCCAAGAGGGAACAATGGTGTTTGCTCTGCCCTCTGCTGGATTTCAGTCACTTCTGCTGCTTCCCCCAAGCAAACTGGGCCCTTCTGGTGCTGATTCCCATGTGGGTGGGTTTGTGTACATTCTAGGACCCTGTGGGTCTCTCCAATGAACTCTCCTGTGAGGCTGGGGGTCTCTCCCCGTACCTCAACCCACACAGGTGTTTTCAATTGGTGTTTGAGGCTTTGTTTCCCCAAGCTGGAACCCTGGGTTGCACAGTGTATCTTGCTCCTCAGTTTTGCCAGGTTTATCTGAGCATGAATTTGGGACCACTCTGTCCACCAGCCACCTTGTGCACCATGGCCCTCCACAATCCGCCGCCTCGCTGGGTCTGCCAGCCACCACTTTTTTTGCTGTGACCCCTCTTCTCCTGGCCGCTGCACTCCACCCCTCCTACCAGTCTGGATGAATATGTCTATTTTAAGTGCTTGGTTGTCAGACTTCCATACTGTTCAATCTTCTGTCAGTACTGGTTGTTTTTTTGTTTCTAAATTTTTGTTGTCCTTATTTTGGTTGTGCGAGGAGGTGCAGTGTGTCTACCTACACCTCCATCTGGGCCGGAAGTCCTTGCCTGTAAGGTTTCTTTTGAGAAATCAGCTGATAGTCTTATGGGAACTCCTTTGTATGTAACTCTCTCCTTTCCTCTTGTGGTTTTTAAGATTCTCCCCTTACCTTTAATCTTGGGAAATGTCATTATGATGTATCTTGGTGTGTTCCCCCTTGGGTCCAGTTTCTTTGGGACTCTCTTGGCTTCCTGGAAGTCTATTTCCTTCACTAGACTGGGGGTGTTTTCCTTCATTATTTGTTCAAATAAGTTTTCAATTCTTGGTCTTCTCCTTCTGGCACCTCCATGATTCAGATTTTGGAATGTTTAAAATTGCCCTGGAGGTTCCTAGGCCTCTCCGCATATTTTTTGGGTTCTGTGTCTTCATTCTGTCCCAGTTGGATGCTATTTCTTCATTTTGCTCCAAATTGCTGATTTGAGTCCTGGTTCCCTTCCCTTCACTCTCGGCTCCCTGTATATTTTACTTTATTTCACATTGTATAGCCTTCACTTCTTCTTGTATTTTTCGGTCATACTCATCCATTTCTGTCAGCATCCTGATTGCCAGTGTTTTGAAGTCTGTATCTGACAGGTTGTCTGTCTCCTCATCACTTATTTTGTGATGAGGAGATAGACAAAAATCCTAAAAACCCTAAAATGCTTCCAAGTCATTGCAGCCAAAGTAACTGATAATTATATAGAACATTAGGTCTGCTAAGTACTTGTTATATAATCTCTTTTAACTCTCACATTACCTCAAGTTAGATATATTACTGCTTCCATATTCACTATAGAAAGTAGAAAATACTGCAGAGGTTAAATAACTTTTTCAAGTGTATAGGGTTGATAAGTAGGATAATGGTATTTATCTTACTTATATTAATATTAATAATTTATAATTGATAATTTATTGCCAAAGCATGATACTTTTGATAGGAACCATGCAGTTGGGAATCTAAGACAAGAGATATAAACCAAAACTTACCTAGGGGACTGTGGCGTCTGATTGATAAGGGATTCATTCTAGTCCTGAACTCAAGTTCTTTTCCAAAGTTGTGATTTTTCTGCTGCCTTGGGCTTTTGGTACCACTAGTGTTGAGCAAAATTTGCTATTCCTTAAATATGCCAAGAAATGTGACCAATAAAACCAATAATTGCTTCTCTGCCTTTGAAATAACCCTCAAAGGAGTGGGTGGAGCTTCTGAATCAGTTCTGGTGGTTCAAGACTGAATTCTCAACCCAGATTCCTCAGAGTAGCTTGAAAACTCAGAGAGGAAGTATTTGTAAGGTATTCTGGTACAGATGAGAAGTCCCCAAATAGAACATGGTAAAAGAAGTGGTGGTGGGATATTGGAGACAAGTGTGGATGACTAAGTGTGAGAATTGAAAGTAGATGGCAAATTTTGAGATAAATAAAACTTAGCAGAATGTTTCTCACATCACATTTGTTCCCTGAGTTTCTTCTGCTATTTTTCTCACAAGCCTTTTTTTTTTCTTTTCATAATTGATCTTTTTCCCGAAAAGGGCAGCATCTCTGGCTGCCCTTTTGGGTGTACTGTTCATTGCACATATCATGTTTGTTTTAATCTGTCACATTAAGAGGGAGCCTTTCCTGCAGCATAACAGGGGCAACCACAAGCTCTTAATCTCCACTACCTTTTTACTACTGCTGGGCTGAGTAACAGGCACACTCCTAGTGAACGGAAGATTTGTGATACAAATTTAGTGAAGAAAAAAGGAGTACACATGAAGTATTTTTAATTTCATGAACTTAAATAGCCCCTTTTATCTGAGGCTAAGAAGGGACAACCATTTCTTTTATTTTAAAGAAATGATTAAATTTATGATATTGGTTAGTAACATTATATGTTTCAAGTGTACAATTCTAGAATATATCATCTGTATACTGCATTGTATGGTCACATAAATGTATCTTGAAAATATCATGTTAAGCAAAATTATATAAAAACAATAACCATATGATTTCACTTGTACATGGGATATAAAACTGAAAGCAACAAACAACCAAACAAAACAGACAACCCACATTTTAAAAGGAACTCCTACCCTAAATGTGGTTTAGCTTTTATGGGGCTGACAGCAGCACCACTCAGGATTAAGTATGTGATGGACAGGATGCTTGGTTGTTTGTGGGTATTGTCATCTTTTTACTCACAATCAGCCTTTTTTGCAGTCAAAGAATGGTAAAATTCTACCACTCTTACATTACAAAATTAGAAATGTGCTTGCCTGTGCATTTCTATGCTGACAAATAGAGCTCTCTGATTGTTAACATAAAGTTACCTTTTAGGAAACTATTATTTTGAACTTGTAGAATACCTGACATATACAAAGGTATTTGTTTTTAAAATAATCTGTTACATTTGTATTTATGCAGACGATAAAATCTTCTGTATGTTTCTCAACCTTTAAAACTTGTGTTCATTCTTGATAAAGTAAACACTGACAGACAGATGTAGACACTTAATGAGTCATTAGAATTTCTCTTTTGTTTGTCTTAGAGGATTTATGCTTTTCCTGTAAATAAAGGAGAATGTCATGTAGAAAAATGTCACTTTAATTGCATCTTAAAATACTGTTCCTCAAACAGTTGTTAAATTAAATATTTATGAATCAATATGTACAGGAATAGAAGAATCAAAGCCAGTTTTCAGTAAGTATACTTTTATTCAGCTAAAAAATGAATACCTTATCATGTCCTTACCATTTTGAATAAATAAAACACCTGAAGAGGGTAATTACATCAGAAGTTAGGTAGAAAAATGGACCCTCAGAATTTTCCTTCAGCATGCTATGACTTAATTTAATATTTCTCTTCATCTTCAGCAACATGAGCTTTTAATTAGCAAGATAGCATAGCTGTTTCTGATTTATAGTCTTCAGTATTAACCAACAGGTAAACATTAGTATCTCCAGCAGTCAGAGAAAAGTCCCCATTCCTCCCCTTGATGCAGGTGACTTCTTAGAGATTCTAACTAAAACTACTGTGTCAAATGCCTTTTAACATTTATCTTTCAAACTTGAGGCATTTTATGTTTTCCATCAGATAAACTGTATTCCTGTTCTGAAAACCAAATGTGAATCAAAGGCAGGGCAATACCACTTTCATCTCTGTGTCTAGTGCAGGGGTGTCAAACTCATTTTCGCTGGGGGCCACATCATCCTCACGGTTTCCTATTTCAAAGGGTCAAAATAACTTTAGGACTGTATAAATGTAACTACTTCTTAACTGTTAAGGAGCTGAAATTACATTCGGCCCTTTGAAAGCAACCATGAAGCTGATGTGGCCCCCAGTGAAAATGAGTTTGACACTCCTGTTTTGTTTTTGTTTTTGTTTTCCTAGAGATTTCAGTCCTAATGTGGTATCTTCTAAGTAATCCCTTGTTCTGAAGTTCTGTTCTCTGACAGTTAAGATGCTATGATGATTTCAATGTGTTTACAATGCCCTCTGAATTTTTATTGGCAGGGGTTTCTTTGTATTTGGCTACCTGCAGTTTCACTGTAGTGAGTCTAGATTTCATCTTACTCATCCTAGTTGTTATATGTTGTGTTTCTTGTATGTGTAGGTTCATATATTTAATCACTTCTGGCAAATTATTAGCCATTATTCCTTTAAGTATTACCACTTCTCCATTTTTAATAACTCTATTGAGACATAATTCACATACCCCACAATTAGCCCATTTAAAGTGTACAATTCAATGATTTTAATATGTTTATATGGTTGCACAACCATCACCACAATAGATTTTAGAAGATTTTCATTACCCCAAAGGAAATGCTGAACTATTAACAGTCACTCCTCTACCCTACCCATCCCTTACCCCTGCCCCCACTGGTACTGCCCCAGGCAATCACTAATCTACTTCTTCCCTGCCTATTCTGGACATTTCATACAAATAAATATAATACAATATGTGATCTTCTGCAACTGACTTCTTAGCAAAATGTCACAGTTTATCTGTGTTGTAGCATGTATCAGTGCGTAATTCACTTTTATTGCCAAATAATATTCCGTTGTATGAATATATCACATTTTACTTATTCATGCGTCAGTTGATGGGCATTTGAGTCATTTCCAGTTATTGGCTATTATGAATAATGCCTCCATGAACATTCATCTACAGGTTTTTGTATGGATATATGTTATTATTTCTCTTGGGTATATACCTAGGAAGGGAATTGCTAGGCCATATGATAATTATGTTTAACATTTTCAGAAACTATCATGCTCTATTCTACAGCAGTTGTACCATTTTCCATCGACACCAGCACGACACCAGCAATGCATGAAGGTTCCAGTTTCTTCACATACCCTCCACTTGTTATTATCAGACTTTTTAAAAAAATCCTCACCTGAGGATATGTTTATTGATTTTAAAGAGAAGGGAAGAGAGGGAGGGGAGAGAAAGAGAGAGACAGAAAGGCACATTGATGTGAGAGAGAAACATCGAATGGACACCTCCTGTTTGCACACTGACCAGGCATCAAACCCACAACCTAGGTATATGCCATGAACAGGGATTAAACCCAAAGCCATTTAGAGTATAGGAAAACACTCCAACCAGCTGAGCCAGCTGGCCACAGTTATTATCAGACTTTTTGATTATAGTCATGTTAAGCAAGTATGAAGTGGTATGTAATTGTGACTTTGGTATGCATTTTTTCTGATGACTAACTGATGTTGAACATCTTTTTAATTGCTTATCAGCCATTTGGGCATCTTTGGAAAAATGTCTTTTTGGATCCTTTGCTAATTTTTAAGGGTGTTATTTGTTTTTTATTATTGCGTTGTAATAGTTTTTTTATATTTCTGGATACAAGTCCCTTATTACAAATATAATTTGCCAATATATTCTCCCATTGCATGGATCATCTTTTAACTGTATTGATGATTTTCTTTGAAGCACAAAAGTTTTACTTTTTATAAAGCCCAATTTATCTGCTCTTTCTTTTGTCATTTTGTGTTTTTGGTGTCATATCTAAGAAGACTGCCTAAACTGAGTTTATGATCTCCATTTTTTTATATCAATGCTTCCTTCTCTACCTTTGTTGCATGTTATAATTACCCAGGCAACTTTAAAAGATTCTGAAGCTGAGGCCATGCTCCATAACAATTAAATCAGAATCTACTGAGGTGTGACCTAGGTATCAATAGTTTTACTGCCGCACAGGTGAATCCATTGTGTAGCCAAGGTAGAGAATTGCTGCTCTGTATCCCTCTGGGATCCAAGTGAACATATTGGGTTGGCCAAAAAGTTCATTTAGTGTTGTTTTGTGCAATGGCTCTAGTAGTATTTAGTTTTCTTTAACTTCATTTGAAATAATTTTGTTAGATTGTATTGTGATAGATGTCATATCAATGTACATTTTTAAAAACTTACCAAAATTGGTGAATTTTAGCCTTGGCTGGTGTGGCTCAGTGGATCGGGTGATCCACTTGTGAACCACGGGGTCACTGGTTGGATTTCCAGTAGGGGCACATGCTTGGGTTGTGGGCTGGGTCCCTGGTTGGGGTGCACAAGAGGCAATGACACATTGGTGTTTTTCTCCTCTTTCTCCCTCTCTTCCCCTCTCTCTAAAGATAAATGAGTAAAATCTATATAAAAAAATTGTGAATTTTTGTGCAGCCATTTTAATATTGAAGATGGAAGAACATATGCAACATTTTCTGTGTATTATGCTTTATTATTTCAAGAAAGGTAAAAACACAACTGAAACACAGAAAAAATTGTGCAGTGTATGAAGAAGGTTCTGTGATTGATCAAATGTGTCAAAAGAGGTTTGCGAAGTTTATTGGTACTGTTGACATTTTGGCCAAATAATTCTTTGTTGTGGGGCTGTCTTCCTCATTGGAGGATGTTTAGCAGCACCCCTGGCTTCTACCCACTAGAAGACAATAGTGGGAGATAGCCACCATACTCAAAATATCAAAATCAGTAAAGTTATTGGTGGAAAATGAAAGAGGTGTCTTTTTCTAACAGAAAAAAAATGTAATGGACTTTTTTGGCCAACCTGATATATTATACCTTTGTGTCACTTCATATTGCTTATCTTCTTTTTTACCTTTCTATTTAATCACTTCTTTGTGTTGCATTATTAGTAGCTTCTTCAGATCTATCTTACAGTTCACCAGTTCTTTCTTGAGCAGTTTCCCACCTGCTGTTTAACCCACCCATTGAGTTTTGTATCTATCAATTTTATTTTTCTTTTCTGTAATTTCCAGGTGAGTCTTTCTCATGGTTTCATTCAGGGTGGGACAAAAGTAGGTTTACAGTTCTGAGTATGTGAAATGCAGAGTTTATTCTTGTATTATTTACTATTTGTCACATTATTTTCCATGTAAACAATTGTAAACCTACCTTTTCCCCACCCTGTATTGCTTACTAAATTTTGTGATTTTTACCTTTTGTGGGGAGCATTTAATACATTTTTTGCATTCCATATCTGGCAGTTTCAATATTGGAACTCTTTAGTGGTCTAATTTCCTTGTTTGTTGTTTCTGCATACCTTCACCCATAGTGAGTTGTTTCCTTGGGTCTTTGATCTTCCACCACGTGTACAGAGCTGATTTATTTTAATATGAGGTATTGAAATTGAGGATGCTTCCCTACAGAGATTTGTATTTCTGTAATTCAGGGGCATTGACAGCCTGGGACCACTTTAGCCTTCTTCTTGGGTCTCCAACTTGATGCAAGAGAAATTCACATTTGCCTTCAGGGCAACCTTGCACTTCATCTCAGGTTTTTTGTTTTGTTTTGCTTGTTTAAGGAGAATTTAGGTTATCCCCTTACTGTATTTGGCCTACTGTGTGTTGGTAAATAAGTTTCATATAATATAGATACAATGTTTAACCAATTATAATATTCTGCCATTTATAAGATGAATTTCTTATATACCAGTAAAAAAGAGGAAAAAACATACTCAAGCTGGCAGAATACTTGTTATCACTTGGGGTTTTATGCTTATTAAAAGAGCTCTTTCAGAGTTACTTAAACATTGATTTTAACTATACATCTTAAAAAAGTATATAAACAAAATAAATTCATTAGGATCGTCAAAACTGTCTCATATTCACACTCCCATCAGCCTGAATAGCTTTCTCCTACAAGTCACTGATGTTCATGATTTTTCACAAAATATCCTCTGTGTCATCAAAAGTGCTGGTGACATAAAAGAAAGAATAAACAAATGGGATTCATCAAATTAAAAAGTTTCTGCACAACTAAAGAAAACATCAGCAAAATGGAAAGGGAACCAACCATATGGGAGGATATATTTGCCAATGATACCTCAAACAAGGATTTGATCTCCAAAATATATAAAGAATTCACATGACTTCATTCCAGGAAGACAAACAATCCAATTAAAAAATGGGCAAAGGACCTGAACAGACACTTCTCCAAGGACATAAAGAGGTCCCAGAGACACATGGAAGGATGTTCAGCATCACTAGCCATCAGAGAGATGCAAATTAAAACCACAATGAGATACCACTTGACACCACTTAGAATAGCCATCATAACCAAATCAATAAACAACACCTGCTGGTGAGGATGTGGAGAAAAGGGAACCCTAGTGCACTGTTGGTGGGAATGCAGACTGGTGCAGCCATTGTGTAGAACAATATGGAACTTCCTCAGAAAACTAAAAATGGAACTGCCTTTTGACCCAGCAATACCACTGATGGACGTATACCCTAAGAATCCTGAAACACCAGTTCCAAAGAACCTATGCATCCCAATGTTCATAGCTGCACAATTTGTGATAGCCAAGTACTGGAAGCTACCTAAGTGCCCATCAGTAAATGATTGGATGAAAAAACTATAGTACATTTACACGATGGAATACTACGCAGCAGAAATAAAGAAGGAGCTCCTACCCTTTGCAACAGCATGGATGGAACTGGACAGTATTATGCTAAGTGAAGTATGCCAGGTGGTAAAAGACAAATACCATATGATCTCACCTATAAGTGGAAGCTAATCAACAAAAGAAACAAGCGAGCAAAATATAACGAGACATTGAGATAAAGAACAAACTGACAGTAACTATAGGGGAGGGGGAGGGGAATAACAGGGCAAAGAAGGGGAGGAAAGGTCATTGAGGAACATGTATAAAGGACCCATGGATAGGGCAAGGTAGAGTAATGGGGGGTAATAGGGACAACTGTAATTGTGCAACAATTAAAAAAAGGAAAAAGAAAGTACCAGTGATGCAGCATTTCTTAAAAGAGTCTTCTACTTTGTTACTGGCATTTTTTCCCAAGTGGTTGACACCCATCTGGGAGGTTTTAATGCACATGCACATACCATGTGTACTAAATTCTACTGCATCTAGGCAGATAGTGATTTTGAGATATATTCCAATCTCACAGATATTAAAATGTGAAAAAGTGCATCTTCAAAGCAACAAAATTATATAGTCACTTTGTTATAGAAAAAGGCCTTCCTGAGTATCTAGACAGGTGCTACTCAAAATGTGATTATCAAGCCTGTGCCATTCAGTAAATTTGTTAGTGGTCTAAAAGGATGAGAAGTACAGTAATTGAGAGTAAACATTTGGCAATTAATTCAAGTAAATTTTAATCAGTTGAATCTAATAATAAAACATTGGAAAAAAACATGGGGTAAAAACATTTGGAGTTACATTTCATGTGTTTTTAATTTCATTTTCTTGGCAGTGTGTCAGTAAGCTGTATTACAGAAGTCCATGATGGATTAGAAATTAAAAAAAAAAAAACACAACAAAAAACAGGTCATTCAGGAATGATAGTTTGAGTAGCATTGATAATAATGGTCTTCATAGTTTAGCTCCAGCAGAATCATCTGGAAGGTTTGTTAAAACACAGATTGCTGGCCTTATGGTAGGTCTGGTGTAGAATGTGAAGATTTACATTTCTAATGAGTTCCTAGATGATGCTGATACTGCTATTTTAGGGACCACACTTTCAGAACCACTGCCCTACACCACCATACTGCTGGAAGCAGAAATCTTATGGCCTAGAATCTCCAGCCTTGTTTGATAGCCAGGCTATCCTGTTGCTGTCTTGGAAATTTCCTTCTTCCAATGATTACTCTTACTTTTAATACATTTAGAATGACTTCCCTTAATTTGTATTTGTTTAATCTCCTTGGCATACTGTTCAGACACCACTGACTTTCAGGACTGGTACATTCAATGTAGGTTGCAGGGTATATGTGATCATATTTGATCAAATGTTCACACTTCTGGAATAGCAAAATGTGTATTTTACAATTTATGTGAATTGGTGCCATGATTGAGTATAAATAAGCTTCCAGCCAGTTCTTGTTGATAATGCTATGGACAGTCTGTTGACAGCATTCTAAGGTCTGACCAAGCAGCACAAATACCCAAGGTAACTCTTTCTAGAGGTATAAGCCAGACTACATATCATACTTCTGAAATATTTGTATAGCTTCACTGAGGTGTTAGGAGAAAGTGTCTTTATGAAAAATATGTATTGCATATCCACAGCATAGTTCCCAACATTAACTGCTGCTATTGCTGTCATCCTGTAGAACATATATTGACCTCAGAGACCTTGATAAATGACCCTTTAAGGGAAAATCACTGTCTGTAGATGACTCAAATATATTAATTATTGATGCCATAGGCAGAGTAAATTTCCTTTTTACTGCCATGGCAAGTGCTGTACATCCTTGCAGTATCTGCAGATGACATTTATAGCCCTCTGAATGCCTGCCATTTGCTGGAGTGGAAATAACATATCCCGATTACAAGTGTTATGACATGCTAGGAACATTCTTTGAGTTCTGAACCAGTGCTTCTCAAACATTAATGCATCTGAATAACCTGGAGAACCTATTAAAGATCTGGGACAGGGCCTGAGATTCTTCATTTCTTAGAAGCTTCTGGGTGATGTCATTGTTCTTAGTCTGTGGGCAACACTTCAAGTGGCAAGATGCTAAACACTTTCAAACCACCTCCTTTCATGGGAGTATCCCTCTTGCATACTAGCAAGTCGGATACTGGTGTAGCCCTTCACCCAGAAGCTTAGTCTGGTCACCCAAAGTGGTCATTTCCCACATCCTTATGTGCAGTTAGTAAAATATTGTGCTTTGGTCTTGGGCAAAACAGGAGTGATGAAAGATATTAGAGCCCCAGTGTTGCCATCTCTCACTATGAGGCCCTCACATGCTTCTATTCCCAAGGAGCAGGCAAAATGCAGTAACCTAATAAGAATTCTTTTAGACAGTGAAATCTACTGAGATCTGAGGGTCAAGGCTGCATTCCTTCCTGGCCAAATGTATCACATACCAATGGTTTTAGCTGTTAAGTGATAGAAAACCTGACTTTCAGTGGCTTAGACAGTGGGTTATCATTCTAACATATAAATAAGTCTGGAATTAGGTGGCTACTGGTATTTGTCCAATCACTTGCTGATGTCAGGGCCAGTGTCTATGTACGTCTTTGCCTTTTCCACCTCATAGTTGTACAATGTGTGGAAGCTCTAGATACCATGTCTATGTTCAAGGCAGGAGGAAGAGGGAAGACTGTACCATGTCTGAACTTATCATGAAAGAAAAAGCTGTCCAAGAAATCTCCAGTAAATTTCTCCTTGTGTCTGCTGACCAGAACAGTTACCAGACCATACAAGGGAGACTAGGAAAGCTTGTATTTATCTGTGCCACCTTGAAAGTATTGAAATTCTGTTAGGAATAAAGAAGGTAGAAATGAATATTGGGTAGGCAATGAACTGTGTGCCTACAGTAACTAGAAGTAAAATTTATGTGCCTTCTATGATTAACTTTCTCTTTATCTTAGCAGAATCCAGTATTCATTACTAGGAAGTATAGTGAGTGTATCGCAGGGGAAGGTTTGGTAGAGGGAAGAAGCAAAAATCAAACAGCTTTTCAGTATCCAAACTCCATTCCTCTGAGTGAGATACATATACACATTGGGTTCTGAAGGCACAAATTACACCTAAAATCAAAAGGAAAAGTAAATGAATATCACATTGTGTACACAACATGGATTGGAAATTTAGCAACAGAATTTCCAAAGCCACAAGTATGGTGGTACCCCTTACCCTGCAGTTTTAGTAGAAAGTTCAGGTAGTAAACAGCCTGTGTTGCCAGCTTAATGAATCCCTAATGATTTTGAAAGAAAACCTGGTACTATTAATTATAATTAGAATGCCTCCTGAGACACTTCAAGATTCAGTTCTTGCAAGGAATCCAATTAAAAAATGGGCAGAGGATTTGAACAGACACTTCTCCAAGGAGGACATACAGAAAATCCAAAGACACATGAAACGATGTTCAATATCGCTAGCTAACAGAGAGGTGCAAATTAAAACTACAATGAGATACCACTTCACACCAGTCAGAATGGCCATCATAAACAAAGCAACAAACAACAAGTGTTGGAGAGGTTGTGGAGAAAAGGGGTCCCTAGTGCACTGTTGGGACTGCAGACTGGTACAACCACTATGGAAAGCAGTATGGAACTTCCTCAGAAAACTAAAAATGGGTCTGCCTTTTGACCCAGCAATTCCACTGCTTGGACTCTATCCTAAGTATACTAAGACACCAATCCAAAAGAACCTATGCATCCCAATGTTCATAGCAGCACAATTTACAATAGCTAGATGCTGGAAGCAACCTAGATGCCCATCAGTAAATGAATGGATCAAAAAACTATGGTACATTTACACAATGGAATTCTAGGCAACAGAAAGAAAGAAGGAGATCCTACCCTTTGCAACAGCTTGACTGGAGCTGGAAAGCATTATGCTAAGCAAAACAAGCCAGGCAGGGAAAGACAAATACCGTATGATCTCACCTTTAACAGGAACCTAAACAACAAAACAAAGAAGCAAGCAAAATATAACCAAAGACACTGAAATAGAGGACAGGCTGACAGTGACCACAGGGGAGAGAAGAGGGAATTTCAGGAGAGAATGGGAAGGGTTTACAGGAACAAACTTAAAGGACACATGGACAAAAACTAGGGGGAGGGTGGTAATGGGAAGGAAGTGGGGAGGGTTGGGAGGGTTGGCTGGATTGGGAGTAAAAGGGAGAAAACTATACTTGAACAATGATTAAAATAAAATTTTTTAAAAAGATTCAGTTCTTGATAAGGACCAGTCAATAAAGACTTTTGATAAAGAATGAAACAGCATGGAATGTGAAAACCTTGGAGGTGTATCCCTTTTAATAATGTTCTTTGGACTTTGATCCTTAAATAATAAATATCTTTTCAGTGATGTTATTATGCATTTGCTGTTGATTTTTAGAGGACCATTTGTATCAGTTAGAGTTAATTAGACCTGTATTAGGTTAGGATTTTGGACACTGCGGAACTTTCTTTACCTTTCTTCATTTAACCTTAAGATAATTTTGTTGTTAGGAGTTAACTCTTAAAGATGAAGAAAAATACAATTTGGGGTGAAAAGGTGATGTGTTTCTCTTTTTTGATTAAAAACATAGTGTAGAGAGTCAAGATCAAGCTTTTCAGCCTAGCTTTGTATTATTTGTGAAGGTGATTGATTGCTTTGTTTAATCCTCTGTGCTTTCTGGTTTCAAATTAGTTTATATATTTTTATGTGTAGCCTAGTCACTGGACAAAAGGGAATGATGATTTCTGTATCGGACAGAGTTTAGAATTTAGAGGAGAAAAGTGAGATAAAAGACAAGTTTTAATTTTGTTTCATTCATCTAAAGGAAATAGAAGTGTTTCACAGACTCCAATAGACAGTCTGACAGAAGATGGCAATTGTGGAAAGATAAGGGTGGGCTTCTTTTGATCTATCTTGAATGAAATTAGTTCTTACAGAAAATCCCCTTTCTTGCTTCCAAAAGAGAGCATAAAATAGCTTGTGTTGGGGGAAAAAGGATGGGTGGTGTTCTGGTGGGATTATGTGACAGAAATACAGCAAAGAGGAATTTCAGGGTTTTTCATGTATACCTCTGAGTATAAGAACTGAACTATTAGGCCCAGGGAGATGTAAACACTGAAGTGGATTGCTGTGCTCTAGCTTTATGTTGGTTCCTCTGCCCTTATTGACATACTTGTAAGCACTTGGCCCTCTATTGTCTTGGCACAGAACCATAGCACTTGGCACCATGGTTCCTGAGCTCTGGCAAGTCTGAGAGCTCTTTGAGGCCAGACCCAAGCCCTCAAACTCCAGAGGGCAAGAAGTATGTTCTGTCTTGTTCACCACTACTCTTGGTGACAAAAATTTTGGTGAATGAAGGAAGAATGCCACTGTGATTTTTACATTTGAGTTTGTATGTCATTTTGTGTTTCACATTTTCATTGGAAATTTGTGCTACTTTTACTGTGCTTATTCAACTGGTGACAATTCTTGGTATGACTTTGCAAGGTACTTGAAATATAGTGACCTTTTCTTTTCAGAGCACAATGATTAGAAGGGATACCTTGTGTAGCAGTTAAAACACACACACACACACACACACACACACACACAAAGAGTTGGGGGATGAGGAGAATGATAAAAGGTATTGAGGTTGGTGGGCATGAACACATAACAGGTTTTACATTAAATTTGCATGTTGCAGACTAAGAAACACACAGTAGTGTGGGAAGCTCTGTTATTCTTGGGAGATGAAAATATTCTCTCAGCTCTACAAAATGAGGCTGTAATATTGAAATGATGCCAGCCTCCCTGCTGGGCAGCCTGCTTACATTTCACCCCAGTACTGAGTTCTTTCTCAGCTGCTCTGGTGTCTGTGCCCTCCCTGCTGTTCCCCACTTTGCTGAAGGACCAGCATCCCTGAACCACGTGAGAATCTGCCCTTTGTTGTACTTAAGCAGAGAATGTTTCCAGGCTGTTCTGAAGTTAAGCATGCCATCTGTGAAATGAATGGCCTTCTTTCAACTCCTTCTGGCTTTGATGTGGTAGTCAGATCTGCCATTGTGCTAAGAGATACTGTAAGACATTCTGCAGTGACTTTAACTTTGGTGCTTCTGTTATGAGGCATCTAGGGAACTTTTTGAGAGTCACACACTCAAGCTTGGGCACATGTGTCAGTTATCTATTGCTGCAAAGCACACTACCTCTAAACTTAGTGGCTTATATATCATTTTTATTGCTCAGAAGCCTGCATGCCACCTGGTGGTTCTGCTGACCTGAACCAGACTTGATTGATCTTGGCTGGGCTTGCTGATGTGTCTGCAGTTAGCTGCAAGTTCAGCTGAAACGGGCTAGTCTGGGATGGCCTCACCTGTATGTATTTCAATTAGCTAGCTCTCAGTTAGGATGATGGGGGTGACTGAATTCCAAGAGCAGGAATAGAAGCATGCAAGGCCCTGTGAGGCTTAGGTTCAGGAATGGTGCATCACCCCTTCCACTGAATTCTTTTGACTAAAGCAAGTCATATGATATCTTTAGTGCAATTTCAAAGTGTAGATACCTAGATTCCACCGCTGGATGAAAAGACCTACAAAGGGAGATTACAAGGGTGCGGATACAGAGAGGGAAAGACTTTGTGGCAGGCTTTGCAGTCTGTCACTGTGTGGGATATAAGAGGCATCATAAAGTAGTGTGTTGGGCATGGATGTATGTGTGTATGTCCATTCTTGGGGTTCTAAACTTCTGGGAAGTATGGGACAATGAATGTGCTGGAGAAAGGGTGGGATAGGTTCTGAGGAGTATTTCACACCTCTGAATCCTCTTTGCCTTCAACATCTCTCATTAGGGATGCTGTAAGTAACCCCAAACAGCTTTATTTACCCTATAGGTATCATAGGCCATAGGCCATTTATCCCTTTGTACCTTTATAAGGCCCTTGCAAAGCATTAAATGTATATAACTGCAGAGTGAGGCCTGAATAAATGTGGTACTGTTCAGTAATATACTTTTGCAATTTGCTATTCATATGAAAAGCAAAAAATGGATAGTGATTATTCAACCCAATTATTAGGCTGTTATGTTGTTGTATTTGACATATTCCTGCCTTAAGATTGAAATACAGTAAGTCCTCACTTAATGTTGTTGATAGGTTCTGAACTTTTATACGAAATAACATATAACAAAACAAGTTTTACCATAGCCTAATTGATATAAACAAGAGTTAAATTCCTGTGGTACCTCATGAACATTATAATGAAATGACATTATTTGAGGACCTGCTATATAATGACTCAACACCTGAGATTTTGTCCCTCAGACCAATGCAGATATGCAGCCCATTTACCAGCTATGAAAGTCCACGGTGTACATATTTTTGCATATCCACCTCACCCTTGACTTCATCTTAGTTATCCTACTCTTATTTTCATTTCTTGTTAACCTCATGGTGGCCTACAAAACCCTATATGATGGGCATCCTATTTTCCTGACATCACCTCTCCAGACTCATTTCCTACCTGTCTCCCCTGGTTGTCACTGCTCCAAACTCACATGCCTCCTTAGTACTTCTCAGACACACAGATACACTTCCACATTAGGACCTTGGCATGTGTTGTGCCCTTGGCCTAGAAAACTCTTCTTTCACATATCATCTTGGTTAATGTCTTCACCTGCTTCAGGTCCTTGATCAGATCAGTCCTTTTCAGTGAGACATACGTTGCAACTCTTCACCAAAACATCCTCATCCTTCTTCCCTGCTCTACATTTTCTTTTTTCCTTAACACCATTACCTTATAGTTTATTAGATAATTTACTAATTTATAATATTACATATTGTCTGATCCTCCCCCTCCTGAGTTTTAGGGTTCCTAAGTCTACCTCAGGATTGAGATTCAATCGAAGAACTCAAAGGACCCAGCATATAGTCATAGCCTCCACATCCTAATCTGGTTTTCTCATTGCTTCACTGTAAGTCTGCCTCCTCAACAAAGTACCAACCTTTTATGATGGAATCATGTAGCATAGGAGCTACAAAGAACCTTTTCCCTCATGAGTCCATTTGCCAGAAGCAACATGTCCAGAGCAACCTAATTAATCGCTTATGAAAGGACACACAGCAAAATCAGCAAAGGTAAAAGGTACCTGGAGTGAAATCTGGGCAAAACCCAGCACAAGCTTCCAAGGGTCCTGTCTTGGTGAACAAGAGAGAGAAAGAGACAGACAGACTGACTTAATTCCTACAGCAATGAGTTGTGACAACATGTCTGAAATATTGCCAACCAGGCAAGCCCATTAGACACTCAGGGCCTAGGATTTTTATTGGGGGCTAGTCACATAGGCAGCCTCTGCCCAGCATGTATCGAAATTCCAGACTTCCAGAAGGAAAGCAGGTGTTCAGAATATATTGTTTGCACAAACAGTGCAAACAATGAGTTCCTCTTTCCTTTCCTGGGAATGGTTGTCGAGAAATCCAAGTTCCCAAATACCAGCTGAGGAACAACATTGCAAGCAGCACTTTATAAGGAAGGTGGTCTTAGGCCCACCATGATAATTCTTTTCTCCACACAATGCAACAATATAAGCTTGTTGAGGACAGAGATCTTTGTTTTGTACCATGATGCATCCTCTACAACAGTGTCTGACACATGGCAAGTGCTCAATGAATATTTATTGAATGAAGAGATAGAACCCAGGCCCTTGAGTGGACCTTCTCTATGGTAGAAATACCATGCAAAGGAGGAACAATCTCCTGATTTACCTCTGTGAGGTTTTACCTGAACTAGCAGGCCCATAAACTTCCACCCAGATAACTCTGTCTAGGGGGCCTGAAACTAGCTGAGCCTTCACATCCTAATCTGATTTTCTGATTGTTTCACATGTAAGTCTGTCTCCTCAACAAAGTGCCAAACTCTTATGATGGAATCATGCAGCATAGGAGCTGCAAAGGACCTTCTCCTTCATGAGTCCATTTGCCAGAAGCAACATGTCCAGAGTAACCTAATCGATTGCTTAGTAAGGACCCTGGTCCCTTGAACTTGTTTTTCCTCTTTACCACATTTGTTTTTTGCCATCCCACAGTGCCTAGCATGGTGCTAAGCAAATGTTATATTGTTTTAAACATTATTTTTTAAATTTTGTTCTAAGAATTAATTCTAGAGAGAAGGGAAGAGAGGGAGAAAAAGACAGAATCATTGATGTGAGAGAGAAACATAGATTGGTTGTGTCTTGAACAGGCCCCTACCATGTCTGAACTTGCAATCCAGGCACGTGCCCTGACTGGAAATTGAACCTGTGACCTTTCAGTTTGTGGGACAACAGCCAGCCAACTGAGCCATGCCGGCCATGGCTGTCTTAAACATTATTAACTGGTTTGGTCTGAAGACTGGCCTGGATGGATACTTTAACTTTACCTGGGTCTGTGACAGTTATGCAAGCAATATCTTATTTCTTCCTTTAAAGTTTATTTTTAAAGGCAAAATGCCATGTTAAAAGACTTTCCCCCCACACCATATACATTTTCTTCTTTTTCTTTGCTTTCAGAGCTCAACCATTTTTCACTGTGACTATGTAAGCTCTTTAGTTTACCTATTATCAGTGACTCTTCAGGTAAAAACCTCACTTTTCATTCCCTGCTCCCTCAGTAATAGAAAGATTAAGCGAATTGCAAAACTACTTGTGTCAGGATTCATTCCATGTGGAAAGTGTATTTCATTAGAAGTTTGCTTGTCACATTTTGAAGCTTTGACAAATGGATGGAATGAATCATTTGTTGAAATTCAACAAAAAGCACCCAGCTTAAGATTTGCTTAAGACCAAAAAATACGAAATTGAATTTATCAGCAGGAAAAAGCGAAAGGTTTTCAAAATGAATATCATAGTACCATCTTAGAATATAAATCTTATATAACATTTGTCATCAAAATTAAGTTTTAATATTACTGCAAGCATGTATTGAAATATCCTACCAATAGGTTGGCACCTTAGTAACCATCTTAACTATTGCTGAGTCACTTTTGTACAGGGAGAATATCCTTCCGAATGGAAGGAGAATTACAAATCTATTCTTAGGGCAGATAAAAAATAATTGCACATCAAGATTCCTGGACTGATCAAATGAATTAATATTCCTGGAAGAGAAAAGATAAATTCTGAGGTAGATAAACTGTCAGGGAGCATTCACCTGCAACTTTTACAAATGCCTTGGTCTTGACAGAAACGTTTTAAATACAGATCTAGCTGTTTAAAGCATTTAGTCATTTTGACAATATTGGGTTAGCCTTTCCTAAAATTTAAAAATTTTCACATAAACAATGGAATCATATGCCAAGATATTACAGTACTCAGCTAGTGCTCTTGAGGGCAATGGTTTTGTTACTTCATAGAACTGGTAAGGACCTAAAAGAATTACTGTCTCAAGTCTTTTATGGATGAGAAAACTGCAGTTCAGAGAGGTGCTGTGGCATAGTGAAGGCCACACAGTAGATTAATAGCAGAACACAGAACTGAGCTCAGGGTCCTTTCACCTTCAGGTCATTGTACCATTGTGATCCACTTTCATGTTCTAAAGCAGTGGTTCTCTCAGTCTCCCAGGCATCAGAATCCCCTGGAGGGCTTGCTAATACACAGATTGCTGGGCCCTACTCCAGAGTTTCTGTTCCATAGGTCTGGGATAGGGGCAGGGAATTCATTTCTATCAAGTGCCCAGGCGGTGGTGATGTTTCTAGTCCATTGACCACATTTTGAGAAACACTGAACTTAGGGGTTGAAGGCATAGTCAGGAAACTAAGAATAAATGGAATTTTCTGCAGGGAAAGAGGGATTGATTGATTGATTGATTGATTTGATTTTTTCTTTTTTTTTAGCTAGTATATCTTTGTGCTCAAAGACTAGAAGATATGTTAGTAATTTTACTTTTCCTATTGCGCTTGTAATTATTGTTAACTAAGGATTCTACTATTAGCGCAAATACCTGGTTAATTTCTTATCTTATTCAGAATTATGACCCACTGGAGGCCTGGATAATGGGTAAAAGGGATGATAGCAAACTAATGGCAAGGAAAAGAAAATCCATTAGGTATTTCAAAATATGCAATAATGGCCCATTATAAAAAACCTCCTCAAGAATCCAAATTCTTACTAGGAAATCATCAAATTGCCTTTACTCATCTTGAATGTTTACGTTAACAGGAAAAAAGAGATCCAGAAATGATGACTGAAAAAATTGGGTAATTGAGTTGTGAAAGATAATTGAATTTAGAGCAGGACTTTAATCCCTCCAAATTTGTTTGGACTAATTAACAAATTTGTTGCCAGACATGTGCTTCAGGTTTTCCTTGGTGCCTCAGAATGGGAAGACTTCCTGATATTAAGATTAAATGTAACAGCCAAATTCTTATGTATATTCTAAGCACATTTTTCATTAATATAACATTTATCTTTACTTATTTCCTGTTATCTTTTAGTCAGCATGGGTGCTTTGTAATATATTAAGACCAAATCAAAATTTGTGGTAGCAACCTTCCTTCCCACCTCTTTCCAGAAGGCTTCTATCTGCTAAAAAGAAACCCATATTTACCTGCTCAGAATGCATCCTTTTTGTCCCTTTCAGCTTTCTAGAATGGGTAGAAATTATTCCTTACTGACCTACAGGCTAAACAAGGTTTTGGGAGGAGAGGGGAGAAAGGATACAGAGGAAAAAAGGATCCAAATGGTTTCTGGGGCTTGATAAATCATTTGTGTGAGGGACAAAGGAATTGAAGATGGAGTGGTGGAATGGGTTTGAGGAAGTGTTATTGTGGGCTATCAAAGGATTTCTATTACAGTACTTTGAAAGATGAGTAAACAAAAAAGCTTCTTTTTTTGATGATCTATAGCTGCCAAAAGAGATATTACTCCAAGATTGGACCACAGGAGTCCTTAGATTTATTAAGTTTAATCAAAGTTCCTATGACTCCACCTCTTCTCTAATAAAATTTGTTTGCAAAGGGAAATCAAAGGAATCAGTGGAAAACCAGGTTTCCAAGGAAGCCAGCCTGGGTGAATAAGAGGAACACTATGCTTATCCATTGGTTAACAAGTATTTATAGTCACATGAAAGCTCTTGCCATTGGTGAGATAGGAAGCATTTTCTATTGCTCCAGCCTGAGTAGCAAAAGAAGTAGGGGTATGGGGGTCCAGGGGAGAACTTGAGACTACAGATTTCAGAAAGGGGGAAATATATTGTGCCATCAAAGAAAGGTTCTGGTAAAAATTCTGAGTCCATTTTTCTCAAGAAACTTAGTATATCAGCTACCTCTTGCTGCATAACACACTGCCTCAAAACTGAGCTGTTCAGAATAACATTTATTTTGTTTAAATATGCAATTTGGGTAGGGTTCAGCAGAGAGGGCTTGTTTCTTTTTCTGTTTTCAGTTGGCAAAGCTCAACATGGGGCTAGAGGAACCATTTTCAAGATGGCTCACTCACATGGGTGGCAAATTTGTGCTGGTTGTCTACTGCGAAGTCATCTGGCATTGGGAGCCTTAGTTCCTCTCCCCATTGGCCTTTCCATGGACTGCATGGGCTGTCTTACGGGTATGGTGGCTGTATTAAGTGAGCATCCTAAAAGAATATGGCAAAAGTGTATGGCATTTCATGACTTAGCCTTGGATATCATATAGTGTCACTTCTGAAGTTCTCTGTTGGTCAATGAAATTATGTTGGCTTTTGGGATACAAGGAGGATGTAAAGATTCTGTAGAAGCATGTTGATGGGCTGTTGTGGACATTGTAGGTAATATCTGTCACACAGATGAACCTAAGGCATGCTCTAGGCTTTAAATCAGTGTTTACAAAAGTCAAACAGGTGTCTTACTATTTCTCACCTTGCTCCTTTTCCTCTTTTTAATGTAGAAAGAATGTTTGGCTCTTACTAAAAGTCCTGTTCCAAAAAGCAACCCTAATCTCTCCCCATCTTTGTTCAAGAAGCCAGTTTTGGCCGTTTTAAACATTTCAGGTCACAGATTTAGGAAGAAGAGAGCCAAAAAGTATTAAACAAGAGAAGCAGAAGTTGCAAGTATTAACCAGTGACCTTTCCAACCAGCAGTGGACAATTATAGAAATTCACCTGTAGTAGGCACCATATTTATTGTATATACTCCTTGTCTTAGTTTGAGTTCCCCTAAAATACACTGAGACAAGGATTTTGGAGCAGATAGTTTACTGGAGAGGTGATTCAGAAGCTACAGTGAAGGAGCAGAAAGTGAGGTAGGGAAGTTAAGCCAGCAGAGTGTGTGATGATAAGCAGGCTGCCCCTCTGGGCATCTGGGACACAACTCCCTGGGGACCTTTGATAGATGGTGTAGAATATACCCTAGAGTTGTCCCCTTGGAAGAGTTAGGAAAATGGAGCAATTAATCACCAGTTCCTGACCCTGGATGGTTGGTGGCAATTACTCTGACACTTCTAGCCTGTCCAATACCCAGACCAAACCTGCTTATGAAGCCAGGAAAAGGCTTCAGACAGAGAATGCCAGTTTTTGCATTATTTCCCAGATGCTGCTGGTTTAGCCCAAGTCAGAGGAGCAGAATGCTGATTTGTTTTCTCTCCTCCTCTTCTCACATAACACCCCTCCCTTGTCCATCTCCTCTACTCCATGGCTCCCATCCCAAACTATGGTTTGAGGTGTGTATGCTTTGTCTTACCATGATTTGTATCATATTCCATTCTTCCCATGGATGTAGGCCTAATGAGCCTCTTATTTAAAACAAGGAGGATATGGCTATGATCAGGTTGGAGATAGGAACCGCAGTTGCTCAGTCCATGCTTAAGGGGTGAAGTACAGTGGGTTATTCAAGTTTTTGGAGAAGTTAACTTAATGAAGAACTGAAAACTCTCTTCTTTTGTTATGCAAAATAAATAAAACAAAAAGGATGGGGCCTGTGGTCCCCTTCTGATGTGGGAAATATAAGGGTTCCCTGAATGTCCAGGGTCAAGATAATAGTAATTATAGCTAGAGGATGCAAGAATCGAAGGCAAAGACTGAAGCCCTGATTTCTCCTCAGAACATACAAATCTTTCACCTTTTACTAAAGTGAAACTCCTAGGTCACCAGCATAACTGGCTTTCTTGATGGAAATCCATCCCAGCTAGCAATTGACTGAGGAGCTTCAGATATAGAGTGCCTAAGTTTGAATCCCAGAGCTACTTGCTAGTTGTGTGACCCTGGGGAAGTTACCTGAGTTGCCTGTGCCTCATTTTCCTCATCTGTAAAGTGTATCATATGATTGCTTTGTGGATTAAATTAGATAGAATTGGACATTGATTTAGAATGATGCCTGGCAATTACTAAGTGTTCAGGAATTTTAGTTGTTGTTTTTATGATTATTCTTGTCCATTTCCCAGATCTAGTGAATCATAACCTCTGAAGACAGAGTCTGGAAATCTGCATGTCTAACCAGCCCCTCATATGTTTCATATACCTCCTAAAGTTTGAACACCAGTGCTCCAGTCTGAGAGGCAGAGAGAGAGAGAGAGAGAGAGAGAGAGCTAGATAGATATCAGGTGTTGTCAAGACAAGATTGATTAGCACAGTAACACCTCATTTCCTCAGCAACTTTTGGGAAATGAGGAGTTTGCTTTAAGTGAGTTCTCCAGTTGGCTGACTCCTCTTTTAATCACCCAATCTTAAAAGTTAAAACTTGATGTGTTATTCATTTTGAAGTCTAAATTCTGTTACATGCTTTACAGAATTCTGGAAATAGTCATGTTGTAGCAATATTTTGGGGGTAACTCAACATCATCAGACAGCCAGGCAGATAGTAAATATTAATTGACTCCCTTGGTATGTTCCCTCATTATGGTAGGTGCTGGGAATACAATGACAAACAGGACCAAATCCCTGCCTTCATAATGCTCACTGTCTAGTGGAGGAGAAGCCAGGAAATGACACTGACACAGTAAGAGAAGTGATAGAACAGAAGCCTCTTTTAAGCTTTATCACCAGGATTTCTTAAAAAACTAATGAAATGGGAAGGTATGTGGCCCTCATGCAGGGTCTGCTGAGTGCTTGGGCCTACTGATTTATAGTTTCTGTGTCCTTCCCTCATTGTCAATGGACACTCCTTACTTCTGTCAGTTTGTCTGCTTTCAAACAACATTCCCATCCTCATGTAATGTGTTGCTTCTAATCTGCAGTGGGCTGGAAACCAGATACCCTGAAGTTGCTGGAATGTTGCCCTCTCAGAAAGGCCTTCTCTGACCTTGCCACCTAAAATAGTATGCTCCACTGTCCCTACATACACATACATACTCTGCAGCCCCTTACCCTGTTTGAATTTCCTTCATGGTATTTATCACAACATGACAACATATTACATGTATTTGTTTATGTTCTGTGGTTTGCTTTCTTCATTAGCATGTAAGTGCCAAGAAGGTAGGGCCTTTTTCAGTTTACTACACCTCTTTATCCATCGCCTAGAACATAACCTGCCTCAGAGTAGGCTTTTCATAAATGTTTATTGAGTGAGTAATAATAATAGCAAGTACATTTCTTTTTCTTTTTTGAGGCCTAACTTGTATCGAGTTACATGCACCCATCGTAAGTGTTCAACTCAGTGAACATTATCACTGCACCCAGACTAAGTTATAGGGCGTTTCTAGTAATCACCCAGCAGGCTCCCTCAGACTCCTCCCAGTCAGTACCTCCTCCAAAATGTAACACCACTTCTGACTTATCTCACCATCGGTATTTCATATAAATGTAATCATGTAGTTTGTGTTCTTATGTGTCAGCTTTTTCAGCATCATGTCTGCGACATTCATCCATGTTGTTGCATGTAGCTGCAGTTCACGCTTGATTTTACTGCTTGAGATAGATATTCCAAGTGAACTGACTGCAATATATTTAGCCCACTCTGCTCAGATGTGGTTTGTTTTCAGGTTTGGCAAATATGGAAAATGAGCTTTGGGAATGGTCCTGCAAAGCTCTGTGAGTAAAGGGCATGGATTTTATGGCAAGTGCTTTGGATGGTTAACTCCTTACCCCATTTTTTCACTCCTACATTTCTTGAACTGTCTTCTCTCTTCCTGCTACTCCAGGCTTCTGATTTATACTTGGATCCGTGATGTCTCTCTGGAGCTAAATCAAATTTATAAAACCCCTACTTGGCCTGATAGAGCAAAGTCACATTCCTAGTGGTTCATCCCAAAATATAGAAGCAGAATTCTGATGAGCTATCCCTTCCGATGTCCTTCCCTTCTCTTGCTCTTTGTCCTTGATTCCTGTTCACTTTCTGCTAATTCCCTCGACTAACTGGGGCACCTTTGGGCCTAATGTGTTTTATAGCAGTAGTTCTCAACCATGGCTGCACATTATAATCACTTGGGGAACTTTCAAAAATACCCATGCCTGAGTCCCACTCCAAAGCAATTAAATCCATGTCTCTGGGGATGGTGCCTGGATATTAGTATTTTTGAAAAGCTCTCCAGGTTATTCTAATAGGCAGCCAAGCTTAAGAACCATTGCAGGACACATCCTAGGAAACAGAGCACATGTATAGATTCAACTCAGCCCCTTTTCCCCATCAGGTAGAATCAAGTTATTTCCACATAACTTACTAGATAGGGCTTTTTTGAATACTGTCACTTTCTAAATCTCAGGGAGCAATTTATATGGGAATTGCTTGAAATTGAGCAAGTCAGGCAGTGTGGCTTTATTTTCCTACTGCATTAGTTACTCCATGGGGCCTAGAGCAGTATTAACTCAGTTTGGCTCATGAATTACAACTTAGACCCATCATTTAAACTCCAAGCTGCAGCAGGGATGCTATGACTACCATTGAATGGATACTACTGAAAGACTTACTGTGATTCTTTTTTCTTAAATGGGTACCACATATGAATATAAGTAGAATCAGCACCAATAGGTCACAAGTATCATGAGGTCAGAGTCTATTTTTTAATCATCTGTCCCTGACAATAGCCAACAGTATTTTGCCCACTGCAGCTAACATTTGCCAAGTGCTTTCTGTTTGTTATTTACGGTAGTCAACATTTGCAACTCAGTTAACCCTCAGTATAACAATAGTTTACTAAACACTGCATACTGCTCCCTTTTCTGAGCTCTCTACATGCATTCATTCACTTATTCTTTTTCAATAACCCTATGAGTTGAGTTTTTATTGCCCCCATTTTATGGATTAAGAATCTGAGGCACAAATTGTTTAAGTAGAATACCATACCAAAGGCTCACAAATGGTAACTGGTAGAACCTAGGATTCAAGTAGTTTGGGCTTAGAGAATGTTTCCTTATCATCTACCAAGTACTTCTCAAATTTTAACATTCATAGAAATTACCTGGGGATCTTGTTAAAATTCAGATTCTGGCTCACTAGATCTGCATTTCTAACAAGCTTCCAGGTGGTGTTGATGCTACAGGTTTATGCTTCATGTTTTGAATAGCAAGGACATATCCTATGAGATAAGTTCTACTACTATCCCCATTTTTAGTTGAGTACAGTAGGCCTCCCATATCTGTGGGGCATATGTTCTAAGATCCAGAGTGGATGCTTGAAACCATGAATAGTACTAGACCCTATATGTACTAACTATTTTTTGTACAGATATATGAGTATACATAATACCTATGATAAGGTTTAATTTCTAAATTAGGCACAGTAAGAAATTAATAATGATAACTACCAATAAAATAGAACAATTATTACAACATACTGTAATAAAAATGTGCAAATATGGTCTCTCTTTCTCTCAAAATATCTTATTGTACTATACTGATCCTTCTTGTGATGATGTGAGATGATACAGTGCATACATGGTGAGATGAAGGGAGGTGATTGACATAGGCACTTCTATGTAATGTTAGGCTACTAGGAGGGTTACTTGAACACAAGGACTGTGACACTATGATAGTCAATCTGATAACCCAGAGGGCTACTAAGTGACTAATGGACAGGTATTGTATACAGCATGGAGATGTTGGACAAAGGGATGACTCATGTACCAGGCAGGACAGGTCAGGATGGCATGAGATTTCATCACATTACTCAGAACCTGTTGCATTTTAAAACTTGTAAGTTGTTAAGTTTCCTGAGTTCTGACCAAGGTGTAGGTATAGGCAGAAATACTGCACTTCCTTGCACAACCAAAAGAAGGATGACAACCAATTTAAAAACAAAGAACATCCAGACCTGCCAGAAAATCATGTGCATGGAAGTCCAATAACCAACGAGTTAAAGAAACATTCATCCAGACTGGTAGGAGGGGCAGAGACAGGCAGCCAGGGTGGAGAGTACACTTGGCAAGGTGGTGGACCTTGTGGACAATCCCACATTCATGCACAGATAACAGGGGAGCAAGACAGACTGTAAAAACCAGGGTTTCAGTGTGGGGAAACTAAAGACTCAAAACCCCTGGATATAAAAATATCTGTGGGAGTTGTGGCAGCTAGAGAAACTCCCAGCCTCACAGTAGAGTTCAGTGGAGAAGCTCACAGCATCCTAAAACTTACACAAACCCACCCACCTGCAAATCAGCACCTGAAAGGGCACAATGTACTTGTGGGAAGCCAGGGAAGTGACGGAAAGTGGGAGAGAGTGGAGTAAGCTGCATTGTTCCCTCTCTGACCCCTCCCTCACAGACAGTGCCACAAAGCAGCAAAGAGGGTTATCCTGCCCTGGTGAATGCCTAAGACTTCCCCCCCTTACCATGTAATAGGTGTGCCGAGACAAAGAAATATAGCCCAAATGAAAGAATATATCAAAACTCCAGAAAAAAAACTAAGTGATGAGCAGATAGACAACCTAGCTGATGCAGAGTTCAAAACACTGGTAATCAGGATGCTCACAGAATTGAATTGAGCTCAGTCACAAAATGAAGGAAGAAATAAAGGCTAGATAAGATGCTCAGCATCACCAGAGAGATGGAAATTAGAACCACAATGAGATACCACTCCACACCACTTAGGGTGGCCATCATAACCAAATCAACAAACAAGTGCTGGTGAAATTGTGGAAAAAAGGGAACCCTAATTCACTATTGATGGGAATGCAGACTGGTGCAGCCACTGTGGAAAACAGTATGGAACTTTTTCAGAAAACTAAAGGTGGGACCAACTTTTGACCCAGCAATTCCACTGTTGGCATTATACCCTAAGATTCCTGAAACACAAATTCAAAAGAACCTATTCACCCCAATGTTCATAGCAGCACAACTTACAATAGCCAAGTGCTGGAAGCAATCTAAGTGCTCATCTGTAAATGAGTGGATCAAAAACCTGTGGTACATTTACACAATGGAATACTACACAGCAGAAAGAAAGGAGTTTCTACCCTATGCAACAGCATGGATAGAACTGGAGAGCATTTTGCTAAGAGAAATAAGCCAGGAGGTGAAACACATACCATATGATCTTACCTATAAGTGAAACCAAATCAACAAAACAAGCAAGAAAATATAACTAGAGACATTGAAATAAAGAACAAACTGACAGCTACCAGAGAGGAGGGGGAGAGTGATAATAAAGGAATGGGCATCAAGGAGCATGTATAAAGGACACATGGACAAAGCCAAAGGAGGTATGTTTGAGGGTGGGAGGCAGGGATGGGGGGGGGTGGAGAGTTGTAGTGGGGTTAAAAATGGAGACAACTGTACTTGAACAACAATTAAAAAAAGGAATGAATGCTACACAAGGTGAAATAAAGGAGAATATACAGGGAACCAACAATGAAGGGAAAGGAACCAATACTCAGATTAGTGATTTGGAACAAGAGGAAGAAATAAGTATCCAACTGGAACAAAATGAAGAAACAAGAATGTAAAAAAATTAGGAGAGGCTTAGGAACCTCTGGGACAACTTTAAGCATTCCAGTATCTGAATTATAGTGGTGCAAGAAGAAGAACAAGAACAAGAACAAGAAGTTGAAAACTTATTTGAACAAATAATGAAGGAGAAATTCCCCCATCTGGTGAAGGAAATAGACTCCCAGGAAGTCCAGGAAGCTCAGAGAGTCCCCAAGAAATTGGACCCAAGGAGGAACACACCAAGAAACATCATAATGACATTTCCCAAGATTAAAGATAAGGAGAGAATCTTAAAAGCAACAAGAGGAAAGGAGAGAGTTACATACAAAGGAGTTCCCATAAGACTATCAGCTGATTTCTCAAAAGAAACCTTACAGGTAAGGACTTCCAGCCCAGATGGAGGTATAGGTAGACACACTGTGCCTCCTCGCACAACCAAAATAAGGACAACAAAAATTTAGAAACAAAAAAACAACCAGTACTGACAGAAGATTGAAGAGTATGGAAGTCTGACAACCAAGGACTTAAAATAGACATATTCATCCAGACTGGTAGGAGGGGTGGAGTGCAGCGGCCAGGAGAAGAGGGGTCGCAGCAAAAAAAGTGGTGGCTGGCAGACCCAGCGAGGCGGCGGATTGTGGAGGGCCATGGTGCACAAGGTGGCTGGTGGACAGAGTGGTCCCAAATTCATGCTCAGATAAACCTGGCAAAACTGAGGAGCAAGATACATTGTGCAACCCAGGGTTCCAGCTTAGGGAAACAAAACCTCAAACACCAATTGAAAACACCTGTGTGGGTTGAGGTACGGGGAGAGACCCCCAGCCTCACAGGAGAGTTCATTGGAGAGACCCACAGGGTCCTAGAATGTACACAATCCCACCCACATGGGAATCAGCACCAGAAGGGCCCAGTTTGCTTGGGGGAAGCAGCAGAAGTGACTGAAATCCAGCAGAGGGCAGAGCAAACACCATTGTTCCCTCTTGGACCCCTCCCTGACATACAGCAACAAAACCCAGCAACTGGGTTGACCCATCTGGGTGAACAACTAAGGCTCCGCCACTCACTACATAACAGGCGCACTAAGACAAAAAAAAAAAAAAAAGTCCCAAAACAAAATAACAAATCAAAGCTCCAGAAAAGGTACAATTAAGCCATGAAGAGATAGCTAACCTATCAGATGCACAGTTCAAAGCACTGGTAATCGGCATGCTCACAGAATTGGTTGAATTTGATTGCAAATTAGATGAAAAAATGCATGCTACACTAAGTGAAATGAAGGAAAATGAACAGGGAACCAATAGTGATGGGAAGAAAACTGGGACTCAAATCAATGGAGTGCACCACAAGGAAGAAAGAAACAACCAAATAGAAAAGAATGAAGAAATAAGAATTCAAAAAAATGAGGAGAGGCTTAGGGACCTCCAGGACATCTTTAAACATTCCAACATCCAAATTATAGGGGTACCAGAAGGACAAGAGAAAGAGCAACAAGTGGAAAACTTATTTGAAGAATTAATGAAGGAGAACTTCCCCAACGTGGCCAAGGAAATAGAATTTCAGGAAGTCCAGGAAGTTCAGGGAGTCCCAAAGAAGTTGGACCAAAGGAGGAACACACAAAGGCACATCATCATTACATTAGTCAAGATTAAAATTCAGGAGAGACTCCTAGAAGCAGCAAGAGATAAGGAGACAGTTACCTACAAAGGAGTTCCCATCAGACTGTCAGCTGATTTCTCAAAAGAGATCTTGCAGGCAAGAAGGGGCTGGAAAGAAGTATTCCAAGTCATGAAAGGCAGACTTACATCCAAGATTGCTCTATCCAACAAAGCTATCATTTAGAATGGATAATGGATAATGGGCCGATAAAGTACTTCTCAGATAAAGTCAAGTTAAAGGCGTTCATTATCACCAAGCCATTATTATATGAAATGTTAAAGGGACTTATCTAAGAAAAAGAAGATAAAAAAAACATGTACAGTAAAATGACAGCAAAGTCACAATTATTAACCACACCTGGAACAAAAACAAAAACAAACTTAGCAAACAACTAGAACAGTGACAGAACCACAGAAAGGGAGATCACCTGGAGGTTAGCAACAGTGGAATAGAAGGAAGAGAGAGGGGGAAAAGGCACAGGGAATAAGTAGCATAGATGGTAGGTAGAAAATAGACAGGGGGAGGGTAAGAATAGTATGGGAAATGTAGAAGCTAAAGAACTTATCAGTATGACACATGGACATGAACTAAAGGCATGGAATGTGGGTGGGAGAGGGTCTGCAGGGTGGAAGGGAATGAAGGGGGGGAAATGGGACAACAGTAATAGCATAATCAATAAATTATATTTAAAAAATAAAAAAAAGAAATCTTACAGGCAAGAAGGGGCTAGAAAGAAGTATTTCAAGCCATGAAAGGCAAGGACCTACATCCAAGATGACTGTATCCAGCAAAGCTATCACTTAGAATGGAAGGGTAGATAAAGTGCTTCCCAGGTAAGGTAAAGCTAAAGCAGTTCATCATCGCCAAATCCTTATTACATGAAAGGTTAAAGGGACTTATCTAAGAAAACAAAAAAGATAAAAAACTATGAACAATAAAATGACAACAAACTCACAACTATCAACAACTGAACCTAAAAATCAAAAATAAACCTAAGCAAACAACTAGAACAGGAACAAAATCACAGAAGTGCAGATCACATGGAGGGTTATCAGTGTGGAGGGGGGGGGATGGGGGAAAAGATACAGGGAGTAAGAAGCATAATGGGTAGGTACAAAATGCACAAGGGGAGACTGTTGTAGCTCAGTGGACTGCACCCGGGCCTACCAAAAGATCACTGGTTCAATTCCCAGTCAGGGCACATGCCTGAGTTGTGAGCCAGGTCCCCAATAGGGGATATGTGAGAGGCAAGCACACACTGATGTTTCTTTCCCTCTCTTTGTTCTTCCCTTCCCCTCTCTTTCAAAATAAATTTTAAAAATCTTAAAAAAATACAGAGGGGGAGGTTAACAATAGTATAGGAAATGGGGAAACCAAAGAACTTATATGTATGACCCATGGATATGAAATAAGGAGGGGGAATGACAGTGGAGGGGGTACTGAGCAGAGGGGAATAAAGGGGAGAAACAATAAGAAAAAAAGAAAGAATCTAGTTGTTCCTAGGGTTTTTTTGGTATTATAAAACTTTATTCAAAAAATGTGGCAGAGAATTTGTTTTTCTTATTGTTGTTCAAATACAGTTATTAACTTTTAGAGAGAGAGAAACATTGACGTGAGAAACATTGATCATCAATCAGTTGCCTCTCATACTGAGGACCAAGCCCACAACCCAGGCACATGTACTGACTAGGAATTGAACTGGCAACCTTTTACTTCATGGGACAACACCCAACCAACTGAGCCACACTGACTGGTCAGAGTGAGCCTACTATTCTTTTTATTTTTTTCTCCTGGCAAAATTTGGGTTGTAACTGTGCTTCAGTATTCACTGGCTGCCTTCAAGGCCTGATATCCAGCTGTCACCCTGAGCTGTCCTCTACCATCACTCTGGAAGTTTCCTATGATGCCACCTGTATTGGTTTTCTAAGTTTTGAGATCCCATATCCTTCTCTTTTTTGATTCATTTCCCCTTTTCATTTTACCAAAAACAAACATTTTACCAGTTAGAAAGCTGTTGCAATCTTCCAGATGGTGGCTGGTTCACTTTGAACCTCTGGCCCCTAAGTTGTTGTTTTTTTAATTACATGTTCTATAAGGCTAGATTACTTCTGTCTTATGCTTTTGAAAGAAAAAAGAGAGTTTAAATATTTTTCAACACCCATATCTTTTTATACTCTCACACTTGGTTGATAATTTGGGCTGCTATAGAATTCTAGTTGACTTCCAGTCAAGAATGAGGTGTAGGTAAACACGGCTCATCTACTCACACAACCACAGCAAAAATTACAACTAAACTACAAAATAACTATCACCCAGAATCATCAGAAAATCGATCTGTATGGTAATCCAACAAACAAGGAATGAAAGAAATCACATTCAACCAGACAGGTAAAAGGGGCGGAGACCAGAGATGTGGAACAGATGGTCCAATGCCCACAAGTTGTGGATAAAAATTGGAAGGGATATCTCAGGAGTGAGGGATCACAGCCCCACACCAGAACACCCAGCCCAGGGTTCCAGTGCCAGGAAGATAAATCCCCATAACTTCTGGCTATAAAAACTAGTAGGGGTTGGGGCAGCAGAAGAAACTGCAGGATTCTCAAGTGTCTCCTCTTAAAGTACCTGCAAAGGACTTGGAACTTGTGCAGACACACTTCCTCTGAGCTCTAGCACCAGAGCAGCAACTGGAGGGGCACCAGTGCCAGATGGGGAGAAACTGAAATGTCTGGCATTAGGGCAAGTGC
This sequence comes from Phyllostomus discolor, assembly GCF_004126475.2. NCBI lineage: Eukaryota > Metazoa > Chordata > Mammalia > Chiroptera > Phyllostomidae > Phyllostomus > Phyllostomus discolor. The sequence goes on along the minus strand of NC_050198.1, from coordinate 21,808,797 downwards.
CAGGGGAAAACTTCCTCCTGGACATAACTCTAGACACCAGACAGTGACCATTGTCCCTTTCCTGAGCCCATCTCCACACAGAGACACAGTAACAAGACCATAAACTGACACTCCATAAACCTAGTTCACGGGGGTTACATCACCTTGGTGATTATGTCAGGCTCTGCCCCATCTAACTTATAGGTGCTCTTTTCTACATTAGGCCACACTACTAAGACAGGGAGTCAAAGCAGCTCCACCTAGTACATAGAAACAAACACAGGGAGGCTGCCAAAATGAGGAGACAAAGAAATGTGGCCCAAATGAAAGAACAGAACAAAAGTCTAGAAAAAGAACTATATGAAACTTAGATAACCAACCTCTGAGCTGCAAAGTTCAAAACACTAGTTATAAGGATGTTCAAAGAACTCATTGGGTACTTCAACAACATTAAAAAGACCCGGGCAGAAATGATTACACAAAGCAAAATAAAGAAAAATTTACAGGAAATCAACAGTGGAGTGGATAAAGCCAAGAATCAAATCAATGATTTGGAACATGAAAAAAAAAGTTCAATCAGAAGAGCAAGAAGAAAAAAGAATAAAAAAAAAATAAGGATAGGCTAAGGAGCCTCTGGGACAACTTCAAAAGTACCAACACTTGAATCATATGGACACCAGAGGGAGAACAGAAAGAGCAAGAAATTGAAAACTTATTAGAAAAAATAATGAAAGAAAACTTCCCTATTTTGGTGAAGGAACTAGACATCTGAGTCCAGGAAGCACAGAAAGTTTTGAAATAAGATGGACCCAAAGAGATCCACACCAAAGCACATCATGACTAAACTGCCAAAGGTTAAAAGTAAAGAATCTTAAAAGCAGCAAGAGAAAAGCAGTTAGTTACCTACAAAGGAGTTCCCATCACACTGTCAGCTGATTTCTCAAAAGAAACCTTACAGGCAAGAAGGAGCTAAAAAGAAGTATTGCAAGTGATGAAAAGCAAGGACCTACAATCTGGATTACCCCTGTCCAGTGAAGCTATGATTTAGAATGGAAGGGCAGATAAAGTGCCTCCCAGACAAGGTAAAGCTAAAGGAGTTCATTATCACCAAGCCATTATTATATGAAATGTAAAATCAACATTTTAAGAAAAAGAAGTTCAAAACTATAACATTAAAATGGCAATAAATTCACAACTATCAACAACTGAATCTAAAAAAAACAAACTAAGCAAACAAGCAGAACAGAAACAGAATTATAGATATGAGATCATTTGAATGGTTACCACCTGGGAGGGGGAAGGAGGATAATAGTGAGAAAAAGAAAAGGGGTTAAAAAGAGCAAACTGGTAGGTATAGAATATGAAGGGGAATGTTAAGAACAGTATATGAAGTTCCAGCCAAGATGGAGGCATAGGTAGAAATGCTTCACTTCCTCGCACAACCAAAAGAAGAATAAGAATCAATCTAAAAACAATAAACAACCAGAAGTGCCAGAAAACCAAATTGCATGGAACTCCAACAACCAAGGAATTAAAGAAACATTAACCCGGACCAGTGTACTAAGACATAGAAATGTGGCCCAAATGAAAGAACAGATCAAACCTCCAGAAAAAGAGCTAAGCAATGAGGAGTTAGCTGACCTATCCGATACAGAGTTCAAAACATGGGTAATCAAGATGCTCACAGAAATGGTTGAGTATGGTCACAAAATGAAGGAAGAAATGAATGTTACACAAAGGAAATAAAGCAAAATATGCAGGGAACCAACAATGAAGGGAAGGAAACCAAGATTCAAATCAATAATTTGAAACTAAAGGAAAAAATAAACATTCAACCAGAACAGAATGAAGAAACAAGAATTCAAAAAAATGAAGAGAGGCCTAGGAACCTCTAGTACAATTTTAAATGTTCCAACATCTGAATCATGGAGGTGCCAGAAGGAGAAGAGGAAGAGCAAGAAATTGAAAACTTCTTTGAACAAATAATGATGGAAAAACTCCTCCAATCTGGTGAAGGAAATAGACTTCCAGGAAGTCCAGGAAACTCAGAGAGTCCCAAAGAAGTTGGACCCAAGGAAGCACACACCAAGGCACATCATAATGACATTACCCAAGATTAAAGATAAGGACAGACTCCTAAAAACAAGAGGAAAGGAGAGATTTACCTACAAAGGAGTGCACATACGACTATTAGCTGATTTCTCAAAAGAAACCTTACAGGCTACAAAGGGCTGGAAAGAAGTATTCCAAGTCATGAAAGGCAAAGACCTACATCCAAGATTGCTCTATCCAGTAAAGCTATCATTTAGAATGGAAGGACAGATAAAGAGCTTCCCAGATAAGGTCAAGTTAAAGGAATTCACCATCACCCAGCCCTTATTGTACAAAATGTTAAAGGGACTTATCTAAGAAAACAAAGAAGATCAAAAACTATGAACAGTAAAATGACAACAAGCTCACAACTATCAACAACTGAACCTAAAAAACAAAAACCAAAACTAAGCAAACAACTAGAACAGGAACGGAACCAGAGAAATGGAGGTCACATGGAGGGTTTTCCATGGAGACAGAGAGGGGAAGAATGGGGGCAAAAAGGTACAGGGAATAAGAATAATAATTGCTGGGCATAAAATACGCAGGGAAAGGTTAAAAACTGTATAGGAAACAGAAGTCAAAGAACTTATCTGTATAACTCATGGACATGAACTAAGGAGGGAAGGCTGAAGGGTTGGGGGGGCAGGGCTGAGGGGCATATAGAGGAGAAAAAATTAGGAAAGCTATAATAGCATAATCAATAAAATATACTTTTAAAAAAGAACAGTATAGGAAATGGAGAAGCCAAAGAACTTATATGCATGACCCATGGGCATGAACTAAGGGGCAGGGGGACTACTGATGGGAATTGGGGTACTGTGTGGAGGTGGGCAAAAGGGGAAAATTGGGACAACTGTAATAACAATCAAAATACATTTTAAAAAAAGAATTCTAGTTGACAAATAATTTTCTCTGAGGATTTTTGGAGGCCTTGCTCTATTGTCTGGTAGCTTTGTGAGTTGCTAGGGAAGTCCAGTGCTAATCTTTTTATGGAACTAGTTTTTTTTGTTTGTTTTTTTTTTCTTGGAAGCCCTTAGAATCTCTTTATTATTTTTCTATTCAACATGCTGGTGAGCCCCTTAAATCTGGCAACTCATATCTTTTACTTGTGAAAATATTCTTGAGTTCTGAGCTATGGATGGATACTGGCCAGCAGTATCCATCTCAGCTGAGGATGCTCGTCAAAACATGCTAAAAACACACACAGAGACAACCAGGTCCTGTGGGGGAATAGGAACAGCGGGGCCACTGCTCACGTGGGGAGCGCCTTGGCACCCTCTCTCCCAGAGGGCGCCAAGGCCACTCTGCACAATGGGAGCGCGCCTTGTTCCCCCTCTGGAGAGGCTTTTTATTGGTTTCATTTGAATAAGAATTCAGGTAAAAGCTCATTGCTCATTGCTAGGAAGTAAGGATCAAGCAATAGATAACAAGGAAGTCTGAGGGCCTATTTTGAGTCAGGGTCAAACAGCTGTAAAACTTTAAAGAACAAACTTACTTCTTCCTTGGACCCTTAGCATTCAACTGAGAGCATTCTAAACAAAGCAGGTTTCACAGGGTTTTACATATTCTTTCTTAGGCCTGATCACCCGGGGGAATCTGCCCTTTCCAGCACAGGGCGGCACCACCCTGTCATTGTTTCAGGCTTAGGTGGAGCAAGGGAAGTAAGACAGCCAAAAGATTAAGGGATTTTCTTGCAGAGCAGGAGGACTCGGGCTTTGTCAAAGCCAAAGGGCGAGAGTCCATCACCCCCTTTGGCCGTAGCCCCCAAAGTCCTTCTTCTGGGGGCCTCCCACGTGATCGCGCCTGTCTTAGATCATTCCCCCCTTGGGGAATCTTACCCGTCATTGGCTAACCAACCAAGCTTTGGGGTTCAGTTATGAATGAAGCAGCAGAAGCAGCACTCCTGTCAGGGAGATAAGCTCTTGTCTCCTTGCTGGCTTATGGTCCAAGGCCACTCCCTCAACCTCAGCCTTGGTGGGGTTACAGCTTCTGATACCATGCAGGGCAGTTTCCAACAGAGTTCTTTTTCATAATTTTTCCCTTTCATTTAATTTGCTCTCTTTTACTAGGACTGACTACAAGATAGAGGTTCCTCTAATTAGTCTTTCTCTTTTATCAATCTTATTGTCTTATGGTTGAACTTTCAGGGACATTTCCTCAACTTAATATTCTAATCCTTCTACTGAATTATTTTATTTCCCCTAACATATTTTTAATTTCTAAGAGTTTTTTGTTCTCTGACTATTCCTTTCGATATTATCTTGTCTTTATTTCATACAAGTGATTGCTTTCTTGACAATATTAATAATATATGGGCACTTAGGAAGTTTTCTTCTGCTCAGTATTAACTGTTTACTCTAAGTTCAGTTTTCCTATTTGTTTATTTTGTTATGATCACTGTGTTTCACATTAGATGCTTGCCTCAAATATCTTTCAACTGACAGTTCCTATTTAAGGGTCTCTCAACCTAAAAAAGCTCATTGGGATTTCTGGGTATGGAAGAGGGCTAGCTAATTGGTGGGATTTACTATAGTGTGACAAGGCAGTGTAAATGATTTTGCATTGGTAGAGGATACAACTACACATGTGAGTATTTGTGGTTCTGTTTGTTAAATCTGTCTGAGAACCTACAACCTAGTGTCTGCCAGTGTTACTGGAGTTGAGTTGAGGAAGAAACTAGGCGTGTGTGAGGGGGTAGCAGATAGGGAGTATGTCTCACCATTCAGCACGTAGTCCTGCTGTTTTCAGTGAAGTACCTTATCTCTATCCTTGAAAGTGCCTTGGGCCTCAAAGTCCAGAGCTACTCTAATTCAATTTGGCAAGAAAATGAACTTCAAGGCTTCTAATAAGGTCTGTAGGGTACATGTATGGAAGCTGTGGGTATTCCTACCAGATCCATTCAGATCCTTCCTATTGATTCTATGAATCCATCCCTCAGTGTCCATGTGCTTTACTTCTACTAACTCTCACCTTCACCTGCAGCCTTATACAGAACCTTATTTTTAGGCTACAACAGAGCTGTACGTACCTGGAAGACAACACCCCCATCCCCAGCTATAGTGAATTATTTGTGCAAGAGCATGCTTCTAGTCAGGACAAACTCTCAGATGTAATGTACACTCCAGAGCTCCTCTACAGGATGAGACAGAAGGTGTGACAGCCTAAAATTATACTTTTGCTTGGCTTCCTACCTTCACTGTTTCCCCCACTCCTATACTGGTTTCTCCTGGGAGCACTTCCTTACCGAAGCACTTCCACATGAATCTACATCTCAAAGTTGGCTTTTGGAGACCTGACCTAAGACCATCATCTAGTTCCTTAGGTTTGGGATAGGATCCAGGAGTTTAACCACTTTTCATCAAACTTGCAATTAGTACTTATGATTTGTGGTCTGACCCAATCCCCTACTACCACCAGAGGTTTCAAGAACCTCCAATACCTAAACCTTTATAGAGTGTTCCAGGAAGCTGAAACTAGAAGTTTGGAACAATTATAGACAATTTCCTGTACTGTCATTTTTATTCAATTTTAAGTTAAACTTCAGATACACCTTGAGCTTCCGAGTTCAGTTCAGGCTATTCTTCCAAAAGTCTTTGAGTACTGCTCACTCTCCTCCTGACAGTATGTACTTTTAGAAGATGCTCTATAGTCAGAAAATGTGGGTACAATTGTTACAGGGTGCAGCCAAGAGGGGGGACCCCGAATGGACATTAAAAATGGGGTCCAGAACTCAAGGTGTCCAGGAGATTTTTGGATGTCCTCACTCCCACTCCCCAGGTGTGGGTTGGGGGGAGGAACACATGGAGCAGGGCCTTTGAGAGCTGTTTTGCATAGCAACAGCCTTACAGCTAACCTCTGGTGTGGTCATTTAACATATCTATAGCCTTTGGCTGGTCGCTTAGATATGTTAAATAGCTGTGGCCTTGCTCTGAGCCAGGAGAATGGAAGTAACTTCCCACCAAGATGTGACTGGGGGCAGGTCCCCCGAGTTAAAGCGCCTGCATGGGAGCTTGGAGAAGATTGGCTCCAGGACATGGGGCCACACCTGCCCAGACTCATGATGGCAGCCTAGTAAAGCTGGAAGGATATGAGTTGTGGCATGTGAAGCCGAGTGTGGGAGGAGTCAGAAATGGGGCTGCAGAGGAAGACTGGCATGGGGATTTAAATCCAGAGGCGGCAGCCATTGAGAGGGAGAAGCACGTGGCCTTGACAGAGTGGAGACTCCCACAGCCCTCAGAGGGAGAACCACGCGGCTCTGGCAGAGTGGGGACTCCCATGGCCAGGGGAGAGAGGACCACATGCCTTTGCCAGAGCGGGGACCCCCGCAGCTTTAGAAGGGGGAACCACCGCCTGGTTTTAGCAGAGATCCCGGCGACTCAGCTGAGGGTGCCAGGAACCCAGGGAGGTCTCCCAGTCAAGATGGAGTACTAACTGGGAATAACCAGAGGCCTGCCTGAGCCATGGACTTCTATTTCCTTTCCTGAGATATGCTACTCTGGACTGGGCAAAGCGGGAAGGAAGGAAGGACTGTGTCTGTTTGTGGGTGTTTTAAGTGACTTTGGGATTTTTGATAAAGACATTAGGTCACTACTTTAAGTTGTATAGCATTAAATAAACATTTCCTTTCCTTTTCATGAATCTCTGGCATTGAGAGACATCTTTCCTCTGGCAGTGGACATAATGGACCTGGGGGCTTCTTTCAATAATAGTATATCGTCCCAGGCCCCCCCTGTCTGTTCTGTAACTCAATTACTTTACCATCTGTGATGACAGACAAGTTATTGAACCTCTCTGTCACAATTTTCTCCCCTGAAACAGATATGCTTATCACAGTACCTGCCATATAGTGAGTCCTATCCTTTGAGTTATTTTCTGGTGGTGATAATGATTTTGGTAATACCACCATATCCTTTCATTTACCTCCCACATTTCATAGATATTTGGCAAAGGTTAAGGGTATAGTCCAAGGCAGTGGCTCAGAAAAACGTAGGCTCCAAATAAGCAGCAGCATCCTTGGGAACTTGTTAATAAGGCAAAGTCTCTGGTACTATTCTATACCTACTAAGTCATAAAATCTGCTGATGGAGCCCAGCCATGTGTTATAACAAGCCCTCCTGGGGATTTTAATGCACAATGGAGTATGACAAACACTGACTTCAGGAAACAGATCAGAGAAAAATGTAACAGACCCTTATGGAGAAGAACAACAAGGCCTAGAGTCAGTTGGTATAGTAATGAAAATCACAGGCAGAACTAATAAATATCTATATAAACCAAATTATTAGGGAAAAGAGGAAGTCATAGTTATACCTTTATTATTTGAGTAGTATAGTTGTAAACATTAAGATCATCATGTTATATGAGGGTAGGAACCCAAAAAACAGGATTTATAAAAAAATTGTGTTTATTCTTACATGTTTAAACTTTGATCATCTTCAAAGTACTCTCCATTTGATGCAATACACCTATCAAGATAGTTTTTGCACTGCTCAAGTTTTTTATATTTTAAATACATTTTATTGATTATGCTATTACATTTATCCCATTTTTTTCTCCCCTTAATTCCCCTCTGCCCTGCACCCCCCTCACTCCAGCATCCCCCCTGCCCTTAGTCTGTATCCATGGGTCGTACATATAAGTTCTTTGCCTATTTTCTACCTACCATTTGTGCTTCGTATTCCCTGTACCTTTCCCCCCATTTTCCCCCTCCCTCTTCCCACTGATAACCTTCTATGTGATCTCCATTTCTGTGATTCTGTTCCTGTTCTAGCTGTTTACTAAGTTTGTTTTTGTGGGGGATTTTTAGGTTCAGTTCTTGATAGTTATGAGTTTGTTGTTATTTTACTGTTCATAGTTTTTTTATCTTCTTTGTTTTCTTAGATAAACCCCTTTAACATTTCGTATAACAAGCGATTGCTGATGATAAATTCCTTTAACTTGACTTTATCTGGGAAGCACTTTATCTGTCCTTCCATTCTAAATGATAGCTTTGCTGGATACAGTCATCTTGGATGTAGGTCCTTGCCTTTCATGACTTTGAATACTTCTTTCCAGCCCCTTCTTGCCTGCAAGGCTTCTTTTGAGAAATCAGATGATAGTCGTATGTGCACTCCTTTGTAGGTAATTCTCTCCTTTCCTCTTGTTGCTTTTAAGATTCTCTCCTTATCTTTAATCTTGGGTAATGTCATTATGATGTGCCTTGGTGTGTGCTTCCTTGGGTCCAACGTCTTTGGGACTCTCTGAGTTTCCTGGACTTCCTGGAAGTCTATTTCCTTCACCAGATTGGGGAAATTTTCTTTCATTATTTGTTCAAAGAAGTTTTCAATTTCTTGCTCTTCCTCTTCTCTTTCTGGAACCCCTATGATTCAGGTGTTGGAATGTTTAAAGTTGTCCCAGAGGTTCCTAAGCCTTTCCTCATTTTTTTTTGAATTCTTGTTTCTTCATTCTGTTCTGGTTGAATGTTTATTTATTTCTTCCTTCTGCTCCAAACCATTGATTTGAGTCCTGTTTCCCTTCCCTTCACTGTTGGTTCCCTGTACATTTTCCTTTATTTCACTTTGCATAGCCTTCACTTTTTCTTCTATTTTGCAACCATATTCAACCATTTCTGTGGGCATCCTGATTACCAGTGTTTTTAACCCTGAATCTGGTAGATTGGCTATCTCTTCATCATGTAGTTCTACTTTTGAACCTTTAATTGTTCTTTTATTTGGGCTATATTTCTTTGTCTCAGTGCAGCTGTTATTTGTAAGGAGTAGAACCTTAGGTATTTGCCAGGGCGGGGTAACCCATTCACTAGTTGTGGCACTGTCTATGGGGAAGGGGTCAGAGAGGGAACAACAATGCGATTTGCTCAGCTCTTGGCCAGCTTTCAGTCACTCCTCCTGCTGCCCACAAGCAAATTGGGCCCTTCTGGTGCTGATTTCCAAATGGGTGGTCTTGTGTGTGTTCTAGGACCCTGTGGGTCTCTCCAATGAACTGTCCTGTGAGGCTGCTGCCACAACCACCACAGGTTTCTACAGCCAGATGTTTTGAGGCTTCCTTTCTCACATTGGAACCCTGGGTTGTGTGGTCTGTCTTGCTCCCCAGTTGTTCCTCCCAGTTTATCCACGCACAAATGTGGGGCTACCTGGTGGGTCCGCCAGCCACTGCCTTACTTGCCCTGGTCTGCCTACCACTGCCTTGTATGCCTAGTCTGTCAGCCGCCACCCCCACCCAGTCCTCCAGCCACTGCCTTGTCATGTGTCCTCTCCCCCTCGGCCACTCATCTCTGTCCCTCCTACCAGTGTGAATTAATGTTTCTTCAACTCATTGGTTGTCAGACTTCCAATACAGTTTGATTTTTGGTCAGTTCTGGTGATTTTTTTATTTTAAATTTGCCGTTGTCCTTCTGTTGGTTGTGCAAGGAGGCAAAGTATATCGACGTATGCTTCCACCTTGGCCAAAGTCCTCAAAACGGTTTTTAATTCATTGATTTTGATGTGCTTTAATGTGCCTGCCATTTGTTTCACCTCTTCCACATCAGCAAAATGTTTCTCTTTGAGTACTTTTTTTATGTGGGGAAACAAAAAACAATGTTACTCAAGGTGAGATCAGGTGAATAGGGAGGGTGGGGCATGGGGGTCATGCTGTTTTGGGTCAAAAACTGCTGAACATTCAGTGTGATGTGGGCAGGTACAGTAGTATATCATCCATCATGAAATGGGCAAACACTCTGAACGTCTTCAAAAAAAATTTACTGAAGCAAAACCCAGCCTCTCACAACAATGCCAGCTGGTACACAAATACAGGTGAATTCCTAGAACACTTACCCAGTGGGGGAAGCCTGTACTACAAGGGGCCCACCTTCCAGAAGATAATTACATTTTTTGGAGGGCCCCCTGTAAATGAATATGAATTGGAGCTGGGACCTAAAGAGTGAAATGTATATCTTAAGATTGTAAAATTGACAGAGAGTCTATACCATACAGTCTTAAAATACAAATAGAAAAGTGCATTAATGAAAAAAACAGTTTCTGGGCACAGAAACTGAAGAAACAATTAACAGAATCCTTAATTATATTACTGTGTTTCTGAAACAAGCTACCAAATGTACATGGTCTGAAATATTTGCTGAGGAAAGCTCATTTGAAGTTGTAACTTCACCAGGGACACAACTATTGAAATTCCTTTGAAATTCTGAAACATCACCTGTGTAGCCATTTATAGTCACTTAAAGCCAATTAGGTGATTTACTCTGAGTACAGATTAGAGGCACAAGAATGCCAATCCCTAGACTAACTCTACCAAGAGCTTGAAATTTTAAAAAGAGCAAGAACAGCCCTGTCCCTGGAGGAAGCAAATCTCAGAGGGTAACTCACAGTTTTATGTTCAAGGGTGATGACTAACCACTCAATTTACTTTGACACATAATCTCTCTGAGCAGCTCAGCCTAATCTCCTGCATGAGAGAGCAGAGGATATTTCCCTCCAACCTTTTATGGCCTCTGTGTGAAAATCTCAAAGCTCTGCTGTTGGGACATAACAGCGCTGGCTGAATGTCTGAAAACCATACTTATATTCTTTAGCCAACACACAGAGTCTCACTTTACATTAATGATAATAATATTCAAAATACTAATAAAGCAATGGCTAACTTACACAGTTTTTATGCCTAACGGAGCCTTTGCTAAGCACATTACATGCACATTCTCAGTGGATCTTCATAACATACCTATGAGATGGGTGCTGCTTGTATTACACATCCAAGACAGGAAATTAAGCCTCAATGAAGCTAAGTAACTTGGTTAAGGTAAACCAGCTACTGTGGTGGAGCCTGGATTCCATTCCAAGGCTATCTGACTCTGAATGTTCTGTATTTAACCACAAATGCTTTAATGCCTTCATTCAAAGTCCTACCTATTTCAGCAAGTTGCAGTCTGTGATACATGTGCAATTCTCTTTACCTCACAAGGAATGAAGACATTTCAGGTAGCAATATTATGTTACTGAAATGTTCATGAGGACAATACTTCCTTTCTGGTTGAGTACTGGATGTCTGTAGCCTTACACAGCTGTAAAATCTGTTAGGAATCTCCCTCCTAAAGTCACTGTATGAGTGGAGATTCAGCTGGTCTCCATAGTGCTTGCTTGGAGATTGGTGATGCTTTGGTTGCCATGGATACCAAAGTTCAACACACCACTGAACACAGGGAATCCATCCCAGGCAAAGCAATGGAGCCAGCAGATGGGCACACTAACAGCTAACTGCACATAATGCTATGACCAATATTTGTTTTGCCATTTCTCGTTTAGATGATGTCCTCACCGGTGAAGTCTGTAAGACTGCCTCTCATGTGGGAAACAGCTTCTTTCTGGCCTAGGTAGCAACGCTCACAATTAATGCATCAAAGTCATTCATTTGTCTAGGTTGTCAAATGGGTAAAGCTATTCAAGAAAGGAAATCAGATCTTACACAAACACTTCTTTGTTCAGTTTGTTAAAATAAATAATGGATCAAGTGACTTGAAAATTCAGTCACCCCAAGAACAATGAGACTATTAACTTCAATCCATAAAGAAAATAACTAGGAAAAGATTATATAGATATAGATACATAGATATATAGATCATGAGAACAACATATTTTTCCTTGAAACAAACCAAACATCCAAGGCATTGTATTTAATTAATAGGTCAGAGATTGATTAGTAAAAGTGAATCATGAAGAGACACAATTACTTCAACACATCATGGACTATCAGCCAATTTATCAAAAGACCATCACCATATGGTGATATTAAAGGACTGCCTGGCCACATGAAGGAAATCCACTGTGTATTGTGTAGGAGCCACTCACTAAATTAACTAGCAAAAATGAAATTAGCTAAGTTAATAAGAAATTAATACAATCTATCATTTTCACATTCAGAGATCAATAAATATAGTGAAATTCCACTAAAACAACCTCTTTATACACCAATGGGAGGCTGAATTATTGGCAAAATAGATAATTCAGTATATTTAAAAGAATTTTTACTATGCCTATTTTATTCCCCCAATTTATTTATTCAGTAATGAGAAAATTACAAACCATGCTCTCTTTGAATAATTACAATGCAAATAATAAGCTTAGGTTTTAGTGGAGTGTATGTTAATAAATGAAAAGGTATAGATAAATTATATCTAAGAAAATTGGAATTATTTTGACTAGATTTGTTAAATTATTCTATCAGAACAAATTTTAAATAAAAAATAACAAGGAAAATGTCTAGGTACCTTCAATTTAAACTAATTTAGAGTTAGGAGTAGCACTACTTCATTTCACACAAATAAATGTAATTGAATGATTCTAAAATGGAATGGTCCCATGAGCATCAAGATCGTATTTTCTATCTGATCTAGGAATGTTATAATAAAATGTCTCTTCTTTTATCATTATGAAATAATTTAAAACTGTTGGAATGATATCTATTTGGGCTTTTAAGGAAATTCTAAAAATCCTTTTGTATATAGTGAAAAATTACACTTATCAGAAAAAAGAAATCCACACATTCACTCACATGCTGAGTCCTTAATCCTGCAAGGAGATGTACCAGGCAATGAATGTTTCCATCACCATAAACTACAAACTAGAGAGCTGATATTCTGGCATTTGTGAAAGAAGTCATTTTCAGTACGAAGGACAAACAATTAAAATCATGAATTTTTATGGGAATCAAATTTGTTGTTAGGCTGCCCCATAAAATTGAAAACAAATAGTGATTCAGAGCTTTGTACACCAGCCTGCTCAATAACCCGGCAGCAGTAGTATTACCTGGGGGATTGCTAGAGATACAGAATCTTGGCACTCTCCCCAGACCTGCTGAATCAAAACCTGACTTTTAACAAGATCCCCAGGAGATTTGTGTGCACATTAAAGTGTGAAGAGCACTAATTGAAAGCACAGATACGGCAACCAGCCTGTGTGATATGGAAGACCACCTCTGGCACTACCTGAGTAACTTGGAACAAGTTCCACAACCGCTCCATGCCTCAGTTGCCTCACTGGGTATGATGGAGTGTTGGGAACCACCCTGCCTGGTTTCAGAAGCTGTAATCCCCCCATGGCTAAGGCTGAGTAAGAGACTTTGGGACCATAAGCCACTAAGGAGACAAAGCTTATCTTCCTGGCAGGGGCGCCACCTCTGCCCCTTTTACTTCACCCTGCCTGGTCCCCCAATGTAGGATCCGTTAGCCAATGATGGGTAAGAGTCCTCAAAGGAGGGACGACCTCAGACAGGCACGGTCACAGGCAGGCCCCAGAGAAGGACTTGGGGGGCTATAGCAAAAGAGGGTGAGGGACACTCACCCCTCAGCTTTGACATAGCCTGAGTCATCATTCTGTCTGTGAGAAGTCTCCTAATCTCTTGTCTGCCTTACTTCCCCTGCCTGACTTAAGCCTAAAACAATGACAGAGGGTGGTGCAGCCCTATGCTGGAAAGGGCAGGTTCCCAAGGTGATCAGGCCTAAGAAAGAATATATAAAATCCTGTGAAACCTGCTTTGCTAAGAAAGTCCTCAATTAAATGATAAGGATCTGAGCAGGAAATGAGTTTGTTTCCCAAAGTTTTGTAGCCCTTTAGCTAACAGACCTTGATTCAGAATAAGCCCTCATAGTTCTTTGTATGCTATCTATTGTTTGATCCTTACTGCCTGACAATGATTAATGAGCTTTACCTGTACTCCTGTGCAAAATGAACCCAATAAAAGCCCATTGAGAAAAAGGGCCTTGGCCCTTCTCCTTTGAGAGATCAGCCACCTTTCCTCCCCAAGCAGATCACGTCTTGGTAAACTTATTCTCAACCATGGCAGCCAGGGAGGGGCCCTGTGGGTGGAGGCCCCCCCCACAATGGAAATAGTAGCAGTGCCCATGTCATAAAATTGCTGGTAGTATTAAATGACAATTCCTCTAAAATACTTACAAGACTATGTACAATAAGTGAACAATTGGTGTTAGTTCTTATATCCTTTTAGCAATTGCAGGGTTCTATGTCAAGAGTAACAAAAGATCTAAGCTATAGCTTACCAAAAAAAAACAAAAAAACAAAAAAAACATTTTCTGGCAGTTGTATAATCAGGCTTGGACTTGACCTATAAAAAAATCCTGCTTCCCTAATCTACTGTCATTTCAGGCCAAACTTGAGGGTTTACTTATGCAGTGCACACACACAGCTGCTTACAAAACAGAGACCACTGACATTCAGGCTGAAGTGGTTGTTGAAAGCAACAATAAAGGGAGTAATTTGCTACCCTACATTCCTCCATCTTTGTTTTATACCTATCAGTTTGCCATATGTTAAAAAGTCTAATTCAGTCCATTGTTGGAAATAGTGTGGGAACACAGTTCCCCAAAATGCTGGTGAGGAAAGGGAAATAGATCTAAACTTTTTGGAAACCAGTTTGATCATCTCTATCAAGTGAAAAATACATGTAAACTTTGACTTACCAACTGTTTTAAAAATGTATCACTTGGAGGGCTATCAGCAGTGAGGGGAGGGAGAAGAAGAGGGGAAAAGGTACAGAGAATAAGTAGCATAAATGGTAGGTACGAAATAGATGAAAAAATTTATCCTACATATACAGGGTTCAGCAGAAGTAAGGCTTGCTTGATTGTGGTTGGTAGGGTACATGAATGTTTCATGCAAGACAGACAGCAATTTAAAAATTTTACCTAAAATGTCATATGGTCTGCTTGAGTGTTATATTGTTATGTTACACAAGTACCTGCTTATGATTTTATAATAAAATATTTTGTAATAAAAAGGGGTGTTATTTGTGCTGGACCCTGTATATTTGCAACAGAAGGCAAAGATACGTATATAGAAAGATGAATGTTATATGTACATATATATGTGTATTCTTTACAGCACTGGGTTTGATAGCAAAAAAACTTTGAATCAGCTTAATGTCCATCAATAATGATTCAGTGGTGGTATAATCATTAAATCAAATCAGTATAAAGCATAAGACATCTCTCTATGCAGTAGTGTGTTAAAATGCCCAAGGTACTAAAGTAGCAAGAAAGTAAGCTACAGAAAAAATGCACACACAATATGATCATTTGTCTGTGTGTATACCACTATAGATATTTATGCAAATAGTATTTCTAAAAAGGAAAATGATGACAATTACACTAAAAGACATTTTATTATATATCCTTTTGTATCCTCTTTTTGTTTAATTTTACTTTGTACGACAGTAATAATTTAAAAAAAAAACTAAGAAAACGAAAAATCTTAAACAACCTAACATTATACCCCCATGAACTGAAAAAAGAAGAAAAACTATAACCTTCAAGTTAGCAGAAGAAAGAATAAACATTAGAGCAGAAATAAATGAAATAGAGACTAGGGATAAAATAGAAAAGACCAACAAAACTAAAAATTGGCTCTTTGAAAAAATAAACAAAACCGACAAAACTTTAACTAGACTAAGAAAAAAATAGACTCAAATAACCAAAATCAGAAATGAAAGAGGAGACATTACAACTGACACCTCACGAATACAGAGGGTCATAAGAAACTCCTATGAATAGGGAGACAACAACAAACCATAGAACCTAGAAGAAATGAATTCATAGAAACATACAACCTACCAAAACTAAATCATGAAGAAATAGAAAATCTGAACAGATCAATAACAAGTAAGAAGATTGAATCAGTAATCAAAAATCCTCTAAAAAAGAAAAGCCAAGAACATTGGTTTCTGGTGAATTCAAACATTTAAAGAAAAATTAACACCAATCCTTCTCAAACTCTTCCAAAAAAATTGAAAAGAAGAGAACACTTTCAAACTCATTTACTTTCCAACTCATTTTATGAAACTGGCAGTACTCTGATAACAAAGCCAGATAAGGACATTACGAGAAAACTATAGCCCAATATCCCTGAGAAGTACAGATTTAAAAATGTCAACAAAATACTATAAACCAAATTTGACAAAACATTAAAAGGATCATACAACACGTTTTTAAATGGTATTCATCTCTGGGACACAAGGATGATACATCGCATTGATAGAATGAAAGATAAAAATCATATGATCATCTCAATAGATGTATAAATAGCATTTGACAAAATTCAACATTGCTTCATGATAAAAAGTCTCAACAAACTGGGTATAGAAAAAACACATCTGAACATAATAAAGGCCATATAAAAGAAGCCCACAGCTAACATCATACTCAATGAATGATGAATACTTTTCTTCTAAGATCTGGAACAAGTGCCAACACTCACCACCCCTACTGAACATAGTACTAGAAAAAATAATCCCAAAATTTATATGGCACCACAGTACACCCCTAATAGCCAAAATAATCTTGAGAAAGAAGAATGAAGCTGGAGGAATCATACTTTCTGATTTCAAACTGTATTACAAAACTAAAGTAATCAAAACAGTGTGGTATTGGCATAAAAACAGACACACAGACCATGAAACAGAATCAAAAGGCCCAAAATAAATCCATGTGTATATGTCAACTAACATTTGACAAGGGAACCAAAGAATACTTAATGGGAAAAGGATAGTGTCTCCAATAAATGGTGCTGGGAAACCTGAATAACAATATGCACAACAATCTCTTATACCACTCACAAAAATTAACTCAAAATGGATTAAAGACTTAACATGAGACCTGAAACTGTAGAACATAAAGAAAACATAGGGAAGAAGCTCCTTGACATTGGTCTTGGTGACAATTTTCTGGATATGACACTAAAAGTGCAGGCAACAGAAGCAAAAATCGGTAAGTAGGACCACATCAAACTAAAAAGCTTCGCACAGCAAAAGAACAATCAACAAAATGAAAACACAATCTATGGAATAGGAGAAAATATTTTAAAATCACATTTTAGATAAAAAATTAATATCCAAAATAAATAAAGAACTCATATAACTCAATAGCAAAACTCAACTGAAAGATGAGCAGAGGAACATCATAGACACTTTTCCAAATAAGACATACAAATAGCCAAGAAGTACACGAAAAGGTGCTCAACATCACTAATCTTTAGGGAAGTGCAAATCAAAACCACAGTGAGATATCACCTCATACCTGTTAGAATGCCTATCATAAAAAAGACAAGAGATAACAAGTACTGTCAAGGATGTGGAAAAAAAAGAACCCTTTGTGCTCTGTTGGTGGGAATATAAATTAGTGCAGGCAATGTGGAAACACAGTATGGAATTTCCTCAAAAAATAAAAAGAGAACTAATATGTGATCCAGTGGTCTCACTTTTAGGTATTTATTCAAAGGAAATAAAAACAGGATTTCAAAGAGATACCTGCATCCTCATGTTCACTGCAGCATAATTCATAATAGCCAAGGAAGTGGAAGGTCACAAGACAGACCTTGCCAAGATACAGACACTTTGGTAACGACACAACAGCCATTCCCCTCTCCTTTCTTCTTTCTTGTCAGAATCTGCCTGTAATGATACAGGTTAGAAACGAAGGACACTAGCCTTCCCAGCTTTCCCCAAAACCAGAAGTGGCCAGTGATCAAGTGCTGGGCCATGAGACAGAGGGGGAATTCTTCAAGGATAAAGTCATCTGTATGATTTTTTTTAATGATGCAAGAAAAAAACCTCACATTCTCCAATTCTATTTCAGTTGTATGGGAACTTGGAATGGCAGCAGCCATCTCACAACCTTGAAGAGCACTACAGCTCTTACAGAGAAAAGCAGAGAAAAAGGTTGGAAAGGGCTTGGGTTCTTACGACTTTCCTGAGCTGCTGAGACAATCCTGGAATGGCCCAGCTCTACGCCCCTTATAAAATGAGGTACTAAATGTTTCTATTATTTAGATCACTTTTCACTGGATATTCATTTATTTGCAAACCAAAGCATCTCCACTTACACAGCTGCTAACCACCTGCTTTAGAAATAAATTGAGGGCCCAATTAACAATTATGCAATAGTTCTTTTTTAAATCATCACAGGAAGATAGATTCCTTGTATTTGGTATAAATTTGTATGCAATGTTCAGAATCACTTTTGATTTTCTGTTAGTAGGCACAAAACAGGATAAATGCTGATCATTAAGTAGCTACTATCTGCCAAATACTATACTGGGCATTTTATCGAGAGTGAATCATCACAGCAACTTCCAGACAATTTCCCCTTTGGCTGGGAAAATAAAATCACATCTATATTTTCTGAAATCTTACTTAAACAATTTAGCATTTCCTTTCATTACAAATGCAGACCACGAACCACCAGTACTACTTGTACCTTTGCCATTTATAGAAATCACAGATATATTCATATCATACTGCAGTTGTTGAAGATATCTTGAAATATCATTGACCCCATCACTGTTTCAAAAGCACCATAATTCCTAGACCTGCTGCCAAATCTTGTTATTTAATGTGTGATCAAAGAAGCACATATGCTACTGCATCACACATTTTTAAAATGTTTTGGTAATCAAATGTCCATATAATTGGCTTTCTTTGTAATCCTATGTGTTTTACTTTATGCATCTAAAATGTTATTATAAGAGGTACTGTATGGCCCTGGCCAGGTAGCTCAGTTGGTTAGAGTGTCATCCCAATATGCCAAGGTTGGGGGTTCGATTGCCAGTCAGGGAATATACAAGAATCAACCAATGAATGCATAAATAAGTGGAAAACAAATTGATGTGTCTTTCTCTAAAATCAATAAATAAAAACTTTTTAAAGAAGCACTGTAAGTTTCACTACATTTACAAAGGAATTACTGGCACAAAAGGTGTTTAGACACCCTGTAACCAGTCTTCCTCGTGACCATTCTTACTACAATTCAATACACTTTCCATGTGGAAAAGCAGAGTGAGCTTTTTAAAAGGTAAATAAAATGAAGACATTCCCCTGTTTAAACCTGAAACAAATGCAGACTCCTAACTGTGACTGACTTGGCCCTCCAGGATCTAATTTTACCCTGCTCAGGGCTCCTACTTGGTCTTGAACTCTTCTATCACCCTGGCCCCTGCTCACTCTGCTCCAACCATGCTGGCCCCTACACTCCTTTGAAATCTGCAACCAGTTTCCCACCTCAGGGACTCTGTCCTTGCTGTCCCCTCTGCCTGGAATGACTGCTGTTGAAGCAGTTACTTCATTCTTATGCTTCAGTGATGAGCCAGTAACTCACCCCCACAAAGAAGCCTTCCTCACTAACCTATGTGAAACCCCCTCCCCTCTCCTGCCCTGTCCCCAGTTAGTTCCTGTTCACTCCCTTCAGAGCACTTATAACAATATAATTATATTAATTTTTGTTCAGTATTAATCCTGGCATCTAGCAAGGTACCTGGCACACATAAATTCCTGACATTCACTGAATGAATGAATAAATAACAGAATATGTGAATGAGGAAGCAATTATTAATCCATTTTACAAATAAGGAAATTGAGGCTCAAAGATGTTAAATTATTTGTCCAAGGTCACCCAGTAGCAAAGTTATTATTTTAACTATGGTTCCCGGCCACCCCCTAATCCCTTCTCCATTTTTTCTAACTCCCTTTTCCCTGCTACATTTCAGTCAATTTCTGGAAAACAGAATACACTCAGTACAACTGTTTATGATGTGATTTTTGGGGATTTTAGTGCCCATTGCTCAAGGATATCTGACTAACCTTCAATGATACTTCCCTTAATTATTTCCAGGAAGGAATATATACCTAGATATGGTGATTCTTTCTGTTTCTGTCTCTCTCTACATAGCACACACATTTTTTTCATTTCTTAATCTTATAACCCTAAATACAAACAATAAAATCAAATGCAAGGAATAAAATTTAGAAAAGGGTAAACTAAGGAAGAAAAATATTAAATAAACTTGAGGTAAATGGTAGTATACAAAAGTACCTGTGATAAGGGACTGTCCACAAGCCTATGAAGACCACAATTCTGGCCCTTTGCTTCTTAAGAGCCAGCATAAAGTAAAAAAACACAGTCAGTTACATGATACATTCTGATGATTTAAAAATTCAATCAATTTCCAGGAAAAGCACAACTTTTCCTGTTTCTAAATCCTGAGAGAAATTCCTCTTGTGGATCCCCATAATGAAAGCATGATAAGACAAAGTAATCATTATGCTAAACTACAACCTCATAAATAAATATATTAAGCTTCATAAGATGGTATCTTATAGCATCCCTTAACAAATGTGGCTAGTATAATGCTAAAACCTATGTAGCAATGTATTGCCTTGCTATCCAAAGCATGGTCCCTGACTGCTAGCATCAGCATCACCTGGGTACTTGTTAGAAATGCAGAATCTCAGATCCAATCACATGCCTGCTGAAACAGAATTGGTATTTTATTAATAACATCTGCAGGTGATTCCTATGAACATTAAAACTGAACAAGCACTGGTCTAATGGTTAGGCCTGATCTGAGGCAAAATTTGTAATAAATTAGTATTTATTTATGTATCCATTCAAAGAATATTTACTGAGACCTCAGCAGTTGGAAAGTTGTTTTTCTTTAACACAATAGCAAAAGCACCTCCATAAAGGAACATATTGATAAATGAGACTGTATTGAAACCGAATGATAAAGCAAGCCATAGAGTAGACACTTTGCAACACCAAATAAAGGAAAGTTGAGAACCTAAATACGTACTAGGCACTGTCTTAATGCTGGGAATACAAGTAATGAAACAAAAACTCTACTCTTATGGAGCTTACATTCTAATTGGAGAAGGCATAAATCAACAGAATAAGTAATATGAAGCAAGAAAGGGGCATAAGCCAAGGAATGGGGTTGCAGTTTTAAATAGGGTGGACAGGGAAGGCTTCATTAAGGAGTTAACGACCTGTACAAGGTCAGGAAGCTAGCTATAAAAATAGCTAAGAGAAGTCTTCCAAGCAGAAGGAACAACCTGAGACAGTAAATGACTAAAACAGCAAGGCCAGTGTGGTTGAGGCAAAATGAGCAAGAAATATAGTCAATATGCAGGGGGCCAGGTCATGTGGGGCCTTGTCAGCCATTTTCAGTGTCTTAGTTCTAACTGCGAGTGAGATGAGAAGCCACTGGAGAAAAGCTAATAGGGAGCCATTGCAAAATGTTGAGCAGAGAAATAACATAATGAAAAGTGTTAAGGAATGGCTTTGATGAGAGAATCCAGCTCAGAGTATAGTGCACTAATCCCAGTAAATTGTACTTCATTCAACTATTAGGTGCCAAAGATGTGCCAAGTAGTGCGGGGAGGATCTAGACTATGGTGATAACTGAGAGAACTGCCAGAGGAAAATGACTCTAAATGACATTGAAGGGAAACAAACTCAGGAAACAATGACAGATTATTTATAGAGAATTGACAGAAATTCAAAATTCAATTTAATCAAGGTTTATGGATCACCTAATGAGGGCAAAGCCATATTCTGGCTAGCACATAAGGGGTGGAGATGGTGCATAAGAGTTGTATTTTTCCTTCAAAAGGCTTCCAGCCTGGTGTACTTAGCCCTCGCCTTTCCCCTTCCTTTCAAACCTAAACTTTATGGATTGCCCCAACTGAGACTTGACACAGACTAGGTGATTCGCTCCAGTGAAGAGCTGTCTCTTTGCCCTCAGAGTTGTTCTGTCTCCTAGGAGCAGGGGACAAAGCACCTCAACTTAATTAATATAAAAAGATAGATCTGGCTTGGCAGCAGGGCAGAAGAGAGGTCTTAATAACAACTGTCCTTAGTGTATCAGCCTTGCAGACTGTCACTGGGACCCTAGTTTTGGAGAATGGAGTCCTTCTGGTCCATTTCCACTTGTATGACCTGATGGGTCTCTCACTCTGCCATTCCATACTAGAGAAAAGGCCCTGTGGCACTGAAAGGGAAAGAAGTTAAGTTTAAGGAGAACAACTGGGAAAAAAAGAATTTGAAAATCGCCTACTGCCAGATAGTAAGGTCTGAGGAACAGATGCAAATATAATGCAAATGACATGTAAATAGCCCTGTGGTCTTCTAAAAGGTTTTATACAACTGGAAAGGCTCTTGAGAAACTGTTAACAGATAATAGTGATTCAGAGGCAGAGTGACTATTTCAAGAAACTTTGTCACACAGATCTCTTTCACCCTGCTAGTGCAATGTAGCCTTTAGTAATCTTTTCTCTCACTTGAACCAACCTCACCTTCTATAAATAAAAAAAAAAAAAAATCATGTCTGCCTCTATAAAGGTTATCTAAGTTAATTACACATTTAAACACTCTGTGTACCTTTAATTTTTCTTCAAACACCTCTCACTCAAAAAAAGGCTCCAGTGGGTTATGAATGAAAGAGTTTCTCAGTTCTAGTTACTATGATCCTTAGGAGAATTTTTTTTCCTACTCCGCAGTAACTAACACATTTTCTTCTAATACCCACACACTCTATTCAAAGTTAATCCAGAGGGAAAAAACCCTACATATGGTTGTGAAATCCAATTCACTTTCAAGGAACCGCTGGAAAGCTATTCATTAGAAAACTTGCCCTGTCAAGTATGCTGCCTTTTTGACAATCCTAAGTAGGCATTTTAAAATGAAAAATACACATTTGATTACAACGGGATACAATTCTTTCTACATTTATGTATTTAAAAGAGGACGCCCCCAGATATTCACATTCAGATATGAATTTTGTAAGAGCCATGAAATGACCTGAATATTAAGCACATCAAACCTGCAGCTGGGCAGTTATTCTAGGTTACAGATCCGGGAGTTACAGAAGCAACTGACCTCCACATTAGTGATGGAAACAATGATGGCATAATCAGCCCCCCAAACTCCTTCACTTTTCTAGTAGTCTAACATTCGAGGGTACTTCAGCTTTTGACAAGAGGGTGAAAGGAAGGGAAATCCCTTTCGTTTCCGAGGTGTTTAAAATCTCACTTGAAGGCACCTCCAGAAAGCTACTGGGCGAAGAGGCATCTGGGCAGATGCCACGTTCAGCGGAAAACCCGGACAGCGCAAAGACGCGGAATCCCGACACAAGAGAGTGAAAGGCGGGGTGGGGGCTGGTAAGGAAACAGACAAAAGCAGAAGGTAAATATCAAGAGAGTGAAGAAATGACAGCGCTTCGAGTAACAAAGAGATGAAGAATGGCCTGGGGTGCTGCTCCTGGTGCCTGGAGTCCCGGGAAGGACGGCAGGAACCCTCCCCTCCCCAACCTTGCTGCTGGGGCTACCTTACCTCCTGGGCGAGTTTCTGCTTGAGCACCAGCGCAGCACACAGATAGCCCGCGCGGCCCACAAACAACTCGTCGGAGCCACACTCCAGGAAGGAGACAGGTGCGCAGACGGCGCTCAGAGCCCGGAACTTGCCCAGCGGTTGCACGTAGTCAGACCGGCCCAGGGCGTGGTACACGAGTGTAGCCACGGCATACACGCCCGCGCCCCCCAGCAGGAAGGCTGCGCGGGTGTCGGCGTCCTGCTCGCCCCACTCCTCAGCGCGGGCGCAGGCGTCTATGAGGCGCTTGGCCGAGCGCAGGTAGCGCTCCCGGGCCGCAGCAAAGAGTGGGCTCTGCGAGACATGGTAGAGCATGTAGGCCACCCCGGCGACGCCGCCGTACAGTCCCCCTTGGCAGCTGCTGGCCGTGGCCGCCGCCCCCCGGGCCTCAGCGCCGCCCCCGAGCGGGGGCAGCTCCTTGAGGATGCGCTCGATAGTGGCGGTGACCAACGGTGCCACCGCGTCCTCACATTGGCCGGCCAGCAGGCTGCCCTGGTAGTCATCGAAGCGGTTGGCGAAGCAGCGCTTGGTGTCCATGCTGCTGCCTGTGTCCCCCAATGCCGAGCCGGGGTCCACTTAAGGGCGCCTCCTGTATCCCCGCACACCACCTCTCGCTTTCTGCGTTGCTCGGAAGGCGGTAGATTCAGAGGGGATTGAGCAAAGAGGCTGAGACGGGAGGTGACAAGAGGAGGCGGGCGCGAGGAAGAAGCACTGACTGGATTGCCAATTGGGCCACACAGCTGCTGCGAGGCTACGGAGTGACCAGGACGAGCGCGGGGATGTGCGTTGTCCGTCCCCCTCCGTCCCCCTCCCAGAGGCCGCACCCTGCCGAACCACCCTGTCCTGCGCCGCCGCAGCTCAGCCGCTCAGCCGTCTTTCCAAGGGGCCGAGGTGCTCTCTGGCAGGACCCACGCGGAGTCCGTGCCACTCCTCCCGCCCCGCCCCCGGCTCCTCCCCTCCAGGCGGAAGGCCTAGGAAGCGCGGGACACCGATTTGGAACACCGAGGCTGGTCAGGGAAGCACACCTGGCGGTGGAGGTGAAGACCTCCAGTACCTTGTCTATTTACTCAGTGTGGTCCTGGAGTCAGCAAATCAGCATCACCTAGAAGTATGTTAACACTGCAGCATCTCAGACTTCGCTCCAGACCTACTGAATCCAAATCAGCAATTAGCAAGCTCCCCAAGCAAATCGCATGCACATTAAAGGTTTCAGATGTCACTG
This sequence comes from Phyllostomus discolor, assembly GCF_004126475.2. NCBI lineage: Eukaryota > Metazoa > Chordata > Mammalia > Chiroptera > Phyllostomidae > Phyllostomus > Phyllostomus discolor. Next base: position 21,784,306 of record NC_050198.1, on the reverse strand, counting down.
AACTGGAGTACTAGGAAAAAACTGAGCATCTTCCTGAAACTTGTTTTACTTCTTGGTCACTTGGTCATTTGGAGTTCTCATCCTGAATACTTCAGTCCCAAAGGCTGAAAGTTTTGAGTACTTCACGCTTCATACATTAAAACGGTTAGTTGCCCAATGAGGAAACTGCTTCTTGGCCTTGGTTGTCATGAGGTTTTTCTTGAAGTACACAGAAGTAACAGTTCAAAGAACTAAATCAAGTCAAGGTAAGAGGATAAGAGGGAGTATTCTGTCTTTCTCCTACTCTAGAGACCGCTCCTCCCCATGTATGCATAGAAAGAGCTCAATAAATATCTGAGGTCATTAACTGTCATATAAGGTTAATAAAGGGTAAATGCTGTGCGAGAATTTTAAGTAGGCTTTTTACGCTTTTCTGCCTGTCCTGAGTTACCTCTTTCCCTCCTTTCCTTCCTTCCCATGTTTTTCTCTTCTGCTTTCATTCTAAAGACATTATTGAGGGTCTTCTATAAGTTCTGGACTCTGGAAATAGAGGAATAAACAACAACAAAAAAAGACATGGTCCTAGACCTCTTGGAGCTTATGTGCCAGTGAGAAAGGCAGAAAATGAACAATTACACAATGAGTGGTCTTTGTTTTGCTCTGCTGTTTTAAAACAATTCTCCTTTTCCCTGCCCTGACCTGTGTGGCTCAGTTGGTTGAGTGTCATCTACCAAAGCAAAAGGTCACTGGTTGGATTCCTGGTCAGGGAACATGCCTGGGTTGTGGGTTCAATCCCCCATCCAAGCACGTGTGAGGCAACCAATGGATATTTCTCTCCCTCTCCTCCCCCACTTTCCCTCTCTCTAAAAAAAATAAATAAATAAAATATTTTTAAAATAAAATAAAATAATTCTTCCTTTCCCAAAGTGTCAACTAGTAAAGGCCAGATGTCACCTCTCCTGGGGTATTTACATTTTGATAGGAACTATGCAAGACACAAAAGAAGAAGTGACTCATGGAGAAGTTTCTGACACTTTGTGGGGAGAGCAACTGCTCTAAGCAAGACTTACTTGAAAGGCTAGTTTTGTTTGGAGGCAATTTTTTTCTTCAAAAGTGTTAAGTGTCACAATGATTTGGAAGCAGAGATTAAATAGCCTGCCCCTTCATTCTTGTTTGACGCATTCTGGAAAAGGAGCTCTCTTGGCCAAGATTACTGTCAGGACTGACATCCGCATAGTGGGTAGTATGGCTTCCATCCTGCTATAACACTGCCAAAACAGGTTTATTTTTAATTACATTAAGCTAAGTCCACATTTAGGCAGAGAGCTTGGTGTCATTTACTTAATTCCCAAGCAGTATTATTTATTTTAAAGTCATGACTCCACTAGAAAACACTGTCCATGAGGGTCTTTTTGTTACATTTACTTACTGATAGCATTAAGAACCTAAAATAGTCCACAGCTCATAGAGTAGACATTCACTAAAAGTTTGTGGAATAGTGAATGAATTGGCATAACAGCACCATTAGCAAGGTGTTCTAGAGTGTAGAATGCAGATTGAAGCCCTTATTGAAACTTTAACCTGTCTTGATTGAATTCCCTGTTTTCCTGGATTCCTTTGCTCTTATGAGTGCAAGAGTATAAACATTCTGCAGTTTCTGTCTCCTTACTTTGTTTCTGAATAAAGCCTGGTGACCTCTATACTTTACCTTGAATTCAATGACTTCACACATTCTATTTTTAATAACTAACCCTGTATAGCAGATTATATTTTCCAAATATGGCCCTAATATTATCTCCTATGCCACATGCTCCTCTACAATGTGACCTTGACATTCTTCTCATCAGGGGTAGGGTATATGTACCCTCCTCTTGAATCTGAGTGGGCTTATGGTTCTCTTATGACCAATGAAACATGATGGAAATGACACACATGACATCCTAGGCTAGGTCATAAGAAATGATGAAGCTTCCATCTTACATGCAGAATTACTCATACTTGGAGCCTTGAGCCACCTTGTAAGATTCTGACTACCTCGAGGCTGCCGAGTTGTGAGGAAGTTCAGGCAACATAAAGAGGTCATGATTGCCCTGGCTGGCGTAGCTCAGTGGATTGAGTGCGGGCTGGGAACCAAAGTGTCCCAGGTTTGATTCCCAGCCAGGGTACATTCCTGGGTTGCAGGCCATAACCCCCAGCAACCGCACATTGATGTTTCTTTCTATCTCTCTGCCTCTATCTCTATCTCCCTCCCTTCCCTCTCTAAAAATAAATAAATAAAATCTTTTTTTTCAATCATTGTTCAAGTACAGTTTTCTCCCCCCTACTCCCGTTATAAATAAAATCTTTAAAAAAAAAAAGAGGTCATGTGCAGGTGCTTGGGTCAACAGCCCAGCTGACAGTACCAACTGGCAGCCCTGTGTGTGAACCACCTTGGGTATGCAGCTCAGTTGAGCTTTCAGATGACTGCAGCTCCATGAGAACTGCCATTCCAAGCCCTTCTACAGTTCCTAACCCACAATATTATGAGCAAGATGAAATAGTTATATTAGGTCACCAAGTTTGGAGGTAATTTGTTATGTAGCAATGACAACTGGAATATCCTGCGAGCTCCCCATCATTCAATACTATAGAAGTACCCTATAATCAATAGTGCTCACTCAACAGGGCAATGAGTAGTTGGACAGAGGCATGTTTTGGAGGAGTCTGGATGAGGAGACAAGAAGTATGCAGGTGCATAGAAAATTGTGTTCCAAAGTAATAATTCTAGTTGGATTCTTTAGAGGTAGCAGTGACCCCACAAGAAATATGCAACCTATACAAAATCTTGACTAGGCCATTAATTTTGCCCTTATCTGCAAGATCTTTCCTGAGAGTTACAGAACCTCTAGCAGCATTTGCTGACAGGCAGCTCCCTACACATGGTTCCTGGGATCTTGCTGAATTGCCCAGTTCATAGGTTTTCAATATTTCCTTATTGTGCAGATTATGCAAAACTATGGATGAAAACTAGTTTTAAGTGGGCTCATCAAGAAAATCACTTAAAATTATGCAAAACTATTGAAGAAAAAGTATTTAAACCAATGGGTTCCTCTTATGCAAATCATTGCTATCTAAGGGTGAATATGAAAATTATGGTAATTGTAAAACTGTCAAACCTTAACACAAGGCTTAGTATAGGCTAAACCATTTTAAAATACATTCAGAATACTTTGTGCCCTAGAAATGGTTTAGATACCATAACCAGTGCTATGTTCAGTCCCCAGAGTACATTCTCTTTGCAGATACATCTCGGTAATATTAGCTTAGCAACATAATTGGAGACTTCTCCTGCTTCAGCTCTTTTGCCCCAATAGGCCCTTCTCAAAACAGCAGCCAGACTCATATAAGTCAGACCCTATCTTCTGACTCATGTCAGTGTTTCACCTGTCCCTCAAAGTAAGCTCAAGTTCCCAGGATGGCCTAAAAGGCCCACTGCCACCTGGCCCTTGTTAGTTCTCCCACCTCTCCTCATATTCTTCCCCTTGCTCCTTCAGTTCCAGCCATGCTGGCCACCTTGGTATTTCTTAAACATACTAGTTATACTCTTAATCTGGAGTTTCCTTTGCAGTTTCCTATTCCTGGAATACTCTTCAAAAGATATACTCATGGCTTGCCCCTCACCTCTAGGTCATTGAAATCTTCCATGACTTATTATTTTAAATGACAATCTTTTCCCCCAACCATTAGTATCTAATAACTATATATTTTTACTGATGTATGTTATTTCTTGTTTGTCTTCCTCCACTAGCATGTAATCCCCATGAGGACAGGAGTTTTTGTCCCTGTTGTTCCCTACTTTATCCCCAGCATCTAGACTAATGCCTGGCATGCAATATTTCTTCAAGAGATATTTGTTGATTCTGTGATACCCTTCACAATGTCAAAATTTCTACCATTTTCTAACTGATGGCTGAACTTTGCTCTCTTCTTTCTTGACTGTTTTCTTGATCCTGCTCCTCTGCACAAGCAGCCATAAAAATGTACATTTTAACATAGCATTTGTTTCTCTTTTTTGTCCTTTTTCTCTACATCCAGTATTATATTTTTAAAGCCGTTTTAGCTATTATATGTCAAACATGATCACCAGTACACAATGCAATGACAGAATTAGAAACCAGTGCAATAAGTGAACTAGCACTCATCACTCCATCTGAAAGAGGGACAGTGCAGTTTGATCAATTACAGTGACCAAGGTCAAGTAATAAGGCACACTCCAACTTACCAGGTATGAGAAAAATATATATCATTAGAACTTTAGGTGGTACTATGTGTATGGATATGTGATTTGAATACAATATAATAAATTATCGCTGAGCAGGGCAGTACTAGAAGAGGTATGTCTCTATTTTACACTGATGAATCTGTGTAAAGTTATAAATTGGCAAGTAGAGATGGAGGCATTTCTTTGGTCAAAGTAAATTCTTTACTTTAAAAATTATACCAGTTTCCTAAATGTTGTCATTTATAAGGGTTTTTTTTCCCTTTTTTATTGTTGTTCAAATACAGTTGTCTCCATTTCCCCCCTAACACTCCCCCCTACCCCAGCCATCTTTCTCCCCTGATTTCATCCCCCCTTGTTTTTGTCCACGTGTCATTTGTAGTTGTTCCTGAAAACCCTTTCCCCTTTTCTTCCCTTTATGCCCTCCTACCTCCCCTCCAGTTACTGTCAGTTTGTTCTTAATTTCAATGTCTCTGGTTATATTTTGCTGGCTTTTTTGTTTTGTGAGTAGGTTCCACTTATAGGTGAGATCATATGGTATTTGTCTTTCACCATCTGGATTACTTCACTTAGCATAATGCTTTCCAGTTCCATCCATGCTGTTGCAAAGGGTATGAGCTTCTTCTTTCTTTCTGCTGCATGGTATTCCATTGTGTAAATGTACCACAGTTTTTTTGATTCATTCACTTACTGATGGGTACCTAGGTTGCTTCCAGCACTTGGCTATTGTAAATTGTGCTGCTATGAACCTTGGGATGCATAGGTTCTTTTGAATTGGTGTTTCAGGATTCTTAGGGTATAGTCCCAGCAGTGGAACACCCGGGTCAAAAAGCAGTTCCATTTTTAGTTTTCTGAGGAAATTCCATACTGTTCTCCACAATGGCTGCACCAGTCTGCATTCCCACCAAGAGTGCACTATGGTTCCCTATTATCCACATTCTCTCCAACACTTGTTTGTTGATTTGTTTATGATGGCCATTTTAAGTGGTGTGAGGTGGTATCTCATTGTGGTTTTAATTTGCATCTCTCTGGTGGCTAGTGATGCTGAGCATCCTTTCATATGTCTCTGGGCCCTCTTTATGTCCTCCTTGGAGAAGTGTCTGTTCAGGTCCTTTGCCCATTTTTTAAATTGGATTGTTTGTCTTCCTGGAGTGGTATTGTGAGAGTTCTTTATATATTTTGGCAATCAAACCTTTGTCCAACGTATCATTGGCAAGTATGTTTTCCTATATGGTTGGTTTTGTTTTCATTTTAATGCTGTTTTCTTTAGCCATGCAGAAGCTTTTTATTTTGATGAGATTCCATTTACTTATTCTTTCTTTTATGTCTCTTGCTCTAGGGGACATATTGGTGAAAATATTGCTGCATGGAATATCTGAGATTTTCCTACCTATGTTCTCCTCTAGGGCTTTTATGGTGTCATGACTTACGTTTAAGTCTTTTATCCATCTTGAGTTTATTTTTGTGTATACTGTAAGTTGATGGTCAAGTTTCTTTCTTTTCTTCTTCTTTTTTTTTACAATTAGCTGTCCAGATCTTCCAACACCATTTGTTGAAGAGGCTATTTTTACTCCATTTTATACTTCTTCCCTTTTTGTCAAATATTAATTGACCATAGAGACTAGGGTTTATACCTGTGCTCTCTATTCTGTTCCATTGATCTATGTGTCTGTTATTATGCCAGTACCAGGCTGTTTTGATCACCGTATCCTTGTAATAGAGTTTAATGTTAAGTATTGTGATCCCTCCTACTTTGTTCTTCTTTCTCAAAATTGCTGTGGCTATTTGGGGTCTTTAATGGTTCCATATAATTTTTGAAATGTTTTTTTATATGTCTGTGAAATATGTTATTGGTATTTTAATAGGGATTGTGTTGAATCTATAAATTGCTTTGGGTGTAATGGACATTTTGATAATGTTAATTCTTCTAATCCATGAACATGGTATATGCTTCCATTTGTGTTTCTGAATATTGGCTTTGTATCCCACTGTTTTGCCAAATTCACTTATTAAGTTGAGATTTTTTTAAAGATTTTATTTATTTATTTTTAGAGAGGGAAGGGAGGGAGATAGACAGAGAGAGAGAAACATCAATGTGCGGTTGCTGGGGGTCATGGCCTGCAACCCAGGCATGTACCCTGACTGGGAATCGAACCTGCAACACTTTGGTTCACAGCTCATGCTCAATCCACTGAGCTATGCCAGCCAGGGATAGGTTGAGAATTTTTTTGTGGAGTCTATAGGATTTTTTATGTATACCATCATGTCATCTGAAAACAATGACAGTTTTGCTTCCTCTTTTCAATTTGGATGCCTTTTATTTATTTTTCTTGTATGATCACTAGCCAAATTTTTGAGAGAAAAATAAGGATGCATTTTATACATGGGTAGAATTCTGTATCTATATAAATGTTTTTAATTCTTTTATTTATGCTTATGCATTAAAAGTATAACTCTAGAAAGCAATAATGATATCCATATGCAAAATACTACCCTTGAATATGATAATCTATTTTGTTGAACTTGCAAATAAATAAGAAATGTAATTAAAACAAGATATTTTTTCCTGATTTTTGAGCCAAAAATATGGGTGCACACTATACACAGGAGTGCATTGTACATGGCAAATACAGTAAGTATCCAGACCAAAGGAAGATATGAAGTATGAGGCTACCTAAGGCATTAACATCTGGGTGTCTGATCTGTTCTTCCTAATTAACCAAAATAGCACAAGAGCCATTGTTTTCCTACTTGTAAAAACAAAAACAAATCAAACAGGAGGAGCTCCTTTCCTGGAAACTGTATTTTTATGTATTTTCATTATTTTTAAAAAGCTCACTCTTTTCATAAAATATTTGGGAGAAAAAAATACTTTGTTTTTTATTGAATTTATTGGAATGACATTGGTTAATAAAATTATATGGATTTCAGGTATATAGCTCTATAGTACATCATCTGTATATTGTATTGTGTGTTTACCACCCTAAGTCAAGAAGTTGAATCTCCTTCCATCACAATTTGTCTCCCCTTTACCCTTTTCCACCTCCTCCACCCCCTTTCCCTCTGGTAATCACCACGCTGTTGTCTGTGTCTATTAGGGTTTTCTTTTTTGCTTAATACCTTCACCTTTTTCACCCAGCCCCTCAAACCCTCCCCTCTGACAGCTGTCAGCCTATTCTCTGTATCTATGAGTCTGTTTCTATTTTGTTACTTTATTTTGCCCATTAGATTCCACATACAAGTGAAATCATATGGCATTTGTATTTCTGTGACTTTGAATCTTAGATTTATAGTGTCTAGATTTGTAAAGTTTTAAGACTTCATCTATTAGCTACCACCCAAAGCAGGCATCTATCTGCATCCATTAGTATTATATTTAGCTGCTTAAAAAGAAAATATCAAAAATTCTAACCACAATAGGAGCTTATTTATCTTTCCTATTAAAAAAGATACAAACATATAAAGAGTGGCATCATCAAGATGGCAGAATAAAAGCTCCAGACCTTCCTTGCTCTCAGTGAAATACTGATTCAACAACAAAACATGGACCAATTCCCTCTGTGAAAAATCCAGAAACTGGTTAAGTGGCTTCTACATCCAAGGCAAGTGTGAAACCAGTCACCTTGAGGTCCACAGAAAAATTTGTAGTGATCTCTTGCCATAGTCTCTCCCCTTAGCACAATGCCATGTGATTTGGAGCAAACTGTTAACTCCTGGATTCTCTGTGCAGATATAAAGAGAAGACTGGATCATACATTCAGTGTTTTGTCTTTCAAACTTTTCCAAGGACTTGGCTTCCATTTCACCTATCTTGGACCACTAATGAAAACCTACACACTCTGGATGCCTAGGTATTGCTCAGAACAAAAAAAAGTGATGGACAGCATGTTAGAGCTCCAGGAGAACCACAGCATAATGGACAACAGCTGATACAACTCAGCAGCCTTTCTTTTTGGGGAGGTGGGGTGGGGTAAGACTGCAATATGTCTCCAACATTCTGTATTTTCAGGGGGCTTCCTCAGGGACTGACTTCTGTCTTTCCTATCTCAGGGTATGGATGGGCCCACCATACTGTAAATGTTTAGGGGCCAGTGAAAACAAAGAACAGCTGTGTGGCATTCTGCTATTCCAGAAAGCTTGTGGCACAGTAGACAAAGGTTGATACAGCTTGGTGACCTCCCCATAAGGCAGAGAGGAATGAAGTATGCATCCAGTATTCTGGCTTTTCAGGACGCTGCCCCAAAGGACTAGTTTCTGTCTCACTTTTTTCAGAGCACAGACAGGAACTGGCATATTTGAGATGCCTGGGGACAACTGAGTACAAAAAAGAGTTGAGCAGCATGCTGCTGCTTCAGAGGACCTGCAGCAGAGAAGACAAACACCAGAGGGAATAACAGATTATAAGGTCCTGGAAAAAAAAAGAAACTAGCAAATACCTTTAATTAGGAATCTACATATACAAGTCCAGAGAAGACACATCCACACAAAAGGTTTTAGAGACCCCTGTAACCTCTAGCTGGACTGACTGCTGAAAGTATTTACTTGTATGAAGCCAGTTCATAAAGACTGGAAAAGCTGACTGTTTTTTATCAAATGTGCAGATACCAACACAAAGTTACAAGAAACACAGAGTAACAAGGAAAAATAGCCCAACCAAAGGAAAAAAATAAGTCTCCAGAGACCAGCACTAAAGAAAGAGAGGTGTGTGAATTACCTGGCAAAGAATTCAAAATAACTCTTATAGAGATGTTCAAGATCTTAGGTAAGTTATGCATGAATGAAATGAAAATTTCAATAGAGATAAAAATATAAAAAAAACAAGTTTTGTAACTAAATGCAATGACTGAATTGAAATTTTTCTTAGAGAGATTTGATACTAGACACATTCAAGCATGAGAAAGAATCAGCAAACACAAAGAAAAGGTCATTTGTAATTACCCAGTAAAAGGACCAAAAAGAAAAACAACAAAAAAAAAGAGTGAAAAAAAAAGCAAGCATGTGACATCAAAAAAGGGACAAATACTTGAATTATTAGAGTACAAGAGGATGAAGAATAAGAAGAATAAGAATAGGAGAAGAAGAAGAAAAAGGGGGAAGATGGGGAAAAGGTAAGGGGCAGAAAGTTTATTTAAAGAGATAACGGCTGAAAACTCCCCAAATCTGGGGAAGGGAATGAACTTCCAGATTCAAGAAACCCAACTGATCCCAAAAAAGATGAATCTAAAGAAACTCAGACTGAGATACATTATAATCAAATTGTCGAAAGTCAAAGACAAAGAGAAAGTTTTGAAAGCAGCAGGAGAAAAGTATCTCCTCACATACAAGAGAACCCCATAAGAATATAACAAATTTCTCAGCAGAAAGTCTGCAAGCCAAAACTAAGTGGGATGATATATTCAAAGTGCTGAAAGAAAAAAAAAAAAAACAACTGCCAAACAAACATAATATCTCCAAACAAACTTTTGCTTTTTGCCATACCATCATGTAAAATTAAACAAATTTCCCAGATAAAGAAGACCTTGGAGAATTTATGGCCTCTAGACCTACCTCATGAGAAACTTCAAAGGGAAACCTTCAAGTTAAAATGAAAAGATGCTAAACAGCAGCACAAAATTATAAGAAAATATAAAGCTCACTGGTAAAGGTGAATATATAGACAAATGCATAACATTGTAATACTAAAATTGTGGTATGTGAATCACTTTTAATTCTGGTATACAAGTTAAAAGATAAAGTATAAAAAGTAACTATAGCTGTAAAAATGTATTAATGGATATACAATATAAAATGTAATTTATTAGCTCAATAACAAAGTGTCTGGGGGAGATGTAAAAGTGTAGAGTTGTTGTATTTGATGGATGTTGAAGTGCTATCAGCTTAAAGTAGCTTGTTATAACTACAAGGTAGTCATTGTAAGCACCATGGTAACCACAAAGAAAATACCTTTAGAAGATACACAAAGGAAAATGAGAAATGAATCAAAGCATGCCACTACAAAAAAAAATCAATGAAACACAAAGGAAAACAGCAAGAGGAGAAAAGAAAGAGAGTATTGTTCCAAGTCAGAGTATAATTTTTAATTGCAACAAGTAATTGCCTGTCAATAATTACTTTATATATAAATGGATTAAACTCTTCAATCAAAAACAGAGTGACTAGATGGATTTTTAAGAGTATCCAAATATATGCTGTTTAAAAGATTCACATTAGATTTGAGAACACACATAGGCTAAAAGTGAAAAGACTAGAAATGATATTCCATGCAAATGGTAACCAAAAGAGAGCAGCAGTGGCCATTCTTACACCAGACAACATAAGTAAAATATTGTCACACGAGACAAACAAGGACATTATATAAGATAAAATGGCCAATTCACCAGGAATACTTCGCAATTATAAATATGTGTATGTATGTATGTGTGTGTATATGTGTATGTGTGTGTGTGTGTGTAATCTTCAAGAAAAGAGAACCTAAATATATGAAGCAAACATTGACAGAACCGAGGGGAGAAACTGAAAGCAACACAATAATAGTAGGATATTTTAATATATAATTTTTAATAATGGATAGAACATCCATACAGAAGATCAACAAGAAACAGAGGACTTAACTGCACTATAGACTAATGCACCTAACAGACATATATAAAACATTCCACCCAACAGCAGCAAAATAAACATTCTCCTGAACAACAAATGGAATAATCTCTAAGATAGATCATATGTTAGATCACACAACAAGTCTTAACAAATTGAAGAAAATTGAATACCAAGTATCTTTTCTGACCACAATTAAATGAAACTAAAAATCAATAGCATGAGGAAAACTGGAAAATTCACAAACACATGGAAATTAAATAACACATTTTTAAACAATTGGTCAAAGAAGAAAAAAAACAGAAATTAGAAAATACTTTGAGACGAATAAAAATGCAATATACTAAAACTATGAGATGCAACAAAAGCAGAAATCATAGGGAAGTTTATAGCAAAAAAAAAAAAAATGCCCACATTAGAAAAGATTAATCTCAAATAAGAAACCTTAAGGAACTAGGAAAAGAACTATGCCAGAAGGAAGGAAAAGATAAAGATTAGAATCAAAGTAAATGAAAGAATATTGTTTTTTTAAAATTGAGAGTTGGTTTTTGAAAAGAACAACAAAATTGGCAAATCTGTAGCTAGATTAAGAAACAAAAAGAGGACTCAAATAATTAAGCTCAAAAATGAAAGAGAAGAGATTATAACTGATGCCACAGAAATAAAATGGATTATAAAAGGCTACAAAGAGGAATTATACACTAAGAAATTGGATAACTTGGAAGAAATGGGTAAATTCCTAGAAAGATATGACCTACCAAAACTGAATCATGAAAAAATAGAACATCTGAATAGACCTACAACTAGTAAAGAAATTGAAGTAGTAATCAAAACCTCCTAACAAAGAAAAGCCTAGGACCAGATGGCTTTATGGGTGTTTTCTGCCAAACATTTCAAGAACAAATAATACCAGTTCTCAAATTTCCCAAAAAACAATTCGAAGAAGAGGCAATCCTGTCAAACTCATTTCATGGGGCCAGCCTTACCCTAATAACAAAGTCAGAAAAAGACACTACAAGAAAAACCTTCAGGTCAATATCCCCGATGAACATGGATGCAAAAATTCTCAACAAAATACCCGCAAGCGTTAAAAGGATCTTACAGCATGATCAAGTGGCATCCATCCCTGCAATTCAAGGAAGATTCTACATACCCATATCAATAAATGTCATATACCACATTAATAGAATTGAGGATAAAAAAGTCAATGATCATGTCAATGTAGGTAGAAAAAGCACTGTACAAAATGCAACACCTTTTCATGATCAAAACTCTCAGCAAACTAAGTATAGAATAAATTTACCTCAACATATTAAAGATTGTATATGAAAAGCTTGAGGATTCACACTTTGTTTCAGTGAGCAGCAAAACCTGTTTCTTTCTGTGGGATTAAAAATGCCACATTCAGCCCTGGCTGGTGTAGCTCAGTGGATTGAGTGTGGGCTGCAAACCAAAAAAGTTGCCAGTTTGATTCCCAGTCAGGGCACATGCCTAGGTTGCAGGCCAGGTCCCCAGTGGGAGCCATGTGAGAAGCAACCATACACTGATGTTTCTCTCCCTCTTTCTCCTCCGCTTCCTCTCTCTCTAAAAATAAATAAAATATTTTAAATGCCACAGATTTTTCCCAGCATTCCTAGCATCTAGGATGTGAATATATAACTACATTCTGCTAATCAGATACACCTGTCAATGCATTCAGACTTTGAACTGAAGCCAACCATGCACAAAATCTGTGGCTATGGAGGCTCATCTCTGGTGAAAAGTATAGTTGTGTCAAGGTACGGAATCCTAGTGGCAGCATATAAGGTCCAATACCATGGTAATTGTGTCACAAACTGTAGTATTCACTGCACAGTGATGGTGGCAGCTGAGTCCTTAATAGGCTGTTCTGTGGGATCATTTAGATCAATGTCTCTGGTCCTTAGTCTCTGTGCCCAGCTTTCCACCCCCAATGAGCTTCCCAGTTTCTATAAGCCTCCTAATTTCCTGTTAATAAATCACTTTCCTGTTGAAATCGACCAGTTGTTTTCAGACCAACATATATCCAACCTCTGTAAGTGTTCAGGGTGTCTATTTTCTCTTTATCTTTGTTATTATATAACCTTATCAATTTGAAAATACTTTCTGTCAATGGAAAAATAATAGAAACATGATAGAAGTAAGATAGTTTTAACTTTCCTTCTGTCATCTGTTATAACCCAACAGATACACTTATCATCTTGCTGAGAAAATAATTTTTTTAAAAAGTCTGTCTTGTTTTGCACATTTACTTAATGCACCTAAATGTTCTCTGTGTCTTCCTGATGCCATTCTTAGGGCTTTTTGCTATTCCTTCTTATTCATATTTGATTAGTGGTTCCATCTTGCCTTTGCCTTTTAAAAATCTTTGTTGTAAATTTCCTGTGTAAATGCAATGGTTTCTCTAGATGACTCTGTATTAAGCAAAACCCAATTCAACTTCTCTACCTGGATTTCAACAAAAGGGAATTTACAGGATTATAATAAAAATGTCTTGGTGTGGCTGGAATGAAGTGCTAAAATAATAATCTTAAGAACCCCCTTCCACTGGATTCAATCTCAGGCAGCCTCATTGCTTATGCTGACAAAATAGCCACCCTTAGACAGTAGAGACAGGTGTAAATTCTACAGATTAACAGTCCTAAGAAAATTAGTACTTCTGTCTATTTTTTATTTATTTATTTTTTATTTTAAAGAAAGGGGAAGGGAGGGGAGAGAAAGGGAGAGAAACATCAATGTGAGAGAAACATCAATTGGCTGCCTTCTGTATGTGTACTGACTGAAGACTGAACCCACAACCCAAGCATGTGCCCTAACTGGGAATCGAACCAGCAACATTTTGGTTTGCAAGATGACACCTAGCCAACTGGCAAGAGTATTTCTCTCTAGGTTTTAGCTGTCTTTGGCCTGATTTGGGTCACATGCTGATTCCAGAACAGATCTGACTGGACAATTTGGCTATATGCTCATGCGTGGGACCAAACAACACGTTCTGGGAGTGAAATGATTTTCCAACAGAAACTAGGATGTTGATGCCAAAGCAGATGGCGAAGGATGCTGGGTAAACAAAACATCCCAACCTGTCTTAGTCTTTCACCTCTACACTTACAGCACAGCTATCAAAGTTTATTTCTATTTTTCCTGTGAAAAATTTGAACTCTCTGCTTCTCTAATATATATTCAGTTATATCCAACATTTAAGACAATTTCTAAGACAGCAAGGTAATACTTTTTTGACTCCTAACACTTTTATATCATCACCATCACCATTAATTCTTCTTTGTGGTTAGAATGAAATCAAAGCAGCAATTTCCTTGTTACTCTCTCTCTTCATTGACAGATGAAATCTTTACCATAGCTAGACAAGAATGTATCAGATAGTCTATCTTATTTTTTATCTTCAGTAGAATGAGATTTCTGTAAGTGCCTAGTAGCTGAAACTCTCCCTCATCACTGAACCAGTTATGGTATAATTTTAAATAATTAGAAAGCATTACAGGTAAAAAGAATTCAAGGCTCTCAACATCCATCAACTTTTTATCTGTTTATTCTCTTCCACCAAGAAGGAAGCATCAATGTGAATTTTACTCCTGTTTTTGTCACACACTAGTATATGACTTTAGGCAAGTTTTCTCAACATCTTTGTATCTCAAAAAATTTTTAATCCATTTCAGAGGTTGATTTAGGCTAAACAGTGGTAAAATATAATAAAATAATTTCCAAATAAGACAGACACTCTGAGATCCTGGCTGTACTTATTAGAATATTTTTGTTGCAAGTGACTGAAACCCCAATCAAGAAACCCAAATTTGAGCAATAAATTCAGCCAATTTATTGGTTCACAAAAACCAATAAAAACGAATATGCAGGTAAAGCATAGAGAAGTAACTAGGCCTCAGGGACAATTGGAATTAAAGACTTGAGTATTTCCAGGACAGTCTCCTTCTGTTTCTATACTTCTGCCAAATGTGGGACAATATGGCTGCCTCACAGTTCACAATGCTCACCATTAAATGGACACTGAGATTAACTCTATTAATTCAATGTAATATACTCCTACTATTTATCCAACACTATCTGAGGCACTAGAGATACATCAGAGAACACAACAAAGAGGGTTTTGCTCCTCATGAAGCTTCCAGCCCAGGAGCCACAAATTTAAAATTCTAAGGAAAAGTTCTGATTGGCTCTTTTTAAGTCATGTGCTCACTTCTGGGCCAATTGGTGATAGTTAAGTGAAGCTTGAGAAAAGGGAGGGCCCAGTCTCCAGAAATTTGGTTTTAATTGGTGGATCCGGGGAACTAGCTTTGTTAACAAGCTCTTCCAACTGATTCTAGTTTAGGTGATTCTTGAAAGAAACTGAGAAACATTTTTCTCTGATACTGAGACACCATTATTTTTGACATTGTCTTAACAGTGTCACACCTCAGCCCTGGCTGGCATAGTTCAGTGGATGGAGCGCGGGCTGGGAACCAAAGTGTCCCAGGTTCGATTCCCAGCCAGGGTACATGCCTGGGTTGCAGGCCATAACCCCCAGCAACCGTACATTGATGTTTCTCTCTCTCTCTCTATCTCCCTTCCCTCTCTAAAAGTAAATAAATAAAATCTTTTAAAAAATTCATTAAAAAGAGTGTCACACCTCTATTTACATGCCCTAATACTAGAAGATATGTTCTTCTAGTACTTTGGCAATAAGGGCCAACCACAATAGATGAAAAACTATAGAATTAAAATAGCAAGAATCACATTGAAACAATTGTTGACTTTGGTTAAGAGCAGGCACTTGGGCATGGGGAATCTTATGGAAAAATGATCTTTCCTTTTCAAAAATAGGTCTTTGGGATTTTGCAGTGGCATATGTTTTTTAGGCTACATGTTTAGTCAAGCCTAATTTGCATGGAAATTGGTTGGAGGTAGACATCAATTTTATCTCTATTAAGATGACTTCTGAAATTCAATGTATAAGTGCCTGATGGGAAGAACTTCCAAGGATTTGCAGGTAACTAAGTTAAAGCAAACAGACTGGAATGGGTCACTTTCCTTGTTCTATGGACTATCACTGTTTGGAAATGATAAAACAAAGCATTTTGCAGGGCAGTTAGGTTGCCAAGTGCATTTGCCTACCATGAGAATTTTGCATGAGTGTCCCAAATGGGGTTTAGCTAAAGGATGTTAGGGAAACAGAATTCATGAAAAGTAATTGGGCAGAACTGAATTGAATACCAAAAGAAAGAGGCTTGAAACCTTTTTATCTCCTCTTTTATTTATCATTATGGCTTTTTGAAAAATCTGTGTCAGATTATATTTGAATAATTTTAGTAGGCATTAACTGTAAAATGATCCAAAAGGAGGATTCTGAGTGGTATAATTATTTTCATCATTTCTGACTTTTAAACCTTTTTTATGTTGAATTCATTTTAAATAAAATCCACTTGGCTATTTTTAAGTCCAAAGGCTTTTAAATATATGTTCTGCCTGCTTGGAAGAATAATCCTTTAATAACATATGATTTAAGTTTTTTGACTATTCTTAATTAATGTATATGTCTATAAAATGTATGTGTATCCTATCTTGTTTGAAAAACATGAACAACATTATTGAGCATGAATTCTCTATGAGTAGTCTATAAGGTATTATGCTGGAGGGGAAAGGGAATTGAACAGGGGATGCAAAGGAAACAAAACATTTCTCATTCTTAAGTATCTTTTAACCCAGTGGGAAATACAGCTACATAAAGAATATAAGGGACAAATTGACAAAAGCAAAATAAAATACAGGCTAAAGAGTCCTGACTATGTAAAACTCTGTGTGTATTTACATATTTAAATAGAAATACAGCATCAAAAAAACTCCCTAGGTCATTATCCCCAGAAGCAAACCCTGAGAAAAGGATATCCATACAAGTAATTTATTATGGACATGCTCCCATGTCAAGGTGTTGGATGGAGTGACGGAGGAGAAGGCACCAATAATAGAAATGGGAGAAGTAAAAGGGCAGGAGAGAAAAAGCCAAGTAAGGGTGCCATTTTAGGTCAAATCTCATAGAAAGTAGTTTCAACGTCTTTCTGTGAGGAAACTCTGGAATGTAAACTGTTTTCAGGCTTCCATCTCCACAATCATTGCAAAGCAGTTTCAGTATTCTGAGGATCATTCACCTCCTGAAGAAGAGCTGCAGGTGTTGGCTAAGATGCTGAAAGCACAACAAAACTGAGGCAGGAATACACAAAAGCCCATAAAAATATATTCTTGCCCTGGCTGGCGTAGCTCAGTGGATGGAGCGCGGGCTGGGAACCAAAGTGTCCCAGGTTCGATTCCCAGCCAGGGTACATGCCTGGGTTGCAGGCCATAACCCCCAGCAACCGCACATTGATGTTTTTCTCTCTCTCTCTCTATCTCCCTTACCTCTCTAAAAATAAATAAATAAAATCTTTAAAAAAAAAATAGATTCTTGTGCCTTCTGCAACAAGTGTGGGATATTTTGTCTAATTGCAAGCTATACATCATCTCTTATTATAAGACATTATGATATGATGATAGTATTGCTACTTAATCCTGCTAAGCAGTGATACATTCATATTGCTATGCCCTCCTGTAGGCACTTAAACCATTTAATGCTTTAAAGCAGACATTTAAAATGATTTACTATTGAATGAATAAGTGAATTAATTAATGCACAAGGAACAGATAAAAGTCCATTTCTTATAATGTGAAAATTTCTTTGGAAGCCATATATGAGAAATAGGAGACTCTACAGTTCAGGGATTTAAAGAATGCACTGTTAAAATATATTCCCTTAAACTGTAAATATATAATAAAAATACATCTCATAACCCTATCATTTTCATAACCAGATGCTTTCTGGTGCATTTTTTTTCTGCACAAATAGAACCTCTGCCATGCACTTGTCAAGCCTCCATAAAGGGAGATGGTTCTTTCAGTTGTTGATCCATCATATTCATATTTATTAAGAGCCTAGTTGATCTAGGAGTTCAAGGACATCTGGTGCCTCTTCTAAAGGAGCACACAGGGAGGAGGAACTACAGCCTAGCTGCAGATGAATTATAATCACAGAAGTCCACACACCGGAGGGACTCCTCATCTGAGGGTGCTTAGGATGAGGCAACACAGTGAGTCAGTATTTGAATGCTAACTTTGCATTTGCTGGGTGAGGAAGGTAGAAATAATAGTAATGTCCCGCTAACATTTATTGAGGGCTTCCTCTGTGCAATGCGAATCATGGATGTGTGAAAGACTTTGGGTTCCAGCAGGAATGTGACTGAAGTAGGTGGAATCTGATTGTGAAAAGTCTTGTGTGATGAGGTTCATAAATGGTATCAGAGTAATTAGTATCATAAATGCTTTCTTGGGATGATAACGAACTCCTAACAAAGAATAGAAACATCCTTTACATTGGGAGGCCATTGCAAGCACTCATCTACCCATGGACACAAAAGACTAATTACACACTTTACCATTAAATTAGAAAACATTGAACACAAATGCTACCTCAAACATAGCTAAACAACTGCTTGAAACATGGGTCACACTCATGACCTTGGTCTTACTAACTTTAGTCATTCATTTGAGGGCTCTAGAAGAGTGTTTCTCAACCTTTAACGTGCATGTGAGTAATCTATGGATCTTGTGAAAATGCAGATTCTGATTTAGTAGGTTTGGAATGGGGTCTAAGATTCTGTAATTCTCATAAGGTCTCAGGTAGTGCTGATCTTGCTGTTCATGGACCATACTGTGGGCAATAAAACTCTAGCACACTCAGCACTTGCTTCACATTGGAACCACCTGGGAAGATTTACACACTACTGGTGCCTGAATTACAGCCATATAAATTCTGGTTTATGTGTCAGAGTACAGCCTGAGCATCAGAATTGTTTAAAATCCCCAAAGTGATTTCAATGAGCAGCAAAGATTGAGAACCACCACAGTTATAAATCCACAGGTGAATGACTAACTGGTATTTCTGACATGTGGACAAAGCACAGTTCAGAGGAGAAAAAAATTGTTGAAGAGACAATTATGGAAAAGGAAAGGACTACCACTTCTGATTAGAATAGAACACTTAACACATTTAAACAAAAATTACAAAGATATGTAAATGACATTCACATTGCAGTAATCAGTCATTCAGGCTTTCTATTAATGACTCACAGTTAGGATTGAAAGTATCCTTTAAGTACTTACATACATTGTAATACTGAAGTCTTAGTAAAAAAGTGTCTTTCCATTTAGAAAAGTAATATGTGCTCATGAAAAAAAATTTGAAAACTATAACCTGTAACCCAATATCTAGAGATATGTATCACTTTCATATATTTCCTGTCATAATCTCTTATGTATTTATACAGGGTGTGTTGATTTTAACAAAACTGTGAAAGTGCTACATTTTTATTAAAAGTACCTTGAAAGTATAATTTTTAAATCCATACTTGAGTATATGTTTATTGATTTTAGATAGAGAGGAAGGGAGAGAGAGAGAGAGAGAAAGACAGAGAAACACCAATTGGTTCCCTCCCATACGCTGCCTGACCTAGGATGAAATCTGCAACCCAGGTACATGCTCTGAAGGGAAATTGAACCCATAACCTTTTAGGGTATGGGACAATTCTCCAACCAACTGAGCCACTCTGCCAGGTCCTTAAAAGTGTAATTTGTAATGGTTACATTCTTCTATTGTTGTTTTTGTAATATTTCATTATTTTTCATAATATGGGACATAATGTCCTTTCCCCCTTCTTTGGCAGAATGGTTCATGAGAGTAGATGTCATAGCAGAACTTACATAATTCAGTTAAGTAATTTTTACTACACTGTCATACTCTCTCATTTCTAAAAGAAAAGACCTATTCTGAAGCCTCAACATGAAAAGTATGTAATGCTATAAATAACTGCACAGCTAAGCTGTGATACAGGAATGCTTACATTATTGTAAGTGGGTTGGGTTTTACTTGCCCTTTGGATAAATGAGGCTTAGCTTAAAAACACACACTGATCCTTATGTTGCTTGTTTATTCATACATGTAGCTGCTAATTTGAATATTGGGACTGCTGCCAAAGAGATATACAGAAATTGCTCACAATCTGACAGATACTTAAAATAGCTCAAGCCAAACAATGGAAATATCCTTTGGCAACAATTTTCAATTATTTTAGATAATTAGTTTGATATCTTTAAATAACTTGCTTATTACTTCCTTTGTTTTCAGTTTTTAGCATTATCTGTTGACTCCCATCCTCATATAGTTACAGCAAAATTGTGGTCAGTTCAATATTAGCGTTTTCATTGACTATGTAAATACTATTCACATCTGAGCCCCATACAATACTATGGTTCTTTTCCCATTTTTGCACAACTTTTTATTTTACCTGTAGTCAATGAATGCTGTTATTTGTTTGCTTAGTGTTTTACATTCTTATTACCAACTCAATCTCCAACTCTCTATTGGTTGTCTAAATCTCCTTTTAACACCTTTGATACATCATGTGTTCTCTCTGTTTCAACATTTTAAGTGAGCTCTCTAAAGTCTTCTGAGCATCTCCAACATGGACTTCTGGGTCCCTTCTTCTGGTGCATGGCTGCCATCCTATGATCTTCCCTCAACCTTCAGCCTGTGAGATTCTGTGGCTTCTTTAGTTGCATCTGAAGATGCAACTAAGTGTTCTTTGGCTTCCTTATCTCCCTTTCCCTTGATTTATTCCCGTATTTTTACAGAGCTCATCTTCTAGTAGGTTCCTGGAAAGGACTTAAATGAAGCAAATTTGGTGGAACTTTACTTATATGAAAATATTTTCATATACTCTGTCACTTCATTAATAATCAAATAGAATTCTAGATTGGGAGTCATTTTCCCTTGGAATCTTGAAGGCATTCCGCATTGCCTTTTAGCTACTGGACTGCAGGTAAGAGAAGTAAAGTCATTCTGGTTTCTGGCCTTTTCTAAAAAGATTGTATTTATTTATTTTAGAGAATGGGGAAGGGAGGGAGAAAGACAGGGAGAGAAACATCAATGTGTGGTTGTCTCTCACATGCTCCCCACTGGGGCCTGTCCTGCAACCCAGGCATGTGCCCTAGACTGGGAATCGAAGCGGTGACCCTGTGATTCACAGGCTGGCACTCAATCCACTGAGCCACTCCAGCCAGGGCTGATTTCTGGCCTTTTGAATGTGAATAATTTTAATCTTTTTAGAAGGAAGTAGGATCATGTCTTTGTTCCTAGGGTTCTAAAAATTAGTGATGATATGCTCTGGTGTAGCTACTTTTATAAGTTCTGATGGGCACTTGATAGGCCCTTTAAATAAATTTTAAAAAACCTCATATCTTTTACTAATGGGACATTTTATTACTCGTTCTTTAATAATGGCTTCCTCTGTTTTCTTTGTTCTGTTTTTTTTGTTTTAGTTCTTATGAATTGGATGTTGGATAATCTAAACTGGTCCTTTAAATGTGTTAACTTTACCATATTATCACTTTGTGTTCTTACTCTACATTCCAGAAGATGTCTTCAGCTTTATATTCCAAACTTTTTATCTCTCTATCTTAATTTTCATCTCTAAGATACTTTGTTTGGTCCTCTGGATATTCCTTTTACTAGAACCCTCTTCTTATTTTATAAATGCAATATTCTCTTTTCTTTATGAAGACATTAATGAAGTTCTCTTCTTTAAAGTTTTCTTCTTGCAAATTCAATTCCTCCTTGCCACACTTATTTTTCTGTTTTTATGTTTACTTTGTATTGTTTGGCCTCTGTTTTTTTATGTTAGATGCTTTCTTTAGACTATTGCTCTTTGGTTTGTCTCTTTATACTTAAGAATTGAGTACTAACAATCTGACTAAAAGCTTTATGGGAGTAGGTAGGTTTTGTTCAGTGTGGGTGACATGGTAATGTGGTGACATGGCCAGCATATTCCCTTGGGGGAACATATGACATATACATCCACAAGGAAGGATATAATCTGCTTGGAAGGTACAAAGTCTGGCTGCCATTGTTATATGGTCTGAATGAAAGAAGAGGGCTGGGAGAAGTGGCATATCAAATTCAGTACATAAATGTTGGCTTAATCCTCTATTTTTCATACAGTACTCCAGTCCATAAGTCCCCATTTTATCCAGTCCAAAGAAAGATCTATCCCCAGTTGCTGCCGGAGTGTGGGCAGGATAGTCAAATGATGCACATAGTGAAGTAGAGGATCTAAACTCTAAATGATCCATAAAGAGAATTTCACCCAATCCTCCTGCTTTCAGTCTCATCCTCACCCCAACTTCTGGGATTAGCTATTAGCACCAATTCCTAAGCTTTTCAAGGTGCTGCTGGCTACATTAATTGGTTCTCAGCTTTTCCTGCTGCCTGTTTAAGATTTTAGATTTCTCAGGTTTTCCAGGTCATTTACTGCTTTCCCATTTCCAGATGTTGTTGCTGCTGTCTTATCTCCTATTGTACTTATCCTTTCAGGTTTCTATCTTTAACGCCTTTTCTGTTGTTTCAGTGGAGCTTTGGGAAGGAGCAAAAGGAAGGTCATACATTTCCAGATTTACATTTCCCTCAGACATAAGAACTCTTTGGTCTAGTTTTGAAGAAGACAGTTCAGTCATTGATCCTCAGGAAATAAAATGATATCCCCATTTTATAGATAGAACATTGTGGGGACAGAAAAGCCAAGTCATTTATCCAAGATGACAGAGTTGGGGGTGGGACAGTGGCTCAGTGCATGTTGAAGGAGAAAACAATGCTGTGACACTGTGCAGTTATCACATTCCTTACATAAGTTACTCCATCCTGCCTGCTCTTTGCTTTGCAGTTGACCTCTACCAATGTCATAGCCAAGCAATAAAAGCTAGAGTTAGTTGCTGAATACAAAATGACCAGGCTAAACATTCATGCAACTCTCTTCAGCAAAAAAAAGGAAGTAATGTGACCTAGTATTTTTCATGATAATGACTGTAATTAACTAACCAAGCTGAGTGAGGCTTGGAATTCATCTGAGAAAAGATTACCCTTGCCAGCTTTCCAAAACTGGAGGCATGACAAATTTGTGAGTTGGATCTTTTAGGGACAGGAAAAAAGCTGAGGCCATCTAAAATTTAATTTAGCACCTGAAAGTAGGTCTCACAATGAAAATGATGCTTACCCTTTAGAAGCAGAGTTTTCTGGATTCTTATGCCTCCTGAAGCAATTTACTGTGGGATTTGTCTTAGGTCAGCAGAATGGCTACTCCAGGTTTAAGCCAAGAACACTTCACAATCAATTTTTCCTCAAATTCATTACTCTTACAGCTAGCTGTTGGGAATATATTGCATTACTAGGAGTCAGACTAATACTGCCACCATATAATGTCATAATCTGTTGATGAAACTATTCATTTTTTATCATTTCTTTATTTACTTGGAATATAAACTGCATCTCCCCTACTCACATGTGCCAGATGTGCTGATGTACTATATACCTCAGTCATGTTCCCTTGACTCTGTGGTAAAATGAACCTATACAAAAAACCTGGAGTTACTCTGTAAGAGTGTTACAGAACAAACAAGGGAGGGAGGGGTCTAGGACGATATACTATTACCCAAAAGAAACCCCCAGGTCCGTTATGTCTGCCACCTATAGGAAAGATGTCTCTCAATGCCAGAGATTCATGAAAAAGAAAGGAAATGTTTACTTAATGCTATACAAACTTAAAGTAGTGACCTAATGTCTTCATCAAAATCCCAAAGTCCCTTAAAACACCCACAAACACGCACAGTCCTTCCTTCCCCCTTTGCCCAGTCTGGGGTATCGTATCTCAGGAAAGGAAATAGAAGTCCGTGGCTCAGGCAGCGCCCAACTCTTCTCAGTAATCCATCTCGGCTGGTAGACCTTCCTCGGTTCCCGGCATCATTGGCTGTGTTGCCGGGATCTCTGCTCCAGCCAAGCATGGCCCTCTCTCTCAGGGCCATGGGAGTCCCCACTCAGCCAAGTCCATATGGTTCCCTCTTCAATGGCTGCAAGGAAGGGGGGGTCGCCACTCTTCCAAAGCCAAGTGGCTGTTCTCTGCTAAAGCTGCATGGTGATTCTCTCTTGCAGGGCTGCAGGAGTCCCCACTCTGGCAAAGCCACGTGGTTCTCCCTCAAGGACTGCTGTGTCTGGGTTTAAATCCCCGCACCAGTCTTCCTCTGCAGCCCCATTTCCGACTCCTCCCACACTCGGCCTCACATGCCAAAACTCATATCCTTCCAGCTTTATTGGACTGCCATTGTGAGTCTGGGCAGGCGTGGCCCCATTTCATGGAGCCAATCATCTCCAAGCTCCCATGCAGGCACTGTAACTCGGGGGACCTGCCCCCTAGTTACGTCTCAGTGGGGAAGTTACTTCCATTCCCTTGGCTCAGAGCATGGCCACAGCTATTTAACATAGCTATGTAACCAGTCAAAGGTTATAGATATGTTAAATGACTACACCAGAGGGTAGCTGCAAGGCTGTTGATATGTGAAACAGCTCTCAATGGCCCTGCTCCATTTGTCCCTTCCCCAACCCACACCTGGGTGGGGGGGGGTGAGGACATCCTAAAATCTCCTGGACACCTTGAGTTCTGGACCCCATTTCAAATGCCCATTTGGGGTCCCCCCTCTTGGCTGCACCCTGTAACAAGAGTGCCTCTGAATTAATTGCCTCTAACTTCCTGTTAGTACAATTCTATTCTAAATTGCATTAAATTGCATTTCCAGACATTTATATTGTAACTGGTCATTACTGCCAGTTTGTGGCTTTACTTTCAGGAAGAAGACTGCTATATTTAAGTGAATCAATAAAGAAAGAATACAGTTGAAAAACAATTTATGACTTAGTGTCTCATTGGAGTGAAGATATGGAAAGAGATGTCCTATAAAGTGTGAGAACAAGAATCTATCCTGGAGACTACCTAGATCAGTTTTTGCATTTTATAGAAACTTGAGTCCAGGACTGATTTAGTGACTTTATCTCACAATACTTAGTTATTTGTTGCTGGAGCTAGCAGTAATCAGTTCTATGCTCTTTAATATGACATAAGGATATTTTTTAAAAACCTTTCTCTCTGTTATTTACTTTTAATAAAATAATAAGTGATATTTTCATCTTTACCGAGAAATAATTTAAAGTTTACAGAGTTGTATATATGGTATAAATAACTTTCTACCTTTACCCTTTATCTAGATATATCGATTGTTAACATTTTCCACATGTGCATTATATGTATGTACAAACACACACACATACATGCTGAATTATTTCAGGTTGAAGACACAGATGGATGCAGCTAACTTCACCGTATATATTCTAAGAAAAAGGTAATTATCTTACAAAGCCAAAGTACAAGAACCAAATTCAGGAAATTTAACATTGATTTACAGTGCTATTTATTATATAAGATACGGTCCAAATTCAATTTTCACCAGTGATCTCCCCATTGCCTTTCTGGAAATTCTATTTTTCCCCTAGATCCAATCCAAGTTTATACATTGTATTTAGTGGTTATGCCTCTCTAGCCTCCTTTAATATGGACTATTTGTTAGCCTCCCCTTGTCCTCTGAGACACTGTAACACAGGCATTCTTAAAGAATATAGGCCCGCTGTTTTGTAGGAGTTTCTCAGTTTGGGTTCATCTGATGTATCCTCTTGATTGGATTTGGTTTATGTACTTTCGTGGCAGAAATACCCCAGGAATAGCTTTGTTTCTTCCTTAGAGTACCACATCAGGAGGCACATGATGTTAGTTTATCCATTATTGGTAATAACATCTTTGACATTTGGTTAAGTGGGATCTTCCAGGTTTCTTAGCAGAATATGTTCTGCACAGAACAAGGAGCAGGAAAGTCTGCACGTCAGAAGAAACCTACCTAAGGTCTCTCTGTGAACTGCACCAAATAAAAACGTGGCATGAGCTAGGATAAAGTATGGTTCCTTGCAGTGCCAGCTAGTGTAATTCAGCTTGTAGAGTGTCTCCAGGCCCCCTGCTCTTGCCAAGCCCTACAGTCTGCAGTGTTTGCATGGCAACCATTGACGAGACCAGCTGAGTCTCTTTCCTAGGAAGCCAACATTGCGTAGACATCCCTTTAGATGAAGAGAACTCACAAAGGAACTCACAAAGCATTATCTCAAGATTCCAAAACACATGAGCTGTATGAACCTATGGTCTGCATAACCTGAGTCCTTTATTGATTGGTTGCAGAGATGTTTGCTTAACATGCCCAATTTTATCTCTTTGGGCTTGCTTATGGAATCAGCAATGATAATGACCCAACGAGTGCATTTGCCAAGGTTCTGGCAGAGACTGCCTTTCTCCACTCAAGTCCCTTGCTCTCTCCTCTGCTGAGGGAATTTAGCTGAATAGAAGGTATCTTGAAAAATGTGGCTGTGGTTGTTTTTCTCAGAGGAACATTCTCACTCTGATGGAGGTCCTACTTGCTACCCATACCCATCCCCTGCATTTCCTCCTACTAAGCTGGCATAATGTTTGAAAAAGTGATTTGATAGAATTATTCATTCTTGATTGGTCATCACTGGGCTGCCTAAGAAAGATGAAGTCATATGAGAACATGGGCATTCAAATAGGATACTTGAACCTCTTTAAGGCTTGATCAGAAACTAATAAGTTAGAATCAAATAAAACAAAATTAACCAAATAGCTCTCTATAAAAATGTTTCCAGACCTACCTCCCAAACTTTAAAATGATTTAAAAATGAATTGCTGTTGCTAACAGAACTATTTCTCATTAAGAATTAATAATGAATTTCTGTTGGGAACAGAGTTATTGTTAAGAAAGATTGTCATTAACAATGAACCTGCTAGCTGTCTCAGTTTTTCCATTACTGATGAAAATAGTATGATATAAGAGACATATCAAGAGCAAGCTTAAATTCATTTTACCTTCTGGTTAAGTCAAGTTTATTTAGCATTTCTCTGTTGACTAGCCTGAGTCATATTTTATGGCTTGTCACCAAGAACTCTGACAGGTACAGAGATTATAGAAATTGTTAGGCCAGAAGTCTAGGGAAACTCTGAAATTTATTACTTGTGAGACTATGAAAAGGTATGGAAAATCTAGGAAGAGTTTGGGGACTTTACAGTGAGTTCACTTGGGAACTTGTTGAGTCTGAATTTTCTGGGGACATCCAGAGGGAGATATTTCACAGATGGCTTCGCAAGTCTCATGTTCAAGAGAAACTTCTGAGGGGGGAGGGGGACAGAGGAAGAGGGAGAGAGAGAGACACTAAGATTGGCTATGGATGTAGTTGAATTCTAGGGCAAGTATCTATAAAACAAGAGTTGAAAAGACCAACAGCAGAATCCAGGGGGATGGTTAGGTCTGTATATTTCTCCAAAGATAAATCTTGCCTCCTTTCCCTAAGGCAAGGAAGGAAGAACTGGTCAACATTGTTAAGTACTACAGAGTGATCAAATAGGGCAAATGCTTAAAAGCAATCAATGATTACCTTTGAGGGAAGAGTTTTTGTAGAGTTTCTTAAAATGAAAAAAAAAACTATCCTTCCTCATATGTAAGGTAAATCCATCACCTCTCTTCCTTTGGGTCTTCTTTCTTTAACTATACCCCCGTGCACTCCTGAATTTGTAACCTTTACCTCTCTATTGGCCCCTCTGCAGCAAATACACATAGCTAAAATGTCCTTTTCTCTCTTCTCCACTTACAGAATTCCAATTCATCTTTCAACTCATTGGTATCTCCACAGTGGATGTTTCCTAAGTCTCAGGTAAACTTTAGACCCCTTTGCTCTCCTGGAACCACATATCACTTTATGTTTACTTTACATTTTACCTGAACAGATTGAAGGCATGTATGTATTTGTCTTTTCCACCACACTTGTGAGAAAAATCTATGCCCTAATCACCTTATATTCCTAGTGCCATGCATAATGCAGGACACTTCACAGGACTCAATATAATTTTTTGGAAAAAATGGCTATTTGGCTAAAAAATTCAAAAACCGCATGAATGTTCCTTTCCTAGAATGTTTCATTTAGGTTTATTTCTTAATTTCTAGTTCTAAAATATATTTTACATTGGAACTTTTACTTCTCAATACACTTTATATAAAATAATTAAACTTTGGAAGAAAAAAAATCATGCGGAATATTGTCCTACAGAAAAAAAGAATAAATCTCATTGTATGTGGCATACTTAATATCATATATAATAAATTGTAGGCCAAAACCATTACAAAAAAGTAAATGTTGAAATACAGATAAAAAAGAAGGGGTATATTCCTTTCAGGCAAGGCAGTAGCTTTGCATATTAATGAAATTCAAATTCCTCACAGTAAGAAAAAATATTGGAATAGATTGCAATAACTTAAAAATAAATTCACTTTACCTGGCTGGCGTAGCTCAGTGGACTGAGTGCAGGCTGCGAACCAAAGCATCGCAGGTTCGATTCCCAGTCAGGGTACATGCCTGGGTTGCAGGCCACAGCCCCCAGCAACCGCACATTGATGTTTCTCTCTCTCTCTCTCTTTCTCCCTCCCTTCCCTCTCTAAAAATAAATAAATAAAATCTTAAAAAAATAAATTCACTTTAAACAGCTTTTTGATGAATATGCGATTATGAAGAATCAGTCAAAAAGGCTAGTCAGGCATTGTTCCACTGTAATACTTCCAGAAACAGGATGACCGATGGCCTTCAATTAACAAAGGCACACTGAGGGACAGAGAAAACTAAAGACACAAAGAAAGTCTACAGGTTGACTTGCTAAGTTACACAAAGACGTAAATTTGTAAGGTAAAAATTGCAGTTCTAGTAAGTGGGAAAGTTAGGGATATGCATAAAATATTATAAATATCTAAACTACTCTAGAATGTTTATTGAAAGTGGGAGAAAATAAAAGGAAACAGAAAAGGACAAATAGATGCATAAGGACAGGTGAAAAGTTTAAAATATTTGATGGCTTTTAATGAACTCAGGGCCTGTGGCAAATTAGTATAAAACTTGGCTTGGCAAAGGCTTTCTGTGAATGTTTTAGGCTTAGCAGACCATATGGTCTTCCTTGCAACTACTAACTCTGCTTTTGTAATGCAAATGCAACCACAAACAATAGGTAATTTAATGGGTGCAGCTGTGTTCCAATAAAACTGTGTTTATAAAAACACAGAGGCCAGATTTGGTTTGCAGGCTGTAGTTTGCCAACCAATACTTTGAAGCAAATGAGTTTTTGATAAAACAGCAGACTGGCTAAAAGCTAATATGTGAGTGACAGTGTATGCGTGTGTGATAAATAATTGTTGATTCAATAATTGTTGTTGAAGTTACACTATATTTTAATGTGCTAGGTGCTGTGCTTACATGAGGGTATGGCTAAGTGAGTTAAATAGAGGCATCAGTGTTATTTTCCAGTGCCCCAGGTGATCCAAGGTGCAGCCACATTTGACAACCAGAATGCTAAAGAGTGCTTCTCAGTTCATCATATTCATCACCTTCAGTCTTCTTAAACATAGACACTGATTGAGCAGGTCTGGGATAAGGCTTGAGATTTTGCATTGCTAACAGGTTCTCAGATAACACTACCATGCTGCTCCATAGAACACATTTTGGGTAGCAAGGCACTTACTTGCATGGTTTTTCAATGCCAGGGATATTGAAGTCCTGCCCCAGAGGTTAATAGGGTTGGCATGGGATGTGGCCTAGGAATTGAGACCTCTAAAAGCTTTCTAGGGTGTACTAATGTACAGCAAAGCTTGAGAATATCTGTTGGAAAGTGAATGGTAATTTATCCATTTTTGTGTTATCAGTAGCCCTTTTGCTCATTCTCTGCTTTCAGTCCACCCATTCCTCTCCTTTTCAGGTCCAAACATCCAGATGATGGTGGGATCAGGATTAGCATTTCACCTTTTCACTCTTTCCCCACCTCTGAGGAGTGCAATGCCATTCAGGATGGAAAGATGAGGTTCAGGCACCTGGGTGTGGGCAGAATAAGCAAAAAGTATTCCAGGGAGTGATTTAAAGGGAAGGCTGGTAGAGACAAATGGGGGATTACACAGACAGTTGTCACAGGAAACTCACCTCTAGACTTGGGCCTGAGTTTGGGGCAGCAGAAACAGCCAGCCATCACCCTCCTGAGTCCTGGCAGCACCAGACAAGTATGAAGTAATTTTCCTTCCCCAGATGCAGGGTGATGGTTAGTTGAAATGCAAGAGAGACCTCCAGTGGCAAAGTGTAGACATGAACTCCCCCCCAAAGCATGAACACCACAAAGGAACTCAGAAGTGAGGAGATGATGATGACCATGGTGATGATGGTAAAGGAGGCTTACAAATAATCTGTCTGCTCTATGTGCTAGGCACTGTGGTAAGCACTGTAAAATATTGACTCATTTAACCTCTGAGCAACCAAATTTTATAGTTATATTTAACAATTTAGAAAGTGGCCAAACTGGGATTCGAACCCAGGCAATAAAGGTCAGGAAAGGCAATTACTGTGTAGGTAAGCTTGTGTATGTATTAGTAACTGTTCAAAGCAATCAGCAAACTTTAAAGAGACTCAAGCTAGCCATGTGATATTGATGAGGTGTGCAAATCTGCAATTTTTAACTTTTATCTTTGTAACCACACCAGGCATGGAAGAAACGTGTTTTTTGTTTGTTTGTTTGTTTTTGTTTTGGGTTTTTTTTTTTTTTTTGCAGGCAGGGACAAACTTAGGGTTTCACATGGGTACAGATTTCATATGGTCACAAACAGTGTACTGAGAGGGAGGCAGAGTTTTTAAAGGGGAACGTGAAAAACAGACATCTACAATTTCTTTGGGAAATCTTTTATTTTTAACTGGGAAATAATTTCTTTCTACCCACAGCCATGAAAACAAGGTAACAGGCTAACTCCTCTCCCCATCGTGCAGGTAGAAAGCAGGGGCCACGTTGAGGTTAGGAACAGGCTGATCCTGAGATAGACTCAGGAGACACAGGTGGCCACAGTCTGGAAGGACATCTTGGTCCCAGTGGGACCAGCAGCTGCCTGGCTGTTCCAACACCTCAACCCAACCCCTAATGTTAGCTGTCCTGTGCTTGGAGCTGGCTGGGCCATACTCTCTCTACACTATGTAGTGAGCTTATCCAGATACCTCAAAAGCATCTATAGCTGATGTCTCCCTGTGTGTCTTTCCAACCCTGACCTCCAACCTGAGCTCAATTCATTTACTTGCATGACATTTCCACTTGGATGTCTAATGGACATCTCAGATTCAGCATGACAGGCCTTCCCCACCCCTCAAATCTCCCTTCAGGTGTCCCCCAATTAATAAATAGCAACACCTTCAACCCGGGCAATTGAGCTCGAACACTAGGAACTACGTTATTGTTGTCATTTGCCATTACTCGCCTCTGGTCCATACGTAAATCTTGATTCATCCAAATCCAGTAGAATTTGCCTGTGTCTTCATTTCTTTAGCCCAACTTCACTTCAGCCCAACCCCTCTTGTCTCTTACCAGGACAAGCTGCAGTATGTCCCAGCTGGCCTCCCAGCTTCAACTCTCCCCTGCCCTGTACACTCTTCAAAGCAGGCAGTCACTGACCTAACATTCGGTGGCATCTATTCTATTGGATATTTAATATCAGAAATTGACCTCCAATCATGATTTTATATTTTTCAGGCCTCTTACAGGGGTAAGTTTGGGGGTACCATGTTGCTTTAAGCAAGAGAGATCACACCTGCCTGTACTGTAAGGGCAGCATGCTTGCCCAGCACGAGTGACTACAGGAACTCACCCCATGTCTACAAGAAAGCCAGCCCAGCACTCAGAGGCATTATCACAGTAGCCCAAGGTGAGCTTGTCCAAGGCCCCCAATGAGCTACTGAAATGAGCCATTAACATTTCAACAAAGTGAAGACTCCTTTCAGGTCAATCTCTGCCCAATTCAGTTCCCTTCAATTCTTCTCCAGAGGAAACTGCAACCCTGATTTTCAGGCCATGATTCTATACATATTTCCCCCCTTTTTTCCAATTTATTTATTTATTTATTTATTTATTTATTTATTTATTTATTTATTACTGTTGACTTTTACACTTTTACCCTGCACGTACACCCATATTCACCAGGTCCCTGCCTCACCTACCCCCATATAGCACATTGTTTATAAGAGAAAGATTAATTCTGCATTTTCCAGGGTCCCATGGTATACCCCTTCTCTTAATTCTGTCCATGGCGTCTCCAGGGGACGCCATGGACAGAATATCTCCTCCTATCCAGGGTACATGGAAAACCCCCTCCCTCCATCCAGGCTCCAGAAAATACCTCTTCCCTCCATCCTTGGACATACCAAGGTGCACTTGATTAAGGCATTAGAGGGGGGCAATGGAGAGACTCTGGCATACCTGTTTTAAAACTTAAAAGGCAAGGGTTTTGCACACACGTATCAATGAAACACCTTTATTTATTTAGGAACCAATAACTTCATTGGAAGAAATGGTAAAACTGGAACATAAAAACTTAAGTGAACATTTTGAAAGGTAATATGGCAATAGGCATGCTCAGCACAGTGACCAGGGGAAGTCACATGTGGCTATCAGGAAGGCAGTCCAGGCTCAGTTCTTCTTGCTGTCACCCAGGGTGAGCTTGTCAAAAAGGTACTCTGCCAGGCCGGATTCCGGAGCTCCCATCTTGCGCAGCTTGATGACGTGGTCCCCCAACTCTTTGATGAACGTCACCCGTTGGTGCAGGTAGTGACTCTCCAGGAAATCGCACAGGTGGCCGTCCCCCTTCTGGGTGGCCAGCTGGTGCAGATCAAGCAGGCTCTGGTTCACCACGATGGACAGGTGCAAGGCGCACTCGAGGGCCTTCAGGCTGTTCTCCCACTTGTTGCGGTCAGGCCTGCTGATGTCCCGCAGGCGGATTCGGCCCCCGCGCTGGTTCTGCAGCTGCATCAGCCACTCCGCGAGTGCCCTCTCCTTGCTCGACTGCTGCAGGAGGAACTCGACCAAGTGCCTGCATGAGGTGCCATGGAAATAGGACGCCATGGATGTGTACACGTAGGAGGCGTAGAGCTGCAGGGTGATGTGGTTGTTCACGGCGGCCTCACACTCAGGGTGGTAGTTCTGACGCACAAACGAGGCCCCAGGCGGGGTCGCCATGTCTGGAGGTGCAGGCGTGTGGCACCAAGACTAAGGCAGCGCAGAAGCAGGGGCTGCAGGCAAGCAGCAGTAGAGTCGATGGTAGAGGCTGCTGGAGTCTGAATCTATGGCGGACGCAGGGAGACGTCAGAGGGTCCCCTCCTGGAATCTGAGAGGGGGACACCTGCTGGACCGGATCCGGGATGGCACCCGGAAATGGGTCTGTTACTAGGTGGGGGAAGGGTTGCAGGCAGTTTCCTGGGGGGAGAGGCGAGGATGAGGGTGGAGGGGCAGGAGCCTTGTGTTCCAGGTTCCATCAGAGCCTGCTGAGGCTTAGTGACTTTGTGCTGGGCACCTAAGTTTTTAATTTGGCAATATTTCTATTTTCAAGAATTTTCTCTTGTTCTCTAATCACTCCCTTTGAAAATACTGTTTCCCCCTTGTTTTACTTAAAATTGTAAGAATATGAATTTGGGGTTTTTTTGGCAAAGTTCTCTCGTGTGTGTGGACATGCATGTATACAATATAAAGTGTTTTTTTCTCTCCATAA
This sequence comes from Phyllostomus discolor, assembly GCF_004126475.2. Lineage (NCBI taxonomy): Eukaryota > Metazoa > Chordata > Mammalia > Chiroptera > Phyllostomidae > Phyllostomus > Phyllostomus discolor. The sequence goes on along the minus strand of NC_050198.1, from coordinate 21,750,828 downwards.
ATAGTTCTATTTGTTCATCATGATCTTCTCCTTCACTTTCCTCAAATACTGGCAATCATTTGTCCATTCATATTTGGGAATAAAGGGCACATGTGACTTACCTAGGTAATTAGCATGGATCTGATCTACTATTGTGATGTCCATTTCACTAATACGCTTGTCCTCTGAATGGGAGGGTGGAGTGTGTCAATTATTCAGCGGTCTCCATTGGGGTACAGGTCATGGAGCTCACAGGTAGGATAGGGATCCTCCTATCATAAAAGCGTGGCATTTTTTCTAACACTGGAAGAATTCTGTGGATCACTCTTGTAGGTATATGTGTCCTTCTGTTTCATTTTCTTTCTGCTGTAGAGGTCTGTCATTGTCTCAGACTTACTCTAATTTGGGTTTCATTCCTGGTCAAATAATTCACTGTCTTTGGAGTGTAGTTTGAGAGATTAAAGAAGGTCGAATTTCCAGTTTGGCTTTGTCCAATGTTCATAAGATTGGGGAAGTGTCAGAACAGGGCATCAGCAAACAGGCAGTAGCTCTTTAATTTCACACTCCACTCCAGTCCCTTGATTTCATTCACTCTGTTCTTGAAGTTTTTTGAGTGTGCCTGTCCTTCTACTGCAAGTATTTTAAATTCTCTAGTTGTATTTGTCTGAAAATATCTCGTTTCTACCTTCCAAATTTGTGCACAATCTCCAGTTTGCTAAGTATATCCTTATAGTTTATCTATGTGTAGATAATTTTTTGTGTCTAGACCACCACCACGGTTCCATTATCATTGCTTTTTAAAAATACAAGAAGTAATTTTTTAAATAGTTAATATATTCACATAACTCAAAAGCCACGTAGTTCTACTCTCTATTGGAATCAAGTGAAGTAATACTTGTTAAAATCAGGGGAAGAAAGAGAAAGAAAAAGAAGAAATAAAACTTATGTGAAGAAAAAGTACAAAGACATAAGAGAGGAATGTTTAGAAACCTATTGTTTACAAACATATTATTTTTGAGTACACATGGAACATGTACCAGGAGAGACCATATTCTGGACCATATAATAAGTCTCAATAAATTTAAATGGATTCCAATCATGTGAGATATGTTCTATGACCATAAAGGAATTAAACTAAAACTCATTAAAAGCAAGATATGTGAAAAATCCCCAAATATTTGTAAACTAATAACATAATACACTTCTAAATAATCTCTGGGTCAAAGTAGAGAGATCAAGGGGGTATTAAAAATTATTTGGAACTTTTATAAGCAAAACACAACATATCAACATTTGTGATATGCAGGCAACCCAGTGCTTAGATGCAAATTTATAATATGGAAATCATTATATTAGAAAATAAGAAAAGAGTCAAATAAATTATCTAACTTCCCACCTTAGGAAACTAAACAAATAAAGAACAAAATAAATCCAAATCAAGAAGAGGAAGGAGAGTTTGTCCAAAGTTAAGAAATAAATGTTTTATAACATGGGACAAAGCTAAGATGTTGAGAATCCTAAATAAACCAAGAACAAAGCATGTCTACTCTTATTGGGGATGGCCCCACAGAAAGGCCAGTGGGTCAGCGTTTTTTTTTTAACTGAATTTATTGGGGTTATATTGATTAATAAAATTATTTAGGTTCAGGTGTACAATTCTATAATGCATCATCTCATATGACTCCACTCCAGGAAGACAAACAGTCCAATTAAACATGGGCAAAGGACCTGAACAGACACTTTTGCAAGGAAGGCATACAGAGGGCCCAGAGACATATTAAAGGATGCTCAGCATCACTAGCCATCAGAAAGATGCAAATTAAAACCACAATGAGATACCACGTCACACTGGTCAGAATGGCCACCATAACCAAGTAAACAAACAACAAGTGCTGGAAAGGTTGTGGAGAAAAGGGAACCCTAGTATGCTGTTGGTGGAAATGCAGACTGGTGCAGCCACTATGGGAAATAGTATGGGATTTCCTCAGAAAAGTAAAAGTGGAACTGCCTTTTGACCCAGCAATTCCATTGCTGTGACTATACCCTAAAAATCCTGAAACACCAGTTCAAAGAACCTATGCACCCCGGCTATTGTTCATAGCAGCACAATCTACAATAGCCAAGTGCTGGAAGCAACCTAAGTGCCCATCAGTACATGAGTGGATCAAAAAACTATGGTACATTTACACAATAGAATTCTATGCAGCAGAGAGAAAAAAGGAGCTCCTACCCTTTGCAACAGCATGGATGGAACTGGAAAGCATTATGCTAAGTGAAGTAAGCCAGGTGGTGAGGGACAAATACCATATTATCTCACCTTTAACTGGAACATAATCAACAAAGGAAAAAAAAAAACAAACAAAATATAACCAGAGACATTGAAATTAAGAACAATCTAACAGTGACTAGAGGGGAGAAGGGAGGGGACAATGGGGGGAAGAGTTTTCAGGAACTACTATAAAGAACACATGGGGAAAACCATGGGGGAAGGTGGAAGCAAGGGAGGTAGGTGGGTTTGGTTTGAGTGGGGGTAGATGAAGACAACTGTAATTGAACAAGAATAAAATAATGTTAAAAAACTGTGGTACATTTACACAATGCAATACTATGCAACAGGAAGAAAAAAGGAGCTCCTACCCTTTGCAACAGCTTGGATGGCTCTGGAGAGCATTATGCTAAGTGAAATAAGCCAGGTGGTGAAAGACAAATACTGTATGATCTCACCTATAAGTGGAACCTATTCAACAAAACAAACAAGCCAGCAAAATATAACCAGAGACATTGGAATGAAGAACAAACTGATGGTAACTAGAGGGGAGGTGGGAGGGGATAATGAGGGGGAAAGGGGGGAGGTTTGTCAAGGAACATGTATAAAGGACACATGGACAAAGCCAAAGTGGGATAGGATCGAGGATGGGAGGTGTGGATGGCTGGAGTTGGGGGGGGGGTAATGGTGGGGGTGGAATGGAGACAACTGTTCTTGAACAACAATAAAAAAAAGAAAAAATAATAAAATAAATAAAGTGATCATACATCATCTGTATAATGTACTGTGTGTTCACCACCCCAAATCAGGCACCATTATCCCCCTTTACCCTCTTCTACACACCCAGTGCCCCCTTTCCCTCTGGTTATCACCATAGTGTTTTCTGCATCAATGAGTTTTTCCTTAATTCATTCATCTTTCCCACCCAGCCCCCTAAATTCCCCTCCCCTCTGATAACTGTTGGTCTTTTCTTTGTATCTTTGAGCCTGTTTCTATTTTGTTTGTTAGTTTATTTTGTTCTTTAGATCCACGTGTAAGTGAAATCATATGTACTTGTCTTTCTCTGATTTATTTCAGTTAACATAATACTCTTCAAGTCCATCCATGCTGTCACAAATGGTAAAATTCCCTTCTTTTTTATGGTGAAGTAGTATTCCATTATGTGAATGTTCCATGGGTCTGCTTTACGATCTGTGGTTAGGCTGGTTATTTGGAAAAAGAGGTCTAGATGAAAACTCTCCACCGCACTATTCCAAAGGATACTGGATCAAAGAGATGGAGTAGAGTGAGAGTTCCCGGTAGTGTCCAGGGCAAGGTAAATTGAGGCAACTACCTAAACATTGTTCATTTGAATGACATGTACCTATATATCTAGAACCAAGTGGTTAGACAGTAAAAGCCAGTTCAAAATTGTACGTACCTCTTATAAGTTACCTTCCTAACTTACTACCCCTAGGAAAAGTCATGGAAATCCAACCTTCAGGCTAAGATAGCCCTTGAATAATAATAATACTTCTGTTTTCTAGATTTCCTTGATGTTTCTTTTAATTAGATTTTATCTGTGTTAAATCATTCAGAGTGAAAGGAGAACTATCAACATGATTAAACTAGGCCCTATCTTAGCCCTCTCCCTGGGATGGATCAAAATATTAATACTTAAAAAGAATAGACATGTGCTACTTGCTCTCTAGAATTAGAGTATTGGTTTCAACTCAGGACAAATTTGGCATAGAATATGAATTTAAAAGAGGAATGGTGGCAATGGTGTTGGTCATAGTGGTAGTTTGGTACATGGGAGATAGTGTATATGTCTGAGTGTGGATACACTACAGTCACCTTGTTCCATTATGGTGAAATGGAGTCCATAGAGCTGTAGAGAGTTCAAGGAGACTATCTTAATACCTGTGATAAGGCCACAGAAGTGAAGTGATTTGGGGAATGATTAAAAATCATATTTATTTAGCAACAGAACAACCTAGAGAAAGTGTAAGGTTTAAAATGGCACAGTGTCAAAACCAAAGTCATCATAAGAAAACCACAGATAAATAATCCTAATAAACACAGCTACAAAAAATACTAGCAAACTGAATTCAGCAACATATAAAAATGATTATACACCATGACCAAGTGAGATTTATCTCAGAAATGCAAGCCTGTTTCAACATATGAAAATCAATCAATACAATACACCAGGTTAGTAGAATAAAGGGCAAAGCAATATGGCAATGGATGCAGGAAAAGAATTTGATGAAATCCACCACTCTTTTATGATAAAAACAGTCAACTGCCAATAATAGAAGAAAACTTATTAATCCTGATAAAAGGCATACACAAAACCCCACAACTAACATTGAACTTAAAGGCTAAAAACCAAAATTTCCCCCTAACATCAGGAATAAAATAAGGATGTCTGTTTTCACAACATCTCTTCAACATTGTACTGGAGGTTCTAGCCAGGTAAATTAGGCAAGAAAAGAAATAGAGCATATTCAAGTAGGAAATGAAGAAAGTAAAACCATCTTTACTTGTAGAGATTTTATAGGAGACCCTAAGAATTTTACAAAAAATACAGGAATTAATAAAGAAGGTCAGCAAAGTTTCAGGATGCAAAATAAATACAAAACAATCAGCTGTGTTATTAAATACCAATAATGACAATATGAAAATTAAATTAAGAAAACCCATTCATAAAAGCATCAAAAATAATAAAATACTTAGGGATAAACTTGACAAGTGTGCAAGATCGTCCACAGAAAACTACAAAACAAAGTAAAATTTGAAAGAAAGTAAAGAAGGCCTAAATAAATGTAGAGACACTTCATATTCATGACTCAGAAGACTTAATATTGTTAACATGGCAGTACTTCCCAAAGCAATACGCAGATATAACACATCTCTCAAAAATTCCATATTTTTTTAATTTTTATTTTTGCAGAAATTGGTAAACTAAACCTAAAAGTCATATAAAAATGAAAAAAGGTAAAGTTGGAGAATTCACACTTGCTGATTTCAAAACTTACTACTAAGCTACATTAATAAAGATTGTGTGGTACTGGCTTGAGGATTGAAATGGAGATTAATGAAAGAGAATTGAGGATTCCAGAAATAAACCTATACATTTATAGTATTGATTTTTCACAAGGTTGCCAAGCCCATTCAATGGGTAAGGGACAGTGTTTTCAACAAATGATGCTGACATAACTAGATAGCCACATTCAAAAGAATAGATTTGGACGCCCGCTTCTCACCATACATAAAAATATTAACTCATAAATGGATCACAGAATTAAATGTAAAAGATAGAACTATAAAACTGTTAGGGAAAAAATAGAAGCAAATCTTCATAACATTGGACTAGGCACTGAATTCTTACATATGATACCAAAATCACAAGCAACTAAACAAAAAGATAAATTGGACTACAACACAATTAAATTTTTTTAAGGAGTTCCAACCCTTTGCAACAGCACGGATGAAACTGGAAAGCATTATGCTAAGTGAAATAAGCCAGGCGGTGAAAGACAAATACCATATGATCTCACCTTTAACAGGAACCTAAACAATAAAACAAACAAGCAAAATATAACCAAAGACACTGAAATAGTGAACAGGCTGACACTGACCAGAGGGGAGAAGGGAGGGAATTTCAGGGAAAAAGGGGAAGGGTTTACAAGAAAAAAGTATAAAGGACACATGGACAAAAACTAGTGGGGGTGGAAATGGGAGGGAGATGGGGAGGAATGGCTGGGTGGGCTGGGATGGGAGAAAAGACAGAAAACTGAACTTGAACAACAATTAAAAGAAAATTTTAAAAAATGTACTTCAATAGAAGAGGAAAAGACAATGCACAGCATGAGAGAAAAGTTTTGCAAGCTATGTAACTCATAAGGGACTTGTATCCAAAGTATATCAACAACACTTGCCCTGACTGGTGTGGCTGAGTGGACTGAATGCTGGCCTGTGAATCAAAGGGTTCCCGGTTGGATTCCCAGTCAGGGCACATGCCAGGGTTGAGGGCTAGTCCCCAGTAGGGGACACGTGAAAGGCAACTACACATTAATGTTTCTCTCCCTCTCTTTCTCCTTCCCTCCCCTCTAAATAAATAAAAAATTTAAAAGAACTCTTACAACTAAAGAATAAAAATCAAATTACCCAATTGAAACATTCCATTTCTTTTCTTGCCTAATTCACCTGGATAGAACCTACAGTACACTGTTGAAGAGATATGGTGAGAACAGACATACTTGTCTTGTTCCTGATATTAGGGGAAAAATTAGTTTTTCACCTTTAAGTACGATGTCAGTTGTGGGTTTGCATGTGCCTTTGACTGGGATTAATAATTTTCCTTCTATTGTTCATAGTTAACTGTGTTTATGATAAAAAGGTGGTGGATTTGGATAGCCATATCTCCAAACAATGGCCTATAAGCACACAAAATGGTAGTCAACATCATTTGTCACCAGGAAAATGCAATCAAAACCACAATGAGAAACCACTTCACTCAGGACAGCAAAAATTAAAAAGACAGAAAACAAGTGCTGATGGCAAGGTGGAGAAATTTGAACTCTCATCTGTGGCCAGTAAGATTGTAAAATGGTAGAAATTTGAAAAGCAGTCTGGTAGTCCCTAAGAACGTTAAACATAGAGTTACCATATCACACAGCAATTCCACTCCTAGGTGTATATCCCAAGAGATTTGAAAACATATGTCTCTCCACAATATTGTACACAAATGTTCATACCAGCATTATTTGTTTTTAATATTGATGTCATAGCTTTTATTTTTGTCCCTCATTTTCTGTTTTTTAAATATATTTTATTGATTATGCTATTACAGTTGTTCCATTTTCCCCCCTTCACTCCCCTCCACCCTGTACACCCTCTCCCACCCATATCCCCCCTTTAGTCATGTCTATGTGTCATACTTATAAGTTCTTTAGCTTCTACATTTCCCATACTATTCTTACTCTTCCCCTATCTTATTTTCAACCTACAATCTATGCTACTTATTCTTTGTACCTTTTCCCCCTCTCTCCTCCTCCCACTCCCCTGTTGCCAACCCTCCATGTGATCTCCATTTCTGTGGTTCTGTTTCTGTTCTAGTTGTTTGCTTAGTTTATTTTGGTTTTGCTTTAGGTGTGGTTGTTAATAATTGTGAGTTTGCTGTCCATTTACTATACATGCCTTTTCTTTATCTTCTTTTCTTAGATAAGTCCCTTTAACATTTCATAAAATAAGGGCTTGGTGATGATGAACTCCTTTAACTTGACCTTATCTGAGAAGCACTTTATCTGCCCTTCCATTCTAAATGAAAGCTTTGCTGGCTAGAGTACTCTGGGATATAGGTCTTTGTCTTTCATGACTTGGAATACTTCTTTCCAGCCCCTTCTTGCCTGTAAGATCTCTTTTGAGAAATCAGCTGACAGTCTGATGGGAACTCCTTTGTAGGTTACTGTCCCCTTATCTCTTGCTGCTTCTAGGATTCTCTCCTTCATTTTTACCTTGGCTAATGTAATTATGATGTGCCTTGGTGTGTTTCTTCTTGGGTCCAACTTCTTTGGGGTTCTCTGAGCTTCCTGGATTTTCTGAAAGTCTATTTCCTTTGCCAGAATGGGGAAGTTCTCCATTATTATTTGTTCAAATATGTGTTCAATCTGTTGCTTTTCCTCTTCCCCTTCTGGTACCCCTATAATTCGGATGTTGGAACATTTAAAGATGTCCTGGAGGTTCCTAAGCTTCTCTTTGGTTTTTTTTTTTTTTTTTTTTTTTTTTTTTTTAAATTTTTGTTTTTTCATTCTTTCCTGTTTGGTTGTTTTTTTCTTCCTTCTGGTCCACTCTATTGTTTTGAGTCCCAGTTTCCTTCCCATCACTATTGGTTCTCCATGCATCTTCCTTCATCTCTTTTATGGTAACCTGCATTTTTTTCAGCTAATTTGCACCCAAAATCAATCAATTCTGTGAGCTTCCTGATCACCAGTGTTTTGAACTGTGCATCTAATAGATTGGCTATCTCTTGGTTGCTCAAAAGGATGAGTCCTGGGGCATTGATCTGTTTTTCTGTTTGAGACATGTCCCTCTCTCTCTCTCTCTCTCTCTCTCTCTCTCTCTCTCTCTCTCTCTCTTTTTTTTTTTTTTGGTCTGGACGCTCCTGTTACAGTGAGGGGCAGAGCCTTAGGTGTTCACCGGGGCTGGGTACCCCAGTCGCTAGATTGTGATGTTGTGTGTGAGGGTGGGGGCGGGGGGAAATGATGGCGGTAGCTCCATTCTCCTGGGACCTCAGTCCCTTCCCTGGGATCCTGGGTTGTGCACTCTGCCCTGGTCCACAATCGCCGCCTCACTTGGTCTGCCAGCTGCCGCTTGTGTACTCAGGGTCCACCCGCTGCTACCTTGTGTGCCCAAGATGCCTTACATGCTCCTGGTTGCCTTATGCACCCAGTTCTCCCTGTTCTCCTCGAGCTGCAACCCGAGCCTGGCTGCTCCTCTCTGCCCCTCCTACCGGTCTGAATGAATGGGTCTACTTCAACTTCTGGCTGTCCGACTTCCATTCAGATAAATTCTCTGTCAGTTCTGGGTGTTATTCTGCCTCTAAATTGTTGTTGTTCTAATCTTGGTTGTGCGTGGAGGTACGGTGCATCCACCTATGCCTCCATCCTGCTGGAAGTCCCCCCATACCAGCATTATTTGTAATAACTAAAAACTGAAACAAGCCAGACGTACATGAACTAATGAATGGATAAACAAAATATGCTATAGCCATACAGTGGAATATTATTCAGCAATAAAATTGAATAAAATACTGATCTATGCTACAACAAGGATGAACCTTGAAAACATGTTACTGAAATGAAAGAAGACTGTTACAAAAGGCTATGTATAATATGTTTCTGGTTACAGGAAATTGTCCAAAATACACAAATCTATAAAGAAAGTAAATTAGTATTTGCAGGGGCTGGAGGGAAGGGGAATGGAGAGTCACTGCTAATAGGTACAAATGGGTATGTGGCTTCTTTTGGGATAATTACAATGTTTTGAAATTATTGTGTTGGCTAAAAAGTCCATTTAGTTTTTTTTTCTGTAAAATAAGAGTCGCATTTTTCATTTTCACCAATAACTTTATTGATTTGGATATTTTGAGTATGTGGTAGAACGTTGATCATTCTCAATGTCTCAATTTGATCACTATCAACTTCAACTGGTCTACTCGACCGTGGAGCATCGTCCAACAAGAAATCTCCAACACAAAATTTTGCAAATGACTTTCAACATGTTCGATCAGTCACAGTACCTTCTCCATACTCTGCACAAATCTTTGTATTTCAGTTGTGTTTTTACCTTTCTTGAAGTAATAAAGCATATTAAGTTCAAAATGTTGCATATTTTCTTCCATCATCAATATTAAAATGACTATACAAAAATTCACCAATTTTGATACATTTTTTAAAATGCATGCTGATATAACAGCTGTCATAATACAATCTAACAAAATTGTTTAGAATGAAGTTAAAGACAACTAAGCACTACTAGAGCCATCTTACAGGAAAAAACACAAACTTTTTGGCCAACCCAATACATCATTGTGATGATTGCTCTACTCTGGGAATACATTTTAAAAAATTGAATTGTATACTTTTTTTGGAATTATATGGCATGCACTTATGTCTCAATAAGACTGTTATTAGAAGGAGAAGGAGAAGGAAGAAGAAGAATAGTGTGTCTGCCAAAGAGGAGGGTGCACAATGGAGATGAAATTGAGAGTAGTGACTAAGCAACTCATTTGTCATGAAAAGTTATTACTTTCATGATTGGGCAGTATTGAAAGAAGCAAATTTGCATGTTGATGATGGCTTCTTACTTACCACCCAGGAGTGTAATAAGATGAGGAAAGCATTCACAATAAGGGGTTTTACACTCCTTAAGGGGAAAGGGACCTGGTTAAATTGACTTCATCAACAAATAATCATTAATTTCTGTATGTAAGTCTCTGTTCTAGCTGTGCTACAGAGGAGAGAAACCTGTAAGAGGAAATTCCTGGCCTATAAATACTCTGTCCTTAACATAGGTTGAATTTGACTTTTGAGCCACAGCTCTTTCAGGTGTATGTTTTTCTTTTGCCTTTAATATGTTTTAATTATCCTCTATCTTGAACACTAACTCTTAATGGCCACTAGATGGAAGTCTAACAACACTCACATTTTCAAGTGCTTTTTTGAAAATCACTTGATTTGTTCAAACTAGATTTGTGGCATGAACAAAAGCTGTCACTAGCTTTTAAAGTCTTAATTATGATCTGTGTTTATTGCATAACTGCCCAGTATGATTAAATTTTTGATGTTTCTGTCAGTCATTGCAATCACCCAAACCATAAGTCTAGACCTATAACCTGTTTGGAGATGATGGAATGAGACTGGGATGTGGCCATTGACCTTTTCCTTGCCACTCCAGGAAATCTGTTGTACTATGTTCCTTTGTGGTAGATCGTATTATTTACTCACAATTCTTCCATCTATGTCCTAATCATGACTTCATTGGTAGTGATAAATAATTCCCTGCCCCCTGATTTTGGGTGTCAATCTCACTTGTTTTGGTCAATGGTATGTGAGAAGATATAAGATTTGCCAAATGTGAACAAAGGATGTAAAAGTGCTTGCATGGTTAGGCTTGGCCTCTTATGTTTCTTGTGTCCACCTGGGCTTGTTGCTGAATAAGGAGACATTGTAGAGCAGTCATGAACCCAATGCAACCAAACTCAACCCACAACCAAGGTACCGCCTGAGTCCTGTAAAAGTTAATTCTGTATAGCTGTGAATGACGTATTTTTTATTGTTGTTCAAGTACAGTTTTATCCATTTTTACCCCCCAACCCCCCCACCAGTACCCGACTCCCACCTTCGAACATACTCGCTTTGGCTTTGTCCATGTGTCCTTTATACTTGCTCCTTGATGGCCCTTCCCCTATTATCCCTCTTTCCTCTCCTGTCTGGTCACTGTCAGTTTGTTCCTTATTTCCATGTCTCTGGTTCTAGTTTGCTCATTTATTTTGTAGATTATGTTCCACTTATAGGTGACATCATATGGTATCTGTCTTTCACCACCTGACTTACTTCACTTAGCATAATGCTCTCCAGTTCCATCTATGCTGTTGCGAAGAGTAGGAGCTCCTTCTTTCTGCTGTATAGTATTCCATCATGTAAATGTACTGCAGTTTTTTTGATTCACTCATTTACTGGTAGGCACCTAGGTTGCTTCCAGCACTTGGCTATGGTGAATTGTGCTGCTATGAACCTTGGGATGGCTAGGTTCTTTTGACTTGGTGTTTCAGGATTATTAGGGTATATAATCCCAGCAGTGGAACTGCCAGGTCAAAAGACAGTTCCATTTTTAGTTTTCTAAGGAAATCCCATACTGTTTTCCACAGTGGCTGCACCAGTCTGCATTTCCACCAACAGTGCACTAGGGTTCCCTTTTGTCTACAACCTCTCCAACACTTGTTTGTTGATTTGTTTATGATGGCCATTCTCACTGGTGTGAAATGGTATCTCACTGTGGTTTTAATTTGCATCTCTCTGATGGCTAGTGATGCTGAGCATCTTTCCCTATGTCTTCAGGCCCTCTGTGTGTCCTCCTTGGAGAAGTGTCTGTTCAGATCCTTTGCCCATTTTTTAATTGGGTTGCTTGTCTTCCTGGAATGGAGTCATGTGAGTTCTTTATATATTTTGAAGATCAAACCCTTGTATGAGGTATCATTGGCAAATATGTTTTCCTATTTTGATAAGATCCCTTTTGTTTATTCTTTCCTTTATGTCCCTTGCTCTAAGAAGCTTTTTATTTTGATAAGATCCCTTTTGTTTATTCTTTCCTTTATGTCCCTTGCTCTAAGGGACATATAGGTGAAAATATGGCTGTGTGGAATATCTGAGATTTTCCTACCTATGCTCTCCCCTAAGACTTTTATGAAGTCACAACTTATATTTATGTCTTTTTTAAAAAGAATTTTATTTATTTATTTTTTAGAGAGCAGAAGGGAGGAAGAAAGAGAGGAAGCCAAACAGCAATGTGTGGTTGCCTCTCACATGTCCCCAACTGGGGATCTGGCCAGCAACCCAAGCATGTGCTCTGACTGGGAATTGAACCAGCAACCCTTTGGTTTGCAGGCTGGTGCTCAATCAACTGAGCCACTCCAGGCAAGACATATTTAAGTCTTTTTGCACCTTGAATTTATTTTTGTGTATGGTGTAAGTTGGTAGTCAAATTTCATTTTTTTTTCATGTAGCTGTCCAGAACTTCCAACACCACTTGTCAAAGAAGCTATTTTTACTCTATCTTATGCCCTTTGTAAAATATTAATTGACCAGGGAGACTTGGGTTTATTTCTGGGCTCTCCATTCTGTTCCATTGATCTATGTGTCTGTTCTTATGACAGTACCATACTGTTTTGAATACAGTGGCCTTGTAATATAGTTTGATGTCAGGTATGGTGATCCATCCCACTTTGTTCTTCTTTCTCAAAATTGCCGTGGCTAAGGTTGTTTACAGTTCCATATAAATTTTTGAAATGTTTGTTCTGTATCTGTGAAGTATGTCATTGGTATTTTAATAGGGATTGTATTGAATCTATAAATTGCTTTGGGTAATATGGACATTTTGATGATGTTAATTCTTCCAATCCATGAACACAATATATGCTTCCATTTATTTGTGCCTTCCTTAATTTCTTTCTTCAGTGTTGTGTAGTTTTCTGAGTACAGGTCTTTTACTTCCTTGGTAAGGTTTATTCCAAGGTACTTTATTTTTCTTGTTGTTATAGAAAATTGGATTTTTTTCCTGGTTTCTGATTCTGATCTTTCATTGTTGATGTATAAAAGTGCCTTTGATTTCTGAATATTGACTTGGAACTCTGCTGTTTTGCCAAATTTGCTTATTAGGTCGAGTTATGTTTGGTGGACTCTATAGGGTTTTCTATGTACACTATCATGTCACCTGCAAACAGTAAGTTTTACTTCCTCCTTTCCAACTTGAATGCCTTTTATTTCTGTCTTGTTTGGTCACTGTGGCTAGGACACCCAATACTATATTTAATAGAAGTGGTGAAAGCAGACATCCTTGTCTTGATCCCGATCTTAGTGGTAAAGCTTTTAGTTTTTGCCCATTGAATATATTAGTTGTAGATTTCTCATATGTGGCCTTTACCATGTTGAGAAATGCTCCCTTTATTCCCACTTTGCTGAGTGTTTTTTTTTTTTTTATCACAAGTAGGTGCTGTACCTTATCAAATGCGTTTTCCACATCTATTGATATGATCATGTGATTTTTGTCTTTCCTTTTGTTTATGTGATGTATTGCGTTTATTGATTTGTGAATGTTGTGCCATCCTCGGATCCCTGGCATGAATCCATGTGGTCATGGTGTATGATCTTTTTAATATATTGCTGGATGCAGTTTGCCAATATTTCATTGAGGATTTTAGAGTCTATGTTCATCAGCGATATTGGCCTGTCAGTTTCTTTCTTTGTTGCATTTTTATCTGGTTTTGGAATTAGGATGATGCTGGCTTCATTACAAAAGTTTGGGAGTCTTCGCTCTTCTTGGAGTTTTTGGAATAGCCTGAGAAGAATAGGGGATAGCTATTCCTTAAATGTTTTGTAAAATTGTCCTGTGTAACCATACAGTCCAGGGCTTTGTGTGCCAGGAGTTTTTGATTACTGCTCTTTGATTTCAACAGCTGTTATTGATCTTTTCAAGCTTTCTGCTTCTTCTTCATTCAGTTTTGAAAGATTATATTTCTAGAAATTTGTCCATTCCATCCTGGTTTTCAAATTTTGGGGGCATGTGGTTCTTTGTAGTAATTTCTTACAACCCTTTGTATCTCTGTGGTATCAATTGTAATCTCTCCTCTTTCATTTCTGACTTTGTATATTTGGGTCCTCTCTATTATTTTCTTTTTTTTTATTTTTTTAAATATTTTATTTATTTATTTTTAGAGAGGGAAGGGAGGGAGATAGAGAGAGAGAGAGAGAAACATCAATGTGCGGTTGCTGGGGGTTATGGCCTGCAACCCAGGAATGTACCCTGGCTGGGAATCGAACCTGGGACACTTTGGTCCCCAGCCCGCGCTCAATCCACTGAGCTACGCCAGCCAGGGCCTTATTTTCTTGATGAGTCTGCTTAAAGGCTTGTTGATTTTGTTTATCTTTTCAAAGAACCAGCTCCAGGATTTATTGATCCTTTGGATTGTTGTTTTATTCTCTATGTCATTTAATTCTGCTCTGATTTTGGTTATTTCTTTCCTTCTACTTGCTCTTGGCTGTCTTTGTTTTTTCTCTTCCAGTTCTTGTAGATGTAGGGTTATTTTTTTTTATTTGAAATGTTTCTATCTTTTCTAGGTAGGTCTGTATCACTATGAACTTCCCTCTCAGGACTGTATTCACTGTGTCCCATAAATTTTGGACTGTTGTGAGTTCATTTTCATTTTTTTCCAGAAACTTTTGGAATTTTTCCTTGATCTCACTCTTAACCCACTCATTGTTTAATAGCATGCTATTCAATCTCCATGAGTTTGAGTATTTTGGAGTTAGTTTCCTTGAGGTTGGTTTCTAGTTTCAATCCCCTGTGGTCTCAGAAAATGCTTGATATGATTTCAATTTTCTTGAATTTGTTGAGGCTTGTTTTGTGTCCTATCATGTGGTCTATCTTTGAAAATGTTCCATGTGCATTTGAAAAGAATGTGTATTTTGCTTCTTTGGGATGAAAGGTTCCATATATACCAGTTAAGTCCCTTTGATCTAGGACAATGTTCAATGCCACAATATCCTTGCTTATATTTTGTTGGGAATATCTACACACTTTTAATAGTGGGGTGTTAAAATCCCCTTCTGTAAATGTGTCGTTGTCAATATCTTTCTTGGAAGTCCTCCAAGATTTTCCTTATATACTTGGGTGCTCCTATGTTGGGTGCATATATGTTTACAATGTTTATGTCTTCTTGACAGATTCTTCCCTTGAGTATTATGAAGTGTCTTTCAGTGTCTCTTTTCATGGTTTTTGTTTTGAAGTCTATTTTGTCTGTTATAAGTATTGCTACCCCAGCTTTTTTCCCCTCTCCATTTGGTTGGAATACTTTTTTCCCAACCCTTCACTTTCAGTGTGTGTAGGTCTCTTTTTCTGAGGAGGGTCTTTTGTAGGCAGTATATGTGCAGATTATGTTTTCTTATCCATTCAGCTACCCTATGTCTTTTGACTGGAGCATTTAATCCATTAACATTTAAGGTTATTATTGATAGGTATTTATTCATTTTCTCTTTTTGTAGCTGTGTTCCTCTCTCTCTCCCTCCCTCTCTCTCTCTCTCTCTCTCTCTCTCTCTCTCTCTCTCTCTCTCTCTCTCTCTTTTTTTCCTTCCTCTTTTTATAGCAACACCTTTAGCATATCTTGCAGTGCAGGTTTGGTGGAGATGTATTCTTTCAGCTTTCTTTTGTCTGGGAAACTCCTTATTTCACCTTCCATTTTAATTGAGAGTCTCGATGGGTCGAGTAGCCTTGGTTGCAGGCCTTTGCTTTTCATTACTTGGAATATTTTTTGCCATTTTCTCCTGGACTGCAGTGTGTCTGTTGAGAAATCTGCTGCTATCCTTATTGGAGCTCCCTTGTGTGTTACTTCTGGTTTCTCCCTTGCTTCTTTTAAAATTCTCTCTTTGTCTTTAAAACTTGGCATTTTAATTATGATGTGTCTTGGACTTTGCCTCTTTGAGTTCATCTTGACTGGGACCCTCTGTGTTTCCTGAACTTGAGTGACTTTTCCCCTCTCCACATTTAGGAAGTTTACTGTCATTATTTTTTCAAACAGGGTTTCTATCCCTTGCTCCTTTTCTTCTCCTTCTGATATTCCTATGATTCAAATGTTGTTGCGTTTCATGTTGTCTTGGAGTTCCCTTAAGCTATCTTCATATTTTTTCAGTCTTTTTTTTTAATACAACTGCTCTACCTGGGTGTTTCTTTCCACCTTGTCTTCCAGTTCACTAATTTGGTCCTCTGCCTCATCCAGCCTGTTTATAATTCCTTCTAGTGTGTTTTTTATTTCAGAAATTGTATTCTTCATTTCTTCCTGTTTTTTTTTTATGGTTTCTACTTTCTTTTTCATACTTTTGTAGTTCCCACTCAGTTCCTTGTAGTTGTTTGTGAGTTCCTTGAGCATCCCTATCACCATTCTTTTGAATTCTATATCTGATAGTTTGCTTGCCTCCATTTCATTTAGCTCTTTTATTGGGGAGTATTCCATTCCTTTTGATTGCAGTTTTTTTCTTTTTCTCCCCATTTTAGGTGACTCTTTTTGTTTTTGTTTTGTTTTGTTTTGTTTTCTGTGATTCCTGATGCTCTGCTTTGCTAGCTGTCTTTGTAGGGTAAACTTCTGTGATAGGAGTTCTATAGGATTCAGTGGTGTGGTCTCTTTGATCTTCTTGTCTGGATGTTCTAGGGTTGCTCTTTCTTCTGTCTTCTGTCTTCTTTAGGTCTGCTGGCCTTCCTGTCTGGTGTGGGCAGAGGGGGGCTGGGCTTCATTTTTTTCCTTTCTTGTGGTTTTGAGAGGATGGAAGTGTTGGGGACTGCCCTGCCTGGTCTCAGGAAGCTGTAACTCCCCATAACTAAGGCTGAGTGAGAGACCTCCAGACCAGGAGCCACTAAGGAGATAAAACTTATTTCCCTGGCATGAACGCTGCCTGTTCTGTGCCTGACCTCCTAAGCTTGATCAGTTAGCCAATGACAGGTAAGATTTCCCATGGAGGGAATCGCCTAAGACAGGCATGATCATGAGGAGGCTTCTTGGAAGAGACTCAGAGCTGTGGAAATGAAGGGGTGATCGATATCAACCTCTGCCCCCTTGGCTTTGTCAAAGCCTGAGTCCTTGTTCTTAGAAATGAGAAATCCAAGTCTCCTGGCTGCCTTTGTCTCCTCTGTTGACTCAGGCCTGCGGAAATAGCAGGGGCAGTGCAGCCCAGACCAGAAATGGCGGAACCCCGGGGTAATCAGGCCTGGGACATAGAATATGCAAGATCCTGTGAGATCCATTTGCTAGAGGATGTTATTAAATTAGAATATGAAGGCACAGACAGGAAACCTAAACTAGCCCTTTGAGCCATATGTTAAGTCTCCAAGCTCTGCCCAGAATCACAACGGGGGTTCTGTCTGCACCTTTGTAAGTCACCTACTTCTTTTGATCTTTTCTGCCAGACTGTGAATCCACAAACTAAGTCTGTATTCTCAATAAAAATCTGCTTGGGAATGGAGACGGGGCGCTTCCCACTAGAGAGAATGGCCGTTCTGTTCCTACTTCCCCACAGGACCTGGTTGTCTCTTTGTATGTTTTTCTCATGTTTCAACAAGCCATCCGCAGCATTCTGTGCTCACTGCAGGCTGGTGAGCACGCATCACGGGAGCTAGGTCTGGGCTGCAATATTCATAGGTGCCCATCCTCCAGCCCAGGTCTTCAGAGTGCTGTTGGGCCCCCACTGTCCATCTGAGCCAGGTGGGTGCCTTTAATCCATCTCATTCTGCCTGTGAAGTGCCCTGACTAGGAACAACTCACATCCCACCTCCTCCCTCTTTGCTGGCCTGGGTGCTACTCACTCTCAAAGTCCCTTCAGGGTAATTTAGTTTCCCTGTTAAATTAAGTCTCTCTGGGAACTGCTATCCCTCTGAGCCCCTGCTGCCCCACTTTGGTCAGTCTGTGAGGCTTCCTGATTTGGAGCAAATCATGCCCCTCCTCCTCCCTCTTTGCTGGTCCAGCTGCTTCACAAGTGTTCCTTAAACAGGCTGAGAGCCTTTTTTTTTTTTAGTAAATTCCTATTGTTTGTGTCAGGTTCTTAACAAGTGCCTGGCTTTTCACCTAGCCTAACTCTTTGACCAGTCTGGAGACTATCTGGATCAGAATCCCTTGTGGCCCAAATCTCCCTTCTCCAGGTGTCACCTGGCTCCCAAGTTTCTCTGGTAATGTCCTAGCCAACAGCCACAGTCCCAGCAGGGGAACACTGCCTGTGTCCATCTCCCACTGCATCTTTATTCCCTGCAGGGACTTTAAACATCCAGGTCTCTCCTGGTGCAGAGCTGCCTTCCCTGCTCTAGTAGGGGAGGGAGCTGTGGAATTACAAATGCTGATCCAGCTCTCCTCCAAAGCTCCTGCAGCAGCCACTGAACCTGGTGGCAGGTGCCAGTCAGGGGACCATGGCAGCCTTTGTCCCTGTGCTGGTCTCAGGGATCTTACCATCCTTACCATCTGTTTTTCAACACCCTCTACAATTTTGGCCTCCAAACTTCATATAAGCTAGAGTCCATTGGCTGTTCACTCTGTTCTTTAGAAGATCAGCTAGGTGTTCCAGTTGGGTGCAAAGGCAAGTGGGTTCAGCTCCCACCTACCTTGCTGCCATCTTCTGACCAGACTTTTTGATGTTTATTTTTTATGAGGAGAAATTCTGGAGACTCATTTCAGAAATTGAGGGGGGTGAGTGAATGAAGACCAAAAAAAAAAAAAAAAAAAAAAAAAGGACCCTTTTCCTGCAATCTCTGGCCTCCTGGTATCAAGACACCAGGACAACATCAAAGCCTGTGAATGAGATTTTTGAAGTTGCTTGTTAGACAGATTTACTGTGGTAAAATTGCTTAAGATAATTCCCCCAAACCAATAGTTTCACATCTAGTTCCTTTACTAAGGTGGTTCCCCTGAATAGAATTGTAACATGGAATGACAGTAGCCAGAATTAGATTACTCTCAGTTATAAATAGATAATGACTTAGTCATTGCAAGGTGGTGTCTGGTAAAGTCAATTTTCATGTTCTAATTCATTTCAGTAAATACTTTACCAAAATTTTTGTCAAAGAAGAAGAGCTTACCTTTATGTAGTTTCCAAGGCTC
This sequence comes from Phyllostomus discolor, assembly GCF_004126475.2. NCBI lineage: Eukaryota > Metazoa > Chordata > Mammalia > Chiroptera > Phyllostomidae > Phyllostomus > Phyllostomus discolor. Next base: position 21,731,689 of record NC_050198.1, on the reverse strand, counting down.
TATTACCATGAAATCTAGTAAGCTACAAAGAGTAACATGACCCTGTATTATACATGCAAAGGAAAACCTACCTCTTAGGTACAAGTTATTTAGTTCTTTACAGGATATGTTAAATTAGTTTCTTTTATGAAGTAGCATGTAGTAGGCAGATTAAGGGCCCCCCAAAGATATCTACACCTAATCCCTGGAATTTGTGAATATGTTACCTTACATGACAAAAGGGATTTTTTCATATGTGATTGAATTAAAAGTTTTGCAATGGGGAGATTATTATGGGTTATATATGTGTGTCAAATCTAATCCTATGGGTCCTTAACAGGGGAGAAATTTTCCCAGTTATGGTCAGAGAAAGATGTGACTGTGGAAGAATAATTATAGAAATGGGGCACTGTTGACTTTGAACATTGAGGAAGAAGGCTAAGAGCCAAGGAATGTGGGAAGCCTCTAGAAACTAGAAAAGACAACCAATTTTATGCTGGAATCTCCAGAAGGAAGTAAATCCTGCCTACACCTTAATTTTAGTCCAGTGTATACCTGTGTTGGATTTATTACCTACAGAACTATAAGATAAATGTTCTTTTAAACCAGTAAGTTTGTGGTAATTTGTTACAGCAGCAATAAAAAACTAATCTCTAAAGGATAGTTTTAAGGGAATTAAGAATTCATTAAAACAAGAATGTCTTTTATAATTGAACAAGACAGAGGTTCAGCTGCCTGCTGCAGTGAAAGCCAAAATTGTCAGGCAGGTGCTGGTATGCCACGTGAGCAAATGTCTTGTGATATAGTCTTTCCTATAAATCGGCCCTTGATCCCCACTCAGGTTGTCTGACCTAAGCCTTAAGAACCAAAAGTACCAGGCCACCTATATGGCCACCAGCCAGAAGCTGACACTAGCACTAAGGAATAACAGTGAGTCAACACAGGTGACTTTGCTATTCACTCACCTTTTTTTAATGCAGATTCAACCCAAATCCATACTAACCTAATAACAATAATAATCACTCAGAAACAATCAGCAATAATATCACACAAGGGAATTAGGGAGTAACAAACCTGAGTCCCAACAGCCCAAGTCCCAAGAATCCAAATCTGGTCCAGGTCCAGAAAGCAACCAGGGGAGGTCAGCGTCTTGGAAGAGAGTCAGAGGGACAGGATCACAGTGGAGCTCTTTCTCCCACAGTGGAACATGCAGGATGTCTCAAGGTGACTTGCTCTCTGGATGTGGAATCCATGGTCTGAAGTCCTCTGCTTTTATGCTTCTTTTGGTTATAAAGTCACATTGTTTTTGTACAATCTCTTGTAAACATGTTTTTCTCAATTTCAATAAACACATTATTTTCCTCAGTCCCAATAGGCTCATGTTGTTTACATTGCTCTCTGAGAGGGGATAAGTACATATTGTTTACCATGCTGTACTCTGCATGCTGAGGGGTTGCATCATCCTTCTGAGTCATTGCTCTTATGCCCATGCCCTAAACATGGCTTCAGGTCCTGCTCTCCACGTAGTGCAAAATGAGAGAGATTTTATTCAAGTACCACATGACCTGGGAGAATGGTCTCTTGTCTCAAAGACCATCTCCCATTCCTGCTCAAGCCCACAGTTCTTATAGGGATAGGGAGGGGAGAGCTTTTTTCCTATCCAATTATTTTGCTAGCCTTTGGCAGGCTTGGGTTCCTATCCATTCATCTTTCTAGCTTTTGATGGTGCTCAGTGTGAGAACCTCCCCACCAGCATCTTGGCCAACAGGGGAGACTTCCCAGTACTCTGTGTATGGTGACACTTTTATCTTCAGATCTCTTTAGCATAGAAAATGGGTAAGTGAAACAAATCTTTATTGTGTTGATTGTTTTTATGTGGATTTTTTTCTTTTAAATATTTATAAAGTTTAAAAAATCACACTAGAAACATTTGTGAGTATATTTATGGTATCTGTCTCTGGACTTGAAGCTCAATTCTACAATTATAGTTGATCATGCTTTGTATGGATTTCATAATTCTGAATTTGCCTATTTGCTAAAATTTATTTGTAACCCTGAAATCACTACTTGTGTCACTTCTATTGTCATTCATATGCACGCACAGAGAGGCAAACAATTTGATTTGCTGAACATGCACATTCCCACTCTACCTTTTTGATTCAGCTCTAATACTGTAAACAAGTATTCTTTTCAGTCTATTTAGCATCACATTTTTGTTGTAATTTTGTGCTTTTTGTTGGTCAATTTCAGTGTTTAAAGTGGCCCCCTAGTGTAGTGATGAAGGGCTGTTTAGTGTTCCTAGGTGCAAGGAGTTTGTAATATGCCTTACAGAGAAAATACTGTATTTTACCATGTATAATGCACACAGTTTTGCCCAAATTTTTGAGGGAAAAATAATGATGTGCATTATACATGTGTAGTACCTGAAATATCTTGTATCTGTTCTTGTGTTTTGTAATTATTTGTTACATAAAATCTCTTGTACTACACTATGTTCAAAAATAAATGCTAAAATTCCTTCATAATACAAAAAACAAGTATCTAAATATAAATAAATAAGTAAATAATTGGATGAAAATATTGAAACAAAAGATTTTTTTCCTGAAAGTTTGGGCTAAGAACGTGGGTACACATTAAACATGGGAGCACATTATACACAGCAAAACATAGTGTATGTGTCAGATAAGCTTCCTTTAGGCATGAGTTATAGTATCATTGGCTGTGAGTTCAATGTTAATGAATCAATGGTATATATTAAGTAAGATGTCTTTAAACAGAAAGGCACAGAAAACAAGGATTTGTGTGGATCGGTTCATGAAAATATTCTAATCAGAGGCTCACAAACACCTAATACTGTGTTTTCCCATATAAGCAATGGTTGAATATTCACCTGTTCAGTGGTTTTGGTGACTTTACAAAACATTACTACAAATGACAAGAATAGACTGTACTTGGCTGAATGACCTTAACCCCTCGGTGTCTTCATTTCTATATAGTAAATTTGGGATTCTAATCTTGTTTTAGGCTCCCTTCTTCCTCCTGGATCCAAATTTTCCTTCCTTTTTTGTGGAAGTAAAACATGCATACAGAAAGGTACACAATATATTAAGCTCTCAAAGTGAAATGTTCCCAACAGCCCTGAAGCCCCTGCTTTGTTCTACTTCCCACTCATCATGATCTCAAAGAGTAATCATGTTGCAGCTCGGTTTCATGGGAAACAGACTCTGACGTGGTGAATTCTCACAGGAAGTTTACTAGCAGTGATTTTTATATCAACACTGATGGAGGAGTGAAAGAACAGGATCAGACAGCAGGGAGGAGCTGGGCTGCAATGCAGTCACAACAGAGGCTTCAGCTCACCCCACAAATTACTTTGAAACTGAGATGGCCCTTTAGAATTGTCCTGAATTGGGACAAGGGAACTGGACCTTAAAAGTCTCACAGAAAACATTATTAGGTGTGGACTAACAGAAGGAAAAGAGCATAATCTTCAGAAAAAAAGTCTGTAGATTCTAAGCGTGATTAACTCCTAGAGAGGGATGACAACTGAATGCAGACAGCCAACAGCCCTGCCAGCTCTGAGAAATAAGCTTTTTAGTCCCAGAGGGAAATATAAGTGGCTCAGCAGAGTTCCCACTACAAACCATTGTCCTTCTAACAGCATGGATTAGTATGTTTTTAAACTTCATGTAAATGAAATTATACATTATTTATTTTTTCTGTGTCTGAGTTCCTTAACTCAGCATTATGTTTGTGGAATTCATCTATGTTGTAGTATGTTGAAATAGTTTATTTTCATTAATTATTTTTTGAATGTGCCACAACTTATTTGCGGGGGGGAGTGTACGTAGATTTTACATCTTTGTTTCTTCAAAAACTGTTTTTCTTTACAGAACTTTAAAAAAAATTAAGTTTTAAAATACAAGTTGTATCTATTTAAGGTGTACAACACAATACATATAAATGGTGAAATGGTAACTTCAGTGAAGCTAATTAACATATCCATCTCCTAACATAGTTTTCTTGTTTGCATGTGCATGTGTATGTGTATATCTGTGTGTGGTGAGAGCACCTATACCTACTGTCTTAGCCCATTTCCAGTATACAAGATTTTCAGCTATAGTCATCATGCATGCTCTACATTAGATCTCTAGAACTTACTCTATATAACTGTAATTTTGTACCCTTTGACCAACATCTCACCATCTCCCCCACTTCCTCACCCCTGATAACTACTGTTCTACTCTGCTTCTCTGTATTCAACTTTTTCAGACTCCACATATAAATGAGATCATGCAGTAGTGGGGCTAAGATGGTACAAGGAAAAACACCATTTAGTGCCCTTGAGTACCATTTCACTCAGAATAATGTCCTCAAGGTCCATCCATGTTGTCAAAAACAGCAGGATCTCCCTTTTTAAAGCCGTGTATGTATGGGATATATGGAATAGTATATGTATATGTATATGTATATGTATGTGTATGTATATATTCACCTATCAACAGAAACTGATTTCTTGCACTGTTATTGATATTTAGGTTGATTCCAATTTGGGAATATTAAGAATAACATTGTTGTATATATTTTTTGATGAATATATTTATACATTTCTGTTGAGCATATTGGGTATATACTTAGGGTTAGAATGTCTGGGTCATAGGGCCATAAGTCAGGAAGTTTTACTAGTTCCTCAAGTGGTCATATCAATTTATACCCCACAAGCAGTGTAAAATTATTCCATTTTCTGTAAATCATTTCCAATATTTGGTATTGCCAATCTCAGTTATTTTTAAAATGCTAATATTTTTTTCAGCCAGGAATCCTACAGTTGAAAGTGATCTAAATATTTCTGGTTTAAACACAAAGTAGAAATTGATGGAAAGAAACTAAGGTATTTCATGTAAGCCTTGGGGATCACTGAATCCAATAAAAATGCCATCATAATCTTTGTTTCCTACTGAAAATTTTGTTTCTGTTTCTCCGTGCCTGAAAGCTGAAGTCTCTCTATATACTAGATTCTTCTTCATGGTAGGAAACATGGTTTCCAATATTTTATAGGCTCAAAGCTTCAACTCCAGAGAAAATAATTCTATTCAAAACTCTCTAATTTGAACAGTCCCATGTATTAGTGTTTTAGGGTACTAAAAACAAAAACAAAACAAAAACCCATGTGTATTCCCATCTGAATTTGAAACCAATCAATAGACATAGGACTCAGATGACTAAACACTAGATTTTACATTTATATCCAAGTAGATTTCTAATATTTTGCATTACCCCAAATTAGACACACTTACAGTAGCAGACACTATGTGTTCATCAAACCCTATTCCCTTTTTCTCTTGGTCACAAAACTGGGCCTTATTGCCCAGCTTCCACTGTAGTTAGGTCAAGCCATGTTCTGTGTTGTGGCAATGGAATATGGGAAAATATGATGTATGCCACAGTCAGGCCTAGTTATTAACAAAGCCCATGTGCTGAATGGAGAAGAGGAAAATATCCAAGATTATGACATATCTACAATATAGAAGGAACCTGGGTCTTTGAATGACATATGAATAATATCTATCACCTCCACCACCCATCTGTACTGGACTTTAATAACAAAAATAATATACTTAAGCCAAAGAGATTTATATTGTTTGTTATATCAGTTACGTTACTCTGTCTAACTACCCAGTCAAATGAAGTTCTGGACAACTATAGAACCTAGACCTATGTAGTTTTATAGCATTTCCTCTTGGTGAAAATGCAGATCAAAAAAAAAAAATCTAGATAGAGCTGAATCAGTATGCTGTATTTCTTTTGCTAAGTTCATCAGTAATATATACAGTCCTGCTCCTTTTCTCCCCTCATGGAGAATGGAATAAAGAAATCCTTGAAGGACATATGAGGAATGCTGAATAAGTTTTTCCATTTTCCTCACTTCTGGAGAACAAAATCATGCTGGTCATGAGGTATCTGACTTTAAACAAAAAAGAAAAAAAGAAGGTACAAGGGGCAGGGACATTTACTGGCTGTCCCCTGAGCCAGCCCATGATGGTGAGGGAGATGTGGGTCATGTAAGAACTAGGGGCCATTCACTGGACACACATAATTGGAGTATGTATTGGTGTGGGGTAGTTCCCCTGAAAATAAGGATGTTATTCCCGAACTGGTACTGGGACTAAAAGATGGTACAAGGGACAACACTATTTCATACCATTTAGTACCCCATAATTAGAATGAATCCCATATCTATTTGTCTCCTATATCACACAGCATGCCGGGCACTTAGCATGTAATTCCCTGAGCAGTCCTTCCCTTCGGAAAAGAATATAGGCCGCCCTGACTGCTGTGGCTCAGTGGATTGGGGATTGTCCTGCAAACCAAAAAATCACTGGTTCAATTCTATTCAGGGTAGAAGCCTGGGTTGCGGGCCAGGTCCCTGACTGAGAGCATCCAAGGGGCAACCAATCCATGTTTCTCTCACACAATGATGTTTCTTTCCTTGTCTTTCTCCCTGCCTTCCTCTCTCTCTAGAAATAAATTAATAAAAATCTTTTTTTTAAAGGAAAAGATTATAGGCAAAAAGGAACAACAAATGTGGGCTCTGGCTGGAAGATTCTGGGAAGATGCCATGTCTGTAGTAAGTGCTAAATGATATGTGACAATTCTATGATCTGTAAAAATAAAATTACATTATTTGGAGAACAGTAAAAAAAAAAAAAAGAGTGGTCTCTAGAAGCAGGGGAACAGCCTGTTTGTGACATCTGTGGGGAATGGAAAATGGCTTCAGCTCCCAAATACAGACACCAAATGCCATTAAGCAGAGTTGTCTGGCAAAGCTCTCTGTGAAGCCCAGGGCTCAGGAGCCCAGCCACAGTGAGACACAGGTAGTAAAGGTGACCAGGGAGCCAATCCCTGTTCTGTCACCAGATAATAAGTGAAAGGTTTAACGAGTCCTTACCAGACTGGATGATTCCTGTATGTTACTAACCCTCCTAATGCTGTGAAATAGCTGTTGTTTTCATCACCTCTCATTTGAGGAAACTGAAGTACAGAAGATAAACTACTTGCCCAAGGTGATAGGGAAGGTGGATTAAAGTCAGGTCTGACTCTCAACTATACCCCTAGTAACCTCAGTCCCCTCTTTGATGAGGTGGGGTACAAACAGGACACTGGGTCACATAATTCCTTGAGGCCTCTCCCAGATTTTAAGTAATGTGGGAACCAGAGGTGCAGACACAACAGCAAATAGCTGTGAGAATTCTGCAACAGCACAGTACCCACCTCCCCAGCTTTCCTGGCACAGTGCTCAATTTCAAGGCTAAGTTCCTCCTACTCGATGACATACAACAATCTGTCCTTGCTCACTGTCTACTCAGAAATGAGTTAAGTAAACTTAGTGATTTTAAAAAACCACCAAGGGCCACCATTTGAAATTGAACAAAACTTCTCCTGAGTGGGCTGACAAGCCTCTGAGCATGACTGGAATGAGGGAGTGTAGGTGCTGTGTCACTCTTCAGATGGGCTGGCTACCACACCCCTCCCTCCTCTGAGTTGTTTTTGATTTACATTTGCTGTCTTTTTATGGGTGACATTTCCCAATAAAGTTGTGGTCTCTTGTTTTTTATCAATGTGGGTAATCAATAGAACAGGTACTTGGATTGCCTTTCCTCATAGAATTAAAATAAGTTGGCCAGAAAGTTATTTAGCAGCTCTCTCTCCCCCAAACTATTGTTCCTGGGTCAGTTCTCAAGATAACTATTGATATTCCTCTATGCTTATTTCCTACCAAATTGTATTCTGTGAGGTCTTATAAAGATTATCTCCCTGTTCCATCTGTGAACATTTTGGTGCACAGAAGTCCTAAATAAGTGCTTGCTTATTATATAGACCTCTTTGTCTTAACTAAAACAATACTTCTCAAATGTGAACCCTAATTCTTCACACCAGAGTTTTGAATCTGGTATGAGGAGTGAGGTTGTATGTCAGATAATTTCGAGGGTTCATGGTCTGCATTCAGTGGCCAGCAATAGACTTACACCCATTTGCTGTACTAATACACAAAGAAATGCAGATCATCACCAGTCTTTAATGCTCTCCTGACCATTATTTTATAATTGAACATGTGGGGTTTAAAACTCCAGTACCTCATTATTCTAAAACTCCTAATTCTAGAACTCCTTATTCTAGAAGGAGTTCAAACAGTTCCTCTGTCACATGTGACCAGAGATTATGACTTTCTTGTGGAGACTTCTAGTCTAGCAGTGGCCTCAGAGACCACTTCTGCTTATCACATGATCAGTTTCACCCAATGAGGAGTGTAGGAGATCTGCTACAGTGGGCAGGTGAACAGCAGAATTCTTGGTGTGGGCTGCTCTACTGTTTTCTGTGGGTTTCAGCCTATTGATAATGATGCTATTGCCTAGAAATGCTTGGGACACTCACCGGGGCTATTACTACTTGCAGTGAGCCTCCACAGACATTTCCCCTTTCAGAGTCATTGTTGTGTCTGGACTGTCCCTTGTGGTTCTTGTTACGATAGCAAGATGGACTTCAGCAACAATTATCATGGAACTTTGAGGAAAAAAAAACAGTGTATTATCTCACTTCCTGGAGGGTGTGTGATATGCTTAAGGACACACAGCAAGATTGTGGGTGGGAGGGGAGAGAGAAAACAAGCAAGAGTGTGTGCATAGGTGCCTGGGGTTCTGCCCTTAGTGGGTTCTAGGGTGGGGTTCCTAGGATTTCATGGATTCGCTCTTTATTGGTGAATTTAAAACATAGGAATGGGAATTAAAATGCATGGAGGGAAACATAAGTGGTCAAATGGTCAGTTATCTAGATTAATCGGAAATCTTTAAAACAAAGGAAACTTCAGCTGTGGGGAAGTCTGACTCTTGATCTAATCTTGTAGCTGGTAGTATGTTTATTCAAGATAGCTCTCTTTGAAGTAAATTCCTTGGCAACCAAAAGCTTAATGCCAGACACTTGTACTACAGTAGAAAAAAAATCAGATGCTTACACTACAATTAACCCTGTGATGCTAATGGTGAGAATATTAACAGCTTGTAGTATTTGTAGGCAGGGGAGGTGTGGAGTTCTCAGGTGCACATTTTGGCCTGCTGCGATGGGGAAATATGACACAGTGCTGTCCTGTAGTTGGCAGGGGACAGGGTCACAGTCTGACAGGCCTCTTGGTATAGGATAAGAGTCAGCCTGGAAGCATCTGGCAAATTCTGCAATATAATATTCCATCAGGGTAGTATATTTAGTCCATTGTTCCCAGAAAGTATTAGTTACCATTATGGCATTCTACCAAGTGGGGAGTGAGGCTGTATGAGTGAGTGCTAAGGTCTTTGACATGGTGATATGTCCCTGGGGTATCATCTCTGGTGTAGGAGGTGTAGGCATCTCTCCAGTGGTAAACTGTTACACTGAGAAAATGTTGTCTGAGATGGTATCTTCCCCAGCTGTAGGCCCGCCTGACTCAGAGATGAGGTCCTCTGGAGTGGTGGATATCCAGGGGGCAGGTTACCCTCCCATGTTGCTATTCAGTTGTGGTATTGCTCACTGGCTGGGTGAAGGCCAGCCTGATATAACTTGGAGGCTTCCCTGAGGACTGAGCTGCATATGTGATGACTGCTGGTAGTGAAATTATTAAGTGCTCTCTGGGGTTATCAAGGGGCATATTTAGTGACAGAACAGGGAACTTACCTTTTATTCTCCAAGGAGCTCATCCAAGTACATAAAGATTCTGTACTCATTTGTATACCAGGCTAAGGGAGCACTTTTGGATACTATTTAGGCATTCCTGGGACTGACTGGTGAGAACAATGGGCAAATCATGGAAGTACAGTCCCTGTAACATATGTTTTATGTATGAGCAATCATAGGTCCAGGTAGCTTGTAATAATATTTCATGTACAGAAATTGGGAGTCACATGTCACTCAGACATCACTTTCAGAGTGACCTTCGAGTATAAGGGGATTTAATTGCTTTGCCATCCAGACTTGGTGGCATGCTGACCTAAGCACTTCTTACAAGGCTCTCCAACATCCCCCAGTTTTCCATGCTGTGGTGCAATTGCAGGCTGGAGCAGTATTGTCACAGCATTGTATCTGTGTGATGGTTACACCCAAGGGGTCTACCAGTAACCCGGGCTGTTCAAAACAGTAAGAATAGCCATAACCATATAGAACATTGACATTTGAATGAGCTTAAGTCTGGTCCTTCTGAGTGAGTTATTTGTATATTGATTAACGGCTGAATGGGGTTACTCTCCTCAACAAAGAAGTAGAGAAGAGGTTACTTCATCTAGCCTAGGGTAAGGCCATGAATTGTACTTTCTCATCATACTTGCATCTCCAAATATGTTTTGTGTCTAACGAGTGCAGAGTTGTTTCCCTCTTTCAGACACCCAAAGTGTGCCACTGGCTTGTCTTGGGGTGATAATTTCTACTCCCTGTAAATTAGGAGGGGAATTTAGTTTTATTAGCCAGCTCTTATAGCCACTATACTCAGGGAGGGCAGCCAGCATGAAGGTGGCTCCTTTTGGAGAGTCCTCACCATTGTCAGGCTTTCCAAAGAAATGATCTTACACTAACTTGGTGAGCTTTTTGGCCTGATGGTCACCCAATTATGAGGGGAGCATATTGGACTATCTATGATCAGGCCACCAGTCTGAAGCAGATGGTGAGATGGTTGAAAAATCACAGAGGCAGAGGTCAAAATAAAAAGGATATGGTCTTGGATGGTAAAAGCTTGAGTATTGCCAGAGATGACCAAAAGTGGAATTTTGGGGTGGTGTCTGATAATTGTTATGAAAGCCAATGGGGGAGTGAGAATTAAGCAAGATGAGGGATTGGAGCAAGAGTTATACCCATTTGGGGGATCACTCATCTAAAAATAGTGTCTCTTTAAGAAGGCTGTTATGATGCTCAGTGAGGCCAGCCACCTGGGGGCAATAACCTAGCTGGAAGGTCCCAAGAATACAGTAGTTCCCCTTATCTGCAGTTTTGCTTTCTGAGGGTTCAGTTACCTATGGTCAACCGAGGCTTGAATCTGTTATATGGAAAATTCCAGAAATAAATATTTAATAACATAAATTGCATGCCACTCTGAGTAGTGTGATGAAATCTTGCACTGTCCAGCTCTGCCCCTCTTAGATATGAATCATCCATTTGTCCTGCATATCTACACTGTATACACTGTCCACCTGTTAGTCACTTAGGAGCTCTCTTGGTTATCAGACCTTATCATATTGACTATTGTGATATCACAGGGCTTGTGTTCAAGTAAACCTTATTTTACTTAGTATTGCCACATTTACATAACTTTTCTTACAGTATATGTTACAATTGTTCTATTTTATGATTATTTTTGTTAGTCTCTTACTATGCCTAACTTATAAATTAAACTTGGTCACAGGTATTTATATATAGGAAAAAAACATAGTATATACAGGGTTTCTGTGGTCTCAGGTGTCCGTGAGAATCTTGGAATGTATCCACCTGCAGATATGGGGAACTAGTGTATTATGTTGGAGCACCCACTGTTTAGTCTCCTGAGAGGTAAAGTAGGGACCCTAGTCAGAGTCAGTAATGTCTGGTGATCTTAAGGGAACAATAATACATTTAGTAAGGAAAACAATTACCTGCTATGAGCAGGAATTCTGGGTGGGAATCACAAAGAGGAGTCCTGTGTAAATTTGATAATTGTGACAGCAATCTGGAAACCCCAGCAGAAGGGAGCAGTGAGCTTATAAAAGTCTATCTGCCAGTGAGAGTATGGTGTTTCTCCCAGGGAATATCTCCTCTCTTGAGCCCAAGTCATTAAGGCATGAATTCCCCAATGACCTGAGGCTGTAGAGGCCCATTTTGTCAGCTAGTAGAAAAGTTTGGTACTTTAAAGGGTCTGTACTGGACAGAGTGTGGGAGGGCTTAGTGAGGGAATCTATAATATTGTTGAAAATGGCTTTTTGTTCTTAATCCCATCACTTTTTCATCCAGCCTCCAACTTCCCTCCCTTCTGACAACTGTCACTCTGTTCCATGTAGCTATGAGTCTATTTCTATTTTGTTTGTTAAATTATTTTATTAGATTCCACAGATGAGTGAAATTATATGGTACTTGTCTTTCTCTGTTGGGCTCATTTCACTTAGCAGCATATTCTCTGGGTCTATCCATGCTTTTCCAAAATGCAAAATTTCATTTTGTCTTCTTTAAGGCTGAGTAATATTCCATTGTGTAAATGTACACACACAGACAGACCTGATTTGTCACAGTTGACTATTTAATGTGCATTTTAGGAAAATAAATAGAGGTTTATGTATTCCTTATGTATTCCGCCCTGAGCCCAAAGAAAGAAAATGGCTCCTGGTGTAGAGTGGTTAGTGTAAAGGGAAATGTAATGATGATAGGAACTGGGGACTCTGCTAATTCTTTCCATATCCGGGTGCCCCAGATGTGCTTGCCTTGTATGAGTAAATTGACCCTTAGCCATTGACCAGACCGAACCACAGGGCCATTAGCAATAGCCCAGGAATCTGTGAAAATGTGGGTCTGTGATAGGCCCTGTTTCATGGCCTCTTTAAGGGCTAGGATGTAAACAGCTGCAAGTTCTACCAGTTGGACTGGGCCAAGAGTGCAACCCTTGACTACAAATATGCCAAGGCTGGGTGGAACACTGTGGCCTTCCAGTGAGCAGCACTGTGTCCACTGCTATTGGTGAAGAACACAAACTCCCTCTCCATCTCAGACAGTTGGTCCCAAGAAATTCTTCATGTAGCAGAGGAGAGGAAATCAGGGGCACCACTATCAATTCCATAAGGCTCTTGGACCAGGGACTGAGTATGGAAAGGCTGTTGATGTCAGGTTTAGCTCTCTCTTGAAGCTACTATTTCCATTTTATGAAGGAGGCATTAGTGGCCATGCCAAACTTCTTTGGGAAGGCATATCTAACCCAGGGCACTATAGGAACTTGTACACAGAGTAGTAGTGGGTGGGTGCTGGTGAAGGCCTCAGTTTCTAAAGAGCTGAATAGGATGCCAAAAGTTTTTGCTTGAGGGGAGGATATTGGGCTTTCTTTTGGGGTTGGTTCTTAGTCCAAAACCCCTTAGGAAGTCAGATACTTATGTTTGATACAGAGACTCCAGGAGCCATAGTCATGTGTGGCCAAGGACTAGACTGAGAATGTCTGGAGGGGATTCTGGGAATCCAGAATTCTGGGAAGGAGCTGGGGGAACTAAGGGTAAGGCTTGTTAGACTGCCTGCTAGGCAGCTTCCCAAGCATGGCACACGTGATATGGCTGCATGTATATGGTAAAAAATTGATGAGAAATGAGTAATGTGTTGCCTTGAGAACAGATATAGTGTGTGTTTTGTCTGTCAGAGTGTATTGAGTGGTTTAATAGTGATTAATTGATATGTGACTGTTGGGGATATTTGTTGGCCCTTAGAAGACCAGATGATGCCCCAAAACTTGACAGATGAGGCAGGGTCTTGGATCTTATGGAGGGGAGTTGCCCAGCTGCACGGGTGTAAGTAGTCTTTCAGGGTGTGCAAAGGTGCCCATACTGTTTCCTCAGAGAGGCAGTTCAGTATGTCAATATAATGTCAAAAACAGCACATTTCCAATTATAATATTTAAATCCTGGTGGCAGAGGTTATGTGCAACTGAAGGGCTGTTGAAATATCCTATTGGGAGCCCCATGCATGTAAACTGAGCCCCTTCCAAAGGGAAAGCAAGTTGGATCTGAGGTTCCTCCACAATGGGAACCAAACAGAATATAACAGAATAGGCTAATGACTGTGAAGGATACTCCTTGGGCCCATTGTATCTCCTCAGTCAGTCCTAGTATTGGTAATTGGAGCCTTATTTGGAGAAACCTGAGCATTGAGGTTCCAGTAGTCAATGGTGAAGCACCATTCATTGGTGGTTGGCTCACCACCAGCCAAATTAGGGGACTGAAAGGGGAGACTGTGGGCTTAATGACTCTAGTTTCAAGCATATCTTCAGTGACAGGGGCTATGCTTTCAGCACCCTGTTTAAGTCCGTATTAGGGAATGTTTATTATCTCAACCAGGGAAGGAGAAGTCATGAGCATCCATTTGTCATGAGAGTTCCACCAGGAAGGCCAAGAATTTGGGCTTGTTCCATGTGTCATGGCATTGTGTCATTGCATCCATTACTATAACAGGGAAAGAAAGAGCCAGAGACACCACAACTAGAGAAAGATGTTTGAGGTGCAAGGTCCCAATAGTTACAACTGAGTGGGTTTGTACACCTCTGATTGTTTTACTGGCAATGCCCTTTAGGTAGAAGGATTCCCCTTTCAGGTATTTAGAAGGATTGACTGGAATGATGATGATTTGGAACTGATGTGTAATGGAGTCAGAAAGGCTGTGCATTTATATTGTCCCAATGGACCACTAGACTGGTATAGGCATGATTGTCCTTGGCAGGTGGGAGAAATCCTGGGTAACTGCCAGTTTTCTATGGTAGGGGCTTAGGTGGCCACCAGTCCAGGAAGTTAGAGAAGGGGACAGAGGGGGGAGTGGGGACTGGCTTTGGCAGGAGGGGTTACAAGGTGGCCATTGGGAAAGAAGATGGACTGCAGAAGGGGGCTGTAGCTGGGAGAATACTAGTTTCAGGGCCTGGACTTTAGAGACTGGCTTTCCAGAGATTAAGTGGTCAAAAACCCTGAGATTTCATAACTCTCTGTAGAGTTTGTCTGTGTATTCCCATAAGGAGCAAAATTAGATTAGGGGTTTATTATGGAGTGAGTGGGAAACTGTTTCTGTTGAGAAAAATTTGTTTAAGGGGGACCTTTCTGACACAGCAGGAGTGGAGGAACATGAGTCTAAAGTAACCGGGTGTCTAGTTAGGAATTTCCTCCATGTCAAGCAACCATGTCAATGCCTTCTGGTATCTTTTGGGTGGTTTTGGCAGTCCCAATAAAATGTAGTCCTGAAATTAGGGGCAATGCCATATAAGAAGAATTCTCTGGACTCAGGGCCAAATGGGGCATCTTCAGGGTTGGCAATGAAAAGGAGTCATTTGGGACTATGGTCATAGAAATAGCAGACATATTGGACTATGCCTATTTTGCACAGCAAGAGATGGGCCTTGTTTTAATGTTTTCCAATCACTGTGAGCCTTAGCAGGAATCAGTGTGATGCAAGGATGAGCACAACATTGGACAATAAATATCCACATGAGGAGGAGGAGGGCCTTGATATGAGTATTGGTGTATTGAGGAGCCTTGACTATCCCTTCTCCCTCTTCCTCCTCACTAGAGGCCTCAAGTAACCCTGTCAGCTTTTCCCTTGGTAGCAGGTATGCCTTGTGAGGTACATTTTTGGGTCCTGCCCCACTCAAAGGGAAGCTGAGGGGGCTCAGGATCTGTGGTATCTCAGAGCAAATGGGCAGATAGCTTTAATGGATCTTTAGGAAGGTTATGGATTTTAGGGTGTTTAGACAGAGATACTGGCCAATCGAAACATTTTCACAGGAGTGAGTAATAATTCAGAGCCTGTCCTAAAAACCCACAATAGATAATTAGCTCCACTTTCTCCTTCCTGTTCAATCATTAAGAAAGGTTTGAATTTCAGTTAAGGTATAGTTTCTGATCTGTTTCTACTTCCTCATTTTACTCCTATTACCTTAATCTTTTAGGTGTTGTTACTGGAAAATTTTGTGGATGATGTCACTGTGAGCCCTCTTCTTGGGTGGTTGCTTTACCTTTCCAGGCTGTCCCAATCAATCTCTTTGGGATTGGGATCTCCCTCCACTGGTGTGATACACACACGGTCATTGGGGGCAAGCTCCTATACCTCTGGAGCATAATACTGGAGTATTGGCATATGGATATGCTGTGGCCCTGAGAAATGCCCAGGAAGCTTCCATGGGTTATTTTGCACCTAACAGGGCACTGGTACACCTCCTCCAGAATCTTAGGAGGCACTGGTACCAGATGTTCAGGACTTTAATGATATTTGTCTGTTAGTACTTTTAGCAACATTTCCATCAGAGACTGGACCCATGGTATTCCATTGGGTCAGTGGATGAGTAATGACAGCAGCAAGTGAAGTGGATGAGAGTCCATAGGCCTCTGCTGCATTCCCCCTTTCATGGTACCATTGCTTTTCTGTTGCAAGATTTCCTTAACTGGGTTAGGACACATAATCCAGGCATGACCCACTGTCACAGCATTTGCAAAGGTCTCTTGTCCTCCTTACCTATGGGAATATCCTTCCGTTCTGCCCTTAACCCAGAACCTCTCTTTGAGTGGTGACAATAGCCTTGAGATCTAGTCTTCTGTCCTTAGCTTTCCTTGGCCTTGAGGTGGTGAGGACCCTCACATACATTAAGAGTCAAATAAGGCCTTTATAATCAGTGGTGTAATCATTTTGTTAGACCATATGGCCTTGATCATGCTGCTCTAGGGAGATCATTGAATTATTATGGCAGAAGTGACATTTTGGGTTGGGTACCTTAGGCAAAACACAACAGAGGCAATGTGTGAAAGCACACAGTAATATGACAGACCTCTGCCAAGTGGTGTTCCCTTCCCAGATGGGGTTACCCATTTCTTTTTTTAAAATATATTTTATTGATTATGCTATTACAGTTCTCCCATTTTCTCCTTTTATCCCCCTCTGCCCTGCACACCCCCTCCCACCTGTATTCCTCCCACCCTTTAGTTCATGTCCATGGGTCATATGTATAAGTTCTTTGGCTTCTACATTTCCTATACTATTCTTAACCTCCTCCTGTCTATTGTCTACTTACCATTTATGCTACTTATTGTGTGTACCTTTTCTCCTTCTCTCCCCTTCCCACTCCCCCCCTGATAATCCTCCATACAATCTCCATTTCTGTGATCCTGTTCCTGTTCTAGTTGTTTGCTTAGGGTGTTTTGTTTTGTTTTGGTTTTGGTTTTAGGTTTGGTTGTTAATAACTGTGAATTTGTTGTCATTTTACTGTTCATATTTTTGATATTCTTTTTCTTAGATAAGTTCCTTTAACATTTCATATAATAAGGGCTTGGTGATGATGAACTCCTTTAACTTGACCTTATCTGAGAAGCACTTTATCTGCCCTTCCATTCTAAATGATAGCTTTGCTGGATACAGTCATCTTGGATGTAGGTCCTTGCCTTTCATGACTTAGAATACTTCTTTCCAGCCCTGTCTTGCCTGCAAGATTTCTTTTGGGAAATCAGCTGACAGTCTGATGGGAACTCCTTTGTAAGTAACTGTCTCCTTTTCTCTTGCTGCTTCTAGGATTATCTCCTTCATTTTAATCTTGGATAATGTAATTATGATGAGCTTTGGGGTATTCCTCCTTGGGTCCAACTTCTTTGGGACTCTCTGAGCTTCTGGACTTCCTGGAAGTCTATTTCCTTTGCCAGGTTGGGGAAGTTCTCCTTTATTATTTGTTCAAATAAGATTTCAATTTGTTGCTCTTCCTCTTCTTCTTCTGGCATCCCTATGATTCCAATATTGGAATGTTAAAAATTGTCCCAAAGGTTCCTAATCCTCTCCTCATTTTTTTTTGCATTCTTTCTTCATTCTGTTCTGGTTGAATGTTTATTTCTTCCTTCTGCTCCAAACTGTTGATTTGAATTCCAGTTTCCTTCCCTTCACTGTTGGTTCCCTATACATTTTCCTTTATTTCACTTTTCATAGCCATCACTTTTTCCTCTATTTTGTGACCGTATTCAACCAATTTTATGAGCATCCTGATTACCAGTGTTTTGAACTGTGCATCTGATAGTTTGACTATCTCTTCATTGTTTAGTTGAATTTTTTTCTAGAGCTTTGATCTGTTTTTTCATTTGGGCCATTTTTTTTTTTGTCTGGGCATGACTGTACATAGTAAGGGGTGGAGCCTTAGGTTTTCACCAGGGCAGGGTAACCCATGTTGCTGCATTGTGGTGCTGTATGTGGGAGACTTCCCACCTCACTTTTACCTCTCATGTCTAAGAGGTAAAAGTGCCACTTCCTCTGCTCTGTGCCAGTTTTCAGTCACTTCCCCCACTACTCACAATCAAATTGGGTCCTTCTGGTGCTGATTCCGGGGTGAATGGGTTTGTGTAGTTCTAGGACCCTGTGGATCTCTCCAATGAGAGACTAGGAGTTTCTCCCACTGCCTCCTCAGCCCCAACAGGTACTTTCAGTCAGAGGTTTGAGGCTTTAGTTCCTGGTACTGTAACCCTGGGTTACGTGGTCTATCTCACTCCCCAGTTGTTTCTCCCCATTTTTCTGCATGCAAATGTGGACCACCCAATCTACAAGCTTCAGCCTTGCCCGGTCCATCAGCTGCTGCCTTGACACATGTCCTTTCCACCTGGCTCCCCATCTCCATCCCTCCTACCAGTCTGCATGAATGTTTCTTCTTTAACTCCTTGGTTGTTGGACTTCCATACAGTTTGATTTTCTGGCAGTTCTGGTTGTTTTTTGTTTTTAAATGTGTTGTTGTCCTTCTTTTGGTTGTGCAAGGAGGCACAGTGTGTCTACCTATGACTACATGTTGTCTGGAAGTGGGTTACCCATTTCTGGTTAACCAGTTAGTAAGCCAGTGGCAGCTAAAAGGCATTCCCCTCAGTTAACTGCAAGGGCAATCATGAGATCCTGCCAACTATGCCAAGCTCAGCCTACTGATAGAGAAACTATTGGATAGAAATGCCTGGGGAAACTCACCTGGGCCTGGAGCAAACCCTCACAGACATTTCCCCTTTCAGAGTCAATGTGACTGGATAAGCCCTTGTGGTTCTTACAATTATAAGATGCAACTCAACAGCAGCCATCAGGGACCTTTGGGGGAAAGAAACAAGAGTTATTACTCACAAACCCTGAAGGATATGTGGTATGCTGGGACCACACACACACACAGATGGAGATGGAGAAAGGGGTAGAGAGTAGAGCAGAGGTAGAGGGAAAACTGGGTTTCTGCCTTATTTTTATTGGGGCCTCAGGTGGGATGCCTCAGGCTTTGCAAATGTAAAAATAATTTCCATTACAATTGACGTTCAATATTATTTTATATTAACTTCATGTGTACAGCATTATAATCAGACATTTATATAATTTACAAAGTAATCCCCCCACCTGGCACCATACATAGTTATTATAATATTATTGACTATAATTAACTCTTCATTGGTGAATTTAAAAGATAAGTGCAGGAATTGAAGCTCAGGAAGGGAAAAATCAAGTGGGCAGTCAGTTATCTAAGTCAACTGCACACCTCTAAAATAAAGGAAACTCCGGGGATAGGGCAGCCTGGTGCTGTATCTAGTCAGGCAGCTGGCAATGTGCCCATGTGAGGTAAATGTCAGACACTTGCATTACAGTAAGAAACCAACTGTCAGGTACTTATACTACATCTACATAAAAATGCCACTACATCCTCTAAGGCAGAGATTGTCACAAAAATGGTTGAGGAAACGAATGGTGTCCTTCAAATGCATAACTGTGCTATGTGATTTTTTTTTTTCAGTTTTAGTGAGATAAAATTGACTTCCATCAGTGTATAAGTTTAAGATGTACAGTATCATCATTTGACTTACTTATATTGTGAAATGATCACCACAATGAGTTTAGTTAATGTGCATTCTTTCTTATAGATACAAAAAAAGAAAAAATATTTTTTCTTTGTGATGTGAACTCTTAGAGTTTTTTCCCTTAGCACCTTTCATATATATCATACAACAATGTTAATTATAGCCATCACTTGTACATTACATCCCTGCTACTTATTTATCTTATACCTGAGAGTTTGTACCTTTTAACAACCTCCATCCAATTCTCGCTTCCCCTACAAACCACCTCTTGTAACCATACAAATGGTTTGATTTTTAGATTCCACATATAAGAAAGATCATATGGTATGTGTCATCCTCTGTCTTATTTCTGTTAGCATTGCTTTTGGGGTCCATGCATGTTGTCACAAGTGACAGGATTTCCTCCTTTTTATGACTGAATAATGTTCCATTGCATACATATACTACAACTTGTTTATCCATTCATCTGTTGATGGAAACTTAGGTTGTTTCCATCCCTTGACTATTGGAAATAATGCTGCTATGAACATAGGGTTGCAGATATATTTTCAACACATTATTTTCATTTCTTTCCATTATATTTCCAGAAGTAGAATTGCTGGGTCATATGGTAGTTCTATTTTTAATTTTTTCAGGAACTTTCATACTATTTTCTATACAGGCTATACCAATTTACAATTCCACCAACAATGTATGAGGGTCTACTTTTCTCTTCATCCTCAATGTTTGTTTTATCTCTTGTCTTTTTGATGACAGCCATTCTAACGAGGTGAGGTGGTATCTCATGGTGGTTTTGATTTGCATTTCCCTAATGATTAGTGATGTTGAGCATCTTTTCATGTACCTGTTGGCCATTCTTATAATTTTTTTAAAATGTTTATTCAGGTCCTTTGTTAGTTTACAAGGTCTGTCCAGAAGATATGAAGCCACATAATATGAAAAATAGAGACACTTATTGAAGAAGATATAAGATGCAAGAAACACTGTACACAGGACAATGATGCCTCATTCCCCTTCAAAGTAGGCACCTCAAGACCTCACATAGTTCTCTCAATCGCCATCAGCTGCCCCATTATATTTTCCTGAATCTCAGTGATGGTCTGAAATCTCTTCCCTTTCAAAGGTGATTTTCATTTTGGGAAAAGCCAGAAGTCACAGGGTGCCAAATCTGGGCTGTAGGAGGGCTGAGTGACCTGAGTGATTTGATGTTTCACAAAAAAACTCGAGACGTGATGCATGAGCATGAGTGGATGTACTGCTGTGATCAAGCTGCCAATCACCAGTTGCCCATAGCTGCAGCCTTTTCCATCATCCCAATAATTTCTGTGGAGGAATGTTCAAACTGAATGCAAAATTTGATACAGATTCATTGCTCTACTCAGTCATTTTGAATGCGAGGGCCACACAGTACACATGCTCACTCAAAGGTGTCTACTACTCCCACTCACTAGTATAGTGAAGTCATCATTGTTCATACATGTTCATTCTACTCCACTCTCCTTGGCTGCCAGGTTACATCCATGTTGCACAAACCATTCTCACCATATTAACAATGACCTGACTTTTTCTGGACAAACCTCATATAATCTCGATCATTTGTTTTTTGCGATTGTGTTGCATGAGTTCATTATATGTTTTAAATGTTAACCCCTTATCAGGACATGTTATTTGCAAATATTTTTCCCCATTCCATAGGCTGTTTGTTTTCATTGTTTCTATGGATATTAAGAAGCTTTTTAGTTTGATATAATCCCAGTTGTTTATTTTATTTTATTTTTTTGGTCACTTGTGCTTCAGGTGTCACAGTGAAAAAAATCATTGCCAAGGCCCTTATTAAGAAGTTTTTTCCTATGAAAAAATGGCTTTATTTTTTATTTAAAAAACTGTTTTATTTATTTATTTTTAGACAGGGAAAGGGAGGGAGAAACAGAGGGAGAGAAACATCAATGTGTGGTTGCCTCTAGTGCTCCCCCTACTGGGGACATGGCCTGCAACCCAGGCATGTGCCCTGACTGGGAATCAAACTAGCGACACTTTGGTTCACAGGCACACACTCAATCACTGAGCTATACCAGCCAGGGTAATTTTTTAGGTTGTTATTGTAGTAGGTTCATGGTTTATAAGCTTTTCAGTCTTTAATCCATTTCTAATTAATTTTTATGAATGATATAAAATAGGGTTCTAATTTCATTCTTTTGCATGTGACTATCTAATTTTTCCAGCACCAAGTACTGAAGAGACTCTTTTTTTCATTAAGTATTCCTGACTCCTTGTCAAATATTAGTTAACCATATATGTTTGAGTTTATTTATGGGCTCTTGATTCTGTTCCATTGATCTATATGTCTGTTTCTATGGTAGTACCATACTGTTTTGATTACTATAGCTTGAAATCAGAAAGTAAGATGTCTCCTGTTTTGTTCTTTCTCAGGATTGTTTTGGCTATTTGGGGTCTTTTGTGTTTCCATCCATATTTTAGGATTTTTTTTCCAGTTCTGTAAAAATACTGCCACTGGAATCTTGTTAGAGATTGCACTGAATTTGTAGATGGCTTTGGGTAGTATGAACATTTTAGCGGTTTTCCAACCCATAAAAACAGGAAACCTTTCCATTTATTTGCTTCTTCAATTTCTTTGATCAATACCTTATACTTTTCAGTTTCAAAATATTTTCCTTGCTGGATTAAATTTATTCCTATTTTATTCTTTTTGATGTGATTGTAAATGGAATCATTTTATTTATTTCATTTTCAGGTAATTCATTGTTAGTGTACAGAAATACTACTGTACTTTTATATATTAATTTTGCATCCTCCAACTTTACTAAAATTTTTTATTAGATAGAACTGTTTTTTGGTGGAGTCCTTAGGATTTTTCCAGATACAAAATCATGTCATCTACAAACAGGAGCAATTTTATTTCTTCTTTTCCAATTCTGATGACTTTTATTATAATTTTTGTCTGATTACACTACTAGGACTTCCAGTACTATGTTGAATAGAAGTGGTGAGAGTGGGCACCCTGGTCTTGTTCCTGATCTTAGAGGAAAGACTTCGACCTTTCACCATTGGGTATGATGTTAGCTGTGGGCTTCTCATATATGGCCTTTATTATATTGAAGTACATTTTTTCTATACCTAGTTTTTCAAGAATTTTTATCATGAACGTTGTGACTTTGTCAAATGCATTTCTGTGTCTATTGACATGATTTTCTTCCATTCTTTTAATATGATGTGTCATATTGAGTGGTTTGTATATGTTGAACCATTTTTATATCCCAGAAATGAATTAATCCCACTTGGTCATGGTGAATGACCTTTTTGATTTGCTGCTGAATACTATTTGCCAGTATTTTATTGAGAATTTCACAATTTTTTATTGATATTGGCCTGTAATTTTCTTTTCTGCTAGTGGCCTGCTGATTTAGTATCAGGGTAATGATGGCCTTGTTAAAAGGAGTTTGGGAGTATTTGCTGCTCTTCAATTTTTTGGGAAAGTTTGGGAAATATTGGTGATAATTTTTCCTTAAATATTTGATAAAATTCAACTGTGAAGCCATATGGTTCTGGGCTTTTCTTCTTTGAGAGATTTTTGATTACTGATTCAATATCCTTACTAGTAATTGGTCTGTTCAGATTTGCTTTTCTTCCTGATTCAGTCATGGTAGGCTGTATGCTTTCAAGAATGTTTCCATTTCTTTTACGTCATCCAGCTTGTTGGCATAAAGTTATTGATAGTAGCCTCTTAATCATCCTTTATATTTTTGAGGTGTCAGTTGCAATGTCTCTGATTTTATTTATAATATTGTTGATTTAGGTCCTCTCTCTTTTTTCTTTGGTCAGTCTAGCTAAAGGTTTGTCCATTATTTTTGTCTTTTCAAAGAAACAACTCTTAGTTTAGTTAATTTTTTGTATTGTTTTCTTGTCACTTAATTTCATTTACTTCTGCTATAATCTTTTTTATTTCCTTCCTCTTCTTAACTTTAGGCTCTGTTTTTCTTCTTTTTCTAGTTCTTTAATGTAGAGTGGGTTATTTATTTGAGATCTTTCTGGTTTCTTAAGGTAATTGTGGTTTTTTTTGTTTGTTTGTTTTGTTTTTGTTGGTTTTTTTTTTTTTTTTTTTTTTTTTTTTCTATGAACTTCCCTCTTAGAACTGTTTTCCTGCATTCCTTAAGTTTTGGTATTCCTTAAATTTTGGTATGTTGTGTTTCCACTCTCTTTTGTTTCAAAATACTTATCTCCCCTTTAATTTCTTCTTCAATCCATTGGTTGTTGAGGAGAGTGTTTATTTCCATGCATTCAAATTTTCCAGTTTGCCTCCTGTTACTAATTTGTAGTTATATACCATTGTGGTCAGAGAAAATACTTGGTATAATCTCAGTCTTCTTAAATTTGTGAAGACTTCTTTTGCTAAGGTTTTGTGACCAACCATATGGTGTATACTACAAAATATTTTATGCATACTTGAGAAGAATGTTCACTCTGCTGTTGTTGCATAGAATGTTCTCTATATGTGTTAGCTTCATTTGGTTTATAGGGCTGTTCAAACCTGTTGTTTCCTTATTAATTATGTCTGGATGATATATCATTGTTGAGAGTTGGGTATTAAAGTTCCCAGCTATTATTATATTGCTGTTTATTTCTCCTTTTAGGTCTATTAGTTTTTGCTTTAAATAGTTGGTTGCTCCAGTGTTGGGTGCCTAAGTATTTACAGTTGTTATATCTTTTTGATGGATTGACATCTTTACCATTATAGAATGACCTTTTTGTCTCTTTTTACCATTTTTAGTTTAAAGTCTATTTGCTCAAATATATATAGCTACTTCTGTCTTTTTTCTTGTATACCATTTGCTTGAAATATCTTTTTCCATCCCGTTACTCTCAGTCTATATATGTCTTTAAGCTAAAGTGAGTCTCTTTTAAGCAGCCTATTATTGAACCTTGTTTTTTAATCCACTCAGCCATCTTATGTATTTTGATTGTAGAATTTAATTTATGTATGTTTAAAGTAATTATTGATAGACAAGGGCACACTACTGGCATTTTCTTAATTGTTTTCTGACTGTTGTGTAGATCCATTGTCCCTTTGTTCTTAACCTGCTGTCTTTTTTGTGTGTTTTTATGTCTTTTGGTAGCAGTGTGATTTGACTTTTTAAAATTATGTTCTTTTGTGTAATTACTATAGGTTTTCTCCCTTGTGGTTACCATGAGGCTTATGTAACATAAGTTAAAGTAGAAATACCCTTCCCTAGCTGGTGTGGCTCAGGGAATTGACCACCAGCTTGCAAAAAGAGAGGTTGCTGGTTTGATTCCCAGTCAGGGCACATGCCTGGATTGCAGGCCAGATCCCCATTTGGGGGCATGTAAAAGGCAACCAATAGATGTTTCTCTCACACATCCATGTTTCTTTCCCTCTCTTTCTCCCTCCCTTTCCCTTTCTCTAAAAATAAATAAAATATTTTTAAAAATTATAATACCCTATTTTAACCTAGTAACAACTTACCTTCAACAGGATTTCTAAATTTTATACTTTTACTTCTCCCCCTCACATTTTAGGTTATTGATATTACAGTTTATATATTCTTACATTGGGTAACTAGTAACAGATTATTGTAATTGTGGTTATTATTACTATATTTGTTTATTAAAGTTTACACTAGAGTTGTAACTGAATTACACACCACCATTACCATATTATAGGATCTAACCCTGACTATATACAGGGTCTGGCAGAAGTGACACCTGCTTGAGTGTGGTTGGTAGAGTAATACTATGGGTGTAATAATTTGCAGTTTTAATTTGAACATTTAACCTAAAATGTCCTATGGTGTGCTTGAGTGTGATATTGTTATATTCAAGAATGACATGCTTATGATTTTGTAATAAAAAAGGGGCATTATTTGTGTCAGACCCTGTATTTACAATTACCACTAAATTTTACGCTACTTTCTTATTTTTAAAATGATATTAGCATCCTTTTACTTCCACTCAAAGAACTCTTTTTAGCATTTCTTATAAGACAGATCTAGTGTTGATGAACTCTCTCAGCTTCTATTTGTTCAGGAAAGTTTTTATCCTTCCTTCATTTCTGAAGGACAGCTCTGCTGTGTATAGATTTCTCAGCTAGGTTATTTTTTCTTTCAACATTCTGAATACACCATCCCATTCATGCCTGGCTTGAAACACATAAATCTGCTCACAGTCTTATGGAGATTCTCTTGTATATAACTTTTCTCTTTTCTTTGTGCTTTCAAAATTCTTTCATCTTTGACATTTGACAATTTAATTATAACACATCTCAGTGAATAGGGTTGAACCCTATTCAGATTAAAAGTATTTGGGATTTTTTAGAACTCATGGATCTGGATAGCTATCTATTTTTCTCCCCTAGTTTGAGCCTTTTACAGCCATAATGCTTGAAATATACTTTCTGGCCCTTTGTCATTCTTGCCTCCTTCTGGAATTACCATAGTGAAGACATTGTTTCTTATGATTGTGTCCCATATGTCCTATAGGCTTTATTCACTTTTTCCTTCTGACTGGGTGATTTCAAATATCCTGTCTTCTAGGCCACTGATTCTTTCTTTGGCATATTCAGTCTCCTTTTGAAGCTGTGTGTTGAATTACTCAGTTAAGTTACTATATTTTTAGCTCTATGATTTGTTTTTAAAATTGTTTCTATTTTTTTTGTTTAACTTCTCATTTGTTTATGTATTATTTTCCTAATTTTGTAGTCTGTGTGTATAGTTCACTAATCTTTAAAAGGGTTATTCTAGGCCCTGGTTTGGTAGCTCAGTTGGTTAGAGTATCATCCTGTTACACCAAGGTTGGGGGTTCAAACACTGGTTAGGGCACATATAAGAAACAACCAATGAATATATGAATAAGTAGAATAACAAATTAATGTTTCTGTCTCTCTCCCCCTTCCTCTCTCTATAATCAATAAAAAATAATAAAATGATTATTTTGAATTCTCTGACAGTTCATGGATCTCCATTTCTTTAGGGTCAGTTATCACAGCTTTATTAGTGTCCTTTGGTGGTATCATATTTATCTGATTTTTCATGATCTTTCATTCTTTATGTTAGTGTTGGTGCATTTGAGTGAGTGGTATCTTCTAGACTTTACAGGTTCGTTTTGGTAGAGAAAGTTCTTTACCAGGCAGCTCAGTTTGGATATCTGGGTGTGTCTGCTGGTAATGTCTCTGGGCAGGTGGACTTCCTGTCAGGGTGTTTTGGGGTGAGTCCACTGCCTGAGCTGTGAGGTTGGGAGGTGTGTGCCACTGACTGAGTACAGTTGAATAAGACTGCTGGCACAGTTTCCTGCCTATGTGAAAGCTGTAGGATGGGCTCCATGGTTGCCTGGGTTCTGTGGTCAGCCTTCCTATATAGCCAGGGCTGGTACTAAACAGTAGGTGGGGTTATTTATTAATATTATAGAATGACAACTCTGCAAATCAGATTCTCCATTCTCAGGCTTTGTTTTTGCTACTTGTTCTAGTTGTTTGTTTTAGTGACTTTTTAACTCACTTTGTAGCTTGTATTCTTTGTTTTGTGTGGCTACTGAAGTGTTTCTGTTATTGGAGTGATCAGCTAGTGATCAGAGTTCCTAAAAGTGAAAACCATCCCCTCCCCCAAATGGCATCCTAGCTTTTGCAGATGGTTTCTGTGTTTGGGGAAAACTTTGAACTTCTAACCAGACAATATGCAACTCTACCCTAATGGGGAACCTGAAAGTCAGACAAAGGTGGGAGTTTTGAGTCTTCTTAGATTTTGTTAGAGCATGCACCCAGCTCTGGATATGTGCTAGGCCTTCTCAATTCCTAAGACCATGTGGGAGCTTTCCAAGGTTCTTATTCTCTGTATCCCCCAGCATTTCTTCCTAAGCTTTTCAATTTGTCTATTATTTACCTCAATTGTTATTAATGGATTTAAGTATTTTCGAAAACACTCCCCAAGTAGTTGCCTCCAACTTGGAAAAGTTCCAAGTAAGGCAAAATAAAGGCAAGCCCTTTGAGCTGATACTTCAGAAAGCTAAAATGTAGGACTAAGCCACCAACCTCAATTCTTGGAATAAAGTCCATTTTGCTCCAATACTTGGAATGTGGCCTGTTTTCCAAGATGCTACTAAAAAGGAAATGGGATAAGGACAGGGTAAGTTAAAGTTTTTTTCTCTTGTCTGGTTGCTATTAGCTTCAATTTTTAGAGTTCTGATGAAGTTGATTCTGACATTTTTTGTTAGTTTTGCCAGTGTAGGGTAAATGGAGGCAGTCTGGCTTCCTCATCCAGGTGTCTGGGTAACTAAGAGAAGCAATGTTCCACAGCCTTGAATGAGCCTGATAAGTAGTGTTCTCATAGCCTTGAGACTGAGTCCAATAAACTGTTCCCATAACATTAAGTGGGCTCACACGTGCAGAATTATGCTATGTTATATAACTTTCTGGCTTGAAACTGGCTTTGTTTGCCTCTAGTACTTAAGGCAGCAGGGGCTCCCTGCTGGGTGCCACACTGGGGAGCAAGGGCCATGACATGTGTCACATAGAGGGGACAGGTGACATGCAGTGTGCCATGCAGAGACATGCAGGGGGACACACAGCTTGCAGTTTGTGTGGATCACCCAGCCTTAAATAAAGGCATATCAAGCTTCCCTATAACTCTGTTCATTTTCTTCCGTCTTCCCGAATACTGTGAACGTGTCAGGCCCTGATCAGCTGCAACACAGCCAATTTGTTGCTTTTGTGAAAGAATATGCTTTTGGAATTCCCTATGCCACTCTATTTTCATTGACATCACTCTGCTTATTTTAAAATATGATTTATGATTATATTAAAGCCATTTTCTACAAATACAAAAGGGCTGAGTATTAAAAATATAGCAAGAGGTATGGTGATGACGGAAATTATGTAAACAAAGAATCAGAACCATTGACATTGCATGGTTCTCTCTTCAAACATAATTTTAATAATGTATGCTGGTGGCCAGTATGCTGTAATTGTGAGTTAGGAACATTGGACCAAAAAAAGCATTTTTATCCTGAAGCATTCTGTCAGTGGAGGAGATTCTGTAGATTTTATTTTTTTTTTTCTTGTGGGAAGATGAGGGACTATGAACTTGGACATCAGTAGATGTCACATTACAGTGGTCTTCCAAATATATTAATCAAATTTTAATGTTTGCAAGTGGTGACTTGGACTAAGAGGGAGTGACTTGAAAGGTCACAGATAGTGAGGTTCCAAGTTTCCCATGTCTGTAGTCAACCACCGTAGTCTCATCTGTTTAATATATGTATTAGGGATATATGAAATTTTTTTGAAAATCGATTTCCATCACTAAAAACTTATAAAAATCACAACATAAGGCTGATATACATGACCATGATCTGGAGTGGAATTAATGGTTACACTAAATTAGATTAGAAGGTTTTCCCCGACTTAATCTGATTGCAAAATCCCCAGGGATAAGGGCTGTAGGCACCATTGCTTTCTAATCCTCTTAGTGTCTTACTCAAGGTAAGTACTTTGTAAATATCTATCATCTCAGCTGTGGAAGAAAATATGATCAGATAAGTCTGTGGAACCAGATTATAGTGAGTTTTGAAATCTAAAGAGTTATTAAAATTACTGTGAACAAAATGTCACAAAACAAGCAAAATATAACCAAAGACACTGAAATTGAGAACAGGCTGACAGTGACCAGAGGGGAGAGGGGAGGGAATTTCAGGGGAAAAGAGGAAGGGTTTGCAGAAACAATTATAAAGGACACATGGACAATAACATGGGTGGGGGTGGAAATGGGAGGGCAGTGGGGAGGGCTGGGATGGGGGTAAAAGGCAGAAAACTACTTGAACAATTAAAATAAAATAAAATTTTTAAAAATGTGATCATACAAAAAAAAAGTTTAGGGAAATATCAGGTGGTAAGAATTATAGCAGAAGGCAAGCATTAAGAAGACCAGATACTAGAATGCTACTGATGTTTTGGTCAATTCCTAGTCTTTAAAAAGCCCTCACTTTTAGGTATTGGATCTATCTGGGGAAAGGAATTAAAAGGGTTAAATACAATTCTTGCCCTCAAAGAGTTTCAGGTATGTACAAAGGGCTTGGTTAGAGAGAATGAGTAGGTAACTTCAAGGAGGACCAAGACACAGAAGAGCAGTTCTGGACCTTCTATCTTGAACTTTTCTGAAATACCTGAAGACTTCAAAAAAGGGAAAGAGGCAAGTCCATACGGCCACAGCCAATTGTGAAATTGTAAAAACTGAGTTATTATAGTATATGTGACAATAGTGTTATCTCTAAGGAGGGGGAATGAGGGAGACTTCATGGGGTGCTGGGAATGTCTTGATCTAGGTGTTAGGTTTCGTGGCTGTATTAACAAATATGTAATTTATATATTTTAGAAATTGCTATATATTTTATTTATTTATTTATTTATTTATTTAAATCATTGTTCAAGTAGTTTTCCCCCTTTTACTCCCAATCCAGCCCACCCACCCAACCCTCCCCTCTTCCTTCCCATTACCACCCTCCCCCTAGTTTTTGTCCATGTGTCCTTTAAATTTGTTCCTGTAAACCCTTCCCATTGTCCCCTGAAATTCCCTCTTCTCTCCCCTGTGGACACTGTCAGCCTGTACTCTATTGCAGTGTCTTTGGTTATATTTTACTTCTTTCTTTGTTTTGTTGTTTAGGTTCCTATTAAAGGTGAGATCATATGGCATTTGTCTTTCACTGCCTGGTTTATTTCACTTAGCATAATGCTTTCCAGCTCCAGCCAAGCT
Source organism: Phyllostomus discolor (assembly GCF_004126475.2). NCBI lineage: Eukaryota > Metazoa > Chordata > Mammalia > Chiroptera > Phyllostomidae > Phyllostomus > Phyllostomus discolor. The sequence continues at coordinate 21,701,382 of NC_050198.1, read as the reverse complement.
GTTGCCAAGGTCCTTTTTTTTTTCCCGCTACATAGGATTCCATTGTGTAAATGTACCATAGTTTTTTGATCCATTCATTTACTGATGGGCATCTAGGTTGCTTCCAGCATCTAGCTATTGTAAATTGTGCTGCTATGAACATTGGGATGCATAGGTTCTTTGGGATTGGTGTTTTAGTATTCTTAGGATAGAGTCCCAGCAGTGGAATTGCTGGGTCAAAAGGCAGATCCATTTTTAGTTTTCTGTGGAAGTTCCATACTGCTTTCCATAGAGGTTGTACCAGTCTGCAGTACCACCAACAGTGCACTAGGGACCCCTTTTCTCCACAACCTCTCAAACACTTGTTGTTTGTTGCTTTGTTTAGGATGGCCATTCTGACTGGTGTCAAGTGGTATCTCATCGTGGTTTTAATTTGCATCTCTCTGATAGCTAGCAATATTGAACATCGTTTCATGTGTCTTTGGATTTTCTGTATGTCCTCCTTGGAGAAATGTCTGTTCAAGTCCTTTGCCCATTTTTTAACTGAGTTCCTTGTCTTCTTAGAGTGCGGTCGTGTAAGTTCTTTATATATTTTGCAGATTAAACCCTTGTCTGAGGTATCATTGGCAAATATGTTTTCCCATACATTTGGTTCTCTTTTTATTTTGATACTGTTTTCTTTAGCTGTGCAGAAGCTTTTAATTTTGATGAGGTCCCATTTGTTTATTCTTTCCTTTATGTCCCTTGCTCTAGGGGACAAGTCAGTAAAAAACTTTCTGTGTGAAATATCTGAGATTTCCCTACCTATGTTCTCCTCTAGGACTTTAATGGTGTCACATTTTACATTTAAGTCTTTTATCCACCTTAAATTTATTTTTGTATAAGGTGTAAGTTGGTGCTCGAGTTTCATTTTTTTGCACGTGGCTGTCCAGTTCCCCCAACACCATTTGTTGAAGAGGCTATTTTTACTCCATTTTATGTTGCTGCCTCCTTTGTCAAATATTAATTGACCATAGAGACTTGGGTTTATTTCTGGGCTCTCTGTTCTGTTCCATTGGTCCATGTGCCTGTTTTTATGCCAGTACCAGGCTGTTTTGATTACAGTGGCCTTGTAGTATAGTTTAGTGTCAGGTATTGTGATCCCTCCTACTTTACTCTTCTTTCTCAAAATTGCAGCAGCTATTTGGGGTCATTTATGATTCCATATAAATTTTTGAAGTGTTTGTTTTATGAGAAATTGCTATATATTTTTAAAAGCACCTTGTTACATTTGTAACAACACTCTGGGGCCTGATACTTACAAAATGGATACTTAGACTTATAATTTATATTTAAAATTCCTCCTTGAATATAATAATTTAAAATTTTTATACCATAAAAATCAACTCATATTTACATTTGCTTGGTTAGTGACATATCACATTAGCTTTTACTTTTTAGGTAACTATACTTAAGAAGCTTCCCTGTGGTTACCAATGTTTCCATCTTGTGATTTCCTTTCTCATCTTCTAAATGTCAAGTGCAAGCTATTCTGCTAAGGAGGGAAAAAACAGCTCCTTGATATCTGCAGACAAACTATTTCCAGTACTTGACAAACTACACTACTGTAGAGAGTTCAGTCTATCGCTTTGGAGCAAGTGTTCCCATTTTGTGTCATACTAGTATCATTCAAAAGTAGTACAGAAAGTTATTTCTTATTGATAACACCCTGAGGTTGTCACCAGATAATTTCTGATTTCTTTACTGAGCAATAGTCCCTACATTCATAAGAAAAAAGAAAATATAATTTACCTTGTTAAAAAGGCCATAATTTGCCCTGGCTGGTGTAGCTCAGTGGATTGAGCGCGGGCTGGGAACCAAAGTGTCCCAGGTTCGATTCCCAGCCAGGGTACATTCCTGGGTTGCAGGCCAGAACCCCCAGCAACCGCACACTGATGTTTCTCTCTCTCTCTCTCCCTCTCCCTCTCCCTCTCTCTCTCCCTCCATTCCCTCTCTAAAAATAAATAAAATCTTTTTAAAAAAGGCCATAATTAATAAGACTTTATGTAGCATGTTTATTAACTAGTCATAATAAAATTAAGACATAGTAGAAGAAATCTCTTGGGTTTAAAAATAGCTTTATTTAGCATACCAAAAACATAGAAACATAAGAAAAACCTTACCTAGTATAAACATAAAAATAGTTAAATACCATAATTTAATGTAAACCAGGTGTTTCAAAATGTGAAATATTATAATAAAATACATGCTATTTACACAGAACCAAGTTAAAGCAACCTCCAGATCATCAATCTTGAAGTCCTAATTAACAATGAATCAAACACAGTATCAATATTTGTATTATTCAGTAGAAAAAAGAAATCATTTAATTTATTTTAAATGGATATAATTCATTGTGGCATTCAAAACAGGGAGGCAGATAGTGCCAGTTCCATGATTCCAGACACCACCACTGCATGTGGAGATTTAGAAACCACTCCACTGGAAGACCTATCATTAAGCCCATTCTTTATTTAAATGCAAACTGGTTGATTCAATTTAGTTACTGCTTTTAAAAGGTACTAAATATATCTGCAAAAATAAACATTTATTGAAAATGACCAAAAGTGAATGTAATATCAATCAGGTAAGAAAGGCAAAAGCATAAAAATATATATTGTTCCAGATAAGCCCCTTTAATTATAACAAATGCTAAGAAATTCAGTTTATAAAACCAGATGGGGTGGCAAAGGGTTTTTAAAAATGTAAAACCCAAAGCAAAAGCAAAAGCAAACCAAACCAAACAAACAAAGCTAAGAGAATGCTTCTTGAAGAAAGTGGTATTTTGTTTATCTTGTCATCATGATGCCAATGCTGCCAGGAGATCTAGGGCTAATGCCAGTTATCACTATGGAGTAGAGTGCTTTCTTTGATTAACCATCTAAAAAGCTATGGTCATTGATCAGTTTAAGCATTTGGTTTTTGCTTCAAGGATCAACATTCATTCGTATACTGCAATTCAGGTATCTCTAAGTAGTAGAATCAAATCTATTATCAGGAGTTTAAAATGTAAAATAAAGTTGCAAAAATGCATACTTAGTGATGTTCTATTCTGCTCCTTTGTCTAATCTTGCAATTCTCAAACTTTTGGTCTCCAGACCTCCTTATACTCTTAAAATTTATTGGGGATCTGGATGCCAAAGAGCTTTTGTTTATGAAGCTGACATCTATCCATATTTGCCACATTAGAAAATGAAACTAAAAATTGATAAAGTATTTATACATTTAAAATTAAAAAGCCCATTGCATGCTAACATAAGTAACATTTTAAAGAAAATAGCTATATTTTGCAAAGCAGAAAAAAGATCTGTGGGAAGAGGGCATTGTTTTAATTTTCAAGAATTTTGAGAGAGAGCATTAGAGTGGACAAGACAAATAATGTCTGTGTTATTGTAAAAATAGTTGTGATATCACAGATGCCCTGAAATCAGGCTCTGAAGGACTCCCAGTAGCTCATAGGCCACTCTTTGGAAAACCGCTGGTTTAATCTAAGGCCTAATATGAATGACCTAAAAAAATCTACACAAAAGAAGCCTTTTCATTTTAAAATAAACAAAAATATTCATACATACACACAGATGTCACTGTAGCAAACACTTCGACTTTCAGCTTTCACTAGAAGCCAAGATCACCATGTACTCATGGCCAAATTCAAAACAATATTGTCATTTCTGTTGAGACCAGGTCAAGATGAATTCATTTTTAGCCCATGAAAGCTAAAAAACCTATTAACTACGTACACACATTTTAGATACCTTTCTGACATTTGCTTAATCCTGTTTGTGCTGAGCTGTCTATGGTCTTTAAGTTGGGACAGCTTTGGTATAGACCAGAGAATGACAGTTTAACTAATAGCCCTCACACTTAGATTAGGAATGTGTTAGCAATTTACAGAGCAGTCTGCTCTATTTATCACTATGTGAAAATTCTGACAAATTTTAGGGAAAGAGAGGGAGAAAGTTCTCCCTCAAGCACAGTAAGAACAATGCTATGATCTTACACTTAGATGACTCTTCACATCTCACAAATAACTTTCATGCACACCATCTCATTAGATCCTTTGAAGACACTGGAGAAGGACAGGACACAATATTTTACTGCAGTTTCAGAGTTAAGGAATTTGAGGACAGATAGGGGTGTTTCCCAAAGTACCATGGCAAGTATGTTGCAAAAAGGGATTAGAATTCGTCATTTCAGTAGTGGTTTAAGATTTTCCTCAGCATTCCCTCTTCCTTTGGTTCCACAGCAAGATTGAGGGAGGGGTCAGTGGGGATGGAGATGGAGGCAGCAGTATATGACACTTCTGAAACCTGCATTCCGTGGCCTCATCCACCATTTTACCCAACACTGAGGAGGCTTGGGAGTAGCAGACACATCTCCCTGACTGATAATGAATTTTCCACCAGTACATACATTATGGAATTTCATATGAAAACAACTGTCTTACTTTTTCTTTCTGAGCTAGTTTGTGTTGGCAGTTCATTCACAGCCTGTTCACTCTGCTCCAAGGGAAAAATAAAAATCTTGCAGTTTAAAAAAATCTGATGAAAATACAAAATGAAATAGCAACAACAATGAGAGCTCTATGAAGTTATTAGAATGAGATTTATTGTGCACCTGGCACAACACACTTAGCAACCTTCCTCCACCAACTGGAGAGCAATATAAAACTCACAGTTCTTAATTTAATGGGAAACTGCCTCAATCATCTTGAGGCAAAGACTTCAGTCTATACACAAACATTAAGAAAATAATTTCAATAATTTCAACTAAATTCTTAGGTGCTTAAAGATTCTGTGGTAGTATGAGAGGGAGTAGACAGTAGAGTAAAATGCAATGAAACAGCAAGAAGAAAATAATTAGTGTCACCAAAGAGTGAGGGAGAAGTCTTTATGTATTCACTGTCGTTAATACCTATATTTACTTTAGAAATTATGATGTTGGCAGGAAATCTTTTCCACCAAGATGTTATTTCAAATAGCATGAGACATTCAAAGGTAGTAAGCAAACACTGTTTAATTGGGGGTGGGACAGTCAACAACAACAAAAATCTCTCCTACCAAACTAGCCAAATGCCACTAATGACCAATCATTTTCTTGCTATACACTATAAGCAAGCTATTGTTTACTGTGCCTTCCCTCTGTCTTTCTGAGATGTTCTGAAAATCAAGATGGACTACATGCATTTTTTTCTTTTTAAGGTAGTTGAAGAAAAAAGTTAACAAAAGCCAGTAAGAATTAGAAAACATGCTGAGTTCATCTTATTTTCAAAATTTAACAGCATACTGCTATGTATTACACACACTGGTGACCCCCCAATTTTGGTGACTAATATTCTCTTTACAGGTGATTTAGACAAAAGTTAATAGCTTTTTAAGACAGTTGCACATGTGCTGGGCCAACAAACACATATGTATATATGTATATATACATGACACACATATATATGTAGAACTGATCACATCACATGAAGACCACTGTTTTTCCCTCTTCATGTATTTCCATTAGCTAAAATGAGCACACATAAGGATTTTATAGTAGGAAACAAAACTAATGAAAATCAAATCAGAAAATGTGAAGTGGTATGCTGTCAGAGTCCAATAAAATATTCAATGCACATTTATGTAGTGGTAAAGTGCTAGAAAGTTCTTTCATTAGTATTCTAAAAATGATTATAGTAAAAAGAAGTGTGCAGTTTCATTTGATGGTGGTGACCACAGGCACCATAGCAATAGCATTGGCTGAGTTGGCATTGATGATGTCCTCATACTCTGGGGGTGGGTCTAAATGGGGTTCTGTTCCACTCCTCTGAAGGTTCACCTGGCCAGTGGCTTCCTCATAGGTTGGTGGAGGATCGCAGTTGGACAGGCGAGTAGAGACAGAATCTGAACGCCCAACTACATATTCCAAAAAGCCTGGCGACATTCCACTGCTATCAAACACTTCATCTGGTGGGGGAGGTGGAGTAATAATATTAAGATGCTGAGGGAAAGGGATGTGAGTTTCGGTCACTGTCTGTCTGCGAGTTTTATTTCTTAGGAAGCATCTCCAGATTAGGAAAATGACAAGGAGGATAATAAAGAGGCCAAAGATTAATGGAAAGGTAAGATAAAATTGAAACCAGTCACTTCCTCTGTTACTCTCTCCTTGTTGCGCTTTTGTATAGGTGTTCCAAAACTCTTTCTGAAAATAAAAGACAAAATACATTGAAAATCAGTATGATCAAAACATAAGAAATATCAAATGAAAAAATTTCTTGGTTCTGTTAACATAATGAACAAAAACCCCAAACCAGATTTATTGGTTTAAATGACCTACAGCCTACATTTTTCATGACAAACAAATTACAAATAAATCATGGTGCTCACTCTAGATCCTTTCTAAAATAGCACATGAGTCTTTTCTAAGACTTGGAGTTATTTATATTTTCAGCTATGAAATTTTATTTTTTCACTTACAGAATTTTTAAAATCTTTCAATTACAGTTGACATATTTTATTAGTTTCAGGTGCACAAAAGAGTGATTAGAAAATTATATGATTTACAAAGTGATCACCCCAATAAGTCTAGTACTGATCTGATACCATATATAGTTATTACATTATTATTGGCTATACTCCCTAGGTTGTACTTTACATACCTGTAACTATTTTAATAACTGGCAGTTTGTACTTTTTAATCTCTTCACCTTTTTCACCCACCACCCCAACCCCCTCCCATCTGTCAATCATCAATTATTTCTCTGTATCCATGGGTGTATTTGTTTTGTTTGTTCAATTATTTTGTTTTATAGATTCCACATATTAGTGAGATCATGTGGTATTTGTCTTTATCTGACTTATTTCACTTAGCATAATATCTTCTACATCCATCCATACTATCATAAATGGCAGCATTTCTCTTTTTTTAAGGGCTGAGTAACAGTCCACTGTATATGTATACCAACTCTTCTTTATCCATTCATCCATCAATAGACATTTATGATGCTTCCATATCTTGGCTGTTGTAAATGATGGTGTAATGAACATAGGTGTGCAGATATCATTTTAAGTTAGTGTTTTGGATTTCTTCAGCTAAATATGCAGAAGTGGATTTGCTACACTATATGGTAGTTCCATTCTTAATTTACTGAGGATTCTCCATACTATTTTCCATAGTGGCTATAATAATTTACATTCCCATCATCAGTGTCCTGAGGGTCCCCTTTCCTGCACATCCTCTCCAACATTTGTTGTTTCTTGTCATTTTGATGGCAGCCATTCTAACAGGTGTGAGGCGATATCACATTGTGCTTTTCATCTGCACTTCCTAGTAACTGGTGATAGTGACTATTTTTACCTGCCTGTTAGCCATATGCATGTCTTCTTCTTTGTAAATATGCCTATTCAGACCCTTTGCTTGTTTTTCAGTTGTTGAAATGCATGAGTTTTTAAAATATTTTGGATATTAACCCTTATTGGATGTATGATTTGCAAATTATCTTTTCCCATTTGCTATATTGCCTTTTCATTTTATCGATGGTTTCCTTTGCTGTGCAGAAGATTTTTAGTTTTATGTAGTCCCATTTAGTTTTGCTTTTGTTTCCTTTGCTATAGGAGTAAAATCCCAAAAATATAGCTGACACCAATGTCAAAAAGCTTATTGACTATGCTTTCTTCTGTGTATTTTATGTTTTGGGTCTTCTGTTCAAGTCAACACTATGTATTAAGTTCCGGCCAAGATGGAGGCATAGGTAGAAACCCTTTGCTTCTTTGCACAACCAAAAGGAGGATAACAACCAGTCTAAAATCAATAAACAACCAGAAGTGCCAGAAAATCAAACTGCATAGGACTCCAACAACCAAGGAATTAAAGGAACAAAGAGAACAACCAGCCCTGTAAGAACCCATGGTGAGGTGGTGGTCCGCATCAGGGTGGGGGATGGCTGAAGGCAAAACTGAGACTCTAATTGACTGTGGACTACAGCTGGTGCTGCAGTGAGAGGAAACTCCCAGTCTCACATGAGAGTTCATTGAAAAGTAGGCTAGAGGCCAGCAGGTGAGCTGCATTGTTGCCTTTCTGGCCCCTCCCCTACAGGCAGCACTGCAGTGCAGCAAACAGGGTTGCCCTGCCCTGGTGAGTACACAAGGCCCCACCCCCCTTACAATTTATCAGGTGCGCCAAGACAAAGAAATATGGCCCAAGTTAAAGAACAGAGCAAATCCTCATAAAGAGAGCTAAATGATGAGGAGATAGCCAAACTATTAGATGGAGAATTTAAAGCCTTGGTAATCAAAATGCTCATAGATCTGATTGAGCTCGGCTGCAAAGTAAAAAAAAAAAAAAAAAAAAAAAATATATATATATATATATATATATATATATACCCAAAATAAAATAAAGCAAAATATTCAGGGATCCAACAGTGACAGGAAGGAAACCAGGACTCAAAGAAATGATTTGGAACAAAAAGAAAAAAATAAACATTCAACCAGAACAGAATGAGGAAACAAGAATTTAAAAAGGTGAAGAGAGACTTACAAACCTCTGGGAAAACCTGAAATGTTCCAATATTCGAATTATAGGGGTGCCAGAAGAAGAACAAGAGCAAGAAATTGAAAACTTATTTGAACAAATAATGAAGAAAAACTTTTCCAATCTGGTAAGGGAAATAGACTTCCAGGAAGTCCAGGAAGCTCAGAGAGTCCCAGAGAAGTTGGACTGGAAGAGGAACACACCAAGGCACATCATCAAGTTACCCAAGATTAAAGACAAAGAGATAATCTTAAAAGCAGCAAGAGGAAAGGAAAGAGTTATCTACAAAGGAGTTCCCATAAGACTATTAACTGATTTCTCTAAAGAAATCTTGCAGGCAAGAAGGGGCTGGAAAGAAGTATTCCAAGTCATGGAAGGCAAGAACCTGCATCCAAGATTACTCTATCCAGCAAAGCTATCACTTAGAATGGAAAGGCAGATAAAGTGCTTCCCAGATAAGGTAAAGTTAAAGGAGTTCATCATCACCCAGCCCTTATTATATGAAATGTTAGAGGGACTTATCTAAGAAAAAGAAGATAAAAAATATGAACAGTAAAATGACAATAAACTCACAACTATCAAAAAATGAATCTAAATGAAGAGAAAAACAATGAAAACAAAAACTAAGCAAACAACTAGAACAGGAACAGAATCAAATAAATGGGCATCACATAGAGGGATTTCAGTGGGGAGAGAGAAAGGAAAATAGAGGGGAAGGGAGGAATGGGGGGAAAGGTACAGGGAAGAAGCAGCATAATTAGTAGGCATAAAATAGATGGGGAGAGATAAAAAATGGTATAGGAAACAGAACTCAACTTATGTGTACAACCCGTGGACATGAACTAAGGTGGGTGGGAATGCTGGAGGGTTGGGGGGGTTCAGGGCGGAGGGGGGATAAAGGGGAAAAATTGGGAAAACTGTAATAGCATAATCAAAAAAGACACTAAAAAAAGATGTATTAAAGAGACTTTCCTTTCTCCATTGTATGTGCTTGACTACTTTATTGTAAATTGTCCATATAAGCGTGGGTTTATTTCTGGGTTCTCAATTCTGTTCCATTGTGATCATTGCATCTGTTTTTCTGTTAATACCACACTATTTTGGTTATTGTAGCTTTGTAGTATAGTTTGAAATTAGGGAGTGTGATACCTCTGACTTTGTTCTATTTTTCAATTGCTTTGGGTATTCAAGGTCTCTTATAGTTCCATAATATTTCAGGATTTTTAAAATTCTATTTCTGTGAAAAATGCCATTGGGGTTTTAATAGGGATTGCATTGAATTTGTAGATTATGGGCATTATGGACATTTTAACAATATTAATTCTTCCAATCTATGAACACTGGTCATCTTTCTATTTCTTTGTGTCTTTGTTAATTTCTTTCAACAATCTCTTATAGTTTTCAGTGTACAGGTGTTTCACCTCCTTGGTTAAATTTATTCCTAGGGTCCTGGCTGGTGTGCCTCAGTGGGCTGAGCACCAGCCTGCAAACCAAAGGGTCACTGGTTTGATTCCCAGCCAGGGCACATGCCCTGGTTGCAGGCCAGGTCCCCAGTAGGGGGTGTGCAAGAGGCAACCACACATTGATGTTTCTCTCTCTCCTGTCCCCTCTGTCTAAAAATAAACAAAATCTTTTAAAAAAGAAAAAATGTTTCTTTAAAAAATTATTCCCAGGTATTTTACTTTTTTTTGATGCAGTTGTAAATGGGTTTAACGTCTTTCTGATTTTTCACTTTAGTGTATAGAAACACATCAGATGTTTGTATACTGATTTACCATATTAGTTTATTATTTCTAATAGTTTTTTGGTGGAGTCTTTAGGGTTTTATATACTTAAAATCATGTCATCTGCAAATAGTGACAGCTTTACTTCTTCTTTTCTAATGTGGACGCTTTTGATTTCTCTTTCTTACCTGACTGCTCTATCTTTAACTTCCAATACTATGTTGAGTAATAATGGTGACAGTTTCTTTGTTCTGTGCCTGATATTAGATGAAGAACTTTGTTTTTCACTATTAAGTATGATACTAGCTGTAGGTTTGTCATATAGAGCATTTATTTTGTTTAGGTACTTTCCTGTACACCCATTTATTGAGAATTTGTATCATAAACTGATGTTGAATTGTTCAAATGCTTTTACTGCATCTACTAAGATGATCATCTGATTTTTATACTTCATTTTGTTAAAGTGGTGTGTCACATTGATTGGTTTGCAGATGTTAAGCCATCCTTGCATTCCTGAACTAAATTCCACAAGATATTTTGTTGAGATTTTTTACATATGTGTTCATCAGGGATATTGGCCTATAATTTCGTGTGCGTGTGTTCCTTGTCTGATTTTAGTGTCAGAGTAATGTTGTTCTCCTGAAATGAATTAGGAAGCATTCCCTCCTCTACAATTTTTTGGAAGAGTTTTAGAAGGATAGGTATTAAATCTTCTTTGAATGCCTGATAGAATTCACCATTGAAGCCATGTGGTCTTGGACTGTTGTTTTGGGGGAGTTTTTTGATTACTATTTCAACTGTCAAAAGTTGTAGGATTCTAAAAATTTATCCTTTTACTTTAGATTTAAAATTTGTTGGTGTACATCTGTTTATAATAATCTCTTATGATCCTTTCCATTTCTGTGATAGTTACTGTAACTTCTCTTTCATTTCTGATTTTAGTTACTTGAGCCTTCCCTTTTTTTTCATACTGAATCTAGTTAAAAGTTTATCAACCTTATTTTTTCAGAATCATTTATATTTTCTATTGTCTTTTTGGTGCCTATTTCATTTATTTCCACTCTGGTTTTTATTATTTCTTTCCTTCTACTGACTTTGAGCTTCATTTATTCTTTTTTCTAGTTTCTTAAGATGTAAGGTTATATTGTTTACTTGAGATTTTTCTTGTTTTCTTGAGGTAGGCCTATATCATTATTAGCTTCCCTCTTGGTACTGCTTTTCCTCCATCTCATACATTGGTATTTCATAATTTCATTTTCATTTGTCTCCATATATTTTTAAATTTTCTTCTTTGATTTTTTTGTTGACCCACTAAGTTGCTTAGTAGCATGTTCTTTAATCTCCACATATATTTTTTTATTTTTCCAGTTTTCTTCTCATAGTTCATTCCTAGCTACACACTATTATGGTCAGAAAACATGCTTGAGATAATTTCATTCTTTTTAAATTTGTTGAGACTTGTTTTGTGTCCTGATATCTGGTCTATCCTTGAGAAAGTTCTGTGTGCACTTGAGAATATTGTGTATTTTGTTGCTTTTAGAGGGAATATTCTGTATATATCTATTAGGTACCTCTGTTCTAATTGCGACTTAAGGCCACCATTTCTTTGTTGACTTTGTGTCTATCAGGGGTGTCCCACATTTTGGTGTATCTGCACCACACTGGAAGAAGAAGAGCTGTCTTGGGCCACACATTAAACACATTGCAACATGTAATCACACAAAAAAGTCTCATGTTTTAAGTAAATTTATGATTTTGTGTTGGGCCACAGGTTGGACACCCCTGAAGATGATCTACACACTGATTTAAGTGGGGTTTTAAAGTCCCCCTACTATTATTGTGTTGCTATGAATTTCTTCCTTTAGGTATGTTAATAGTTGCTTTACCTACTTTGGTGGTCCTATGTTAGGTATATACATAATGATAAATATTAGGTGCTATTGATGGATTGTCCCCTTTTATCATTATATAGTGCCCACCACTGGCTCTTGTTACCATTTTTGGCTGAAGTCTGTTGACTACTGTTTGCTTGGAGTATCACCTCCCATCCCTTTGTTTTCAACCTATGCTTGACTTTAGAGCTCAGGTGAGTCTCCTGAGGCAGAATGTAATAGGGTCTTATTTTTTAATCCATCTAGCCACTCTGTGACTTTGATTGGTGAGTTTGTTCAGCTTGCCTTGAGGGTAATTATTGATATATGAGGGCTTACTCCTGTCATTTTATCTTTTGTTTCATTTGCTCTATGTCTCCATTTTTTTTTTTTTCCTTGTGTTTCTTCCTGCCATTTCAGTGTGGTGATTTTCTATGATTTTTTTTCTGTTCCCCTCATTTTCATGGTTTTTTTTTGTCTCTTCTCTAGATCTTTGTTTTGTGGTTACCATGTGTTATATATAAAATCTCCCATAGATAAAATAGCCCTTGTTCTGCTGATAAGCATCTTATATTCATTTGCCTGTGCAGCTCTGTCCTTTTCTTCCACCCCTTTTATGTTTTTTTCTTATCGAATTGTTGTGAGTTCTTTAACAACTGAAATAGCTATAATTATTTTAATGTGTTTTTCCTTTAATCTTTATGTTAAACTTTAGTGATTAACATTGTATTCTGAAGGAGCTTTGCAGTTCTCTGATTCTCCCTATCAAAGTTTTGTGTACTTTTGCTTTCCATTTCAGGTACAAGAAGTACTTTCAACATTTCTTGCAAGGCAGGTCTGGTAGTAGTGTACTCCCTCAGCTTTTGTTTGTCATAGAAAGCCTTTATTTCTCCTTCATATCGGAAGGATAACTTTGTTGGATATTCTTAGCTGGTGGTTTTAAACTTTACACAGTTTGAATATGCCACCCCCTTTGTTCCTGCCCTATAAAGTTTCTGCTGAGAAATCTGCTGATAACCTAATGGGGGTACCTTTATAGGTTACTCAGTTTTTACCCTGGCTCCCTTTAAAATTCTTATCATTGACTTTTGACAATTTTAATATAATGTGTCTTGGAAGTCTTTTTACATTGAGGTAATTAGATGTTCTGTTAGCTATTATTTCTTTAAATAAGCTCTCTGCCCTCTTTCCCCCACTCCTTCTGGGATACCCATCTTCCTTATGTTGTTTTTCCTAATGGAATCGGATACTCCTTTTCGAGTTTCTTCATATTTTTAAGATGTTAGTTCTCTCTCCCCTTCTACCTGAATCATTTCTAGATTTCTAATTTTGAGTTCCCTTATTCCCATTGCTTTCTAATTCATTGTTCATCTCATTTCTTGAGTTCTTCAGCACCATAATTTCTGTTTGGTTCATTTTCAGAGTTTTAATCTATTTGGTAAAGTAATTATTGTGTTCATTAATTTTACTCCAGAGATCATTGAACTGTCTTCTGAATTTTTTGTAGTATGTTGAGTTTCTTTATGACAACTATTTTAAGTTATCTGTCAGATTGCAAATTCCTATGACTTTAAATTTATTTTCTGGAGGATTGTCAATTTCTTTTGGTCATACCATATCACTGTAGTTTTTCATGGTGCTTGATGAATTGTTCCTCTTCCAGCACATCTGAAGTAGTGAACAGCTTTCTGAGTTGATTCTAGCTACATTTTAGAGCTAGCACTTTCCACCCAACACTGCTTTTGCCATTGGCATTGACAATGCCCTCATTGCTGCTTGTGTCTCCAAGGTTGCTGATGCTTTGCTGCTGTTGGTGTTGCAGGGTTATATGTGCCACCATTGTTCCTGGAGCCTCAGGTCATAACCACAGTTGTTACTATGGGCACCAAGGTCTTGGTTGCAGCCCCTACTGCTTGGACAGTTGAGGTTACAGGCACTGCCACCATGGGGTGGTACCTGGGTTGTGGGCACTGCCATGATTCTTAGTACCTCAAGTCACAGGTACTGCTACTGCCAAGGCTTCCAGGTTCTTAGATGCAGCCCCTACTGCTAGGAAAGGCTGAGGTTGCAGTCACCACCACTGATTGAGGTGGGAATGGATCTTAGGTGCCACCGTGGTTCCTGGAGCCTCCAGTCATGGGCTCTGCCAATGCTGTTCCTCTGGTTCCATCCCCTTCATGAGGTCCAATCTGCCCACCTTCAGATATATGATCTCTCGGGCACTCTAGTGCAGAGAATCCTGTGTTAAGCTATGGATGTCCTACTGATTGTAAGTTAAAGGCAAGAAACAAAGGAAATGACTCACTTCTCCATGATACTGACATCACTCTGGGGAATAAAATTTTTAAACATATACTTATGGAGACCTACTCAATTTTCTTTTATCTGCAGAAGGAGATTTCTCCTATCACTTCCTAATCTTTTAGATCACCATCTGCTCCCCCCCCATTTAATCTCATCCAGGAAAACGAACAAGTATATTATTTCAAATAATTATATAATTCTAACCTTAGATGAACACATTAAAAAGTGGCTCTTTTATATTACCCATACCACCTTGGAATAATTAAACATCAATAATGCACATGAAAATGATTTTATTTTCGTGGTTGGCTGCATAATTAGATTTCTCTGGTTTTTTTGACATGCTGGAAATAAAAAATATACAGACTAAAAGAATATGACCAGATTTTTCTTTTGCATGTTTAAAAAGAAAGTCTAGACCAAAAGGAATTATAAAACCAGATTTTTACTTTACCTATAGTAAATCAATCCACACTCAGTAATGAAGGTATAATTACTATTTCCACTTGCAGATGAGGAAATGAAGGCCCAGAGATGTTACCTACTAATATACTCAAGGTCATTTAATACAAAAATGTTAGAGTTGGAATTTGAACCCGAGGCCTGGCATCCAAGCCAACTAAAAAGCAATCTACCTTAATGTATAAGACATTTTGAAGCTCTCTGGCTACTTTCCTAGAAAATTCAATCTGTCATGTTAAATTTTAGTCAAAAGTGAGCTGGCTCGGTTTATAAATTAAATATTTTCAATTAAAGTAACATTAATCTGAAAGAAAGGTACTTGCTGACAGATTTCTTTGGGAACTAGACTTATGTTGTTCTTTAGGTCAGAGAATCAGATGAAAATTCACTCGAAGTCAAGATTAATATAATTGTCATAAAAAAACTCAGCTTATATCTCCATAAGCTATTTAAAGAGTTCTTTATCTTACTTAAAGCAGGCAGGCAAAAGATACTCACGAAGAGCAAATGATTCCAAGACTTAATAAAGCAGTGTTTTAGATGGAATGAAAATTTGTGTAATGAAGAAAAAATCTCATTAAAAGTTCTCAGTAATTTTAGATCAGGCTAAAATTATACAAATAATAAATGTAATCTGAGTGTTCCAGAGAGGTCTGACAACCATTTGAGAGGGAAGAACTGCAAGAGGTAGATGTTCATCACAGTAGATGAGTTTTAGAACAAAATTCAGTATGTGCAGGATTCTATCACACAACATTAGTTGCTCTTTTATAAAATGTGTCTTTCTGTTTTGAATTTTCTCACTGCCATTTATTAGAATTTGAGTGACTCAAGGCCTGAAGGAGTACATTCAGAGTAGGGCTGAGAATGTTTTACAGTCTTTGATGAACTAGCTCAGAACCTACCCTGTGGAGTTTGGAAGTGGGTAATGTGTCAAGTTGTGCTGCTGAGGAGGGCCAGCAGCATTTATACCTAGTGCTCACATGGCTTCTCCCTTCCTTGAACAAGTATCACAGGAAAGGGAAGAAAAGGCTATCAGAAATGAGGGGAGAAATAAAACCACAATCCTAACTTGAAAAGTTGCCTAATTGAGAACAAGTTGGGGAATTCCAGCAAGAGGTTGTCCAAAAATTTTAAGATTCTTTAACAGGATGGAGTTCTGGGGAAAATGACTAGAGTGACACAAGTCACTTAACATCTTTGTGTTAACATACACAGAGTAGGAATGTATAGATATAACTTCTGAGTAAACAGAAAAATAAAACATTTGTAAATTACTATATAAGAAGGAAGGCATTATTTTGATAACTGCTACTAGGGTACAGACAAGTTGCTAAGAAACAATATTTATGCTAAGTATTGTGCCAATTCAATTTAGAAAGCTATATAGCTAGGGGATGAAGAAGAGGGTATGGTTTCATGTGTTTAAAAAATAATTATGGAGACTATTGCTTTGCAAGGTGGCACACAGCTTACATAAAGTAAA
Organism: Phyllostomus discolor; assembly: GCF_004126475.2. NCBI lineage: Eukaryota > Metazoa > Chordata > Mammalia > Chiroptera > Phyllostomidae > Phyllostomus > Phyllostomus discolor. Next base: position 21,685,003 of record NC_050198.1, on the reverse strand, counting down.
GCCTCTATAATGTAGCTATAATTATTTGGAAAATGTTAAGGTTTGAATTTAGTATACTTGAGTGGAGAATTGATAGCTGTACTGGCGTAAGAGGCAGCAGCAGGATTGTCAAATCCCAAAATATCCCTCATGACCACTATTAAAAAATTGACTGCTAAAAATTCATTCTTTTAGAGTTCTGGTATAAGACAGAAACCCTGAACCTAACTCTTCCCATGGACATACTGAATCTGCAGCTACATATGGAACAAATTCCTGTGGGAAAAAAACCAAGAATTACCTGAACAATTCCTACACATTGAGTGAAAGGAAAAAAAAAAAACACATTGAAGCAGGGAGGAGAGGCTGAGACAAGATCTTGCCATAAATCAAAACCCTGGTGCAGTGACCGCCAATCAGGAGGGAACTCAAAACCATGAGCTTCTCCCTGAGGAGCGAAGGATTTGAACCCCACATCAGGCACCGCAACTTTTAAGACCTGCCTAAGAGAGATGAGCCCCTAAAACATCTAGCCTTGAAAGCCAATGGGACTCATATCCAGGAGACCCATAAAGTTACAGCAAACTGAGAAATGGTTTTAAAGGGTTCATGTGAGCAGACTGTCCTAGCACTAGAAGCCAACTGAGAGGCACCCAGACTATGTGAAAGAGGTTTACTTGCTTACCTTCATATACCGGCCAGAGGGGAAGGCATTTAATTTAACACACATACTGAAATACTGAAATACTCCGAGGAATGGAGGACAGCAGCACCATCTTTGTACTCTCCCCCTGCTTTATTTCAGCTCATTGGTCTCTCCCAGATAGCAGCTTGTATCCTAGTCTTGCATCCTGATTTTTGCAGCTGTCACCCAGTGGTCACATGGTTCTGGTGGCCAGCAGGGCTTATGCTCATAGATCCTATAGGACTGTAACCAATGAGAGAAAATGTTCTTAACCAGCTACCACTCTCAGGGCACAGCAAGACTCTACAGCAGGGGAGTCAAACTCATTTTCACCAGGGGCCACATCAGCCTCGAGGTTGTCTTCAAAGGGCAGAATGTAATTTCAACTCCTTAACAGTTAAGGAGTAGTTATAGTTATACAGTCCTGAAATTATTAGTTTGACACCCCTGCTCTACGACTGAGGTGCTAAGTCTTTCTGTGAAAAAGGCCAATTAGCTTATCTTAATAGCTGCAGCCTGAGGAGCAGGCTTCTAATTAAACACACACCTAAGGGCTGCCTGTAATCAAGCAGAGGGCAGGACATTACAAAGAAAGGAGAATTCAGTAAAATAAAAAATATAAATAAAACCAAACATAGATTCTTTGAGATTAAAAAACAGTAAACCTCTAGACACTGATCAAGAAATAGAGAAAAGACACGAATTACCACTATCAGTAATCAGAGAGAAGACATTACAATAGATCATGAAAAGGGAACAATATTGCTATGACTGACTTAAACTAATTATGATTTACCTCTAGCAATTGGGTATATTAAAACTGGGCATATTACAACTGGGTATATTATTAGAAATTGGGATTCTTTTAGTGAGAGGAGGGTAAAATGGTTTTTAAATCAGTAACCAACAGTGTCTGCCACACTGCTCATCATTAGCAACTTAGAATATATTAATTCAGGCAATCACTTTCTTTTCTTCCCAAGAATACTGGTGGTAGGGCAATCCATAAACAAACTGCAATGAGCACAGGACTTCTAGGATAATGCAAGTAACACAATGTAGCATGGTCACTGTATGCTTTAGAGGGTTGTAGCATGGTCAAAGCAAAAGCAAATAGAATGGTGTATGCTGGAACAAAGTATCTTTTTGTGGTAAACTGAGGAATACTAAAATCTCTAGTAGGTAATTACTTATCTTTGTTTTGTCTAGAGTTTGCCCTAAATTTTAATATTTTAAAATAGAAAACAGCAAAGTGGAATGTAACAGTTTTAATGAAAAACTAATATAAATTCTAGGTTTATGGGGAGTTATTATTTTTATTAGCTTACCTCATTTTAGTTATTAGTATGCACCTGGATCCTTATAATATATAAAAATGTATCTCTGTAGAACTGAAAAGTTTCATGAACTTTTCACAGAACTAATCCTTTATCATCTCCTCTACCTCTTCAGACATTATTCTAGAATTATAATGAAACCTCATCAGTTTATTTAGCCTAAAGATAGTTCTCTTGAAAATGATTTCACCATCAAACCAAACAAAATTGTCTGAAGGTTCAAAATTGTCTAAAAGTTCAGGTTGTCACTTCTCTGATAACAAGAAATCTCAGCCTACCTCTATATTTCTTCTTCATTGGCTCAATTATATGGCAAGTTCTAATAAGTTTTCTTCTCTTCAAGACATCCTGCCATATCCAAGTGAGTCATCTACATGGTATGATGCTCTTGAGTACTAGATTAGGAATCAAAAGCCAGGAGTTCCAATTCCAGTTGGAAATAGGGCACATCATTGGCCCTTTTGACACTCACAATGTTTGCCTAAAGATGGAAAGAAAATTGCCTGCTTTGCTTGTCCCAATTTGTGTTGTACCAAAGCATTTTAAAACAGTAAAAATAATGCAGCTAAGTGTGGGTGAGTACCAGCACCCAATGTTTTTATTTCAATCATAACTGGGCTTGAATAAGTACACTGTGATGTGCCTTTATAATAACTAAATAATAACCAGCATAAGAAGTCTAGAAGGAAATCGTTCTATTGTACAAACCCTGGCATAACCATCACCAGTTAAATTAGGAGAGAACTATGTTCAATGCAGAGAAAGAGGAGGGAAGACATTGAATTAGGAGACTGGGTCCCATTTTGGGCTGCACCAATCAGTAACTTGCTATGGGAAAAATGTGCAAATCAACAACTTCTCTGGGGCTGTTGTTTGCGGAAAGAAGAGCTTGACCTATTTGGTTTTTATGGACACTATCAGTTAAAAGATGAGTGGGGCCTATCCTATCAGTCTTTCTTCAACAATGAAATGGAAAGAAAAATCAGCCTTTAGTCTATTCATGATGGGCAGTGATTGGTATCAAATATTAGTTTTGGGAATGAGATAATATCTTAACATTCAAATGATAATGCTATTTTAAGTTATGACATTAGAGCAACCCTCTAAAGCATACAATTCAAGAAAAGGCAGATGTTGGGAACCGCCCTGCCTAGTTTCAGAAGCTGTAATCCCCCCACGGCTAAGGCTGAGTGAGCAACATTTGGACCATAAGCCACTAAGGAGACAAAGCTTATTTCCTGGCAGGAGCGCTGCTTCTGCTCCTTTTACTTCACCCTGCCTGGCCCCCAATGTTTGATCAGTTAGCCAAGGATGGGTAAGATTCCCCAAGGGGGAATGATCTAAGACAGGCACGATCACAGGAAGGCCCCAGGGAAGGTCTTGGGGGGCTATAGCAAAAGGGGGTGATGGACCCTCACCCCTCGGCTTTGACATAGCCTGAGTCCTCATTCTGTCTGTGAGAAGTCTCTTAATCTCTTGTCTGCCTTACTTACCCTGCCTGACTGAAGCCTGAAACAATTACAGAGGGTGGTGCAGCCCTGTGCTGGAAAGGGTAGGTTTCACGGGGTGATCAGGCCTGAGAAAGAATACATAAACTCCTGTGAAACTTGCTTTGCTAAGAACGCTCTCAACTAAATTATAAGGGTCTGAGCAGGAAATGAGTTTGTTTCCCAAAGTTTTATAGCCCTTTAGCTAATAGACCCTGACTCAGAATAAGACCTCGTAGTTCTTTGTATACTATCTATGGTATGATCCTTACTGCCTGACAATGATTAATGAGCTTTACCTGCATTCCTGTGCAAATTGAAAGTCAATAAAAACCTGTCAAGGCAAGGGTCGAGGCACTCTCCTCTTGAGAGAGTGGCCAGGCCTCTCTGAGGTGGTCTCCCCTTGAGTGAGTAGCCGTGCCGTCCCTTTTCCTCCACAGGACTCGGTAGTCCCTGTGAATGTATCTCGTCTCATCCATAATGCTGTGGACACTGTGGGCTGGTGTCCACGTCAGACAGAGCCCTCTTTGCTCTGCTGGTTGCTGTATGTGTAGTGGGAGAATAAATCTATTTCAGCTCGATGGCACCTAAGACCTAGGGCTGACTATCATAAAGTTCTAATTTCCTTTGTCATTGATTTTATTGTACCTTCAAAGTGGCTAAACTGGATTGTATTTCTACAGTTACTGGTATTCCAACTATGAGAGCCACCCATGGTCAGAAGCCTTGCCCTGGAGGGACTATGCCCTTACACTGGGGGAAAGAACCAGTGGCAGTACCAGTATTAAAGGAATCAGCAGCTACCCACTGTAAAAGAAATTGATTTCAAGTAGTGGTCCCATCCAGATGGGAATCTCTGAGGAATAGACAGGAGTAGTGACTGGTTGCTGTATTTTATCAACTATACCATGGATTGAATAGCATACTGTTTCTATGTATTAAAAAAAAAAGAAGAAAAATATGCTTTCAACCAATCCATGACATGTCAGTGATTGTAAGCTGTACCTCAACTTCAGACAACTTAAAATGTGAATAAACGATCAGAAAATCGATGAAATATGGTGATACTTATTAGGTTTTGTCATCCACGTGCCTGAATATCAAAGTAGCTACTTTTTGCCCTGGCCTGTGTGGCTCAGTTGGTTGAAGCATCATCCCATAAACCAAAGGTTGCAGGTTTAATTCCCAGTCAGAGAACATGCCTGGGTTGTGGGTTTGGTCCCTGGTATAGGCATGTGTGAGAGGCAGCTGACTGATGTCTCCCTCACATTGATGTTTCTCTCCCTTCCTCTCTCCCTCCCTTCCTCTTTCTCTAAAATCAGTAAGCATGTCCTCAGGTGAGGATTTTTTAAAAACCAGCTACTTTTTTTTTTACTATTCCTATTTATATTTTTGGTAATTTATTTGTGGCCACAGCAGTCTATGGTATTATGTACATTGATAGGAAACATTAATAAAGAAAAAAATTGGCATTTTCTGTTGGATAGTGTGTCATTTAACAACACTCTAGGCTCATCCTAGAATGGGTGCTTTCTGATTTTTTTCTTTGTTTCTTTTCCTTTTTTGGAGACATGGGTTTAGTGTATTAGGGTAAGGAATGTAATTCCTTGGGTTAACAGGTCGACAAATCCCTGTTCTCTGAATTCACAGGTAACCCCTTCCTAGCATGTTATAGGAGGCATGTGACATATTTCAGAGAACAGGGATTTTTCAGAGAAAAATAGAGTCATTAAACATTTACCAAGCAAAGTTGCTGATCCAGGGTGATCCTCAAGTCCCAATTTGAATGTGAAGGTTTTATTCTCATCAATCCTACTGACCAACTACAGCTCACTGTTGGATAATATGAACCATTTCTAACAATGGCAGTACTGTCCATAAAGTAGTCAAGCATCCCAAAGCAGCAGCACGGTGGCTGACAGGGCCACCAGGATCACTAATGCACATGATAGGTTGGCTTGTCACACTTTCATAAATTCAAAGTTACTGTTTATCCCTAAGAGTCCAAACTACTGAGGGGAGCTCCAAGAAAGCCATTTGTAGGGTACTGCCTATTCATTCCCTGAGTAGACATCCACTTAGCTCCTGATCCCCCTCATGCCCACATAAAGGGCAGGGTACATTTGAAGAAAAGTAAGGTAGAGAGTGGTATCAACAATGGAGCAGATCCTTTCCAAGGATTAAAATGAGGTGTCCAAATTTCCCATAGGTTAGATGGATACTGTGGAAAACTTCAGTCGTGTTGCTGCTACTCTGCCCCAGAGGGCTGTTTACCAGGCAAAGAGCCCCAAAAACAAGGAAGTGAGGTTTGTGTATCAGAATAGGAGCCAGATGGGGAATAAGGGAAAAGAGGCCTACACAAGTCATAACTCTTATTCCTAGAACTGTGTTGTGAGGAGGCTTCTTCTAGGACCCCTTGAACATGGTGCACCTTCCAACCAACTTGTAATTAGACCCACCAAAGAATTAGTTTACAGCCATGAAGGGGCTATAGCGATACCAGTTAAGTAAGAGACATCTGTCCCCTTTCTGTTTTCTTTTCCCCAGTCCTCAAAATACCAGAGGAGAGAAAAAATGGGAGGGGGTAAGGGATAAAGAGCAGATCATGCCTCTTTCCTCACTACATGATCCTAAGGTCAAGCTTTAGCAGAAACTGGAGGAATGGAGGAGGAAAAGGTGAGCATAAAGTAAATCCAACACTAAAGTTTTGAATGGAAGAGAGTGTATAGGTGTTTTTATGCCCAAAATGCCTGGAAAGGTATGAGATTTGCCTATTTCTAAGGAATAGAAGTTTAAACTGTCAAAGCAGAGTGGCTACACAAGGCAAAGTCTTTTAGACACATGACTCATCATCTATGTGACCTTAAACTCTAGTGCGGTACTGCAGTGGAATCCTTGGGATTTGACCAGATCCATTAGAAGAACTCTGGAAAATTAATTCTAACAGGGAGCACTGGTGAAATCTGAAATTCTGCATGTGTCTTCAGTGCAATCATGGGTAAACAGCAGCATATTTGGGAGGTGAAACAGGGCTTCACTAACTAGACAATGCTGTCCACAATATGCAGAGTTATATCAAAGCTATGTTGCAAATGATTCTACAAGTGACAAAAAATGTGCCCGTCCATCCCACAGTACTCAGTCTCTGAGAACAGGTCTGAAAAAAGTAAACTGGCAGTGGGAGAGAAAAATGGATGAGGTAACTTCAGGTCAAGGTTCACAGAATGCTGGCATGAGCAGGATAGATCCACCTGGAGCCAAGTCTACTGCTTAGGGGAATACATAGGTTAAAACTCTCCAAGTTAAGTTACTATCATAACCTGAAAAGAATAACTGAGATTACATAGGATTTATAATATACAAAAGGGCCCAACTGCCACAGAATAAAGTTCACCACTAATTTAAAAACAGTATCAATATATAATCAATAAAAATTTACTTTAAATAATCACATAATGGACAAAGTGATGCCTGCCTGTAGAAGTCAGACCTTCCTCACGTCTTCGCAGCTCAGAATACCAATTGCATAAAATAACATACTTTGGCCCTGTTTAACTTATTGTCAAAAGATCCTAAAAAGAAATAGTGAGAAAGCCTGTGGGAGCCCCAGGAAACCACCTCTATATGGATGAAGGGAAACTTCATATTTGGCCCCTCCCCTAGGAGGGTCAGGGATGGGTCTAGGGAAGAGAAGGTATGGGAAGACTTGAATGGAAATGCATCGAGTATGGCTGGGAGGTGGCCACAGTGTTGCCCCATGTTTGCCCATCCCCGTATGTCTATGCTCAGACTCAGCTCCCACCTCCCTTCCTTCCTGAATTCCCTCATCCCTCAAAGGCCAAAGTTCTGAATCAGTGGCTAGAGTACTATCAATGGATCCTGAGAAGCTAAGTGAAATGGGAATTTCTCTAACAATGACAAAGAGTCTGAGTTTCTGCCTGCAAGAGCAATGAGTAATCTCTAGGAAATTAGTGACCAACTTTTAAATACCTCAGACTGTGAGCATCTCTTGAGCATCACTATCTCTACCCAAAAGCGTTGACATGCTAGTTCCTACCAAGGGCTCAGAACAGAGATTTTCAATGTAGCTTTTGTAACATGTCCTTGTATGAAGGGGCACTGCATATCTCTTTCAACAATTTCCACAATAAACAAATTTAAATGGCGACACTTTGGAACGAGAGGTATTATCTAAAAAGGAAATCTCAGGACTAGATCTAAAATGCTTGGATATTATTAATTCAGTTTCTAAAATGCAACAGCTTGGGGTGGAGTAGAGAATTGAGTGCAAAGGGAATAAGATAAAGACTAGGGATGATGCACTGAGACAGGAAAGCCATCCATAACCCCAGAAATAGCACCTACTGAAAAGCTTTTTGAGTATTCTAATGAAGCAGTTTTAGTTAAACCACTTGCTTTACAATGTAACAAAATGTTACCTGCTGATTACCTACATTAAAATCTCCAAGACTCATCAACAAAGCAGGTTCCCTGGCTCCATAGAGATCTGTGGACCCTGGAATGTGCATTTTTTAAAATAAACTTTTCTATTCTGGAATAAATTTAGATTTATAGCAAAATTGCAAAGATACTACAGAGCATTCCCCTGTTCCCCTCATCCAGTATCTTTTAATGTTAGCATCTTACACTGGGATGGTGCATTTGTTATAATTAATGAACCAATAGTGGTCCATTGCTATTAACAACAGATGTCACTAACTAGTGGCATCTAATTCCCACTAATGACCTTTTGTTCCAGAATCCAATCCCCATTGCATTTATGGGGATTAATCATCATGTCTCTTCAGTCTCCTCTGGTCTATGACAGTTTCTTAGTCTTTTCTTCTTTTCATGGCCTGGACAGTTCTGCGGAGTCAAGTATTTTGTAGAATGTCTCTCAATTTGGATGTCTCTGGTAATTTTCCCACGATCCCCCTGAGATCACGCTATGGGGTTTGGGGGAAAAATTGCCACAGAAGTGAACTACCTTCTTATTACATGCTATATATGACTTATCACTGATGATACCAACCTTAATCACCTAGTCAAGGCAGTGTTTGCCAGTTTTCTCCACTGTAAAATTATTTTCTCCCACTTTCTATACTATATTCCAAGGGTGTCAAACTCATTTTCACTGGGGCCCACATCAGCCTCGCAGTGGTCTTCAGAGGGCTGAATATACTTTTAGGACTGTGTAAATGTAACTACTCCTTAACTAGGGGCAAGGAGCTTAGCGCTGCCACTGGGTATAAACAAGGTGCTGGGCCGTATAAAACAAGGTGGAGGGACAGATTCGGCCCTCAGGCCTTGTGTTTGCCACCTGTGCTCTATTCTTCAGAAGATCATTAAATCCAAGCTTCACTCATAAGAAACAGAGAATTAAGCTGTGCCTCCTGAGGAGAGGAAAATTTACATACATAATTTAGAATGCTTATTTACTGTAGAATTGTCTCTTCTCTTCATTCATTCATTCATTCATTCATATTCTTAGGGGCTCCTGTATTTATTGTATGCTTTGGGTTATAATCCAACACTATAATATTATAATCCAATACTTAAATTTATATTCATAAATATTATAATCCAATACTCAAATATTATACTCAATACTCAAATCCAGCTTTGGCCATTGACCATTCTTCATTTCTTTGAGCACTTCCTTCCTTTTCTGGTACTACAATATTCTCTATTTCATCTTGTATTCTTCTTGTCCCAGGTCTAGAATCAGCCATTTTCCCAAAGACTTTCAGTTTCTTTTATTGTGGAATGGTATTAGAAACCCAGATCTGGGCACTGAATGGGACTACAAAGTTTTGATAAGCAGCAAACTGATTTTTATGCCCTCTAAATTTTGAGGACAGCCATTTTGGAGAGGCAAGCACAAATAAAGTAGAAATAATTTGTAAAGGAAAATTCTGAAATTGTTTCTAAACATTATGCTGTTTTCTTCATGTTAGTTCAACAGTAAAAGTTCCCAAATGCAAAGAATCCTCATGGACCCATAGAGAAGAGAGAAAACAATGGTAGAAATAAAAAAAAAAAACATTCCAAAATAAAGTGGCTCTAGTTCAGCACCTAAAAAACTAGAACAAAATATATGTATTGAATACTTTTTCTGCTTCAGGCACTAAGCTAAGTGCACAGCCCAAACCAAATGCTGTAGGTTATAATTTCTCCCTTTAAAAAGATGCAGAAATTGAGGGTCAGAAAGGTGAAAAGTTTCACAAACAATACAGTAGTCAGTAGGTGGCAGAGCTAAGACACCAAATCAAGTCCACTCGATTCTCAAAGCAGAGGATTTTGCCAAGGCATTCTGCTAACTATGGCTTATATAAGCTTTTGTGTGTATGTCTGCTGTCCCTACCAGATCTCAACTATTGCAGGCAAGTGTCAGCTTATTCATTGTTGTATGTCCTGTGTGTGCTACATAGTAGGCACTCAGCAGATGTCTGAAAGCTGACCAAATTTCTACAAGGTAAAAATGAGAACTGCAAAGTACAATACATTTTCTCCCACTGTATAACATAATTAAATTTTTGTTCCAAATTAGATAAAAGTTTACAAAAAAACTCCAACACATTATATTGAACACAAACTTCTAAATTCACACAGTCCAGATTTAGGGATGATGAACATACATATGTATGAGTACATCTCTGTGTGATAAATTTCAGTAAACCAAAGAAAAGTAAATAAGTAGTCTTAAGAGTTGAAAGAAAATCCCAAAAGCCAATCATTTTCTTCATTGCTGGGATTAATCAAGCATGAACTTCAAAGGTGAAACTTCATGGTTCAATGCTTAACACAGAACAAGATCCTTTTTAATGTATAACAAACACTATTCTGAACTAGTTGTTTTGAAGTAGATTAAGGATCAGAATGCCACTTCTTTTACACTTAGGAGACTAAAAGCCCTTGGGCGTACCTTATTGTCAATGGTATGGATTCAATGGCATAAAGCACACTCAGATGATAGGGTTTAAACCACAAATAAGAGAAGAAACAAATAATAAAAAAACTAAATTAACTCCACATCAGCTAACTTGAGAACAAGTTTTAAATGACTTCTAATGAATTGCATGTACTTTGTGATAGGCCAATCCATTTGATCATTCCTTCATTGCTTCATCAAATATTTACTAATTCCTATTATGTGCCAGCACTGTTTCATATACTGAATACCATAGCTATGAACAAAACAGACAAGAAATGATGCTGTCATAGAGTGAACAGTTCTGGGGGGAGAGCAACAATGAACAGATACAACAAACAGATAGATGTCAGATGGTGCTAAGTACTGGAAAGAAAAAGAATTCACAGGAGGGGCAAAGGTTGCCACTTAAAGTAGAACAAATGAAAGATGGTGGCTTCTAAAGTGTTAACAAGTAGGAAGACTGAGAAGTAGCCAGTTTCTAAATATATTTTCATGTTAGAATTAACACTATTGGCAGGTGGGGTATGGGATACAAAAAAGGGAAGAGTCAGGGATGACAACAAGATTTAGGGCTTAGCAAAAAGATGGATGGACAGTTGCCACTTATTGAGATCAGGCTGTGGTAGGAGCAGATTCTGGGGAAAGGGACCCAAATCTGTCTATGTTTAGTTTGAGAACCATATACAGTTCAAAGAGTAAATGCTTAGTAGTCAGTCATACAGCTCTGCAGTTCATGGTAGTTCTCCAGGATATAAATAAATTTGGGGGTTATTAGCATTTCAAGCCCTGAGAGTAAGAAAACTCACTGGGGAATGAGTAGAGAAAGAGCAGAGTATCAAGAAATGAGGTGGTTGCTGGAGCAAGGTGTGGTGAAGAGTTTTTTTTCCTAAAATGTATGAGGATAATGAAAATGAGTCTATAGAGAGGAAAAGATGATGCTGGAGAGTGCAGAGAACTGCCTGAGCAATTGCTGAAGGAGTAGTTTCAAAGACTGCTGAAGTGCAGCACCCAGTCTCTGCAGGCAAGAAAGGATACATAGAAGCATTGAGATGCATAAAGGCCAGAGAGGTAAGCATTGAAAATATTGTTCACCTTGAGAGTCAATGATAAAACTAACTCAAGCAATGAAAGAGGTCAGTAAGGTAATAAGATATACAATTAACACAAAACCAACAGCTTGCAAAACACATGTCTGAAAATGGATTTGCATATAAAGAACTCTCAAAACTCAATAATGAAATAAAATAAGCCAATTAGAAAATAATCAAGAGTGGCTGCCAGAGATGGGAGGTGGGGGATGGAATATATGATTCCATTTATATAACATTCCACAATGGCAGAATTATAGAGGTGAGTTAACAGATTAGTGATTATCAGAGGTTAGGGATAGTGGGTGGGGGAAAGGGTGTGTGGCTATTAAGGAAGGAACTAACTATATATATAGTGTCAAAACTTACCAAACTGTGTACATGAAATATATATGGTTGATGGTATGTCAATTATAATTCAATAAGATTTTTTAAAAATCAATAGTTTACACAAAAAATAACCGGTTAGAATATATCATGGAAAAGAACATCCCATTTACAATAACAACAGAGCAATACTTAACCAACCTAAGAAATGTACAAAACCTTGAGCTCTCAAACCTAGAACTCTTTCCTCTTACTCCTGGGTCCTTCTTTATCAATTAAGAGACCAAGCCCCCTTTCTTTAAAACTTCTGCAATAAAATATTATTTCTGTAATAAAATCTGATGGCCCCCTACCACATGTGACATCCCTTGTTTAGCATCTAGTATTATTTACATGGTGCATAGGAATGGATCTTCACATAATGGATACCTGTTAATGTAACTTACAGCTGCAGAGCAGTTCTATAGAAATTATACCTCTGGTGTGTGCTTTCCTATCCCTGTTCTCCTTAAATAGCATGCAGACTAGAGTAAAGAGAGGTGAAGAGGAATATTCTCACCTCTGAGTAGGAAGAGGTGGATGAGTAGGAAGAGGAGTTCAGGTATGTCTTTTCTTTGTAGGAGACATAAAATGTTTTAAAGTAGTGTCAGCATCTATTAGCTTACTTCATACTTTCTCTCTGATTAGGCAGAGTAAGGGAATGATGTTATCTATCACTTTCCCTGAACAAAGCTTCCTGTGAAATAAATGCTTCCCCTTGCTAAGATGACAAGTCTCAGTTCAGCAGAATCCTATGGAAAGGGGACCTGCAAGACAGACCAACCTATAGGGACATGAATCTAACCTTCTTACCCACACAGTATTTTTAGTTAGATGCCACTTTCAGAGTTCTTCACAAGGGAAATTTTTAATTGCTAGCAATGTACACCATTTGTGAATACAGATTTCAAACATACATCTAAAAGGTAGGTAAATCTGGGACAGTTCTATTTTTAGTTTTTGGAGGAAATTCCATACTGTTTTCCACAGTGGCTGCACCAGTCTGTATTCCCAGCAACAGTGCACTAGGGTTCCCTTTTCTCCACATCCTCTCAAATACCTGTTTGTTCATTTGTTTATGTTGGCCATTCTGACCTGTGTGAGGTGGTATCTCATTGTGGTTTTAATTTGCATCTCTCTACTGGCTAGTGATGCTGAAAATCCTTTCATATGTCTCTGGGCCCTCTGTTTGTCCTCCTTGGAGAAGTGTCTGTTCAGGTCCTTTGCCCAATTTTTAATTGGGTTGTTTGTCTTTCTGGAGTTGAGTCAGATGAGTTCTTTATATATTTTGGAGAACAAACCGTTGTCCGAGGTATCATTGGCAAATATGTTCTCCCATACAGTTGGTTCCCTTTTTATTTTGCTGATGTTTTCTTTAGCTGTAAAGAAGTTTTTTAATTTGATGTAGTTCCATTTGTTTATTCTTTCCTTTATGTCCCTTGCTCTAGAGGACATATCAGCAAAAATACTGCTGTGTGGAATATCTGAGATTTTCCTACCTATGTTTTCCTCTAGGACTTTTATGGTATTATGACTTACAGTTAAACTTTTATCCATTTTGAGTTTATTCTGGTGTATGGTGTAAGTTTTGCTGGGGATATACCCTAAGAATCCCGAATCACCAAATCAAAAGAACTTCTGCACCCCTATGTTCACAGCAGCGCTATTTACAATAGCCAAGTGCTGGAAACAGTGTAAGTGCCAATCAGAAACTGAGTGGATCACAAAACTGTGGTACATTTACACAGTGGAATTCTATGCAGCAGAAAGAAAGAAGGAGCTCCTACCTCTTGCAACAGCATGGATGGAACTGGAGACTATTATGCTAAATGAAATAAGCCAGTTGGTGAAAGACAAATACCATATGCTCTGACCTATAAGAGGAATCTAATGGACAAAATAAATAAATGAGCAAAATAGAACCAGAGGCATGGAAATATGGAACAGACTGACAGTGGCCAGAGGGGAGGGAAGAGAGTGATAATGGTGGAAAGAAGGGGAAGGGACTAGTAAAAGGACAAGTGTGAATGACCCATGGACATGACAACAGTGTGGGATTGACTGTGGTAGGGATGGACTGGGCAGAGGAAGACAAAAGGGGAAAAATTGGGACAAATGTAATAGAATAACAATTTTTTTAAAAAGTAGGTAAATACGTGAAAAATTTTAAAAATGCTTAGTATACTTACAGTTTTTTCATTATTTTCAAAAGCTTCTCTTGCTTCTTCGAATGTGCAGACTTCTTCTTTGCATTCACGTTCAATGTTGCCCTGTCTTATTTCTTCAAAAAGTCCATTTGCTCTTGGGTAGCGTTTTAGTACTGAATTGGCTTTTTCTCCAGTGACGAAAACTAAAAAGAAATATAATAATAAGCATAAAATTATAATAGAAAAACATGTGGAAAGTTAATATACAAGATGAAAACTGCTAGATGCTCTTTAGAAAACAGAGCCAACATCCTAAACCACTTTCTGTGAGTCAGCAATGAAGTAATATTTCCATTTAGCTCCAAACCACCACATCTGCCATCTTCCTCAACCTATGAGTATGTCCTTTCAGTAGCAGTTGCCCTGGGCAGGGACAGTGACATAATTAACTATGTTACATTCAGACTTCAGCAGATCCCTGCCAACATGGGTGTTTAAATATAGTAACAATGATAACCACCACTCATAACTATTAATAAGTAGATACCTCCAGGCACTCTGCTGTTACACAGCAGCAAGCAAATCAAAACCCAGTTTCTAGACCATCAGTCTTTGTCCCTAACTACAAACAAATGAAATTCCGATTGACCAGTAATATAAATCCAGAGGACCCTTACTTGTATGAAAATGAAGAGGTGACAAAACAATGTCAAGAAATTAAGATAAATTTGGTCATAATCCATTCCAAGGAACACTAATAATAATTTTGTTCTAAATTCACTTAAGTTAAATATATTGTGACCTTGAATATATTTCAACCCCATTTCACTGTCCTTCAGAAAAAGAAAATTCTGCATGACTTATGGAGGCATTTCATATAAACATTCAAAATGTACATTTATGATACCCAATAAAATAAAAATGTGAGAGCTATATGCACAGTTATGGGGAATTGCTTTTATTTTATATACAGATTCATTTAAAACTATAGTTCAATTACATTTTTCTAAAAGTGTCATGCTGGGGGCATGATGGGGTAAAAATGGAGACAAATGTACTTGAACAACAATTAAAAATAAAAAAAAATAAAAGTGTCATGCTTCTTTGCAGAGATAAATACAATGCTACTAGAAATTAATCTCCATTAATGCAAAGAAATTAGAAAATTCCCTAATCTGATAGTCTTCTGACACAGGCAAAGGCACATTACAGATCCTTCAATGTTTTAAAAACAGACTGACAGCTGCCGGATGGGAAAGGAAGGATGGGATGAAAGATGGTAAAGGGATTAACCAAACAATATTTCTGTACAACCCATGGACAGGGACAACAATATGGGGATTGACTTAGAGAGGGAGAAGGGTGGGGCTGGGTGGAGGTGGGGAAAGGGAGAAAAAGTTGGAACAACTGTTACAGCATAAACAATAAAAAATGTAAAAGAAAACACGTACTTTGCAAAGAACATCTTGAAGTAAATGAAAAACACTAAGTGCTCTTTTTAAAAGAGCAACAAATAAAATAGAAGTAAATTTAAGGTTTACCTCATTATAGAGATGTGCCTTTCACTTTATACAAGATATGGATTTATTACTGAGGATTCTTTAAGTTTAAAGTATCCACATTGGTACCAACTAGATGGCACCTATACTAGGTTAAAAGTTATGGCCTTCCATAAGTGTTGCCTTCCTTCTGTATCTCAGAAAGGTAACCATCTATCAAAATCAATCATAAGAATGATAAAATATCATTAGAAGAAATGTTAAAAATAAAAATTATGGTAAGTGCTATGAAGGAAACTAAAATGGTACTACTGAGCTGAAGAATACCAGTGGAATTATCTAGCAGTGCTTCTCTCAGTTTAGCAGTATCAGAATTCCCTAGAGGACTTATTATCACCAAGACTGCTGGGCCCACCACCCAGAGTTTCTAATTCCATAGGTCTGGGTGGGGCCAACAAGTTGCATTTCTAATAAGTCCCCAGGTAATGTTGATGCCACTGGTCCTACTGACCACAGTTTGAGAACTACTACCTAGGAGTCTGGCTGGGTAACTGGGTAGCTAAATTGGTTAGAGTGTTGTCCCAAAAGGCCAAGGTTGTGGGTTTGATCCCTGGTCAGGGTACATACAAGAATCAACTACTGAATACATAAATACACGGAACAACAAATTGACCTCTCTCTCTCATCAATTAAAAAAACAAACATGGAGAACCACTACCCAAATGTGAGTTCCTTAGGAAACTAGTTCTGAAGGAAGTATTTAGAGAATGCTGGGATTAACATATTTAAAAAGGTATTTTACTGTATGAGTTTTGAGGTCCATAATGTATATTTAATATATATTTATAAATCTCCAGAAAAGGAACATGACACATGCATTTGTCACATTTATTTGACTATAGCACCTTTTTTAAGGGACATTACACTGAATTAACAACTACCTAGCCATTGGTCTTATTTGTGCCCTCTAAAATGACAACTCTCTCTCTCTCATATATATATTTATCTATCTATCTATCTATCTATCTATATAAAATGAGGCCAACGAACACATAAAGACAGTAACTGATTTCCCTTGGTTCTTCTATTTTCCCGAATAAACATGTCTATTCCCTTCATTTATTGGTCATATAAAATGTATAGGAGTCTTTGTGTCAGCTTTATCTCATAAAATACAGTATCCTACACTGACTGCAGTACTCTAAGTGTGGTCTGACAAGTTCAAAACAGATCAGGACTATCTGCTTCCTTGTTATAAAACACAATAGATATGTCAATGCAGTCTAAGATATCCCTGGCTTTGGGGACAGTTTTCCTGAAGATAAACCAAATAATGTATTTTGTGCTTTTAAGACAAAAAAAAAAAAAACTATCCTAAGAGAAAATAATGTTCTTATATGCTATCTACATGGAAAAAGAGAATCAAGGAATGTAGCTAACTCTTGTAACCAGAAAGCAGGCTAATTCAGGTTAAGCCACTAAAAAGTAATGTAGCAGGACACAGACCTTCTAAATCCCAGCCTATTGAAATTACCAAGGCCATCCTACAAACACCTTTGGTGTATTTCTTATACTGGGAGGCAAGATAATATATTAGTGAGAACTCTCATTAGAATAAGCTGGCAAGTAGATTTTATCTCACTTGCCAAATCTGGTCAATTAGAAGACACCACCTGGAGTAAGAATTTGAGTAATAGGAAAGATACTGTTATAGATTAGTTATGTCTGCCATATAATATGGAACAGGAAGTTCTGGCTAGTATTCACCAATCCTCATCGAAGTAATACATAAATCTAATGGATGACAACAGAATTAGGGTATTTTTAATGTGGACACAAAATAAAGGGGGAAGTAGCAGCTTGGACCTATAGGATATGATTACATTATCTATTTCTAAAACATGAGGCAATTTCCATGATGCAAGGCTTGTGTTTGGGCTTCTAAAATTAAACCAGTGATGTTTGAAACTAAAGTTCATCACTTTCCTCTGCTTCCTCCCCATCAAATTGTATCAGCCCACACAAGGTAGCTCTTTGTCCACTACACCCACCGTCTGGAACCATGTGTATGCCTTCATCAGAGATTACATGATGTGACAAGTAGTATACAAAATGTGAATGTACTTTGAAAACACAACACTGAATGTTATTCAAAATATGTACATGTATTTTTCTCATTAAAGAAAATAAAAACAAACTTAACTGTTTTTTTTTTAGACACAGTTAGGGAACATCCTTAGTAAATATGTAAAATCTAAAAGTGATACACACAGACACACCCATGAGATAAATATATTTATTCAAAAATACTACTTTTTCAAAATTTCAAAATAAATAACTGCCACCTATACTTTCTCTTCAAAACAAAAGAATAAAGATAAAATAAGATAGTTTCTCAAGGAACTCCTTAAAAATAACTGCCTTAAACCAAACTATGCAGTTGTATAATATACTTTTTAATGAGTGACAGGATACTAAAACTCCTATTTTATTGACAAAAATCTTTAGCCAAGTGAAATAATGTCCATATATTTACTGAAAAACATCAGATGATAAGGTCTAAAAATTAACAGCTGACTTGGAAAAATCTCTACTCCAATTATCTAAACAGTTTTCTCACCTTGAGTCTTATTTCAAAAAGGAGTCACTTTAAAATTGCAGATGTTTACATTTTTATTTTAAGTGAAAGAAAAATTATATTTCTTAAGACATATTTACTGAGCACAGACTATGTACAATGAGATTATGACAAGTCACAAAAATGAATAGCAGATGGCCTCTGCCCTCAAGGTTCTTCCGTGCAAGAGATAATGAACTTAAAGATAACAAAGAGCTCCACTGCAACACTGAACATGGTGTGTGCTTTTTGAGGTCAAAGGGCAGGCATATTTCTACTGGCTAAGTGTGTTTGGGGTTGAGGGAGGGACCTGGAGAAGGACCCCTAAAAAGTGTATTTGAGCTGGCCTTTTAAAGATTGGCAGGAATAGGACGAGGAAAGACATTCTAGGAAACAAAACAGTAAGAAGGCTTGAAATTGAATAAAGCAAAGGGCATAAATGAGGAACAGGGGGCTGGTCAGTAGAGCCAGAGTATAAGATTCAAAATAGAAAGAGTAGGAAATTAAACTGGAAACAGGTCAATAGGCATGTCACGGAGGCACTCAATGTTAGGGTAAGATATTTAAACTACTTGATAACATTCAAGATTCTAGACCAATTTCTCAGGTAGAATAACCCAGAAAACTATTTTATATATTGATATATAGTTTTTACCTGGCCTTTAGCCTTTCCTCCTACATTTTCTTCTCATCCTACCCCAAAACGGAGGAGGAAAGGCCAGGTAAAAGACTACTTACAATAGCTCAGGCTAAATGAAATTGGGTTCTGCCCAAGATGGAGGCATAGGTAGAAGTAGAAACCCTTTGCTTCTTCGCACAACCAAAAGGAAGATAACAACCAATCTAAAATAAATAAACAACCAGAAGTGCCAGAAAATCAAACTGCATGGAACTCCGACAACCATGGAATTAAAGCAACAGTCAAACAGAACAACCAGACCAGTAAGGCAGCAGACAAAGAGAAACCATGGCAAGGCACAGACTGTGTGGGCAGGGCTGACTTAAGGGGAAACTGAATCTTAGAGCTGGCTATGGACTATAGTGGTTGCTGTGGTGGAAGAAACTCCCAGGCTCGCACAAGAGTTTGTTGAAAAGTGGGCTAGAGACCAGCAGGTAAGCTGCATTGTTCCCTCTCTGGCCCCTCCCCCACAGCACAGCAAGGAGGGTTGCCAGCCTGAGTGAATACCTAAGGCCCAGCCCCCTTACAACCTAACAGCAACCTCAAACAAAGAAATAGGGCCAAAACAAAAGAACAGAGCAAAACCTCAGAAAGATAGCTAAGCGATGAGGAGATAGCCAACCTATCTGATGGGGAATTTAAAGCCTTGGTAATCAAAATGCTCACAGATCTGATTGAGCTTGGTCAAAAAATGAAAGAACAAATGAAAGATACCCAAAATAAAATAAAACAAAATACTCAGGGAACCAACAGTGACAGGAAGGAAACCAGGACTCAAAGCAACGATTTGGAACAAAAGGGAAAAATAAACACCCAACCAGAACAGAATGAAGAAACAAGAATTCAAAAAAATGAAGAGAAACTTTTGAACCTCTGGGACAACTTGACAAGTTTCAATATCTGAATTATAGGGGTGCCAGAAAGAGAAGAACACAATACCTTAATTATAGGGGTGCCAGAAGGAGAAAAACAACAGCAAGAAATTGAAAACTTATTTGAACAAATAATGAAGGAAAACTCTAATCTGGCAAAGGAAATAGACTTCCAGGAAGCCCAGAGAGTCCCAAAGAAGTTGGACCCAAAGAGGAAAACACTAAGGCACATCATCATTAAGTTACCCATGATTAAAGATAAAGAGAGAATCCTAAAAGCAGCAAGAGGAAAGGAGAGAGTTACCTACAAAAGAGTGCCCATCAGACTGTCAGCTGATTTCTCAAGAGAAACGTTGCAGGCAAGAAGGGGCTAGAAAGAAGTATTTGAAGTCATGAAAGGCAAGGACCTGCATCCAAGATTACTCTATCCAGCAAAGCTATCACTTAGAATGGAAGGGCAGATAAAGTGCTTCTCAGATAAGGTCAAGCTAAAAGAGTTCATCATCACCAAGCCCTTATTATATGAAATGTTAAAGGGACTTACCTAAGAAATTGAAAAAGATCAAAAATATGAACAGTAAAATGACAACAAACTCACAACTATCAACAAATGAACCTAAAAAAGTAAAAGAAAGAAAAACAATGAAAACAAAAACTAAGCAAACAACTAGAACAGGAACAGAATCAGAGAAATGGACATCACATGGAGGGTTTTTGGGGGGAGGAGGAGAGAAGAAATAGTGGGGAAAAGATACAGGGAAGAAGCAGCATAATTGGTAGGCATTACATAAGATGGAGAGAGGTCACAAATGGTATAGGAAACAGAGAACTCAAAGAACTTACATGTACAACCCATGGGCATGAACTAAGGGAGGGATGCTGGAAGCTTGAGGGTGCAGGGCAGAGAGGGGATAAAGGGGAAAAATTGGGAAAACTGTAATAGCATACTCAATAAAATATACTTAAAAAAGAAATAATAAGATCATGCATTAGAATGGTGGCAACAATAATGGAAAGAAAGGAGCAAACATGAATGATGCAGATATTGGGTGATTTCTTTGGCCACTACACCCACCATGCAACTTATTTCTCAGTGCAACCAAATCTTACCATTCTCCAGACAGGCTCTTTAATGCCCCCATAGTTTTGTACTTAATATTTCCTCTGCCTAGTGAACTCTTATTCCATTCAGATGTAACACCCTCTAAAACACCTTCCCTTCATTAGAGCTGCTATAGGCTGTCAGTGTTTACATATGCTTAAATTAGAGCAATTAATTAAACTCTATTATGATTTTTTGGTATGCCTATCTAGTTTCCCATCAAGGCTAAGTGTCTTGAAGGCAGGGCCCATGTTTTACTAATATTTTTATCCAATCTCTGTCTTTCATAACAACTAGTAAAGAACTTGGTACAGAACAGGATTCAAGAAGTACGGTATAAGTGAAAAGACAGAACGGGAGAAACTTGAAGACTGAGTGACTAGAAGCTGGGAAGCCAAGGATCATGCCTCTAATTATGAAACAGAACCATAAACCTACTATGTGATTGTGAAATAAATATGTTGCCAGCTGAGTTTCTAGTGAGAAAGCACTTGAATATCTTATTTTTAGAAAAAGAAAATATCTTTTGAAATTTGTAGAATACTTCTACTTGTGCTACCCTTAGAGCAGATATTTTTTATTCTGTAAGAGTTATTTGATTTCCCCTAATACTTGTATAGAGATAGACTAGCTGAATAGCTACTGTTTTGGGAAAAGGACATAGCCAGATGCTTTTTAGTTTGGCAAGGAACTAGCACCTTGATCCCCAAAGTGTATACCAAGCCCCCTTTCCACCAGGGTGCTGTAGCAAATTAACAGAGAATGAGCAGGATATTTCACATTTTGAAGGAAATGCACTGATGTTCAATATCTGTTGGATAACATACAAACTACTAACTTAAGATCGCTCACAGTGTGGAAGAAAAACAGCAAAATGGAGTTGGTACTGTTAAGAGAGCAATCTAAAATGGAGCCAAGAGGTCTCTGGGAAACTAAGTTAACTCACCCCCTTTTCCAGTGAAACTGAACTTTTAAACTGTGCTATACCACAGCTATATCCTGATACAGTTCCTAAAACTGGCTTTGCCTCACAGAACTCTATTAAAAAATAAAATTTTCACCTAGTAATAGACATAAGGAATTAATCATGTATAGCATAGTGTAAGTCTGCTTCCTGGTACCAATCACAGCTCTTTCAAAGCAACTTACATAATCCTTTTGAAATCACCCCTTTTCCTGCCTTTATAAACTCTGTCTCCTTCCTTCTCAGAACATTTGGGGTTTCTACCCAAAATTGTGTTTCCTGGATTGCAGTTCCTTAAAGAGACCCACAAATAAAGCTTTTGTTTGCCTTTCAATTCTTGGTCAAAATTGATGGACAAGTTTCATCATTAGATAATTCTACATTCATTTCCTTTGTGAAACTGGATTCTGTGATCTAAAAAAAAAAGTGCTGCGTGAAAAATCAATGTGGATTAGGAAATGAAGGTGGTGTCCTTTGTATCCAACATCTTCCACTGTCCAACCTGATCCCAAAGTTTGGGAAGTTGTATGGTGCCCCTCAGGCACATACATCCTTTTAGTAAGTAACTGAATGGCTATTTAAGATTGAAATAAAAATATTGTTTTCTTGAAATTTATGTAATATTATTTTTCAAATGGCTACTAAGCTATCAGGATATAAATGCTTATTGTTTGGACCTACCGTATTTTTCAGACTATAAAGATGCACATTCCCCCCCCCCAAACTTTGGGAGGAATATGGTTGTTGATGCTGTTGAGTTCTGTTTACATTTACATTGGTGAAATATTATGTTATTTATATTATTAAATATTTTACATTTTTTGCTTCAAAAATTTTTTTTCCTATTTTCCTCCTCTAAGACCTAGGTGCATCTTATGATCCGAAAAATATAGTAACTACTTAATAAATAAAACTATTAAATATTTCTTTTGGCCTATAACTGATATTAAAAAAAATCACTATGACAACTAAGAGTACTATAAACTCAGAAGATTTGAGAACCTCTGACCTAGGGATTCTGGAGACAGATGTAGTCTTGCCACTCTCTACCAAATGCATTTGGCATACCAAGCTTGAATGAACTTGGAAGTTCCTTCTTTGAGAAAGGATACTAAAATCCCTTTTGAAAGTTCAAAGTTACCAAAACCTGTCAGGTGGGTTATTTCTGTCCTGATAAGAGTTATAAATAACAGGAAAAGGGCACACTTCAGTCCTCTACACTATCACATTATATTACTCAGTTGTTGTTTACCCTCAATTAGCTACTCTGATTCCAGGAGCTTAGGGAAGAGGAGAGGAATATAAAAATGGAACAGTACCACCAAAAGCTGAAACACTTGGGAATTGGGCCTACTGTATTATGGAGTGAGCACAGGTGGGTGAAATGCTAGGTAGAAAGATGCCCTCCTCTTTTCCAAGCCCAGCTGGGGCAACCCATGCCTCAGTTATTGTAGTGATTCCTTTAGTATCTTTGGAACTGTTCTGGGTATCAAAAAGCCTGCTTTGGGCTCTCTGGTTTTGATATAAGACTATATATCAGCAACAGTGGCAAGAATATCAAGAGCAAGAGAAAATGGGGAATTTCTAGAAATGAACCTAGCATTTCATAATTTTTTCTGTAATGTGAGATTCAGGGCCTGCTCCCCTCGACTTAATATGCAGCCCTAGAGTTCTTATATTTCTCATAGAAACAGTGTTGGTCAGGGAATTCTTGTATTACCAAGGGCTGTGGTCATTCAATTTGACTAACAGATGTGATGTCTTTGATATCCCAATCTTATTAAGGGGTGCACATTAGTTATACATTTTGAAAGTGAGAAAAAGAGTTGTTAGAGCAAATAGCTATGTGAGGAAAGCAAAAACCCTAAGCTTCCCTTCTTCATCTGTAATGTTGGAATAACAGCACCAATCTCATAGTTATAAATGAGGTAATGTACACAAAGCACTTTGCTCAGGGCTTGGCAAAGAATGGATGCTTAATAAATAGACTTGTTGCCACTGTCATAATGATAGTTATTCCATGAAAGAAAAACCAGGAGATCTACCAAGCTGATGATAATAATGCACTTAGAAAATACAGAATAAAGGAGTAAGGATAAGGTTAATTTGCACTGAGCCTGTATGCTTAACTCCAAGAATGCCTGGGAGTGTGGTCCCCTTGGTCAAGTTTGAGATAAAATGTGGTAGAGCTCTACAAAGTGCTATTTAGGTCTGAAACTCCCTTAGAGACACTGTACTAGCTTGTCTATACTGTTTACTGAAAATGTATAGATTGTGGTTTGTATCTGATTTAATTGAGTATGTAGCCTACTTTCAGCTACATGATGAATGGGGTATCAAAGATTCTCAGTAAACCAGTGCCTTGCCTCCCTTGAAACCAAGGTTATCTTGCACATACCTTTGTGGTTTACAATTAGAAGACAAAGCATGTCCTCTATGACTAAAAATGGCCTTAGGAGCCATCTTTCTCCTGCTGCACTGGACCTTCAGCCATTATTAAAGACTTATGAGAGCCTCATAGGTCTTTTCAATGATCTAACATCATGCAGTAGCTACAATATACTTTGATGATTTGTAAATGTTTTGGGCATATCGTGAGATTTTAAAATTTCAGAAGTTCTTCAGAATGTAAATTAAAGCCTATTTCTGGTTCACAGTTATAAGGACTTGATACTGGTCATGTACTCCAAGGAAGCATATACTTCCATAACATATGCTTACTTTCATTAGATTCAGTTTTGGTCAGATGAATGTTAATAGGCTATCATCATTAGAATTTTAGCAATAGACTGCCAAGAAGCTGTTAAGAAGCAGGTTAAGAAATGAAATTACATATATGATAGATATATATGTTTAAAGAAGCATGAGTAGCTACAACAAAGTACACTACATAATCATTTTCTATTGATTTTTAGATTATTTGATAGTTCAGGTAGCTGTTGACAATATTTTTCATAATCACTGTAGCTATTAATGACAGTAATACATCATGCAGAAGTCAATTACTTGAATGACTTCTAAATTCATGAAATGCGAGATGACCAAAGTCATGCATTATAACTTACCTTATGTTTTACCTACAGGGGAGCCCCACCTCCCTTAGACCAATCAAGGATCAATTTATTCAACCTGCATCCACAGGCCAGGCTATGAGACTTGGAAGCTTCACTGCACATTATTGCTGAAAAGTAGAAGGGCAGGGATAGGCTGAAGTAGATCAACACATTGAGAGCAACAAGAAATGAAAGATGATTAATGGGAAGGCAAGGGAAGAGAGAAAGAGGCCCTTTGAGGGTTATTTAGAGTAGGCTTTAGCCGGCCTTACCTCCCAAAACTGAAGGCATCAATGATTATGTTCAGAATGGTGAATCAGATTCACCAAGAAAGAACAATATGATGTTCAGGATTTTGTGTAGGAAGGCAGTAAATTATATGATCTATTTTAGAACTATTCCCATAAAAATAGTTTTTAAAAAGCTCTTAAACATTTATTAAAAAGATGAGTATGAACACTGCAAAATATATTTATTCAAATGGAAAGTCTGACCCTAGACATTGTTGTATAAATGCTGGTATATCAGACCATTTATAACGAGTCCACAAGCTAACCAGGAAACTGTTTTTCCCCCCTAATGAATAAATCCCTAATATCTTTTTTAGTTGTGAATTTCTCAAAGACTGCAGAACATGCTAAGCTATCCACTTAATTGAGCCTTCTGTTTGTCACATGAAAACTGCCTTTTGAGACTGTCTTGTGGAAGTGTAAAAAAGCCAATATCCATTAACCACCTTCACCAACCCTGTATTGAGACAAATGAAATTGCAGGAAAAGAGAAGAGTGTGGTAATGGTGAAAAGGTCCTGAATTTGTACTCAGAATATGCAGATTCCTGTTCCAGCTCTGGCACTAAACTGTCTGTAGGATTCTGCATTTGTTGCTTAATTTATCTAGGCCTATGTCCTAATTTGTGAAGCTAAGGAGTTGTATATGATTTCTTAGGTCCTTTCAGTTGTAACTGTGAAGAGTTTTATAATTGCAAATATGTTTGTTCAGTGGAAGTAGTGCATCATACCAAATTCTTTTGGGATATGAATACACTATTTTCCAGGCCAAGCTACCATCATCCCCCAAACCAATAACAACAAAAAATAAACAAAAGAAAATCAATAAGGCACACTCCCCATCCAACCCAGTGCTCAGATTTATACAAAAAAAATGTTATGAAGTGTCATACTCATGATTCCTTGTTTTCTTGCTTCTAAGCCATTTTGATACTATTATTTACTCAGTTGTGCATGCATACAATGCCTTCAGGAGGTTTTTACTGAAATAAGTATAAAATAGGTACTTCTTATCACAGATTGATGGAAATAACTTTCCCTAAACAATAAAACCTCATATTCTAAAGCAACATTTCCCTTATGGAAAAAAAAAAGATGTTATTTGGATCATTCTCCTATTAGTTAGGAAGATGGGGAGAAAAAGAATATTTACCAATTGTATTTCACCACTGTAACCTATTTATGAAAAATAAAGGTTAAATTTTTTTCATAGCAGGTAGATTTATAATTCAGAATTTGTTATATGGTGGTGCTCATGTACATTACCAGGTTGTCACAAACTTATAGCTTAGTTAGAATGGCATGTAGTATGTGTTCACAGCAATTTAGGAGCTGAAACCCATTCAAGAATTCATATATTTAAAAAATATTTAAAGTTACAGGATTGAGCTAGTTGAGAAGTCTCAGGGTGTGGGAGAAGAAATAATTGTTATTAATATCTCTAACATCTTGAACCTGCTTCTTAAGGACAATCTGGTGGTTATGAACCCTACCTAAGTCTTCTTAAAAAGGATATCTTTATGCCACCGGAGGTAATGCAATGAAATGTCAGATGGTAACAGGCAGGTTTCCGGGAATAAGTGTGGAGAAAATGCCAGAAATGGATTTCTATACAAGAGAAGACAAAAGAGGTAATGTACAAAGTCAATATTCTTTTAAAAAAATAAAAACAAACCTGTCCCCCCAGGATGAGTCTTACTAACTCAATATGGTTTTTCTTAAAAGCTAAATTTTGGATCATATATTTAGATGCCTCTTGTCTAATGATTTTATGCTCTATGTAGAATAATGAGATACAGAAAGATGGTCTAATAGTTTCTCCCACAAAGAAAGATAAAAGGCCAAATTTTCTTTGACAGAGCTTTACAATTTATAACTCCTTCTTATCAAAAATAATTCTCCATGAATTGGTAGATGATGACAATCAAGTTGCTAGCAATGGCAACAACTGATTTAAATGGATGGTACTCTGATATTTGATTTATGGACTAGGGGCCATGCCTTAGCCACAAGAAACCAACAAATATGGAATTAGCAAATGGTCTGATTTGCACAAAGTTAAGCATATAATCAGGTGGAATCATGAAAAAAGAAAAATTCCAAAGATGCATATTTCTCCTGTCATTATTGCCTGAATGATATCAGCAACAATATCATTAGTCTTTGTGTTTACAGTCGTTACAGCTATAAAAATTTCTCTTTAGTTTATGGATCTTATCTACACTGATTACACCCCTGTCTGGAAATAACTATAACTAATAATCACCATTTAATGGGGGAGGAAAGCAGATAGAGAAGTCACCAAAATGAAATATAGTTTTAAATACATAATTCTATGTTATAATGAATGCTTTACAACTTGTCAACATAGATACTATGATATTATCTATGTGATAGTTAACTATAATCTAGACTGTAGGAGTGGATAATTATCTTGATAGAGAGCATACTACATTTAATAAAAAAACTACACTCCAGAAGTGGCTATTAAGATAGCATGCAAAGATAGCATTCCACTTTCTCTCCTGCCCCCAAAAGCAGAGAATATAATGGATATGAGAAATGGGAGTCTCACTGACAAATTAGTGTCTTTTAAAATTTGCATCCAAATTTCAGAAATGACTTTTCACAGGCTAGTGAAATCAATGATATTTATACATGGATTTGCTCTAGAAGTGATAGCAGAATTCAAGCTTTTGCTTGCTCTGTCTGGAGGAGAGTTGCAACGTACCAGGAGCACTTCACTTTTCCTTCCCTTGAGGTAGCTGCCTTCAGAAAAGCTAGGGATTCACTGGGTACACTGATCCATTTCAACTGCTTTGTTTCACTGACAAGACAACTGAAATCCAGAGGTTATGTTACTAATCCAAGAACACAGCTTCTTGATTATATGGTTTTCTAGAACCATATAATGCTCTTTAGACTCAACTTACTTCTATTAAAACATTGTAATATGTGAATGCCAGCTTATCTCTAAAAACTTCCCTTCTTTTATTCTAAATCAGAAGTTCTCAACCTTGGGTGATTTTGCACTCCAGGGAACACTTGGTAGTGTCTAGATACATTTTTGGTTGTCACAACTTGGAGGGGCAGGTGTGACTGGCATCTACTATGAAGAAGTCAAGGATGCTGTCAAACATCTTACAATACACAGGACCTCCCCTCATAATGAAGAATTATATGGCCCAAAATATCAACATTCACTCCTAGGTATATATACCCCCCCCAAATTGAAGAGGTATACAAACAAAAACTAGTACATCAGTGTTCGTAGCAGCACTATGTACAATAGCCACAGGGTAGAAATAATCTAAATGTCTATTAACTGATGAATGGATAATCAAAATGTGGTATATTCATACAATAGGTTATTTTTCAGCCATTAAAAGGAATAAGGTACTAACACAACATCGGTAAACCTAAAAAATATATGCTAAGTGAATAAAGACAGACACAGAAGGTCACATATTGTATTATTGCATTTATATGAAATTCAGAATAGGTAAATTCATGGAGATAGAAAGCAGACTACAGGCTGTCAGGGCCTCGAGAGAGGAAGGAATAGTGACTAACTGCTTAATAAGTATAGGATCTCCTCTAGAGGTGTTAAAAATGGTTTAGAATTAAATGAGATGCTTGCACAACATTGTGAATGTACTAAATGCTACTGAATTGTACACTTTAACACAGTTCTGTTATGTGACTTTTGCCTCAATTTAAAAAACATCAATAGCATTGAGGTAGAGAAACCATTCAAAACATATGTACTAAAGCTTATTTTGGTTTCAAATAGCTAAAAATCAGGGAAGATTGCAATCAAAGACAAAAAAAAACATCAAGTACTATAATGAGTTTTTTTTTAAGTAGCTTGACCCTTAAATAGTTCATTTCTTTTTTTCTGGTGGGAAAGACTTGCCAGGAAAAGATAATGGCTGTTGTCAGCCCCAAGCAGATTTGATATTACTGCTATAAAATTATGAAGATAAGCATATGATAAATTGGTGACATCATCTCAGCTGCAAAGGCATGAATATGTTACTGTAATAAAGATTCTCAGATTTAACACAGTCCAGAAAATGAAATAATTGTCTTTAAATGTGTGTCCGTACTTGAACGATAAATCAGGGAACTGTCAAAATTAGGTGCTATGTTATGAGATAGTCACTTTACAAGGCTTATCAGTGTGAACATCCATTATGTTTGAAAATATGGAGCTGTATACTCAGAGTTAAAGTTCAGGATTGGTCTCAACCAAATGGTAGTTTGGCAGTGAATCAAAGAGCTTAGAGATTTACTGTGGTAGCTATAAACCATTTTTCTTCCCACAAAGTCCTGATAAGTGGGGGAACATGTTTGGGTTCCTGGACTAAAGGAGCCAGGCACATTGAGGGACCCAAAGGAATTGTGCTGCTATGTTTTAATTTAAAAAACAAATAAAAAAAAAAAAGACTGTGCCTGGCAGCACTGCTACTGTTTCTCTACAGCATGGCAATATGTTAATGCATACTAGACCATCAAGGGCATGTCACCATTAAGCATGGAAAATGACGATGGAAACTGATATTTTGGATTAAGGTTTTTATAGCACTAGGATTTTTTCCTAGTCTAGGTAAAGTTATTTCCAAAGACTAAATTCTGGAAGAAGAAAAACAGAAAAAGTGCTAAGTTATCTTCATACTTTCATTTTAATTATTCTCCACAAATACATCAGCTTGCTATCATTCAGCTATTCCAGATATTATTTTCTATACAACAAAGTAAAATTAATCCTTTTGAAGATTCATGGCTAAATATCATTCCCATTTTGTAAGGAAGGAGTAGGAACATCATGTTGTTAGTTATGATTGAAACAGTATGATGAATTTCTTCCAGAAGCTGTTTTCTTAAGTTAAAGATAGTGAAATGAGCCATCAATAACTTCATTTTAAACTAGTAAATACCACAAATTGCTGATATAGAACTTAGACCATGCAATAAGAAAAATGTGTCCTGACATAGAAAAATATTCAGATGGAAAACAGGTATGTTTTAAAAATCAAATTATATTCAAACACTGAAACAAGAACAATAACCCCCAATTTTTTAGCAAGAAAACTCCCAAGAAATTGCTTTGTGGATTACTGCAACTTTTGTCATGAATATACCAGCTGCTTGGCATGGGGAGTGGGGAAATGAAAAGTTAGGCTAAAGTTTTAAATTCTCTCTGAAGATGATTAAAGATAAATACTCAAGTATATACATACACACCTGTGAAATCCTCACATTATCATCTTTGTGAAAATGTTAATTCTCTACTAAAATCTTACACATAATTTTATCTATGTATGCTGTGCTTTTTTTTTTTTTTGTAACAGCATCTCCACTTGTCATCTCATACTATTCTAGTGTTCTATGATGTATTAAACTCTTTATGTTTGTTGGGAACCACCCCATCTGGTTTCAGAGGCTGTAACCCCCCCCCCCGCCCCGCCCATGGCTAAGGCTGAGTGAGAAACATTTGGACCATAAGCCACTAAGGAGACAAAGCTTATCTCCCTGGCAGGAGTGCTGCTTCTGCTCCTTTTTCCATAACTGGCCCCCAATGCTTGATCAGTTAGCCAATGACAGGTAAGATTTCCCAAGGGGGGAATGACCTAAGACAGGCATGATCACGTGGGAGGCCCCAGGGAAGGACTTGGGGGGATGGAGAAAGGGGGTGATAGACCCTCACCCCTCAGCTTTGACAAAGCCTGAGTACTCATCCTGCCTGCGAGAAATCTCCTAATTTCTTGGCTATCTTGCCTCCTCTGCCTTACTTAATCCTGAAACAATGACAAAGGGTGGTGCAGCCATGTGCTGGAAAGGGCAGGCTCCCTGGGTGATGAGGCCTCAGAAAGAATACATAAACTCCTGTGAAACCTGCTTTGCTAAGAATGGTCTCAATTAAATGACAAAGGTCTGAGCAGGAAATGAGTTTGTTTCACAAAGTTTGGTAGCCCCTTAGCTAACAGACCCTGACTCACAATAAGCCCTCGTAGTTCTTTGTATGCTATCTATTGTATGATCCTTACTGCCTGACAATGATTAATGAACTTTACCTGTATTCCTGTGCAAATTAAGAGCCAATAAAAAACCAGGGAAGGCAAGGATCAGAGCGCTCTCCCCTAGAGAGAGTGTCCAGGCCACCCTGAGGCACCTTCCCCTTGAGAGGGTAGCCATGCTGTCCCTTTTCCTCCACAGGACTTGGTAGTCCATGTGAATGTATCTGGTCTCATCCATAATGCCTCGAACACTGCTGGCCGGTGTCTGCATCAATGTTAAGAAAAACCACAAAGGTAAAAACCTATTGATGAAGGGCAACTTTCACCTGGTAAGTGTCTTAGGCCCCTTACTTTAGGGCACCTTCCACTATGGGTTGTGTACAGCAAGCTTCTGAATTGAATTATCTTGTTATTTGCCTTGGCGACTGCCAATCTGTGCTACTGCCTTTGCAGCCAGGGACCCCCACTGCTCTGAGGATTTTGATATTCGAGGTATCTGCTACACATGTGTTTTAGCTGTTACCATAAATGGTGATGAAAATTGAGCCATTTCTCTTTGCCTACCTGCCCAGTCCCCCATGCTATGAGAAATATATAAACATCATCATAGAGCTCAGAAAATATTTTCTTCCACACCTTTCACAGCAACCTAAGTTTTGTTTTTTACATCAATGTGAGACAGAAACATCAATCAGTTGACTCCTGTATGTGCCCTGACCAGAGATTAAACCTGCAACCTAGGTATGTGCCCAGACTGGGAACTGAACCCACAACCGTTTTTGAGATATGGGATTGACACTCCAACCAACTGAGCTACCTGGCCAAAGCATAGTTCCTAAGTTTTTAATCTATTTTTATATACTACTGATGACTAGAATATTCAAAACATGGTTTATTGGAAGAAAATAAAAAGTAGTTATGACAATGGAAGAAAATAAGAAACTAGTTATGATTATGTCTGTCTTTGGCTCTCCATTCTGCCTTTGGCTATGGACTTTACACAAGACTTTCCTCTCACAACCCTCTGTTTTGTAATAAATAAAATGAAGACAATAATCTCTATTTATATCACATGGTCATCTTACAACTCAAATAAAATAATGCAGGAGAAAGATCTGTGAGTTATAAAGTGCTGTGCTTGTTAATATCAAAATAATTCTATATTTTTGATAGTGTACATTTTAATATTATCAAAATAAAATCCATATTAAATATATAATGGGATACATAAATTATATTTAGAAATTTAGATACTAACTAGTTTCATGAGCTGTAAGTGAAGCTCTTCTTACTTTCTACCTGGTGTTATTTATTTTTTTTCCACATGTTTTACTGTTGTTCAAGTACAGTTGTCTCAATTATCCCTCAACCACTCTCCCTCATCCCCACTTCCCACCCTTGATCCTAAAAAATAATTATATATTCTTAAGAATCCTAAATCCTAGCTCAGAACTCATATGTAGTAAATGGATTTCAATGCCACATACAATGGACACTGATGGTGGTCTAATAAGAAATTAAATACACAAGTCTGTTCTCATCCCAACCCCCACCATTTTTAAGACTGTCTATAATTTTTTTCATGTTAAATAAATGATTCTTCTAACACATATTTATGATTTCTTCATCCAATATCAAAGAACAAAAAAAGAAATTCACTTCAATTTTAATTTTTCACCTACACTGTATAGTTTTCCAGCTTTGTTACTTTTGTGGTCCCTTAATGAGACTAGTGCCATACCTTTGTGATATTTTCCTCTGTTGTCCCTTTGTATGACACATTGAGCTGTTTGTTAGAAGCTTTACCAAATCCAGTAAAAACTTCACTGTACATTGCCAGAAAAGAAAGAAATGAGCACACGGTAACATTTATTTTTTCACTAATAGTGTCAGCAATTAACAAGTATAATCAGGCAAACTAAGTCAAGCTTGGAGAGGAAAGGACAGAGCCTTTGAGATTCAAGATGTTAAGGGTGTTTTTAAAGTTGGTGACCACTTTATAAGCTTCTCTGTGTTTATAAAAGTAGCACTGTTTGAAGCACTTCCCTTATCTCATCTCCATGTTGGAAGCATGTCCATCTTGCAGATTACATTACCAGGCCCTGTCCTTTAGCATGGACTTTGTTAATTGTCTGACCATTTAAACAAACACGTGTTGAGGCACCTTTTAAAGTAGGCACCTAGTGATCTCCTTGCTAATGACTGATGACCATTGTAAAAATTAAGAGAAGAAATAAGAAGAATGTGTTGTCCTGTATCAGTGTACCTCTCTTCTCCAAATCCACCCCAAGCTTCAGATTAGGTGAGAACTAAACCATGATGACTTACTCTGGAAGCTTCTGTTGACAACTGACTTAGGGTTAGGACATGGCATGGATTAGTCACAAAATTTTCACAAGATTTTTTAAATTTTTAAATTTTTAAAATTTTCTAAACTATCAGATATTGGTATCTTTTCTGAAGTCTGGGAAAGAAGCACAATCCCTGGGGATAATCAGTCTTCAAGGAAAGTTCTGGCAAGAAAAAAAAAAAAAACAGGCAAAATCTGACTCAACGGTTTCAGGAAGATATTTTCCATGATTAATTCATGGCCCACCAGGGCCCATACTACAATTGGACAAAATGGCTAGAACCCAAAATACAAAAAGGCACTTTCTGTCACTTGTACAACCCTAGTCAGCCCTGCTGATCAAATAACTTCATTTTAACTATTAAAAGACAACCAATGAAGATATATTTATTCAATAAGGACAGCAATGCGCAGATACCACTGCTCATTGGTATCTGGATACCAATGGATATAAAGTATAATGGATACCACCTTCATTATACTTTATAGAGTTTTCAACACACTTTTCATGTGGATTATCACATTATGTCAACCTCACCTTCCTAGGGCTAGAAGTGCAGAATGTATTGATCCCACCTCAGATATGAACAAACAAGTTTAGGGGAGATCTAGGATTTGGTTAAGGTAGTTAAGGTAGTAGAGGCAGTAGAGGTAGAGGCCTGCAATTCTTCATGTCCATACTATTTTCACTATACTACATAACACCAAGTCTCCCTGTGAGGTCCTTTATAGCATCTGATTTTATAGTGTATATTGATTAGGATTATTTATGCAGTCACTACTGGCTGTTTTATATTAACTTTACAATGAAATGAGCTTAAATTTGTCTATTAACCACTAATCATAAATAGCCTTATGAGAAAGGAAAAACAAACAAAAGGAATTCATCTAATGGTTCTTAATGCCAGGCTTTAACATTTTAGGGGAAATCAAAACCATTTATAAATCAACCTCAAAGACAATTTTTTAATCCTGTCATTGGCTGCATGGTAGAATCATTTTGTTGTTGTTTATGTTATTATCAACAAGGCTTAGAAACCATTGGAAGCATATGGGCAACTTTGGTAAAAGTTATAAAGAAGCTGGGATTAGCACAGGTCTATTAGTATCAAGTTTGAGCCTTCTCTCCTTGTACTGGGAAATGTCCAGAAAAGAGCAGAAGAAAAAAAGACCCTTGCCAATGAACAACATGTGGTCTGTTGTTCTTTCTCTGCAAAGCTCTGCTTCAGACAAAAACTTTCTAACACTAACCAGAAATATAATTTAGGTGTCAAAAAAAAAAAACCCACCTTGGAGTTACAAATCTAATTTCCTGGATATAGTGGCTTAATGTGGAAAATTTCTAAATTATTTAAAAGTGAAGAGAAACTTACTCCTCCCCATGTTTTCTTGTGGTCCTCAGGAGATTCCTAGATGATGATTCCCTGTTAAAACACAGCACATACACACAGTCAGATTCACAGAGGCTGAGTCACTATACTACATCAAATAAGTTCTATTAAAGTTGATGAGGTCAACATTAGCATTTCATTTCAGTACATTCTAATCTTGCCCCTTTACAAAAATGTTTTCTCCATCACAAACAGATATTTAACTTCAAAGGACAGAAACACAGTATTCTGGAAGCATGAGGTTTATATGAACTTACAATGACCTTGTTTGTCTGGCATTAATTTCTACCCTTGCCAAATGAAATTCATCAAATTAGTCACATGCTTATCTGTTAGGAGAAGGCAGTGATATCAATAAAAGTTGGTGGACAAATAATGCCAAAAGGCCCAAGTTTAATAACTAGGCTACTGTGTTATTAGTTTGCCTATACCCGGCTTCTCTTCAATGTCATCCTGTGACAAATCCAATACCCTTTATAGTGTAACACTTTCCTGGTGTTAAACAGCAGTACCTCAAATCAAATTATCACTGAGGCAGAGCAGCACACAGAGTTATTACCCATAAACAGTATGAATCAATAACCATGAACTGCTGACAACAAAAACTTTGGAGAAAAAACAAACCACATATTATAAAAGCAAGCATACATGGAGGAACAGCAATATTGTTTTTAAAAGATGAAGATGCATGCACAGAAGCTATTTCATACCACAATGCTTCATTCTTACAGGTTTCAATCATAGCATGATCACACATTTATTGTTTACCTGCTAAATTCCCAATATGGAGCTAAACACCAGAAAGGCAAAATTATAAGATATAATCTATCAATCCATTCAGGAATGCATAATCTACTTAAAGCTAAACACATAGGGGAGAGTAATATCATCAAGATGGCCACATAGGTCTCCTTCATAGGCCAACTTCAGTCCCTCTCACAGGAAGACCACCAGCAACTATCCATAGAAAAGACACCACTGTGAAAATCCCACATTAGAAGGGTAAGAGGACTACATACACTCTGACCTCACTGCTCCTCCTCCACACTGACACAGTGCCACACCAAGAGGGCACCCCAAGCCTGTGATTTCTACAGTGGGGAAAAGAGAGCCTGAGGTGTACCAGTTTCCCCAGCATGTGAAACGCTTCCCAGGAGGCTCACTCAGGTCTTGCCTCATGTGAGTCACTAGAGGAATCCTCAGGGCTTTGGTAGAGGTGGATAAGGGGTGTGGAGGTTACAGCAAATACTACTCAGGTCTTGGCAGACAGCATTCCTGCTTGCAGCAGTGACTGAGCAGAGATCACAGCCAGATCTCTGTCTATCTGCAGAGCTGAGCCAGTGACCCCTCTGGCTAGGAAGTTCTGTTGGCAGTTCTGCCTGATTTGGATCCCTATCAGTGGGCTATATGGGCAGTAAAGCCTGTTCTACCACCCCGCCCAAGAAAGGAAGCAAATTCTCAGCTCCACCCAAGTGCTCAGCATAGCCTCCAGTTCTGCCCACCCAGGAGGCCTGGCCAGAGAACTAAAAGAGCCCACAGTTCCAAATGCCTCAGTGAAATCTATACCTGGATACTGTGCCACTACCTGAATCATCAGGGAATCTAAAACCATTTTTTTTCCCATCACATAGTGGCTTCCCCTCTAAATTCCATAATTATGTTAATTATATTTTCATTATCTCATTCAACCCAAATGTTATGGGATGGATGATATTTTTAAATATTTAAAGGTTTTTTTCTCCCAAGAGCTCACTTTTTTGCCTTCTTTCTTATTCATTACCTACCACCTCTCCCCAAAGTAACTAAGCCATTCTGTGCTTATTGCTTCAAATGAAAGATAAGCTTGGACAAAGAGAAAAAAAGGTTTTTAAGATAAAGAAAAAATAGTTTCTTAACTTTGCCTTCCAAGGTACTTGGGGGTAAACAAGAGGTCTTCTAGCAGAGACAATATGATTGAAGAAAATACTGAGAGCAAGGGTTCTACCTCCAATCTCACCTGCTCATTCCTCCTTCCTTGGCTAGGAAGGCTCTTCTGGGTTAAAGGGAGGAGAGAAGCTCAGTGAGGCCTAGGATAGAAGGTCCAGACATGAAGGGACCAAATTCATTCAATACAATGGGCCATTTTCACTGAGGAACATTGTTTGGATTCCCAGGAATCCCTTAGGAGTTAATTTAACATCAACAGACCTTAAGAGCAAGAATATGAACAGAACCTCTCCTGGTAGTACATAGTGAAGACTTCTCTTGGACAGTAGTCATCCTTTGCTGATGACCACCCTGCTATTAGGATGCTTATCCATGCCTGTGGCTTTATTTGGTCCCTATCCAATTTGCTCCATGTAGGTAATCCTCTTTGCAACTTCCCTGGACCGTAAGCACTGAAGAACAACAGAGCTCTGGACATTCCATGGGGGTGATGATGATGAAGGCAAGCCCTGTACTTGCAATTAGCAAGATGAGGAAAGGGGAGATAGGTACCAGTGACCACTAGCCTGATTTCCTACACCATAATGACTTTTGCATGTTTTTTTGATTTTCATACAAGTGGACGTAGTATATAATCTTGGAGCTAGCTTCTGTGGCTCAACTTCATGTCTGTGAACTTCACCTATAAGTGTTCTATGTGGTTGTAGTACATTCATTCTCACTACTAACTGTCTATTAGACATATTTTCCTATCTATTTATTCATTCTACCACTGATGGGCATTTGAGTTGTTTCCAGTTTAGGGAAAATAGTAAAATACACACCCACTACATGTATTTAGCAGCATCCTTAGTCAGTAAAACCTACTCACTCTTCCTTTGCTGTATCTGTAATACTGGGATTTTCATACTCACCGCTACGAAATCTAATCAGATTTCTTCAAGTTGATAGTAAGCTTCCCAAGGACAGGAACTATTTCAATTCTTTTGTTCTTTCATAGGATATACACTTCGTATGTATTCAAGGAATAGTTATTGTACATGTATAATCACTACTATCAAAGTGATCACTAATAGCTTTCAATGTAGAAATCCAAGTGGTACTCTGACATCTTGACTTAGAAGGTCTTGTTTTTTTTTAAGCATCCTATTTTAGGTATCTCTCAGCATATAAAATGTCCCTAAGGTATTATCCAAATAATATAGAGCCTAGCATTTAAAGCATACCTTTCCTCACCTTTAGCAAGGAGCTCAGAAGGAAGTGATACAAAAGTAGGAGTGAAAGGAAGAGGTAAGTGCTGGTAGGACATTTGAAAGCAGGGCTGTATCAACTCATAGCTTTAATATTATCAGGAGAGACTGAGAACCTAGGTTTTTAGCATAAGAACCCAGGATAATAACAACAGCAGACAATAACATGGTGCTTTCATATGTATATTAATTCCTTTAATCTTTTCAATTTTGAACTAGGTATAGGACTATCATTAGTATTAGAGGTACAGATAAATTTCACTCATAGGTGGAATCTAATGAACAAACTGAACTAGCACACAAAATAGAGACAGACTCATAGGGACAGACTCATAGAGAGCAGGATGACAGCTAAGTAGGGGTGGGGATGGTAGGGGGTGGAGGGATCAAGCAAAAAGGAAAAAGAAACCATGGAAAACAGTGTGGTGATTGCAGGGCAGGGAGGAGGGAAGTATAAGGGGACTAAATGGTAATATAAAAAATACAATGAAAAATTAAGAGAAAAGAATCTGATGCAGAGTAGTTAAGCAATTTACTCAAGATCCTACAGTTTGTAGATGGCAGAACTAAGATTCTAACCCTGGCAATCTGGTTTGCATATTCTTGACTGAGGGGAGGTGGGAGGGGGTGGGGTCTTATTCTTCTAAATGGGGTAAGAGTTCTATAATGTAAACAAAAAATGAGATTGAGTTATCTATCAGTACATGTAAGAACTTTAAAGATACTTTATATGTAAATAAAGCTTTTCAGCCATTAAAAAGGATGAGAGGAGGGATTATTATAAAGGGATAGGAGGAAACTTTTCGGACTGATAGACTACTTGTTATCTTGATTGTGATGACAATTTCATGGATGTATACATACATAAAAGTCTCTCCAACTGTACACTTTAAATATGTGCAGCATGTCAATTGTATGTCAAGTATTCCTCAATAAAGCTATATGCAAAGAAGATTAAATAGATAAAAACTCATGTAAACACACACACACACATTCATGAGGTCTCTCTGGACGAGTCCAGCCATTGTTAATATAATAAGATTGGTTTATGCAACATCAGTGTAACCTGGCAGCCAAGGAGAGTGGACTAGATGGAATTCACATGCATGAAGAATGATGACTTCACGGTACTAGCAAGTGGGGGTGGTAGATGCCATTGAGTGAGCATGTGTACTGTGTGGCCCTCACATTCAAAATGACTAAGTGAGCAGAGCAACAAATCTGTGTCAGAGTTTGCATTAGGTTTGAACATTCCTCTGTGGAAACTATTTGGATGACGCAGAAAGCCACAACTATGGGCAACTGGTGATTGGCAGGCTCATCATGATAACATACCTGCTCACGCGTCACATCTAATGCAGTTTTTGGTGAAACATCAAATCACCCAGATGACTCAACCCCACTAAAGCCCAGATTTGATGCCCTGTGACTTCTGGACTTTCCCAAAACTAAAATCAACTTTGAGAGGGAAGAGATTTCAGACTGC
Organism: Phyllostomus discolor; assembly: GCF_004126475.2. Taxonomy (NCBI): domain Eukaryota; kingdom Metazoa; phylum Chordata; class Mammalia; order Chiroptera; family Phyllostomidae; genus Phyllostomus; species Phyllostomus discolor. The sequence continues at coordinate 21,645,483 of NC_050198.1, read as the reverse complement.
TGATGAAATTCAGGAAAATATGACGGGGCAGCTGATGGAGACTGGCAGAACTGTGTGAGGTCCCAAGGTACCTACTTTGAAGAGGACTAAGGTGTCATTGTCCTATGTACAATGCTTCTTGTATCTTGTATCTTCTTCAATAAATGTCTGTATTTTTCATATTACATGGCTGGAAACCTTCTCAACAGACCTTGTACAATATGTTATCTGTGGGCATTGTTTGTTTCGTTTTCTTGCTTGTGCTAATACAAGGAGCTTTCACTGAGGCTTCTGTCAACAAATAGGTGACAGAGCCACCTTGAAGCAGATCCTGCAGTCCCATTCAATGCTTCACATAATTGCAGGCTTCAGCTAACATCTTGATAGCAACCTAATGAGACCCTGAGCCAAAAGCACCCACCTTAGCTGCCCCTGGATTGCTGACTCTCAGAAACTGTGTGAAATAATAAACATTTCTTATTTTAAGTTGCTAGGTTTGGGGGTACTCTTATTTAGGAGTAGACAGATAACATAACACTTATTACATTTTTATATAATACACTAAAATACACCATACACACAGAAAAGTACACCAATCATAAGTACATACTTTGTGATTTTCATGAAGTGAGCAGACCCATGTAACAAGTACCTAGATCAAGACACTGAACATAACATTACCAGCATCCCCGAAGCTCCCCTTATGCCCCTTATTCAGTCACTACCTACCAACAAGGGTAGTCACTAGCCTGATTTCTTTCTTTTGGTTTTTTTGTTTTTTAGATTTTATTTATTATTTTAGACAGAGTGGAAGGGAGGGAGAAAGAAAGGGAGAGAAACATCAATGTATTGTTGCCTCTCACATGCCCTCCACCGGGGACCTGGCCTGCAACCCAGGCATGTGCCTTGGCTGGGAATCAAACCAGCAACCCCTTGATTTGCAGGCTGCCACTCAATCTACTGAGCCACATTTCTTAAAGCATAAATGGGTTTTGTGTGTTTTTGAACTTTATATAAATGGAATCATAGTGTATACTCATTTGGATCTAGCTTCTTTTGCTCAACATCATGCTTGTAAGACTCATCCATATTGTTGTATATAGTTCATTCATTCTTAATACTGATTCCATGTTAGGTATATACCCTCATTAATGTATTCATTTTATTTCTGATGGACATCTGGGTTGTCTCAAGTTTAGGTTTATTACAAACAGTGCTATGAACATTCCTGTACATGTCTTTTTATGAACCCATATACCTTATTTCTATTGCATATGTGCTTAGAAGTGCAATTATTGGGACATAGGCATGCCTATATTCAGCTCTACTCATTATTTGATAAATAGTTTTCCAATTTTGTTGCACCAGTATACACTCTGAGCAGCTGTATAGGGGAGTTCCAGTTGCTCCACATTCTTGCAGACTCTCGGTAATGACTTTTTTTATCTTTACTATTCTGGTAAGCAGTAGAGCATGGCATTGTACAGTTCCCTGAGTTTTCTATGTTAATTGGCCTTTTGGACATCTTTTGTAATGTGCCTATTTCAAGTCTTTTGTTCATTTAAACAAATATTACTTTTGATATTTTAAAATTAATTTTACTTTTTCTAAACTGTGGTACTGTGAAAGCAGTCACAGCAGAAGAGAGTCATGGGAAAAATATGTAACTAATAGTAGGAATATTGTTAGGTGCCTCTTCTAAATCTAGAACTGTTTTGAGAAGAGAAACAAGAAAAGCAGTGAGGCAGAAAGAACCCTCAATGTAGAAATGAGACAAAAAGGGAGAGTCTATTATGAATATGATGTATGTGGGTAGGATCTGCTTCCTTTTGATGAATGGGAAGTATACCACATACAGGACATAGCTCAAGAATCATGATAGCTACAGTGACTGTCCAGAAAAGTTTTTCTGGAGAAAATAAGGGACACAGGTGGGCTTTAAGCCTATTATATAGTGTTATATAATTCAAGGCAGTTCAGTGCTTACAGGAAAAATAGTAAATATTCTGTAAATGAAAATGTATATCACTTATACGTATGTTACCATTACATCACACTTCTCAAGAGAGGAAATATGGTAATTTATAGATACCCTAGAATAACCAATAAATATACACTTACCTTCATTTAACCTCACAAGCCTACATTAGGCTTTCTTTTTTTCTGTTATGAGTTACCAGAATGCACTATGACATTAGCTGCTTATTTTTAGTTTACTGATTAAATTTTAATGAGATTTTTCAGATAGCAGAACAATCTGTTAAAGAAAGTTAATATTGCTGGACAAGATCAATGCAAAATGGACACCATGTATGAGAGAAAAAGTAGAAGAATAAACAATGTGGCTTTGGTTGTATTATATTAGGCATACCACAGCACATAATTTTAGTTTCAAATGTAACAAACTACCAGTACTTTAAATGTGGTCATATAAAAAGTTCATGTATTATATAGTTTTAATTAAATGAGGTCAGATATACTAAATAACTTCAAGAGCTCAACACTTAAAAATCAACTACAAAAAAAATAGGTTCTCAAATTTTTAAGACTCCCATTGTCCTATTGTGTATATACATCAGAAATGCAGAAATCCTCACAAATAATATAAAGAACAAAGCTGATATACCTCTCAAGCTTTAGAAGGAAGAGTTCTATGACATGTAATAATGTTGCATCACTAACACAGCATATCACTGAAGTGAACATGTTTCAAAGATATTACAGTAAAGCTACTGGGAGAAACAAAATTTCATGGTATGACACAGACAGTTAAAAACATTAACCTCAATTGTAAAGAAGACACATTTTTCAGGATGAAGTTCTTCTTCTTCTTTTTTCTTTTTTTTATTGTTGTTGCTCAAGTACAGTTTTCTGCCTTTTCCCCCTACCCCTCCCCACCACCCCAGCCCTCCCCACCTCCTTCCTCTGTTTCCAACCACCTTGTTATTATCCATGTGTCCTTTATAATTGTTCCTATAATGGGGGGAAAGGGTGAAGAGTTTAAAGAATGAAGTCCTTAAATAAACATTTATACCTTCTTCAAAAAAACCTATTTATGAGTTTAGGTCCATTTCCTCTAAGTATCATTCAAATTTGTAAAGAAAATTTGTTTCAAGAACAAAATTAAGTTGATAACACTACACAACAATAAGATTGCATTCTATAAAAGCATAAGTATAGGTTTTACTGTAAGGTAAAATAAAAAGGTCCATGAAGAAATGCTTTTTTCCTTTGCAAACAGGTATCTTCTCCTGCAGAAGCAGTCCAGAAAAAAATCACTAGAATGGATTCCTAGGAGAAGCTATTATACTGATGTCATAGGGTAACACTGACCACATAGGTTAAAAAAAATCTAAAGATGATAGGGAACACTAGGTTTGAGTTGTCTGTTGCTACTGTTTTTAAACTCTACAGATCAATCTAATTGAACTGGAGAGCTATACATTCTCAGACAAAAAGCAGACGAGAAATGAAAACAAGATCCTGAAGAGTCCACGAACTAGAAAATTAGCTTAATCACATCAGACTGGAAATCATCAATCCCCAAAGGAGATTTAATTTCATAATGATGTCCTATATTTTTAATGCTGGCACGGATCATGCATATCTTATTTGATGCTGCCATGTCCTCAAACTTATCACTATACTTGACCCATAGTAGACATGAGAAATTTATTAAATAAAAGTTTATGAATATTGCATTTTAACAAGTTGAGCTCCTATGATATTCCATTTTGTGTCTGACTTTTTTTCATTCAGACACTGTAATAATCTTCCTGTGAAATTAAGTATTTCAAAAACATGATTCTTAATGGCTGAATTATATTCATGTATTATAATTTAACCATTCCCTAAATGTTCAATCATTCAGAAATAAACTTTTTGTTATATCCATACAATAAAAAATTGAGCCATTAAGAATTGATTCTATTTTTTGTTGTTATAAATAATATAGCAGTATAATATTTTTAAAATATAAAGTGTTATTCTCATGTCTGATTATTTCCTTGGGACAGATAAATAGGAGACCTGGATTTAGACATCTAGAGATAGCGCATTCTTATCTTTTGGAGATACAAGTATATATTACTGGGAAAATCAGAGGGCGTTATCAGCTCTTCACACATGTGTAAATTAATTTAATCAGCTTGCTTCCTTCATACCTAGCTAAAATAAACTAAAAAAAAACCTGTTGTCTTCCTAAGTTGAGATGGTATGACAGTGAAAGGGTTGGATCCTATAGGATTAGTGTGGAAAAATTGATCTTGACCAGGGAATGTGCACTGGGCTAGTCCTTCATTCCATTACTTCAACAGTTATAAGATATTTCTGGGCCTCTCTTTCCTTGCTGTCCTATGAAAGGCTTCCTGGTGAAACAAACTGAGGCTCAAAGAAGCTTGAGAGTAAAGAGCCAAGATATAACTTGTGCACGCCTTGAGGTATTCATTGCAGGGGTTATTGCAGGCATATGATCACTTGTTGCCTTACCTCTCATGTTATCTTATCTAAAAGTTCAATTGTTATATACTTCTGGATATCACCTAATTTGACACCATAATCATCACCAAATCATAATAAACAAACAAAAAAAGTAAAATGGATACCAATTCAACACATTAAGCTTAACATTTCAGTATAAAATTAATTTTATTTACTCATATCTTACCTAGTTCTGGAAATAAATAAAGATAATTTATATAAAATCAGATAAAATATAAAATTAAATTAAAAAGCAAAAAGCATTTGAGGAAAATGTGACACATGAAAAATCAAGAATAGAAAAGTTTCAAGATAATATAGCCGGAATAGAGATGACTCAGATTTGTATACAAAAAAAACTTGCTGAAAGGTTTTGTTTCTTTGTTAAAGGAACAGATAAACCTCCTTATAGTCAATGCTAAAAGAAAAACACAATTAGTTACAAGAGCCACAGTGTCCCTAAGATAAAAACAAACCAGTTGCCCAGAAGCCTAATCACTTATGATTTTCAGATTAGAGAGAAAAATTATCCCTAGTGTCCTGAAAAGAAGAAATGTAATGAACAATATCTTTAATAATCCACAGAGTAAGTACAAGAAGGCATTTTATAGCACAATTTCTTATAGCTTCTTTGTTATAAGTAGGCCAATGACAAGACAGCACAGAAACAATGTGCCCTATATTTGTATAATATATTTAGAAATTGACTCACTAAAATGGCTTCCTAAAACTGCTCAAATACAATTGAAAAGACACCAGGCCCAGTGGAATGTCTGTGCCAAAGGAAACTCATTGCACCTGGTTGATCCAGACAAATATCCTGATGGCCACTCTGTAAACAAAACATAAAAGATCTGACTCATTCTGTTGGCCCTTCTCCAAAAAAAAAAAAAAAAAAAAAAAAAAAAGCAGCCCTGAAAGAAATGCTGATAAGCAATCCCATGGGCCAAGAGAATTCAGAATATCATTCCATTCTAAATAGTTAAGGATGAGGGACTATAGGGTACCTGGGGGGTAGCCTTAGGTCCTTAAGGATTACTACTCCCTGGAAGTACATTCTGGAAAGCTTGCCAAGGTAATTTACCAAATCAGTATAGCCCAGGGATCAATCAACCAAAACAAAACAGGATGTTTGTTATCATGTAGTGATGGCTAAAAAGTAACCCCAAAGCTTTATCTTGGAGTCTAGCTGTCTGGAGACATAGCACTAAAGATTCTGGTACTGAGGGGCAGGGCACATTTCTTGAGTCTTTTCACTTCAGTACTTACTTTTCACGTGGGTTCAAATTTCTCTATAAATCCTTCATTTCCCCTAGTTACATACCTTTACTTCAAAGTTGAGGTAAGGGAGCTGAGGGTACATAGGGGGTTTTATCTAAAGATTTATTTTTTCTCAAGCACTGCATCAAAAAGAATGTTTGCTCTCACCTATAAGAGGAATCTAATGAACAAAATAAACTAACAAACAATATAGAACCAGAGGCATGGAAAAATGGGACAGACTGACAGTGACCAGAAGGGAAGGAGGGGGGATGGTGAAAAAAAAGGGAAGGAACTAGTTAAAAAGCATGTATGAATGACCCATGGATATGAGGAACAGTGTAGGAACTGACTGTGGGAGTAGGGATGGGGTGGGATGGACGGAGGAGGGCAAAGGGGGAAAATTGGGACAATGTAATAGAATAACAATTAAAAAATCTTTAAAAAAACAAATGTTTGCGTCATTTTGCTTGATCTTCACATTAAAAATCTGGTGGAACCAGAAAGGTGAATAATATACTTGTCTCGCAGATGAGGAAACCAAGGCTTTTATTTGGTTACAGAGAGGCTATTTTGGTAGAAACTCTTAGCACATTCTAGGTGTGAGTCTCACTCTTACACTATCCCCACTATAGTACTGAACCAACAATGGCAAATTTTCAGCTCTTAGCTTAATTTCCTGTCCTATAGTGGATTTTCTAACACTAAAATGGCAAATTTTTTGCGACTTGCAATTAAAAGCAATAAATACAACTACATGCAAACCTGAATCAGAGGTCCTAAAACAAGGTTGACACTCTGGGCTGTGTTCTGGCCCCTTTTATTTGCTTTTCCACTCCAACAGGAATACTATAAATCAAGCGAAGGTCTCTACAAATGCTATATACTTTCCCACTTCCAAGAATTTGTTCGCACCATTCATTTTAATTTAAATACTGTATTTTGCCACATATAGTGTGCATCCTTATTTTTCCCTCAAAAATTTGGGCAAAAAGTGCACATTATACATGGCACAGTATGGTATTACATCCCTTACTTTTGACTTCTTTGAATCCTAATGCCATTGTTAATGACAACATAATTCCCCACATCCTTAAAAATACATGTCTATCAGCCCAGGAGGACATAACTTCTCTGTCCTCCAGATTTCTATAGCATTCAAATGTATAGCATTCATTTGTAAAATATTGTTTTCTCTTGTGTGCTCACTAATTTTCCAACTGTGTTTATATTATCTCCCCAAGACTGCAAGCTGGTTGAAGGATGAAACCATCACCTAGCCTTTCTGTACTGATGACAGCATCCAGTGGACACAAAGAAAACATTCTGATGGCTAAGACATCAAGTCCCCTGAACAATTTAAACAAACCAGCTGCCTGCCTCACTTTCTTTCACTATAATGTCAACTGATATTTTACCATCCCATTTTCCCTTTACCCTTCTTTTTCTATTTTAGGTGTTCATAACACAACACTAAGTTATGTTTTAACATTGGACTGGCTACAGATTCTTGCATGACACCTATGGGAAATATTTTCCCACTAAACTGATATGTACTTAAGGCAGACAACTTGGAGCATGCATAAATGTTCACTGCTACTTCATAATCCATTATATAAATATTTACCATTTATTTAACCACTCCTCTATTGGTGTTAAATTACAATGTTTCCATTTTTTATTTCATTTATTTATTTTTAGAGAGAAGGGAAGAAAAGGAGAAAGACAGGGACAGAAACATTAATGTGTGGTTGCCTCTCACATGCCCTTTACTGGAAACCTGGCCCACAATCTAGGAATGTGCCCTGACTGGGAATTGAACCAGTGACCCTTTGATTCACAAGCCCAAGCGCAATCCACTGAGCTACACAAGCCAGGGCTCCATTTCTTTATTTAAAATAATGCTGATAAATGTAACCACCAAAAATTTTATGCACATCTCATTATTTTCTGACATTAAATTCCTAGGGTTGAGAAAGTCTGAAGCAGTTTCATGTTCACCACCAGTGTACAAAAGAGCTTACTTACAGAGAGGTTGCCTCAGGTTGGCTTTAGGGGGATCGACAGTGAAGGAGGAGAGAAGGAAAAAGGGAACCAGATAGGGAGGATCAGGTCTTTAAAAAAGATGAGACTTAAATTAATAACAAACTTTTAAAAACTGTCTACTGTACATACTCATCAGTGAGCACAGCATTTTTTCAAATTTGTGAATCTGATAAATTAAAAATAGTATTTCTTTGCTTTAGTCTACAATTCCTTGATCACGCGTCAGGTTGAATAGATAATATGTAATGTTTGTATGAGCTAAGCTGTATTTCTTCTTTTATGAACCTATATAATTTTTGGTTAAAATGTTGTGCCCTCTGTTCTTTATCCATGTGTGCATTCTGTTTTTAATTTCAGAAGCATGCATAATGAACATTTGCTCTCAAAAATAAAACTCCTACCCTAAAGAACTATCCTCTAAGTAACATCTTTACATGTGTGGTCCTTATTTGATCTCTTCCTCCTTATACATGTGGCCCTCAAAGGGAAAAGTTTCTCCACTACCAAATTGGACATAAATTTCCTAGAAGCAATAAAAAAATGGAGAGGCCTTTAGAAAAGATCCTGCCTTTCCTAGAACAATTGAATGGAAGGCCTGTGGAATAAAGCTTGGTTCCTGAAGAAAGGAAATCATCTAATAGATATGACTATAGTTTTTTCCTATTGCTGTGGTAAGAAAAACATTTATGGCTGAAAACAAATGCTCTCTATTCAGATAAAGAGACATTAAAATTCATCACTATCTAGAGAATGCAGTAAGGGACACATGTAAACTCATAAATCACAGGAAGAAGTACCCTAAGAAGTCAATAAATTTTAAGAGCAAGGGGGCGCAGTCAAGATTAGAGGATCCTAAAGGTTCCCAGCTGCCCTCAGTTTCATTCCATCTGGCTTAAAGAAGAGGACACCCAGGAACTTTTTGTTGATATGGAAATTAAATAAACTCATACTACAAATACAGAAACACATTAAGTGCTGAAGTACCTGACTATCAAATGCAATTCACAAAAGGAAGAGGAATTAAATGCTGAAGGATATTTAGAAATCACAGAACCCTAGGAAGCAGAGTTTGTGGAGCCTATCACTCAGAGTCAATGGTTTCCATCCTGCTGGGACCAAGTTCTCTTGTACCACTGTGTATTTCCATCTCTGACCATATGTTACATCTTAAATATGATCAATGTAAGTTTAATTTGAAACCATGAACTAGACCACACTTTTAAAATAGATACAAAAACTCTGAATAAATAGCAAATAAACAGATGTTGCCCTTGATACTTAAAATGGTAAACCTACTGCTAAAATATGTTCAATATGTGACATAATTAACTGTACATGTTCCAGGGCATTTTTGAGTGAGACCCCAATCATGAACATGACACTAAAATGCCATACACAATGCTCTGCCCCCTGCTTTCTATAGGAGAAGGGCTAGAAAAGTTCTCAGACTTCCTTGCAACTAAGGGTGGCCATGTGACCCAGTTCTAGCCAATGTGATGAAAGAGGGAAGTCTTTTTACCAAGAATATACTTCCAGCAAACCCTTCTGCCATTTTCCCCCTTTCTTCTTGAATGGAAAACAGATGTGAGGTATGGAGTTGTACCATCATGAAAATGAAAACCACATACTAAGCTTGGTGAATTGGAAAAACAGAAAGATAAGTGTTCTTGAAGATATCCACTCTAAGTTGCCTACCAATAAACTTATTTTATGAGATAACTACACCCTTGTCTAAGCCTCTATTAATTGCATTTCCTGCTACTTGCAGCCAATCTCATTCCTACTAAGATGCCAGAGTGGACAGACAAATAGAAATTAAACTCTCCACTGTGGTAGAAAGAGACAGAGACACATTAAAAATGCAATAAAAATGTCATAGATGCTATAACAGAAGTAAAGGATACATTATAGGAAGAGGGCTTAGGTCAATGGTACTCAAAAAAGATATGAAGTCTTCACAGACAAGGTAACACTTGAGAGTTTAGAATTATAAAGACTTGTTTGCCAGGAGCAGAAGGGAAAGACTATCCTGTCCTGCTCTCTCTCCAATACTGTTACCTCTATTGTAAAACAAGTAAAGAAACCTAGGACATAGCAATACAGCATAATTCCCATTCTTTCAACAAACTGTACCAGAACTCAATGATTACTAAAATGACATAAAACCTGCCCTCATATTACCTACAGTATTGTCAACATTTTCAAGGCTATCTCAGTGAAACAAATAGTTACAACTCAGTGGCTACATAACTGTACCTTAAATATACTGCTGTGTTTGGCCTATAAAAAGTCTGATATTCCAAACTAAAACACACTTTTGTTTTATATCATCAAGAATCACCTCTCTCCTAGAATAAAGGAAAGGACATCGTGTTGTCATTTGTGATCACTAAAAATCTCAGTTTAATTACGAACCTGGCAAAGATCCCAGGAGATCAAATCAGTCTATTTTGTAACTCACAGCTTCAAAGTCTTCGAGGACAATCAGGACCCAAGTACTTAAGAAAATTACATCACCATCTATTCACCTCCTTGGAAGATGCTTCTGAAATGCCTAGCTATAGCTTTAGCTATCAAGAAAGTCAATTTTAGGGAAGACCCATGCCATATACCAATTTGGTTACTATTTGAGGAGAAAATCCCCTTTGAAAAGCATTTCACCAAATTTCTTATATGCAGCAGTCCCCAACCTTTTTGGCACCAGGGACCAGTTTTGTGGAAGACTGGGGGATCCCAGGGGGTGGGGGATAGGGGGTGCAGTTCAGCTGAGCTGAGCTCACTTGCCTGCTATTGGGTAGTCTGCGGTTTGGGGAGCCCTGCTTTATTAGGATTTTAATTTCTCATGCAGCTTATTCTAACAGTTTCTCCCTTTCTTTTTTATTGCACAGACACTGTGAAACATGAAAAAGGTATCTTGAAAATACAGTTCCTTACCTCCCATTCAAGTGAAGTATTTATCTACCTCAGAGATGTGAGAGTAAGGCAAAGGATAGTAATTGATGTGGTCTGGTATAGAACCAACACAAATGCATCTGGGTGCTCAGAAGAATCAGACATGAATTTGTTAAATTATAAATTAATATTTCAGAATCAACTGGAAATATCCTGAATCCTACTAGCAACATGCATGAATATCCATGAAAACATTTTTTCTTACTTTGCCTTGTTATTCTGGTCTTTGATGGTTTTCACATTTTTTAGTGCTCACTCAGGCAATTAAGGCCTCAAAGCAGCTTCAGGGCACTGGATTTCAGTCCACATTACCTGAATAAGAAAGAGGCTGCATACAAGGGTATTCATAGTTACAGGTCAATAGAGCCAACAGCAAATAGGTACCACAGCCCCTTAGAAGTCCTGAGCCTTTTCAAGGTTCACCAGTCTGCCTGCAGCACTGAGTAAATGGAGACTTAGGGCAGAGAACTAAAGGGGGTTTCTTAGTTATGATGCTGAATACTTGGATTAATCATAGGATATAATTCTATACTATATCTGTTTTACAAGTCAATGCCAATCTATAACTTTAGTGACATCATGGCTGCTTTGATCTCATCCCATTCAGTAGTGAGTAGCACCTATAGTAAAGCCTGTGATTTACCATAATGATATCAGGACCCCATGTAACCACTTACATGTGAATTAACAAGTGGATAAAAGCCAAAAGTGCTGCAAGCTCTATTTTGAGGAATTTTATGTTTTGTGTATAGACATACTCTCCACAGCACTTTAACACCAATTTAAAGAAACTTTCATTCTTTGCTATTCTGTAGCCTAAATTCCTTGATGATTTCTATAAACCTCCTAATTACTATATACATTCTTAAAGTGTTCAAGTTAATAATCTAACTTACTCTGGTTATCATGAGGTAGAAACTATGAAATAAACTTTATTTAATTACCTAGCTTACTATTCCCTATAGTCCTTCAACAAATGAGTTAGGAAGAAGTAAGAAATAACCATTACAAGACTTCCCCTCAAACAATCCATTTATATAGCACTATATAACAAAGTATATCATGAACAAATTAATCTTTTGTTTAAAATGGCTTGACTGTATTAGCTGTGTATCTACATGAGTTCAAGAAAAATATACAAATAATTTTCTTTAATCATCTATTTCTGAGAAAATCAAAATGTTCACTCATCTAATTTATTAATGATAAGTAATAATAAATTACTTATGGTGAATAAGTAATATTGTAAAATATATGGTGAATCCATATAAGTAATTATATAAGTAATAATAAGTTACTTATGGTGAATAAATAATACTGTAAAATATATGGTGAATCCATAATTAATGGATTCAAATATTTACTGAATACCTATGACGGGCAACATACTAAGCAAAGTAGAACCTAGCATTTGGTTCAAATCAGCCACAGATAAGTTTTTTAAAATTTCTGGGCTTGGAGAAAAGTTATTCTATTGTCAACACAACTTAGTGAGGTGGGATCATATAGGTTGCTCATAGCCCCCAAAAGATCCTGCTTATAACTAAATGTCTCCCTCTCCTACTCCCTTTTGTATGGGAAACAAGAAGCTAGGACATCACAAGATTTTACTTTACCAACATACACATGGTCTTGTTTTCTAACATGTTATTCAGTAAAGCAAACTAGGGTTTGTTATTCTCATGGAAATATTCCTCAAGACTTTCCATTTCTGGGTATGATAAACTCAGAACCTATAGCACTCTCTCTCCTCCACACATATACACATACACACAGAAAACAACTACAAAACCTGGATAAAAGAGAAAGGGAAATGGACTTAAGGTACTGGATGGTGAACAAAAGCATACAAACTTTCACAGGAAACTCAAAATTGCTAGGAGAAATAGAGACAGGGAACTACACAAACTGGTTTTCATCACCATGTCTTTTACCCTGGAGCTAAGTGAAGCACTTGTAGTAAACAGTAACTAGTAGAGGAGTGGGCACACATGGAAAAAGAAAACCATAATTTCTCTGGCCTAGGAAATCAGAAAAGTTGAGTTGGTAAAATGCTGAAGGAAGGTGGGGACTCCCAGAAGGAAGAGAGCCAGAGAGGGAATCCCCAAACATAGTCTACCCACATCTCTAGCTGAACCCTGAACCAAGCTGGTGTAGAAGAAGAAATACAAAGCAAAAGAACAAATTCTGAATTAAGACTATATCTCCCCCCCAAAGAAGGTGTTGGTGAGTGAAGAAAAGCAGATAGACATTGGCAGAGAGTGTATGCTCACTTGGAGGATGGGCGATGGTGTGACTTTTAATCTGGGACTAAGTGCAGTCCAAGTGCTCACAGCAAAGTGAGCACACATGACAAACCCGGTCATTCAGGCCTGGAAAAACAGATATAAAGAATCCAGGAAATCATGAGCATTTAAGAGAAAGAGCCAAAGAGCAGATGTATAAGCCCTGATTACCCACATCTCTGACTAAACTCTGAACAATGCTTGCACAGACTAGATTCTTAGCAGAGCATCCAAAAACAACAGATCTGAACAAAGACAAGAAGCTACTGCACAAGAAAGAGTTAGCTGTTCAAGACCAGCTATGAAAACCAGCTGCTAAAACAAAGGAAATAATACTTATTGGATAAAAATAACCTAGTTCACAATCTCAATTTAACATTCATAATATCCAAGATATAATCAAACAGTGCCCAACATACAAAGAATCAAGAAAATGTAATGCATTATCAGAAGAAAAAAAAGTCATTCTAGTTCAGCTCCAAGATGAACCAGATATTGGAAGTAATAGATGAGAATGTTTAAGTGGCTATCCTCAATGAAACACAAGAAGGCATGTTTTCAATTCATATAAACATGACTTCTGGTTCCTGGTTTGGCATACAAGGACCTTGGAAGTCATCATTCCCATTCTTACAATAAGAAAAAAGAGAAACTGAAAATTAACAGTTCTCCCCAGATCCAGCAGAGGATTAAGCACACAGGACAAACTGCTGCCCCCCAAAATACAGAGATAACAGGTGGATACAGAAAATCCAAATTACCAAAGCAGAAGCCCAGTAACAGAAAACTCCAGAATCAGTACCAGGGTAGGAAAACCTAAACTGTCATTCATTCCTGGAGGCACAGTGTGACCAAGTCTGAGAGTTAAAAACTCCAGGGGAGCCCAATCTTAAGAGGACCTTCACACTTTGGTGAGTTTTACCTCTAGGAGCCCTACCAGGTTCCCACAGTGAAGATCAAAGAAAAATTCCCTTACTTTCAGCAGGGGAAGGGAAAAGGAGGCATTTCGTAATATGCCCAGAACAGTCTCTTCTTCACAAGGCCTGTCCTCAAGAGAAATTACTAGATCCTAACCTTGAGGTAGTGAAATACCCAAATTGGCTTAAAATACCCAAATACCCAGTTCACTCCAAACCCCTGTAGCACTTGACATGGGGTAAACACCCAATTCCACCCCCCTTTTGGCCTCCCTGCCTCACCTAAGAGGGAAACACAAAACAAAATTAGAAGCAGTTATGATAGTCACAGCCCAGGGACACAGGCTCACTGAGACTCAATCATAGGATCATAGAACACTTCTTTCCCCATACCTTACTACCATATCAATAGAACTCCTGTATGGTAACAGGGAAATACAACTGAAAAAAACTGTACATCTCTGACTTTATTTAAGAACAAATCCCTGGGAGAACCTAAAGGTAACAGGAAAGTCAAAAACAAAGACACCAGAGGAAATTTTATTCTCTGACACCTACAGCTACAGAAAACAATAAACACATCCTAACCTCTAGCCAAACATAAAACCTCACACTAAAAGCTAATTTTCCTCAATTCATTTTACCCAGCATATCACGTCCAGCCTTCAACAAATAATATCAAGGCAAAATAATGTACCCCCATAAAACAGTGATGAGACAGAGAAAGCACTAGAACCAGACTCAGTTATGGCAGAGATGTTAGAATAATCAATTCATGAAAATCTCAGCAGAGAAATTAGAAGTCTCAGCAGAGAACTAGAAACAATAAAAACTATTGGAATAATTTCTGAAAAAAAAATAATTACACTGCCTTAACAGCCAAGTGAACATGACAGAGGAATGAATAAGCAAACTTACAAAACAAATCAATGGAAAGTGTAGAAGGTGAAGAATAGAAAAATTGAAACAAAATGAACAAAAGCTCAGAGACCTGTTAGGTGACATCAAACAGTCATACATAAGTGTAATTAGAATACCAGATGAAGAAGACAGAAAATATTTGAAAAAATAATGGATGAAAACTTCCCCCAAATTGATGAAATTTCACAAACAAAAAACACTAAATGAATACAAAGCAGAATAAATACAGAGAAGCCCAGCTAAAGGACATAATAAACCATTTCAAGCCAAAGATAAAAATCAAACTTTGAAATCAACAAGAGAAAACAATACATTACAGTCAGGAAAACAATGATCTACTGGTTAACTTCTCATGAGAAACCATGTAGGACAGAAAGACTGGAACAACATCTTTAAAGCCTTAGGAAAAAAAAGAAATGTTAACCCAGAATTCTATATCCAGCAAAAATATCACTGAAAAGTGAAAACAATATAAAGATATTTTCAGATAAAAGAAAACTCAAAGCATTAGTCACTGGCAGACCTGCACTATAGGTGCATTTGTTGGCAGCAGACTTGAACTTTAAGAAATGGTAGAAGTTATTTAGATGGAAGAGAAATGATACCAGAAATGGTAAATGGCTGAGTGTTTTTGCAAAAGACTTTTTTGCTTTGTTCCTCTAAATTTCATTATAAACCAATAATTGTTTAAAACTAAAATAATAACAATGTCTCATGCTGCATGTACTTATAACAAGTATTTTAAAAAGATAGACATGTGGGCCTATAAGTTTGTAAGATTTTCATGTTTTACTTGAGGTAGTACATTAACTAATATATTAAGTGGTACATTATTAACTAATTATGCACACTGTGATAAGTTTGGTTTCTATAGTTATCCCAAGTGCAGCCATTATGAAAATAGTAAAAAGAAAGAATAACTAAAATAATAGAAAAAATAAAATAATGAAAATATATTCAAATACTCTAAAAACAAGGTAGAAAGAGGAAGAGAAGAAGGAAAAACAGAGATGTACAAAAAATAAAAAATAAAATATTAGGCCTAAGCTCAATCATGTCAGTAAATACATTAATGATTATTGGACTAAACACTCACATTTAGAAGCAGAGATTGTGAGAAGGTAAAAATAAAACACACATACAAGTATACACTGTTGAAAAGATACCCACTTTTACACAGAAATATACAGACAGGTTACAAGTAAATAGATGAAAAATATATACCTTAAAAAGAGTAAGCAAAAGGTTGGTATGGCTTTTAATATCACAAGACAAATTTCAAAACCAAATGCATTATCAGAGATAAAAACAGGGCTCTTCATAATGATAAAAGGGTCAATTCAACAAGAAAGCATTATCCCAAATGTGTATGTATCCCATACCAGAGTTTCAAAATATATGGAACAAGAATTAACAAAATTGAAGGGAGAAAGAGAGAATTCCCCAATCACAGCTGGGGAATTAAATGCTCCTGCCTCAGCAATGGACTGAACGGAGGTGGGGGGTGGGGAGGAATCTACATAGACATAGAAGATCTGAACATTATCAGCTACTTTACCTAATTGATATTTATAGAATGATATTCCCAATAATGGCAGAAAGCACATTCCTTTCAGGTTTACATGGTACATTTGGCAGGAGAGACAACATTCTAGATTATAAAACAAGTCTCAATAATTTTTTAAGAAAAACTGAAATCATAGAGTATGTTCTCTGACCACAATAGAAGTAAATTAGAATACAGTTTCAGGGCACACAGGACCACCGTCAAGTTTGTGATTCACCAGAAGGACTCAATAGTAGTTATTCTCATGGCTAAGATTCATTTATTACAGCAAAGTGTACAGAGTAAAAGCAGCAGAAAAAAGATATGCATCGGGTAGAGTTCAGACAGATCAAACACAGGATTCTTATACACATGCTTTCTGTCTAGTAGCAAAATACAGGGACATGTACAGAATACCTCTGCCCAGGTTAGAGCAAAAAGAATTTTTGTATTTCAGTGGTCATGGCTCCAGGGCTGGTTATGTAGGTATATCCTGCTATGCAACCAGCTACAGTAACTAAAAGCTCAGGACCCCAACAATGAAACCAAGTACACATCATCAATCTGGATGTTTGTACAAGGCAATTCTGACAAACATGTACAGCATGGTCTATTGCTCTTGGTGTACAAAACAAAATCAATCATTAACATAAAAACATTCAAAGGGCTACATTCCAAGGGGCTGGCCAAGAATCAATCATGTTTCTATGTCCCCTGAGAGAAATGAAGCAGTTTGCAACCAGACCTGCTATGTTAACATTTTCCCCACCAATATGGAAACCAATATGGAAGCCAGAAAAAAACCACACATATTTGGAAAATAAGCAATAAAATTCTAAATATTAATCACTGAATAAAAATAAACTACAAGAAAAATTAGACAATATTTTGAATTAAATGGTAACAAAAATACATTAATATCTGTGAAATGTAGTTAAAGTAGTGCTTAGAGGAAAATTTATACCCTTAAATGTCTAAATTTAGAGGTCATAATGTAAAATCAACAAGTACTGTAAAAATTTGTTCAAAAATATATAAGTAGAAATTACCTTCCACATTGTCTTCTATTTTTCCCAGATCTAATAACAGAATAGGAATGTTTTATAGATGCTTGTATGGTGAAACATTACTTTTCTTCGGAAATCAAAATATCACAAGACTGAAGAGACCACAGGATGAGCAGGAGGCAACCACCTCCTGAGTAGGAATGCCCTACTTAAAGTATACCATTCTGAGTGGGCCCAAATACTGTGATTATGTATTACTTCCTACTACACTTAGGTGTGTGTGTATGTAATGGAGAGCTTCAGATTCTGTGTGGTTTTTCTAGTTGTATGAGTAAGATTTTCCAATGGACAGGGTTTGGTATTTTCCCTGGGCTTGCAATGTGAGAAAAGGATAATTCCAATAGAAAGCACTGACTTCTGACCACCTGCAAACTGGAGGCCCCATTCTGCCCAGAGACAAGTAAAGGGTTCAAAGAGCATTTCCATGATACATGATAGCAGCTCAGTGTTTGGCCAGTGAAATCCCCACTGTCACAGAGCCAAACATTCCCAAAGCAGAAACACAGTGGCTAAAAGGGCCACAAGTATTACTACTACAACTTACCTCAGTGTGGTTGGCTTACCACACTTCCATAGTTTTTGGCTGATAAGGAGAAAATGAGCTCAAATGGATTTAGACAAAATAGACGGCAAAAGCAAAATCAGCATGGTGTCAGTGCACCAAGTCGCTAGTTCCAAATGATGACATCAAATAGAAGGAACCAGGTAACAGATGGTCCAAGGGATGTGGCATGCTGCTGTCAAAGATACACCTCTAAAGTAAACTGAAGCAGTTGTATAGACTTACAGATACCTAAAGTTGTACCCCACAGGGTACCAGGTGGAAAGTCCTGCACTCAACTGAAACCAGGAGATGGATCAGAAATGGTTATATGGCAGTTTCCCACAAGGTATGTTATAAGAAACTGACTTATGGTAGCTCCTCACCAGATTGCTTATCTCCCCTTGCCTTATCTAAGACAGGAGTCCCCAAGCCCAGGTACCAATCTGGGCCCTGTTAGGAACAGGGGCAGTGAGAGAAGTTTGCCTGAGCTGCATATCCTGTCCCCTGTTGCCCACCCTTCATGGACAGCAGGTGAGGGAGCAAAGCTCACTTGAGCTCCAGAGACTCAGAGCTCCACCCCCTGTGCCCTCCCCCTTCTTCCATGAAACCCAAAACCAGTCCCTGGTGCCAAAAAGGTTGGGGACCACTGCTCTTAGAGGGATCACAGGGCATTTTCTCAAGACTTGAGTCAGACTACAGTCAAGTACTGCTGGGTGATGTGAATGAAGATGAGCAAGGTTGCCAGGGTGCTGCCTAGAGTTTTTCTACTATATGCTGAACTTACTTACTTCTCTGTAAACCAGAATTACTGGAATGATATTCAATGCCAAGATTTTTGAAACACTTAGTAGGAGGTGACCTACTGAGCATTTCAGCTGGGCCCTGAATTAATTAGAGGAATGTGATGCTGGAGTAGCATAAGTGTAAAGTTTTTAACAGAATATCCTCTGCTGTCTACCATACAGGCTAATGGAATTAACCACTGCAAATACAGGCACCCATGAAGCAGGGGTCTAATGTGTGGGAAACATGCATAGTGCACAATGAAGGAAGCACTGCACCAGCTGTATAACTTCCCTAACCACTCACCTGTGGTCTTACAGAAGGGTATGCTAATAACCCCTGGAATTAATGCTGCTGCTTTTGGTCAAATAAAGTGAGGTCAGGTCAAAGGCTATGGTTCTAAAACAACCAGTGCACTATAATCAGAAACATCTACCCCAGACAGCAGTAGAACCTTAGGCTGTAAACAAACCCCTATCAGAGCTCTCTGAGGTGGTCTGCCTTAGTCCTGGCTAGCTGGAGAACCTACAACAAAGTGAATTTGGACTCTATTTCTAGGAGAGAAATAGAGTTCAAAGAGAAGAAATAGAGTTCTTCTGATGGAAGAAATACTGATAAAGAGACAATGAATGATAATACAGCAACTAACATTTACCTATGAAAAATGGAGACTAGAAGTGTATTAACTTTGGGTCATCTTAATAGATTCCATCAGTGCTACATCAGGAGTTATAGAAAACATTTTTGGAATAAAAAGAATGAAATACTAGTTATGCATTTCTCTTTAATATGATTAAATGTAGGAAAAGAACATTTAAGATTTTTTTTGCCAGAATTATACAGAGACAACATCTAGCTTAAAGCTGTTTGAAGACACTGTTTTAGACCAATAGATCTTACACAGTGTGTGATGAAGGAAAAAAGAAGAAAAACAACATACCACTGTAGTAATTAATAGGAAAAAACATAACACTATCAGTTGAAGTCCAGTAACTATAGCACAAAAAGGGGAAACCGTGGATAGGTCCCAAAAGTAAGTAAGAGTCAACTACACAGTATCACTGGGCAAGCCCTCTGTGAGGACTGGAAGTAACAGATAAAAATAACTCACAAAACAACTTATGGTCTATTCTCCAACTAGGAAAGAAACAGAGCATGGAGGGGTCCACAAAACCTTGAGAGAGTTCTACAGATGTGAAACTGCAATGAAAATTCAAGATAATATAAACTGTTTTCACTAAGAGCTGAAGAGCTTATCCCACAAAGGGATAAGCTAACCTTATAACATAAACTCTCAAAGTAATTTACTGTTTTATGATTATGATAACTAATTAAGTGTTATATGAAAAGATTTTAATCCCAAGATTTGTATTTTAGATAAGATTTAGAATGAGACTTGTTATAAATGATAATCAGAATATATTCTGTCATACATGATGCTTGAGAAAAAGAGGTAATGAGAAGGGAGGCTCTGTCCCCTGCCATCCCCTGCTTGCATCAGTAAGTAGTAGAAAGTCAGCTGACACAGAAAAAGCACTGGAAGACAAAAACTCCTTTGGAGAGGGTGATGCAGACTGCTGTAAACTTCTAAATTTAGGGGCTTTAATCTCTAAGATGAGGACAGAGTTCTCAAACAAAGTGGTTAAGGGAACCCCATATGGTCAAATTCATACTTATATTCAGGCTGCTTTTTATCCCCACGGTCTTCATTTTGAATAGAGACTTCCCTTCCCATTTAACAATATGAGACATAAAGCAGCAGCAGATACACACACACACACAGTAGTGGGCAGAGAGAGAAGTCCTGTTTAAGACATTTTAGTTTAAGGTGGACAGTCATTTATAGGACCCTGGGTCTTCAAGGAAAAAATATGACTGGATAGAGCTATGGGAATTGTCAGTGTGCAGAATGAAACTGAAGTCATGAAAAGGAATGGCATTATCCAGGGAAAGGGCAGAAGTCAAGGCAGGTGTTTTAGGGAGTGAATAAGTAAAAGCTCCACTAAGAAGAAGTGGGTAAATGAAGCCTTCTTCTGGAAGTACAGATCATCATATGATATCAATTATTCTTTGGAGGAATCCAAAGGAAAAAGTATCTACTAAAACCTAGCTTTTCATCACTACATGACTAGATCTATGACTCAAATACTTATGTTCATCATCATCTGTTTTAATAGAGGAGCACAGTGGATAATCTAATTCAATGACATTTGAATGCATAATCTCATTAATTCATCAGATATTTTTGAGCACCTACCATATGCCTACCACTGCGTTAAGTACAGAGAGATTACCTTTTCTAAGTAACTTATATGGTATCCTCTCATTCATTCATTCATTAAGTACTTAATGCTTGCTAGACCATATGTGATGCTTGAAATGCACACATAGTAAGTGTTCCATATACACTTTACCTTCCAA
Organism: Phyllostomus discolor; assembly: GCF_004126475.2. Lineage (NCBI taxonomy): Eukaryota > Metazoa > Chordata > Mammalia > Chiroptera > Phyllostomidae > Phyllostomus > Phyllostomus discolor. The sequence continues at coordinate 21,624,283 of NC_050198.1, read as the reverse complement.
ACCTCCCAGAGTTGCACTGTGTGTTTACTGTGTAAAATGGACAATGGGGAAGGGCAGCCCAAATGTGTAAAATGGAGAATGGGGAGAGGCCTCATGTGACAAGGCCTCCTAAAAACAGCTCCATGATAGTGTCACAAAGACCTAGATTAGAATTCCAGCTCCACCACATACCCCAAAGTGATCTGGGCACTTAGCCTCTCTGAAGTGTTCTCCCTATGCAGTGGGGATAAATGTCATGTACCATAGAGTAATAAAAATAATAAAGGAAAATATCTGGTACAATTTAGAAGGGTCATTGTCATTGTTGTTGTTGTTATTATTACTATTATTAAGGAAGATAATCTGTGTTGCACTTTCATTTTTTAAAAGATTTTATTTATTCACTTTTAGAGAGAGGAGAAGACAAGGAGAAAGACAGGGAGAGAAACACCAATGTGCGAGAGAAACATAGATCAATTGCTTCTTGCATGCCCCCTACTAGGGACCTGTCCTGTAACTCAGGCAGGTGTCCTGACTGGGAGTCAAACCGAGTACTTTCAGTTTGCGGGAAGACACCCAACCTACTGAGTCACACCAGTCAGGGCATGTGTTGTAGTTTCTTGAGAGAAGAGAAGAAAAAATAATTTAGGCAATCTTCTGAATAAGGAACTCTAAGTACACTCCTATGAAGGACAAAGCTGCCAAGAGTAAATTTGGATTTCAGAAAAAAAAAAACAAACAGAACCACATTCTACAGAGGATTTTCCACATTCCCCTCCCTGATCTTCTAAGGGCCCTGCTATCTTCTTGTTACCAGCACTGATAAAGTAGACTAAAGTCCACCCACTCTAGTGACAAGGAGTCCACGAATATTCACCAATTCCTGGCGCTGGGAACCAGGCAGAGGCCAAGTAAATAAAGATAATGTAGATGCTCTAATTCCTGTCTAGTAAGGCAGAGAATCTTGCAGAGAGCTAGCCCCATTAAACCGTTAAGAACTGCAATGCAAATGAGGAACACAAACAGGAAAAGTGGAAGCCATCTCAGAAGGGTTAGGCATATACAACCTTTGGGAAAGTGATTAGGTCTGTATAGGTGGATGGGGCCTTCTAGAAGCACTATGAAGGGTAGTGCCTACAAATTAGAGGATTTCAGTATCTGTGGATGAACAGATTTGTTTTAGGGACTGGTAATAAATGACCAGAGAGACCAGTAAAAAGGACGTGATTAGAGTGTGAGGAAACAAGTAATAAACCCTGAACTTAGTTAGACAAGAGCAGTGGGGATGGACTATTAAAAACTTTGCAAAGGTCAATTCTATAAAATGGGTGAATATTTGTAGTTTAGAGAAAGAAATATAAATAAATGCTAATAATAAATATTAATGTCTACATTTTCATTTAAAAGAAACTTTAAAATTCAAACAACACAATGATTTTTGTAATATAATTCCTATTAATACAACAAAAACATTTGCATTTTCAGACTGCTTATGAGCCTAAAGAAATAATTATTTTTACTTTTGTATGTAATGATATTTTTGTGATAAATCCTAAGGAAAAAATAAGTGAGATACTGAAGTTATGATAAAATTACATAGGAAAGTAAATTATGCTTGCCAAAATCATTATTCTGGTCCCATGAGTAACACCAACACAAAAAAAATCCCTAGGAATATATCCCATTAACTTTCTTCTTGCAGTGACAGCAAATTTTAAAACTAGTCATGTGTTTCTAACTTTGCCAGTTTTCTCCATGAAGCAAACATGTCAGAGAGGATTACTGTGGCAAGTTAGTCATATGGATTTTTTTTTTACAAAATTGGAATGCATAACATCAGAATCCAAACCACAAAGAAAAGGCACAATGGAGACAGACTGGAGCAGATACACAGAACATACAGTGCTTTGAATAACAAGGCTTTGTCACTCAAATGGAGGAGTTTGGTTACCCAGCACTCCAGAAAATAACACATATCTCCTAAAGACACAGTTTTAAAAGAAGGAAACAACAAAAAAATAGAACACAAGGAACTTAGTCCAAGTCAGGAATGTAAAATACAATAGATTTTCCTGATGAAATACTAAGTTCTAAATTCTGAGGTAACTGCAAAATGTACTTAAGAAAATCAAATCCTTATTCAAATTCTGGCCCGTTTAATTGCCAAACCTTTCAAGAAGATAATAAAAAATTCATCAACACCTGAAATCAGTACAAAATAAAATTGAAAGTGAACTGTAAAAGTTTGTTTTTGAGAATGTTGTTATTCTAAGTGACCCCAGAGTGAGCACTTTGTAAGGTATATAAATGGTTAATCACTTATGTGTACACTTGAAACTAATATTATATGTCAACTGTAATTGAAAAATCAATTTAAAAAGATAAAAATTCTTCATTAGTATGTAAATGAGGTTGAAAATAAGTATACATCAGTTACTACTCCTCAATAATGGAGAAAGTAAAGCAACCACTGAGCAATTTAAAGGGCTCTGATTATCCCTGCCTTGTGGCACTTGGACTCTCACTTCATTGTGCTTAATAACATTCTTGACAAATATCTGTTTCTACTTTAAAAAAGGTAAAGCTAGTACACACACCACTTACACAGCAAAGGTGTTTAATGAATGCTGAGTTAAATAAAGCTTGACATGTATTGTATTAAGCCATTTCCATAGGAGACTGTAAAAGTCAACTTGCACTGACAATATTATTTCTTTGGTCCCCCAGATTTTCAGGATAACCAAATAAATCACTTTGCCATTGTGGAAAAGGTGTTGCAATAGCAAGAGGTTGTCTCATAAGCACTGTGAATAGTGGAAAAATCTAAATCAAACACTGCATTTATTTCCTGTTAAAAGCCCTAAAAGAAAGCTTCATATCTTGTCTATTACTCCTATACATATCTAGGTGAGCACATACATACACGGATTTGTCCTTTTAAATTTTGCCTTACCTAAAATTTAGCTGTACAGAATAGAGTTGACAAAACCTCATCTACAACTAAAGATGCAATGCGAGAAATTTTATAGAACTATATTGCTAATATTTTATTTAGATGCTATCTTCAAGTTACTGTATTGATGACAATATCCATTTAAAATATGAAATAACTTGTTTCCTCCTACCTCCCAATTCTGGAAAATGATACCCAACAGAGAATTAAAGGACTGTTTTCTATATTTTTCCTCTTCCAGGAGAAAACTCATACAATAAATTTCCTGACTTATTCAAAGCATATTAAGCAGTTCAAAATGGAATGAACTAATGCCTTATTATCACTCCAAGTACTGTCCATGGAAGGGGAACATCAGCATCATATTGGAGCTTGTTAGAAAGGCAGACTCTCAGGCTCCACCTCAGACCTCCTAAATTAGGATCCCCAGGGGATGTACATGCACATCAATGTTTGAGAAGTATCAAACTAGTGGATTTATCCCACAGATGTAATGATGAGCAAAGGAAGTATGTATATATGGATGATCCCATTTATATAAACTTCAAAGCTGGCAAAAATAACATTTTTAGGGACAGTTAGGTGGTAAAGTCTCAAGAAAAGCAATGGGGGACTTCAGGTTTCCAATCTGGCATGTAAGGAGCTTAGAAGTCGCAACTCTCACCTAACAGGTAAGGAGCTGACCAAACTGATAAAACAACTCATCTTAAATCTGTTAGAGAAGTGAAATCACTGGGTGAACCCTGCCCCTCAAACTGGAAACAAGACATGCAGATACAGAGAATCACAACTTGACCAAGCAGAAGCCCGTGAGCAGAAATCTCTGAGAGAACCAGTGTCAAGGCAGGAAAATTTGAATTGTAATTGATTAATTGCTGAGGCACAGTCAAGACAAGTCAGAAAGTTAAACTCTTCAGCCGGACCCAGGTACAGGAGGCTCACATTTCTGTGAGATTTACATTCAGGAGGTGGACCTAGTTCTCACATTAAATATTAAAGAAAAATCCCAGCTGTTTCTGGTGGGAGAAGAAGGAATGAACCATTTTGAAATATACCAAAACATTCTGTTGTTCTTAACAAGGACTGCTGTCAGGAGAACCTATTTTTACCAGAGCATAACAGGTTAGGATACTATCATAGCCTTAACCTACCTTGGAAAAGTGAAATAATAAACTCCAGCCCCCTCTAGCCATCCTGTACCACTTGGGGATGGTACTGAGAAGCAGTAATCAAGTTCACAGTCCAGGGGCACAGGTCCACCAAACACTAAGACCAAACCACAGGACTACAGAATGCGTCCCCTAGCTCCACATCTTACAACAACATTACTGAAGGCCTACTTATTGCAGATCCTTTTACCCAGTATGTCATATTCACTATTCAACAAAAAATTGCAAGGCACACAAAAAGTCAAAAAACACAATTTGACAGACTGAACCAGAACCAGAGTCCTATATGGCAGGAACGTTGAAATTATCAGATCAAGAATGTAAAAATACTAGGTTTAGTATGCTATTGGCTTTAATGGAAAAAATAAACAACAAGCAAGAACAGATGGATAATATAAGCAGAGAAGTGAAAATTGTAAAAATGAATTTAAAAAATGTTATAATAGCCCTGGCTGGTGTAGCTCAGTGGATTGAGTGTGGACCTATGAATCAAAAGGTCGTTGGTTCAATTCCCAGTCAGGGCACATGCTTGGGTTGCAGGGCTAGGTCCCCAGAAGGGGACATGTGAGAGGCAACCACATATTGATGTTTCTCTTTCTCCTTCCCTTCCCCTCTCTAAAAATAAATAAAATCTTTTTAAAATGCTATAATAAATAAATGTCTTTTGAAGGGATCATTAGTAGATTGGGTGTGGCTGAGGAGATTCTGAAGACATGACGCTAGAAACTTCCAAAACTGAAAAGGCAAAATAGAATATCCATGAATTGTGGGCCAACTACAAAAGGTATAATGCATGCATAATGAGCATTTCCCCTAATAAATGTCAGGTAACATACTATAGATCCAGGAAGCTCAGAGAAAACCAAACAGAATAAATGCTTAAAAAAAAAAAAAACAACCACCTATATCTAGATATGTCAAAGTTAATCTTCAGAAAATCAAAAGATAAAAAATCTTGAAAGAATCTGGGGGTAGGGGGTAGGGAACACCTTTATCTCTACAGAAGTAAAGATGAATTACATTTGACTTCCCTAAGGGGGTCAATTCTTCAAGAAGACATAACAGTCCTTAATGTGTATGTACATAATAACCAAGCCTCAAAATATATATATGAGGCAAAAACTGATAGAAGTACAAGGAGTAAAACATGAATCACCTATTACAGTTGTCGACTTTAACACACTTCTAATAGAAATGGACAGATCCAGCAGGCATAAATTCAGTAAGTACATAGTTGAACTCAACAGCATCATCAATCAATTGATTATAATTGACATCTATAGACTACTCTATCCAACAAGAGCAGAATTCTTATTTTTCTCTACCTAAATTGAACTTGCACAAAGACAGACCACATTCTGGGACATTAAACACACCTTAACAAATAGAAATCATGCAATGTTTGGAGCAGGCAACAATGGAATTAAACTAGAAATCAATAACACAGTACAATAATTGAAAAATCCCAAAATGCATGGTAATAAACAATTCACTTCTAAATAACACTTGAGTCAAAGAACTCTCAAGAGAATTTTAAAAATATTTTGAACTAAATGAAAATACAATATATCAAATACTGAGGGATGCAGTGAAAGCAATGCTTAGAGGGAAATTTATAGCATTGAATCTTATATGAAAAGAAGGAAAATCTAAAATCACCAATCTAAGCTTTCACATTAGAAAGCTAGAAAAAGAACAAATTTAATTCAAAGTAATCAAAAGAAAATAAAAATTAAAGTAAATAGCAAAGAAATTGAAAACATTAAATATTACATTAAATAATTAATTAATAATTAATTTAATTAATATTAAATTGATTAGAGAAAGAATTTTAATAGGTTGCCTCCAAATTCCATGCCCTTAACCACCATATTATTGTCTCTTGCATAAAGTGGGAAAGTCTCAGACACAACCCTAAGAAGACTGAGTGGAAATGACTGAGGCTGACTGGTCAAATAATTAGAGGAAAACCTAGAAATATGAGGAGGAAGTCTAGGTAAGGAAACTTTTAACGTAATCAAAGAAAACCAACAAAACCAAATCCTGATTATTTGAAAAGCTCTATAAAATCAATAACCCTGTAGCCAGGCTACGCAAAAAAAATAGAAGACATAAACTAATAATTTCTTTTGTCTGAGTCCACTGCCTGGCCACCATTGCTAAAGAAGTGGTTCTTAACCAGGATCCTCATCAAAATGTCCTGGAACTTTTTCATGCCTAGGTTCTACACTCTGAAATTCAGGTTTAATGGGTTTATATTAGGGGGAGGGACACTAAATATAACTGTGTTGGTGAAAACAGCTCCCTAAGAAAGTCTAATGCACACCCCAGATTAAGAATCATTATCTCAAATACCTGTCATATGTTTTTCTGATCATAATAATGATAATGTCCTACCAAACAGGGTGTATAATTAAATAAACAAACAGGCCCCTGGTCACCAAATCCAACTTTGTCTTCTTAAACCTATCCTTTCCAAATTTTACACGATATCTGATACAATTAGGCTTAAGCACACTCCTCTCTTTGATAAATTTTTGGTCTTTTGGTGTCTTCTCCCTTTATTCCTGCCAACATGTCTGAATGCCATTTGATCAGTGACACTGCGATCCAAGAGCGAGCAGCTATCATTTGGAAACTTGTTAGAAATGAAAATTCTCAGGCCTCATCCCAGACATCAGAAATTCTGAGGGATGGAAGCCAGAAATCTGCACATTTTTGTGATTATTGTGCATACGGAGGTCTGAAGACCACTGTGCTTGTTGACACTACTTGTTGAGGATATATGGGTGGAATCTAAACATATAGGACTGGAGTTTGAACAGGGTAGGAGATATTAATACATCCACATTTTGAAGTTAATTGCTACTGAAATTGTTTCTTATAAGAAAGACAGCAAATAAAAATAGCTACCATTTTTAGGTATTAGGACAATATATTTAGATACCATGGAGAGCTGTTAATATACCTTAACTCAGTTATCAGGTATTATAATTACCATTTTATAGATGAAGAAATTAATTAGAGAAAGAATTTTAATAGGTTGCCTCCAAATTCCATGCCCTTAACCACCATATTATTGTCTCTTGCATAAAGTGGGAAAGTCTCAGACACAACCCTAAGAAGACTGAGTGGAAATGACTGAGGCTGACTGGTCAAATAATTAGAGGAAAACCTAGAAATATGAGGAGGAAGTCTAGGTAAGGAAACTTTTAAAAAGGAAGTATAATCGTAGTGGTTTAGAATTTGTTTCTTCAGTAAGTGAGTCTAAAGATCACAGAGAATGAGAACTTTAATTAAAAAGTAACATGAGGCCCTGGCTGCCGTAGTTCAGTGGATTGAGCGCAGGCTGTGAACCAAAGTGTCGCAGGTTCGATTCCCAGCCAGGTTACATGCCTGGGTTGCAGGCCATGGCCCCCAGCAACCACACATTGATGTTTCTCTCTCTATCTCCCTCCCTTCCCTCTCTAAAAATAAATAAATAAAATCTTAAAAAAAAGTTACATGAAGAAAAAGTGATTTTATATTTAGTTGGAGAAGGGGTAAAATTAAATGAGGGATAAAAAATAGAAGTTAGTAACAGCCAGATATGTTCTCTGCTTTGAAGGCACAGAAACCTGTTCACTTCATGCTTGGGTTGGGGGGAATTGTGCCTTTAAATACACTTCGGATCTGAAAGTAAATGTTTATAAAACAGAATTCACAATCAAGGGAAAAGGGTGGAGGAGGAGGAAGTTCAGTTTTTGTTGTATTAAGTTAAACAAATGAGTATAAAAGCAACATCTATGATTGAGAACACATATATTGTTTTTCATAGAGATCTAAGTTTGAAAATGAAAGCCATGGAACTTTATCAAATATTGCAATATTTGTCCTATATTCCCAGTATCATTCTTAAGGGTTCTAAAGTGAGTCTGCCAAAAACTTGCCACCATCTACACACACATATCCAATAATCCACTCTTGACTGAAACAATCAACAGCACCCTAATCAACGTTTCACTTAGCCTGACTTCAGCACCTTCACATCCTTCAAAGTCTGGCTTTATTTATAGTATAACTATCACAAGGATTAAGTTAGCTCTTAGTTTTGACACTCCACCTCTTCACCCTTTCGTTCAATTATTTCCTCTTAAATATCATTAGTTTCGCACTTCTCCTGAAGGGACATTTAAAGAAGACATAAACAGCCCGATCACAAAACCAATGGCTGCAGCCAAAGTCTGAGCACACAGATTTCCAATCATATCCCTCTTAAGGCTGTTCCGACAACTGATCAACATGAGCGGATGAGGAAGAAAGAAAAAAACTGAGGCAAGAATGTCGTTCCCTTCCTTCCACTTTCCCCATGCCAGCCTCCTTGGCTCCCCGCCCCCTAAGGCCACACAACGGCCTCGTAGGACCCCCTCCACCGATCCGCCCCCGCTGTCACTCGCCACAGCTTAGAAAACAGTCGTCGCCTTTGTTAAAATGTCCATGAGCACAATGGACCAGAAGAAGATGGGACACATTCCCTGGGGCTGGGTGAAGGAAAGTCACTCGAACACCACACCCTCCTTGGCGCTAGCCTGGGGCAATAGACCACGTCCCCTAAATTCTCTTCCCCGCCAAGAGGAACGTTATTGGCAACTCTGCACTCTGTGACGGCAGCACGGGGGAAGGGATGGCCTGGGACGCCTCTCAGGGGCACCAAGCGGGGGTACTGAACTTGAAGCTGGGACACCCTCCAGTGCACTTGCCAAGCATCGCCATCCTGCCAAGCCTGAGTATGGACTTTCAGCCTCTGGAGCCCTTTCCTTCAATTTTTCCTCTTACACTTACCCTCACCCACTCCTGCCACCACGCACTCTGCTTCCCACGCGGCGGGAGCCGCCAGACACTGTCAAGCAGCACGGCCAACCCCTTTGCTTCCCGTCCAGCCGCTTTCTTCTTACAGACCGAAAGCTCCCGGGACAGCTACCCGCACACACCCCAAGCCCTCTTGTGACGCTCGGGCCGAACCTCGTTCCTCAGCTGCGAACCCCGCGCGGCCACCTCACCGCGCGCCCCGCGCCTCTACTCCGCTCACGGCCAGCCGCGCCTGCGCGCTCCCACTGCCACGGAGCCCAGTAGGTGCCGGGAGCCCGGAGCCGTTTGGTAGGGCGGTGGGACGCGGTGGAGGCGGGGCAAGGGCGGAGTTCAGAGAGGGGCGGGGCCAGGCTGGGTGGGAAAGGGAGGGACGGGGCCTCCACCGCCCGGGTCCGGAAGACCGAGCGTTCAGAGCAGTAGGCAAGAGCTTTCTACACTTGGGGTCTATTTATAGCAACACTGGAAGAGAAGTGGTCGAGGTCTCTCGGTGCACCTCCACACTCACTGTCGAGAAAGTCCGGCTTTGCTTGGCCAAGCTAGCCAGACCCCGGGGCACCACACCTTTCCCTGGAGCCACCTTGGATCCTCACTAGCCTTTCATTCTTTTACATGCCTGTCTCCCCAGACCGTATCCACTCCAGGGCATTTCTCCTTAACGTGTACAGCCCTCAGCCCTCCAAAGGTGAGGGGCATGTAGACTTTCCACCCAAAGACCGCCTGTACAGGGCATGCTAGTTAATGTGTCTCTTTGCTGTGTGCAAGCCCAGAATAATGGTTGGTGACTATGCAACCACAGCCAACAGTTACAACTCAGCCCTAACCCTGAGAACAAACTCTATTACTGCTGTTTCTGGACTTTGGGTGACAACGATCTGCTCTTTTCTTAAAAAGAGTCTTGAGCAAACATATACGAATATCTTGGGAAGAAGAACATGGTTTGTCAAATAAGATCCATCTTTGACTCTGCTTTTTAGGTAGCCACCTTAGAATTTGAGCCTTCTAAAAGCCCCTCTGAGAAACAGAATACTCCACTTGTGTTGTGTGGAATTTGCCCTAATGGTTTCAGGTTTTCCGGCATTTGGCATTTTAAGAAGCCTAACTTGATTATTATTCTATCTGCATGCATGCTTAGTTTTAAGTTCTATGCTTTTCTGTTTAGAATCTGGTCAGCTGTGAGAATCTCACATGCCTTCAGATCAGCTATTAAAAGAAATACACCTGAGTGAATCCAAAGTGAATTGGCCTGTGGGCCTGAGTGCAAATTATTTTCCCTTCTTTTTACTTTAGTTATTATGGAATTGAGAAACATTTGGCTTGTTAAGAATAAAGGAATTGCCACAGGGCCAACCAGTAGTCCTTCCAAGCAAGTATTTTGACTGGGATAGGAGCATTTTGAGGGGAGAGCCTGTTAAAGACCTGAATATCTTGAAATTCTTTATTAAACCTCTGTGGTCCTTCCATTTGTTTATTTTATGAACCAGACTTTCTTAAACTTATTTCTAATTCTCACTTGTCAAATAAGCGTAGGGGGATTGTAGTGAGGACATATTACAAGAGGGTATGTGTATTGGTAAATGTAGGCACAGACTCTGAAGGATAGTGAATAAATGCCAGTAACTAGGGCCTTGTCCTATTCATTTCACTAATAAAATGTTTCACATACAGAAGGTGCTAAAAATATATATTGGGTTAATAAAGGATATGTTTGCATTCTTAATAGATGTGTGTATATGTTTGTTAACTTTCATTTGATTACTGAGTTTATTTTCTTATTTTATGTCTGAATTTGTCAGGATAAATTGTTTGAAGTGATCAAAAGTAAAATAAGTGGCTCAGGCAAAAAGAGAAAGTTACTGTGTAACCCAAGTTGCAAAGGCCAAGTCTATGACTGGCCTTAGGAATAAACTGAACCAGTAACAGCAATGCTTCAAATTCCAGGTTAGGCTTTCAACCCAGCCTCTCCCAGCAGGGTCATGCTTTTAGAACCTCTGAAAGTCATGTTCTGTAGGCTTAAAACCATGGCCTCTGACATATTATGAGCTCACACCTACCAAATTGTTACCTGACAGAATGTGCCTCTCTACTTTCAGTTCCAATTTCTATACTATCAGATAAAGAGCATGATTGGGTGAGACTGGGTAACAACCATTCTTGGAGAAAAAGTGCATGTGTGACATAACAATTTTACCCCCACAGAACCACATAGTGGAGAAAAAAAGTGAAGGAAACTTCCTAAATGAAAACCAAGTTAGGGGGAGATGCTTTTCCAGAAGAAGAGAAAAGTGCTAGACAGGAAAAAAAATGTTTGCTATGGAACATGTATATTTAAGGAATACGGTCTTGGAACTACCTTTTTCTATTCTATTATTCTATACCTTTTCCTCTCTCTTATTCTATTAGCCAGTCTTCTTAATAATATCTCTATATTTGTTTTCTGTGGCTGCTGTAAAAAATTTACCACAAACTTAATGTCTTAATACAACACAAATTTATTATAGCTCTAGAGGTCAGAAGTCTGAAAAGAGTCACACTGAGCTAAAATCAAGGTGTCAGCAGAGTTGAATCCCTTTATGGAGACTTTAAAAGAGAATCCTTTTCCTTGACTGCCCCATATTCTAGAGGTCATCCACTTTCCTTGGTTCATTGTCCCCTTCCATCTTCAAAGCCAGTAATTAACTTGGACACACCTCTTCCACATTTAGGGACCCTTGGAATTACATTGGGTTTATTCAGATAATACAAAATAATCTCCCTGTTTTAAGGTCAGCTGATTACCAACCTTCAGTCCTGATTACCATCTGTAACTTTAATTCTCCTTTGCTATGTACTATAAAACTTCCATAGGTTTTGGTATTAGCACATGGTCATAGGGGTGGGGACATATTATTATCCCTGCCACCGTCTTTTTTTTTTTTTTTTTTTTTTTCAGAAAAACAACAGAGTGTAAGTCATTGGTTCCCAAACTGGAACACTTGTAAAAATACTGGTATCTGGATACCACCCCCATATATTATTATTTAATTGGCCTGGAGTCCCTTGGCCCTCTAAACACACACACACACACACACACACACACACACACGATTAGATCAGGATGGAGCATCTCACCCATGCTGGGCCAGTCAGAGAATCTCCCTGGGGATGTAATAGAATAAGAAGGGGGAATTAGTAAAACTGGATGTCTGGAGCTATAATATCTCAATTTGGGAGCTTATGCCATCAGGAGAAGTAAGAGAAAAAAACAAGTCTGGAGAGGAAGAGACAAAGAGAGGCAGACAGAGTGGAACTGAGCCTAGATCCTCAATGGTTGTCTGCCTCCTGTTTAAGTAGCATTTTTACCCCAGGTTTCTATGAGGTACCACTGCATTCTTAAAAAGTCTCCTGTTTTACTGAAGCTATCTCAAATTGTTCTCTCTTGCATAAACCCCAAAATGTTCTAATTAATATATAATGTGAGCTTAATTTTCTCCCAATTACTGTTTTATGATATGCTTCTTGTTTGAGAAATAAGGTAAGTTTAAGAACCAAACTGTCAAAATTGGTATTCCAACTACGTCTAATTCACTAGCACTGTGTCTCCTGGTTATCCCATAGTCTTTCACTCATCCTCCTCTTAATAGTTACTCAAAGGCCCAGAAGGAGCCTCACAAATCATCTTAGCCTAATCTTCATTCAATAGTCCAGTCTCCCCAAGACACACATGTTGGGAGTAGATCCAGTTCTCTGCTTGACTGATGTCAAGTAAATATGAATAACCTGCAAATCAAATCTCTAGCCCTCACCTTTCTCCTTATCTTTAGATCTATAGTTGTAGATAACTAATGGATCATTTCTCCTCAATTCATAAGAAGCAAAACTCAATTTTTCTTCCAAACTCTGCCTTTCCTCCTGCATTTTCTTTCCTTCTTAATGAAACCATTATAGACCAGATGACATACTAGAAATGGTAAAATCACTGATGAGCTCTTTTTTTTGATCCTCAGTTGCTGATTAATTCTACCCTGAACATGTCTTACATGTTAATTACTCTTCCCAGGATCACTTCAGATTCATAACCAATCACCTGACATATAACATGATCTCCCAACTAGTTTCCCTGTCATTAGTTTCTCCCAAATACAGCCCTTCTCAAATCTGCCAGATGTCTTTATAAACAGAAATATGATTAAGCCACTGGACTTCTTTAAAACTTTTCATGGCTCACAGCCATTTTAATATAAAATACAAACTCCTAAGCACAAATTTTCTAATTATCTGGCTTTAGTGCATCTTTGCAAACTCATTCCCCTACCCATCACATGCGTCCTAAGCTACTCTCTGTATTTGCCTTATACTTTCAACCTGCTAGGACTTTTCTATTTTCTCTATATGACAGACACATTTTTGAAGACCCAGTTCAAAAGATACCACTGTGTAAAGTCTTCCCAGTTCCACTTCACACAAAGCAAATTAGTTATTGCTACTCCCCTTGCTATTCTAGTACTTATATCCTTCTTATTATTTTTTTCTCTTTTTATTGAATTTATTGGGGTGACACTAGTAAACAAAATTATACAGGTTTCCAATGCACAATTCTACAACACATCATCTGTACACTGTATTGTGTGTTCACTACCTTAAGTCAAGTCTCTGTCCATCACCATTTATCCCCCCCCAATAGCCTCCGTTACATTCCTCTAACCCCCTCCTCTGGCAATCACTGTTGTCCCTGTCCATGAGTTTTTCTCTTTTTTTCTTTGTTGCTCAATCACTCCACCTTCTCACCCAGCCCCACCCCGACCCTGACAGGTATCAGCCTGCTCTCTATCTATGAGCCTGTCACTATTTTGCCTTTTAATTCATTCAGATTCCACATATGAATGAAATCATATGGTACTTGTTGTTCTCTGACTGGCTTATTTCACTTAGCATAATGCTCTTCAGGTGCATTCATGCTGTGGCAAAGGATAAAATCTCCTTTTTTTTTTTTTTTACAACTGAGTAGTATTCCATTGTGTAAATGTACCACAGCTTTTTATCTACTCATCTGCTGATGGAAAAAATTCTTGTGGAAAAAAAGGAAGAAGGAGATTTCATGCTGTCTTTTGCTCATGATTTGCCTGATCACCTTGTGTTAAAAATCATTTCACTTATTAGTTCTCCAACTTCCAATCCAATAGTTTATGCCAAACACTTGTTTCAAGAACTGGTTCAAACACTCAGGCTCAGAAAGAGTTTAGGGGTACATGCCCTGATTGACTCTGTACTCTGACAAATACTTTCCTGTAGGAATTTTTATCACCTATGTGTTTAATCCATACTGATGATATCATTTTAGTTTATCCTGACTTTCTCATATTGTTCCATATGTTTACATTTTTAATCCTATGTGGTTGGTAAAGTGCAAGGAAGAAGGGTTTACTTTTTGTATTTCTTTTGTAGCTTCTCAGAAAATCTTGATAAACATATAAGTAGCATGATAGATCACATGATGGGCTATTAAACAAGGATCATTTAACTTAAAAGAATTCAAATCCTGTGCTCTAATGACAATAAAATTAAATTAGAAATAAATATATCTATACAAAATCAATATATATGGAAATTAAATAATTTAAGAATAAGATGTTTTATATGTTAGCACATAATTGGAAAATAAGAATTTAAAAACACTTTAACAATCACTTCAGAAAGTATAAAATTATTAGAAAAAGTTAAGAAAAGATATGCAATACCTCTTTATTATAAACTACAAAACATTGCTCATTAGAAATTCAGGAAGAACTAACTAAATGGAAAGATATACCATGTTCATGGATTGGAAGACTCAATAGTGTTAAGATATTCTGCCAAAATTTGATTTTAAGGCCAACGCACTCCCAATAACAATCCCAGCATACTTTTAAAAATTAGTCAAATGATTGTGAAATGCATATAGAAAAATAAAGGCATATGGAAATACAAAGGAATAACCTAGATTATCCAAAGCAATTTTGAAAATATCCAAAAGCAAACTTAGAGGACTTATGATAATGAACTTTTAAGACCTAGTATAATGTCATAGTAATCAAGACAGTTTGGCATAAAGATCAATAAAAGTATCAAAGGAATTGAATAGAGAACCCAGAAATGCCCCCTCTTATATGGTCATTTAATATTTTATAAAAAAGCCAAGGCAATCCATTGGGGACAAAACAGGCTTTTCCTTGAATAGTGCTGGAACTACTGGATATTCACATGCAAAAAAAATGAAGCTTGATTCCTACCTCACAGAATAAACAAAAATTAATTTAAGATGGAACATAGACCTAAATGTAAAGAGTAAAACTCTAAATGTTTTATTTGAAAACAGAGTATCTTTGTGAATTGGAGATAGGCAAGGATTTCTAACACAGAACAAAAAAAAAACCCAATAACTATAAATGAAAACAATGGTAAATTAGACTGCAGAAAAAATTTAAACCTTTGTTCACCAAGAGATATTTAGAAAATTCATGAACAATCTTCAGGCTGGAAAATTTACAAAATATATATGTCATAAAATAATGATATCAGTATACATACAGAATTCTAGAACTCAATGATAAAAGGAAAAGAGCTATTTGAAAATGGACCAAAAATTTGAGTAGAACCCTCACAATGGATGAGATACAAATGTCCAATGGGCACATGGCAATGTGTCCAACATCATTAGTCATTAGGGAAATGCAAAATATAACCACAATTAGCTAAAAAAGCACACTCACCAGTTTGGCCAAAACTGAAAAGACTTACACCACCAAATGTTAGTGAAGATATGAAGCCAACGGAACATTCATACGTTGTTGGTGGGAGTGAAACCTCACAATTCCCTTTATCAGTATTTACTCAAGAGAAATGGAATCAAATATATACCAAAAAAGGACTAGTACAAGAAGTGTCATGGCAACCTGAAATTGGAAACACAGGTGTCCATCAGTAAGACAATGAGTAACAAACAGAGGTATCTTCATAGAATGAGATATTCCTCAGCAATAAAAAGGAATGAACCACTGAAACAAGTAGCAATGTGCATGGATTTGAAAAAATTATGCTGAGTAAAGAAAACCATACATGGAAAAGTATATATAATTCTATTCACATGAATTTCTAGAACAGGCAAACATCATCAATGGTGGGTGGGGGGAAGAGAATGGTATTTTCCTGTGGAGTGTTGGGAGATTGAGAAGTGGGAGGGGGGCACAAGATAACTTTATGAAGTGTTAACATTCTGAATTCTGGTTGTACAGATGTGTGTATTTGTGGAAACTCCTTAAGTGGTACACTCAAGACATTTGCATTATAAAGAAATTTTACCTCAAAAAATATAACCCAATATTAAACCTAATTAATTCTAGTGTATGTTAGGGGAAATATACTGATGTATACAATCTACTTTCAAATGCATTAAAATAATTTGAACTGATACAAGGATAGAGAAATGGATAGTTGGATATATAAATATGATAAAGCAAGTAAAATTAAATATTATTTGTAGAATCTAGGCGGTGAGTGTTCACTATAAAATTCTCCCTATTTTTCTGTATGGTTGAAAATTGTTACAGTAAAATGTTAGAAAATTACTCAGTAAAGTGTGGCATTATTTATGGAGATGTTAACTGAATTTTTTTTTTGCTATTCATAGTTTTGGCTGCAGAATACCAGAGTTAGTTACATGATAATTATGACTGCCTTTTTATGTGAAGATTAACTTATTTAAATCTTTAGATTATCCATAGAACCACTATTCATATTTTTAAAAATATCTTAAGATGGACTTGAAATTCCTGTATATATCTGCAGAATTCAGTCTGTCTGTTCATATATCTGTATAAAAATATACTTGAGATAATATCATCTGATCATGATGAATAGAGTGTGGCTTTATATTTCTAATGTCCATGACTTGTTTTGATTACAACTTTCATTATATCACAGAGTAATTAAAAAACATTGTTATCACCCTCCTGAATTCAGTAAAAAAGATATGTAGAAAATATTTCATTTTAAATGTATGCTTTATATAGTTCACTGATGTAAAAGTTATATTTTAAATAATCCATCACATTCAGGAAATGTGAGGTGTTTCATCAGTCATTACAACTGGGTTGTACAGAGCCTCTTGGAATATACTTTGCAACAGGGATAAAATGCTAATCCTCAAAGAAAGTGAAAACTAATAGAGAATACTGCTTTGGTATCTTAATACATGCTTGCAATAATACAAATATGACTTCAAAAGTATGAGTTTTAAGTTAATGCAAAATATGAGTGAAATTTTATGGTTAGGTACCTCAGCAATTTTAGTGCCAATTTTATTGTTATATTTGGGAACATAGGAATGAATATTTATGTAATTGTCTCTAAAAATAATGTAAATCAATTTTTCAATATCTATATTTTTAAAATCCTTTGCTATAATCATAATTTGTTATTAAAAATTAACAACTGAAGAATTTGGTAATATACAGGGTCTGGCAGAAGTAACACCTGCTTGAGTGTGGTTGGTAGGGTAATAATATGGGTGTAATAATTTATGGTTTCATTTTGAACATTTCCCCTAAAGTGTCATATGGTGTGCTTGAGTGTGATATTATTATGTTACAGAATTACATGCTTGTGACTTTGTAATAAAAAGATTTTATAATAAAAAGGGGTATAATTTCTGCCAGTCCCTGGATATTCAATAAAAGATATAAAAGCTTTCAATGATAAAAAAAATTAAATTATGTAAGGGCCTGAAAAATCAGAAAAATTCTTATTCTAATAAAACATATTGGGGGAATGTATATTATCCTAGCTCTCTTTGATAGCCATTCAGGTGCATCTCTCATATCTTCCTTGAAGGAAAAAAAATTGTTTTCCAGCTACAAGGAGTAGAGTTAGCTAGCAGCTTCCAGCTATACCACCTTCAAGATACAGCTCAACTTGGGGAAGGGGAGCAATGCATGATTCCCAGGAAACTCCCAACCAAGTGATTGAGTATGGTGGGGCACTGGCACCTGACCACTCCTACTCAATGTTGGACTCCTTTAAGGAACAATCTTGGCTCTGGAGCTCCCTCTTGGGTTGTCTGATATTTTATCAGATCTGCATTTTGGTCTGAAGCTTTCCTTGACCTGCTTCTTCCCCACTTTCCTTTCAAAAATGTCAAGTAGCATCTCAAGCTCAATGTTCTCTTTTCCCAACCTTGCTCTCTCCCCAACTTGCCTTTCACTAATATTACTTCTCCCTTTCTGGAAACGTCTTGTAATCCTGATTGCCTCAGAGTCTGCTTCCTGGAGGACCCACACAGGTACTCTCTAAGCCCTAACCTCATCACATTTGGATAATCTCCTTGGTGGCTAAACATTTCTCAATTGTCAGGGAAAAATCATCAATATTTGTACCATATTTCTAATATTAAAATAAAAGATAGAGTTCCAGCCAAGATGGAAGCGTAGGTAGAAACACTTCACTTCCTCACACAACTGAAAGGATACCAACCAATCTAAAACAAAAAACAACCAGAACTGCCAGAAAATCAATCTGCATGGAACTCCAATAACCAAGGAGTTGAAGAAACATTCACCCAGACTAGTAGGAGGGGCAGATATGGGCAGCCAAGCAGAGAGGACTAATAGCAAAGCAGCGGACCTCACAGGCAAGGTGGTTCTGCCTGAGAGGATGCTGTAAGGCTGCAGACTACATAGGCAAGGCAGGGCTGGCTGAATGGGAAAAGAAAGACTCAAAGCTGGCTGTAAACTACCACAGGGTTGCCACGGGTAGGAGAAGCTCTCAGTCTCACATGAGGGAGTTTGTTGGAAAGCGGGGCTTGAGTGGAGCAAGGGAGCCACGTTGTTCTCTCTCTGACCCCTTCCCCACAGACAGCACCACAACGCAGCAAAGAGGATTGCCTCACCTGGGTGAATACCTAAGGCCCCACTGCCTTACAACATAACAGGTGCACTGAGACACAAAAATATGGCCCAAATGAAAGAACAGATCACAACTCCAGAAAAAGAGCTAAATGATTAGGAGAGCGCCAACCTATCTGATGGAGAGTTCAAAACGCTGGTAATTAGGATGCTCACAGAACTGATGGTGCTTGGTTGCAAAATGAAGGAACAAATGAAGGCTACCCAAAGTGAAATAAAGCAAAATATTCAGGGAACCAACAATGACAAAAAGAAAACCAGGACTCAAATTAACAATTTGGAACAAAAGAAAGAAATAAACACCCAACCAGAACAGAATGAAGAAACAAGAATTCAAAAAAGTGTAGAGAGTCTTACAAACCTCTGGGACAACCTGAAATGTTCCAATATCCAAATTATACGGGTGCTGGAACGAAAAGAACAACAGCAAGAAATTGAAAACTTATTTGAATAATGAAGGAAAACTTCCTCAATCTGGAGAAGGAAATAGACTTCCAGGAAGTCCAGGAAGCCCAGAGAGTCCCAAAGAAGTTGGACCCAAAGAGGAACACATCAAGGCACATAATCATTAAGTTACCCAAGATTAAAGATACAGAGAGAATACTAAAAGAAGCAGGAAAAAGAGGAGACAGTTACCTACAAAGGAGTTCCCATAAGGCTATCAGCTGATTTCTCAAAAGAAATCTTGCAGGCAAGAAGGGGCTGGAAAGAAGTACTTGAAGTCATGAAAGGCAAGGATTACTCTATCCAGCAAACCTATCATTTAAAATGAAAAGGCAGATAGAGTGCTTCACAGATAAGGTCAAGTTAAAGAAGTTCATCATCACCAAGCCCTTATTATATGAAATGTTAAAGGGATTTATCTAAGAAAAAGATCAAAACTATGAACATTCAAACAACAACATACTCACAGCAATCAACAAATGAACCTAAAAGAAACAAGAAACAGCGAAAACAAAAACTAAGCAAACAACTAGAATAGAAACAGAATCAGAGAAATGGACATCACATGGAGGGATTTCAGTGGGGAGAAGGGAGGAAGGAATGGGGAGGAAGGTACAGGGAAAAAGAAGCATAATTAGTAGACATAAAATAGATGGGGAGAAAAAAATTGTATAGGAAACAGGGGACTCAAAGGACCTATATGTACAACCCATGGACATGAACTTGGGGGGATGCTGGAGGTTTGGGGGGCAGGGCAGTGGGGGATAAAGGGGGAAAATTGGGAAAATTAATACCATAATCAATAAAAATACTTAAAAAACTAATTAAGCAGTAATTTTACTTTTAAAAGCCATTTAAGAACCTTGGTAGTGGAGATTTTCAAAATTGAATTTGGGAAGTTATAGTATGCATGGCTCATTCCTTAAAAAAAATGTATTTAAAGCTTAAAAAAAAATCTTGTGCCTTGCCCAGTGTGGCTCAGTTGGTTGGAGTGTTATCTGAAAGGTTACGGATTCGATGCTGGATCAGGGTACATGCCTAGGTTACAGATTTGGTCCCAGCAGGGGCACATTCAAGAGGCAACTGATTGATGTTTCTCTCTTACACTGACGTTTCTCTCTCTCTCTCTCTCCTTCCCTTCCCTTCTCTCTAAAATCAATAACTATGTCCTTGGATGAGTATGAAAAAAAAGAAAGAAAAGAAAGAAGAAAAAGCTTGCCTCCCACCTGGCTTCTGTCTTTCCCTCCTTTGCTCTTCTCTTCTTTATAATCTTTTCCCTTTCTTCTCTCAGTTATGCTTCTCTATAAATTATTCAAAGATTCTATATAAGTTCTTGAGTTTTATGGTCATTTCTTATTCAGTTTTGAACTCAGTAATAAATAAAACCCCTGCTTGAATGATCATTTTTTCTGTTATCAATTGTAAATGGAAGGGCAGTACTTATTTGGAAAAAAATGCTAAATTTACATATAAAATGTATGATGAAAATAAATATAAACAGAATAATTTATTTTTCTTGTATGTAGTAGAGGAATTTGCCAGATTGCTCTCTCTCAACATGGGCCACAAAATTAGATTAATTAGTTTTACCTCATGCTGTTGATTTCCACCTCTAAGAACACTCAAAGCACTGGCTACTCCCCCACAGGTCTCTTAGGGCTAATGTTATTAGTCTTTGGGGTAACATCAGATTTTCTGTATTGGGGGCTTACGAGCTATCTCTCAATTTTTTCTATCAAGGAACTAGTAGTATGAGAGGTTTTTCTTTTAAAAAATATTTTATTTATTTATTTATTTTTTTTTTTATTTTAATTATTGTTCAACTACAGTTTTCTGTCTTTTACTCCCATCCCAGCCCACTCCTCAAGCCCTCTCCATCTCCCCCTGCCTGTTTCCACCACCCTCCTTGTTTTTGTTCATGTGTCCTTTATACTTGCTCCTGCAAATGCTCCCCATTTTCCCCTGAAATTTCCTTCCCTCTCTCCTCTGGTCACTGTCAGCCTATTCTCTATTTCAGTGTCTTTGGTTACATTTTGCTTGTTTGTTTGTTTTGTTGATTAAGTTCCTGTTAAAGGTGAGATCATATGGTCTTTGTCTTTCACTACCTGGATTATTTTGCTTAGCATAAAGCTTTCCAGCTCCATCCATGCTATAGCAAAGCGCAGGAGCTCCTTCTTTCTTTCTGCTGCGTAGAATTCTATTGTGTAAATGTAACATAGTTTTTTGATCCATTCATTTACTGATGGGCACCTGGGTTGCTTCCAGCACTTGGCTGTTGTAAATTGTGCTGCTATGAACATTGGGGTGCATAGGTTCTTTTGGATTGGTGTTTCAGGGTCCTTAGGATATAATCCCAGCAGTGGAATTGCTGGGTAAAGAGGCAGATATATTTTTAGTTTTCTGAGATTTTTCTTGATCTAAGAGATTTTGCTTGTAGTTTATCACTTTCTTTCCTTCCCCCTAAAAAATGTTAGAACTACATACTGTTATAATATTTTTAGTTCTTTTCATTCATTTAGTTGCTCCATGCTCTTCTAATGTCAATGTATCAAATCTTCCATTCTCTCTATTTCTACAGACTGATTCCTCAGGTAGCCAGCTGTTCATGACTGTAGTGCATTTGTTGTCTATCTGCTTTCAAACATCATTAGGTATTTAGTGTAAAAGTTTTCTAGTAAACAGCAATAGAATGATGGGACTGAGTGTTTTTTTTTTAAATTTAGGGGTATTTTTCATATACTTTTTCTTGTATAAATTCCAGAAAAAATATATATAATTTAGAATACATTAATTTAATTAACTTATATTATAATGTATTATATATTATATAATATATAATTCTAGAAAATATTATATAGTACATTAAAAATATTTTTTTGCATGTAGCAACATTATCATTGATGTGTCCCCTATAGAAAGGGACATAAAAGAAAGAATAAACAAATGGAACCTCATCAAACTAAAAAGCTTCTGCATGGCTAAAGAAAACAGCATTAAAATGAGAAGAGAACCAACTATATGGGAAAACGTATTTGCCAATGATACTTCAGACAAGGGTTTGATCTCCAAAATACATAAAGAACTCACAGGACTCCACTGTAGGAAGACTAAAAACCCAATTAAAAAATGGGCCAAAGACTTTAACAGACACTTCTCAACAAGGACATACAGAGAGCCCAGAGACATGTGAGAAGATGCTCAGCGTCACTAGCCACCAGAGACATGCAAATTAAAACCACAATGAGATACCACTTTACACCAGTCAGAATGGCCATCATAAACAAATCAACAAACAAGTGTTTGAGAGGATGTGGAGAAAAGGGAACCCTAGTGCACTGTGGTGGAAATGCGTGCTGTTGTAGCCACTGTGGAAAACAGTATGGAATTTCCCCAGAGAATGAAAAATGGAACTGCTTTTTGACCCAGCAATTCCACTGCCAGGATTATATACTAAGAACCGTGAAACACCAATCCAAAAGAACCTATGAACCCCAATGTTCATAGCAGCACAATTTACAACAGCCAAGTGCTGGAAGCAACCTCAGTGCCCATCAGTAAATGAGTGGATCAAGAAACTATGGTACATTTACACAATGGAATACTACGTAGCAGAGAGAAAAAAGGAGTTCCTACCCTTTGCAACAGCATGGATGGAACTGGAGAGCATTATACCAAGTGAATTAAGCCAGGTTCTGAGGTACAAATATCATACAATCTCGCCTTTGACTGGAACATAATCAACAAAAGAAAAAAGCAAACAATATCTAATCAGAGACATTGAAATTAAGAACAATCTAACAATAGCCAGAGGGGAGGGTTTGGGGACGGTGTGGGGAAGGGTTTTCAGGAACTACTATAAGGGTCACATGGTCAAAACCAAGGGGGAGAGTGGAAGCAAGGGAGGGAAGTGAGTTTGGCTGGAGTGGTGGGGTGTGGTGGGGGGAAAATGCAGACAGTTGTAATTGAGCAACAATAAAATAATTTTTAAAAAATGAAAAAAAATATTTTTTGCACCCTGTTTCGTGTGGTTCAGTGGATTGAGAGCTGGCCTGTGAACCATAGGGTCATCAGTTTGATTACCAGTGAGGGCACATGCCTGGGTTGGTAAATCTCATAGACCTATAAAGTTTTGCTATTAGTATAGCAAAGTGGTGCTACATGAGTGAACTCTGCTATACAAAGCAATTGAAGATTCTGAAAAAATACTCCAAATAACACAAAACAGTGACTGAGAGGCATAGGAGAATAAACAATATGAACAACAACAAAAAGGTGGATGCTAGAGGGAATTTGAAACTTGGAAGAAGGAACAGGGCACAGTGCCAGTTTTCCATCTTTTAGCCTGGGGCCAGAATAAAGATATCTCTACATGGAGTGGCTAAAACTGATGGAAAATCTGTAGTATTTCCAGCCTGAGGGACCTGAGAAAGAAGTCCAGGGAAACCGCAGCCACTGGAAAGTAAGGAGTGACATTGGAAAAGAGACAGAAGAGGAGTACACTAATTTTTGTCCACAAACTTCTCTCGATTCTGTGACTGACCCCTGAACCACACATGGGCTGTGGTAGGCTTAAATTAATACAGCTAATTCTAAAAGAACTGAAATTTGAGATGTTATGATCTCAGGAGATTCAGACCATGAAGATTGAAACCAACCAAATAATACACCTGATTTTAAAACATACAAACAAAATATAAAAATCAACTCCAGAAGACTATAACAGAATCTGGAGTCTTCATGACATAACATTCACAATATCCAGGGTAAAATCCAAAATTACACAACAAAACATGAAAATGTGGGCCAATTTTTACAAGAAAATACAATCAGCAAAGACTAACCCTAAGATAACCCAATTGTCTAAATTATTAGATAAGGATATTAAAGAAGCTATTTTTCATATATATATATATATATATATATATATATATATATATATATGGAGAGAGAGAGACAGAGAGAGAATGAGAGAGGCTGATTAAAGGAGATTTTTAAAAATTATTTAAATATAAATAAATTTAAATAGAGATTAAAGCAGGTATTTTATTTTATTTTTATACTTTTTTATTGTAATTGTTGTCCCAGTACAGTTTTCTGTCTTTTACTCCAATCCCAGCTCACTCCTCAGTGCTCCCCACCTCCCTCCCATTTCTACCCCCCACTAGTTTTTGTCGACGTGTCCTTTATACTTAAAGCAGCTATTTTAATTATGCTCAGGGAAGTAAGTAAAAATACCCTCACAATGACTGACAGAAGTCTCAGTACATAGGGAGAAAAATCTAAGTAAAGAGTAATTGATTCACGTTCCTTCCTTAAAGGAGTTTAAAGTCTTACTAGGAAGTATTTTTAAATCTGCTCACATTTATCATGAAAAATGTAACACAAATAAAAATGTTTTTATTACAAATGATTTCTATATTGTAAGATGAGAGTATTGGGAAATATAATTTTATGACAATATTAAAATTCTTTGATAGGCATAATTATTTGTCATATCATGTCTGTTTTAATGATATAATTTCAACAGGCTTACACATTACAGTTAGAGTAACTCCATGCCAGTGATAAACATCTATTGTCCTCAAACTATTTATCACTCTCACTACTTTTCTTTTTTGTTTCCTCAGTTTTTTGTGTCATTTTTTTCCATTACCATTTAGCCCCCTTATACCCAACCCCTACCCCCAGCAGTCACCATCCTATCCTCTTGCAAATTTCTCTCAAAACCTATTTTCCTTAAGGGCAGTCTTTTCACTTCTCTCCCTTTAAGAAGCCATTTAGTTTGTATGGGAAAAATAAAGTTAATTATAAAGCAGTAAGTGAGTAGCAAGGGGAAAAACAAGGAGGCAGTTACTAAGGATACATAAATGTCACAGGAATCTTAGAGAAAGGAAAAGAGTTTTGAGCCATCCACTAAACAGATTAAATCTCTTTCTTAAATGATTATTCATTTTCTGGAAACAGTCTGTGAAATTCTATAAAATGTGTCAACCACTGCCATAACACTGCACTTTATGCATACTGAAAAGTTACATTGCTTTAAAGGATGAGAAAAAATTACAGTGGTGCTAAGAAGATGTACACTGCATTTTTGTTTTCCAACATTTTGTATTGGGCTACAGTAGCTCTTCATAACCTATTTATTATGGGATTGGCACTTTAATCCTATATGATGTCAGGCATCTTTCCTTTTTAACCAGATAATTCAATGAACACTCTAATTTTTGTTTTGTTTTCAATTCCATTTCAAAACTTACTGTGTGAATATTTTTCCTTCCTTTGTTCACACATATTCAACCATCCTCCAAAACCTAAAAAGAAAACTAGACAAAACACATAGTGATATCGTAGTGAACATCACTATGCTATTGTAGTTTTAAAAGGAGACATTTATTAATAACATGATCCTTCTCTATCTCTGCCCACTTTCTCCCTTGGCTATTGTTTTTTGAAATCCACAGGAGATTTTCCTATGGCTTCTTAGATATTTTTTTTCCTCACAATTCTCAGAACAATGAACAATTGTGTCCAAGGCTAAAGGAACAATGACACCTCTGCTTATTTTTCTGTTGTGTGATTCACTGCCTTCCTGATTCCCTTCCAGAGGCTTTTACTGTGTGAAAAGTTTGTTGCAAGCAGATGTACTAAAGTCACAGATTGCAAATATATTTGTAGTTTTATTTAGTTTGTCAGAACAGGGGTGAGACACCAAGTCTTTCCATAACGTTTTGATGAAACATGTTAACCCATTTCTGCTTTTTAAATTAAAGCCTGTGGAGGTGAAATGCCCATGGAGAGTGTCTGGGCTGTGAGTCTCCAAGGCCACCCCCACATTTGAAGACTCACTAGAAGGGTGCATGGGACTTAGCATATCCTTGTACACAGGGCTAAGATTTCTTACAATGATATAATATGGATAGACAGCCAGATCAAAATGGGAAAAGCCAGAAGCAGAACCTGAAAGAATCCATGTGTGCTTCCTTTTGCACTCTTCCTCCCATGAGAGGTTACTCAGAGCACAGACTTCCTCCAGCAACAAAAATGAAGCAACATATATGTGATGTTTCTGCCCAGGGAAGCCCATTAGAAACTCGGCATCTGGGCTTTTTACTGGGGGCTGGTCACTTAGATTCACTCTGCCAATGAAAAGCAAAATTCTACACTACCAAGAGGAGTTCAGCATAAACCAATTGTTTTTGTAAACAGTTTAGACACAGTTGAGCCATCTTTATCAGTTCTGGAAATGATTTGAACCCTCCTGAAACCTCCTTAAGTCATTCCATGACTACCCGTAAGTCAGAGTGAGCTCTAAGTGCAAACATTAAATTGTACAGCTGGCATTACCAATGTTAAGGTTATCAATGCTTACAGCCTGGTAAACATGGTAGACTTTCTCAAAAATATACTTCCTAGTCAAAGTACATTTTAAGGGGTTACTTCAGATTAAAGCAATTCAAATACATACATGCACACATTTAACACCAAGGAAAAAACACATCACAAATAAATGTACTTGAGTAGTTATATATCTATGAATTTGGAATAATACAAACTCAAAAAAAATCCATTTATCTCTCTATTATCCTGAAGTAGGAATGAGACTGATCTTTTCATGCAGCTCTTACTTAGACATTTGAAATGTTTGAAAAGCATATCATTATGCTTGCAGTTATGTTTTGGAAGAGTATACTAATTATATAAACATTAAAGACTAAGAAAATTGAACTTTTATAGTTTGCAATTATAGCTGAGATGATTAATTTCATGTTGATTTGTGTTTCTATACTTTTAAATATTAAATATTTGAAATTATTTATTTTGAAGCAATGGCTTATGTTTATAGTTTTTAGACTATGGCTTCAAAGATTTAATGTACCTTATTGAAGTATAGGCATCTGACTTACTTTAGCCAAAGGAATGTGAATAGAAGTGACTCTTTTCTGGGCTACAGCTTTAATAGCCAGCATGTGATTTGCCTGTGTCATTTTTTATATGCCATGGTAACTACAGCAACTCTCCAGATACTGGTTGCTCCATCAGCCTAAATCAGCCAGGAAAGAGAGCTATGGAGTAGGGACCTAGTCTCCCCACAACAGACATATTATACAAAAAATAAGGCCTAATTGTTGTTATATGTTGCTACAATGCTGGGCTTCTTCCGTTGCATGTTGCACACACCCAGACTGGGACAGAAACTACAACCCAGGTGCATCCCCTGACCGGGAATTAAACCCATGACCTTTCCATTTACAGGACAAAGCTTCAACCAACTTACCCATCCTGTCTAGGATAATGCTGGGCTTCTTTTTTTTTTATAGCACAAGACTTTGCCTATCCTGACTGATACAGTCTGTATATTATGTTGGAATGATTTAAAATTTGTTTTTGCTGGTTTCTACATTTTGCTTTTCTAAATGCTTAAAGGCCACATTTCCAGGTCATTAAAGTAACTCTTTGCTATTCTTTACTGCCAGGGTCCAGCCTCAGCGGGGTCTCAGGGTCCCCAAAGGATGCACGGCTCAAGCAAAGTGAATGGAGCGAGACTCCAGGTGCGGTGCCACAGGACAGTCAGGCTTTTGGGCCCGACTGACTCACCGAGAAGAATCAATCTTTATTTTTATAGGGGAAGTTATACAACATTCAATGCATAGTGTGATTATTAAAACAGAAACGGTTACCATAGAAATAACGTCAAAAAGTACAGAAGGTTTTACAGATCAATCATGTTAAACAAAGAAATAACCAAAAAGTACAGGAGGTCCCACAGATCAACTATATTAAACAAAGGTTATTTTGACCAAGAGGGTTATTAACCAGACAGTCAACGAAGCTATACGGACACAAACTTTCAGGTGCCAATTAGTAACTAGGTGTCTGTTATGATTCTAGGGATTGGTCTAAATTAAAAGGGTGCAAGTGGTGATTTATAGGTTATATAGAAATTACCTATTGTCCACTGAGGTTTGATTTGTCTAGGTTAGGTAACTGGTTTCCTGCCTAGGTCTTTTGATTTATACATCTTGGGGGGGGGATATGTTTTGTATTTGTTTACATGTATTGGGATTATTATTTTCAACTAGAACTCCTTGCTTCTTTACATTCCTGTCCAGGGTATGGGAAGGGGAGTGGCTCTAGTAAATCTTAAGCTTTTAAGTGGTGACTCCTTAAGAAACATTCCTAGCAACAGCTTCCTTCAGCGTTCTGGCAGTTGGTCTGCCCATAGTTTAATTTTGTCCTTAACATCCCAGGTGGGGGAAGTAGGCAGCATTAGGTTGTTAGGGACTTCTGGTCTGTGGTCAACAAATTATTTTGGGCAGAATCAGAGGCATCATGCTGATTTTTTGTTATAACGCACAGGTATCCAAAAATCCCACCACCTATTGCTAGCAGGGACAGGCATACAAGAAGAGATAGACAGGAGATCCGGCCACAGTCGCCTCTGCTGTGCAAATGTGTCTCATCCTACCTGACAGTGTCAAGGGTCAGCTGTTGGTCAGTTCCCGGTATTTTACTTTCCAGGTGTTTTGTTAATGAACCCAGAACCGGTGAGAGAAGATAGAGAACACTAGGCATACAGATGGAGCATGGCATTTTGGGAAATCTCAATGTTTATTTCACCTTCAATCAATAGCTTCTCTCTTCTCCCCTTGGTTATGTTTACCAGGCATGTGGTACATATTGGGTGAGGGATGGAAAGTGTGCTAAAAAGAAAACCACAGGCCCCAAAATGGCATCACTCACGATGAAAGCCCATGATACCAAACCTAGATTTAGTACCTGATCTAACTGCACTTTCCACCCCTCTTAAATAAACACAACCTTAACTCACCAGACTGGAATTTTCTGGCTAAGCACCAGTAAAATAATCTGTCACATGAGCCCTCTCCATCCTCCATAGACAGAAGAGGCAATCTGCATGATAAAGCCTTTCCCCCAAAGAAGATGCCCCCCACCAAATTCTTTCTTTTGTCAATAACTCCTTTGACCCACCCTTCTTTATATGAAAATATTCCCTTTTGTACAAACCCTCAGAGCACCCTTCTAGTGGTTAGATGGGATGCTGCCCAATTCATAAATTGCTTAATAAAACTAGTTAAATCTTCAAATTTACTTGGTTGAATTTGGTTTTTAACAAGTGAAATATGCAGGTCAAGGAACACAACTATGACAGCAATAATAATTTTTATTTGTTGTGTGCCTATCCTATGCAGGGCATAATTGC
The DNA here is from genome assembly GCF_004126475.2 of Phyllostomus discolor. Taxonomy (NCBI): domain Eukaryota; kingdom Metazoa; phylum Chordata; class Mammalia; order Chiroptera; family Phyllostomidae; genus Phyllostomus; species Phyllostomus discolor. The sequence continues at coordinate 21,594,754 of NC_050198.1, read as the reverse complement.
AACTGCTTGACATTTATGAACTTGATTAATCTTTAAAATTATCCAATGTAGTAAGAACTATTATATCTACATGTCATAGATGAGGCACTGAGATGTTAAGTGACTTGCCTAAGCTTACAGAGTTTGGAAATGGCAGAGCTGGAGTGCAAGCAGCTGTGAGGAGACATGTTTCAAGAGTTGCTACTTAGGTATATGAAAATGTAAATGTATAAACATCAAGAAAAGCCATTCTTTTTTTTTTTGCACCAAACAAAATAGTTTATTGCAGTCAAAATAACCATCTTCTATCACAAATTTGTACACATCTCTCTCATTTTTGGATTTCAGATGTAGAAAATCTAAGCGTCACCTGAGTACTAGCTGTGTGTCCTTTGGAATGTGACTAGTTTCCCTAACCCTAAGTTTCCTCAAGTGGAAAAATAGAATTACTTCTGCCCTCCCTACTTATCTCTGAGTACTGTATGAATGGACGAAGATAATATCTCTGAATGTTCAATACATACATGTGATCACACCATTTTCTCTTATCAGAAAGATCACATTTCTCAGACCCCTGAAACTAAGGGGATAGTTTGACTAATTCTTACCAATAGAGTACTAGTGAAAGTGATATCACTTCCAGCCCCAAGCAGTTCAGGCGGAGCACTCGCTCCACAAATCATCTATCTGTGTCCTTGTGTAGCAACCTAGAGGCCATATGTTGCACACGGCCTCACTACAAAGAGGAAAAAGGCTGTTCAATGAGGATTGGTCTTGGTGCAAGCAAGAAATAAATGTTTATTTTATTGTCACTGAGATTTTAGCATGTGTGTGTTACTGAAGCATGCATAAGGAAAAGCCATTCTTTTGGTTAGAGCTTCCAGATCAACCAACAAACTAAACAAAGCAGAACAAAAAACAAAAGCATATAGTCTCATTGAAAGGGGAGTCAAACATTATTTAGCAAGTAGAGATAACGATGACAGCTTTGATTCCTTTAAATAAGGTTTACTGCTCTCTATTTAGAGGCCGGGATGATATATGAATTCAACCACGCCCTTGACCTTTTCTGCTCCTTCTGCCTTCTGTATTCACTCACAATAAATTTGTTCACTCTCTGATGTACTGGGCAGCTTGCCATCCTCACATCCAAGTTCAGCAGGAGGAGAAACTCACTGTGCAGAGAGACAGGGCTCACTGTTGCTGTTTAGGCCTCCAACTTTTATTCATCACTACTTATTTAGCAGCCAAATTGGTAATACTGCCCTCTACACCCTGGGTCATCAGTGAAACATTGGCAGATCTGAAGGACTTCACTTGAATGATTTAAGAATATAATCAATTCAGGTTGAAAATTTGGGTGGAATGCTAACGTCCAACCTCTTTCCTTGGTGGCATTCACCAAGAGGAGGGAAAAGATGAAATTATCAAAATCCCTTGGGGAATATTTTTCAAAATTTAAATATTTCTGCCTCAGGACACTAAGTATAACCCTATATTATTATAGATTGAAAATATCCCCAGAGGTTCTGGGGAATGAAAACTTCTTTTATAGAGGAAATGTTCAAATTTGGTGTTAGGAAACTGTGTCTAGTTTATAAACTTCTAGAGGAAATAATTCTATATCCACATCCCCTTAAAAAATCAAGCACACAGCTTTGTGGGAACCAGAGTAGATAAACCTGCTGATCCAACCAATGCTTTTGACCTACAGAACTGTTAGATAATAAATTTGTGTTTTTTTAAGCTGCTAAGTTCATGGCACTCTGCTATATCAGCAATAACAAAACTAATACAGGGAGTAACAGAAATCAAAGTGAAACATAGATTTAAAAAGATATTCAAGCATATATTTTGAATGAAAAGAGAAAGTCACACATAACACGGTAAATAAAAGGAAACCACAATCTTTATTAAGAAAGGATTTTGAATATATGTGAAGGATTTTGAATATATGTGAAGGGTTCAAAGTTGAACATATGTGAAGGGTTTGTTCAAGAGTATTAAGCAGTGATCTTCAACCTTTTTTCTCTCAAGGCACACATAAACTAATTACTAAAGTTCTGCAGCATACCAAAAAATATATTTTTTGCCAATCTGAAAAGAAGATAGGTATAATTTTGATTCATTCACGCTGGATGGCTATTGTTGTGTTGGCTATTGTCATTTTTTTTATTTGACAATCTAAGGAACAAAAGGTCAGTGTCCCTAACTAAATTATCAGGTATTACATGTTTTAAAAATTCTTGTAGCCACACTGGTTGAAAATCATGGGTATAAAGCATTAAGGATCCCCTTTGTTTGCTGAGTTTTTAACTGAACATGTGATTACCTGGCTGCTACCCTCCTTAGCACCAGTTTGTAAAGCTAGATTTCTGTTTGGAATGCTCTTCTGCATTTCTGCTCTTGTCAGACTTCTAATCCCCAAGTCTTCTTGCAGGAATAGCAACTCCATTGTGCTCTTTGTTGGGGACTAGAACTCTGCTCTTTAATACCACAGATCAACAAACCATAGTCCCAAGACTGACTTTCCAAATACCAACTGCTGTTCTCTACCACCAGTTTGGAGCCTCAGCTGCTACCCATTGGTGGGTGTTCTCTTTTTCCCCAGTACTTACTATTATTCTGAGCCACAATTTTAGAAGGTTGTCTACCCATGAGGGAGCAGCCTCTCAATTAAAATATATTTACTGAGCACCTCTTCTGTGCACAGTGACCATAAATCTAATCATCCAACACTTTGCACAGTGAAGGCAGTGAAGTTAATAATCATGCTAGGAAAGTAGGCATAACACGGACTGTCCTAGCAAGCCACTATAGATGCCCAATATGGTTATATTATAACTGCTATTCTAGGGGCTTGGATTAGTGCAGTAAATAACACAGACAAGGCTAAAATCAGTGCCTTCTTGGAGCTTAGGTTTTAGTAGGTAAGACATAAAATAAAATAATTTTTAAAAATCTAGAATGTTAAATAGTGATACAGCACTATGGAAAAAATAAAGTAAGAAAGAGAGAATCTAGAGAGTGTGTGAGCATGGGGTGCCAATTAAAATATTGTGGATAGGGTAAGCCTCAGCAAGAGGGTCACTTCTGAGCAGAGACTTGTAGAGGATGAGGGGGTTCCATAAGGAAATCTGGAGGAAGAGAATTCCAGGCAGAAGAGACAGAAAATGCATAGGACCAAAGAAGGGCATCTGCTTCATGTGTTCTAAGACCAGCAAGAAGACCATTATGGTCCAAATGGAGTGAGGGAGGTGAAGAACAATAGGAAAAGTTGGAGAGGTAACAGGAGAGGTAATGGGTCAGGTCAAGGAGGATTTTTAAGGCCATTTACTCAGAGTTACATGAAAACTTGAGGGAAGGTATAAAGCAGTGGACTGACATGATCTGATTCCAGTTTCAACAGGATCCCTCTGGCTGCTGTGTTAAGAGTATACTGTAGGGGTCAGGGTGAGACTAGTGTAACACTTGATAACAAAAGAACAAACCTCACATGTCCTGGCACATGTAGCCCACATCTCTACTCCACAAGTCACTAGGTTCCACAAGCTTGTGCCCCTGGAGACCCCCTCCTCCCAATCCAACATGATGTGAATAGACAGCTGTAGCTTTCTGACAATTGCTAACAGTTAAGATGAGACATGAATCAAAGCTACAAATATATACTTGTATATAAATGAAGAGTAAAAATGGTTTACAACCCTGACAACTGAGCCTCATAAGGAATACCTGCTTTGAAAATTAAAGTTTCATGCAAAATATGTTAAGTGCCCTGGTAAAAACACTAACTAAGCAAGCAGAAAACATGCCTGTTTCTTTTGTTTCAGCAAAAAGAAACATGACTTCTCATCTAGCTTCTTGCACAGTGACAGAAATTGCCTGAAGTAGTCCACACCCCAGTGAAAATACAGGAGACATAGATGTTAACTGTAACCTACTTTGCAGAAGTAGGAAGATTTTTCATGAAGTATGAAGATGTAAGACATAAGTCAAATTCATATCTGTGAGGATCTTGTTGCCATTCCCTCCTGCACTGTGATGGAAATATAGCCCTTGATGCTATTGTATTACACAGATGTAGAAAAATGATCCTCACTTCTCAGTCAAGAAAAATAAAACTAAAGAAATTCAGTCAGACTTCTGGCCAAGATGGAGGCATAGGTAGACACACTGTGCCTCCTTGCACAACCAAGATAGAGACAACAAAAATTTAGAAACAGAATAACAACCAGAACTGACAGAAAATTTATCTGAATGGAAGTCAGACAACTAAGAAGTTAAAATAGACCCATTCATCCAGACGGGTAGGAGGGGCGGAGTCGGGCAGCGGGGAGTGGGTAGCAGCGTGGAGAGCAAAGAGCGTTGAGACCGGGCATATAAGGCACCCGGGGCATGCAAGACCGCAGTGGGGGACCCTGAGCTCACAAGCGGCAGCTGGCAGACCCAGCTAGGCAGCGATCGTGAAGCAAGGTACTGTGCTCAACCCAGGATCACAGTGCTGGGAAATAGAGCCTTGGGGCACTGATTGAAAACACTTGTGGGGGTTGAGGCGGCAGTGGGAGAAACTCCCAGCCTCACAGGAGAGGTCGCTGGAAAGTCCCATGGGGTGCACAAGCCCACCCACATGGGAATTGGCACCAGAGGGTGCCCAGTTTACTCGGGGGAAGCACCAGAGGGGCCCAGTTTGCTCGGGGGAAGCAGCGGAAGGGACTGAGGTCCCATGGAGAGTGGAGCAAGTGCCACTGTTCCCTCTCGGATCCTGCCCCCACATACAATGTCACAACCCAGCGATTGGGGTGCCCCGCCCTGGTGAATACCTAAGGCTCCACCCCTCAACATAACAGGCGCAACCAGACCAAAGGAGGGTGGGGGGAAGTTGGCTCAAACAGAATTAAAAGCCCCACAGCCCATTTTTTTAAGCAACCGAGAAATAGTCAATCTATCAGATGCACAGTTCAAAGCACTGTTGATAAGGATGATCACAGAACTGATTGATTTTGGTCGCAAGTTAGATGAACAAATGCAGGCTACAATAAGTGAAATGAAGAAAAATGCACAGGGAACCAATAGTGATGGAATGAAAGCTGCGTCTCACATCAATGGAGTGGGCCAGAAGGAAGAAAAAAACATACAACCAGAAAAGAATGAAGAAATAAGAGTTCAAAAATATGAGGAGAGGCTTAGGAACCTCCAGGACATCTTTAAATGATCCAACATCCAAATTATGGGGGTACCAGAGGAGAATAAGAAGAGCAACCAGTGGAAAACTTATTTGAACAAATAATAAAGGAGAACTTCCCCAATCTGGCAAAGGAAATAGACTTCCAGGAAGTCCAGGAAGCTCAGAGAGTCCCAGAGAAGTTGGACCCAGGAAGGAACACACCAAGGCACACCATAATTACTTTATACAAGGTAAAAATGAAGGAGAGAATCCTAGAAGCAGCAAGAGGAAAGGAGACGGTAACCTACAAAGGAGTTCCCATCAGACTGTCAGCTGATTTCTCAAAAGAGATCTCACAGGCAAGAAGGGGCTGGAAAGAAGTATTCCAAGTCATGAAAGGCAAGGACCTACATCCAAGATGGCTCTATTCAGCAAAGCTTTCATTTAGCATGGAAGGGCAGATAAAGTGCTTCTCAGATAAGGTCAAGTTAAAGGAGTTCATCATCACCAAGCTCTTATTTTATGAAATGTTAAAGGGACTTATCTAAGAAAAAGAAGATAAAAATATGAATAGTAAAATGACAGCAAACTCACAATTATTAACAACCACACCTAAAACAAAAACAAAAAGAAACTAAGCAAACAACTAGAACAGGAACAGAACCACAGAAATGGAGATCACATGGAGGGTTAGCAACAGGGGGGTGGGAGGAGGGGAGAGGGGGAAAAGATGCGGAGAATAATTAGCATAGATGGTAGGTAGAAAATAGACAGGGGGAGGGCAAGAATAGTATGGGAAATGTAAAAGCCAAAGAACTTATGACACATGGACATGAACTAAAGTGGGGGAATGTGGGTGGGAGAGGGTGTACAGGATGAAGGGGAATGAAGAGGGGGGAATGGGACAACTGTAATAGCATAATCAATAAAATATATTAAAAAAAGAAATTCAGTCAGGAAAGAGGTTAATAAACTCACTTCAAATGTTTGGCTTGTGTCTAATATTCACAGCATTCAAAGTTTTCTGCTGTACTCATTTTCCTCATTGTTCTAAATAATGACCACAATAGAATACTCTGCTTTCTTGAACAGAGAACTATGCTTATGAGAAGCTTTATTTCAAAGGCAGCTTCTGTCTTTTGTCATGAAATCATTCAGGTGTAAAAATTGTCCTGTCATTTTTCTGTAGTAAGAATTTGCAACCACTGGACAGAGGATATATGGGAAATCATTGTACCCTTCTATCAATTTTTCTATGAACCTAAAACTGCTCTAAACGTTAGTTTAAAAAATCTTTATGCAATCAAAAAATTATGAAGAATCTGCAACTACTGATTATAACCAAAACCTACATTTTGTTGGGGCTTTCAGCTGAAGATTTACATTTTCTCCACACTTTTACATTCCTGGGCCCAAAGTATCAGGTTAATATTAAATTTCTACAAGGCATTTGAGTGAAGTGTTCCTTAAGATCCTAGAAGAAATTGTTTTCATTTTGATTTAGAAGAATGTCTTGTGTGTGTCTTGGTATATAAATGATCCACAAATTTTTTTTGGTGTTGTGCAATTACAGCTGTCCCAATTTCCCCCCATTGCTCTCTCCTACCCTACCCACTCCCACCTCCCTCAGTCAGTTTCTACCCTGTTGCCCTTTATACATGCTCCTTGACTAGACCCTTCGCCTTCTTTCTCCTATTATCTGTCCCCTCTCCCTTCTGGTTGCTGTCAGCTTGTTCTTTATTTCAGTATCTCTGGTTCTATTTTGCTCATTTGTTTGTTTTGATGACTAGGTTCCAATTATAGGAGAGATCATATGGTATTTTTCTTTCACTGCCTGGCTTACTTCACTTAGCATAATGTTCTCCAGATCCATCCATGCTGTCATGAAGGGTAGGAGCTCCTCCTTCCTTTCTGCTGTGTAGTATTCCATTGTGTAAATGTACCACAGTTTTTTGATCCACTCATTTACTGATGGGTGCTTAGGTTGTTTCAAGCACTTAGCTATTTTAAATAATGATGTTATGAACATAGGGGTGCATAGGTCCTTTAGAATTGGTGTTTCGGGATTCTTAGGGTATAATCCCAGCAGTGGAATTGCTGGGTCAAAGGCAGTTCCATCTTTAGGTTTTTGAGGAAATTCCATACTGTTCTCCATAGTGGCTGCACCAGTCTGCATTCTCACCAATAGTGCACTAGGGTTCTCTATTATCCACAACCTCACCAGCACTTTGTTGATTTGTTTATGATGGCCATTCTGACTGGTGTGAAGTGGTATCTCATTGTGGTTTTAATTTGCATCTCTCTGCTGGCTGGTGATGCTGAGCATCTTTTCATATGTCTCTGGGCCCTCTGTATGTCCTCTTTGGAGAAGTGTCTGTTCAGATCCTTTGCTCATTTTTTAATCGGGCTTTTTGTCTTCCTGGAGTAGAGTCGTGTGAGTTCTTTATCTATTTTGGAGATGAAACCCTTGTCCGACATATCATTTGCAAATATGTTTTCCTATACGGTTGGTTCTGTTTTCATTTTAATGCTGTTTTCTTTAGCCATGAAGAAGCTTTTTCTTTTCATGAGGTCCCATTTGTTTATTCTTTCCCTTATGTCCCTTGCTTGAGGGGACATATCAGTGAAAATATTGCTGTGTGGAATGTCTGAGATTTTCCTGTCTGTTTTCCTTTAGGACTTTTATGGTGTCACAACTTATATTTAAGTCTTTTTTTCTATCTTGAGTTTATTTTTGTGTATGGTGTAAATCGGTGGTCGAATTTCAAATTTTTGCATGTAGCTGTCCAGATCTCCCAGCACCATTTATTGCAGAGGCTATTTTTACTCTTTTTTATGCTCCTGCTCCCTTTGGTGAATATTAATTGATTATAGAGACACGGATTTTTTCTGACATCTATTCTGTTCCATTGATCCATGTGTCTGTTCTTATGCCAGCACCAGACTGTTTTTTCTTCAATATTTTATTTATTCAGTTTTAGACAGAGGGGAAGGGGGAGAGAGGGAGAGAAACATCAATGTTTAGTTGCCTCTCACACACCCCTTGCTGGGGACCTTGCCTGAAACCTAGGGATGTGCCTTGACTGAGGAATAAAAGAGGTGATCCTTTGGTTAGGACATTTAATCTACGGAGCCACACTAGCCAGGGGTCAGGACCAGACTGCTTTAATCACGGTGGTATTGTAATATAATTTGATATCAAGTATTATAATCCCTCCTACTTTGTTCTTCTTTCTCAACATTGCTGAGGCTACTCGGGGTTGTTTATGATTCCACATAAATTTTTGAAATATTTGTTCTATATCTTTGAAATATATCATTGGTATTTTGGTAAGGATTGCATTAAATCTATAGATTGCTTTGGGTAGTATGGACACTTTAATGATTTTAATTCTTCCAATCTATGAACATGGTATATGCTTCCATTTATTTGTGTTCTCCTTAATTTCTTTCTTCCACATTCTATGGTTTTCCGAGTACAGGTCTTTTACCCCTTTGGTTAATTCCTAGGTACTTTATTTTTCTTGTTACTATAGCAAATGACATTTTTTCTCTAGTTTCTGCTTCTGGTATTTCATTGCTGGTGTACAAAAATGCCTTTGATTTATGAATATTGACTTTTTATCTTGCTGTTTTGCCAGATTCATTTATTAGATTGAATGGTTTTTTGGTGGAGCTTATGGGGTTTTGTGTGTACACTACTATGTCATCTGCAAACAATGACAATTTTACTTCCTTCTTTCCAATTTGGATGCCTTTTATTTCTTTTTCTTGTCTGATCGCTGTGGCTAAAACTTCCAATACTATTTTGAATAGATGTGGTGAAAATGGACACCTTTGTCTTGTGTCTGATCTTAGGGGGAAAGCTTTTAGTTTTTGTCTGTTGAGTATGATATTGGCTGCAGGTTTCTCGTATATGGACTTTATTATGTTGAGGTATGCTCCCTCTACTCCCACTTTGCTGAGAGTTTTTATCATAAATGGGTACTGTGTTTTATCAAATGCCTTTTCAGCATCTATTGATACGATCCTGTGATTTTTGTCTTTTCTTTTATTTATATGATGTATTATGTTTATTGATTTGCAAATATTGTCCCATCCTTGTGTCCCTGGGATGAATCTCATACCAAAAAGAGTTTGAGAGTCTTCCCTATTCTTGAAATTTTTGGAATAGTTTGAGAATGATAGGAGTTAGCTCTTCCCTAAATGTTTGGTAAAATTCACCTGTGAAGCTGTCCAGTACAGGGCTTTTGTGTGTGGGGAGTTATTTTATTACTGCTTCAGTTTCACTATCTGTTATCTGTCTGTTCAGGCTTTCTGCTTCTTGTTTTAGCTTTGCAAGATTATATATTTCTAGAAATTTATCATTTAACCCAGGTTGTCAAATTTCTTGTCATATAGCTCTTCATAGTAATTTCTGACAATCTTTTTGTATTTCTGTGGTATCAGTTTTAATTTTTCCATTTCTGATTTTATTTATTGGGGTCCTCTCTTTTTCTTGATGAGTCTAGTTAAAGGCTTGTGGATTTTATTTATCTTTTCAAAGAACGAGGTCCTTGATATATTGATCTTTTGAATTGTTCTTTTAGTCTCCATGTCATTTAATTCTACTCTGATCTTGATTATTTCCTTCTCTCTACCCACTCTGGGCTTTGTTTATTATTGTTCTTCTAGTTCTTGTAGATATAGGGTTAGGTTATTTGTTTGAAAATTTTCTATCTTTTAAAAAATCATTTTATTTTTGTCCAGTTACAGTTGTCTGCCTTTACCTATCACCACTCCCCCTCCACCCCAACCAAACTCACCTCCCTCCCTTGCTTCCACCCCCCTTGGTTTTCTCCATGTATCCTTTATAGTTGTTCCTGAAAACTCTTCCTCCCATTATCCCCTCCCACCTCCCCTCTGGTTACTGTCAGTTTGTTTTTAATTTCAATGTCTCTGGTTTTATTTAGCTTGCTTTTTTCTTTTGTTGATTAGGTTCCAGTTAAAGGTGAGATCATATGGTATTTGTCCCTCACCACCTGGATTATTTTCTATCTTTTTAAGGTAGGCCTATATTGCTATGAACTTCCCTCTCAGGAATGCTTTTACTGTCTCAGAGGTTTGGGGTTGTTGCGTGTTTATTTTCATTTGTTTCCAGAAACTTTTTGATTTCTTCCTCGATCACATTATCAACCCATTCATTGTATAGTAGCATGCTATTCAGTTGCCATGAATTTGATTGTTTTTAAGGTTTTTTTTCCTTGAGGTTGGCTTCTAGTTTCAAGCCATTGTGATTCAAGAAAATGCTTGATACGATTTCAATTTCCTTGCATTTGTTGAGGTTTGTTTTGTGTTCTACGGTGAAAATATCCCATGTGCATTTGCAAAGAATGTACATTTTGTTTCTTTGGGGTGAAAGTTTCTGTACATGTCAATTAAGTTCATTTGATATACCGTGTTGTTCAGTGCCACAATATCCTTCTTGGTTTTTTGTTTGGAAGATCAATCCATTGTTAACAGTAGGGTGTTAAAATCCCCTACTATCAGTGTGTTGTCGTCTATCTTTCTTGAAGTTCTCCAAGATTTTCCTTATATATCTGGGTGCTCCTATGTTGGGTGCACATATATTTACAATCATTATATCTTCTTAATGGATGCTTCCATTAATTATCATGAAGTGTCCTTCTCTGTCTCTTTATGACCTTTGTTTTGAAATCTATTTTGTCTTGTATAGAATTGCTACCCCAGCTTTTTCCTTTCATGTCCATTTGCTTAGAATATTTTTTTCCATCCCTCCACTTTCAGTCCATGTAGATCTTTTATTCTGAGGTGAGTCTCTTGAAGATAGCATATATGTGGGTCATGTTTTCTTATCCACTCAGCTACCTTATGTCTTTTGTTTAAAGTATTTAATCCATTTAAATTTAAGGTTATTATTGATAGTTACTTATTCTTGGTTATTTTTTGCACCTATGTTTCCCTCTCTCTCCTTGTCTGTCTTTCTTCTTTTTATAGCAGTCCCTTTAGCATCTCTTGCAGTGATGGCTTGGTGGAGGCATATTATTTTAGCCTTCTTTGGTCTGGGAAGCTCTTTATTTCACCATCTATTTTAAATGAGAGCCTTGCTGGATAGAGTAGTCTTGGTTGTAAGTCTTTATTTTTTATTATCTGGAATATTTCATGCCAATCCCTTCTAGCTTGTAGTCTTATTGGAGCTCCCTTATTGGAACTCCCTTGTATGTTACTTGCTGTTCCTCCCTTGTTGCCTTTAATATTCCCTCTTTGTCTTAAATATTTGACATTTTAATTATGATGTGTCTTGTAGTAGGCCCCTTTGAGTTTATCTTGATTGGGACACTCTGTGCTTCCTGAACTTCCATGACTTTTCCCCTCACCAAGTTAAGGAAGTTTTCTGTCATTATTTTTCAAACAGGTTTCCTATCCCTTGCTCCTTTTCTTCTCCTTCTGATATTCTTATGATGTGAATGTTATTATGTTTCATGTTGTCCTAAAGTTCCCTTAAACAATTCTCATTTTTTTTAGTCTTTTTTCATTTTGTTGCTCTGCCTATATATTTCTTTCTACCTTGTCTTCCAGCTTGTTGATTTGGCCCTCTGCTTCATCCACCCTGCTTTTAATTCCTTCTAGTGTATTTTTCATTTCAGATATTGCAGTCTTCATTCTTCCTGGTACTTGTTCATACTTCCTATTTCTTTTTTCATGCTTTTGTAGTTTCCACTCAGTTCCCTATAGTTGTCACTGAGTTCTTTGAGCATTCTTATAATCATTTTTGAAAATTCTATGTCTGATGGATTGCTTGCCTCAATTTCATTTAACTCTTTTTCTGGGGATTCCTCCATTCCTTTCTATTAGGGTTTTTTCTTTGTTTCCCCATTTTTGGTGACTCTTGTTGTTTGTTCCTGCATCTCAAGATGCTGTGCTTTGCTTGCCTGTCTTCATGGGGTGGACTTCTGGGATAGGAGTTCTGTGGGACTCAGTGGTACAGTCTATTTGATCTTATCTGGATGCTCTGTGGGTGCCCTTTATTCAGTTTGTGTGGGTTTTCTTATTGTACTTGGGCTTTGCTTGTTGATGCCTCATTCGTTGGTGCATTCCTCCCTCCAGTGGGCTTACTGGTAGTCATAACTCCTGCCTCATCCTGTGTGCTGTTACATAGGTATTAGTTATAAAAGCAATATTATGAAGAAACTAAACTTGTGCCAGCAAAAAACAAACAAATAAAGGTACCACATCAGCAATGTCACAGGTAATTGAACAAAGATTAACAAAATTAGAGAGAGATTCGGAATAATATAAATTAGGGAAAAGGGAATATGAGATGATTAAAAGAATGAAAATGATTTTGAGTGGGAATATGGAGGAGAAATAATAACATTAAGGAGTAGAAACAAGGTGAAGAAAGGGGGAGAGTAAAATTTAAAATGTAAGTAAAACAGGGAAGGGCAATGGTAAAAATGGAGTAAGAAAAGAGAAGAGTATACTATGAGATTTGAACTAAAATTAAAAAGGTATTGAACCAATAGGAACAAAACTGCAGAAAAACCACAGCAGGGTCAATAACAATCCCAGCTTAGTGAAGATGACTAAAGGCGGAAAGGGAACAAGAATATTATAGAAAAAAGTAAATATGAGATGTCTACAGTAAAGAAAAATGATTTTGAGAGGATGGGGGAGGAAAACTAATAAGAGTAAGGAATAGAACCCAGGATAAGAAAGGAAAAAAAATAAAATAGAATTCCTAACTCAAGTGATCAAGGGCAGAGGGAAGGCAAAATGGAGTAAGACAGGGGGAGAGTATCCTATGGGATTTGAAGTACAAATAGTGTACAAATAGGAATACCATTGGAGAAGAACAGCAATGAGCATGATATCCTTGCCCGACTAGCCATAATTTATAAAGGTGGGAAAGAAATAAAAGTATTACAAGAGGAGGAAAAGAATGTGAGCTGACTTAAGGAAGGAAAAATGCTTTTGCAAGGATAGATGGAGGAGAAATAGTAAGAGTAAGGAATAGGGCCATGGTGTAACGTGGGAAAAACTAAAGTTTACAATAATAAGAAAGGTCAAGAAAAAGGTAAAATAAAGTAAGACCAGGGAAGGGTATTAATAATAACATTGTTATTAATTCATATTATTGGATTTGAAATAACAATAATATGAACAATATATATAATCTGAATAAAAGATAAAAAAATAAAAGACCAAGAGTAGTGAGTGAGTTAGAATATAATTGAAGCAAAAGAGGAAATATTAAAAGGTTATGTGAAGGGAAAGAAAGAAGAAAGAAAAAAATACCCAAGTTCTGAGGAAGAACAAGGTGAAATTCATCTCAGCAGCTGGTGTTCACCTGACTTCTTTCTGCATCCATCTGGTTTTTTATCAGCTCAAGGTCCCCGGGTGGGTTGTACAGCTCTGGCAACACTACCTGTATCTCTTTCACCTGCCTCTAGAGGTAGCTTCTGTTGCAGTCGAGAGGGTCTGACCTCTATGTTTCCCCTGGGAGGCACTGTTCAGTCTTCTGGGAAAGTTGTGGGTGTGTTCCCCCTGCCCCTACATCTGCCATTTTAGTCTGTCCCAGTTTATCTCCAGTTTATAATGTAGTTTCTGATTAAATAGCTGTTTCACAGGGGGTGGGGGACAATCTGTATAAGAGTGTCAGCTCTCTCCTGCTTGGTGTAGACAGCAACTCTGTGCAAATCGAGGCTGGGTGGGGCCCTGATTCCCCCTTTCTGCACCACTTTCTGAACTCCCTGCTTTGCTGGCCTCAGTGACATAGGGCTTTAGGACCCAGTGCACTTTATGTCCTGTGAGGAGTTCAAAATTGGTCCTTTTAGGCATTCCTCTTGCTGTCTTTCTCTTGCAGACATGCCCCCTGCAGGGTTGTTAAGTCTGACCAGCTGGTTTTGCAGATCTTCCCTTGCTCCTTCGGGAGATGGAGGTTGGATGCAACCTTCCCTTCCTAGAGGTTCCTCCAAGGAAGGGGGCTCAATCTGGCTTTAAAAATCTCAGGTGCACAGTTCCCAGCCCACGGCCCTCACAGTATACAAAGGCCCACACACCCTACGCTGTACAGCTGTGTGGGCTGGGACCAAGAAATCACCTTGCTTTGGACTTTTTTGATTAATTTGCCCAGTGGGAACAAATTGTACCCACAATCCTCTTTCCTTGTTGGCAGAGCAGCTATGTGTGCAGGGTCCCTGCCCAGCAGGCCTCAGCTCCCCTTAAAAAGTCTCTCTGGGCACTCCCACTGCTGCTGAGTCACTGTCTGGCTTTCTGTACATGCCACTTCTCTAAAAAGTCAAGAGTCTAGCACAGTCATGGCTAGCTGTGGTCCTCCTCCTCCACCAGATCTAGGTTCAGATAGCATCTCTCATTCTCTGGAACTCTCTCAGTTGGTGTTTTTCACTGTAGCTATGGGTGTGCTACTTGCTCTGTGTGTGTGTGTGTGTGTGTGTGTGTGTGTGTGCGCGCGCGCGCGCGCGCACGTGCGTGCATGTGCATGTAGACTCATTCTCCCTGATGACTTTGTGTATCCAAGTTGCTCCTGACCTGGTTCTGAGGGATTCCCTGCCCTGGGAGGGGAGGGAACTGCTAAGTTCTCCACGGAGGCAGGTGCTGCAGCTGCAGGTGCCACAGCTGCTGGTGCCATACTAGGGCATTTTCCCTGTCCACCTATAAAACCTCTTCACCACCTGTTTAGAAGTATCTTCTGCACTCTTTAACTTCCAAACTTCATATCAGCTAAAACTCCATTCACTGTTCACTTGATTTTTTTGGAAGATCAACTAAGTGTCTGAGTTGGTACAAGAATAAAACTGGGGGGGTGGAAATGGGAGGGAAGTGGGGAGCACTTGGGGGGGTGGGCTGGGATGGGAGTAAAAGACATAAAGCTGTACTTGAACAAAAATTAAAATAAAAAAGTAAAAAAAAAGAAAGTATAGGAAATGTATTTTTAAAAAAGAGTGAGTGGACTCAGCTCCTACCTACTTGGCTGCCATCTTCCAATCCAATCCACAAATTTTGATATAAGGATATCTTGATTTGTTTAACAAATTATTTATCAAGTACATTCTAGTGGAGGGGTGGGCAATAAACTCTAAGCATAATAATGTGACTATTTATTGATAGAGCCTGTCATGCACCTATTAATCAATTGTTACTAATCCATCTACTTTAGAGTGAAAATTCTATATAGCAAGGAGAAAATTAAAATGGAGCAAGAAGTTTCAGAAATTTGTGTAGATGTGGGCTGTACATTTAAGAAGAAAGGACAAGACATGGAAGGCCTTATGGAGGAGTTACATTTTGAGAGAACACCTTCAAAGAGGGAGAAAGTAAGTGATGTGAATTTCTGAAGGAAGAGGGTTTCGAGAGTAAATTGCCAGTGCAGAGACTAGGGAATGTCAGAATTGTGTGAGCAACAGTGAGACAGACAGTATGCCAAGAGCTCAGGTCAAGCGTATAGAGAGTGGAGACAAGATGTCAGAACCGATTCAGACCCAGGTTTTGTGTGTCCTAAATCTTATATAATTTTGGGCTCATGTTTAAGAGAAATGATTCAAGTGTACAAATACAAAATATGGTACAAAATCAGATTTATGCAGAATGACAAAAATTGTGATAAATTATAAACCTTACAAAACCATGGAACACTAAAATGACATTCTTCCCCTCTGAAGCCCCAAGGCAATTCTTAGCTCAGAATATCATACGTACCTCATTTTCCCTTTCTGTCTCTGAAGCTTTTGTGTATGTGGGGTCTCTGACTCTCCTGTGTATGCAGGGTTTCCATACATATGTTTGCAATTGAATATGGTCATTTTCTCTTGTTAATCTCTCATCTATGATTATTAGATCATCTGAAAAAAACCTTACAAGCAGCCTAGAGATATCAATACATGTTCATCCAGCAGTGTGAATATTTGCACTAATTGGGAACACATTTCTGTTCAAGTCAGCCCATTCCATTCTTGGGCTGTTCTACCCCTTTTTATGTTGCCTCTGCATCTGTGTTCCTAAAGCTGCCACCATTGGTCTCAATTCTTCCAAATGGAGCAAAAGAGAATAACTATGACTCCTTTCAAAATTTTCAAAACCTCATTTCAAAAATAGTAAGATTGCTCACATATCAGTGTTACTCCAGTGACCCATACTACTCACTGCACTTCCTTTATTTATTTCTATCTGTATTAGAACCAGGACTTTAGAAATGCATATATTTTCCAAATGATGGTCGATCATTTCAGAATACCATGGGAGTTCTACATCCATTGATCTGGACATGACACTCCAATTAATTTAGAATAGGATTCCATTCATTTTTCCAGTGGCTGAGTTCACACTGCTAATTCTTTTTTTTATTATTTTACATTTTTATTTTCTTTAAAATTATTTTATTGTTGTTCAAGTACAGTTGTCTGCATTTACCCTCCCACCACTCCCCCCAACCCCAGGCATCCCCACCTCCCTCCCCTGCTTCCACCCCTAAGGAGGGGTGGGGTTTTCTTCATGTGTCCTTTATAACAGTTCCTGAAAATCCTTCATATTGAGCAATACCCCTGCACCCTCTCTTCAGGTGTTTTTCACTTTAATTGCTGTCAGGCTGGGTCTCCTTCCTCCATTCAGTGCCAGTAGCTGATCTTTTGGACTTTTTCACAAAGCTCTTGTTTTCCTTTAGTACACTTCACCTTGTTGTTTTCACCTCATCATATTATCCCATAGGGTTCCATAATACTTTTGATTGCATTATCTGAGGTTTCATCCAACTGTCCTCTGCAGAAAAGAGTTAATATAGCAGGCTTGAACTGGGTATCCTTAGAAAGGCCTGCTTCCAAACTTGGCCTTTGGCTAGTGTCTGGGAGCTAGGATTTCAGGAGGGTTCTGAACACTCCCTAACTGATAAGTGTTTACTGTTGCCCAGATTATTGTTTGTCATACAAACATGTTTTATTCTGAGCACCTACGCTCCTTCTGGAAGTCTGGACTTTGCTGCATGATAGACAGAGGGTACCTATGTGGCCAGCCTCCAGTAAAAACCCTAAACTGCAGCTCAAATTGCTATCCTTAGCAGAAACATTATACATATGTTGCTGCATTTTAATTGCTGGGGTAGGACATGCTCTATGTGACCCCTGCTGGGAGGAAGAGAGCATGATGCTTGCACATGGATCCCTCTAGAACCCACCACTTTCTTTTCCCTTTAGGATCTGGCCCTGTGTCTTTACTAGATTGCTGTGATAAATCTTAGCCCTGAGTAGTACTGTATACTGAGTCTCATGAATCTTTTTCTATAAATCCTTGTAGTGAATCTCTGGATGTGGGTTTGGTACTGAGAACACTGCTACACCTCTTGACTTTGAACTACCTGCAGATCTACATTGCCAGATTCCTTCTATCAAGCAGGGGTGAGAGCTCAAGGATGACTATGACATTTCACCCTTCACAAGCATAAATCTGTGTCTTCACTCATTTGGGGTGACTAATAGTGACACTGAATGTTTGATGATGGTGTGTGCCATTCAATAAAGCAATGTTTCCCAAATGTATCCTGAGACCTTTCATCCCATGAGACTCCCCTTGAATAAAAGGACCCCACTGTCAAGTATTTGGGGGAATTTTCAATACGATAGACTGCCCCAAGTCTCTCACACTCCCTAAGCAAAAAAGATGTAACTTTTCTTTCTGCCACTCTTTCAAATACATATAAGAAATGTATATAATAGTATAAAGATTACCAATGTAACTCCCACCTAGATGTATTAGATGGTAACATTTGCCACACTTGCTCCAGTGCATCTTTTTAAAAAAAATAAATATTTTTGCAACATAAGTTTATTTTGATTGCCTTTTCAATGGCATCCTCCAAGCCCCTACCTCCCAAGAAGTCACTATTACCTTGGGAGTGTAGTTTATGTTTGTTCCATGTTTTCATGCTTTTACCATTTGTTTACATGGAATTGTTTTAGATGTGTTTAATCTTTACAGATGTATAATTGTTGTCTTAAAATGTGATGAATTTCTACAAGACTTTTTCTTGGAGGATGTAATATTTCTCCATGTACATGCACATAGCCTTGGTTTATATATTTACATTGATTTATACCATGTAATGTTGTAACTATACCAACCTTTTTTTAAATCTCACCTGGGGTATGTTTATTGATTTGAGAAAGAGAGGAAGGGGTGGGGCTGGGGAGCAGAGAGAGAGAGAGAGAGAGAGAGAGAGAGAGAGAGAGAGAGACATTGATTGGTTGCCTCCTGTATAGGTCCCAACTGGGGGTCAAACCTGCAAGCTAGGTATGTGCCCTGGTTGGGAACTAAAGTGGCAATTGTGTGATGTATGGGATAATGCTCCAAACAACTGAGCCACCCAACCAGGGCACTATACAAACCATTTTAAATTAAGAATGCCTATTCCTGCCCTGGCTGGCGTAGCTCAGTGGATTGAGCACAGGCTGCGAACCAAAGTGTCGCAGGTTCGATTCCGAGTAAGGGTACATGCCTGGGTTGCAGGCCATGACCCCCAGCAATGGCATATTGATGTTTCTCTCTCTCTCTCTCTCTCTCTCTCTCTCTCTCTCTCTCTCTCTCTCTCCCTCCCTCCCCCCCCCCTTCCCTCTCTCAAAAAAATGCCTATTCCCAAGCTAAACCTGTACTTAATAAATTAAAGTCCCTGGAGAGAGGTCCCAGCCATCAGTATTTTTTCATGTCTCCTTGGTGATTCTAGTGTGCTTTTGAGTTTGAAGATCAGTGCCCTAGCCTAGGTCTTAGAGTTTTACTTGAGAGATTAAGGGGGTATAATTTTAATATGAAAAAAACATGGATATTTCATAGAGCAGAATGAAAAATTCATGGAGTAGTCAAATACCTTGGCCAAGTTCTCCCAGCTGGTAAGTGGTTGAGATGGGATTTGCACGCAAGCAGTGGTTGCCTTTCCTCCTTTTGCTACTGGTAGTACCTGGTTTGAAAATATGGTCCCTAGTTGTTGGTTTGAAAGTGTTGCTTTAGTCCAGTAGTTCTTAAAGTGTGGTCCACCAATCTACAGCATGAGCATTACCTGGAAGCTTGCTATAAATGCAGATTATCAGGCCCCACCTCAGATCTTGTTAATTAGAGACTTTCAGGTGAAGCTAGCATTTTGTGCTTTAACAATCCCTCCAGGTGATACAGGTGCACACTTAACTTGGAGAACCACTTGTAGTCTCTTAATTTTTTTTGTTTTTAAATTTTATTTTAATCATTGTTCAAGTACAGTTTTCTCCCTTTTAGTCCAAATCCAGCCCACCCTCCCCCTAGTTTTTGTCCATGTGTCCTTTAAGTTTGTTACCGTGAACCCTTCCCAATGTACCCTGAAATTCCCTCTTCTCTCCCCTGTGGTCACTGTCAGCCTGTCCTCTATTTCAGTGTCTTTGGTTATATTTTGCTTGCTTCTTTGTTTTGCTGTTTAGGTTCCTGTTAAAGGTGAGATCACACGGTATTTGTCTTTCCCTGCCTGGCTAGTTTTGCTTAGCATAATGCTTTCCAGCTCCAGCCAAGCTGTTGCCAAGGTCCTTTTTTTTTTCCCGCTACATAGGATTCCATTGTGTAAATGTACCATAGTTTTTTGATCCATTCATTTACTGATGGGCATCTAGGTTGCTTCCAGCATCTAGCTATTGTAAATTGTGCTGCTATGAACATTGGGATGCATAGGTTCTTTGGGATTGGTGTTTTAGTATTCTTAGGATAGAGTCCCAGCAGTGGAATTGCTGGGTCAAAAGGCAGATCCATTTTTAGTTTTCTGTGGAAGTTCCATACTGCTTTCCATAGAGGTTGTACCAGTCTGCAGTACCACCAACAGTGCACTAGGGACCCCTTTTCTCCACAACCTCTCAAACACTTGTTGTTTGTTGCTTTGTTTAGGATGGCCATTCTGACTGGTGTCAAGTGGTATCTCATCGTGGTTTTAATTTGCATCTCTCTGATAGCTAGCAATATTGAACATCGTTTCATGTGTCTTTGGATTTTCTGTATGTCCTCCTTGGAGAAATGTCTGTTCAAGTCCTTTGCCCATTTTTTAACTGGGTTCCTTGTCTTCTTAGAGTGCAGTCGTGTAAGTTCTTTATATATTTTGCAGATGAAACCCTTGTCTGAGGTATCATTGGCAAATATGTTTTCCCATACAGTTGGTTCTCTTTTTATTTTGATACTGTTTTCTTTAGCTGTGCAGAAGCTTTTAATTTTGATGAGGTCCCATTTGTTTATTATTTCCTTTATGTCCCTTGCTCTAGGGGACAAGTCAGTAAAAAACTTTCTGTGTGAAATATCTGAGATTTCCCTACCTATGTTCTCCTCTAGGACTTTAATGGTGTCACGTTTTACATTTAAGTCTTTTATCCACCTTGAATTTATTTTTGTATATGGTGTAAGTTGGTGCTCAAGTTTCATTTTTTTTTGCACGTGGCTGGCCACTTCTCCCAACACCATTTGTTGAAGAGGCTATTTTTACTCCATTTTATGTTGCTGCCTCCTTTGTCAAATATTAATTGACCACAGAGATGTGGGTTTATTTCTGGGATCTCTGTTCTTTTCCATTGGTCCATATGCCTGTTTTTATGCCAGTACCAGGCTGTTTTGATTACGGTGGCCTAGTAGTATAGTTTAGTGTCAGGTATTGTGATCCCTCCTACTTTACTCTTCTCTCTCAAAACTGCAGCAGCTATTCGGGGTCCTTTATGATTCCATATAAATTTTTGAAGTGTTTCTTCTATGTCTGTGAAATAAGCCATTGGTACTTTAATAGGCATTGCATTGAATGTGTAAATTGCTTTTGGTAGTATGGACATTTTGATGATATTAATTCTTCCAATCCATGAACACGGTATATGTTTCCATTTGTTTGTGTCTTCCTTGATTTCTTTCCTGAGTGTTATGTAGTTTTCTGAATACAGGTCATTAACCTCTTTGGTTAGGTTTATTCCTAGATATTTTGTTTTTCTTTTTGCTGTTTCAAATGGGATATTTTCCTTGATCTCAGCTTCTGCTGTTTCATTGTTGGTATACAGAAATGCCTTTGACTTCTGGATATTGACTTTGTACCCCGCTGTTTTGCCAAATTCATTTATTAGGTCAAGCAGTTTTTTGGTGGGGTCTATAGGATTTTCTATGTACACTATCATGTCATCTGCAAACAGTGACAGTTTTGTTTCCTCCTTTTCGATTTGTATGCCTTTTATTTCTTTTTCTTCTCTGATCACTGCGGCTAAAACTTCCAGTACTATATTGAATAGAAGTGGTGAAAGTGGACAGCCTTGTCTTGTTCCTGATCTTAGTGGAAAAGATTTTAGTTTTTGTTCATTGAATACGAAGTTGGCTGTAGGTCTCTCATATATGGCCTTTATTATGTTGAGAAATGCTCCCTCTATTCCCACTTTGCCGAGTGTTTTTATCATGAATGGGTGCTGTACCTTATCAAATGCTTTTTCTGTATCTATTGATATGATCATGTGTTTTTTGTCTTGCTTTTGTTTATGTGATGTATTACATTTACTGATTTGCGAATATTGAACCATCCTTGCATCCCTGGAATGAATCCCACTTGGTCATGGTGTATGATCTTTTTAATGTATTGTTGGATGTAGTTTGCCTGTATTTTGTTGAGAATTTTAGCATCAATGTTCATCAGCAATATTGGCCTGAAGTTTTCTTTCTTTGTTGTGTCTTTATCTGATTTTGGAATTAGGATGATGTTGGCCTCATAAAAAGAGTTTGGGAGTCTCCCATCTTTTTGGAATTTTTGGAATAGTGTGTGAAGGATAGGGGTTAGCTCTTCCTTAAATGCTTTGTAGAATTCTCCTGTGAAACCATCCAGAACCGGACTTTTGTGTGTCAGGAGTTTTTTGATTACTGCTTCAATTTCTTTTGTTGTTATTGGTCTGTTCAGGCTTCCTGCTTCCTTTTCATTGAGTTTTGGAAGATTATATTTTTCTATAAATCTGTCCATTTCACCTAGGTTTTCAAATTTCTTGGCATACAGTTCTTTGTAGTAATTTCTTACAATCCTTTGTATTTCTGTGGTGTCTGTTGTAATCTCTCCTCTTTCATTTCTGATTGTGTTTATTTGGGTCTTCTCTCTTTTTTTCTTGATGAGTCTGCTTAAAGGCTTGTCGATTTTGTTTATCCTTACAAAGAAGCAGCTCTTGGATTCATTGATCCTTAGAATTGTGCTTTTAGTCTCTATGTCATTTAATTCTGCTCTGATCTTGGTTATTTCCTTCCTTCTGCTTCCTCTGGGCTGTCTTTGTTGTTGTTCCTCGAGTTCTTGTAGACATAGGGTTAGGTTGTTTGTTTGGAATGTTTCTAAATTTTTTAGGTGGGCCTATATTGCTATGAACTTCCCTCTCAGGACTACCTTGGCTGTGTCCCATAAGTTTTGGGTTGTTGTGAGTTCATTTTCATTTGTTTCCAGAAACCTTTTGATTTCTTCCCTAATATCATTCTTGACCCATTAATTATTTAATAGCATGTTATTTAATCTCCATGATTGTGAGGGTTTCGGGTTTTTTCCTTGGGGTTGGTTTCTAGCTTCAGTCACTTGTGGTCCAAGAAAATGCTTGGTATTATTTCAATTTTCTTGAAATTGTTAAGGCTTGTTTTGTATCCTATCATGTGGTCAATCTTTGAAAATGTTCTGTGTACAGTTGAAAAGAATGTATATTTAGCTTCTTTTGGATGGAGGGTTCTGTATATACCAGTAAAGTCCATTTCATCAAGGGTATTGTTCAATGCCACAATATCTTTGTTGATATTTTGTTTGGAAGATCTGTCCATTTTTGATAGTGGGGTGTTAAAATTCCCCACAATAATTGTGTTGTTGCCCATATTTTTCTTGAAGTCCTCTAAGATTTGCTTTATGTATTTGGGTGCTCCTATGTTGGGTGCATATATATTTACAATATTTATGTCTTCCTGGTGAATTCTTCCCTTGAGTATTATGAAGTGACCTTCTAGGTCTCTCTTTATGGACCTTTTTTGGAAGTCTATTTTGTCATATATGAGTATTGCTACCCTGGCTTTTTTTTTCCTGTCCATTTGCTTGGAAGATTTGTTTCCAGCCCTTCACTTTCAGCCTGTGCAGGTCTTTTATCCTGAGGTGGGTCTCTTGTAGGTAGCATATATGTGGGTCATTTTTTCTTATCCATTCAGCTATTCTATGTCTTTTGATTGGAGCATTTAATCCATTTACGTTTAAGGTTATTATTGATAGGTACTTATTCATTGTCTTTTATGTACGTGTGTTTCTCTCTCTCTCTCTCTCTCTCTCTCTCTCTCTCTCTCTCTCTCTCTCTCTCTCTCTCTCCCTCTCTTCCTTCCTTTCCTTAAAGCAGTCCCTTTAGAATCTCTTGCAGAGCTGGTTTGGTGGAGGTGTATTCTTTTAGACTTCTTTTGTCTGGGAAGCTTCTTATTTGGCCTTCTATCTTGATTGAGAGCCTTGCTGGGTTAAAGTAGCCTTGGTTGCAGACCTCTGGTTCTCATTACTTGGAGTATTTCTTGCCATTCTCTTCTGGCTTGAAGTGTTTCCATTGAGAAGTCAGCTGTTAGCCTTATTGGGGCTCCCTTGTATGTTACTTCCTTTTTCTCCCTTGCTGCCTTTAAGATTCTCTCTTTGTCTTGAAATTTTGCCACTTTAATTATGATGTGTCTTGAGGTGGGCCTCTTTGGGTTCCTCTTTATTGGGACTCTCTGTGTTTCCTGGATTTGTGTGACTTTTTCTCTCATCAAATTAAGGAAGTTTTCCTTCATTACTCTTTCAAATAAGTTTTTGATCCCTTGCTCTTCTTCTTCTGGTATCCCTATTATACGGATATTATTACGTTTCATATTGTCTTGCATTTCTCTTAATCCCTCTTCATTCTTTCTGAGCCCCTTTTCCTTTTCTTGTTCTTTCTGGGTGTTGTTTTCTACTTTGTTCTCTAGCTCGCTAATCCGATCTTCTGCTTCATCGATCCTGCTTTTCATTCCTTTTACTGTGTTCTTCAGTTCAGAAATTGTATTCTTCATTCCCTCTTGGCCCTTGTTGAGAGTTTCTCTCTCCTTTTTCATGTTGATGTAGTTTTCAGTGAGTTCATTGTAGCTTCCCTGCAGTTTCTGGTAGCTCATTTTGAGCTTGTTGAGCTTCCTGATGACCATTGTTTTGAACTCACTATCTGATAGTTGAGTTGCCTCTGCTTCATTTAGCATTTTTCCTGAGGCTTCCTCATTTCCCTTCAGTTGGGGATAGTTTATTTGTTTTCTCATTGTTTGTGGGGTTCTTCTTGTTAGCCTCTGTTTCTTAAATTAATCTGTTCTGGTTCCCTGTAATTA
The DNA here is from genome assembly GCF_004126475.2 of Phyllostomus discolor. Taxonomy (NCBI): domain Eukaryota; kingdom Metazoa; phylum Chordata; class Mammalia; order Chiroptera; family Phyllostomidae; genus Phyllostomus; species Phyllostomus discolor. The sequence continues at coordinate 21,570,267 of NC_050198.1, read as the reverse complement.
TGGTGTGAACTTCTGTGGTAGAATACTTGTGATATTCAGTGGTGCAGTCTCCTTCATGTATCCTGGTGTTCACAACTTCCCCCTATTCTTTTTTGTGATCAGTTGGAGGAGTAAGGCGAAATGGTTTAAGACAGCAAGACAGTATACTATGATATTTGCATTAGCAGCCAGTAGAGAAGAGATGGGTTATTCTTGGCTCTTTATAGTGTTAACCATGATCCTCTACCCCACTATCCACATTTTAGAAAGGATAGAAAGAAGGTAAGACTCTTATTGGGGACGAGAGTATTGTTAGTTGGATCTAGAAAGCTGTGAGGCTGTGGGAGGTCAGATTCTAAGGTAGGGTTGGAATAAAGATTAGTATATAGGAGTAGCATGTAAAAGAATAGAGACAACCCCCACAATAGTATAGTTCAGGAAATTGCAAAGTGGGCTGAGATCAGGTAGGGGTATTGAGAAGCATTTACAATTGTATGAACTAGGTCTTATTAACAGTAATAGTAAAGTGACAGTCTTGTGGCAGAATCAATGAGATCTAGATAACAAGAATAAAGAGTATAGGACCTTGAGAGGTGTATTAATGGAACACAGATGAAGGATAGTAAATTATCAACACACTGTGGCTGAGATACCAGGGGGAACCTATCAAATGGCAGTATAACCAGCCAAGCAAAGAAGATTATACAGAAAGAAAAAGAATACCAAAATACTATTAAAATAAAAAATGTCAAAAAAGTGAGAAAAAGATAATACAAATTTATAGTAACTTACAAGATCAAAAAAAAAGGAAAAAAAGCAGAAGAATGGAGTTCAGGAGACATAAATTTGGAGTGGAAAGAGTAATACTAGGATGAAGGGAAGAGAAACATAAGGGATTGAGAAATACAAAAATACTAAGAATTGAAAAATAAAATGTCACTTAAAACACAAGATAAAATCAATCAAACAACAACAGCCACAAAAACAAAACAAAACAAAAACAAAACAAAACAAAACAAAAAACTTCTTGTTGGTTTCTAACTGGCCAGACCAGTTTTTCTGATCTTGTTGGCTTCAGCTGGCTGAGGGACCTTTGAAATGCTTATCACTCTTCCCAGCCAAATCTCAGTAAGTCTCTCAGGTGCCCTGGGCGCTCCCGAGCTCACTTGCTCTCCGGAGCTCACTGCCGCGTTTTTCCAGGCTCCCGCGTCCCTGCAGGGTTCCAGCTCAATGATCTCAGGAGGCACCCGAGACATTTTGGGTTTCACTCTGCCCTTTCTGGGAATCATATAAGGGTGTGCCCATCCACCAAATTTTTGAGTTTTGGGCTCTAGGAACGCACTAAGCACTGCATCCCTTCTGGGATCGTTGCGTGAGAGTCAGGGTTCCCGATGGGGCGCGCTTCCACAGTTCAGCACGGTGGGCTCCAGAAACCTGAGAATGCCTGTGCCCTTTCCTGGATCGGGGCTGCGCTGTCTGGGTTTTCCACCAATCCACACTCCCACTGGGCTAGGGGTGCGGGCACTCTTCCAGGCCGCCCGCGGTCGTGCAGGTTGGAGGCCCTCACTTCTCCCACAGCTCTGGGTGGGTGTTCACAGACCCTGGGTGATTTTTTTCCCCCCAGTCCAACTGGCCTCTCTGTGCCTTCAAGCAACAAGTTCTCCCCTGGTGTTGTTCAACCCCTGTATTCGGGGGAGGGAGCAGTGACTCCCCTCTTCCGGGAGTCCTGAGGCAGACCCAGGAGCACTGAGCCTGGGGACTGCAACCCCCCTGGTCTCCGCGCTGATCCCTGGGCCCCTTTTGTCCTGAAGCAGTCTCCTTACCATCTGGTTTTTCAATGATTGCAATAATTTTTGATGTCCTGCTTTCAAAAATGACTTGGTAACCTAGGCCACTTGCTCTGTTTCTCCACCGATCCACGAGTTTCCCTCCTCTTCACAGAAGCCGAGAAACACGCTGCCTAGAGTAAAGCCGCCATCTTTTCTCCAACCGTAGTCTCTTAATTTTAAAACTCTCCTATCAATTTTACATTTCCTTTTAATTTTAATGAATATGATTATACCTTTCCTGTCTCTCCCTGTCTTGCATCATTTCAAGGCCAGGCAGGTTCACTCGGGATTCAGGCAGAGAGAAGAAAATTCACAGAGCTGTGAGAATGCCTGAAATGTCTTTATTCAAGGGTGGGGAGATCCACTCACGCCACAAGATGCATATTGCTCCACGGGAAGCCCCTACTCTCTTATATACTAAATGCACACAAAGCCAGCAGGGGGCCAAGATATCATATAACAAAGTGTGATTCTGCACACTCGGGCCTATTCTCAAAGCTATGGGAATGCTGCTTATCAGGCCCAGTGAGGGAGGCTGACTGACTCCATTTCCCCTACAATCCACCACTTCAGGGTTATTCACCATACAAGCTACACGAGGGTGCCTTCCGCAAGGGTCCCTTGGTGAGGAGGGCAGAGCCCTGCACCCAAATGCCACAACAGCAGTACGAACTGCAATAGCACCCAACTAGAACACAAGCATTGCCACCCAAGACAGCAAGGATCCACTGCCATTCAGTGGTTAGCAATGCCCACCATTCCTGCAGAGGATCACCTGTTATGCATTTGATGTCATGGGTCTCAGAAGCTAATGCCCATAGAGCTTGGCTAACATTGTGATGGACATCTGGAAGGTATACACAGCATTCAGCCCCTACCAGGGCACACACCTCACCTTGTGATGCAGTGAGCATGTCTAAGGCATGTGATTTTATAAGGCTACTTTCCTCGATTGATATACTTCCTCATTTATGAGGCTTAAGGAATCATATGTTGCATTCAACACAGGAGCAGTGTGCAAAGCCAAAGCAGTTATTTCAGTCTCCATGACTATAGAAGTAGCTTGAGGAGAAAAAATAGCTAGTGGGTAATACCACCAGGGAGTACACTTTACCCGGTGTCACACTTTAAACACTTCCCAATTGGTAGGCCAGATTGCAAGAGTTTTCTGAAATCAAGCAGGCAAATAGGACCATCCCCAGGTACAACAACCAGTCCAATTTTCGGCCTGGTATGGCCACTCATGTGAGCCATACACCCAGAGGTTCCATTGGGAACTGCAGCCCACACATCATTCTGTGCCTCTCAGTAATGCTTTAGAGTCCAAGTCTGACACAGACCTGTTGGAGCCCAGTCTGCCTGGGCTTGTCCCTCGGGATTCTCAACGTAAAGGGGAGCTGGTCCAGCCAGCTCCACAGCTTCAGCTGCGAGCCACCCTGAGCCATCCCATATGGAGTGGCCACTTAATAGCTGGGCCAGTCATAACGCTGCTTCGCCCCAGCACAGATGTCAGTTCAGGTAACATTCCACAAGGGATGTTCACTGTTCCATTGGTTCTGAAGCCAAGTCCATTTTGAGACAGAAGCAGGAGAGATGTGCCATGGGAGGCCAGCTTATGTGCTCAGGGGGAGTTCAGTGCAGACCAAGCATGCTGATTGGTTAGCCACTGGGGCATAGGCATGAATCCAGTCCACTAAGGTGTTACCTTGCACTCTAAGGGCAAAAAGACAGAGTAGTTATAGGCACCAATAAAGGCAAGTCACAACTCTCAGGCAATATACAAGCCAGCTTCTGGTCAGCCAATAAGACAGTGGCTGGCAGAGCGAGTCTTCCTGGGTGTGAATACCAGACCTTTCATGCCTCAACTGGGAGTTCAGCATCTACTTGCAATAACAGGGGAGAACGCATAATGGGCCATAGGGAAATCACAAAGGTGCCATGAAGAAGCATTTCATGGTCTGCTGGCCCTGGGCATGCCACCTATAAGACTGGGGGCCGTTTCCCCATGACTCAAGGCACTATTTGTAAGTTTCTCTCCACCCCTTGTCCTCAGGGGCAACAAGAGCCACTCAACACATGTGAGGGGCTTTTATTTCCTAAGGCCACATCCAAGTGTCTGTCTGCGCTCACCCCAGGCCCTCTGGAGGCTATAAGTACATGAAAAATAGAGTTTAGTGACTATAGACAATTTAAAATATTAATAAAATCATCTAAAATCTACCTGTATTTTACTATCACAATACAGAGTGGAACAGTGAACATAGTAAGCCTTCCCATGAGGGCAGATACTCCCATTGCCTGGCTTTTGTACAACACTGGGTTCCCCTTGAGGCATAGTATTGCTTTTTTTCCAATACAATGTGAACATACTCTGTGGGAGTCTTATGGTAAATTGAAACCACTTTAAAATTCAAACACAAGATCTATATTGACTTGTCAATTTTGGCTAAGCATCAGATATTTTGATAACTATTAGTGGTTTACCTTTAAAAACAAATAGTGCTGAAAATGTTTCTTTGAAAATATCACTTTTCTTTGCAAAGTCCAAATCTGTGTTCATAAAGTTTTATTGGAACACAGTCACACCCATTTGTTTATGTATTGTCTATGGCTGCTTTTGCACTACAAAGAGAGACTTTAGTAATCATGACAGAGATTATGTGGCCTGTGAGTCTAAAGTAATTACTATCTGAACCTCTACAGAAAAATTTACTGACCTCTTAATCTAGAGAAAATATATAGACATGTATTAAATTAGTGATGCCATTTTTGAGTAGAAAGAAAGATAAACATGCTCATATATGGAATAAAGTCAACTATTTCAAAGTAAAATCAACTACTTAGAACTTACAAAACCATTTCAAATCTGCCTATTAATTTTAATATTCTAGGGGTCAAAAATTCCTATGGCAAACCGTCAGGTCTTACAGTTACTGCTGATTGTAGTATCTCTCCATGTGGTGATCTGATATGCAGAGATTCCCCATGACTCCAAAAATGTGGAAGTTAAATGTGAAGTAAAGCAGAGTAAATGTGATAAAGACAGACTTTCTTCCCCACTAATTAATTAAATAGGATGTCCACAAAGGTGGGTTGGCCAGGAGACATGTTTTGTATGTCCTACATAATATTTTAAAAACATTTTTAATTGAATGCCTTTGTATGAGGCCTACACTTGCTGCTTTATCACCATCCTAGTAATTTCTTAGTAAAGTCTTGATCCATTTTACACATTTAAATGATCTCCCTGACCCATATGTGTATTTGAGTTTGTAACCTTTAAACTAAAAGCAGAATGCTTGCCAATGTGACTACAGTCTACAAATTACTAAAACATTTTGATGAAAAGCATTCATTCTTATAAATCAGGCTATTATTATCATTTGTCTGTGAGCCACCAGAAATCCCTGTATTTTGCTATTATTGTCAGCATTAATGTTAGGATTGAATTAGGGAAAACCAATATCTGATTTGTTACAGAGGATGGGCATGAGTCTGCAATGAAAGTAGTTCTCACTGGCTTCTTCCCATCCCCTTCCCTTAATCACAGTTCTTCATCCTCTAACAACCTTATATTAATTCACCCAAACAATTCACATGTCAGGTACACTCTAGTTTGTATCTTCTTAAATTTAGATTTCCCAGGTTTCAGATTTATAGAATATGCTTCTCTGATATAAGATTTTCCTTTGAAAGAGTAAAAATAAACTTTTAAATATTTTACACAAGCATTTTTATACATAGCAACCAAACATCAATATGCCTTCTGGAAGTAAGCTAATGATGAGAATATTCATTTAAATGTTGCACTATATTGATGAATAGACAAAGAAGAGTGGTATAATATATAGACAATGGAATATTACACAATAAAAAAGAACCAAATCTTGCCATTTGCAACAATGTGGATGTATCTAGAAGGTATTGTGCTAAGTGAAATAAGTCAGATAGAGAAAGACAGCTGCCATATGGTTTCACTTATGTGTAGAACCTAAAATAACAGAAGAAACAAAAAAAGAACAGACTCACAGAATCAGAGACCAAAGGGACTGTTACCAGAAGAAACAATGGCACTATCTCCCCTCATCCCCCCACAACACACAAATTTGATGGAAAATACAAATACACAAATTCAAGATGTTCAACAAACTCCAAGCACAAAAAAATACTTAAAATGACACCATGGCACATTATAATCAATTTGATCAATAATAATGATAAAGAGAACAGCCAGAGCAATAATGACATATTAGGTGCAAACAAAAGTCAAGGTGAGATTAGACTTCTGATCTAAAACAAAGTAAGTGAAAATAACAGTGGAGCCATCCAAAGTACTTCAAGAAAAAAACAAAAAACTATCATCCCAGACTTCCATACACAGAGAAAACATCTTTAAAAAATCTTTTAGAAACCAAGGCAAAGCCCTCATAGGTGTGGCTGAGTTGGTTGGGAATCTACCCACAAAATGAAAGGTCACTGGTTCAATTCCTGGCCAGGGTACATACTTGGTTGAGGGTTTGTTTGGTCCCATGTTGGAGTGCATATGAGAGGCAACTGATCGATGTTTCTCTTGCACATCAATGTTTCTCTTCCCCTCTTTCTCCCTCCCTTCCCCTTTCTCTAAAAATAAGTAAATAAAATCTTTTAAGAAAACTAAGGCAAAATGAAAAAAAAATTAGACATATAAGAGAACAAATTCATCACTGGTGAACATGTAGTATAATGCAAGACATTTTACTTCTCTCTAAAGGAAAATGATACCAGATGGAAATATTGATCCACACAAAGGAGTGAAGAATAATGGAATTGAAAATTTCATGGGTAAATATATAAGATTTTTATAAGTAAAAATCTATGAAAGCATTTTAAGCAGAAGCAATTTAAAAAGTAGTATAGAGATTGTAGAATACATAAAAATATATTTACTACTACTTTCTATTCTATTTACTGCTTATTTGTCTATTTTCTCTCTCTCTTGTTAACATCCATCAGAATTCATGATGAATGTCTCACGGTGTATGTACAACTTTGATTCTACAACATCTGTAAATTTAATGCCTAATGCTAATACAAATTTCTAAATGAGCTTCTGCTTGGGTTCATCAATATCTTATGTATTTTACCAACTATGAAATCAATATTCACATAGTCACATTTTTATAACATTGTGAATATTACACTCATATCAATTATTTGTGAAAAAATAAAGCTATAACTAAAAGATGTACTGACTAAAAGATCTTGTTATGTCAGCTACAACATGGGATGAATCTCAAAATAATTGTGCAGAGTAAAAAATTTTAGTTTCATTCAATAATTAAATTGTTATCTCCTTTATTAGGATTGCACCAAAAATTGGTTGTCACGATGGTGCACCAGGCAGGCCTCTAGAACTACTATGACAATGAGAAACAGAAGTTGCAAATGATGGAGCTGCCCCTGGCCCACGAGCTCTTCAGCCTCATCATCATTAAGTCCCACCACGTGGAGCCTCTTGAATGTCTTGAAAAGATGCTGACCAAAGAGCAACTGAAGATCTGGATGGGCAAGACACAAAAGAGGACTGTTGCCATCTCCTTGCCCAAGAGTGTGGTGGAGGTGACCCTCGACCTACAGAAACACCTGGCTGGCCTGGGTCTGACTGAGGCCATCGACAAGAACAAGGCAGATCTGTCACTCATGTCAAGCAAAAGGGACCCATACCTGGCCAGTATGTGCCATGCCATTGCCTTCAAGTGGGGCACAGAGGGCAAACCCTTTGACCAGGACATCTATGGGCATGAGGAGCTGTGCAGCCCCAAGCTTTTCTCTGCTGACCACCCCTTTATCTTCCTAGTTCGAGACTCCCAGACTGGCTTCCTACTGTTCATTGTGCACCTGGTCTAGCCCAAGAGTGACAAGATACAAGGCAAGTTGTAGGGCCCTGGGGTAGGCGTGGGATGGCAGGAGGCAACTGAAGGCTGCTGAGACTCATGGGTGCTATGGGAGTGGGGAGAGCTGAGGTACTGACCTTGGATATTCCATGGGGTGCGTGGGCAGGGGAAAAGCAGGCTTCCTGTGTGCCTGAGCAGATCTTCCCAGCCAGAGTTCACTCTGCTTGGACATGGACTTCCAGATACCATGATGCTCAGTCCAGCCCCACATCCCATGGGACCCAGGCAGCAGTCATGCCCCACCCTCCAGTCCTCAATCAGTGTATATATTTATAGCCAAGTGCTTTCTTATCTGAGATGGAATCAAGCTGGGGGTTTAGCCAAGCCCTCATGGAATGTGGACCCTCCTTTCCTAACACTACCACCACTTCTGCCCCCACCCCAACTCTATCCCAATCTCCTCCTAACTCCACTCAACTGTAAAAGGAGGTGCTGCTGCCCCTGGGGTAGGCACCCCTACAGTAGCCCTGGCCCCAGTTGGGGAGATCAGGAAATACTTAAGGGGGTGCTCCTGAAAAGACTCTGGTCAGGCATTATGGGGATGAACTTTTTCTTCCTTTAATAGATTTTCAAAGATGGGGAGGGACAGGAGAAAATTAGCCTTTTTGCTGTCAAACCAAAACCTTATTTGCACCATTATTTTTTTTCAATAAAACTTTTCTACTGGAAAAAATATTATAGAAGAAATGTTAGTTCTGTTGTTTTATCATAACTAGCAATTAAATATGTTTAAAATATTTCACTTATTCAAATAAATTCTCTGTGAAAGTGTTTCCATATTATGTAACACAGGTGCAGAACAGCAGGGAGCTTCAAGTCCCAAAAACTTAGTGTGCAAAACAGATGTATGAGTAAAACTACCCAGCAACCTCAAATAACCTCACATACCTGTTCAAATGCAATTAATCTTTGTACTTCATGAATATCATTTTATTTATTTCATTTTTATTAAGTATATTTTATTGATTATGCTATTAGAGTTGTCCCATTTTCCCCTTTTACCCCTCTGTCCAGTACCCACATTCCCTGAAGCATCCCCCCGCCTTAGTTCATGTCCATGGGTCATACGTATGAGTTCTCTGGCTTCTCCATTTCCTATACTATTCTTAACCTCCCATGTCTATTTTGGACTTGCCAATTATGCTTCTTATTCCCTCTACCTTTTCCCGCATTTCCCCCCTGCCCATTGATAACCCTCCCTATGATCTCCATTTCTGTAGCTCTGTTCCAGTTCTAGTTGTTTGCTTAGTTTTTTTTTTAAGGTTCAGTTAGATGAAGTGTCCAAAGTCCTCAGAGAGTTTTATTACTCTGAATTAATTTTACACTTTTGTATAAATGATATACTGATGGTGAAGTGGAACAGTGAACAGAAAGCAGCTCTGCAGAACATCAATGGCCGTGGTGGTGTTTTACAAATTGCGTTGCTCTGCACAATTAAAGCTGGTCATTGTTCAATGCCAGGCCAGCTGATCTGAAATCTGAGTCTGGTTTCTAAGACCCGAGCAAACAAGTGATAATTAGTTTTGAGGAAGTAATGTATATCATCTTTGGTCCATAAACCTGTGAGGGCTCAGGGGGGCTGGGAGGAATGCTTTGGATCTGGAAATCAAACTGGAAAAGAGGCTGTCATAGTGTATGTATGTCAGGCTCCACTTCACAGAATTTTAGCTACATGAACCAGTGACACATGGAGGCCCATGAGAACTGTACCTATGGAAGCCAAGGCCCAAGTTAAGTGTGTACTTCTCCACTAGTGCTTTCTCTAACAGAAAAAAAAGGAAAAAAAAAGAGCAGGAATGAATATGTATTTACTTTATTCTGAATGTATATAAACATAAATATATAATGTTATCCTTTGCCCTGCAGTCACAGAAAACTGGGCAGTCCTTGTGTCATAATGTGGGGGGAGCAGAGTCTGCCACCACACAAGCACACTTTTGGGGATAGTGATTATTTTAAGCTGGTTATTTTTAAGAAACAAAAGACTGAGTAAGACATGTGATGTTCCCCCTAAGTGCCTACAAGAAGTTAGAGGGAGGCCCTGCCCCAGGAAGTGAGCCATCATCACAGACAGCTATAGTTTGACACAAACCAGTTGTGACAGACAGGGTGGAACCTAGCAAGGCCCTTTGTTGATCAAAGTCCTCTCTGTGTCCCATTGTCACAGTTGGCCCAGCAAGCATTTGTTTACCAAGCATTTGCTTTCCATCTTCTTGTGAACTGCCTTCTACACTTTGATGTCTCACTACTACTCTCCTTTTTCCTTCCCTCCAGGATGGCATGTGCACCTCAACTGCCTGCCCTGTTTGTCCCAGGGCCCCATATTCTTATGGAACCCCATAAGTACATAGATAATGAATTTGGTTATTTTCTCCTGTTAATCTGTCTCATAGCTATTTAATTCTTATGCCAGCCTGAAGAATCAAGAAGGGAAAAGGGGGAAATTTCGATTTGCAGCCTCTCCCACATGCCACAGTGATATCAAGTCCAAAATTAATATGCAACACAGGAACTAAATTCAAGTCCTCTTTGAAGGTGTTTTGATGAGCTGGCACCAGAGCTTCCAATGTCTCGAAGTGCTTTAGTATTCTGCAGAGTTGTGCTGACTTATTTTACAGTCTAACACGACACCGTTCTGAAATTGCCTCCGCATTATGAAAGTTCCATAGGCCACATTGTAACTGCCGAATCAGAGAATTCCCATTCCCTTAGGGAATTCATGGTGAAAACTTATTTCTGATTTTCAGGAAAGGCAAAATCTTAATGATAATACATTCTCCACACTTTTGAGCCAAGGTCGATGTACCACGCCAGTACCTAAAGTTTTCCTCAATCCACCTCATTTCAAAACCTTTAACTTGTCAAAAGCTGGCTAACATTTATCTCTGTAGGTATTGTTTATAAGATGAGATTAGTTCTACTGTATGTAAATCCCTAATCACACAACTCCCACTTCTTCTAGGAAATTAGGCATAATTAAAAAGCAATAAAGAAACAGATTTTTAACCTTAAAATTCAACTCTCAGTTGAGGTGGGGTAATATTTCCCTAAATGTACTCTAATGTCTTAATGCGTGATTCTCACTTTACTGTAATTCTCAGCACAAATTAAAATACTGATTTGTAAAAATGTTTGTAATTACATTCAAATTTGCCAGACACTTATATTTTCACTTCTGAATTCTGCAAAAGAAAATTGTATGAACCAAAATGACATCCATGATTGCAATCAATCAAACTCATTTGCTAGCTCTGGCTGGTGTGGCTCAGTGGATTGAGAGCTGGCCTGCAAACAGAAAGGTTACTAGTTCAATTCCCAGTCAGAGTATGTGCCTGGGTTGCAGCCAGGTCCCCAGTTAGGGGTGTGGGAGAGATAACCAATCAATGTTTCTCTCTCACAGATGGGTATTTCTTTCTCTATCCTTTCCCCTCTCTAAAAATACATTTAAAAATTTTTTTTATTTTTTAAAAAAGATTTTATTTATTTATTTTTAGAGAGGGAAGAGAGGAAGATAGAGAGAGAGAAACATCAATGTGCGGTTGCTGGGGGTTAGGGCCTGCAACCCAGACTGTACCCTGGCTGGGAATCGAACCTGGGACACTTTGGTTCCCAGCTGGCGATCAATCCACTGAGCTACGCCAGCCAGGGCCACTTAAAAAAATTTTTAAAGGCTCTGCCATCCCTATTTAAAGAACAAAACCAAACTCATTGACTATTCTACCCATCCTCCTGACACCACCTCACAGGTCACCCACAGGTTCTCCCTAATTCACCCACATGAGCCGGGTCACTTCACTCACTCACTGCCCAGCAAGCACTGAGTTCTAAATACCTGTATTCATAGGGATGACCATTTTAGCAAAACATATGAATTTATTTTAGTTGTATTGGTGAGAACTCAGAAAGCGAATTCAGCGTATTGCTGATTCTATTTTGTTGTCAGAAATTGGAAGTACTGGGATGGCTTACCTTTGTTTGAGGAAAACAAGCTCAGTTACAGAATAATACTTCAAACCCACATTCCCCAAGATGTCCATCTCTTCACCGAAAACTGTGTCTTTTTCCCAGCTAGCTTCTATTGTCAGAAATTGTGGCATTCAATTACTTTCATCAAGTGTAATGTAAGAATTTATTTTGAGGTTAATACTGCATACTTCTGAATTTGGAGAGTAAGGCCATGTCCTTGTATATGGAGAATGACCCAAAATGGTGCTGTTATTTTGTGCAGGATCAACACCAAAACATTTCCGGTGGTATCAAATGATATATTTAACTTCTTAGAGTTAGTCTGCATGTGGCAAACGAACTGGGTCACTGAAACCATTATTGAGGGAGTTGAAAGTGTTTTCTTGGCTCTGTTGCATTTTGACCTAAATCCATCAGTGTGGGATGAGTTTTCCACTACTCCATGAGGTGGAGACACAAACAAAGGCAGAAGAAAATATTTAGAGTCTAATTTCAATCACAAAAACGACTACCTCTTTTTCAAACAACTAATATCAAAACTAACATTCTTCATGGGCAAACAAATATTTAAGGCAAACAGTACTGTTTTTTATAAGATAAACAACAGTATACACAGGCATGCACTGTGCACCACAAAGTGCTGTATGAGAGAAGCACCTATTGTACATACCCATCGTAATCAAACTGGAAACAATACAAAAATTTTTACAGATTTTACTTATTCATTTCTAGAGAGAGGGGAAGGGAGGGAAAAGGAGAGGGAGAGAAATATGATCATTGCCTCTCTCAACACCTCCAACTGGGGACCTGCCCGCAACCCAGACATGTGCCCTGACTGGGAATTGAACTGGTGACCTTTCGGTTCGCAGGCCAGCACTCAGCCCACTGAGCCACACCAGCCAGGGCTGGAAGCAGTACAACTTAGAGCCCTACTCTTTAGGCCATTTATGGATTTAAAAAGTACAGTACCAGCCTGATTTTAAGCACATAAATGACCCAAGGTAACCATCCACATTAGTGATGCAACAAACTCTAATGACCAAAGTGCAGATCAATTTTGCCAAAATTTTGGAAAATTCTGGTTGCCTGTAAGTATCAGACAGGTTACTAATTTTCAATCCACGACAGTTTCATTCAAGTCTTTTGAGTTGCTTTGTGTTGATGTTAGAAGAGTATGCATCCTTTTTTCATTAAGAAATAAAGGGACAGCCCTGGCTGGCATAGCTCAGTGGATTGAGCGCGGGCTGCGAACCAAAGTGTCTCAGGTTCAATTCCCAGTCAGGGCACATGCCTGGGTTGCAGGCCACAGCCCCCAGCAACCACACATTGATATCTGTCTGTCTGTCTGTCTCTCTCTATCTCCCTCCCTTCACTCTCTAACAATAAATAAAAACAAAAACTTTAAAAAAAAAAAAAAAAAAAAAAAAAAAGAAATAAAGGGACATTTTAGTTGCTTCACTGGATTCTATCTTAGAAATTTGGTGGAAATGCAGTTTATCATCTAAATACCATAAAATATGGCATTTCTTTTCGACAAAAATAAAACCATTGTATACAGTGCTTAGCAAACAGCATTGCTATTAAAGCATGTTTCAGTTTTTAGAAAAATGGAAAGACAACATCACTGCTAATAACTGCAGTTTCTTACCATGTACTGTGTTAAAAAGCTTTCATTAGCATTTGATGATAACCAATATATCTAATGCGCACCGGTATTTCTCAATAGTAATCTCTAACTACAGTAATTCTATAAAGTTGTGATGAGTTTGTTACACTGAACATTGTTCCTTCTCCATTCTTTGGGTAAAACCTAAGAATGTTACAATTTGAAAAACTTGGCGACTTGAAAAAGCAGGAAGAAAACTCACACCAGGACTAACTGGGGTGACTTTCCTCTAAGCAACTAAAAAGCTTTTCATGGGTTTATGGGAGCTAATAATAATCAAAGAGAAGATCAGCCAGACAGTCACCCGTGATCAGTATTAAAACATCCCCTTAGTAAATAAATGTGGAGAGATACAACTGGCAATCTGGTGCCGCCCACCAGTTCTGTGTTAGCAAACTTCTTTTTTTTTTTTTAAGATTTTATTTATTTATTTTTAGAGAGGGAAGGGAGGGAGGGAGGGAGGGAGGGAGAGAGAGACAGGGAGAGGCATCAATGTGCGGTTGCTGGGGGTTATGGCCTGCAACCCAGGCATGTACCCTGGCTGGGAATCGAACCTGGGACACTTTGGTTCCCAGCCCGCGCTCAATCCACTGAGCTACGCCAGCCAGGGTTAGCAAGCTTCTTTAAATGAGATCCCTTCTTCTATCCCCCTGCAGAAGTCCAGCTTACATTTCCTCCTTTACAGAACTTGGCACATTTTGATTGTTTCATCAATTTGTTTCAAAGAAATTATTTCATTCATCACTTTACCCTCACCATCTAGGAGCCCAGTGCCTGGCATACTGACTGTCCAATTTTGGACCAGTTTCATGCCTACTCCCTGCTAGGAAGCCAATGAGTATGTTTCAGTGAAGTTAACTACTTGGGTACATGTGAGAAGACAGGTAAGAGGACAGAGGTCATTTCTACCTCTCTGTAAGTCACCTAATGGTGCTATGAATAGACTCCAGGTTGCATTCACAATGCAGCATGGCAGCATTTTGATGAACATTTGGTTAACATCCTCTTTGATGGAAATTTAAGTTCTTTTCTGAGTGTTCCTTTCTATGCATAGATAGGACCCAGAGGCCCCAACTTCTATTTTTTAACATCTTTTTGCCTAATAAACATATTTCAAAAAGACAGAATCAGTATTCGTGACATCATCTTAAAATATGACTCATTAAACGATCATTTTAAACCTCTTAACCTGGTAGAGACAAAAATAGTCTCCTGGGTACTTTCCCCTTGTTCTGTGGGAAACATGACTCCACATTTTTGTAGGATGCTTTGTTTTGTTTTCTTAATGGGAGTTTTTGGTGCCAAAGGCAAGATTGTAATAGAAGAAAAAATTGATCACTCACAAGTATCTCAAAATCTCACACAAATACAGGAACAATAGGGATAAGAAAAGTGTCCTTGTCTAATACTCAAGGGAGATGATCTGGTACTTTGTCAAGACTGGTCAAGATTTAAATGTCAGTGGTTTTGACATGTGAGGATGAAATTCTGCTTAGGAAAAAATCGGTCTCTTGATAAATACATTTTTACAAGATTTTATTTATTTATTTGTTTGTTTGCCTATTTATTTATAATTGTTTAAGTACAGTTGTCTCCATTTTCCCTGCACCACTCACCCACCCTGGATACCACCACCTCCCACCCTTGATCCTACCCCCCTTTGGTTTTGTCCATGTGTCCTTTATACATGTTCCTTGATGACCCTCCCCCCTTTTCCCCTGATTATCTCCTCCCACCTCCCCTCTGGTTACTGACAGTTTGTTCTTAATTTCAATGTCTCTGGTTATATTTTGCTTACTTGTTTGTTTTGTTGATTAGGTTCCACTTACAGATGAGATCATATGGTATTTGTCTTTCACTGCCTGGCTTATTTCACTTAGCATAATGCTCTCCAGCTCCATCCATGCTGTCACAAAAGGTAGGAGCTCCTTCTTTCTTTCTGCTGTGTAGTATTCCATCGTGTAAATGTACCATAATTTTTTGATCCATTAATTTACTGCTGGGCACTTAGGTGGCTTCCAGCACTTGGCTATTAAAGAAGAAACAAACAAATGGAAGCATGTACTGTGTTCACAGATTGAAAGAATTAACATCATCAAAACGTCCATACTACCCAAAGCAATTTATAGATTCAATGTGATCCTTATCAAAATACCAATGGCATATTTCACAAACATAGAACAAACATTTCAAAAATTTATATGGAAACATAAACGACTCTGAATAGCTGCAGCCGTTTTGAGAAAGAAGAACAAAATAGGAGGGATCACAATAACTGATATCAAACTATATTACAAGTCCACTGTAATCAAAACAGTCTGGTACTGGCGTAAGAACAGGCACATAGGTCAATGGAACACAATAGAGAGCCCAAAAATAAACCTGTGTTTCTATGGTCAATTAAGACCCGACAAAGGGGGCAGAAACATAACATGGAGTAAAAATAGCCTCTTCAACAAATGGTATTGAGAGATCTGGGCAGCTACATGCAAAAAGAATGAAACTTGACCACCAGCTTACATCATATACAAAAAATAAACTCAACATGGATAAAAGACTTAAATATTAGTTGCGACACCATAAAAGTCCTAGAGGAGAACATAGGGAGGAAAATCCCAGATATTCCACACAGCAATATTTTCACTGATATGTCCCCTAGAGCAAGTGACATAAAGGAAAGAATAAACAAATTGGACTTCATCAAAATAAAAAGCTTCTGTATGGCTAAAGAAAATAACAGCAAAATGAAAAGGGAACCAACCGAATGGGAAAATATATTTGTAAATGATACCTCGGACAAGGGTCTGATCTCCAAAATATATAAAGAACTCACAACACGACTCCATGCCAGGAAAACAACCCAATTGAAAAATGGACAAGGACTTAAACAGACACTTCTCTAAGGAGGAAACACAGGGGGCCCAGAGACATTTGAAAGGATGCTCAGCATCACTAGCCATTAGAGAGATGAAAATTAAAACCACAATGAGATACCACTTCACACCAGTCAGAATGTGTATCATAAACAAAGCAACAAACAAGTGTTGGAGAGCATGTGGAGAAAAGGGAACCCTAGTGCACTGTTGGTGGGACTGCAGATAGGTGCAGCCACTGTGGAAAGCAGTATGGAATTTCCTCAGAAGACTAAAAATGGAACCGCCTTTTGACCCAGCAATTCCACTGCTGGGATTATACCCTAAGAATCCTGAAGTACCAATTCAAAAGAACCTATGCACCCCAATGTTCATAGAAGCACAATTTATAATAGCCAAGTGCTGGAAGCAACCTAAGTGCCCATTAGTAAATGAGTAGATCAATAAATATCTTTTAAAAAATAAAGCCAGAATGCAACAATAAGTTGATCTAATAAAATTTATATTCATTTTATCCATGTAAGAAGCTTACATGGCTGGCTCCCACAAATTTTTGGAATTATTTTTCAAGTTATAATTAAGCAATTGCTTTAAAATACTCTTATCATAGAGAAAACTAAATATACAAACCTTTGTTGATTTTTAAAGACCAGCAATGGTAACAATGTAAATTTGATAATAAATATCTAAAACTTAACTAGCTTATCAACATTTGAGTCTATTCGAAGACTCACAATTCTATGTGAAATCAAACTTTGGATGATAATCTTATAAAAAGTGGACATCTATTTTATGTGTAGGCCTTAACCTCCTCATCTAAAATGCCATATATCAGCCCTGGTTCAGAGGATTGAGTGCCAGACTGCGAGCCAAAGAGCTGCCAGTTTGATTCCCAGTCAGGGCACATGCCTGGGTTGTGGGCCAGGTCCCCAGTTGGGGACATGTGAGAGGCAACCACACATTGATGGTTCTCTCCCTCTTTTCTCCTCTCTTAAAATAAATGAATAAAACCTTCGAAAAAATAAATTTATAAAATAAAATTCCATGTATGACAGTATTCAATAATCCTTCAAACACTAAGAGATAATTTCTGAAACATTACAGGAAATTTTTGAAAACACGCCCTGCAAAAATACTGTGGCTAAATACAATTTACCAACATTGTGCCTTGCCTCAGTTTTCTTAATCCATGCAATAAATTAGATAGGGCAGGCTGATTTTTAAAATCTTTCCTATTCTAAATGTGCTATGCTTCTGCAATTCAGTATATGGGCAGTTATCAGGTGAAGAATTATGTTTTTTTTTTTTTAAAGAGAACAAAAAACTACTCTGTAACTCCAATTCTCTCTAGAGCTACAAGACTTGGCTCCTGTCTAGAATTTTAATGTTTCAGTATTTGTGTACAAAGCATCTCACCAGACTCACAAAACTTTAAAAAAATACTAAAATTTTATCAAGGACTATGAAGCAGCAGATTACAGTCCGGATTCTTAATCAGTTTGGTCCTTGGTCATTTGAGTCTGTCAGTCAAGGATGAGAGAAGAAAGTTATTTGTGGACAGATTAGGTTTTTGAGTTTATTTGATTCCAAATCCAAAGTAACTGCTTATAAGTGAGCAATCATCAAAGCCATGTGTTGTTTGAGGGTAGTTTTTGCCCTAGCCAAACATTATTTATATAATCTATTCAAAGCCCTTAAAGAAAGAAGCTATGCAGTTAGTTGTCTTTGTTCTTTGGAGTACAGGGTAAGAAAGCAGACTTGCAGCGAGGTTCCAGTGTCAAAATATATGCTGTAAACATGGCCCAAAAGCATCTCCTATCATGCATGCTCATCTACAATGTGGCAATGTCACCGATCCATCAAGAGGTGGAGTCCAACTGTCTGTCCTCTGGAATCTGGGTTGGCTATACGGCTCCTCTGTGATTTTCCAGACTAGTTCAGACACAGCCTGCTTCTCTTAGGACCCTGGCTCTGGACAAAACCACTCATTCTGTAAGAAATCCAACTACCCTGAGACCACCATGCTAGAAGGGCCAGTCCCAGCTTATCCAGTCTCCCAGCCATTCCTACCAAGGTGCCAAACCCAGTCAAACCATTTGGAAGAGGATCCTGTACTTCCAGATGTTCCAGTCGCTAGACATTCAAGTCACCCTTGGCTATGGCCCCACAAGTCCTGGAGCAGAGACAAGCCCTTACGCCCTCTCTGAATTCCTGACCCACAGAAGACATGAGCACAATGAAATAATTGTTATTTTATGCTACTAACTTTTGCGGTGGTTTGTTTCCCAGCATTAATAACTGGAACTGTTGGATAAATCCTGTCTTTACCACTGATCAAGAACTTAGTAAACTTACAAAAACCCCTGATCTATTCAAAAGTATGTAGGGATAACAGTTGCTGCTTTGCAACTTTATTGTGACATTGGGAATACTCGACATGCCTGGCCCATACAGTAGTGAATAAAAGGTAGCTTTTATCTGTGGTCATGATCTGTCAATGCCAAGAGCACTGTTAAATGCTAAGTAACGCGTATCAAAAGTTGAATTTGAAACTAACAGTGTATTTCATTGTTCAATGCAAAGAAACTGTGCCATTTAAGGGGGGAAGGGTCCTCGATTATTGAAAAAAATCACTTTGGGTTTGTTTTCTGAATATATAATGAGGAAGAGATACAACCTTAATGAGCATGTACTTTTGTATATTTAATCTTCATAAGAAACCATTTGAAGAGTTAAGTTGTGTGAGATCACATGATTGGTATAAGTGGCCAGTTGCAGGGCATTTTGAATCCAAAGCCTCATGCATTTACAAGACTCCTCTACCCTCCTAGAGGACTATGTTATAATTTAGCATAGTTCACAAAGAAATTTACTGCGCTATTTTGGTAATGTATTCCAGGGATTTATTTTGAACCATGATAACCCTTTTTGCTTATATATCTAGTAGCACCAGATGTGTATCTAGGGTCTTGCTAAGTGGCCTTACTATTAAACAGAAACTTGAAAGAAATTCCTAAAATGTATTCCTGACAGCAGGCAAAATCTGTTGCTTAAGGCATGTTTTTGTTTGTTTTGAAATGTTTTACGAAAGGCTGGGTTTCTCACACACCCTTCAAATCCCTTAGCTGACAAAGATTGATCTAAATGGCGCCCTGGAGATTATAATCATTCTATAAATGGGAGCTAAAGAGGAATCATATCTGCCCACAAATTAAAATGTCCTTTGTAGAAGTCAATTTAGGGAACTTGACAATCTTAGAAGCTGTGAAAAGAAAATCATCATGAAGATCTTGAACTAAGTTATACTTGGTTTTCTCTGGTTTATTACTTGAGATCAAGTTTTGGTGCTAAGTGCTACTCTTTGTGTAATTTTCCCACCCATCTAAGCTGTGTAGGTTAAAAACACACACACACACACACACACACAACATTTGTTCTACTTGTGTTCTTTCACAGGAAGCCAGAAGAGGGTATAACTGTTGTGACTTCCAGGCTTGCTGAGCTATTTGTAAACTTGCATCAGTATCAACTCATTTTAAGCAACAGGCTGAACCATCGCTGGAGCAAACTGTGCTGTGGTTTTTCCCAATTAAATGCCATTTCTCAATTAAGGTATGGGTTTAAAATACGCACAGACGAACTCAGAATTACTGTATCTCAAATTTCCTAAGATTTTCAGGTGTTTAGGCAGTTAGGTTTATTTTAAACTACCACCCAAGACAGGTTTTCTTATGTCTCTTAAAGTGGATTTTATACTACCACATAAAAAAGGAGCTACATATAAATCACTCTTAAAAGAAACTCTTGTCAACTGAAAATAGTAATATTCACCTGTTATTAGCATACGGCACACTTCCATTTCAAAACTGCCAGTGACTCATGTTATAAATGCAGCTATTTTTTAGGACAGTGCAGGGATGATGTTAACAACATTCCTGGAAAAGGCACTAACTACTTGATCAAGTATTTTGTGGATGGAAAACTGGATAAACACACTTGTTACATCCCAACCCAAAATTACTCAGTAAAATTTGTTTCATTTGGCCATCTGCATGTCCTTGCTTTTTGCTTAGTCAGTAAGTCACACAAACATTAAAAAAAGCAATCTGTTTTATATGAAATAGCTCCATATTTATAAATCTTAAAGAATAAATGTAAAATCACCCTAGAGGTTATACAGAGCATTTGATGTCAAGTTCAGGGCAGCAGACTGTATACACTTGAGCAATCCTATTTGCATAAAGGGTTCTCCTATAATTGCTATGGCTGTGAAACCCTAACAAACATATTCTTTTAAAAAGTTATCACAACTAAATGTCACTAAACAAAAGTCTAAAACATTACTATCATTTAAAAAAATAAGACTGAACATGAATTAAAAGGATTTACTAAAAGCCAGAGTCAGTAGTGGGGAAAACTATCCTTAGAAATTCTATGGCCAGCAGCCATACAAGTACTATGGCCTCTAAACTTCCTAACAAGCATATTCTTAGTTTTTGTTTGTTTGTTTGTTTCCACTGCAAATGGCAGTCAATCAGTCATTTTCTCATTTGTCTCATTTGGAAAACTAAAATTTTAAGATGAATGCCTGGACTGCCCGTCCCTGCATATACTGAATTGGGACATGGGAGAAAGCAATTAAGGCTGACTGACACCCGGATTACTGGTTCCTACTAAGAAGTGCTGACGCAGCCTTCAGTGCACCAGGACACAAAAGGCATGGTTCTGCTTTGGCTTAGAAGCATAAAGCAGGTTATAAGCAGCGCACGATGCATGTGTGCTACCAACATTAAAATGCAGCTTTAAAAATAATGGCTATGGGGAAAGTTTCTGTAGGAACTGGGCCTAAGTAGGACAGATTGTCATTCGCATTAGTAGAAACATTCCTGAAATTTCCTTTCTGTAAATACAAGCTGGCCGCTTCTGGGCAGTTTAATTCTAATTAAGACAAAGGTTTTTAATTATGCCCTGAAAATCCTGGTGAATGGCCTTCTGCAAAACTGTCCTTGCTGGTTCCTCCAGAGATAATTTGTTTTGAGAAACAATGGAGTGGGTCTCTTAAAATTTGCAAGAATACATTTCTTTCCCTGCTTTCTGCTACTATACACAGCAAACAGACTGAGAAAAGCTGCTGGCCCTTTGGAACAGGCAAGAAAAGCACCACTTGTTTTCAATTCAAGCTGACCCCTTCGTTTCAAAACACTGGTGGACAGAAGCTTCAAGTCCACAGAGCATTTGAAGAAAACTGATTTTGAAAGTGGGGAGCATTAGCAATTTCCCATAGCGTTCCCCTCCCAACCCCACCACATACCACCCTGGGGAGGCAAAAGTGAACTGCTGCTAAATTAAGAAAGCCAACAACTTGTCCCAGATACTCTCAAAAATACCATCTCTACTTCCCACCCCACCCCCATTTGTTTAGGAAGTATACTTTTTCTAGCATATAAACTATTTTGGAAGCAAAAGGAAACTAAAGCTGATTTTCAAGAACCCAAATAGAAGTCAATGCAGGGGTACGAGTTTCAGCAAGAGGGCAGAATAACAGGTTGAGGGAAAACATCAGCAACTGTGCTTCCCTCAGACTTGTACCTTGCCCAGTCCCATTACCAACACTTTTGCATTCAGCTCGGTGTCTCCCTACTTCCTGGCCTAGAGAAGATGCGGGGTGGGGGTGGGGAGCCGAGATAATTGGGTATGGAGGCAATTAAGGAGAGATTAGCAAACACTGCATACTGCTCAACAAACCCAAGCTGGCTTATCCCCATACCCCACATTCCTGGCCAAGAGAACAGGATCCAGGCCTGAAAAGAAACTGGGAGTTGAAGCTGGTTTCTCTAACCTAGCTGGAAAGTCTTTATGCAATCAGGGGCTATTATTTCAGGAGGCAGTGGGAAAGGGGCAAAAGACTCACGTTGCTAAGGAGACATGCTGAAGCTGGCATTCCTACATAAATTTCCATTTCTATTGGATGGGGGAAAGAAAAGATATTTTCCCCAAAGTTTATTTGGATTCCCTGGTTACTGAAGAAAGGCATTTTACCGAAGTTATTTCATCTTTAGTTGTAAACAAGCAACCCTTAAAGAATTAAAAGACCTAAGTGTTGACCTCCTCCTGCCAAGCAGTCCCCTCCACAGTGAATTAAGCAACAAAGCCGAAACCCTTCAATGGGAATTTTGAGGAAATATCAAAGAAAAAGCCTTTTGTAAACAGAAAAATCAAATTTATGGAAGAAACTTAATCAAGTGAACTAATCTCTCTTATACCAAGAAACCGAAGACAAAAGTCAATTAGACTCTTGTGAATTTTATGCTATTTCAACTTTCCTGGAATTGGAAACGTTTCTGGTAAACTTTATAAATAGTCCCAAGGCCACGAAACTGCACGAAGGAATTTAATGAGTTTCTCAGGGGTGTGTGTAAGTGTGTAAAATCACGGGCAGCTCCTCTCCCTTTATTCCCCTTTCTCTGTACTGACAGCAACTAAAGAATCAATATTAGCAAGGGTTTCCAGCAGGAACTCGGAAGTTGGCATTTCTGCTACGGGCATAACTCGGGCGCAGGGGAAGGCAAATGGGGCTCAAGGAAAGTAAGGCAGTCTGGTGGCCTCAGTGACTACCTTCTTCCCCACCCCCACCCTACCCATTTGCAGCTTTCAGTGCTGGCTGAAAAAGGTATGAGGTTCCAGGCTTCTGTGAGTAATTCGTGAAGAGAAAGAAAGGTCTGAAGGACAGAGAAGGTACTTGTGCTGGGAGAGAAAGGCAACTCACAAGCAACGATGGTGTCACCAAAAAAGGGGGAAAGAAATTAAGCCTGTCCCTCTCCCAACTCTCCATATCTCTCAAAAATGTTAGAAAATAAAGTCCGAACCTAAACTCCTTGCGGGGGAAGCCAGGTAAAGTGGAGCAGAAGAGGCAGGAACGGGGGCACTAAGAGGTAAACTCGGGCGGATTCCCGCGGAGAGATGAGGGAGAAGGCGCGGAAGACCGAGAGCCCCTGGCATCCTGGTGGAGTTGGGGCGTTTTTGTTTTCTCCTTTAAAGGAGATGGGGAAGCCATTGCATTTTTAACACAGCCACATGGTTCTCACCTTAAATGATAAAACAATTACCCAAAAGAGCATCCGTGTTACTCTAGGGCCCGAGGAAAGGCCACGGGAGGAGGGAAAGGGAGCGTTTGAATGGGGAGTAGAACCAGGGAGAGGGGAGAGGTGGGCATCAGGGAGGTGGCTGGAGCCCAAGGATCCCGGAAAGGCCAGGACGGAGCGGGGCAGACAAGGGTAGGGGACACAGAAGGTGCGGGGAAGAGGTAGTCTCAGTCCTGGCAGTGGGGCGCGGGGCAGTCCCAGGCGGGAGGCAGGGGTCGCGGTGTGCCGGGCCCTCACCGCTGCTGAGCGTGGACTCGCAGTGCCAGATGTCCCAGCTGGCGGGTTTCCCGCAGGACTCCCACAGGGACAGGTAGTACTGGTGGTCGGCCGTGACCCAAGCCGGGCTCAGCACGGCACCCAGGTCCAGACACAGCGCCAGGAAGATGCACACCAGTCTGACCGGCTTCTGCGGGGTCAGCACCGACACGCGCACTTCCTCCATGCCGCTGCCCGCCGAAGCCATTCCCGGGGCGCCGCAGTCGGCCGGCCCTCGGGAGGCGAGGACGCCAGGCGAGTCCGGAGAGCTGGGAGCCCGACCCCTCTCGCAAGCAAGCAACCGCGCAGCCACACGCAGGGATCGCTCCCTCGGGGTTCCGCGCCTCTGGCCGAAGCAGCGAAACTGGTCTGCAGAGGTGGCCGGCTGGGGCGAGGTCGTCGGTAGCCGCAGGGACGCCTATCCCTCCACTGACCTTCTTCACTGCTCCACGCCGCGATCAGCCCGCCTGGGCGACTTGCTCCGCCCCGACCCCTCCCTGGGCAACCGGTGGCGGTGCGGAGGGAGGCGGGGCGGCGGTCGGCGCCCGGCTGCCGGGGGCTTTGTCTCCGGACTCCCTGGGAAAGATTCCTGTGACGGCCCAGCCCCTGTCCGAAGCTTTCCGCTCCGGTCCCTACTCTCTGACGCTCGTGCTCAGCGTGCGCAGAGCGAATCCTCTTCCCTGGTGCTCCTCGAGACAAACCCGGTATGAGTCCCCAGCCACCAACCAGCCCCTCGGGGCAAATCCTCGAAATTGTTCAGTCCCCAACCCTTCCCCTGGCGGCATCGGCTCCGGGGTCGCCTCACTTCTTGTCCCCACCCCCAGCCACCAAGTAGGTTTCGTTTTCTTAGCAAGCTGCAGTGGGACCTTATCTAGAAGGCGTCAGCTGTGGATTCCTAGGTTTCCAGGGCTGTAGCCATTGGAGTAAAAAGTGATGTAACACCATCCGCCCCGCACTACCTCCCCGTTAGCTTCTTACGCTGGCGGATTTGGAGAAAGGAGAAGAAACGTGACAGTAGGTATTTTGTCCTCTCTTTTCAAACCCAGGATGGACCCAGTCTCGGACCCAAGAATCCCTCAGTTTTCCCTATTTCCTAACTTTCCCTCTGAAACTGCTTTTATTCTCTGGATTTGCCTCCTTTCACGCCCCCTGTGAAAGGCGATTGCTCGGGGGAATGCAGGCGCTAAAATGGTATTGAAAGCTCCTGCAAAACGTGTAGTAAGCCTTACTTGCTTCCCCGCTGCTCTCTTCTTTGATTGGGTGTTGACTAAAACCGTTTTTCTTTTGCTTTGTCTTATGCCAAGTTGGATCTGAATTCCTCTGGGGGCATTAACCTGTTCCTGTGCCCCGCAAGACCTAGCCCAGGGCCTGGCATAGGAAAAGTGGCATATCTTTAAGTAATCAATCTGCACATTTGTAGTGAAAACCTATAGTACGCTGGGGGCTAAGGATTCAACCAAATATGACCTTGCTCCTGTTCTGAAGGAGATGCTCTATTTTAAAAAATCTATACCTGAGAAATAAGCACCCCTTGAAATCGAATTTGCAGTTTTGTAATTAACTAGGTCAGCTTGTGATTGGTGGATCATCTGGAAAATTTGATGAGAAACTCAAAATAGTGGTTAAGATCAGAAGAATGGAAGAAATGCCTCCTATCTTTTAATGAAAGCACAGCACTTGACACTTCAGGATTTCATAGATTTGTTAATAACCATTTCCTTCTCACCACATCTTTCCTTGGGGCTAACTACATTTTGACCCAAGCAACATTTTTTTAATCCTCGCCAGAGGATATGCTTATTGATTTTAGAGAGAAAGGAAAGGAGAGGGGTTGAGAGAGACAGAGACAGAGAGAGAGACATCCATGTGAGAAAGAAACAGATCGTGACCTCCTGGACTGCCCTAACCAGGGATTAAATTGGCAACCTATGTATGTGGAATCGAACCCACAACCTTTTGGTGTATAGGATCATGTTCCAACCAACCCAGGCACCTGGCCAGGGCCCCAGGCAGCATTTTGAATGTAAGAAACAATCAGTTAGTGCCAAATGACTTGAGAAGACAACCAATCCAATGTGACATTAAAACGATAGTTTTCTTGTATTTGGAAATTAGAGAACTGGTAACTTTCCCCTCAATTACAGTATGTATTGCCATTAATAAAGAATACCTAGAGCCCTCTGAGCTCCTTAATCTCTAACCTCTAACAGGCTTCTTGGCCTTCCAACCTCCCACGGAGGAAGAAGCCTAAGTGCTTCTCCTTGAAAATGGTTCCTAATGGAACACTGAAAAGTTAAAAACCAGGATGATTAATAGGGATGGCCAGGCTTGTGATAGATTTCTATTACCTGGTTTTATGTTCATGGGCTTGTAATGTACTTTTGAAAATAATATTTAAGAAAATTTCTTGACCATGCCCTTGAAGTTCTAAAGAAATGTTTTTTCTTCAAGTTCTATCACCTGCCCTTTAATAGGTTCCACTTCTAGTCAGCTGATATTTTTCTTCCTCTTTATTCCTTCTAAATTTAGCTTTCTTCCTCCTCCACCCCGACTCTTACCACCCCCACCCTCCTTTTGCTTCATTTTTCTGGCTTGTTCTCAACTGCTTACTGGAATGACTCCATCCTTCTTTGTACTACCTACGAACTTGTCTCTGCACTGTCTCCAAAATTAGGAAAATAAGCCATTTTAACAACAAAAAGCCAGTTCTCCTAAAATGCTCTGTTCTTCTGTTAATCATTTGTAGAATGTGTACTATATAATACAGATCAACCATCCTTAATCTCGACTTTCAAAAAATGAAAAGCTCTCAAGACAAAGGGTTTTATTTTTTGTAAGTTTGTTGGAAAATTATTTGGTTGGAAACCTAGTTTCCAATTGA
The DNA here is from genome assembly GCF_004126475.2 of Phyllostomus discolor. Taxonomy (NCBI): domain Eukaryota; kingdom Metazoa; phylum Chordata; class Mammalia; order Chiroptera; family Phyllostomidae; genus Phyllostomus; species Phyllostomus discolor. The sequence goes on along the minus strand of NC_050198.1, from coordinate 21,543,743 downwards.
TCTGAGGCTATTTATTTTTTATTTGTCCCATTTAGTGTGAATAGATAGGTAGCTACATTCCCTGTTGGGTATTGTCTAGTTCACAGAATGTGCACCATAGTATCCTTCGAAAATCTGGAAAAGCCTGAATTCCTTAATACAACTAGCCCCAAAGGTTTCAGATGAGAGATGGTGGACCTGCATTTACCTTAAAGATGGAAAAAGTGGAGTGGGGGGATTTCAGCAATTAGTAAACATGGAATGAAACCTACAAAAAAGGTTATCTGGGTAGAAGTGGAATCAGAGGTGATACTAAGGGATGTGTGTGTGTCTGTGTGTGTGTGAGAGAGAGAGAAAGGTAGAAACAAGGATTGAAATAGAACCTTATCTGAGAAATAAGTGAAGTATGAGTAAAATAATAAATAAGTGGAATCTGAGAAGTATATGAAAAAAAGTCTTTAGCTCAAAAGAATTTGCTCAGACCTCTTAGAAGCACTGACTGTGTTGACCCTGCACTATAGTGTCACACAAAGGCCAGATGCCCCCTTTTTCATGTGAGCTTACCCTAGGACACCATGTCACAATAGTCACCCTTATCCCTGGACCTCAGTGGGCCAAAGTCTAAGGGCCTTAACTCTCTCTTGCAGTGTAAGAGGTCCATCAAAATTGCCCTGGCTGGTGTGACTCAGTGGATTGAGTGCCAGCCTGAGAACCAGAGGGTCACTGATTCAATACCCAGTCGGGGCAGATGTCTGGGCTGTGGGCCAGGTCCCCAGTAGGGGGCGCTCACGGGGCAACCACACACTGATGTTTCTTTCCCTCTCTATCTCTCTCCCTTACCCTCTCTAAAAATAAAGAGATGACTTTTTTTTTAAAGGAGCTTGTTGAAAATTGGAATCACAGAACTCTGATGCATGACTCTGTCTGAGCTGTGCAGCCAGGGGAAGGCAGAAAGGAGTCATTCTGTAGACCCTGAAGTAAAGGAAGAGATCAGCCCCATGCTCGAATCAGTCAGGCCAGAAAAATGGGGCAACAGTGTGAGGGGTGAGGTTGGATGCATAGATTGGGAAATTCATCAGAAAAGTAGAAATGTGTCCTGGCCGGAGGTAGAGGGTGTGGAGGAAATGGGGAGGAGGAGCATGTTCCAGACTTTGAATGTCTCCTAAGAAAATAAAGAGGAGTAAATGCCATGTTGTCTGTTCATAGTCTGTCAGCAAGGGCACCCTCTCTACATTTGCTTAGCAATTGAAATGTCCATCTACTAAAGTTCGTGGTTTGGGATAAGCCAAAGGGGACTTAATCCATTAGGGACTAAGCAGAAATAATTGACTGTTTTCAGGAATGAGCCCAAGAATCTCATACATGGTTCTGTTACAGAACAAACAAGGGGGGGCCTGAGACGATATAAAGAAGCCCCCAGGTCCGTTATGTCCACCGCCAGAGGAAAGACGTATCTCAATGCCAGAGATTCACGAAAAGGAAAGGAAATGTTTATTTAATGCTATACAAAGTTAAAGTAGTGACCTAATGTCTTTATCAAAAATCCTAAAGTCCCTTAAAACACCCACAAACAGACACAGTCCTTCCTTCCTTCCCCCTTTGCCCAGTCCAGAGACCGTATCTCAGGAAAGGAAATAGACGTCCATGGCTCAGGCAGTCCTCTGGTTCTTGCCAGTTAGTACTGTCTTGACTGGGAGACCTCCCTGGGTTCCTGACACCCTCAGCTGAGTCACCGGGATCTCTGGTAAAACCAGGTGGTGGTTCTCCCTTCTAAAGCTGTGGGGGTCCCCACTCTGGCAAAGGCACGTGGTCCTCTCTCCCAGGGCCACGGGAGTCCCCACTCAGCCAAAACCGTGTGGTTCTCCCTCCTTACAAAGCTGTGGGAAAGGAGAGTCCCCACTCTGCCAAAGCCGCGTGGTTCTCCCTCAATGGCTGCCGTGTCTGGGTTTAAATCCCCGTGCTAATCTTCCTCTGCAGCCCCATTTCCGACTCTTCCCACACTGGGCCACACTTGCCCTCAATCTGCTGTCTTCTCCAGCTTCTCTGGTCGCCATCGTGGGTCTGGGCAGGTGTCACCCCATGTCATGGAGCCAATCTTCTCCGAACTCCCACACAGGCGCAGTAACTCGGGGGACCTGCCCCCCAGTCCCGTCTTGGGGGGGAGGTCCCTTTTCATCCCCCTGGCCCAGAGCATGGCCATACCTATTTAGCATATCTAAGTGACCAGCCAAAGGCTATAGGTATGTTAAATGACCATGCCATGGATTAGCTGCAAAGCTGCCCTGCATGTTCTTGCTCTGTGTGCCCCTTCCCCCAACTCACACCTGTGGGGGAAGGGATGAAGACATCTTAAAATCTCCTGGACACCTTGAGTTCTGGACCTCATTTCAAATGCCCATTTGGGGTCCCTCCTCTTGGCTGCACCCTGTAACAGTTCAAGTCACCAACCAGTCTTGTCATTGTCAAGCAGCCCCTTCAACTCCTTCTTTAGGCAGGCAGTGGACAGCTGTCCTCCAGTTATTCTGAATCCAGGTCACCATCCGAATGGAGTCAGCTCCACCAATCAGGGACAAGCCATTTTGCTCTGCTCTTTGAAGTGCATTATGAGATTTCTTGTTGCATTGTTCTTGGCTTATAGTTATCGCAACCATTGTGAGTAATAATTGCTATTCTTTTTTAAAAAATAAGAACATAAATTTCACCTTCAGAAAATGAAATTCCGTCATTTTCTAATGTGTTTTCCAATTGAAAATGTATATTGTTAAATCAGTTTGATTCAAGTCAGTAACAGCACACTCACACTATGTGTTGATGTTTTGATTTCAAGTTAATTGTTTTGCAGTAGTAGCTATGACCATAATAATTTACTCACCCACAAAGAAAGGAAATAAATCCTGAAAGCAAAAACACAGGAGGCCACTGGAGTTGAAGGGTGATTAGTTTTAAATAAATATGTTTATTGTAATGAAAGAAGTGTGAATTGGATGCCCAGGAGGTAGGAATACAGGGAAAATTGGAATATTTCCAGTGGGACTAAATCTAAATGTTTTCTCCATGTTTTCAAGCCTCTCTTTCCTTAATAACAAGCACTTATCAGCACAGATCTTCCTTCATATTCATATTTTATTTGTTGTAGTCACAGCTTTGTGGAGAAATGACCAGGTATAAGCACTTCAAGCACCTCATGATTGCATTTTAAAACTTTTTGTCTTCTTGTTGCTACAACAATAAATTGAAGTTTTTGGTTACTCTGAAGCAGGTGCTCACCTACTAACATATTATCATCCTGGTAGCATTTCGATAATGCTTGGCCACCATCAGCCTGACACATCACTTCTCCACCTCTCCTGGTGTGCACCATGGTTGAGGACTGAACTGAAATGGACCACTGGAAGCCTGAGAAATGGTTACCCCAAATAGCTGAGTACTTTGGTGGGATGAACAGGTTTAGTTTATACTTGATGGAGCATGAAGGGGATTAGTGTTGAACCATCACTTAGCCCTTGACTTCAACACAAGCCAAGGGAAGTTAGAGCAGAGATGAAATCATCATCATCAGGAATTACAGTGGGCAATTGTTCACCCTTTCCATTGCTCTCTTTGGAGTTCATTAGCTAAGCCTCCTATGTGACTAGATTTTACCCTACAGCCATCTGTGCGCACTCCTTGGTGAGTTTTTAATGAGATCTTTAATCCTTGGATATTTGAATGAAAACACTTGTGACTAGGTAGAAAAATTCAAAGAAATGCCTGCCTAGAACACGCCCTGTTCCCAAATTAGACGGCAACAGGGTCAGTTTCTCTTCTGAAAACCAGTTTCATCCGTGATGATTGGCACTGTTGTATTCTCTCCCATGGGTTCATTTTTTGTAGTATACACAGTCTCAGAGTTGTGGCTGGAAGCCCTTCTCAAGTGCTCTCCTCATAGGGACTATATCTGTGGTATAAGGCAGTTCTCTTTCATTAGAAAGTGTGGGTCCCTCCTCTCCTTTGTGGTCTGAAGGATTCACATTATTAATGGGAAAAGAAGTGAACCCCAAATGTATACATCTCAAGTATAGTGATGGCTCAAAGTTAATTGAAGGAAAGGCTGAAATTAAAAAAGGATTAAGTAGAAAGGGTCCGTGGAGCAATTTATACTCACACTTCCAAGTACAAGAGTGCAGTTAAGCGATTTCTCTCTGGAATTTCCAAAAGGAGGTCTTAAATGTCAGCAATGCTAGGGAACTGGGGCTAGTGGAGAAATGATCCTCTTAGGAATTGTATTTCAGTGTAGCTCTCACCTCTATATTTCACCTTTTAAAATGTGTCTGTAAAGTGAGTTAGTAGTGCAGCATGATTTGTCAGCAGTCTGTCACAATTCAAATGTCAGCTAATTCAGATCCAAACAAATATAGGTAGAACTATCAGGCTGATATGAAGACCAGTGCTTCTTGTCATTCCCTGAATCTTTTTTTCAACTTTTCCATAACCTACTGTTTCACATCCCCTGCCCCTCCCATGGAGATTACAATAATTCTATAAATGTGGACAAAAGAGAAATTATATCTGCTCACAAGTTAAAATGTCCTTTGTAAAAATCAATCTAGAGAACTTGAAAATCTTAGGAGACATTGGAAGAAAATCATCGTGAAGATCTTGAAATAAGTTATACTTGGTTTTGCCTGGTTTATTACTTGAGAAAGTTTTGGTGCTAAGTACTCTTTGGTGAACAAGAATAGGAACTGGTTTTGATTCAGCCAGACCAAGGTTAAGATACTCACTCTGGAACCTACTGACTGTATGGGTTTGGGCATGCCATTAGCCTCCATTCATTCCTTTATAAAATGGGGTGATACCTACATCTTCGAGTTGTGAGCATTAATGAGGTAATTTATATAATGTGTAATGTCTGGCATGTGGTAAGCACTCATTATAATTATTATATCATTATAATCCAGATGTCATCTAGGGCCTTCTCATCCCTGGGAGTTTAAGGTAAACTTCATTCGAATCTAATTTCATGATTCTTCAGAGTCTAAATTCCTTTCCCAAACCCTTGCTTCTTCTGTTCTTCTCTTTAAGTGGTTCCACAACAAGTCAAATGCTTAATTCTACCCTTAAACACCCTATGTACAAATGTCAGCCCCTTCACCAATTTTCAGCAAAAAAACATCAAATAGCACTATATAGTTTGGATTACTAAACTTTCTAAGTACTTGAGAAGTCATGAGGAAGGGGTACAGCACGATGAAGAGTAAAGCCTTCCAGGTCTTGCTTGCCTCATCAGAACCATATTTACCCCCTATCCTCTGCCAGCCCCGTCCCTCCCTCCTCTCCCCACCTGCTCATTCACTAGATTCCATCCCTAGTGCTCTCAATTCTTGTTACACGAAGTGTGGTCCAACGATGCCAGCAGCACTGGATTTACCTGAGAGTTCGCTAGAAGTCCAGATCACTGGCCTCTTTCATCCAGACCTATTGAATCAGAATCTTCATTTAATGGACCCATAGTGATTCATGTATAAGTTAAAGTTGAGGAAGCATTGCATGTGCATCTTCTCAGGCCTCTCAGGACTCACCTCTACTGCAAGTAGCTGTATCAAAGCAGCTGCTGAGAGATTTTTTAAAATCCCAAGCTTCTTCCTTATCCTTCAGCACATTACATGGTGACCAAGAAAATGGTATTTCTTTCATGACCACTCAGGTTGTCACATCAGAATCAAGTTGTCACTAGTTTTGGTCCCATCAGCAATGATTAGTCAGCATTGTCTACCTTAACTAGTATCAGCATATTCTTTTTAAAAAAAAAATATCAAGGCCTGTTTTTTTATTGAGGCACTAGTAGACTGACCTACGATTTGGAAGGGATGGTAATGTGGATACAACACTCATCAAAGCAAACTAAAATACAAACATATCTGAAATGACTTGATAGTGACATGATGTGCTCGTATGTTAAGGAAAAGGATTGTTCAGTAACTGCTTTCTCATTTCATCTTCTTTTTACAGTCTTCTTTCTTGATTGAGGCTTTCAGCTCTTAAATGGCCTCAGCGATCACCTTGCCTGAAAGGGGGCAATTTGCCAACGCCAACATTCTTCTTGATGCTCCTTTCCTCCATCAGCAATGGTGTGGAAAAATAGGGACAGTCCGTTTCTTGGGACTTAAAGGAGTACTCAACGACTCCTTCCTTTCTGTCGATTGCTTGCACAAGGGAAAAGACAAACTGGGCCCTAGCATATGCCATGGACAGGGTGGCAGAGCCTTCTCCAGCTTTAGCCTTGACCACCTCTGTGCTGGCCTCCTGGTTTTTCCCAGGGAGGGTTGCCGTCGGATCCTGGGGAAAGTCCAGCTTGGGAGTGCACTGAGAAATCAGGGGAATGATGGTCTTCCCAGCACAGCTGCCAGTGACAGAAACATTGACTCCAGCTGCATCCAAACCCTTCAGTTCTGCGACAAAGGGACAAAGGTGTTGATTCTGACAACGTCCAGGGTTGTCACCCCAGAGATCTTATTGGGGTCGTAGATGTCATGTTTCTTGAAAACTTCAGCTGTGATCAGGATGGTGGAATTAACGGGATTTGAAATGATGCAGCTCATGGTCTCAGAGCAATGCTGTGCTCAGGCAGCAGTCAGGGTGGCCACGATTGTGGCATTGCTGTTGAGCAGGTCATCCTGTGTCCTGCCTGGTTTTGTCAGGATACCCACCAAATCACAACCTTTCAGGAAGTCTGGCAGCTGCTCATGTCTCGGATAGCCTTTCACAGTCACTCTGGTCTGAATGTGGCTCAGATCTGCAGCCACTCAGGGTGTATGAGCAATATCATAGAGGATCAGGTGGCTCACCATAGAGCTGTTCTTCAGAAGAAGCGAAAGGGGCTGCCCAATCACTCCAGAAGCCCAGGGCCCAGTTAATTTTAGCATTGTTCTGGGCCTAGGTGCTGAAGCTGAGCACAGGGGAGCCAACCTGGTGAGGGTGAGAGCATGCTGGGGTGGGCGGGGCCGGCTCTAACAAAGAAGGAGCTGCATATGGGCAAGTGACTCCAATGACCTTTACACTGCTCCGGACCTCTTGGCTCCACTCTGCCTGGCCTCGCCAGCATTGGTATATTCTTGACACAATAGTTCTAAACCACCTTGTTTTGTTTGGCTTCCACTACGAGGGCTATGAATCGCAGTGCAGTATGAAGATTCTGACAATGTGTTAATTGACTGATGAAGGTAAATGATGATGCCTCTCCAAGTGCACCTTAAAAACCAACCTTTAAGACTGAGGAACACTAAGAGTGACCCCTGGCTTCTCGAAAATTAACTCTGAGACATTTTATTCAGCTTCAGAATACATAAATAAACTACTAGGGATCTAGAAGTAAAAGGCAGAAAGAAGTTTAATTATCCAAGCCATCTGAAAGAGCATCATGGAGCAAAGCACAAAAGGGCAGCGAATCCCCATTGATACAGAGCATTAAATACCAAGAGTCACACGCCTGGAAATGATATCTCTAGATAAAGTAAGATGATGAAGCTGCATTATTGTGGTTTCAAACTCTGGCCACTTTGACATTTACTCTATGGACTCTTTATAAATGCCTTATCTTGAGCCAACAAGTGGTGTGCCAGTGAACAGTGCTGAGAACAGAAACTGCCTGTGGAAGCAAAAGAAAGCTAAATATGGCATTTGAGAAAGTTGATCCAGGGGACATGATGTATAGACAAAGTATAGGCAGAATCTTCCATATGATGAAGAAAAAAACTAAAGAGGAAGACAACTAAAATTTACTTTAAAATTATGAGAAGGAAATGTATGAGTGACCCATAGACATGGACAATGGTGTGGGGATTGATTGTGGGAGTGGGGTGGGGCTGGGCAGAGGAGGACAAAGGGGAAAAATTGGGACAGCTGTAATAGAATAAAATATTTAATTAAAATTATGAAAGCTCAATTATATATGAATACTTGGCAGGTCAGGACAAAAATGACAGATAAATAAAAGTTATTGATTACTACAGTTGACAATTAAGACTGAAGAACATGCTTGTCACCCTTGCAGTGCCCAATTTTTCATAGCTGGCATAGAATCAGGGTGACTGACACCACCATTCTGTGTTTTGACACCATAGCTCTGCTGCGCGTGGGTCACCAGCCAGCAGTGACCACGGAACGCTGTGGATGGCTCGCCGAAAAACACGTGAGAAACAAAACACACATGCACAGAGACAAACTAGTTTCTGTGGGGAAGTAGGAATGAAATGGCCACCCCCCCTAGTGGGGGGCGCCCTGATTTACCATCCACACTTGCTTTTATTGGGCTCATTTTGCATAATAATTCAGGTAAAGTACAGTACTTATCAGGGGGATGTAAGGAACCACAGAAAACAAGGAACTCTGCTGGTCTATTGAGTCAGGGTCAAAGAGCTGTAAGGCTTTGAGGAACAAACTTCCTCCTTGGACCCCTCTCATTCAACTGAGAGCATTCTTAAACAAAGAAGGTTTCACAGTAATTTACATGTTCTTTCTTAGGCCTGATCACCCAAGGAATCTGCCCTTTTCAGCCCAGAGGTGCACCACCCTGTCATTGTTTCAGGCTTAGCACGGGAACTAAGGCAATAAGGAGATAAGGAGTTTTTCTCCGGGAGGAAGAGAACTCAGGCTATGTCAAAGCCGAGGAGCGAGGGTCCGTCACCCTCTTTTGCTGCAGCCCCCAAAGTCCTTCTTTTGGGGGGCCTCCCAAAGTGATCGTGCCTGCCTTAGGTCGTTCCCCCTGTGGGGAATCTTACCCGTCTTTGGCTAACCGACCAAGCTTTTTGGGGTTCAGCAGCAGAAACAGCATTCCTGCCAGGGAGACAAGCTTTTGTCTCCTTGCTGGCTTACAGTTCCAAGGGCGTTCCCTTAGCCTTAGCCTAGTGGGGGTTTCAGCTTCTGATACCAGTCAGGGTGGTTCCCAACATAGCTCTACAGTGCACTGAGTGAAGCTGTGTTTTCTGAAAACTCTTTATTATTTCTTAATAAGATATCACCAGTTTTGATAAAGGAAGACAGATAAAGCAGATTCCCAAACACATTCAGAGAAGTACCTTTTTTTCCAACAGAGCCTTATATTTAATATTGCAATTTTCTCAAAATGTTTCAAATCATATTACCATTCACTATCACTTTCATTATGATCTCTGGACACTTCTTTGGTCATACATCTTAATACTTTGTGTGTACCCATGTTGGAGAGCACATATTTTGTGTGTATGTTATATGCTTTGGGTCTTTCTGTGTTCTTAATATATTTTTTCACTGCCTGAATGGATTTGCACTGCTGTTGCTCATGCCTTTTCCTGTAGTAAATTTCTCTCTTAGAGGCAAGCTTCCTTTTCAGAAAAAAACTAAATCTGGTTTTCATTCTTTGCTCAAGTTTCTGAGTGCAGGATGAAATAATGTAAGAAAAATACACACATTAAATTTGTGCTTTGCAATCAGCAAAATTAAAACAGAAATTATCTTAAAGGGTGTGGTTTTAATTATTGATAGACCTGCTGCAAAATACTTTCAGTTATTCCATGCTTCTTAACTCAACTTTCATTTATCAAATTCTTTTAAAGACTTGGTCTTTTCCTGATGATTTTCAATGTTTACTCCTGTTCCCTAGTTCCAGGGAGAGAAACAGAAACAGAGATAAAAACAATTAAAAGGCATTTCTAAAGAATGTATATACACTTGCCCATTTTTTAAATAAATCCTATTTTTGTTCCTTTTATGCTGTTGTCATATTCATTCTCTCACAGGATCCACATTCTGACTTTTTATTTTTTGGAATAAGCGAGCAGTGGATCAAATTGTCTGAAAACACACACAGACACATGCAGAGCTCATACTGTATTTTTTGTATGGCATACAGTCTTCATGAATATCTGGTCTGTCCTTAAGAAATATGTGGAAATATTTTTCCCTGGATGTGAGCAATTTCACCAAACTGAAAAGTCTCTGTATATTTTGAGACAATGTCTCCACTGTCACTTTACTGAATGTGAGGTTGGTTTTGCCATTACCAAGCCAGGTCCATGCCAACCAGCATGTCATCAACCCCAAATTTAGGACACAACTTCTGACCAACTAAGTGTACTAAGGGAACAACTAGATCAATTATTAAAACTCTGGAGTGTCCTGCAAAATCCAGATATGACATTTCTGAATCTGTAGTGAAAACCTTTCTCTCTGTCTTTGATCTCTGTTCTCAGCCAGGCTTCTTTACTATTGAAGCTAAGTATTTAAGTGGCTTTGTTCTTTCACTCTTCCAAAAAATTTTCCAACGATGTCTGAGTTCTCAGTATATCTGCTAATGCTTCACTATTTAGTTTGTATGGTGTTTCTTGCCTTGTGATCATCCCTTCTGCAAAGTGTCAGAACAAATGTAAAACAGTAGATTATGTACATAAGTGAGGATACTTTGGTGGTAATCATTAATAGTAGTTTATTTGTTATTTTATTTCATTTTTCCCATCACCATTTATCTCCCCATACCCTCTTCCACCTCCACCCACTCCCTGCTCCCTCTTAATTACTATGCTGCTGTCCACATGCCTCAGTTCCTTCTCTTCATTTTTCACCTTTTTGCTTGATCTTGAAAGAGATCAGAAGTAGAGAAATTAGTCTAGATTAAGTTAGAGTTGATTACATTCTGAATAATTTATTTGACAGTGACTTTATAAGAAGAAAAAGTTCGGAAAAGCATTATATAGAAAAAAATGTAAAACCTGTTTGGAAATAACCAAGATATGTGGATACTAAAGAGTGAAGAGTTGGAAATGATGCCACCATTTATGGGTAATCTATCTATTTGAAAAAAAAAACGTATTCAAAAGGCAACTTATGGAAAGTAGAATGGTGATTCTGAGGGGCTTGGAGGAAGAAGGGAATGGAGAATTGCTGTTTAACAGGTTTAGAGTTTCAGTTTTACAAGATGAGAGAGTTCTGGTAATTGATAGTGGGTGATGGTAGCCAGTATTACGAAGGCATTTAATTCCCCGAAACGTTCACTTAGAAATGGTTAAAATGATAAATTTCATGTGCATTTTACTACAATAAAAATGGAAGAAAGAAAAGGCCACTTAATATTTTGTCTTTCTCCCAGGGTCCCTTTAAACATTTTTAGTACGGGGGTAAACTTCCTCCACTCTTCAATGAAATCTCTTACAGAGGTCATGGGTGTCTGTTCATTCACTTTCAGGTAATAGGCAGCCCCATGGTCACTTTAGGTGGCAAATACAAGCTCAATTCAGCGATTAGAATGCCCGGATGCAATATATTAAATCTCCAAACTTCACTTAGCATTAAAACCTCTTTGTAGCTCAGGCTTGATTCAGGTTGGACATATAAAATCGCTCTTTTTTTAAAGGTAGTGCTTCCATTGTAGGTCTCTATTTCTGTTGTTGATCAGGCAGAGGGGTCAAGAGATACTGAACTGGTCCTACTTTGTATTCTTTGAAAATGTAGTAATTGGAAGAGGGAGTCTCTGTCACCCTCACTCTAGCATCCCCATATCTGTCTTATTTGGTACTTTATTTAAATTTGAGGCAAGGACTTTGATTATAAGACCATGTTACAATGTGCTGTTAAGTATGGCCAGAAGATTGGGAAAGAGAGAATCCTGTGGCCATCACTCAGATGACTGGTCAAAGCCTGTCTGAGACCCAACTGTCGTGAAACACGTGTATTAATAACCGAGTGTGAGGGAGATGTAAGTAGCTCTAAATCAAATTTTATTGCACATAATTTTCTTAATGTTTTTATTAGTTATAATTTATTGAGTGCCTACCAACTGCTAGCTGTTCCTGTTTAACACATGCTTTTAAAATTTATTAAATGGCCCTGGCTGGCATAGCTCAGTGGATTGAGCGCGGGCTGGGAACCAGAGTGTCCCAGGTTCAATTCCCAGCCAGGGTACATTCCTGGGTTGCAGGCCATAACCCCCAGCAACCGCACATTGATGTTTCTCTCCCTCCCTCTCTCTCTCTCTCTCTCTCCCCCTCCCTCCCTTCCTCCCTCCCTTCCCTCTCTAAAAATAAATAAATAAAATCTTTAAAAAAAATTCATTAAATGAATACAACCACACAAAAGAGGTAGGTGCCAGCACTACTTTCCACGTGAGGTAACTGAGTTGTATGAAGTTTGAGTCACTTACCTAAGGCCACACAATTAAGTAAAAGGGCTGAGATTTCTGTCTTATGCCACCTGAAACTGATACAGCATCAAGATCATTTTACTGTTGCCAACTAATGTGTTTTTTACAAGAGGGTCTAAAGCTGTGTTATACTCGGAATCAGATGACAAGCATAGCTAAGTGCCTTTTGTTTTATTCCTCCTAGTAGACTTCAACCCAGGACTGATCCCCCATTCACCATTCCTCGCCCCACCCCTGCATTGCTAATTGCCTTTCTCTCCACCTGGAGACTTAGTGTTTCAGACTAAGCATTATTTATAACACCCCACCCCCAACACCAAGCTTACTTTGTGTAGAGCACAGTCTACATAGTAATACAAACCAAAAATTTGTAAGGCTACTGTATTAACCAGGGATGAGTGAAGGCATCTTAACTGAAAGATAGTAAACATAGGGACACCTCTGTCTCCTAGTTCAGATTTCTTTGTACCCTCATATTTTTAAAATATTTTATTTATTTCTTTTTAGAGAGGGGAAGGGAGGGAGCAAGAGAGGGAGAGAAACATCAATGTGTGGTTGCCTCTCATTCACCCCTCACTGGGGACCTGGCCTGCAACCATACACGTCCCCTGACTGGGAATCGAACTGGCAACCCTTTGGTTCACGGGCTGGTGCTCAATCCACTGAGACATACCAGCCAGGGCTGTACCATCATATTTTATATGTCATTTTAACATATCATCATCTCATGTAAGAAACCTATGTCAATTCAAGGAACTAACCAATTTAACTAACACTTTGCACTGTGTGTATAAAGCAGGCCAACTGAGGGCTAGTAGGCTACTCAACTGTAGGCCCACTTCTGTGTCCCACCAAGAACTATTTGTGTTTGTTGTGGTACCTGTTTAAAGTGCTTGAACATATTCTGATAATTGTCAAATAAATGTAGGAAAAGCAATGGTAAAAAAATGGGAAATAATCACACAAAAATCTGGATGCAGTCCAAACCCAGAATGACTCTGAAGTATGTAAGTTCTCTTTGTACTTAAAATCAAACACCCCAGCCCTGGCTGGCATAGCTCAGTGGATTGAGCGCAGGCTGTGAACCAAAGCATCGCAGGTTCAATTCCCAGTCAGGGCACATGCCTGGGCTCCAGGCCACGGCCCCCAGCAACCGCATGTTGATGTTTCTCTCTCTCTCTCTCTTTCTCCCTCCCTTCCCTCTCTAAAAATAAATAAATAAAATCTTAAAAAAAGAATAAAAAAAGAAAATCTAATTGCAGAGTAAAATGCTTTAAATTAAAAAAAAATCAAACACCCCCACCAACTGGATAATTACTCATGACAGTTTTTAGGGCACTTCCATCAGTGAGCTCTTATTAAAGGAATTGTCATGGGCCTGTATCTCAAGATTGGTAAATAGGTCAGTCTCTGAGGAGGTCCCATTTTACCTTGAAGAACAAGAGCTGAGAATGTGAGTGTGATGCCAATGTTAGATTGAATATAAAATGATCTAGTTATCTTTCCAAGAGCAGAAATAGAGTTATTTAATATCTATTTATGCAAATACAAAAAAGCTATGGCTTTAGAGAAACTATGATTTGTATAAAAAGTCATCATAATATCTGCAATTCATTTAAGGTTATTTTCTTGCTCATCATTCATCAAGTAACTTCACTTATGTAACTATCCTAGAAAAATTATTTATAGTTTTAATATTAAATTTATCATTTTCATATCACAATTGGACAAATATTCGCTCCATGCAGGTTAGTTGTTTTACATCACAAAAATCATGCCAATATGCAGTTAAAAGAGCTAAGCTACAGCAGTTGCATATGCCTTTCTCCCTCAAGACAGTGAACTCAGGCCAGGGCATTATTTGTCCATGGGAAGTGCACTGAATGCAGATAAGGGAAGAATATAAAAGCTACACCCTGGGGAGCAGCCAGGTGAACCATGTAAACTGATTTTCAAGCCAAAGGTACCAGACCAAGAAGTAAAATCCAGGTATATGGCTGCGGGAATGAGATGATAGCTGAGAAGTTCACAGTGGAGCCGGGAGAGGTGAAATGGAGAAAAATTCTCTGAGAAGAAGTGGTGGATGCCATAGATCTCTCTAAGGCGTCCAAGGTATCCCACTGTTTAGGAGGCGCTTCCACACGCTCCCCACTGGCCTGAAAGGCTGTGGGTCATTTCCCAGCTAAAAACATACTTTTCAGTTTCCACTGGGTTTGTGTACCTGATTCACACCTTGCTGGAAACACCACTGGGCATGGGTGAGGTGGAAATGGGCATCTAAGCATGGGTAGGTGGGTCCTGAGAGGGGATTATGTCCAAATGCATAAATACTACAAATAAGTTCCTCCACTGCAGAGAAGCAAGTACATCTCCAAGCAAACCACCTGCCAACCCCCAAACCATTTTTCTTCACAGTCACATTTTTACTATGAAATATGGCATGTTTACAAAAGGGAGGTATATCAAGTTAACCAGTAACAATGAAATGAGCAATCATGTACCCAACACCAAATTCAGAATAGGATATTAGTACCTCAGAGCCTCTGTACCAAATGTTTTATTGATCTGTTTATATTTTCCCTTTTATAGTCTCTTAATCTAGTGAATTTTATTAAAATTTGTGTTGATGTTGAAATATTTTCTGGGTTGATACAATTTGGTAATGATGATTTTTTTCAACAAGACTAAACTCAGGTTGTTGGTTGTTTGTGAGTATCGCATCTGTATTCATGAAATGTGCCTAGAACTTGACATCCTATACTCTTTGGAAGGAGGTCACTATACACAGTCCACAATTAAGGACTTGTGGCAGATACAGGCCAGCCATATCCATCTCTGCTATGGATGCTCGTTGAAACATGAGAAAAACATACACAGAGACAACCAGGTCCTGTGGGGAAATAGGGACAGAACGGCCATTCTCTCTAGTGGAGAGCATCCCGTATCCATTCCCAAGCAGATTTTTATTGAGAATACAGACTTAGTTTGTGGATTCACAGTCTGGCAGAAAAGATCAAAAGAAGTAGGTGACTTTCAAAGGTGCAGACAGAACCCCTGCCGTGATTCTGGGCAGAGCTTGGAGATTTAACATTTGGCTAAAGGGCTAATTTAGATTTCCTGTCTGTGCCTTCAAATTCTAATCTAATAGCATCCTCCAGCAAACAGATCTCACAGGATCTTGCATATTCTATGTCCCAGGCCTGATTACCCCGGGGGTCCGCCATTTCTGGTCTGGGCTGCACTGCCCCTGCTATTTCCACAGGCCTGAGTCGACAGAGGAGACAAAGGCAGCCAGAAGACATGGATTTCTCACTTCTCAGAACAATGACTCAGGCTTTGACAAAGCCAAGGGGACAGGGGTTGATGTTGATCACCCCTTCATTTCCACACTCCGAGTCTCTTCCCCGAGGCATCCTTGTGATCATGCCTGTCTTAGGTGATTCCCTGTGTGGGAAATCTTACCCGTCATTGGCTAACTGATCAAGCTTAGGAGGTCAGGCACAGAACAGGCAGCGTTCATGCCAGGGAAATAAGTTTTGTCTCCTTAGTGGCTCCTGGTCCGGAGGTCTCTCACTCAGCCTTAGTTACAGGGGGTTACAGCTTCCTGAGACCAGGCAGGGCGGTCCCCAACAAGGACTGGAGATTTATGCTCCCCCTCCTAAGGGAGGGGAATTTACATACATTATTTGGAATTCTTCTGCACAAGAGACTTGCTTCTTCTCCCTTAATTATTTGTTTATTTAGTCACTTATTTACATCACTGTGAACTCATGGATATTTATTCTCTACTCTGGGTTAAAATTCAATATTGTTATTTCTTTTGTTACTCAAGTGTTGTTTTCTGTGTTCCTTTGACGTACCCAAATCTTTGTGCTATTTTGTTTTGTTTTTTCCAAACACTTCCTTCCTTTCTGGCACTACGACATGCCCCAGGCTCACTGTGTACATTTTCAGCGCCAGTCCTAGAATCAGCCAGTTCTCCAAGAAGTCCAGTCCTGTAACTTTTCATACACTATTTTAAAAACTTTTGCTATTAAAGTTATTGTCATCATCAAATAAGTTGGAGGAAGTATCCCTTCTTTTTAGCTACTGGAAAAGTTGGTTTATTATTGGAATTCTTTGTTATTTCATGTTTCCTGGAACTTTCCTGCAAAGCCATCTGATTTTAATGTGTGTGTGTGTGTGTGTGCACGCATGCGTGTGTTTGGTAGAATAATTTAAACTACTGATTCTGAATTTTAATGGCTTTCTATTCTTTTTAATAGAACCAGTTTATGCAGGTTGCATTCTTCCAGAATTTTTCCCATTTCATCTTATGTTTTTATTTTATTACCAAGATTATTTATAACATCATTTTATCTTTTTAATTACTGTACTGTTTGTAGTTACAGCATTTATTTTACTCCTAATAGTGTCTACTTTGCTTTCTCTATTTATGACCAGAAATTTGTCCAAGTTATTAGTACTTACAAGTAATTGTTTTGGGGTGGGGCTTTGTTGGCCTCTTACCTTTTGCTTATATTTATTATCTTTATTATTTACTTCCCAATATTTTGAGGATGTGTATTATCATGTGCTTTTTTAATTCTTAGGTTGGATGTTGGGTTAATTATTTTAAAATGATTGTTTTTTTTTCTAATAAGCATACTGAATGCTATAAAAGTTCCTACAACTACTACTTTAGTTATATTCTACAGTTTTGATATGTATAAATTTGGTCATTTAGCTTGAAATATTTTATAATTTTATTATGACTTTTTTCTCTAACTCAAGAGTTATATAAAAAGTGCTTTTAAATTTCCAAATTCATTCATTCTTATTACATGTGGACAAGATTCTAGGAACTGCTCTAGTTACTAGAAATGTAACAATAAATAAAGTAGAATAAAAACCATAGGCTCTAGGAGTTTACATTATAGTGAAGGGAGACAGATGATAAAGTCAGTAACATTTTAGACAGTGTGAAATGATTTAGAAAAAAATGAAGTCAGAACAAGTGATAAAGAATGAGTTGTGGATAGGGTGTTGAAGATTTTAGTAAAATGACCTACAGGAGATGAAGGAGTCACTGAGTGTTTGATTATCTGTGTGAAGGATCCTGGCAGAAGAAACAGCAAGTTAATTAGTTCAGAGGCTGAATCACTCTGAGTGTGTTGATGGGACAGTAGAGAAAAATGTACATGGCACATACTAAGTGAGGGAGTGGGGAAGAGATGGGATTAGAGAGACAAAGTTGGTTGGAGGGCTAGGTGGGTGGGCTTTGTGGGCTACTGTAATGGTATGGCTTTAGACTTTCACTTGTAGTATGATGTGAAGCCATTGGAGAAATCTGAAGAGAGGTATGACTTACCCAGGTTAGGTTTTCCCAGCATCACTCTGGTTGTGAACTTGAAAACAGACTGAATAGGGACCAAGGGGAAGCAAAGACAGAAGACAATGTATTGCCATTTACTTTGTGGATTAGGATGTAATCAATTTTCATAATGTTCCTCAAGTTCTTGCAGAAAAAAATTCTTTAATCATTGTATGCAATGTTACATATGCATTCTTTAGCTCAAACTGATTCATTGTGGTATTCAAATGTTCTATATTCTTGCTAAGTTTTTATCTGTTTGACCCATGAGTCACTATAGATGTGTTAAAATCACCAAATGTGATACAGATTTTGCAATTTCCCATTAAGTCTTTCAGTTTGTGAAACTTCCCCAATCTGGTGAAGGAAATAGACTTCCAGGAAATCCAGAAAGCTCAGAGAGTCCCAAAGAAGCTGGACCCAAAGAGGAACACAGCAAGGCATATCATCATTAAGTTACCCAAGATTAAAGGTAAAGAGAGAATCTTAAAAGCACCAAGAGGAAAGGAAACAGTTACCTACAAAGGAGTGCCCATAAGACTATCAGCTGATTTGTCAAAAGAAACCTTACAGGCAAGAAGGGGTTGGAAAGAAGTATTTGAAGTCATGAAAGGCAAGGACCTACATCCAAGATTACTCTATCCAAAAAAGTTATCATTTAGAATGGAAGAGAAGATAAAGTGCTTACCACATAAGGTCAAGTTAAAGGAGCTAATCATCACCAAGCCCTTATTATATGGTTAAAGGGACTTATCTAAGAAATTAAAAAAGATCAAAAACTATGAACAGTAAAATGACAACAAACTCACAACTACCAACAAATGAACCTAAAAGAAAAGAAGAACAATGAAAACAAACCAAGCAAACAACTGGAACAGGAATACAATCAGAGAAATGGACATCACAGAGAGTGTTTTCAGTGGGGAGGGGGAGGGGAGAAATAGGGGGAAAAGGTACAGGGAATAATAAGCATAACTGGTAGGCATAAAATAGATGGGAAGAGGTCAAGAATGGTATAGGAAACAGACTTCAAAGAACTTATATGTACAACCCATGGACATGATCTAAGGGGAGTGGATGCAGGACGGTTGGGGGGTGCAGGGTAGGGGGTGGATAAAGGGGGGGAATTGGGAAAACTTTAATAGCATAATCAATAAAAATATTCTTAAAAACAATAGAATTAGGAAAACAAATTAAATCCATGAGATACGACTAAACACCTATTAGAATAGCTGAAATTAAAATGACAAATGAACCATGCCACGTGTTAGGGAGTATGTGCTGAAAGTGCAATTCTCATGCACTACTGGGAAGAATTTTAAATAGTATAACTGTTTTGAAAAAGTTTGGTAGTTTCTTAAAATGTTAAACACCTACCAACTTTAGGTGTCAACACACAATACAATATACAGATGTATTACAGAATTGTACACTTGAAACCTACATAATTTTATTAACCAATGTCACACCAATAAATTCAATAAAAATTTAAACAAAAAATTACTTCCAAAAATCCATGGTGAACAAAATATTGATTTCAAATAAAGATAGATCAGTAGTATTACTGGTCTATCCTTTGTCTTCAGGCTTTACTATGGTTCAGCATGCCACTGTTTTTCTGATTATTTTTGCAAATATTACTTGAAAACATAATCGATCTTTTTTATTGCTGTTCAGTTACAGTTGTCCTGCTTTTTCCTCCATTGTTCTCCCCTGCCCCATCCCTTCCTGCACTCCCGTAGTCAATCCTCCCCACTGCATTGTCTGTGGCCACGAGTCTTCTAATCATGTTCCTTGGCTTGCCCCTTCCCCTTCTTTCCCCATTATCCACCTGCCCCCCTTCTGGTCACTGTCAGTTTGTTCTTTATTTCTATGTCTCTGGTTCTATTTTGTTCATTTGTAAAACATAATAGATCTTGACTGCTGAGTTTTTTTGGTGCCTCCTTAAATCTCCATATATGGGCAAATATTAAAACTTGATGGCTGTGAGCCCTGGCTGGTGTAGCTCAGTGGATGGAGTGCAGGCCTCTGAACCAAAGGGTCACTGGTTCCATTCCCATTCAGGGCATATGCCTAGGTTGAGGGCCAGGTCCCTAGTGGGGGATGCATGAGAGGCAACCACACACTGATGTTTCTCTTTCTCTCTTTCTCCCTTCCCTTCTCTCTAAAAATGAACAAATAAAATCTTTTTAAAAAAGCTTGATGTCTATATGTATGGAAGAAAACATATATCAGATGCTCCCACCATTCAATTCCTAGCTAAAATTCACCCAAGAGAAATGAAAGTATGTGTACAAAGACATGAATATGTGAAATATTTGTGGCAGCTTGATTTGCAAGAGCCTAAAACTAGAAACAACACAAAACTTATAAAAAGGTGAGTGGATAAACATACTGTGGGGTGTCCATACACTTGAACAGTTCTCTACCGCAACAAATAATGTATCTTTCTGGCCCATCCTGGGAGTATTCCGGATGCGCTGAGAGCCTACGTTGCCCAGCTACCAGAAAGATTCCAGCAGCACTTAGTAACAGTCACCTAGCAACCGGAGCAGTTGGGACAACAAAGCGCTGAAGCTGCCAGTCACCTTGAGGCCAGCGGCACCATGGCAGACAAGAAGAGGCTGTTTCAGCCACAACTCAAGGGGAAGTGGCTGCACGGGACGGAGCCTCTGGAGCCCGTACCTGAGGGCCCACATTATAAGCGCTGGTACAAGACAAGAGACAAGTTACCTCCCAACTCTTTGGGAAAGCACAGGAACAGGCTTATGAAGTACTCCATGGACACCCCGCGGTGGGTATCTGTGAGAGAGGGGCTGGACAATTTCAGAACGGGCTGCCCACCTGCTGATAATCTGATCATTCGTGGCCCTAGGGAGGGCTTTCTCTCCACGACTGCTCATAGAGTTCCCCAACCTCCCCCCAGAAAGACTCAGAACAAGCTGCCCAAAGGAGCAGAACTGCTTTCCAAGCTCCCACCAGCCCAGCAAGCACAGAAGGCTTTTGTAGAGGAAACCAAAGCCAGTCTGACCCCTCATCCCTTGGCTCGATACCCGGATTTGAAGGAAATTATACCTCCAGACCTCTTATTAATGGTGCTGGAAGAGCTCGATCCTAACAGGATGCTGGAGGACACCTGGGCTTATTGTGAGGTCATGAAGGACAGAAAGAAGTCCCGTGCAAAGCTTAGTGAAAAACGCCTTAAGGAAGTCCACCCCGGACCTCCCAAACCAAGACAACCTGGGACCTCCCAGCCAAGTCGACCGCGGACCCCCCGGCCAAATCGACTGCGGACCCCCCAGCCAAATCGACCTGGGACCCCCCGGCCAAGTCGACCCGGGACCCCTCAGCCAAGTCGACCCGGGACCCCCCGGCCAAGTCGACCCGGGACCCCCCGGCCAAGTCAAGCCGGGACCTCCCAGCCAAGTCGACCCGGGACTCCCCGGCCAAGTCAAACCGGGACGCCCCGGCCAAGTCGAGCCGGGACCCCCCGGCCAAGTCGAGCCGGGACCCCCCGGCCAAGTCGAGCCGGGACCCCCCGGCCAAGTCAACCAGGACCTCCTGGCCAAGTCAACCAAGACCTCCTGGCCAAGTCATCCTGGGATCTCCTGATCAAATCGTTCCAGCACCACATGGACAGGCCACTTAGGACTTCCTGGGCAAGTCAACTGGGGCCTCCCATGCAAATCAACCAGGACCTCCCATCCAAGTCAACCAGGACCTCCTGGGCAAGTCAATCAGGACCTCCTGGCCAAGTCAATGGAGGACCTCCAGACCAAGTCAACCAGGGACCTCCTAGTCAAGGCATCCTGGAACCACATGGACAGGTCAACCAAGACCTCCCACCTGAGTCAACTGGGACCTCCCAAGCAAGTCAACCGGGACCTCCTGACCAAGTCAATGGAGAACCTCCAGACCAAGTTAACCAGGGACCTCGCAAGGAGTCTTTGGTGTCATGTGTAAAGAAGTTGCTTCCTGAGGAAAAGAAAAAAAAGAAGTCAAGCAGAAAGGGTATTCTCAAACCTCCTGATCCATACAGAAATGTACGGAGAGAAGTTCATGGATTCTGCAGATGGCTTGATACTTTTGGAGACATGGGCATTGATGAAAGTTTCATCATGAAACAGTTTGAAGTTGACTACACGTGCACACCTACCCACAATGCAGGCAAAATAAAGAAAGTAACCCAGATCCCTGTGGAACTATACTACAGCAAAGAGCTAGATGATGATAAAAAGATAGAATTTGGCCTACAGGAAAGTGACTGGGAGAGGAAACTCAGGAAACCACCTGATCCTTATAAACCAAAGCAGGTGAAGATAAGGTATGGAGCATGGTATCTGAACCCCAAGACCTGGAAAAAGCTAATAAATGATGAACCTTGGATTGACCCTAGAGTTTTAAAAGAACAGGAATATCAGCATCATGGAAGGGATCTTGAACCAGACATTCTTGATGATCTTTATGGACCAATTGCCTTCAAAGATTTCATTGTAAGCAAGGGCTACAGGATGCCAGGTGTCATTGAGAAGTTGTTTTTGAGGAAGAAGTGGACTTATGATTCTGTTAAGACTCCTATAGACCGAGTCATGAAACTCATCTCAAAAGTACCTGATGATACACCTGATGATACACCTGATGATACATCTGATGATAATTAGACAATTTCTTATTTACTATTTACTTGGCTATTTTCTCTGTCTCATGTTAACAGCCATCAGAATTCATGATGAATGTCTCATGGTGTATGTACAACTTTGATTCTACAACATCTGTAAATGTAACACCTAATGCTAATAAAAATTATAAACGAGCTTCTGTTTGGGCTCATCAATATTTAATGTATTTTACCAACTATGAAATCAATACTCACATAGAGTCTCACATTTTTATAACATTGTGAATATTATATTCTTACATCAATTATTTTTTAAAAAATAAGGCCACAACTAAAAGACTTACTGACTAAAACATCTTGTTATGTCAGCTACAACACGGGATGAATCTCAAAATAATTGTGTGGAATAAAAGAAATTTAGTCTCATTCAATAATGAAATTGTTATTCCCTTTATTGGGATTGCACCAAGACCCAAAACCAGATTGGAAACTATTTATCAAAATTATAGCAGAAATGTTAGTTCTTTCTTTTAAAAATTTTTTTATTGTTGTTCAATTACAGTTGTTCCAATTTTCCCCATTACTCTCCCCTGCCCTACCCGCATCCCACCTTCCACTTTCAATCTCCCCCACCATTGCCTTTGTCCATGTGTCCTTTTTACACCTTTATACATATTCCTTTCCTTGACCCTTCCCCTACTTTCCTCAGATATCCTCCTCCCACTACCCTCTGATCAGTCAGTTTGTTCTTTATTTCAACGTCTCTGGTTCTATTTTGCTCATGTTTGCTTTGTTGATTAGGTTCCACATATAGGTGGGATCATATGATATTTGTCTCTCACCACCTGGCTTATTTCACTGAGCAGTCATAGAGCTTTTCATACCCTTTTTTTCTTCTGGTTTCTAAAATTTCAATAACAAAACAAATTGAGTTTATAAATTAATTGACCTTGGTATTGCATTAAACATCAGGGTCAATCATGCCCATCCCTCCCTCCTCTCTCCCTTTTTAGTCAACTTTATCCTAAAATATCATGTTAATTTTAATCTTTTTTAAAACTTTGACTCCTTAGTTAACTTATACAGAAAATTAAAAGTACTTTGTTCAGACTGCTTTTTAGTTTTGAAGACATTTCTTGGTCTTGCACTTTTCCCAGTCTATGAAGATCTGTCCAAATTTCATGTTTAAATTAGCATATACCTTTTCTCTTTTTATTATTATATTTACCAGTCAGTAATGCTTTTGTTTTAGCCATTGTTGTTGTTTTTTTCTACCAATCTCTGCTGCAAGTTCATTTGCAGTTTCATACTGTACTTTGCAAGTACTGGTTCCCAAGCTGTGAATGCACGGTATCTATCTGTGCAGAGAGGAGTGATTTGTATTTTGTATGTCATGGCACCTTTTTATGTGCTGTGAAAATGATCAGTTAAATGATTCCTTCATTGACATGGGCTGTTTTAACTAAAGAGAAGTGTGCAATAAAGATATGTGGCAAATTAAGCATAAATGTCTGAAACAGTTAACAAGCACATCTTGCTGTCTCAATTGCTGTACTGCATTATGTCAATACTTAGCATCATGAAATATTACAAAAGAAGCTGTGCTCCTCTCAGAAAGGACTTTGCAACAAAATGAGTTGTAAGAAAAATCGCATTTATGTATAGTTATGAGTAAAAAAGTAAAAAAAAAATAATAAGTGCTTAAACCTAGATAATTGAAGAGTAACTATCTAAGGGAATATGAAGAAAGCTCACTCTTTCTTAAGCTGGTTAAGGAGTGTAGTAGAAGCCTGCTACATTTCAACCCAGTGACTATGTGTGTAGATCATAAAAAGAATGACATATTAGGAAGAGGAAAAAAGAGCAGAACATCCCTTAAATAAGCATGGACAAAGCCAAGATGAGGAAGAATAATACAAGTCAGCCTATTGCTATTAATCTTTGTGTTCAGGAAAAAGAATATACATTGGATTATTAATGGGAATAAGAGCCAGAGGACATTTTTCAAACCATGAATCCCTTTGGGAATCTACTGAAGACTGCGACTTTCCTTTGTATACACTCATAAAATTTTGCTCACAATTTTAAGAATTCACCCTGTAGTAATATTCAAAGTCCTTGGATCTCAGGATAACAATAACAATGTTTACTTATTTTGGGCCAGTGGATTTTTATGCTCTTTAAAGCTAATGGCTCATTTACTCCTAACAACAATGCTATGAGATATCTATTATTTTTATAGCTCTTTTACAGATGAGGAAACTTAAGGGAGAAGTTATGTAAGTCACTCAAGGAAACCGAGCTGGGAAGTAGCGGGGCTCCCCTTCAAGTCCAGGTCATATGGCTACAGAGCTATGTGCCTCCTGAGAAAAACACCAGTTTAAAGAATCAGATGATAGGATTTTAGGTCTGGAGAAACACATAGAGATTATCTATTTCAAACTCTTATTTGTTTTAAAGTTGAGGAAATTGAGTTCCACATAATTAAATGAACTTTACTAAAGTCCACAGAGCTAGTAGTGCTGGGGTTCAAGTGGGAACATGCACTCAAGGCTCGCACCGGTGCTGCATCAGCACTATTGTTATTATTTAAGGCAAGAAAACTGAGGTGCATTCCTGATGAGTAGCAGTGTCACCACTCGCATTGAGATAGTCTGATTCACAGCTAAAACTGCTAGATTATTGTAACTCAGAAGTGCCATTCCTTTACAAATGTTTAGTAGAAACAGCATAATAAAAGTAACCTTAAAATTGGGGAATGCTAATGTTCTCAATTTAGAAACTTTGGAACATTTGGAGGTTCTACTTTATAATCACTTAATGTTCTACAATCAGAAAGCAGTATTTGCAGCATGCTACCATTTGTGAAAATCTAAATATGAACATACAAAATCACACACATAGATATAAAACTATTCAAAGTTCATGCATTGGTCCTAGGGGAAAGCTGTTTACTAATTTCATTTCTTTTGTAACGACTAGAATTCAGTATTTGTAAACATAAGATGAAGAAAACTCTAGTTAAGAAAAGTGCTTTTTTGACACAGCAAATTCCTTTAAAACCTCAAATTTGTGTACTGTTTGCTAAATATGTTGTCATTTGTGAGAATCCAGCTTTTCAATCTTTTGTAATTCTAAGTTATACTTCCCATTACAAGTTCAACACAGTTGTGCTCTAGTGCAAACAAAGACGTCAGTTGGGGAACTTTTCACAATTACTTAATTTACATGCTAACTTAAATTCACATTGGTTTAAGTTATTAGTCACAATGGAGGTCAAACTTCTTCATTGCCCTTGTGCACCTAAGAAAGTATTTTTAGTGTAGTCCTGTCACAGATCTTAGAAAAGAAATAAACACATTTTTCATCCAGTGGCATAATAAACTCAAAAAAAAGAGAAATCTTTCATTAGGAATCTTGGAAGATGCTGTTGGTAACCACTTATCATCAGCATTAGCAAACTCGAGCTGAATAAAAATTGTGGGACTCTCTACTCTGCTCTGTCACTTGGATCATCTATTAGCATTGCCACTTGATTAACTCTCCAAACTGTCGACTCCTTTGATTAGCTCCTGGGACTTCTTTCGGATTATTAGTAATAATTTTCTGAAATATGTCCTAAAAGACAGATTCTAATGTTCCTTTTTTGCTGACTGCAAAATTTCCCCTGTTTATGCTGGAGGATGTTTGCCTTTATTCTATTTATACTCTTTGGCCTGATCTTGAGCAAACACTGGCTTAAAACTTCCTTATTGGGTGAAGAGGGAGTGAATGATCACTCCCAAACTTTATTTCTGTTTGAAGTGCTTTCTGTATTTAGCACGAGGTATAAATGAGCAGTCTCAGGACTGACTATTGCTGTTACAATAATTCACTGATTTCCTTAGAACATACTCTCCCCTGAAAGCACCTTGTAGATTGATTTCAGTCTAGGCTAATAACTTGGTTGTCTAAGAGAAAAAATATGCTTGCTTTAATATTTAAATTGTGAATGGCATGGCAAGGAGAAATACCAATATAGAAAAAATAATATATTCTAAATGGAAGACTTTCAGAGAATTTTGAATACCTTAGCTTAAAGCTATATATCAATTATATTAAATTTAAGTTTAAACAATTGAATTTTAAATGAAGATACTACATAAAGTCAACTCTCATTGTATTTTATTCTATAGGACACATTTATTATTTACCTGCTATATTAACTTTATTCTAGGCTGATGCTCTGTAAAAAAAAATCTAAATCTCCATGACATACAACAACATTTATTTCTTATTCCTGTGTCTGCTTCAATCTTTGTATTCTGCTTCAATCTGTGTATTGTAAAGGAGACATGTGTTTCCTTTTGGGGGAACCTTCTCTACTTGAGGCATGATCTTCCACTGGCAAAGGGAAGAAGAACCAATAGGGGTGAAAACACATCACAATTTTTAAGTCCCTAGCTCAGAAGTGAGACAGCGATGACTACTCGTACTTCATGGATCAAGGCAAGTCACACAATGAAGCCCACATCAATGAGGTGGGAAGTAAAATCCACTTAGGGTGATCCAGGGCAAACGGGGAGAGAGATGAATGAATCATGAGCAAATAATGCAATTTACCAACCTGCCCAGAATTTTTAATGCAATTCAATATATATTGACTCTTTTTATTTTGTCTAAGTCATTGCTTAAGACCACATCTGATGCTTTACAGGATGCCTCACCAAAACAAAACTAGGAGTTTGTTCCTGTGATTATTTCCACTTTACATGACTAGAAAACTGAGGCTTGGTGTTACTTAAGAGACACCTAAGGTTAACTAATACAAGATCAAGTCAAGTAACTTGGCCTAGTACCCATATGGGTTAGTTTGAATTCCTCAGAAAGCTGACTCAAGCAAGCACTGGTGCAGGTAGTTCTTTTGGGAAGTGACTCCCAGAGGCGTGGGGTGGGGGATAGGGGAAATGAGTAGGGAAGGGAGAACAAGCAATAGAGGTGCTGTTGTGGGTCATTCTGAGATCCATATCTCTTGTGACCCTTGGGGAGCCTGTCTCTTTAACTGAGGATTGCACCTTGGGAGACCTAAATCTGTCACTTTTGGGCTGGCCCTGCAGATGGGCTTACTAAATTCTTCTAGAACTGGAACTCGCATGCAAAGAAGCAGAGAGATGCACATGTTTGAGGTTGGAAATCTTCAGCAACCACAGAATTTGTTCATAGTTACAGGTAAACTCAGGCTAGGTCAAGAAAATAAGGCATGAGGCATCAGCTGTATCTTCTGTACCATTTTTTTCAACATTTACTCCAACATGCAAATTTAACAAATATATCTCATGATTTAAATATCCCTTTAGAATGCACGCAAAAGGGACTGTGTTTTAGTTGTCTGTTTATAAAGGATCTCACTAGCACAAACATTTGGAAGTGGCTGTTGCACACTTTGGCTGATTGCTTTCCTTTTATTTGAAAAGAACTAGTTTATAATCCATTAAAATAGGTAATTATATGCCACAGAATAATCCTTTTAATTTTTTTAGTGGAGAAATTGAATATCTCAAAAATAAAATTGCCTAGGTTGAGGTATGGAAACATATCTAGTTAGCAGTTCTGCCAGTGTCCAGTATTTAATTTCACCTCCAAATTACACCACATGCCATGATCTTATTTTGATTTATTTTGCCATAATCAGTCCATGTCTATTATTTTTAACTAAAATAAGTGATCTTTTTCATGATGCACTACTAAAGTATATTTCAAGTCTGCATGCTAATTAATAGTAACTTATTTTTACCCATAACAAGTATACACCCACATATTCATGTTTAAACAAAATGATATATTTAAAATCACTTTGTAAATTATAATGCACCACAGAAATATTCATTATTCCCATCATTGCTATGCACAGATTTCATTCTTCTTGGCATGAGGAGGTATAATTTATTCTAATACCCTTTCATATTTTTCCTTTATATTTCAAATCAAGAAAAGTCTAATTGCTGCACATTTATAAAAACTATCTAAAATCTTACTAATTGTTAATATGACTGCCACCTAGAAACTGTGTCTATTTTATAAGATAACTCAATTGATATAGATGGCTCATAGGAAGTAGTGGTATATCCAGGAATAAATGTTTACAGCTTTTCTCTCTCTACTTTTCTCCTTAAGTTTTTCAGTATTAACATGTATCATAAGTCTGTCATTTTTAGTATTCATGGTTCTGTACTGTTCTTTTCAGTCCCATGATACAGATGGACACAATGAGACACAGAAAGGTTAAGCCACTTGCCTATAGTTATAGAGCTAGTGAGAAGTAGAGC
The DNA here is from genome assembly GCF_004126475.2 of Phyllostomus discolor. Classification (NCBI taxonomy): domain Eukaryota; kingdom Metazoa; phylum Chordata; class Mammalia; order Chiroptera; family Phyllostomidae; genus Phyllostomus; species Phyllostomus discolor. Next base: position 21,515,337 of record NC_050198.1, on the reverse strand, counting down.
TGGGGTTTGAACCCAAGCTATTTGATGCTGGAGGAAATGTGCTTAGCCACAGACACATACTATATCTTATACATATTCTTGATGTCTGAATGGAATCTGCAGGGAACAAGAATGAACCATTTATGCCATCTACCACATAGCACACTGCTTTCCAACTCACCACTGCCTTTTCGATATACTCTGGCAGATCTGACTTCTCTTCTATCATGATACTTCTATCTCATTGTTGTGATGCTTCATTTCATGCTAACTTCTATAACATACATAAAAATATTTCTATAATTCTTGCATTATATTTTCAATACATATGGTTTTAGTTTATGAATACGCAATCATGTGATTACGTAAGCTTCCAGCCACAACTTCAATGTGCTATCATAGATTCTATGATTAAGTGGCAGGGGATGGGAGAGAGCTTTTATCCAATATGAGCTGACATAGCTGCTCAAATTATTTTCTGGGCCCATCAACTTCCTATAATAACAAGCAGTCGACTCACATGAGAAAGAAGCAACATGTACAGGGGATGTACAGAGTCAGACGGGTCACTGTAGCATTTTATTGTACACTTGTTAGGAGCCATGGCAGTCATGAAAGATGAAGGAAGGGCAATTTCATCACATTCTAGAATGTAATTTACTCAGAAAAAGCAAGGCAGGTTTTTTGCAAGAAATCATCTCTATTTTTTTTGGTCCATGTAGTGATGAAAATAAATACCTCTGTCCCATGGCCAAATTATGAGAGAAAATATTAAAAAGTGATTTAATATCTGGTGGGTACTCAATGAATTTTTAAAGAAATGAATTGATAATAAAGACAGAAGGTTTATAATTAACAGAGCAGTCTGAACTGTATGGTGAAGTGGAGAGAAAAGACATTAGCCTGGAACTCATTAGGTCTCAGATTTAACTGTGGTATTGATTAATCATTTGATTTACTCAACCAACTCTTATTAACTACCTCTTTCTGCTTGAATGTACCACATTGGGTATACAGAACTTTCAAAGTCATAGTGGTCTTCCTGTGGTCCCACATAGGGGTGATGGGTGGTATGAAGACTGCATATTATGTAAAAGAGTAATGTGTTTGTGTGCATGTGTGTGTACACACTCCCATATAATAATGATATGGTTTGAAAAATGCTAAAATGGATGGATATATCAGAAGAATTGCTGAGTTCTCCGAAGGATGGAAGGGTGATTGTGCAAATCTGATATTTGAACCTGATCTTGAAAGTGAAAGTTAAATCACATTTCAGGGACTGCAGGAACAAAGGACTAAAGAGAGGGTGTGGCTTATTCAGGACGACATTTGACTTGGGTGTCTAGGGTGGACCTGGTAGGTGTGTGTGCAGAGGGGTCAGGGGTGATATTCCATTCACAAAAGCATTTGAGGTCAAATTGTGAAGCTCCTCATATGCCATTCCAAATAATCTGGCTTTAACCTCAGGACAAGCATTTCTCAAACTTGAATAATGACTCCAGAGTTACTTATTTACTTACCAGATGAATGATGATGCCATTAATTGACAGGAGGAGTAGAATACCTGGGTTTATTTGGGAAGATGAATGATATTGTTAAGGTACCTGGAGGACATCTAGGTGGAGGTATTAACCAGAGTCAGCTGTGTCACTGTGCAACTCAGGACATTGATCAAGATGAAAAATATAGATTCAGGTGTCATCAGTATCAGTATATAGTGGTGGTTACAGTGGAGGAAGGAGTCACTTTGCTTAGGGAGAATAAACATTGTAGACCAAGACAAAAAGAGATGAAGAATAGATAGGACCCTGGGAAAATGCCAATATTTCCAGGGTGAATGGCAGATAAGTCAGTGATACATATTAGGAGCAGGCTTTGTGTCTGAAGGGTAACCAGGATGCAGTGATATTTCAGATCAGAAAGCTGGTGTACACTTTCTAGTAATATCATTCACTCTGGGAGTTTCTGTTACTACATGCCAGCTGGCTTGTATCCCTTAAATCTTTATTTTCAACTAAGATCTGTCTCTTGGTTTTTTGGGTGCCTACATCCAACTCCCTACTACACAAATCCTTCTTCTTGTCTCAAAACACTCCAAACTCATTATTTCCCAGTCCTTCCCATACTGTCCTTATATGTATAAACTCAGTCATTCTTCTTCCTGGGATCTCTAGACTCCAGTTTGAGTAGGATCATTGGCTGTACCTCTTCCCAATCCCCTACTTCCATATTTAATGAAAAACTCATTCTTAACAGCAATACCTATTGAATATATCTTGCTTGTATATACCTCTCTCCAGTCCCACTGTGATTCACCAATACAGGCTATCATCACTTCTTACATGGATTAGAGTTTACAACCAGCTAATTGGTCTTCTTTCTAGTCTTAACTCCCCCTATGTTCTCCATACTGTGAAATTCATTTCTAAAATAGTTACATCTATGGCCATTGCCCTACTTAAAATTCTGCTGTGGTTTCTACCTGCCTTCTGGCCAAAGTTTAAGGCTCTTCATCATTTGGCTAATGAGGATTTCTCTGTCTTCTAGAGTCATTTCTGCCACTTTTAGTCCCCCTCCTCCTTCTCTAGTACCTTCAAAAGACCATGTTCTTTTCCCCTCATCCTGATAGTTGGACCTGCTTTCTTTCTGGAGTTCTCTTCCACCTTGTCTGCCTCTATACTCTTAATTAAATTTCAGAATACAACTGAGTTGTCACTTCATCAAGGGAAGCACTGGATTTTCCAAGTTAGTTTCCTTCCTCTATGCTGATGAGAAAACACCCTACATTTTTCTTTATCAAGAAACTTATCTGTAGATCTACCATCTATTCTTTTTGTACATACATTTCTCTCACTATGCTACAAGAACAAAAGGGTAGGAACTTCATATTTTACAGAGTTTTATTTCTACCATCTAGTAAGTAACTATATGTATTTATCTCTTGACTTAATAGTCTTAAATAGTAAAGTTTATGTATTAGCTTCTTATTGATGCTATGAAAATGACCACAAGTTTAGCAGCTTAAAATGACACAGATTTATCATGTAACAGTTCTTCAGGTCATGAGTCTGAAATTGGCCCCAGTGGGGTAAAATTAAGGAGCCAACAGAGCCATGTACCTTCCGCGGAGGCTTCAGGGCAGAATCAGTTTTCTTGTCTTTTCCATTTTGTACAGGTTGCCCCCATTGTTTGGCTCATGGCCCTCTTCCTCCATCTCCAACACCAGCAACATTGGGCCAATTCCTTCTTATGCTGCTATCTCTTTGGATTTCCCTCTTATGCTACCCTCTTCCCCTTGTTGGGACCCTTTTGATTACACTGGACCCCTGGAATAACTCAGAATAATCTCCCTGTCACAAGTTAGCTGATTAGCAAATCTAATTCCATCTGCAACCTTAATTCTCTTTACCATCACGGAAAGTTTTAAAAACAATTTAAATGTAACTATTTTAAAACAAATAAGTTTCAACAAAACTTATTCACAGAATAAGTTTTTATCATTCTGGTGATGGGGACATGAATGTCTTTGAAGAACCATTATTCTATCTACCACAGGTTAATGGAATTAATGTCTGCAGAGGAGGAAAATGATAAGAGGCCTGAAAAGGAAATTTTGTCTTCATTAACTTAAACTGCCTGAATTGAGCAGTGCTATGTAACACGTTCTATGCTAAGGGCTGGGAACACACTTACAATCCAGTCACTGTCTTGGAAATGAGAAAGGATACAGGTGACGTTATTAAGAAAAAAATGATTGTAGGATGATGAGCAGTGAAAATCACATCACATTGATTGCAGAGTGAGTAGGAAATAAAGAAACATCTTTGCCACTAACTGTTTTTCATTTCTTTTGTCTCATAATTTAATTATTTTAGAGCTCCTCATTATAAAATGACCACAAATGTCACCTTTGGCCCTAGAATTCTATAATCCTATGATCAAAAGCTATTACTCAGATTTAATGGAAAGCATTTTTCATGCCATTTTCCTTTCTGCTCTCCTCTACTTTGCATTGCCATTTTGTAGCATTAGTAACATGGTAAATCCATTTTGTAAATAAGTCCCAAATTTGGGACCTTTCTTTCTAATGCTCTGGGGTATCACATTACCTTATCTAATGTTTACCATTCATCTTCCCTATTTCTCATTTCCTGTCTCCTCATTTTTTGGTGGAAGCAGAAAATGAACTGACCCTAATAGCTCTTCCATATCACTTAATAGTCCTCTCTTTAAGTGAAATAAACTCATATCCCTTTATATTCCTTTACTGTGCATATTTTTAAACTGTTATCAACTTTACTATTTCTCTCTATCCCTAAACTTATATTTTCTGGGTCACCTAAGTGAAGAGGATCTTCAATTAACATATTCACCAGTGCCCTGAAGTAAATAGTATTCTTCAAAAATGTTTTTCTAGCACAGATTATGATTAATGGTCCTGTGTCTTAAGGATTATTTTTGGTGTTCATAGAACTGGTTTGGATTTTTTTTCATGCTTTTACTCTCATCATCTTAGCTGATAGCATATAAGGGGCCGTCTCATGCAAACTCTCCATGGCCTCACTCCCAACTGCCTTTGTAATTTCATCCCATTCCACCAACATTCTTCACATTTTAGAGTGCAACAAAATTGAATGGCACATAATGAAGACCACGCCCTTTTGGTTTCTTATCTCCTTGCCTTTGCCCTTGCTGGTTCCCCAGAAGGATGGAGTGTTCCTTCCTTTTCCACCTTTTTTCTTTCCTTTTTTAAAAATCTTTTTTTACTCAGCCTAGCCATCACCTTCAAGAAAATGTCTTCCCTAACATCCATGTGTCTACATATCCCTTTTTCTATATTTCTGTAATACCCTTGGAATATATGTACCCTTGCTTATATAAAATATTTCATATCTATCTGTAATATATGTATTTTCTATTAAGCTGTGAACTTTGGCAAAGACTGAGTCTTTTTTACCTTCAAAGTAACTAGTGTAAGACCAGCACACACTAAGCATTCCACAAATTATTATTCTATAAATTACTGCATAAATAAATGATCTCATTATATTCTAACAGCTCTGTGGCTTAAAATGCAATTAATACTGTCATTCCACAGATAAAGAGACTGAGGCCTGGTGATATTAAGGCCACAATTCTAAAAACTTCTGTGCTAAAGATGGATACCAGTTCCCCTGATTCAATGTTCTCTGTTTGCCCACTGTCATTTTGGTGCAGTCACTCACTGCAGTGATTCATGAATATGACAATTATCTCACATTTGTAGGGGACTGAGCATCTCAGGAATATAAAACTTAATAACAGGGCCAAAGGTCATTGCAGTAAGAAAATATGAAGGGCCAGGTTTACTGAATAAAAATGGCTTTCTTAGGAAGTTTAATTAATTCTGAAATAAAATACAGTTTTTATGTAATAGTAGAAAACTAATTTTATATGAGTTTTCCCCATAGAGGGAATAAAATACAATGTTGGTCATTTTTTGCAGTTTATGAAACAGTAGTTCTTCACTCTTTGGTACCTGCAGGGCATAGTTTCTAAGTAAATTTTTCCAAAAGAGACTTTCTTCCTTGCCTCTCACATTAACATATGCAGGCATATTTTATTAGTAAAAGAAAATCAAGTTCCAGCCAAGATGGAGGCATAGGTAGGAAACCCTTTGCTTCCTTGAACAACCAAAAGAAGGATAACAAGCGATCTAAAAACAATGAACAACCAGAAGTGCCAGAAAATCAAACTGTGTGGAACTCCAACAACCAAGGAATTAAAGAAATAGTCAACCAGACCAACCAGACCAGTAGGAAGGAGATGAGGGAGGTGGGGCAGATGGGCAGAAAGAGAACCCAAGGCAAGGTGGTGGACTGCGTGAGTGGGGCTGGCTGAAAGGACCTGCGGTGAGGTGGAGGACTGCATGCAGCTGGCTGAATGGGAAACTAATATTCAGAGCTGACTGTGGGCTATGGCATGGGTTGCAATGGTGGGTGAAACTCCCAGACTCACATGAGAGTTTGTTGGAAAGTGGGGCTAGAGCCCAGCAAGCGAACTGCATTGTTCCCTCTCTGACCCAACCACCACAGACAGAGACACAATGCAGCAAAGAGAGTTTCCTGTCCTGGTGAATACCTAAGGCTCTGCCCCTTACAATGTAACAGGTGAGCCTAAACAAAGAAATATGGCCCAAATACAAGGACAGAGCAAAACTCCAGAAAGAGGGCTAAGTGATAAGGAGATAGCCAACCTATCTGATGGAGAGTTCAAAGCCCTGGTAATCAAAATGCTCACAGAACTGATTGAGCTTGGTCACAAAATGAAGAACAAATGAAGGGTACCCAAAGTGAAATAAAGCAAAATATTCAGGGAACCAACAGTGACGGGAAGGAAACCAGGACTCAAAGCAACCATTTGGAACAAAAGAAAGAAATAAACATCCAACCAGAACAGAATGAAGAAACAAGAATTCAAAAAAATGAAGAGAGGCTTAGGAACCTCTGGGACAACTTGAAACATTCCAATATCCAAATTATAGGGCTGCTAGAAGGAAAAGAACAAGAAAAAGAAATTGAAAATTTACTTGAACAAATAATGAAGGAAAAATCCCCCAATCTGGGAAAGGAAATAGACTTCTAGGAAATCCAGGAAGTCCAGAGAGTCCCAAAGAAGTTGGATCCAAAGAGAAACACACCAAGGCACATCATCATTAAATTACCCAAGATTAAAGACAAAGAGAGAATCTCAAAAGCAGCAAGAGAAAAGGAGACAGTTATCTATAAAGGAGTTCCCATAAGACTGTCAGCTTATTTCTCAAAAGAAACCTTGCAGGCAAGACAGGGCTGGAAAGAAGTATTCAAAGTGATGAAAAGGAAGGACCTACAACCAAGATTACTTAATCCAGCAAAGCTATCATTTAGAATGGAAGGGCAGATAAAGTGCTTCTCAGATAAAGTAAAGCTAAAGGAATTCATTGTCACCCAGCCCTTATAATATGAAATATTAAAGGGATGTATTATGTATTTAAGAAAAATAAGATAGGGAGAGGAAGATGGCATCTGAGTAGGAAGGAACACATTCGGCTTCCCTCTGCACATGGGAGAAAACCCTGGCCGATCTACAGAGTACAGGAGCAAGCAACCAACATACCTCAGCATATGTGAAAATAGGGGACCAAGGATTGCGGCAGAACCGAAAAACCAGTCGGTGAGAGGAGTGCTGCAACATGGTAGGGTCCCAGGGACCAGTGCAGGGTCTGGGAGGCTAAAGCCCCAGGCCCAGCACCCACTGCTGGGTTTGCCACAGAGTCCTTGGGAGAAAGCCAGGACACCTGCTCCCTCCTGAGCCAAACAAGGTCTGAGCGGCACCAGGAGGAACCCAGTTGCTAGCAAACACACAAGGGTTATGAGCACCCTCAGAGTCTGTGGACACCCGTGGGGTTGGGTTGCGCAAAGGGCCCTGACTCCACAGTCACTGGTCTGGCTGGAGTTGGGCTGGGAGAAGCCAGGTTGCAGTATGGAGCGGCAGGCTTGAATAGGAGGAATTTCTCAAGTGGAAGGAATGAAAAGACAGAGACTGTTTGGGGAATTCTCCTATAGCAATTGCTCGGGCCTTCTGAGTTTGCACAGAAGGTTGTGCTTGTGTGGAGGACCCTGCCCACCCCCATAGCACTGGGAAGGGTGAGGCAGTCTGGCCGAGGGTGTGAGCATGGGACCTGATAGCCGTACCACAGCAATAACCCTGTGGAAAGACCTGATTCCCACACCCAGGGCACAGGGCCAAGGAGCCACTATAGCTCCTCAGACAGTGCACGCTGCTGACCGAGTACAGATCTGGAAGGAAAAAAAGCCATACCAATCACCCCTCAGACTGCCCAAAACTCCCCACCCCCAGATTAGCCCACTTCAAAGTTTCCTGAACTCTATTACTGTAGTGGTTAATTGTATTCTCTCACACACTATACCTATTTACTATCCTTTACTCTCACCTTACCTCAGAATCTTTCCTCCCACAAACCCACTGCATTCTAGATCCAACTCACAATCCTTCCTTCCACAACAAGAGTCTTATCTTCTTTCCATTCTTTCTAAAAATCAGCTAGCTGGGTGGACAATCACGGTTAACACTGTACATAGCCAAAGGATCTCCTATCTCTTCTCTACTGGTTGCTACTATAAATATCATAGAATACTTTCTTGCTGTCTTAAACTATTTTGCCTTCCCCCTCCAATGGATCACAAAAAAGAGTAGGTGGAAGCGGTGAATGCCAGGATACCCACTGGAAGAGGAAACCCAACAACAAAGGAACCACTAACAGATAACAACAGAAGAAGGTGAAGGAGGGAGTGGAAACCACACAAACCTCAATCCAGGACCTATCTGGAAATACAACTAAATAATAGAGACAGTACCCAATACACACAAATGAACAAGAGCAAGAGAGAATCCTCAAAACCTTATACACACGGAGGAATCAGCTTCCACACAACCTGCCCTCACCAGCACAAAAAAATACAAGATGTGGTGAACACAGTGACCCTTATTTAACCAGCTGGTGGGAAGTACCCACCAAAGAAAAGCCCAACAACAATCAAAACCCAAAGACAAACACAGAGCCTACTTAAATGACAACCCAAGACCAGTGAGCTTGGGAGAGCAAGGAAACTGCACCACTGAAACTCACTGGTATTCTACCACAGAGGTTCACACCACAAACCCAGGGAGCTAGAAAAGATCAATATAAGAAGCTGAGGTTAACAAGAAGAGTCTCACAAACAATGGTAAAACAAAGAAACAATCCCCAAATGAAAGGAAAGGAAGAAACCTCAGAAAGAATGCTAAATGAAATAGAGGCAATTCACCTATCAGATATTGAGTTCAAAGCAATGATCATCAGAAAGCTCAATGAGCTCAAAATGAGCTACCAGAAACTGCAGGGAAGCTACAATGAACTCACTGAAAACTACGTCAACATGAAAAAGGAAATAGAAACTCTCAACAAGGGCCAAGAGGAAATGAAGAATACAATTTCTGAACTGAAGAACACAGTGGAAGGAATGAAAAGCAGGATCGATGAAGCAGAAGATCGGATCACCGAGCTAGAGGACAAAGTAGAAAACAACACACAGAAAGAGCAAGAAAAGGAAAAGAGGCTCAGAAAGAATGAAGAGGGATTAAGAGAAATGCAAGACAATATGAAACATAATAATATCCGTATAATAGGGATACCAAAAGGAGAAGAAGAAGAGCAAGGGATAGAAAACCCATTTGAAAAAGTAATGATGGAAAATTTCCCTAATTTGATGAGAGAAAAAGTCACACAAATCCAGGAAACACAGAGAGTCCCAATCAAGAGGAACCCAAAGAGGCCCACCTCAAGACACATCATAATTAAAATGGCAAAATTTCAAGACAAAGAGAGAATCTTAAAGGCAGCAAGGGAGAAAAAAGAAATAACATACAAGGGAGCCCCAATAAGGCTAACAGCTGACTTCTCAATGGAAACACTCCAAGCCAGAAGAGAATGGCAAGAAATATTCCAAGTAATGAGAACCAAAGGTCTGCAACCAAGGCTACTTTAACCCAGCAAGGCTCTCAATCAAGATAGAAGGCCAAATAAGAAGCTTCCCAGACAAAAAAAAAAGCCTAAAAGAATACACCTCCACCAAACCAGCTCTGCAAGAGATGCTAAAGGGCCTGCTTTAAAGAAAAGAAGGAAGAGAGAGAGAGAGAGAGAGAGAGAGAGAGAGAGAGAGAGAGAGAGAAACACAGGTATGAAAATGGCAATGAATAAGTGCCTATCAATAATAACCTTAAATGTAAATGGATTAAATACTCCAATCAAAAGACATAGAGTAGCTGAATGGATAAGAGAGCATGACCCACACATATGTTGCCTACAAGAGACACACCTCAGGACAAAAGATATACACAGACTAAAAGTGAAAGGCTGGAAACAAATTTCCAAGCAAATGGACAGGAAAAAAAAGCCAGGGTATAGCAATACTCATATCAGACAAAATAGACTTCCAAAAAAGGGCCATAAAAAGAGACCCAGAAGGTCACTTCATAATACTCAAGGGAAGAACCTACCAAGAAGACTTAAACATTGTAAAGATATATGCACCCAATATAGGAGCACCCAAATACATAAAGAAAATCTTAGAGGACTTCAAGAAAGATATTGACAGTGACACAATTATAGTAAGGGATTTTAAAACCCCACTTTCAAAAATGGACAGATCTTCCAAACAAAATATCAACAAAGATATTGCGGAATTCAACAATGCTCTAAAGGAAATGGACTTAATTGATATACATATAGAGCCCTTCATCCCAAAGAAGCAAAATATACATTCATTTGAAAAGAATATTTGAAATATTTTTGAATATTTGAAAATATTCCAAAGATAGACCACAAGATAGGACACAAAGCAAGCTGCAACAAATTCAAGAAAATTGAAATTATACCAAGCATTTTTTCTGACCACAAAGGACTGAAACTAGAAACCAACCCCAAGGGAAGAAACCTGAAACATTCAAAATCATGGAGATTGAATAGCATGCTATTACATAATGAATGGGTCAAGAAGGAAATAAAGGAAGAAATCAAAAAGTTTCTGGAAGCAAACGAAAATTAACTCAGAACAACCCAAAACTTATGGGACACAGCCAAGGCAGTCCTGAGGGGGAAGTTCATAGCAATACAGGCCTACCTAAAAAAGTTAGAAACATTTCAAACAAACAACCTAACCCTATGTCGACAAGACCTTGAGGAACAACACCAAAGACAGCCTAGAGCAAGCAGAAGGAAGGAAATAACCAATATCAGAGCAGAATTAAATGACATAGAGACTAAAAGCACAATTCTAAGGATCAATGAATCCAGGAGCTGCTTCTTTGTAAAGATAAACAAAATCGACAAGCCTTTAAGTAGGCTCATCAAGAAAAAAAGGGAAAAGATCAAAATAAACACAATCAGAAATAAAAGAGGAGAGATTACAACTGACACCACAGAAATACAAAGGATTGTAAGAAATTACTACGAAGAACTGTATGCCAAGAAATTTGAAAACCTAGGTGATATGGACAACTTTCTAGAAAAATATAATCTTCCAATACTCAATGAAAAAGAGGCAGAAAGCCTGAACAGATCAATAACAGCAAAAGAAATTGAAGCAGTAATCAAAAAACTCCCGACACACAAAAGTCTGGTTCTGGATGGTTTCACAGGAGAATTCTACAAAGCATTTAAGGAAGAGCTAACCCCTATCCTTCACACACTATTCCAAAAAGTCCAAAATGATGGAAGACTCCCATATTCTTTTTGTGAAGCCAGCATCATCCTAATCCAAAAACCGGATAAACACACAACAAAGAAAGAAAACTTCAGGCCAATATTGCTGATGAACATAGACACTAAAATCCTCAACAAAAATATTGGCAAACCGCATCCAACAATACATTAAAAAGATCATACTCCATGACCAAGTGGGATTCATCCCAGGGATGCTAGGATGGTTCACTATTTGCAAATCAGTAAATGTAATACATCACATAAACAAAAGCAAAGACAGAAATCACATGATCATATCAATAGATGTGCAAAAAGTATTTTATAAGGTACAGCACCTGTTTATGATAAAAACACTCAGCAAAGTGGGAATAGAGGGAGCATTCCTCAACATAATAAAGGCCATATATGAGAGACTGACAGCCAACATCATACTCAATGGTCAAAAACTAAAATCTTTTCCACTAAGATCAGGAACAAGACAAGGCTGTCTACTTTCATCATATTTATTAAATATAACATTGAAAGTTTTAGCCACAGTGATCAGACAAGAAAAGTAAATAAAAGGCATTCAAATCGCAAAGGAGGAAACAAAACTGTCACTGTTTGCAGATGACATGATAGTGTACATAGAAAATCCTAAAGACTCTGCCAAAAAACTGCTTGATCTAATAAATGAATTTGGCAAAACAGTGGGATACAAAGTCAATATCCAGAAATCAAAGGCATTTCTGTACACCACCAATGAAACAGCAGAAGCAGAAATCAAGAAAAAAATCCCATTTCATATAGCAAAAAGAAAAATAAAATACCTAGGAATAAATCTAACCAAGGAAGTAAAAGATCTGTATACAGAAAACTACACAACACTGAGGAAAGAAATCAAGGAAGACACAAACAAACAGAGACACATACTGTGTTCATGGATCAGAAGAATTAACATCATCAATATGTCCATACTACTGAAAGCAATTTACAGATTCAGTGCAATACCTATTAAAGTACCAATGGCATATTTCACAGACATAGAACAAACACTTCAAATTTTTTTAAATTAATTATTTATTTTTAGAGAGAGAAGGGAGGAGAGAGAGAGAGAGAGAGAGAGAGAGAGAGAGAGAGGGAGAGAAACATCAATGTGTGGCTGCTGGGGGCCATGGCCTGCAACCCAGGCATGTACCCTGGCTGGGAATTGAACCTGTGATGCTTTAGTTTGCAGCCCACGCTCAATCCACTGAGGTATGCCAGCCAGGGCCAAACACTTCAAAAATTTATATGGAACCATAAACAACCCCGAATAGCTGCTGCAATTTTGAGAAAGAAAAGCAAAGTAGGAGGGATCACAATAGCTGATTCCAAACTGTATTACAAGGCCACTGTAATCAAAACAGCCTGGTACTGGCATAAAATCAGGCACATGGACCAATGGAACAGAACAGAGAGCCTAGAAATAAGCCCAAGTCTCTATGGTCAATTAATATTTGACAAAGGAGGCAGCAACACAAAGTGGAGTAAAAACAGTCTCTTCAACAAATGGTGTTGGGAGAACTGGACAGCTACATGCAAAAAAAAATGAAACTCGAACACCAACTTACACCATACACAAAAATAAATTCAAGGTGGATAAAAGACTTAAATATAAGCCATGTCACCACTAAAGTCCTAGAGGAGAACATAGGTAGGAAAATCTCAGATATTTCACGCAGAAACTTTTTTAATGATATGTCCCCCAGAACAAGGGACATAAAGGAAAGAATAAACAAATGGGATCTCATCAAAATAAAAAGCTTCTGCACAGCTAAAGAAAACAGTATTAAAATAAAAAGAGAAAAACTGTATGGGAAAACATATTTGCCTTAAACCCTCAGACAAGGGTTTAATCTCCAAAATATATAAAGAACTCACACGGCTCCACTCTAAGGAGACAAGCAACCCAATTAAAAAATGGACAAAGGACTTGAACAGACACTTCTCCAAGGAGGACATACAGAGGATCCAGAGACACATGAAGAGATGCTCAATATCACTAGCTCTCAGAGAGATGCAAATTAAAACACAATGAGATACCACTTCACACCAGTCAGAATGGCCATCATAAACAAAGCAACAAACAAATGCTGGAGAGGTTGTGGAGAAAAGGGGACCCTAGTGCATTGTTGGTGGGATTGCAGACTGGTACAACCACTATGGAAAACAGTATGGAATTTCCTCAGAAAACTAAAAATGAATCTGCCTTTTGACCCAGCAATTCCACCGCTAAGATTATATCCTAAGAACCCTGAAACACCAATCCAAAAGAATGTATGCACCTCAATGTTCATAGCAGCACAATTTACAACAGCCAAGTGTTGGAAGCAACCTACATGCCCATCAGTAAATGAATGGATCAAAAAACTATGGTACATTTACACAATGGAATTCTATGCAGCAAAAAGAAAGAAGGAGCTCCTACCCTTTGTAACAGCATGGATGCAACTGGAAAGCATTATGCTAAGTGAAATAAGCCAGGCAGTGAGACACAAATACCATATGATCTCACCTTTAACAGGAACCTAAACAACAAAACAAAGAAACAAGCAAAATATAACCAAAGACACTGAAATAGAGAACACACTGACAGTGTTCAGAGGGGAGGGGAGACATGAGAGAATTTCAGGGGAAAAGGGGAAGGGTTTACAGGTACAAGTATAAAGGACACATGGATAAAAACTAGGCATGGGTGGAAATGGGAGGGAGCCTGAGAGGGCTGGGTCGGTGGGCTGGGATGGGAGTAAAAGATAGAAAATTGTACTGCAACAATAATTAAAATAAAAACAGCTTGATTTCAAAAAAGAAAAGAAAAGAAAAAGGAAAAAAAAAGATCTGTACCTAACAATGAAGATTTAATAAAATTAATAATTTTTACTGCTTCATCAAGAAAAAAAAAAGAAAAATAAGATAAAAACCATGAACATAAAATGACAACAAACTCACAACTATCAACAACCAAATCTAAAAAACAAAAAGTAAAACAACCTAAGCAAACAACTAGAACCGGAACAGAATCAAAGATATGGAGGTCATTCAGGGGGTTATCAGTTGGGAGAAGGAAGGAAGACAATGAGAGAAAAGTTGCAGGGATTAAGAAGCATAATTGTTAGGTATAAAGCAGACAGAGGGATGTTAAGAATACTATAGAAAATGGAGAAACCAAAGAACCTATATACATAGCCCATTGACATGAACTAAGAAGGGAGGATTGCTGGAGGGAATGGAGGTGTCAGGTGGAGGAGGGCAAAGGGAGAAATATTGGGACAACTGTAATAGCACAATCAGTAAAATATACTTAAAAATAAAGTAAGTTCATGGAGGAAATATTTATGTTGATAGCAGAATAATAAAAGGGAAAGTTCAATAATTCTATCTTCCTAATGCTTGGTTTATTTTCTCTGCTGAAAAGAATGAATGCATAGGAAAGCAGCATGATAAAATAGAAAATAGATCTTGGATTCATACATATTGGGTTCAAATGTCCAGCAGGCCTACTTATTAACTGTGTGGCTTTGAACAAACCAATTTCTGAGTCTCAGTTCTATCATCTGTAAAATGAGTGCAATAGTAATGACTTTGTCAGGATTAGAAAGATTGTATACAAAATGTATACAGCACTGCCTTAGATAAAAAAAAGAAAGAAAGAAAAGAAAAAAACAATGACCAAACCAACTAGAGAGCCATTTAATTTTTTTAGCATCCAAAGAAATAGCCATGGATGTTTATATTTTTTGACAATCAACACAACTTAAAATCCTCTTTCTTCTTTACTCTCTGTCACAGTATCACATGCATGGCTGCAGAAACAGTCTTTTCCCTCTCTCTATTGAGATGCTTTCAAACTCCCCAAACCCCAAACCTACATATAGTCAAATCCATTCTGTCTTCACCACTTACTCTCTGCTGGTTGCAGTGTAATTAAAATGTGTCCATCTTATTTCACCCTTTATTGTCACGGTTTCTCCAGTTTTTCCCAAGCAAAGGCCCCAGAACTGCAGACAGAGTTGAACAGGGGAGCAGATTGTGATACTTTCTAGTTAACTACACCCTCTAACCCAGGCCATTTCTCTTCCCTTCAGCTACATGTTCAGTGTGAATCAAATTTAGAGGGTACAATTCCTTTTTTTTTTCTGTTATTTTGGATATTAGAGAAGATTTCTTGGGCTCTTTTAAGTCCTTTTATTTAAGATTTCCATCAATGTGACAGTAGAAAGCAAAACCCAAATTGTATATATTACAGAAAACTAAGAACCAGTTTAGGATTATAGGAATCCCTTGGTGGCACCCTCTGAAAAGAAATTCCGCAAATAACATGAAGCACTTTTGAGATTGAGACCTGTTTTATTGATTTACAGGGAAAGTTTCACTAAATGTATGTCTAAATGGACTAAGAGTATGGTTGAAAATGGCTAATAATCAAGGGCAGAATTTTTTATTTCATAGAAAGCAAAGTTGAAGGGTTTTTTTTTCCCCAGGGAGATTAGAAATGGACGTTATGAAAAACTCTAGGGGGTCTGGCCAATTGTGCTTTGCATTCATCTCTTTTATGCTTTGGGCCATTTGTAGCTAACACTTTCCACTTCCAGAAAAGAAGGACACAATGTGCTGCTAAATTTCCTAAAATACAAAACAAAGCCTACTTCATGTATCTTCACATGTGAATAAGCTATTAAGAGCTGAGATTGGTTGCAGCAAAACTTCATCTGAATCACTGTGATAATTCAAATGTAAAATGTTCCCTGACAGTTTTTCAGGAAGGAAATATATGGGGGAATAGACCAACCTACACCAAATTTAAATTTATACATTCCCAAACTGATAGGAAAATGCAAAACTGTAGGAAAAGGGAAGCAAGGGCTGTAGAGAATTTTCTGAACATTAGCATGAGGTTAGTATGATGTACTTTTGTTGTAATGTGTGAACCCATTTTTAACAAAAAATGGGTTTAATAGTGGCCTCTATCATTGCCTCTTTATTATAATATGTGTGCAACCAATTTCTTAATATGCATACATTTAATTAAAAAATCACCTATTGGGGACTTCTGGCCAAGATGAAGTCATAGGTAGACACACTGTGCCTCCTTGAACAACCAAAAGAAGGACAACAACAAATTTAAAAACAAAAAAAAACCAACCAGAACTGACAGAAAATCAAATGGTATGGGAGTCTGACAACCAAAGAGTTAAAGCAGAAGCATTCCTCCAGACTGGTGGGAGGGGTGGAGATGGGCAGCTGGGGTGGAGAGGGCTCACAGCAAGGTGATGACTGGAGGACCAGGGCCGGCAAGGTAGCTGGTGGACCAGGTCCCACATTTGTATGCAAATAAACTGGGAGGAACAACTGGGGAGCGAGACAGATATCACAACCCAGAGTTTCAATGCGGGGAAATAAAGCCTCAAACCACTGATTGAAAACACCTGTGGGGGTTGAGACAGCAGCAGGAGAAACTCCCAGCCTCACAGGAGAGTTCACTGGAGAGACCAACAGGGTCCTAGAACGTACACAAGCCTACCCACCCAGGAAACAGCAACACAAGGGCCCAATTTGATTGTGGGTAGTGGGGGAAGTGACTGAAAACCAGCAGAGAGCAGAGCAAGCACCATTGTTCCCTCTCAGACCCCTGCCCCACATACAGCATCACAACCCGGCGACATTGGTTGCCCCACTCTAGTGAACACCTAAGGCTCTGCCCCTTACTATGTAACAGGTGCACCAAGACAAAAAAATGGGAGGAGGGAAGATGGCAGCTTTACTCTAGGCAGCGTTTTGCTCGGCTTCTGTGAAGAGGGGGGAAACTCGCGGATCAGTGGAGAAACAGAGCAAGTGGGCTAGGTTACTGAATCACTTTTGAAAGCAGGACATCAAAAATTATTGCACTCATTGGAAAATCAGACAGTAAGGAGTCTGCTACAGGACAAAAGGAGCCCAGAGATCAGCGCGGGGTCTAGGGCTGTGCAGACCCCAGGCCCGCCCGGTGCTCCAGGGTCTGCCCCAGGGCGCCCGGGAGAGAGAAGTCGCTGCTCCCTCCCCTGAATACGGGGGGGTGAGCAACTCCAGGGGAGAACGTGTTGCTAAAAGGAACAGATTGGCCAGTTGGACTGGAAAAAAATCGCCCAGGGACTATGAACACCCGCCCAGAGGCCTGGGAGGAGTGAGGGACTCTAGCTGAAGGACCAGGAGCAGCCTGGAAGGGCGCCTGCACCCCAAGCCCGGTGGAAGTGCAGATCGGTGGAGAGTACAGAACCGGGCCGCTCGCGCCCTGTAGGGAGGCCTGAATCGTGCGCTGCCATCCCAGGAGGGACGAGGCACTTGGTGTGTTCCTACAGTGGTGGCTCAGAGATTTCCAGCCAGCCCGACCCAGGGAGCAGGGAAAGGCGCCCACGCCCACACAGAGTGTGGTTCGGTGGGGAACACGGAGCTGGAAACGGCTTGGCTCAGGCACCGTAAGGATGACTGACTCTCTCTCGCACGTTTTGATCCCAGAAGGGTCGTGGTGAGGCACTTAGGGCGATCCTAGACCCCGAATCACAAAAGTTTGGGGGAGGGGCACTCCCTTTTACGATCCCCAGGGAGGGCGCAGTGAATCCCAAAATGTCTCGGGTGCCTCCTGAGATCATAGAGCTGGAAACCTGCAGGAACCCAGAGTCTGGAAGAACGTGGAAGTGAGATCCAAAGAGCCAGTGTGTTCGGGAGCACCCAGGCTACATGACAGACCTGCTGAGGTCTGGCTGGGAGAGAGAGAAGCATTTCAAAGGTCCCTCAGCCAGCTGAAGCCAGCAAGATCAGAAAAACTGGTCTGGCCAGTTAGAAACCAACAAGAGGTTTTTTTTTGTTTGTTTTTTTGGTTTTGTTTGGTTTCTCTGGCTGTTGTTGGTTGATTGATTTTTATCTTGTGTTTTATGTGACATTTTATTTTTCAATTCTTAGTATTTTTATCTCGCAATCTCTCATGTTTCTCTTCCATTCATACTAATATTATTCTTTCCACTCCAAATTTATCTCTCCTGCACTACATCTTCTGCTTTTCTTTCCTTTTTTTTTAATCTTGCAAGTTACTGTAAATTTGTATTATCTTTTTCTCATGCTTCCAACATTTTTTCTTTTAATAATATTTTGGTATTCTTTTTCTTTCTGTATAATCTTCTTTGCTTGGCTGGTTATACTGTCATTTGATAGGTTCCCCCTGGTATCTCAGTCACAAGGTGTTGATAAGTTACTATCCTTCATCTGTGTTCCATTAATACACCTCTCAAGGTTCTATACTCTTTATTCTTGTTATCTAGACCTCATCGATTCTGCCACAAGACTCACTTTACTATTACTGCTAGTAAGACCTAGTCTATACAGTTGTAAATGCTTCTCCATACCCCTACCTGATCTCAGCCCACTTTGCAATTTTCTGAACTATACTATTGTGGGGGTTGTCTCTATTCTTTTACACGCTACTCCTATATACTAATCTTTAGTCCAACCAAACCTTAGAATCTGACCTCCCACAGCCTCACAGCTTTCTAGACCCAACTAACAATCCTCTCGTCCCCAATAAAAGTCTTACCTTCTTTCCATCCTTTCTAAAACGTGGATAGTGGGGTGGAGGATCACGGTTCACACTATAAGAAGCCAAAGGATAACCCATCTCTTCTCTACTGGCTGCTAAAGTAAATATCATAATATGCTGTCTTGCTGTTTTAAACCATTTCGCCTTACTCCTCCAACTGATCACAAAAAAGAATAGGGGGAAGCTGTGAGCACCAGGATACATGAAGGAGATTGCACCACTGAATCTCACAAATGTTCTACCACAGAAGTTCACGCCATAATTAAAGGGAAATAGAACAGATCAAATTAACAAACAAGAAGAAAAAAGAAGAAACCCACAAACAATGAGAAAACAAAGAAACAACTCCCAATTGAAGGGAAACGAGGAAGCCTCAGGAAAAATGCTAAATGAAATAGAGGCAACTCAACTATTAGATAGTGAGTTCAAAACAATGATTACCAGGAAGTTCAATGAACTCACAATGAGCTTTCAGAAATTAGAGGGGAACTACATCAATCTCACTGCAAACTATATAAACATGAAAAAGGAAATAGAAACTCTCACAAAGGTCAAGAGGAAATGAAGAATACAATATCTGAACTGAAGAACACAGTAGAAGGAATGAAAAGCAGGATCGATGAAGCAGAAGATTGGATCACCGAGCTGGAGGACAAAGTAGAAAATAGCATCCAGAAAGAGCAAGAAAAGGAAAAGAGGCTCATAAAGAATGAAGAGGGATTAAGAGAAATGCAAGACAATATGAAACGTAATAATATCCATATAATAGGGATACCAAAAGGAGAAGAAGAAAAGCAAGGGATCAAAAACCTAGTTGAACAAATAATGAAGGAGAACTTCCCTAATTTGATGAGAGAAAAAGTCACACAAATCCAGGAAACACAGAGAGTCCCAATAAAGAGGAACCCAAAGAGACCCACCCCAAGGCACATCGTAATTAAAATGACAAAATTTCAAGACAAAGAGAAAATCTTAAAGGCAGCAAGGGAGAAAAAGGAAGTAACATACAAGGGAGCCCCAATAAGGCTAACAGCTGACTTCTCAATGGAAACATTCCAAGCCAGAAGAGAATGGCAAGAAATACTCCAGGTAATGAGAACCAGAGGGCTGAAACCAAGGCTACTATATCCAGCAAGGCTCTCGATCAAGATAGAAGGCCAAATAAGAAGCTTCCCAGACAAAAGAAGTCTAAAAGAATATACCTCCACCAAACCAGCTCTGCAAGAGATTCTAAAAGGACTGCTTTAAGGAAGGGAGGGAAGAGAGAGAGAGAGAGAGAGAGAGAGAGGAACACACGTACATAAAAGACAATGAATAAGTACCTATCAATAATAACCTTAAACGTAAATGGATTAAATGCTCCAATCAAAGACACAGAATAGCTGATTGGATAAGAAAAAATGACCCACATACCTGCTGTCTACAAGAGACCCACCTCAGGATAAAAGACTTACACAGGCTGAAAGTGAAGGGCTGGAAACAAATCTACCAAGCAAATGGACAGGAAAAAAAAGCTGGGGTTGCAATACTCACATCAGACAAAATACACTTCCAAAAAAGGTCCATAAAGAGAGACCTAGAAGGTCACTTCATAATACTCAAGGGAAGAATACATCAAGAAGACACAAATATTGTAAATATATATGCACCCAACATAGGAGTGCCAAAATACATAAAGAAAATCTTAGAGGACTTCAAGAAAGATATGGACAGCAACACAATTATAGTGGGAGATTTTAACACCCCACTTTCAAAAATAGACAGATCTTCTAAACAAAATATCAACAAAGATATTGTGGCATTGAACAATACCCTTGATGAAATGGACTTTGCTGATATATACAGAGCCCTCCACCCAAAAGAAGCTAAATATACATTCTTTTCAAATGTACATGGAACATTCTCAAAGGTAGACCACATGATAGGACACAAAACAAGCCTCAACAATTTCAAGAAAATTGAAATCATACCAAGCATTTTCTCAGACCACAAGGGACTGAAGCTAGAAACCAACCCGAAGGAAAAAAACAAAAACACTCAAAATCATGGAGATTAAATAGCATGCTATTAAACAATGAATCGGTCAAGAATGATATTAGGGAATAATTCAAAAGGTTTCTAGAAACAAATGAAAACGAACTCACAACAACCCAAAACTTATGGGACACAGCCAAGGCAGTCCTGAGAGGGAAGTTCATAGCGATACAGGCCCACCTAAAAAGGTTAGAAACATTCCAAACAAACAACCTAACCCTACGTCTACAAGAACTCGAGGAACAACAACAAAAGCAGTCCAGAGCAAGCAGAAGGAAGGAAATAACCAAGATCATAGCAGAATTAAATGACATAGAGACTAAAAGCACAATTCTAAGGGTCAATGAATCCAAGAGCTGGTTCTTTGAAAACATAAACAAAATCGACAAGCCTTTAAACAGACTCATCAAGAAAAAAAGAGAGAAGACCCAAATAAACACAATCAGAAATGAAAGAGGAGAGATTACAACTGACACCACAAAAATACGAAGGATTGTAAGAAATTACTACAAAGAGCTGTATGCCAAGAAATTTGAAAACCTAGGTGAAATGGACAACTTTCTAGAAAAATATAATCTTCCAAAACTCAATGAAAAAGAAGCAGAAAGCCTGAACCGATCAATAAAAACAACATAAATTGAAGCAGTAATCAAAAAACTCCCAACACACAAAAGCCCGGGACCAGATGGTTTCACAGGAGAATTCTACAAAGCATTTAAGGAAGAGCTAACTCCTGTCCTTCACAGACTATTCCAAAAAATCCAAAAAAATGGGAGTCTCCCAAACTCTTTTTATGAGGCCAACACCATCCTAATTCCAAAACCAGATAAAGACACAAGAAAGAAAGAAAACTTCAGGCCAATATTGCTGATGAACATTGATGCTAAAATCCTCAACAAAAATACTGGCAAACACCATCCAACAATACATTAAAAAGATCATACACCATGACCAAGTGGGATTCATTCCAGGGATGCAAGGATGGTTCAATATTCGCAAGTCAGTAAATGTAATACATCACATAAACAAAAGCAAAGACAAAAACCACATGATCATATCAATTGATACAGAAAAAACATGTGATAAGGTACAACACCCATTTATGATAAAAACACTCAGCAAAGTGGGAGTAGAGGGAGCATTCCTCAACATAACAAAGGCCATGTATGAGAGACCCTCAGCCAAAATCATACTCAATGGGCAAAAATTAAAATCTTTTCCACTAAGATCAGGACCAAGACAAGGCTGTCCACTTTCACCACTTCTATTCAATATAGTACTGGAAGTTTTAGCCACAGCACTCAGATAAGAAAAAGAAATAAAAGGCATTCAAATCGGAAAGGAGGAAACAAAACTGTCACTGTTTGCAGATGACATGATAGTGTACATAGAAAATCCTATAGACTCTACCAAAAAACTGCTTGACCTAATAAATGAATTTGGCAAAACAGCGGGATACAAAGTCAATATCCAAAAATCAAAGGCATTTCTGTACACCAACAATGAAACAGCAGAAGCAGAAATCAAGGAAAATATCCCATTTGAAACAGCAAAAAGAAAAATAAAATATCTAGGAATAAACCTAACCAAAGAGGTAAAAGACCTGTATTCAGAAAACTACATAACACTGAAGAAAGAAATCAAAGAAGACACAAACAAATGGAAACATATACCGTGTTCATGGATTGGAAGGATTAATATCATCAAAATGTCCATACTACCCAAAGCAATTTAGACATTCAATGCAATACCTATTAAAGTACCAATGGCTTATTTCACAGACATAGAACAAACACTTCAAAAATTTATATGGAATTATAAACGACCCCGAACAGCTGCTGCAATTTTGAGAAAGAAGAGTCAAGTAGGAGGGATCACACTACCCAACACTAAACTATACTACAAGGCCACTGTAATCAAAACAGCCTGGTACTGGCATAAAATCAGGCACATAGACCAATGGAACAGAACAGAGAGCCCAGAAATAACCCCAAGTCTCTATGGTCAATTAATATGTAACAAAGGAAGCAGCAACATTAAATGGAATAAAAATAGCCTCTTCAACAAATGGTGTTGGGAGAACTGGACAGCTATGTGCAAAAAAATGAAACTTGAGCACCAACTTACACCATACACAAAAATAATTTCAAGGTGGATAAAAAGCTTAAATATAAAATGTGACACCATTAAAGTCCTATAGGATAACGTATGGAGGAAAATCTCAGATATTTCACGAAGAAACTCCTTTACTGACGTGTCCCCTAGAGCAAGAGACATAAAGGAAAGAATAAACAAATGGGACCTCATCAAAACTAAAAGCTTCTGCACAGCCAAAGAATACAGTCCAAAATTAAAAGAGAACCAACTGTATGGGAAAACATATTTGCCAATGATACCTCAGACAAGGGTTTAATCTCCAAAATGTATAAAGAACTTACACAACTCCACTGTAAGAAGACAAGCACCCAATTGAAAAATGGTCAGAGGACTTGAACAGACACTTCTCCAAGAGGACATACAGAAAACCCAAAGACACATGAAACGATGTTCAATATCGCTAGCTATCAGAGAGATGCAAATTAAAACCACAATGAGATACCACTTCACACCAGACAGAATGGCCATCATAAACAAAGCAACAAACAACAAGTGTTGGAGAGGTTGTGGAGAAAAGGGGACCCTAGTGCATTGCTTGTGGGACTGCAGTCTGGTACAATCACTATGGAAAGCAGTGTGGAACTTCCTCAGAAAACTAAAAATGGATCTGCCTTTTGACCCAGCAATTGCACTGCTGGGACTCTATCCTAAGAATACTAAAACACCAATTCAAAAGAACCTATGCATCCCAATGTTCATAGCAGCACAATTTACAATAGCTAGGTGCTGGAAGCAACCAAGATGCCCATCAGTAAGTGAATGGATCAAAAAACTA
The DNA here is from genome assembly GCF_004126475.2 of Phyllostomus discolor. Classification (NCBI taxonomy): domain Eukaryota; kingdom Metazoa; phylum Chordata; class Mammalia; order Chiroptera; family Phyllostomidae; genus Phyllostomus; species Phyllostomus discolor. The sequence goes on along the minus strand of NC_050198.1, from coordinate 21,491,520 downwards.
TGGTACATTTACACAATGGAATTCTATGCAGCAGAAAGAAAGATGGAGCTCCTACCCTTTGCAACAGCATGGATGGAGCTGGAAAACCTTATGCTTAGCGAAACAAGCCAGGCAGTGAAAGACAAATACCATATGATCTCACCTTTAACAGGAACCTAAATAACAAAACAAAGAAACAAGCAAAATATAACCAAAGACACTGAAATAGAGGACAGGCTGACCGTGACCAGAGAGGAGAATAGAGGGAATTTAAGAAGACACTGGGAAGGGTTCACAGGAACAAACTTAAAGAACACATGGTCATAAACTAAGGGGAGGTTGGTAATGGGAGGGAAGTGGGGAGGATGGAAGGGGGGACTGGATTGGGAGTAAAAAGGAGAAAACTGTATTTGAACAATGATTAAAATAAAAAAAAGACAAAAAAATGGCCCAAATGAAAGAACAGATCAAAGCTCCAGGAAAAATACAACTAAGCAATGAAGAGATAGCCAACCTGTCAGATACACAGTTCAGAACACCGGTAATCAGGATGCTCACAAAATTTGTTGAGTATGGTCGCAAATTAGATAAAAAAAAAATGAAGGCTATGCTAAGTGAAATAAAGGAAAATGTACAAGGAACCAACAGTGACAGGAGGGAAATTGGGATTCAAATCAATGGTGTAGGCCAGAATAAAGAAAGAAACATTCAACCAGAACAGAATAAAGAAACAAGAATTCCAAAAAAAATAAAGCTGGGAAATGTGGATGTGAGGGGTTGTGCAGGGTAGAGTGGAATAGAGGGGGGCGGCAGAATGGGAAAACTGTAATAGCATAATCAATAAAATATATTTTTTAACAAAATCACCTATTGAGTCCATGATATTGTTACTCATATTCACCAAGTGTTTGGTACCAACCCTATACTGCATGATGATAGTGCTGTGTATATTGCCTCTCAGCCATCACAGCAATCCTTGTACAATGGATTTATATAATTACTAGAGTGACTAGGACATACATTAATAATAAGTGTTCTAAGTGATATAGCTTTAAATTTAGTGAGCCCCATTCTTCACTGTAGCAGTAGTCACATAGTTAGCTGTATGGAGACGTGTGAGTGCAATGGCAATAGAAATTAGACCTGCAATTTTTGGCTTTGTCCCATGAAACTGTATCTGAATGTTCTGACATGGCTTTGATACAGGGGAATATTAGAGTCAGATGTCCCATTTGATGATCAAATAGGAAAAAGCATTTCAAGTAATTTAGACTTTTACCTACCTGAGGAAGTTTTTGTAAGTAGTGTCTACCAGGAATTTTGTTCTAGGATTCTAACACTCCTAATAGACTCTTCTTCTCTCATTAGACAAATTGGATGTATTTCCTGACACCTAACTCTTTCCAAAAACAAAGTGTGTTGTCTTATATATAATTTGTTTAATATCTCCTCAATTTTATAACCTCTTCTAGATTTATAAACATAATTGCCATCCATTATTGTCCTTGGATCTAATCTTCCAAAACTACAGAGTAATCACCTTAAAATGTCAACTGGATTGTGCCATTTCCTTCCAAAACCTTTTCAAGGATTTCCCATTATACCTAACGATAACATCTTGAATCTTTTAGAGCTGACCTCTGCCTTTCTCTACAAAATCTTTGCACTCCACAGCTCTGCTGATGCCCTCCCTATGCTACTCACTCCTGCCATTTCCTCCAACACCCAAGTTCTTACCACAGTGCTTTTGTCCATCTTCCTCTTTGCGGTTTCCATGCCTGGTTCTCATCCCCGAGGGCATGCTGTACATGACGACCTCTGAGAGGCCCTCCTGGAGTTTTCAGTGGAAATTGGGTTCCCTGCACACTTTAACAAAAACAAACCTACACTTTATGCAGCACTCATCATGGTTCTGAACTGTGCCTTAGTTGTGTGATAATTTGTCTGTCTGTCTCCCCTAGACAGTAAGCTATGGAAGCGCAGAGGCTTTGTCTGTTTCATTCAACATAGTATCTTTGGAGGGTCACATACTGCCAATATTTCTCAAAACGCATGAATTAGTGCTGCCTCAACTCTCCTGAAATGGGCTGGACAAATGTAGTCAATGGATCTATAAAACATCAATATAAATTTGTCCCCCTCCTAGGATCCCCTGTTCATATGGCTTTTGTTGTGATATTTTTTATTTAGGTGGTTATAAGTGGTGGTTATAGAAATAGATACTAATAAGCTCTTAATTATTTTCAAAAATGGGGTAAGAAAATACAGTAGTCTCCCACTATCCAGTTTTGCTTTTCACAGTTTCAGTTACCTACAGTTCCATGGTCTAAAAATATTAAATGGAATACTTTAGAAATAAACAAATCAGAACTTTTAAAGTATACACAATTCTGAGTAGTCTGATGGAATCTCATGGACCACCCCTTTGTCCAACACAGCTGTGCTGTACATGCTGCCTGCCTATTAGTCAGTTAGTGGTTATCTTGGTTGTCAGATCACCTGTCACAGGATTGCAGGGCCTGTGTTCAAGTCACCTTTATTTTATTTAGTAATGGCCCAAAGCCATGCACATAATTTTTATGACAAGCCTTTATTTAGTTTCATTATTTATTTATTATAACTTTTATTGTTATAGCTGTTCAGTTTTATTATTCTTGTTAATCTTCTACTATGCTTAAATTATAAATTAAACTTTATCATAGGTATGTATGAGGTCTCTCCAGAAGGTATTCAGTCATGCAATATGAAAAATAGAGATATTTATTGAGGAAGATACAAGATACATTGTACATAGGACAATGACGCCTCAGTCTCCTTCAAAGTAGGCACCATGAGACCTCTCACAGTTCTCCCAATTGTCATCAGTTGTCTTGTTGTGTTTTCCTGAATCTTATTGATGGTCTGAAATCTCTTTACTTTCAAAGGTGATTTGAGTTTTGGGAAAGGCAGAACTTGCAGGGCACCAAATCTGGGCTGTAGAGAGGCTGAATCACTGGGTGATTTGGTGTTTTGCCAAAAAATCTGCATGAGATGCGATGCATGAGTGGGCACATTGTTGCGATGAAGCTGCCAACCACCAATTGCCCAAGGCTATGGCCTTCTGAATCATCTGAATAGTTTCCATGGAGGAATGTTCAAGCTTCATGCAAAATTTGATGTAGATTTGTTGCTCTACTTGCTCAGTCATTTTGAATGTAATGGCCACACAGTACACATGCTCACCCAACAATGTCTACCACCTCCACTGACTAGTACAGTGAAGTTATCATTGTTCACACATGCACATTCCAGTCCACTCTCCTTGGCTGCCAGGTTACATTGATGTGCAAACCATTCTCATTATATTAATAATGGCTGGATTTTTTTGGACAGACTCCCATATGTATAGGAAAAAACATAATGTATATAGGATTTTGTGTTATCTGTGGTTTCAGGTATCCACTAAGGGGTCTTGCAACATATCCTCCATGGATAAGAGGGAACTTCTATAGTATCATTGGGAGAATATGTTTCAATTGATGAGTAGAGGGATTCAGGAAATGTCAACAGGAGAGAGTGCTATTTGGGACAGTGGAATTGAGAAGAAATCTCTTGTAGCTAGATGATCAATGGATTTGAAGGATAAGCATATGGAATATGCAATTTCAATTTGCTTTGATATATCATGCTCATATATTATTCAATAATTTCTTTTTTTAAATTTTATTTACTTATTTTTAGAGAGAAGGGAACGGAGGAAGAGAGGGAGAAAAACAGCAATGCAAGAGAGAAACATCAATTGGTTGCCTTTCGTACCCACCCAGACTGAAAACTGAATCTGCAACCCGCACATGTGCTCTGGCCAGGAGTCAACCGGTGACCCTTCGCTTTGCGGAATGACACCCAAACTACTGAGCCACACCAGCCAGGGCTCAACATAATTCTTAAAATAATATCCTGTTCACTTTTGGTTTGAGGCCTCAAGAAGTGAGGTATGAATCTCATATTAGGTTTTCCCTTAGGGTGGAGGGGAGGGAACAACACTGAGACACAGAGTAGAGAGTAAGGACTAACTGAAGGCATGCAATCTGACCCGGCATTCCTCTTTACTTTGACACCTCTCCCAGGAATTTGCAATAATCATTGATGGGCCATTGTGTTACTGGACAGGCATGGTCCCAGAGCGGGTCTGCCTCAGGCCTGCCTGTGAGTGTGGGTTCTTGACCTCATGTAGGAAAGATTGCACAACACGAGTCCAGGTGCTTTTGACAGTATGTTTATTAAGGCGAGGAACAGTGAAACAAAGGGAGGACTTAGGGTAGAAGAAGTAACAGGAGAGCCTAGGCAGTGCTTTGCTTTGGCTCCCTAGAACAGTTATAAGAAAGGAGTGAGCCAAGGAAGGTCTGCTGTCAGCTCACTAGGAAGTCAAAAAAAAAGGGGGCCCTGGAGACAGGACCAGGGGTTAGCCTGGGTAGTGCTGCCGCTGTCTACTGCTTCGCTGGCTCCAACTCTCTCAGGGACCTTTAGAGTTTAGGAGGAAATAAAAGGTTCACGCCAGGGAAGCGGCATGGGTGAGCTCTAGAATGAGCCCACACTGAGTCTTTGTCCTGAGCGCTGTTTACCTTTTTTCTGTGGGCGAGAACCTTGGGGGGGGGGTGGGGGTTAGCAGAGTATTCATCAACCTTCCAGGTTCAGTTTTAATATGCTGATGTGTCAAAATGAGCACATAAGAGGGGTTTTGGAATATTCTTTGGTCTGCTATGTTGTTTTGCTTTTATCTTGAGTCTGTCTGGCTTTTAATGGGGTTGTGTTATTTGTTCCTGACTTCATCTGTCCTTGGTTTGTCTGGCACAAATGACATTAATTGGGTCTCTGTTCTCCATCTCCCAGACCAGGAAGATTTAAGCTACTCATTCTCTGGTTAGGGAGGAGAGGTATAAACCATTTGCTCTCGAGTGTCCTTGGTTAGGGGAGATAAGTTCTTGTGATTCGACAGCTGGCTATAAACTGCTCAAACTGGCCTTGTTTGATTTTTGTGTCTCAGTTTCCCCGGTGCACTTGCCCAGGAACTTCCTAGCTTTTTACCATCCTGCCTCAACTGGACTATCTACAAGGGATTGAGACCAATATTATCTAGATTTTGTAAAGGCCCTAGACCTTGTACCTAACAAAGAGTTTAGGGTGGTTAAGATTAAGGGAATCACAGAGTTAACCCAGGATTACAAGTATAACTTCTTAGACATAAGCTCTAGACACTGATGTTAGTAATATTGTCTAAAAATTATTTGATGATTTAGCTAACACTGTGGCATCTCTGCCACAAAATATCCTGTAATCCTATTAAACCACTTGCCCGGACTAGTGTGAGTCAGTGGATTGAGAACCGGCCTGCCACTGAAAAGTCGTGGGTTAGATTCCCAGTTAGGGCACATGCCTGGGTTGCAGGCCAGGTCCCCAGTTGGTGGCACACAAGAGGCAACCAACCAATGTTTCTGTCGCAGCTCAGTGTGTTTCTCCCTCTCTATGTTCCTCCTTTCCCCTCTGTCTAAAAATAAATAAATAAAATATTTTAATTAAAAAAAACACAGGAAAACATGTATGAAAATTTCTCTTAGCTCTTTACTGCTTTACAGTTTTCCAGCCTCCAGGAAGGCAGGATTCTATATCTGTTATTACACTTTGTAACTATACATTTAAAAGTACTATATACAATGAAATAGACAGTAAATACTTTTGACCTATACATAGACACATATACACACTATATATATAGACACACACATCTATATATCCATGCATATGTATTGTATAAATCAAAATATATCTAGTGGAAATATTATAAATTACTTCCCAAAATAACTTCTAAATGTATAGACAGTGAAAGCTATCATTAAATTTATGTAACCATTTAAAGTAAAATATGAATCTTTGCTCTCTAATGTTTTTTTCAAATTACCATATTTTTCAAATTATAAGATGCACCCCCCCCCCAAATTTGGGAGGAATAATGGTTGTTAATGCTGCTGTTGAGTTCTGCTTATATTTACACTGGTGAAATATTATGTTATTTATGCTATTAAATATTTTACCACATTTTTTGCTTCAAAATTATTTTTCCTATTTTCCTCCTCTAAAACTTACGTGCGTCTTATGGTCCAAAAAATATGGTAACAGCTCCAGCTATTACCATAATTTTATATTCTTAACATTAGGAATGTTATATACTCAAATAACAGAAAATTAGAAATATTAAATAAAGTTAAATAAATTTACAATTTCAATTCTTTAATACTAAACATTTAGCTTATTTCATTCTTGATTTTTTTACTTGTGAACTTGGTGTTGGTTGTTACTGCTGTTTCCTTCCTTCCTTCCTTCCTTCCTTCCTTCCTCTCTCTCTCTCTCTCTCTCTCTCTCTCTCTCTCTCTCTCTTCTGTTCTTTTTGGCTTTAAAAATGTGTTGCAATGAGGAAATATATCATCATATAAAAGCAACAGACTAATCTCTAGGTTATGAAAACTAGAATTAAAAACTCTATACAGAAAAGGTCCAACTTTCCTGCTTGGCAAAGCTTAGGTGCCATTTTATGAAATGTTTAATAGGCTGAATTTTTCTTCATGGTGTAAACAAAATGACAAGACCGAATCTGTGCCTGACAATTTCAATCTAAATTCACAGCTACATGAAATACCGCTCACTGTGTGCACTTCACCTAGGAGTATAACCATATTTTTAGGCAGTGGGGAGGGGGAGGCAAAGTGACTACAGAGAACAAAAATGTGAGAAGAAGAAATAATGTGTACTAGACAGCGTAAAGCAAACAGAATGACAATCTCAATTAATGCATCTCTTAAGTGTGTAAAAACTATACTCCAACTTTGGGAAATTAATTTAAAAAGACAGAGTTTGAATAATTTCAATTTAACATGAAAATCCACATATGATAGAATGGGGAATTTATGGAACATGTTATTTATAAAACTTGGTTCTTTTTCTTTGTCCAGATTAAGAAAAAGTAACTAAGCTTACCAATATCTGACATACATCATACTACTGTTAACAAACTAATAATAGATTCCTGGTTCTGCATTTACTAATTAGGACTTTGTAACAAATGCTGCTGAGTCCAGTGTTGGGGAGGGGGAAATTTCCCCTTTCCCTTCTTAGTTCTTCTGTCTGGTTGAATAATTCAAATGACATGAGACAGATTGACAGGAGAAAAACAATCACATTTAATTATTCATGTATTCAATACTACAGGGGTTCCATGAGAACATGGGGCCCAAGGACAAATAGGGCCATTTAGGCTTATATGCCATTCTGGACCTAAGGGGAAAGGAGAGTAGTGGTGGGACATCAAAGTGTTGAAAGCAATTCACTAGAAGATGGAAAGCAAATGTTCGGGAAGCAAGTGCTTGCTGGGCCAACTTTGACAATGGGACCCAGAGAGGACTCAGATCAAACAGGCCTTGCTAGGTTCCTCTCTGCCTGTCACAACTGGTTCGTGTTAAACTGCATGATGACAACTCCCTACCTGGAGCAGGCTCTTTACCTAAATTCTTTTAGGCAGGTAGGAGGAAGGTGGGAGGTGTTTCTTGAGTCTTTTTTTATCTCAAAATAATCTATGTCTCAAAGAGGCACGTATTGGGGTGAAAAAGTCTGCTCTCCTTCACCAGTTAGGGAAGTCACCAAATAAACAATCAGTTTTTAGTCAGGACTAAACTTGCAGTCTCTAGTCTCTTTTGTTAGCATTCAAAGACAACAGGTTGAGTTGGCACATATTGTTGATGTCCCCTGAAGTTGTTCTGACCAGTTAAGTCTTAGTTTTTTTAAAAGATTTTATATATTTATTTTTAGAGAGACGGGAAGGGAAGGAGAAAGAGTGGGAGAGAAACATCAATGTGTGGTTGCCTCTTGCATGCCCCTTGCTTGGGACCTGGCCCACAACCTAGGTAAGTGCCCTGACTGGGAATCAAACCAATTGAACCAGCTGCTCTTTGGTTTGCAGGCCAACACTAAATCCACTGAGCTACACCAGCCAGGGCTAAATCTCAGTTTTAAGAGGATTTTCAGGGAGACCAGGGATATTGGAAAGGTCTGTACGAGATACTTTCTGAGAGGCTAACAGTGAAGCCCTTTAGTTTTTAGGTGAGTCGTATTTTTTTGTACATAAAGTTGTTCCTCTGTTTTTGCTTTCTCATGCCCACTCAGAACAAGACCATTAGCATCTTCACTTGTTTTATTCTCTTCTGCTTTGGTTTTCTTGGAGCACTCTTCCTTATGAGGTGACAATGTTCTCTTGACTCCTTCTAGAGGATTAGGAAATGTTGTCGCTACAGTCCCTGAAGGTCTATGAGGTTGGTTTATCGGACATGTTGAAGAATGGACCATTGGCTTTGGTGGTGGAGAAATGGTTGTGCGGCAGTCTGAGGAATGCTTTGTACTTGGTGTACACCCAGAACTTTCTTTCATTGGAATTTACTTGTGGCACGGAAAGTTCAGTAGCCTGTATGTTGGCCACACATGCTTCTGTTACAACTGGAGCAAGACTGTTTCTGTCCCCAGGGGCTGTTAGAACAGTTTGATGGAACATCTTCAGAGCAGTAGTAGGTTAAGGCACAGGCGTTCAGTCATCACTGCTCACTGGTAAGTAGAGGCTACGCACACTCAGAGATGTCAATCTGACACCTGTTGAATCACTTTGCGTTTTCTGAAGCACATGGTTAGGTAGTAGCTGAAGCTGATTTGTTTTTATATACACTGCAGCCATTTTCCCTTTAACTTCACATATCTTCCTGCTTGCTGCTTGCCTATAAACTATATCCACAAGTGACTGATTATCATAGGGGAAATCAGCATTGGGGTTATCAGAGGGTTTCTTTGTTTTTTTTTTTTAAACATTAAATCAATCACCTGTATTGTATGCAATTCTTCCTTATTCATTCTCATTGTCCTCCTTTTAATGATTACTGGGGATCAGTTCTCTCCCTGCCCCTGGATGAAATCCTTGACATTGCCCTCCAGTTTTTCCAGTCCCTCTTAAACAATAAAAAACATTTAAATCTCTTTACAGCATTGATAAGTTTAATCTCATCTCATAATGTCTTCGCTCCAGTCTAATCTAGTGTTATTTCAACTGCCAAACTTGTTCAGAATTAAACTTTTCTCTTCCCTAAGCATAGCCTTTCTTTTTTAAAAAAAATTATTTATTTTTAGAGAGGGAATGAGGGGGGGGGAGAGAGAGAGAGAGAGAGAGAGAGAGAGAGAGAGAGAGAGAGAGAGAGAGGGAGAGAGAGAAACATCAATGTGCGGTTGCTGGGGTTTATGGCCTGCAACCCAGGCATGTACCCTGGCTGGGAATCGAACCTGCAACACTTTGGTTCGCAGCCCACACTCAATCCACTGAGCTACGCCAGCCAGGGCTAGCATAGCCTTTCTTACAGGAGAAGGTTGGGAACTAGCTTCTTCTCTTAACCATGTACTAATTAGTACATGGCTGGCCCTAGGGCAACGGTGAAAAGAGCAAGAGTTTAGTTGCCCTGAAGTGGCTGGGTCAGTGGGACTCCTGGCGTTGGGGTACTCTGGCAATAATAGTGTTCCAATGATGACTCTTTCCTTCCCATGGGGCATATTTATGGGGTTCTTAGCAATTTCCCTATGAGAGATCTCCCACTTTGACCCTCAGTGAGGTGAATGCCTTTTTCTCGGGCTGGCTGTACTCTACTTCAGTCTTGGCCTGTGGGCTTTTAGTGGTTTATAATTGAGGTCCCTAAGTAAATTTGGAGAAACCCCAGATTATTTTCCTTTTTCAAAGTCATTTGCGGTCCTCAGGAAACCTGCAGCTCTGCCCCACATTTGTTGGAAGAGGATCTAGCTTGAAGGTCAGCGGTCTTCAAGGGGCAGCACCGGCTGTCAGGGCAGGCTGCCACAATGGCTTGTGATCATTTTGAACTAAAATCACTTGAGAAGCAGCTTGAGCAGGAAGAGCTCGCTGGCTCTCCTTTGTCACCCAAAAAGGGGGTAAATCTCCCCCCCTTTTATCTCCGCAGGAGATAAATCTCCATGAGAGGTGCACTCCCTACTCCTCAAGGGCTGAGACACAACCTTATCACAAGAGTCATTAAATCTAGAGTCAAAAAAGCCTGTATAAACAAACCTTGTTATGTCTTTACTAATCTATTTCCTAAGTCCAAACCTTGCTTAGATTCCTTTCTAATGAGCACTGACTTTTTTTGTCCTGTCAATTGCTCACAAATTTGTTGTTTCTTTGTTTCAAAAGTGTAAAAAGGCTTCTGGTTCCATCATTTCCTTGAGCCTCATTATATGATCCGAGCATCACACTGTGGTTCTCTCATGAGCAAGTATTAAACTCTTTTTTTCCTCCTGTTGCTGTAGTCCTGTTTTAATTGCACTAAGTATTGGTCTAGCTATAAGAACTAAAGAAGGGTAGGTGGGGGGAATTCTCCCCTCATAGACACAGCCATAGATCTTGCCTTTATAATTCATAGGAAGGCCCTGGCTGTTGTGGCTTAGTGGACTGAGCACTTGCCTGCGAACCGAAAGGTCACCAGTTCTGCTGGGTTGCAGGACAGTGTGAAAGGCAACCAACTGGCACATGGATGTTCCTCTCCCTCTCTTTCTCCCTCCCTTCTCCTCTCTCTAAAAATAAATAAATAAAATCTTTAAAAAAAAAGAATTGATAGGAAGAAGTCAGATGCTTGTCCTCTTGTTCCTCAAACCCTCAGAAACACATTTCCAGGTTGACTTGTAGATTCCAAAGCTCCTCCCACTTGAGTTGAGGGGAAGTGAAGCAGAGCACAATGAAATAAGTCCTCTCACTACTGCATACCCCAAATACCCACCAGAGTGGCCAAAATGAAAATGAAAATATTAAGTGTTAGTGAGGATGTGGAGCAACTGAAACTCACATACTACTGGTGGGAGTATAAATGCTATAGTTACTGGAAAATGCCTTGACATTATATACTATAGCTGAATATATCTATTCTCTATGACCTAGCAACTCTATTCTTCAGGAATATATCTAACAGACATGCACACATATGTTCAACAAAAGTGGGTTTGTAGCCCTGGCTGGTATGGCTCAGTGGATTGAGTGCTAGCCTATGAGCCAAAGGGTTGCTGGTTCAATTCCCAGTAAGGGCACATGCCTGGGTTGTGGGCCAGGTCCCCACTTGAGGGTGCATAAGAGGCAACCACGCACTGATGTTTTACTCCCTTTCTTTCTCCCTCCCTTTCCCTATCTCTAAAAATAAATATTTTTTTTGAAAAAAGGATTGGGGCTTCACTGCTGAGTTCCCACAAGCCATTTAAAAACAGATAACTAATGTTCTCTTGGAAATCTCTTAGAAGTCTCCCTCTGTGGCCCCCTACCCCATGCAATCAGTTTGTCAGTTAATTGCTTGTAGTGAAAGTTAATGTTTTAATAAACTAGGTATTAACTGATGTCATGAGTGGTATCATGTAGGTTATTGCCATTATAAACCATACTTGACAGTTCAGAAAATCAATAACATATTAAACAAAGGTTAGGTTCCTGGAAGAGTTCTTCTGCTTCTTGGAATGTAGAACATGTTCTGCTGCCTTAGTAACTACTAACAGTTTTGTGTATATGGCAACATCACATTCACATTCAGCTATCAATGTGCCATAGAACCATATTCTCAACTTCCATCAATGGTACTGCTCATTTAGAGATCTATGGATTGGGGAAGAGATAGGGAAGGGGAGGGTGGCTAAGATAGAGGCCCGATATGGATTTTTACCGCTTTTCACTTCTATGAGTTGAGGAGAGTTTAACCCTTTTGAGCTCAGTTTTCTCTATTATAAGACAGGGATAAAAATATCTTAACAGTTTCTCAGAGGCTTTCATAAGAGAATATTTATAACAAAAGATAATTCCTGTTGTATAGCAAGGATTCAATAAATGGTGACAATTGTTATTCATAGTTGTGTAAATTTTTCCTTTCTTCCTTTCCTTCCCTCCCTCTTGTTCATCCTGCCTTCCCTAAATATTTTATTTTGTAATGTGATAAGTCTGGTGTTGAGAATAGTTCATCTCAGTGAAGGTTAAACACACATTCTCCTAAAGAACTGGGATTCCCAGTGAGAAGACAGACTCATAAAGAGAGTTGTGGTGGCACTTACACCTGGTGCAATAGCAGGCATATGTACAGGAGGGCACTGATCCACGATGCAAGCTGAGGAGAGATGCAGTCAGAGTTCAAATAGCCCTTTCAGAGTTGCATCTTGAATGAAAAACTAGAGGTGACACACAAGGCGTATAGTTGACAACAGTGTTTTGCCGAGAGCCAACCCAGCCCTGCTGCTGTCTGACACAGTCACAGAGGGAGCCGTACGTCCGCACAGCAGACACAGCGGGGGAAAGTACTTGGCACTCCTCTGCTTAATCATTGTATTACTGCCCGTGCTTAGGGTCTATGTGATTTACCATGGGACTGGGGGAAATGGCAGTTCCACAGAAGAAATACAGTTCTTTGAAAGTAAGCAAGAAAATGACAGCTCATTGGAGAGTGACTCCCCACCAGAGTGTCCTCCTAAGGGGGTTAGAGAGTTCAAAGAATGGGTATTGGAAAGATTATTATACACTCCTTTTCTATGAATGCTTAAGTGATCAGGACTCCCATGGTGTTTATTGCCTAAAAAGCCAGACATCAAAGATAGAAACAAATAATAAAAAAACACCAACACCAAGGTAGATGGCAGGCAGCTGAATGGACTGAGCAAAACAAAGATTATTACTTGCACAAGATGACAGGGTTCTGGTTCAGAAGTGAGAAGTGAGAGACAGGTACTAACCACACGAAAGCCTTCTGCATGGCCTTTGCCAGTGAGCTAAAATAGTCCTGTGCCCAGCTACGTGCCCAGCTTGCAACTTTAGAATATATAGATCAAACTTGAGTCAAGCTTTAAAAAATTAAGGTGTTATATAGTGTGGTAAAATGTGTTACTGATTAGTTGCAAAGATTAGGAGCTAAAGCTTGCACAATAATATGCAATAAAGAGCTGCTTCCTATTTTCTACAGGATAAGGATAAAGCAAATATGCCTTAAGAACCTCACTTTTTTTATTGCTTTCACATATACATACCCAACTGTATAAAAATAAAAAACTCAAGAGCCCAGGCAGAGATGCCTGGCCGCTGAGCTTGAAACTGCACCTCTCGTGTCTTTCCTTTGCCGATGCCGTCCAACCATTGGGAATCCCTGGACCTGCTGGAGCTGGACTCCGGCAGTGTTTCCTGACTTGAAAGCCTGCAGAGTAAGCTCTTTATGAAGTGCATCTTGAGATCTGGTGATGTCAATTCAGGCCCTGAGGTCAGACTTATCCTGCTGGTGTCAAGCTCCTGGGAAGAATTAGTCCCAGCTGGTGGGTGGACTACTAAGGTTCCTTGCCATGCCCTCTTCCAACCATGTTTTCTGACAAGGTCCGAACGTGGAAAAAGGGAATTTAAGGAATCCATCTTCCTGGAAGAGAGTGTGGCATACAAAGGGGGATGGTAATTTTCCTGGGGATTGCTCTTAATAATTTCTTTGCTAATATTGATCATGGTCTTACTTTGTACCCTGATTCCCATAAGAACAGGCCATAAGGAGAAAGAGTCTCAAAGTGAGTCAACGATTAACTTTGAGGGAAATTCTGAAGGGAGAACTAGTTCTCCCTAGACTATTGAATCATGCCCAAATTGTTTTAAACAAGGTGTTTATAAACCTGAGTAAGAAATTATCCCTGATTGTTCCCATAAAAGAATTCATGAATCAGTTACAACAGGCTGAATTATTGGCGGACTTTCCCATGCCTGTTCCTTATCCATAGATACAAAGAGTTTTTCAAGAAAACAAGAAAAAAATTATATAGACCCCTACCCACAGCCCAGGGATACCCCTGGGTAGCATATTGGATTATTGGCAAATTATGGTATTCCCCCAAGAGGAGCTAATAGTCTCCAGAGGGTTCCAGATCCCCCATTGCCTTATACAGGAGAATGTAATGAGGATGGCATTAGAATGGTTAATAAGGATGGAGTCCAAGTGCCTTATAATAGTCTAAATTTCATGGAAAGGCTAGCTCGAAGAAGACCTCCCTGGTGTTTATTAATTAAGGAACAAAAAAGGTTTACTGTACCTGGATTTCCTGTTTATCTCTCCTTACATGTTTGTTTTGGTGATTAAAAGGTGGTGGGATTGTTAGACACCTGTATCTCAGGTTTATTGATTCGCATAATTCCAATGAAGTTGTATAAAATAATTTCTTGACCAGAGAACAAAATCCCCTCTAATAAAATAGCCCCTGAATGTCTAAAAGCTGTTGGAGTAACAGCCCCGCCTTTACCTTAAATAGGAATATATATCAAGTAGAATTAGACAGGCAAAGAAATAAGAAAAGCTAGTTAGCTATTACAAACTAAGCACATAAAAACAGTTACCAGGGAGTCAGATGACAAATTCTGAGAACTTTAATAAACAATAAGACATTCAAACTTTGTTTTTTTTTTAAAAGATTTTATTTATTTATTTTTAGGGAGGGAAGGAAGGGAGAGAGAGAGAGAGAGAGAGGGAGAGAGAGAGAGAGAGACATCAATGTGCGGTTGCTGGGGGTTATGACCTGCAACCCAGGAATGTACCCTGGCTGGGAATTGAACCTGGGACACTTTGGTTCCCAGCCCGTGCTCAATCCACTGAGCTATGCCAGCCAGGGCAAACTTTGTACATACAGCTGTTTCTAATTGTCTGATTCATGGCTCTCCTGGTCAAAATAATCTTTGTTTAATATAATTGAATCTATGGAAACTTTTGTATTTTTTCCTGATTACCTTTGTATTAATTTTTTCCTGCTTCACCTAATCGCAAATGTTAATTACTACCAAAAATAAAAGTATAAAAACCTGCTTGTACTCGCAATAAACGGAACAAAGCATCACCATCCTTTAAGGTGTGTTGTCATCTGTCTCCCATCGCCGATGCCTTACCCACCTTTCAGGAACCCCTGGACCCAGCTGCAGCCGGACTGTGGCAATTCCTGACCTGGCCCTTCTAAAAATGACAAAAGGTTATCATATGTTTGACAGCCAAATGGCCAAATGGTCTCTGATAGGCTTCTTCCAATAGCCTGTAGAATTCACTTGATCTTTGTTGTCCCAAAGGCAGTATTTTCTTAACTTACAACCTAAGGCCTGTATTCCAATGACTAGTGCCTGTTGCCCAACTTCAGAGAACTCTTAGGCAGCATTTGAAAGTATCAGCTACACAAGTTAAAGCAAGATTGACTCCCCTAAAATATCACCTCTAAATGAAACTTCCACTTCCTATTCAAGTCAGAATCAGTGTTACATTTTGGTGGTCTTTTAAATAAAAGTAAATTACTCTTTTTATCTCTTCTAAGTCAGAAGTATCTTGCTGTACCTATCAGATTTCTTCCTCACATGCTGATGCTGGTGAAGATTTATCTATATGAAATAAAAACAGGGTTGTCCACATGGGTCACAGTGAGTGTGTCTGCTTCTCCATTTGCTTGTAGCAGCTGTGCCTACATGGTGCCCACCTTAACCTGCCTGTGGTAACTATAACTCCAGCCTTCTGTCCAGGAACTCTCTGACAGTTCTCTCTGTAAAACAACACTGGGGTGTTTGTGTTGATAGTGGCAGTTAGTGGAAGAAAACACATTTGTCTTCTGTGTTTCTGTTTCCTGAGAGCGCCTTGCAGGTGGTTCTGCTTCCACTCACTGCTCAATGAATACTGACTGGCAGAATTTCCTCAGGGGCAAATTAGGGATAAGGAGTTGGCTGCCTCTGCAGCCTGTAGTTCTTCTTGAGTCTCCAAAGGAGAAATTGCACTTCACTGAACCTGGAGCATCATTCTTCATTCACTACTCAGCCCGTTTCTTCAAGTTGTTTTGGTATCTGCAGCTCAGAGGGAATGCAGATGCCTTACTGCTAGTGGCTGCTACAGTTTTATTGGTTTGAGAGCTCCTGCCTTCTCTATCAGGCTTTGGAAGCCACACACTCTCATTGAGGCTGAGTTTCAAAGTATTCTCTGGCTGCTTTATATTAAGTATAGCTCTAGGAAAGACGTCCTGTTTTCCTTCTCTCTTAGAGCTGCCTACCAGTTCTGAGTCAAGTGATTCCTCTAAAAACTACGACTTAGTAAATCCTCATGTTTTGTGTGTGTATGGGAGCTGTTTTATGGGAGGGTTGTAGAAAATCTATTGGAAATGGTGAAATCCGTCCAACAAGAGTTCCAGTTATGTTCTGGGAATTCACAGTCGGGAAGACCGTGTCCCTGCAGGTGACCGAGGCCCTCTCAGAGTCCATGGGACCACCTAGTTGGTAGTTAGTTATGCAGAGGAAAATTGGCTGCTGCAGACAGTGATCCAGATGCATAAACCCAGACAAAAACAGGCATTGAAGCCAGAATTCTGATGACAGTCTAAGCCAATTTAAGTTTTTTAACTCATTGTTTATTGAGCCCCTTCATTTGAGCCCTATGAAGAAAGTGGAGATATATTAATGACTGGTTGAGACAGTAAGTAGCATCTTTCTCACATTTCTTTTCCTGTCAAAACAGACATCACATATAGGAGGCAAGTAGTCTCATTTTTAATTGATGGTTCTCATTAATATTATTATAAATGTATGGCTTTCTACAAGGCTTTTCAATATGCATTATCTCACCTGAACTTCACAATATTATGAGCAACAAATTCTATGGGAATTTAATTTGATTGTGAGGTGCAGTTCCAGGACAACTTCAGACAGAAGGTGGAATTTGGGTTGACCCTTGTGGGAGGAGGATGAAATGTGCTGTTCAGTCAGAGGACCACATCCCTTCGCACCTAAGGTGTGTAACCCCAAACACAGTGCAGTTGATGCCAATGCAAGTGCAAAGACCATGCCTCCGTCCTCCTGACTTCCACCCTTTCTCTGTGGATGTGCCACAGCCTTTCCTCTTACTATTGTAACCCCTGCTCCAGGCTTCTTTTCACAAGGGCTGTGTGGGGTACTGCCTAGACTGGGAGTCCTGAGACTGCAAATCTAACCCTTATTTGCAAAAACTGTATGATATTGACTATTTTAGTTGTTAAAAAAGGAGGGTGGTTGAGAAATTAACCTCAGAAGACTTCTTTGAGTGTAGGGCTATTGACAGAGATGTGGACAGGGTTAGGGAAGGAGGTGAGGCACCCAGGGACCTGCAAGAACAGCAGCCTTTACCACACCTGAAAGGAAAAGGTAATAATACGGGAGTTTGTAGAGGCAGAGAGGAGAGATAATAAGGGGTGGGAGTAGATGGAGAGAGTTGTATGTTTCAAGGTGTTTGGGACCAAGGACATCTGTCCCAGAACCACCCAGATGATACCTCACAAGCCACCACTTACTACCCAAACTAGAGTGGCATTGAATCAGATCTCAGCAGCCACTGAATCATAGGCACTAAAGATTGAGTATAAAATACCCGCCTTCCCCCCCTGTTTTCACTGACTAGTGACTCATGTATGTGGACGCTGTGGACTCCCCCATGTGCTTCTTGCACAGGCTCTGAAATTGTAGCATCTCGAGGCAGACACAGCCTCCTGTGAACAGTGGCGAATGGACCAGGGACCGAAGGTTTATCCTTCCAACCCTGTTCTCCATCAAGACTTCATGACATGTCCTTTGTTTTTCCTCACTTCACACGGTCCTTGCCATGCAGCTTCTCCAAATGCACATTTCCAGATTGCACACTTTATTGTAGATTCCCTGCCTTTCAGTTTGGCAGCGGCACTGCTCCTGACAGCATGACATTCTCTGGGGAAACCATGTGAAAATCTAAATGTCAATTGTGTGCTTGTTTTGACCACAGATAGAACCACTTGTCCTATTATATACAATGCAGATCCCTTGAGAGGACATGCACAGAGAAGCCACCTGATATTATTTGTTAAAATTTAAAAACACAGGCCTAAAGACACAATGCTTTTCAACTGGCTGACGTGCAAAATGGACTCTGTCAGAGGACTGATTATCAGAGAGCATTTGTGAACAGGGATAGAAATAAAGGCCATTTAAATGACTAAAGAACCAAATAAATGGCAGCTAGAACTTGACACTTTGCAAAAAGAACTACCAAGTCATGATTTAGGGTCTCTGGGGTATATGTTCCATGTGCCCCTGGACCTACTGAAAGTATTCTCTGCTATTTTCTCTGTCCTGGGCGGCAGAGCCCCGCCATGTGCATCACCTGGGCTCCTCTGCACTCCCGCTTCTGTTGGGTTTGGCCAATGGGAAGTGTCAGTGGGAGCTCTCAGAACAGGAATGATGCAAGGTCGTGGAATGTGCTCCTCTCAACTCTTCCTGACTAGGGCGGTTATGGCAGTAGCTATCTCCTCCACAGGTACAGCTCCTGCCAGCGACCCCTCTTCAAGGCTCCCTCTCTCATTCAGCTTCTGGGACACCTATGAACATGTATAGATGCTAGGCCACATGAGGTCACAGATTAGCAACCTTTTAAATCTGGATCACGAATGGTTTGGATTGGTGAGACACTATGATGTGGTATGGAGAGAAGAGGACACGGGCATGGGCACTACAATTAGAAATGGGAGACAGATATTATACTTCATCCTCAGAGTGCAGAGAGCATGAGTGACACACGACAAATTAGCATAAGTAGACAGCTTGTTTAGAGCATGCGCAGTAACTAAAGTAAATAACATTTTTGTGAGAATATACAGCGACTTGGCGACCTGAGCCACCACCTATGTTGAAACAAAGAGGGTATGTGTCAGGAGGTACCTGACCACGAGGTTCCCTATCATCAGAGGCAACTGAGGCAAAGCCACTGGCACCCTGCTGAGAACCGGTTAACTGCCCACTGCCCCTTCCCCTCTCCCTCGAGCATTCCCCAGAAACAAGGCCCATAAATCTCCTGAGGACTTTCTGTTGCCAAATCAGTGATTCCTGACCAGACGACATTGTTGTTTCACAAACACCTACACCCTGGACATCTGGAACAGACCAGCAAGGTGACTCACCGCCCCCAAGGGGGGTCTGCTTCACACTGTTAAAAAACCCCTCTACCCCTTCCCTTGGGGCTGCAGTCTGTTCAGACTCAGCCCCCTTGATCGCAGTGTCTCCCCTCTAATAAAAGCCCTTAGCTGGACTTTGCTAGCTCCAGGCCCTTTCTTTGCCACCTCGGCTTCCTAACACACTTCAGGCAGACCTACACAGCAGACTGGTGGGGAAAACACTGCCCTCATCATCATGCACAGTTGAACTATGGAAACAACTCTGGTGCATGCGCAAATGAAGGCGGCAGGAGCACTCCCAAAATGTGCATGTGCATTAAAGGTGTTTACCCAGAAGGAGGCTCCGGACTTCGATCCCCGGATAAGATCTGCAGACCTCGGTATGAGATCCCTGGACTTTGAAGGCTGGGGAGCACAGCTTCTGTGTTGGACGAGTCCACATTGAGAGTGTCTTGTGACCAATCATCATGGGACTACCGGCCCACCGGACCTTTGGACCTTGAGCAGACGCAGACCTCAGCTTCTGCCTCCCGGATCTGAGGGACCATCACTGGACTTAGATTCTTGGAGCTCTTGGGTTTGTTATTCCCCTTTTCCTGTTGACAATGTGCTATCTATGATGATTATTGGTGCGTGCATTAAAGTGTGTTCAGCAGCTTACTGTTTGTGTCTGCTTTCCATCATTTCTTGGTGCTGGGCAGCCGAGGCTGTGGTTCATGCAGCCAGGCTTATAGGAAAGACTACATCGTGGCATCTGAGCGGACTCATAGGAATAATCACTGGGTTTATTCACCAGGAATTCAGCCAGGAGTAGACGGAGTGGTTAGGCCTAGATTGCTATCAGACTGCTTATGACACAGGGTAGCTCAGACGATAAGGCACTTGGTTTTCAAGGGACTGTGGGAGGTGGAGATTAGAGATAGAGGAGTGTGGACAAGATGAGTCTCCTGACATGCCACTGGGCCTAGCTCTCCCATGGTGATGTAAGTCGTGGGGATGCGGTCCAGCAGGGGGCTTCTCTGAAACTGAGCCCAAAAAAGGAGAACACATGCCTGTTCAGCCTCATCACTGAGCTGGTCGCCTGTCGGGGTTTCTTAGCCCTGTGCTCTCTAGTGTCCCTTACCGGGCTCCACTCCTGGTCTTTGTGATGGGCATCTTCCCTCTCTTTTCAGGAGACATTTGGGGATAACAAACAGGTCTGTGAGCGTCCCTCAGGTTCACGTGCTGCAGTGTCTTGTGTAAAGCAAGCATGAGGGATTTGGGCAGCCTGCCCCTCGAATGGCATGTGCCTATCTAGGGCTCCACTGTGAGGGGGGTAGTTAGGAAGCAGAGCAAAACACAGAACCTTGTGCTGACCTGGGATTATTTGTGTGTGCATGCATGCATGCGTGTGTGTATCTGAAGGGAAAAGGAACATCTTTGAACTTCAGGTACATGACTAGTGTCTTTTCAGGTTATGATTTGACATATAACCAATTCTTTATCCTTTTTTGGTACAGCAAAAAATTATTGTAGTATCAATCGCATATTTTTTTAAGAAGATTGTAACATGAAAATTAACAGAATAAGAATGAGCTAGTTACACTCAAGTTGGTAAGTGTTGGCATTCTGCTCTACACATCCCTGCTGTGGTTTATGACATGCAGAATTATAGGATTGCTTGAGTTGGTATTGGTAAACTTTTTTTTTACAACTATGATTTATAAATTCTAACCTTCACCTGAGTTTAAATGCAGCTTCTTTTTCTGTTTATTTATACATGTAATTCTTGAGTTAACTAATTTATAAAACAAAAGTTATAAATTTCTAATTTAGTGTCTGGATTTACAGACCCCTGATTTTATTAACTTCTTGATTTATAAACAGTGAACCAAAAGTCTCAGTTGATAAATGCAAAATCTCTTGCTAGATTTATGCATCTACCAAGGGCCCTGCTGTAAGTCACTGTCACGTTTGCAAATGTTCCCATTAGTTAGTGCTTTCACTATTTGATTTGAAAACACCTCTATCTTCACTATTAAATTCTGATTTGTCTTTTTAATATACAACTCATTCTGATAATTTTTTACTACCAAGAGCTGATTTATAAGGCACTGTAATAAATTTTATAACATAAATTTTAAAGGCTTTGAATTAGGTACATCACATTTTTGAGAGCTTTATGGCTGAAAAGCTATTCTCAGAAGCAAGTAAATTTCACATCCTACAAAACAAAGCATGGAGTGTTGGTCATAGGATGTTTGTCATTTCTCTCTGTACTGTCTCTCCACCTCCTGCATTAAGATTTCCGTTTTTAAACAAGTGTGTACAGGTGTTGGCTGGACCTAAGCAGACTTCCAATGGCAGAAATATTGGTGTTTGAGCTGAATGGATCGATGTGATTACTGTATACTAAGCCTCTTGCTGAATTTGGGGGTCACGGGGTGGGGGCTGTTAGTGTTATCTTGGTTCTCTCTTCCATATGGGCTTTTCATCTGTTGGGGACACACTGGTTCCTTTTTGGACTTAAATCCCTGCTTGTGGAGCTCAGAACACTTGCTAAGCAGCCTGTTAATAACCTATCTGTTGAAGTTATTTATTGTTTTCCTGGTTATGTGCTGACAGATTGATGTTTGCCAGTTTTATGCTGTTGCCTATTGGTAGTTGGACTACTGCCCACAGTCATTGAGAATTGCTCTCATAGGGCATCAGGGCAAGGGCCGAGAACACTGAGTAAGGCTTAGCATTTTAGAGTGATAATCTTCTCAGAGATGGTATACACAGTAAAGGAAATGGATAACTTTCCTCTTGGCTATATCAAATCTAACAGATCTATGTGGTTCACTTTGTTCCTTAGGTGCATGTGCTTCACATTTGTACTTTTCTCCGTCTCTGGGTAGTATATATTGTCACATAGTGACATTTACTACAAATGTTTTATCTTATTGAGTTTCCAAGAGCTGAAAGGTATTTAAACAGGCAGTTAAAGGTTTACATATTCTTTTGGATGAACTGACAAAACAGTAGACAGAAACTGTTATGCTGCACTCTCTGTGTTGTCCTACCTGTTTTAGGGATTTGCAGGAATCTGGGAAATTGTGGGTGGTCAATTTGCTGTATACAGCAGTTAGGATTGACCATGAAGCATTTTTTCCTGAAATATTTTTTAATAACAAAGTTATTATAATAATGGTCTATATATTTATTTAAAATATTTTTGAGTCTACCCTAGCATTGGGATTAGAGTTGGCCACATGGAGAAACAAACACAGTATTCTAGAAGTTCCATACATTGTCTACGTCCCTAAGGGCAAATCAAAGTACCAAAGAAGGATTAAAATCCAAAGCAGTGTTAGAGAAAAGAAAATCAGAGGCCCCAAAAGGTGTTTCTTGCACTGTAAAAGCCCATAATACCAAATTTAGATTTAATGCCTGAACTAACTGTACTTTCAACCTCTCCCAGAAACAATATTAATCAGCCAGCCTGGAGGTTAGCTTTCCTTCCAGAGTAGTTGTGTGAGCCACTGCAAGTCATATCAGTCTTTCAGGAATTCAGTTTCTTTACCTTAAAGAGAGAACATAATTAACAATCATCTGTTGAGCACCTATTGTATGCCAGGCACTGTCAAAACTGTTGGAGAATGATGGATCATTGAGGCCACAGTTCAACTTCATGGAATTAAACTCCAGAAGAGAAGACAGCATTTTTATAACTAATAAGGCCAGATATATGTTAGTAAATTTTGAACAAATACTGTAGATGAGACTCCCTTTCATCTTTGTAGTAATAGTGGTTCTTACTATTGCTGGCAGCTACCGGGTGGGGGGAAATACAAATTTTGTTCTCTAAGAATTGGAGTTTTCTCCTGTCAAATGATTCCTTGAGGGATCAGTTCAGGGATTACTTTTGTGTTATCCACCATGGGAACTTTCTCAAAGCTGGATTGGCCTCCCAGTAGGCATTTATCAAAAGCACTTAATGATAAATAAACTAGCTAAGACCACCTGAGACGAGGGCTAACAGAAAATATTTTGAGATTAAAAAAAAAAGAACCCAACATACCAAAATTTATGGGATGCATTTAAAGTAGGGCTCAGAGTAAAATTTACAGCTGTAAATGCCTACATTAAAAACACAATAAAGGTCTCAAAGTAGTAATGCAAGTTGCCACCTTCAGAAACTAGAAAATCAAACTAAACCAAAGCAAGCAGAAGGAAGGATGGGGAACATTAGGATGGAGATAAATAAAATAAAGAATAGAAAGTAACAGAAAATTAGCAAATTAAAAATTTGATTCTTTGACCATATCAAAAAATGGACAAACCTTTAGCACACACACTAAGAAAAAAAAAGAAAGACTTGTATTTCTAACAATATCAGGAATTTAATTGGGACACTACTCCTGACCTTACAGAAATAAAAAGGAATATAAGAGACTAGTATGAGGTACTGTATGTCATCAAATTATGTAACCTAAATGGGAAGGACAAATTTCTATAAACACAAACTACCACACTTTCTTTTTTTTAATTTTAATTGTTGTTCAAGTACAGTTTTCTGTCTTTTACTCCCATGCCAGGCCACCCCCCACCCGGTGCTCCCCACCTCCCTGCCATTTACAGGCCCCCCTAGTTTTTGTCCATGTGTCTTTATACTTGTTCCTGTAAACTCTTCCCCTTTTCCCCTGAAATTCCCTCCCCCTGCCCCTCTGGTCACTGTCAGCCTGTTCTCTATTTCAGTGTCTTTGGTTATATTTTGCTTGTTTGTTTGTTTTGTTGTTTAGGTTCCTGTTAAAGGTGAGATCACATTCTATTTTAAGAATTAACACCAACTCTTCTCAAACTCTTCCAAAAAATAGAAGAGAAAGAAATACTTCCTAACTCATTCTATAAGGTCAGTATTACCTGATACCAAAGCCAGACCAAAAAAAAAAAAAAAAACTACAGAAAAATATTTCTTATCAAATCAAGTCTTGTAGCATATTAAAGGGATTATGCACCTTGATCAAATGGGATTTATCCCAGGAGTGCAAGAATGATTCTACATATGAAAACCAATCAATGTCATATACCATGTTAATAGCAAGAGAAAACCCACACAATTATTTTAATATATGTAGAAAAAGCATTTAACAAAATTCACTATTCTAGGTCATGATAAAAACACTCAACAACCTAGGAATAGAAGGGAACATCCTCAACCTGATAAAGGGTATGTATGAAAAATCCATAACTAATATGACACTGGTGAGAGACTGAATATTTTACCCCTAAAATGAAAAATGTGACAAAGATATCTTCTGTCACCATTTCTATTTAACACTGTGCTAGAACTTCTAGACAACACAGTTAGGAAAGAGTAAGAAATAAAATGCATCTTTTCATATGTCTGTTGGCCACCTGCATGTCCTCTTTATAGAAGCATCTGTTCAGTCCTTCACCCAGTTTTCAATTGGATTGTTTGAGTTGTTGGTGTTGAGTTTTGTAAGTTCTTTATAAATTTTGGATATTAACTTTTTATCAGCTGTATCTGTAAATATGTTCTCTCATTCTGTGGATTGCCTTTTATTTTGTTGATGTTTTCCTTTGGAATGTCACTAATCATCAGAGAAATACAAATTAAGACCACAATGAGATAACATCTCACAACTGTCAGAATGGCTATCATCAATAAATTAACAAACACAAGTGCTGGCAAGGATGTGGAGAAAGGGGAACCCTAGTGTACTGTTGGTGGGAATGCAAACTGGTGCAGCCATTGTGGAAAGCAGTGTGGAGACACCTGAAAAAATTAAAAATAGACCTGCTTTTTGACCCAGGAATTTAACTTCTGGGAATATATCCAAAGGAACCCAAAACACTATTTCAAAAGAACATAGACACCCCCATATTCATTGCAGCAGTATTTACAATAGCCAAGATATGGAAGCAGCCCAAGTGTCTACCAATAGATGAGTGGATAAAACAACTATGAGACATTTACACAATGGAATACTACTCAGCTTTAAAAAAAGAAAGTTTTACCCTTTGTGAAAGAATGGTTGGGCCTGGAGAACATTATGCTAAGTGAAATAAGCCAGTCAGAGAAAGACAAATACCATATGATTTCTCTCATATGTGGAATCTAATGAACAAACTGAACTAACAAGCAAAATAGAGACAGACTCATAGATAGTAGGAAGATAGCTAAGGATAGGGTGACAGTAGGGGGTGGAGGAATTGAACAAAAAGACTTATGGGCATGGTCAACAGTGTAGTAACTATGTAGGGAGAGGGGTATAAGGGGACTAAATGGTAATGGAAAATGCAATAAAAATATATTTAAAACATAAAATGAAGAAATAAAATGCATCCAGATTTGAAAGGAAGAAGTAAAACTTTATGTGTTTGTAGATAACATGATATTATATATAGAAGCCCTAAATAATCCACAAATACTATTAGAGCTAGTAAATGAGTTTAGCATAGTTGTAGGATTCAAGATCTCTATATAAATATGTTTTATTTCTACATAATTGGAATGAACAATCCAAAAACTAAATTAAGAGTACAAATTCCAATTACAGTAGCATCTAATAGAATAAAATACATAGTAATAAATTTAACAAAAGAAGTGCAGGACCTGTATACTAAAATTTGCAAAGCATTGTTGAAATAACTTAAAGAAGGTCTAAATAAATGCAAAACCATCCTGCATTCATGTACTGAAAATTTTAATTTTGTTATGATGGCAATACTTTCCAAATTGATCTACAAGGTCAATACCATCACTGTCATAATTCCAAATTTTTTTGCATATATGAACAAGCTGACCTGAAAATTCATGTGGAAATGCTAGAGGCACAGAATAGCCAAAACAAACTCATAGGACTCACACATTCTAATTCCAAAGCTTACTACAAACTATTGTAACAGCACGGTACTGGCATAAGGATAGAACCTATAGGTCAATGGAACAGAAGTAGAACTATAGCAAAAACTCATACATCTATAGTTAATTGATTTTTTACAAAAGTGTCAAGACCACTCATTGAGGAAAGAATAGTCATTTTAACAAATGGTTCTGGGGAAAGTGGGTAGCAACATGCAAAATAAATAATTTGAACTCCTATCTCACACTATGTACAAATATTTCTGCAAAATGGATCAAAACCTAAACGTATACATTTAGCTATATCTAACTGCAAATATAAAAATCTTAGGAAGAAACATGGGCGTAACCTTGGTAACCATGAACTAGACAACAGTTGCTTAAATGTAGCAACAAAAGCACAAATGATCAAAGAAAAAAACAGTTAAATAGAACTTCATCAAAATTAAATACTTTATGCATCACAAGACATTGACAAAAAAGTTGAAAGACAACTGACAGAATGGGTGAAAATATTTGCAAATTATATATCTGACAAGGGCCTAGAATCTAGGATACATAAAGACCACTTTTCCCTCAATGACAGTAAGATAAATAGCCTAATTGAAAAATAGGGCAAAGTGCATGAATATACATTTCTTCAAAGAAGTTAAACAAATGGCTGATAATCACAGGCAACGATACTTGACATCATTAATTATTTAAAAAGTGTAAATCAAAACCACAATAATGTAGCACTTCACACCTACCAGAATGACTATGATAAAAAAAAAAGACATAAGAAGTATTGGCAAGGATGTGAAGAAACTGGACCCCTCATACATTGCCAGTGTGAATGTAAAATGGTACAACCTCTGTAGAAAATATTTGTCAGTTCCTTAAATAAATTTTGTCACAGAGTTTCCATTATGACCCAGTAATTGTACTTCTATGTACATGCCCAAGATAATTAAAAACACACGTTCACATGAAAACTTAGACATAAATGTTCACAGCAGCATTATTCATAATAGCCAAAGATGTTATGCTAAGTAAAAAACCAGGTTCCAAAGGCCACATACTGCATACAGTAGTCCCCTCTTGTCCACAAGGAATATGTTCCAAGACTCCCAGTAGATGTCTGAAACCACAGAGTAATACACACACACAGTTTTTTCCTATACATACATGCTTATGATAAAGTTTAATGTATAAATTAGGCATAGTAAGAGATTAACAACAATAACAAAAGGAAACAATTACAAGAATATATTATAATAAAAGTTATGTGAATGTGGTCTCTTTCTCAAAGTATCTCATTGAACTGTAAGTACAGCATGGGTACATTAAACAAAAAGATAACTCATGTCTTGGACAGGATGGAATGGAATAGCTTGAGATTTCATCATGCTACTCAGAATGGCATGCAATTTAAAACTTAGGGATTGTTTATTTTTGGAATTTTCCATTTAATGTTTTGGACCATGGTTAACTGAAACAGTGGAGAGCAAAACTGTGGAAGAAAGGAGAACTGCTGTAATTCCATTAATGTGACATGTCCATAGAGACAAAGTAAATTAGTGGCTGTCAGGGAAGGGGTAATGGAGTGACTGCTTAATGGATGCAGCATTTCCTTTTGGGGTGAGGAAAATGTTTTTGAATTATTTATGGTGATGATTGCACTATATTGTGACTATAACAAAAACTACTGAATTGTGCACTTTAAATGGTTAAAATGGTGAATTTTATGTTGTGTGAATTTTATCTCAATCAAAAATAACATAATTGCCAAAATGATAAGAATATAATTCAGCAAGTAGATGACCTCTTTGAAAAAAAGAAACAATATTAATGAACCTTCTAAGTGAATGTGAAAAATGCACTGCTTTTTGCAAATCTAGGAAGAGAATGGGCATTTTAAGTTATTCATTAAGCTGATGCTCAGAAAAGAAATAAATTAAAGACATCTCATTTTGTAAGAATTTAATTCAACTTATATACGGCCCTTCTCTATCTTTCTTTCCCATTAGGCCATTTTAAATACAGATCTGAGCGAAAAGTAGCAGCTTCCTTCCTTCCATTAACATTTCTTTCTGCCACAGTCATTTTATATATCTCATGCCTAGGCTAGTGGTTAGTGACATCAGACTCATTTCAATTCAGGGCCAGGACTCTTTTGATGAAAGACAAGACAGAAAACCAATGTTTTCCACCTTCCAAGATGATGCTGGTAGCACAGACACGTGGTTGGGTTTGGATGTGTCCTTTTCAACATTATAAAAGGTGACTTGAATGAATTCACAAGAAGGATGTATGTTTGTTAAATGCATGGATGATCCAGAAATGGAAGAGTGGGCTAATATGATAAATGAGAGAATCAAGTATCAAGAAGACCTTGACAAGTGGATACATTCACTAGCTGAAATTAGCAAGATGATAAGTTTATATCCTGTAACAGTGCATATAAATTTCTTAACTCAGGATTAAAAAAAAATCAATTGCATAAACAAACAGGTTGGAAAAATCTAGCACAAATGAATAAATAACAAAAAACTGGATTTTAGTTGACTTCAAGTTCAATATGTGTTCCTGGTTGCAAGTCCACTGCCATGAAACTCTAATTTGAAAAAATATGGTGAAGTTATCTAGCGAAGTTGCCTTGGAGGATGAAATACATTCTAGAAATGATCTCATGTTCTTTTTGATGTATGACCCTATGGACTGAATATACCTTATTTGTGTCAGGGGATACCAGCAGCACTGAATACAAAAATATAAGAAATTAGCACCAGAAGTTATGATTACACCTCTCTTTTCCATAGCTTCCTCACTTATTGAGATGCCTCACTTTGTTTAAAAAGAACTAATAAGAGCCAGCTCCCAGCATTTGTGTAGGGATGTATTTGATACAGAGGGCAAAATTATGTTAAATTTAAAAGTACTACCTAATACTAATTTTACTTATTTATTTTATTTTATTTATTTTTAGAGAAAGGGGAAGGGAGGGAGAGAGAGGGGAATATCAATGTGTGGTTGTTTCTCGTGTGCCCCCTACTGGGGCGCACAACCTAGGCATGTGCCCTGACTGGAAATCAAACCAGCAGCCCGTTGGTTCACAGGCCAGTGCTCAATCCACTGAGCCACACCAGCCAGGTCTGATGCTAATTTTAAATCATACCTTTCCATAGGATCATCCTTAGTGGGGGCATTGTATGTTAGCTCTGTTAGGAAAACAGGGTTTAGGAACTCTCAAGCTGTTGGGAAAATATCAGTTGACATAGGCAACTTGTATATATACTCCAAATTTGTCAATGCAGATATTTTGATCAAGTAATTCCATTTCTACCAATGTTTCCTGTAGAAATATTTAAACATATTTACAAAGATATATGTAGGAAGGATGCTCACTCTAGCATTTTTTGTAAAAGCAACACATTGGGGAAAAAGTAAAAGGGCAATAATAGAGAAATAGTTTAGAACTATTAATGAATTATGGTATGACCAATAGTGTGGAATACTGTCTTAGTTATCTCAGGCGCTATAACAAAATACACTGGGTGGTTTAAACAACATATATTTATTTCTTACAGTTCTAGAGGCAGAGAAGTCCTAGATCAAAATGCCAGAAGATTCTGTTCTCAGTGACGACGCTCTTCCTGACTTGCTTGCTGCTGTATGATCACATAGCATAAGAGAGCACTCTGTGGTGTGTCTTCCTCTTACTATGAAGATACTATCCCCACCATAGGAACTTTACCCTCATGACTTCATTGAAACTGATTTACCCCTCTTTCTGGGTTCCTGGGCCCAATTCCAGTGTGTGTGTGTGTGTGTGTGTGTGTGTATTGGGGGAGGAGGGGTAGTTTTCCCCCACAGCACCAAGCAATTCTTGAATACCAGCAAGGTGTCTGAAAATTCAACTTAATTCTGACATTTTTCATCTAGATATAGCATCAGATTTCACAGTTTAAGGGCTCAGTCCTACATGACTGCCCCACCTTTCTCACTTTAGATGCCAGGGGAAAGCCCAGGTTGTTATCTGTCCTTCTGACCTACTGGCTATAGATCAGAGATCCTCATGACCCCCTCCTTTGGTTCAATTAATTTGCTAGAGCAACTCACAGAACTCAGGAAACCCATTTACTCACTAGATTCCAGGTTCATTACAAAAGAGTAAAACTCAGGAACAGTCACACAGAAGAGACACATAGGACAAGGTATGTGGGAAATGGCATGAAGCATCTCCATGTGTTCACCAACTGGAAAGCTCTCCCAACCTCCTCATCACATAATCATGATTGATTAATCAGTGACCATTGGTGACTGAACTCAATCTCTAGCCCCTCTCCAGGCCCTGGAGGTTGGGGGTTAGCACTTAAATTTCCAACCCTATCACAGGTTGACTCCACTGACAACCAGCCCCCATCCTTAGGAGCCTTCCAAATGTTATTTCATTAACCTAAAAGACATCTTTTTCACTCTCAACACTTAGGAAGTTCCAAGGGTTTTGGGAGCTGTGAGCCAAGAACCATGGAAGAAGATCAAGTATATATGATGAATGACCATTTTTTTTTCTTATAAATCACAGTATCACACCTCCCAAAGGTCCCACCTACAGCTATCATTACATTGGGGGTTGGGACTTCAACATAGAAATTTTGGAGGGCACACACACAAATATTCTGTAACAGATACTATACTGCTATTGAAAAGAATGAGGCATACTAACAAAGGAAGATGTCCATTTTTAAAAGTACAGCATAGGAAATATAGTCAATAATGTAATAACTATGTATGCTGTCAGATGGGTACTAGATTTATCATGGTGAGCACTTTGTAAGTTATATAATGTCTACTCACTATGTTGTACACCTGGAACTAATACAATATTGAATGTCAACTATTATTTAAAAGTAAAACAATATTTTTAAAAAGCATGTCACTAATATATAAAAATTGATTAGATTTATGCAAAAATTAACATAAGTGTGGGGAGTGTGCATATTATATGCATATATGTAGAAGGAAGAAAATTATTCATGAGTCACATTTTGTATATCTTGTATCAGCTTTCCTTCTGAATTATAAGGACATTTGTATGATAAACAGCTTGGAAGAAAGTCTTCCACTGGGGTAGACAACAAGGGTAAATTTGCTTGCTATGCAGAATAATAAAGAATGTCTTTTCCTAGGGTAAAGCTTTGTTGGGCATAATTGCCAACAGTGCACACTGGATTGTGGTTTCCTAAATAGTCAGGGTTCCTCAGGCATTCAGGTATTACTGGAGAAAAGAAAGGGTGCTTCAGCTCCTCTTACTTAATCAACAACCAAGAAAGAAAAAGGAGGCTTTCTCAATTCCTCCTAAGGCAAACAAAGAGGGGATGGGGGAGGGAGGTAGTCATGCATAAGACCTACAAAGTTTCCAAATTAAAGACCTGTGATAACAAAATAACAAAAGCAAAAACAACAACAACAACAAAAACCCTGCTTATTCTTTCTTCAGTGAGATAAAATGCTTCCCAAAGAGTTTCGTTGGGAACTGTCCTGCCTGGTTTCAGAAGCTGTAACTCCCCCGATGGCTAAGGCTGAGTGAGCAACCTTGGGACCATAAGCCACTAAGGAAACAAAGCTTATCTTCCTGGCAGGGGTGCCACCTCTGCTCCTTTTACTTCCCCATGCCTGGCCCCCAATGCTTGATCAATTAGCCAATGATGAGTAAGATTCCCTAAGGGAGGGATGACCTAAGACATGCACGATCATGAGGGCCCCTCAGGGAAGGACTTGGGGGGGCTATAGAAAAAGCGGGTGATGGACCCTCGCCCCTCTGCTTTGACATAGCTTGAGTCCTCATTCTGTCTGCAAGGAGTCTCCTACACTCTTGGCTGCCTTACTTCTTCTCAACCTAAGCCTGAAACAATGCTGGAGGTGGGTGCGGCACTGTGCTGGAAAGGTTGGGTTTCCCAGGGTGATCAGGCCTAAGAAAGAATGCATAAAATCCTATGAAACCTACTTTGCTAACACCCTCAATTTAAATGATGAAGGTCCAAGCCTGAAATGAGTTTGTTTTCTCAAAATTTTATGGACCTGTAGCTATCTGACCCTGACTCAAAATAGGCCCTCAGAGTTCTTTGAATGTTATCTCTTGTTTAATCATTTCTGCCTGACAATGATTGATGAACTTTATTCCTATGCAAATTGAACACAATAAAAGCCTATAAAATCAAGGGTAAGGGTGTTCTCCTCTTGAGAGGGTAGCTGAGACATTCTGAGGCTTTTTCTCCTTTTGAGAGAGAAGCTGCACTGTCCCTTTTCGTCCATAGGACACGGAAGTCCGTGTGAATTTGTCTTGTATCTCATCCATAATGCCGCAGACACTGTGGGCTGGTGTCCACGTCAGAATTTTAAGGAAATTTGTTCTAGACCCAGCCTTATGTTTTCTGTATATTCCTCCACTTTCTCTAAAACTGTTAATCATTGAAATGCACATACTGAAACAGCATTTACTGTTTGCTCACTCCTCTGACTTTATAAGTGACCCTCACTTTTCCCAAGTTGGAGCACTGTTACAAGGTTTCTTGAAGCTCTGCTCATGGGTGATGGTCTTCCAACAGGTCCAAATAAAATGCTTTCAACATAGTATTGGAAGTCCCAGCCACAGAAATCAGACAAGAAAAAGAAATAAAAGGCATCCAAATTGGAAAGGAGGAAGCAAAACTGTCATTGTTTGCAGAAGACATGATAGTGTACTAGAAAATCCTATAGTCTCCACCAAAAAACCACCTGACCTAATAAGTGAATTTGGCAAAACAGCTGGATCAATATCCAGAAGTCAAAGGCATTTTTGTACACTGACAATGAAATATCAGAAACAGAAACCAGGGGGGAAATCCCATTTGATATAGCAACAAGAAAAATATAGTACCTAGGAATAAACCTAACCAAGGAAGTAAAAGACCTGTACTCAGACGACTACACAACATTGAAGAAAGAGATTAAGGAAGACACAAACAAATGGAAGCATGTACCATGCTCATGGATTGGGAGAATTAACATCATCAAAATGTTCATACTACCGAAGCAATTTATAGATTCAATGCAATTCCTATTAAAGTACCAATGACATATTTCACAGATATAGAACAAACATTTCAGAAATTTATATGGAACCATAAATGACCCCAAATAGCCACAGCAGGTTTGAGAAAGAAGAACAAAGTAGGAGAGATCACAATACCTGATATCAAACTGTATTACGAGGCCACTGTAATCAAAACAGCCTGGTACTGGCATAAAAACAGGCACATGGACCAATGGAACAGAACAGAGAGCCTAGAAATAAGCCCAAGTCTCTATGGTCACTTAATATCGGACAAAGAGGGCAGAAGCATAAAACAGAGTGAAAATAGCCTCTTCAGCAAATGGCGTTGGGAGATCTGGACAGCTATATGCAAAACAATGAAACTCAATAACCAACTTACACCATACACAAAAATAAATTCAAGGTGAATAAAAGACTTAAACGTAAGTTGTGACTCCATAAAAGTCCTAGAGGAGAACATAGGCAAGAAAATCTCAGATGTTCCACACAGCAACATCTTCACCAATATGTCCCCTAGAGCAGGGGACATAAAAGAAAGAATAAGCAACTGGGATCTCATCAAAATAAAAAACTTCGGCATGGCTAAAGAAAACAGCATTAAAATGAAAAGAATACATACCATATGGGAAAACATACTTGCCAATGATGCCTCAGAGAAGGGTTTGATCTCCAAAGTAAATAAAGAACTCACATGACACCATGCCAGGAAGACAACCCAATTAAAAAAATGGGCAAAGGACTTAAACAGACACTTCTCCAAGGAGGACATACAGAGGGCCCAGAGACATATGAAAAGATGCTCAGCACAACTAACCATCAGAGAGATGAAAATTAAAACCAGACTGAGATACCACTTCACACCAGTGAGAATGGCCATCATAAACAAATCAACAAATAACAAGTGTTGGAGAGGATGTGGAGAAAAGGGGACCCTAGTACACT
Organism: Phyllostomus discolor; assembly: GCF_004126475.2. Lineage (NCBI taxonomy): Eukaryota > Metazoa > Chordata > Mammalia > Chiroptera > Phyllostomidae > Phyllostomus > Phyllostomus discolor. Next base: position 21,457,651 of record NC_050198.1, on the reverse strand, counting down.
ATTGATGGGAGTGCAGACTGGTGCAGCCACTGTGGAAAGCAGTATGGAATTTCCTCAGAAAACTAAAAATGGAACTGCCTTTTGGCCCAGAAATTCCACTGCTGGGATTATATCCTAAGAATCCTGAAGTACCAATCTAAAAGAAACTATGTACTCCAATGTTCATAGCAGCACAATTTACAACAGCCAAGTGCTGGAGGCAATCTAAGTGCTCATCAGTAAATCAGTGGTTCAAATAACTATGGTACATTTACATGATGGAATATTACACAGCAAAAAAAAAAAAAAAGAAGGAGCTCCTACATTTTGTGACAGCATGGATGGAACTGGAGAGTACTATGCTAAGTGAAATAAGCCAGGCAGTGAAAGACAAATACCATATGATCTCACCTATAAGTGGAACATAATCAACAAAACAAACAAGCAAGCAACATATAATCAGAAATATTGAAGTTAAGAACAAACTGACAGTAATCAGAGGGGAGATGGCAGGGGGTAATGAGGGGAAAGGGGGGAAGGGTTTTGAGGAACATGTATAAAGGCCCCACAGACAAAGCCAAAGTCGGGGGTAGGATCAAGGGTGAGAAGTGGGGATATCTGGGGTGGGGGAGTAGTAGGGGGAAAATGGAGACTACTGTACTTGAACAACAATAAAAAACAGTTTAAAAATTCTCAAAAAAACCTGACATAACTAGCAAAAATGAAAATAGCCTAAGAACACATTGCTTTGTAAATATTATGCATCAGGCTATATTTTTCTATGACATAGAGCTTTTAGAATTGGCTAATGAGACACAAGTGTGATATTGCTGTTTTAGTAGTAAAATTTCCTGATCTCTTCAAAAAATAAAAATAAAAAATTTCAGAGATTTAAGTTCTTTTTGTTGACATGCCTTCTGCTGCCTCTGTGTGTATTTGTGGGGAAGGAGTAGCAATTAAGTTTTTCAGTTGAGATGATTAAGGGTAAATCCTGAATACTAGCAGCTTCATGAACAATTATTACATTGTCTTTACTTGTATACACCTAGAGAGGTGAAGGGGTTCAGAACAAGTCTCCCTAGAATATGCTACTTGGGCATGGTGGATTATTTTGAGCTGAAGACATTCAAGGATTAAAAGACTCAGGAAGAGCTTTTACCTCCCTCTTAACTGCCTAAAGAAGTTAGATAGATGCCCTAGTCCAGGAAGAGCACAATCACTAGAGATAACAGTAAAGAGTATATGGTGGGTATAGTGGGCAGGGTGGAGCTCAGTAGGCCCTGTTTGTTCAAAGCTCTCTCTACATTCCATTGTTGCTGCAGGGCATGGAAAACATTTGTTTACCAAATGTGAACAAAAAGGGGGTTATGCAATAATCCTGCCAAGCATAGTGAATGAAAGTAATCACACAAGATGGTCTGATTGTTACAGGGTGCAGCCAAGGGGGGGGGGCCCAAATAGGCATTTGAAATGCGGTCCAGAACTTAAGGTGTCTGGGAGATTTTAAGATGTCTCCATCCCCCACCCCAGGGTGTGGGTTGGGGGAAGGGACAAATGGAGCAGGGCCATTGCTAGCTGTTTAGCATAGCAACAGCCTTGCAGCTAAGCTCTGGCGTGGTCGTTTGGCATATCTATAACCTTTGACTGGTTGCATAGATATGTTAAGTAGCTGTGATCAGCTCTAAGCCAGGGGAATGGAAGTAACTTCCCCACCCAGATGTAACTGGAGGGGGCCGGTCCCCTGAGTTACAGCACCTGCGTGGGAGCTCAGAGAGGATTGGCTCCAGGACATGGGGCCACGCCTGCCCAAACTCATGATGGCAGCCCAGTAAAGCTGGAAGGACACGAGTTCTGGCATGTGAAGCCGAGTGTGGGAGGAGTCGGAAATGAGGCTGCAGAGGAAGATTGGCCGTGGCGATTTAAAACCCAGATTTGGCAGCCATTGAGGAAGGAGAACCATGCTGCTTGGAGGAGGGGAACCACGCGGCAGCCCTGAGTAGAACCATGTGGACTTGACAGTGTAGACTCCTGCAGCCCTGAGAAGAGAGGGAGAACCACGCGGCAGCCCTGAGGGAGAGAGCCACGTGTCTTTAGCAGAGTGGAGACTCCTGCATCCCAGAGAGAAAGGGAACCACGTGGCCTGGCAGAGTGGGGACCCCCACAGCTTTAGAAGGGGGAACCGCCACCTGGTTTTAGCAGAGATCCCGGCGACTCAGCCAAGGGTGCCGGGAACCCAGGGAGGTCTCCCAGTCGAGATCGAGTACTAACTGGGAAGAACCAGAGGACTACCTGAACCATGGACTTCTATTTCCTTTCCTGAGATACGGTACTCTGGACTGGGCAAAGGGGGAAGGAAGGAAGGACTGTGTGTTTGTGGGTGTTTTTGGGACTTTGGGATTTTGGTAAAGACAATAGGTCACTACTTTAAGTTTGTATAGCATTAAATAAACATTTCCTTTCCTTTTCACGAATCTCTGGCATTGAGAGACGTCTTTCCTCTGGCGGCGGACATAACGGACCCAGGGCCTTCTTTCAATAATAGTATATCATCCCAGGCCCCCCTTGTTGTGTTCTGTAACATGATCACAAATTCCTAGCTAGGCAGGCAAATAGTCACATCCCAGGCCTATAGTTTCCTTAGCAAAGGTTAATCTTTACCTTAAGTGAGTCCTGTCCATTTTTCTTACCATCTACGATATCATAGCCTTGAAATGTCACAGTAATTTTCTTTTCCTACCCCTCAAAAATCACAATCACAGGCACCTGAGCACAAGGCCACTAGAGAATGAGAGCACAGAACCCCTCATTGTTATTTTGTTACTTACCAACTATCCTGTACCCATCAATGTAAAAGAAGTATGTGTTTCTCAATTTTGCCTTTTATCCAATCCAAGAGATTTCCCTGCTTTGCTTTCTCCCACCTCCTTAGTCTACCACCAGTGGATTTCATGTAGCCCCCTTATGCCTCCTCCTTTGATTCTAATGTATTAAATTAGCTGCAAAATGGCCATTCTCTGCAGCATTTTTCTCAATCCATTCAGATTTTGCTTCTCAGCAATTGTTAGCAGTTTGACTCAAATAAACTCATGAAAATTCTCTGCAAGTTTGGAGATTACTTACATCAACACAAACATTTGCTGTTCCTGTTACCAGACTGAATGGGTAGGTTTGCCTGCATGTGTCCATGCCCAAGAAGACATAAACAGGAGCTTCCAGCAAAGAAAGTAAGGGTTGCTTAGGTAAGGAAGTGGCCCGTGCCTGAAGTCACAGGTGAGCTAATATTGAAAGACCTGGCTCCCCAATGGCTTCCGGAGGCTGGGTTATATAGGGGAAAAGCATTAGTCATGGTGACTAAGGGAGTTAGGGTTGTGGTCAGGGTCATGGTCTCTACTGAGTGGCCCTCACTAGTCTAGGGGTAGGTGATCAGCACATCTGGCCCCAATGTCAGGCATGGCATCACTCTGTCTGGCTTTGCCTCTTTTCTGGGTTGGCATCTGAAACACCACTGAGGCCTAGATGTTATCTCTAGTTTGACTGAATCTCTGTCTTTGTGATCAACAGACCTGAGGCTTTGTTCCTAAAATTATCTGATGCTGATCAGAACTGATTGTCCCAAGGGCTTACTGACTAAGGGAGGTCACATTCAAGGGAGGAGGGGGCAGGTGAGTCAGGGTGCTGGATGAGGCCAGTTTGAATCAAAAAAAGAAAAAAGGAAAGAAAAAATTCATATTAAAGAAATGAAGTTTATATGTGGTTATATCCCCATCTTCCTGTGAAATGTCTTCCTTCCCTCTGAAGTCCCAGACCCCTACTCCCTTCCCCTTAGCTCAGAATGGTATATAAGCTTCAATTGCCTAACTGTCTTTGAGCCTCTCATGTCTTTGTGGGGCTCCAATAAATATAAAATTATTAAATTTGTTTTGCTCCTGTTAATGTTTTATGCCAACTCATTTATTAGACCCAAAAGAACCTAGAAAGGAAGGGAAAAATTTCCCTATCCTAAAGGAAAGAGCTAGAAGCAATCATTGAGAGGAAGTTACAAGGGAGAGGTAAAATTTTGCTCACTAAAAGGAGTATGTTCTGTCCAAGATAGAGGTGTAGGTCGAAACCCTTCCCTTCCTCGCACAACCAAAAGGAGGATAACAATCAGTCTAAAATCAATGAACAACCAGAAGTGCCAGAAAATCAAACTGCATGGAACTCCAACAACCAATAAATTTTTATTAAAAAAGGTCTACCAGAACAACAAGATCAGTGCACCAAGACAAAGAAATATGGCCCAAATGAAAGAACAGAGCAAAACTTCAAAAGGAGAGCTAAGCAATGAGGAGATAGTCAACCTATATGATGGAGAATATAAAGCCCTGGTAATCAAAATGCTCACAGATCTGATTGTGCTTGGTAGAAAAATGAAAAAAAAAAAAAAAGAAAGAAACTCAAAATGAAATGAAGCAAAATATTCAGGGAACCAACAGTGACAAGAAGGAAACCAGGACTGAAAACAACAATTTGGAACAAAAGGGAAAAATAAACACCCAAACAGAACAGCATAAAGAAACAATTCAAAAAAGTGAAGAGAGACTTATGAACCTCTGGGACAACCTGAAATGTTCCAATATCTGAATTGTAGCGATGCCAGAAGGAGAACAAGAGCAAGCAACTGAAAACTTATTTGAACAAATAATGAAGGAAAACTCCCCCAATCTGGTGAAGGAAACAGACTTCCAGGAACTCCAGGAAGCCCAGAGAGTCCCAAAGAAGTTGGACCAGAAGAGGAACACACAAAAGCACATCATAATTACATTACTCAAGTTTAAAGATAAGGAGATAATCTTAAAGGCAGCAAGAGGAAGGGAGAGAGTTACCTACAAAAGAGTGCCCATAGGCTACTAGCTGATTTCTCAAAAGAAACCTTGCAGGCAAGAAGGGGCTGGACAGAGGTATTTGAAGTCATGAAAGTCAAGGGCTTACATCAAGGTTATTCTATCCAGCAAAGCTTTAATTTAGAATGGAAAAGCAGGTAAAGTGCTTCCCACATAAGGTCAAGTTAAAGGAGTTCATCATCACCAAGCCATTATTATATGAAATGTTAAAGGGACTTATCTAAGAAAAAGAAGATTAAAAATCTGAACAATAAAATGACAACAAACACAACTATCAACAAACGAACCTAAAAGAAAAGAAAAACAATGAAAACAAAAACTAAGCCAACAACTAGAACAGGAACAGAATCAGAGAAATAGACATGACATGGAGGGATTTCAGTGGGGAGGGGAAGGGTGGAATAGGGAGGAAAAAGTAGAGGGAAGAAGAAGCATAATTAGTAGGCATAAAATGGATGAGTGATTAAAAAAATTGTATAGGAAACAGAGAACTCAAAAAACTTATATGTACAACCCATGGACATGAACAAAGGATGGAGGAAAATATGGGAGGGTTGTGGGGTGCAGGGCAGAGGGGGGATAAACGGGGGAAAGTTGGGAAAACTGTATTGCATAACCAATAAAAAATACTTAAATATAAAAGGAGTAATTTCCATATGTTAAAGCCAACAAATAGGCAATTTTCTCATTAGTAAATCACTATTGATTTTTAGAGAAGATCCAGGGTTCTCTTTACTCATTATTCCTTCTTCAATAAAGTGTTATGATGAAGGCAAAAAATGTGTGCATCCATGGTGCAAGGGTCCTCATCTGGTGGGTCATTCCTTGACTGGAATTAGTGTTCTAAGTAAATAGCCTTCTGAAATGAACTTAATTGTTCTTTTCCCTGTGCTCTCCCTCTTCACCTGTAGATTTTAGCTTCGTCTGAGAAGCTCTATCTTTATTTTTCCATTCACATGTCTTTCCTTTTTCACAGAAGTGGGATGGAACCAAGGGGCAGGATTTAACATGAAAATTGGGTGCAGCTTTGTGTTTAGTTGAAATGGTAAACAAAACTTTTGATTGTGGGGCTCTTTAAGTCAGAAAACTGCTCAGCCTGCTTGATCCCAGTAGGATCATGGAGCCTGCCAGGTGGTTTAGATTGCCTGGTAGTAGTGTTCTACTTTGAGGTTCAGGGCCAAAGCCCCACTGAAAAATAAAGAATCTCTGTATTTACTGTGCCTCTTATGTATGATACCTTCCTTGGAAAGGTGGTAGGGAAGATCTTACTGGGCTAGGCAGAGTAAAGTAATTCTGGGTTCCAGGTCCAGCACTGGAACACTACTAACAGGACCTAAGTCATTTCTGTTTCCCAACAAGTATTGACAGGAATATTGATAAGGATTCTCTTCCATTGGGACTGAGAGGTTAGAGTGGGGGCCTTGTATGAAGTTTCTAACAAAGTATTCCATTTATATAAGAATTGTTTTTGTATTATCTTCATATATCACAGATACTAGTAAAATTAAGGTTGTAAAATGGATGGAGGAATACACATTTAAATACGGCAAAAACTTGCATTTTAAAATGTATTTTGTTGTCTCAATGTTTTACAAACCACATTACAAGTGATGTCTACGTGTCAAGGAAGTCTGAGAAGTAAATATCAGACAAATATCAGGTATATATCAAAATTATTTTGTCACAAGCATAGCACTTTAATGTTCACAGCAGCAAAGAAGACATTAGTTTCCTTCCTGTGATTTTTCCATTCTTCTCTTTTCCTATGTAAAAGCAGGCATAATACCTGCATGTTTCTTAGAGTAATTTATTGGGGTTTTCTAACTTTTACCATTGGCATCTTTAACTTCCTTTTGAAGCCATTTACATTTTTTCTGCACAATTTTTTTTTGTTACTGAATTTGTTATGGTGACATTGGTTAAATTAAATTATATAAGTTTCAACTATACAATTTTATAATATATCATCTGTGTGTTCAACACCCTAAGTCAAGTTTCCTTCCATCACCACTTATCCCCCCTTTACCCTCTTTAACTGTCCCCACCCCCTTCCCCTCTGGTAATCACCAAACTGTTGTCTGTGTCTCCAAGTTTTTTGTGTTTTTTTTTACTAATCCTTCACCTTTTGCACTCAGTCCCCCAACAATCCTCCCCTCTGACAGCTGTCAGTCTCTTCTTTGTCTCTATAATTCTGCTTCTATTTTGTTTGTTTGTTTGTTTGTTTCATTAGATTCCACATATAAGTGAAATCTTACCTATTGCAACAGCATGGATGGGCTAGGAGAGTATTACGCTAAGTGAAATAAGCCAGTCAGAGAAAGACAAATACCACATGGACCTGTTTACATTTTATTTTTTAAATAATATTTTAGGTTTTCTTTAAAGATTTTATTTATTTTTAGACAGAGTAGAAGGGAGGAAAAAAGAGATGGAAAGAAACATCAATGTGTGGTTGCCTCTTGCACACCCCCCTACTGGGGACCTGGCCTGCAACCCAGGCATGTGCCTTGACTGGAAATTGAAACAAGCAACCCTTTGGTCCTCAGGCTGGCACTCAATCCACTGAGTCACACCAGCCAAGGCCATACCTGTTTACATTTTATAGAGGCATCATGCTATCAAACTCTAAATGGGGACAACGGGTGTTTGCTTGTCCTCTTCCAGCAATTCTAATAGAATCTGAGTACCTTTTGTTAACTCTTGGGAGATGTGGATCAATGATTTACAAGTCCTTTCTAAAAAAAGTCACCCAGATGATTTGAAACTGTCTTGAACAGTGCCATGCAAGATGCATGGTTGTGGATCTCAGGAATGTCTTGCAGGCTTTGTGCACTCAGGATGAGGTGTGAAACATCATAAAAATGGGGAAAAAGGAAAAAACAGTGGAGCCTATAGGCTCCCAAACTTGCAGCCTATACATTAGATTCTTCTAGTGTGAAGCCAAACAATATAGTGGCATTCTGTCCTTATGGAAAGTGGTGTTTAACTGAAACTGAATAAACAATGCAACATATAGATGTATCAAAGAAACTACAGATATACATGCACATATATAGGCATATACTGGGTCCAGCGGAAGTAACACTGCTTGAGTGTGGTTGGTAGGGTAATAATAGGGTGCAATAATTTATAGCTTTAATTTGAACATTTCACCTAAAATGTCATATGGTGTGCTTGAGTGTGATATCGTTATATTACAGAATTACATGCTTACGATTTTGTAACAAAAAAGTGGCATTATTTGTGTCAGAGCCTTTATATTATACACACTAAATATAATATATTAATGTGTTCATTTTTTTCTTGGAGTGTTTTTTCAAAATCCAATGTATTTTCGAGCAGGAGTCAGCAAACTTTTTCTGTAAAGGACCAGATAGGAGGTATTTTAGGCTTTGTGGGACACATATAGTTATGATTACTCAACTTGTTCATTGTAGCTCTAAAACAATCACAGATAACATACACAAATAAGTATGATCAGGTAAACTTTTTTTATGGATGCTGAAATCAGAGTTTCATACAATTTTCATGTCACAAAATATTATTCTTTCTTATAAATTTTTTGACTATGTAAATGTGAAAATTATTGTTAGCTCTATACAAAGACAGGTGGCAGGATGCATTTGGCCTATTGGGGATAGTTTGCTGACCTTTGCTTTAGAGGGTTATCATCCATGGGGTGAAATAAAATTTGATGCTATCTAAAAATTAAAAATATTTTAGATTTGTGAAGCATCTCCTAAATACAAGTCATCCATCCTACTATTTTGAAGTGCTAAAATAATCACTAGGTGGCCCTGTCCTCTTTGTTTCCTCTGTATTTGTAATAGCATTTCACCCATCTTCTGCCATCTGTTCGGCACTAGATGGCACCAAGAACTGACAATGTGCTTTTATTTTTTATCTTTTAAAGTTACTATTCCTGAATATAAAAATTATTTATTTTCCCTGCATAGCAGGAAATACATGATCAATCTCTGTTATTACCAGAGTGCTAAATAATTGCTTTAATGTCAGCTTTGAAAGTGGAACTTACCTATATAACTTATAAAAAGGTGCATTTTTGTATAATAATAGATTAAAATAATGCATTTGGCCAGTAGAAGCTACTGTTAGGAACTAAAGAAAAGTAACATGACACATTAAAATAGTTCCCCATTATGTAACTCTAAATGATATTTTGTAAAATATGTAGACATGAAGTAATTTAGCAATTTAAAACTGAAGTTGACTTCACTGTTTCTGTATTTATAGTAAACTAAATCTTTTACATATGAAATAGAAATAAATAACATATTAATACACCCTCAGTGAAGTAGAATCAATCTTACAAGCCATCTTCACCTATGCTAAAATTTCTTTCAAAATATTATTATTAGCACTGTTAATTTGAAGCTTCTAATTCTATTACTGTAGAGGCAGGATTGCATTTCTTATAATAATTTGCTAACTTACAGAATGCAAAGTTGTAAGTATAGGCCACTTTGAGTAGACCAGATTTTACTAAATTTACTGGAATAGATGGAAACAGATTGAGTTCATTCTCAGTAACATGCCAGAATGGCAAACTTTCAAAATTTACAAGTTAAATAAAAGTGTGGGAGTAATATGTACATAAATAAACCACTGCTACATTTAAAAATGAAATGATTTTTCATAAAATCATTTTGAAAATCATGGCGAAAGGAAAGCTTCTTCAGTAAATGGTGCTGGGAAAATTGGAAAGCCACCTGCAAAGGAATGAAACTAGACTGCTATTTGATGCCATACACAAAATTGATGAAATACTTAAACATAAGACCTGAAAAAATAAAATACATAGAGAAAACATAGGTACTAAATGTATGGCACTTGGTCTCAGAGAGGCTTTTGTGAATTGGACCTCAAATATAAAGGGAGGGAAATCAAAAATAAATGAATGGGACTATATCAAACTAAAAAGCTTCTGCACAGCAAATGAAACCGCCAATAAAACAAAAAGGCAATCAACTGAATGGGAGAAGATATCTGCAAATAATATCAAGAATAAGGTGCTAATATCCAAAATATGTAAATAACTCATGCAACTCAAAAATCCAATTTAAAAAGCATGCAGAGGACCTGAATAGACACTTCTCCTAAGAAAACATACAAATAGCCAGGAGATATATGAAAAGATGCTCAACTTCACAAGATATAAGGGAAATGCACATTAAAACCACAATGAGATACCATCTCACACCCATTAGAATGGCTATTATAAACAAGACAAGTACTAACAAGTTTTGGAGAGGATGTGGAGCAAAAGGAACCCTCATTCACTACTGGTGGGAATGTAAACTGGAGAGCCACTATGGAAAACAGTATAGAGGTTCTTCCAAGAATTAAGAAGAGCTACCATGTGACCCACCATTCACTCTTCTGATTATCTACCCTAAAAATTTGAAAACATTTTTTTCTTAAAGATATATGCACCCCTATGTTCATTGCAGCATTATTCAAGGCAGTCAAGACATGGAAACAACCTAAATGTCCTTTGATGGATGATGGGATAAGGAAGATGTGGTATGCATATGTAATGGAATACTACTCAGCCCTATTCAGTCCTAGGAAAGGATGAAGTACTGTTATTTGCAACAACATGGATGGACCTTGACAATATCATGCTAAGTGAAGTAAATCAGACAGAAAAGGACAAGAACCAAATGACTACACTCATGTGGGATATAAGGCAACAAACAAAACAAGGAAACTCATAGACACAGATAACAGTATGGTTGTTACCAGAGGGGTAGTGGGGGGAGGGGTGGATGAAGAGGATAAAGGGGATCAAATATGTGGTGATAGAAGGAGAATCAACTTTGGGTGATGAGTACACAGTGCAATATACAAATGATGCATTATAGAACTGTACAATAGAAAGTTATGCAATGATATTAAACAATGTCACCCCAATAAATGTAGTTAAAAAATGAAATGTTTTTATAATAATTGGCTTTATTTATGGTTGGCTCATTTTGTCTTTTTTATCACATTCTTAATTTAGATCTCTCTCAAGCTGAAGAATAGATGAGGGATTCCAATCCTGTCATTTTCTTTTACTGCCAAACCCATACTCTAAATTGTTTTCTACATGCTGTCTTCCAAACGTCATGAGATTAGAAGGCTGTTTGTTTTTACTCAATTTTAAGTGTTGCAGCATATTAGAAATGAATTGCTTTATGTGTGCGTACCCGGTGCATCTCCCAGAGAAGGAATATTAAAAATAGCTCATCAATCAACAGGTTTAAAATATAATAAAAATGTTTTCAATGTGATAGAATTTATTGTAGTATGGTTGAGCAAAGCATATGTAGTTATCTTTGTTTCTTTATTCCTTTTCATCTTCATATGAAAAATGAGTTTTCCTTTGAACTCTTTTTATTCATGTATACATTAAATCAAGAAACTATGTGATACATACATTCTGGAACTGACAGAATGCTGTTATCAACTCAAAACAATGTTTATTTATTGTCATAACTATATATCAACTGAGTAATAAAGGTTATATATTATTCTTGAAGTAGCATCTCTAATGATGTTAGCTTTGTTTTGCATAGAACATAATTTCATCTCTCCTTGTCATCCTTTAACTAAACTATGTTCCTTTGAATAGACAATCTGAAATGTTATTTTAATCAGTCAGGACATTTTGTTCCACTGAGGAAACAAATTCTGTTCCTTCCCAGAGATTTTGGGGAGGCATATATTAAAAATAAAAACAAAGAAGTATGTCAGTGCTTTAAATTTCACTTTTTAATTTTATTTGTATTCCTCTAATTGAAATTTACATTTAAACTACACCTACACAGCATAAAGTTGGAAATGTAGTTGACAATTATCTAGCAGATTTATTTTAATTTTTTAAAAAAGATTTTATTCATTTTTTTAGAGACAGGGGAAGGGAAGGAGAAAGAGAGGGAGAGAAATATCAGTGTGTGGTTGCCTCTCATGTGCTCCCTCCTGGGGACCTGGCCCGTAACCCAGGCATGTGCCCTGACTGGGAATTGAACCAGTGACCCTTTGGTTCACACGCCCATGCTCAGTCCACTGAGCTATACCAGTCAGGGCTAGCAGATTCAGATAATACGTCTAAAAATAAAATTGAGATCTCAATGATTATCTAAACTATTTTCAAACAAGTTCCCTTAACATTATTAAACTTATTTTTTATTTACATGCAACTGACAAACCAACACTATGAATGAATTCAACATGCTTTCCTTTCTGTTCTTACATCAGATGTACTAAGCACAGTTGTAGTAAAGTAGCATAAATCTATGATTTTCTCTTTAGTTCTAATAGTGTCTCAGTTTATTACTTTGAATTGTTCTGTAAGTGATATTATCTTCAAAAATATTGTTTTCATCTTCTCTAATTTTCATACTTCATATTTGTTCCCATTTTGCTGCAGTGGGTAGTACTTTTAGCTCAATGTAATGATAAGTTTTGATAATTTCATTCCTGCCTTACTGTAAATTACTCTAAAACTTCACATCTTATACACTATACATATATTTGTTATAGGTTTCTGGTAGATACACTTATGAAAGTTAATTTCAGGTGTCAGAGTAGGAAGGAGCAGATTCGGCTTCCCTTTGCTCAGGTGAGAAAATCCTGTCTGATCTATGGAGTAGAGAAGCAAGCAAACAACATACTTCAGCATATGTGAAAATAGGGGACCAAGGATTGTGGTGGAACCAAAAAACCAGACACTAAGAAGAGTGCTGCAACAAGACATAAAAGAATACTTGGAGGTGGTGAACACCAGGATACCGACTGGAAGAGGAAACCCAACAACAAAGGAACCACTAACAGATAACAACAGAAGAAGGTGAAGGAGGGAGTGGTAACCACACAAACCTCCATCCAGGACCTATCTGGAAATACAACTAAACAGTAGAGACAGTACCCAATAAAAACAACTGAACAAGAGCAAGACAGAATTCTTTAAACCTTATACACACGGAAGAACCAGCTTCAACACAACCTGCCCTCACCAGCACAAAAAAAATACAGGAGTTGGTGGACAGAGTGATCCTCATTTAACCAGCTGGTGGGAAGGAACCACCAAAGAAAGACTCAACAACAGTCAAAACCCAAAGGCAAACACAAAGCCAACTTAAATGACAGCCCAAGACCAGTGAGCTTGGGACATCAAGGAAACTGCACCACTGAAACTCACTGGTATTCTACCATAGAAGTTCACACCACAAACCCAGGGAGCCAGAACAGATCAATATAAGAAGCTGAGGCTAACAAGAAGAGTCTCACTAACAATGGGAAGACAAAGAAACAATCCCCAAATGAAAGGAAAGGAAGAAACCTCAGAAAGAAAGCTAAATGGAATAGAGGCAATTCAACTATCAGATATTGAGTTCAAAGCAATGATCATCAGGAAGCTCAATGAGCTCACAATGAGCTACCAGAAACTGCAGGGAAGCTACAATGAACTCACTGAAAACTACATCAACATGAAAAAGGAAGTAGAAACTCTCAACAAGGGCCAAGAGGAAATGAAGAATACAATTTCTGAACTGAAGAACACAGTAGAAGGAATGAAAAGCAGGATTGATGAAGCAGAAGATCGGATCAGCGAGTTAGAGGACAAAGTAGAAAACAACACCCAGAAGGAGCAAGAAAAGGAAAAGACGCTCAGAAAGAATGAAGAGGGATTAAGAGAAATACAAGACAATATGAAATGTAATAGTATCCGTATAATAGGGATACCAGCAGGAGAAGAAGAAGAGCAAGGGATAGAAAACCTATTTGAAAAAGTAATGATGCAAAACTTCCCTAATTTGATGAGAGAAAAACTCACACAAATCCAGGAAACACAGAGAGTCTCAATCAAGAGGAACCCAAAGAGGCCCACCTCAAGACACATCATAATTAAAATGGCAAAATTTCAAGACAAAGAGAGAATATTCAAGGAAGCAAGGGAAAAACAGGAAGTAACATGCAAGGGAGCCCCAATAAGGCTAACAGCTGACTTCTCAATGGAAACATTCCAAGCCAGAAGAGAATGGCAAGAAATATTCCAAGTAATGAGAACCAGAGGTCTGCAACCAAGGCTACTTTACCCAGCAAGGCTCTCAATCAAGATAGAAGGCCAAATAAGAAGCTTCTCAGACGAAAAATTTCTAAAAGAATAGACCTCCACCAAAGCAGCTCTGCAAGAGATGCTAAATGGACTGCTTTAAGGAAAGAAAGGAAGAGAGAGAGAGAGGAACACACATACATAAAAGGCAATGAATAAGTTCCTATCACTAATAACCTTAAATGTAAATGGATTAAATGATCCAATCAAAGGACATAGAATAGCTGATTGGATATGAAAACATTACCCACACAAATGCCACTGACAAGAGACCCACCTCAGGATAAAAGACCTTCACAGGCTGAAAGTGAGGGGCTGGAAACAAATTTTCCAAGCAAATGTACAGGAAATGAAAGCCAGGGTAGTAATACTCATATCTGACAAAATAGACTTCCAAAAAAGGGCCATAAAGAGTAACCAAAAAGGTCATTTCACAATACTCAAGTGAAGAATCCACCAAGAAGACACAAACATTGTAAACATATATGCACCCAACATAGGAGCACCCAGTACATAAAGAAAATCTTAGAGAACTTCAACAAAATTATTGACAGCAGCACAATTATAGTGGGGGATTTTAACACCTCACTATCAAAAATGGACAGATCTGCTAAAAATGTATCTCAAAGATATTGTGGCATTGAACACTACCCTAGATGAAATGGGCTTTACTGATACATACTGAGCCCTCAATCCTAAAGAAGCTAAATACACATTCTTTCAAATGTACACGGGATATTTTCAAAGATAGACTACATGATAGGACACAAAACAAGCCTCAAGAATTTCAAGAAAATTGAAATCATACCAGGCATTTTCTTGGACCACAAGGGACTGAAGCTAGAAACCAACCCCAAGGGAAAAAACCCAAAACACTCAAAATCATGGAGATTAAATAACATGCTATTAAACAATGAATAGGTCAAGAATGATATTAGGGAAGAAATCAAAAGGTTTCTGGAAACAAATGAAAATGAACTCACAACAACCCAAACCTTATGGGACACAGCCAAGGCAGTCCTGAGAGGGAAGTTCATAGCGATACAGGCCCACCTAAAAAAGTTAGAAACATTTTAAACAAACAACTTAACCCTACATCTACAAGAACTCAGGGAACAACAACAAAGACAGCCTAGAGCAAGCAGAAGGAAGGAAATAACCAAGATCATAGCAATATTAAATGACATAGAGACTAAAAGCACAATTACAAGGATCAGTGAATCCAGGAGCTGCTTCTTTGAAAACATAAACAAAATCTACAAGTCTTTAAGCAGACTCATCAAGAAAAAAAGAGAGAAAACCCAAAATAAACACAATCAGAAATGAAAGAGGAGAGATTACAACAGATACCACAGAAATACAAACATTGTAAGAAATTACTACAAAGAACTGTATGCCAAGAAATTTGAAAACCTAGATGAAATGGACAACTTTCTAGAAAAATATAATCTTTCAAAATTCAATGAAAAAGAAGCAGACAGCCTGAACAAACCATTAAGAGCAAAAGAAATTGAAGCAGTAATCAAAAAACTCCCAATACACAAAAGCCCGGGACCAGATGGTTTCACAGGAGAATTCTACAAAGCATTTAAGGAAGAGCTAACCCCTATCCTTCACAGACTATTTCAAAAAAAAAAGATGGAAGACTCCCAAACTCTTTTTATGAGGCCAACATCATCCTAATTCCAAAAACATAAAGACACAAGAAAGAAAGAAAACTTCAGGCCAGTATCGCTGATGAACTTTGATGCTAAAATCCTCAACAAAATACTGGCAAACCGCATCCAACAGTACATGAAAAAGATCATACACCATGACCAAGTGGGATTCATTCCAGGGAATCAAGGATGGTACAATATTCGCAAATCAGTAAATGTAACACATCACATAAACAAAAGCAAATACAAAAACCATGTGTTCATATCAATAGATGCAGAAAAAGCATTTGATAAGGTACAGCACCCATTCATGATAAAAACACTCGGCACAGTGGGAACAGAGGGAGCATTCCTCAACATAATAAAGGCCCTATATGAGAGACCTACAGCCAACATCATACTCAATGGGCAAAAACTAAAATCTTTTCCACTAAGATCAGAAACAAGACAACGCTGTCCACTTTCACCACTTCTGTTCAATATAGTACTGGAAGTTTTAGCCACAGCGATCAGAGAAGAAAAAGAAATAAAAGGCTTACAAATTGGAAAGGAGGAAACAAAACTGTCACTGTTTGCAGATGACATGATAGTGTACATAGAAAATCCTATAGACTCCACCAAAAAACTGCTTGAGCTAATAAATGAATTTGGCAAAACAGCGGGATACAAAGTCAATATCCAGAAGTCAAAGGCATTTCTGTACACCAACAGTGAAACAGCAGAAGCAGAAATCAAGAAAAATATCCCATTTGAAATAGCAAAAAGAAAAATAAAATACCTAGGAATAAACCTAACCAAAGAGGTAAAAGACCTGTATTCAGAAAACTACATAACACTGAGGAAAGAAATCAAGGAAGACACAAACAAATGGAAACATACACCGTGTTCATGGATTGGAAGAATTAATATCATCAAAATGTCCATACTACCAAAAGCAATTTACACATTCAATGCAATACCTATTAAAGTACCAATGGCTTATTTTACAGACATAGAACAAACACTTCCAAAATTTATATGGAACCATAAACGACCCCGAATAGCTGCTGCAATTTTGAGAAAGAAGAGTAAAGTAGGAGGGATCACAATACCCGACACTAAACTATACTACAAGGCCACTGTAATCAAAACAGCCTGGTACTGGGATGAAAACAGGCACATGGACCAATGGAAAAGAACAGAGAGCCCAGAAATAAATCCAAGTCTCTATGGTCAATTAATATTTGACAAAGGTAGCGGCAACATAAAATGGAATAAAAATAGCCTCTTCAACAAATGGTGTTGGGAGAACTGGAGAGCTAAGTGCAAAAAAATGGAACTCGAGCACCAACTTATACCTTATACAAAAATAAATTGAAGGTGGATAAAAGACTTAAATATAAACTGTGACACCATTAAAGTCCTAGAAGAGAATGTAGGTAGGAAAATCTCAGACATTTCACGCAGAAACTTTTTCACTGACATGTCTCCTGGAGCAAGGGACATAAAAGAAAGAATAAACAAATGGGGCCTCATCAAAATAAAAAGCTTTTGCACAGCTGAAAAAAAAAAAACAATATCAAAATCAAAAGAGAACCAACTGTATGGGAAAACATATTTGCCAATGATACCTCAGACAAGGGTTTAATCTCCAAAATATATAAAGAACTTACACGACTCCACTGTAAGAAGACAAGCACCCAATTGAAAAATGGGCAGAGGACTTGAACAGACACTTCTCCAAAAGGACATACAGAAAACCCAAAGACACATGAAACGATGTTCAATATCGCTAGCTATCAGAGAGATGCAAATTAAAACCACAGTGAGATACCACTTCACAGCAGTCAGAATGGCCATCATAAACAAAGCAACAAACAACAAGTGTTAGAGAGGTTGTGGAGAAAAGGGGTCCCTAGTGCACTGTTGGTGGGACTGCAGACTGGTACAACCACTATGGAAAGCAGTATTTAATTTCCTCAGAAAACTAAAAATGGATCTGCCTTTTGACCCTGCAATTCCACTGCTGGGACTATATCCTAAGAACACTAAAACACCAATCTAAAAGAACCTTTGCACCCTGATGTTCATAGCAGCACAATTTACAATAGCCAAGTGCTGGAAGCAACCTAGATGCCCATCAGTAAATGAATGGATCAAAAAACTATGGTACGTTTACACAGTGGAATTCTATGCAGCAGAACAAAAGAAGGAGCTCCTATCCTTTGCAACAGCATGGATGGAGCTGGAAAACATTATGCTAAGCGAAACAAGCCAGGCAGTGAAAGTCAAATATCATATGATCTCACCTTTAACAGGAACCTAAACAACAAAACAAAGAAACAAGGAAAATATAACCAAAGACACTGAAATAGAGGACAGACTGACAGTTACCAGAGGGGAGAGAAGAGGGAATTTCAGGGGAGAAGGGAAAGGGTTACAGAAGCAAATTTAATGACACATGGACAAAAACTAGGGGGAGGGTCGTAATGGGACGAAGTGGGGAGGGTTGGGAGCGTGGGCTGGATTGGGACTAATAGGTAGAAAACTGTACTTGAACAATGATTAAAATAAAATTAAAAAAAACATGTGTTTTTTCTTTCAAATTAAACTAAGAGAGCAAAAATCCCACCCCTTCATTTGCCTAATGAATTACTGTTTGAAAGCTAAAGAATAGGTTACTTATTTAAAATCACATTATTAATGTAAAAGCCTAATTATTAGCATATGGTCTTCCACATTTCTACCGGTGATTTTTGTTTTACTTAAAAATCACTGCTTCAAATATGTATTTTTCAGAAACTACATTGGTGTATGTTCATAATTAATTTCTTTAGTATATTTTGTAACTACTAGATGTTCTGTTGTAAAATTTTATGAATCTCTTGAGGTTACTTATAACTTATTCAATTTTCAACATAATGTTGTGTCCTTTGAATTATAGCTCATATACATGAGGTCATCTGTAAGCTTATTCTATTTCTCACTTTCTCTCCCTCTTTGTATTTTATATTTTGTTAATGGAGTTGTATATAATTTCAGAACACTATGCATATTTTATTCAGATTTCCTTAATTTTTTATCTACTATCCTTTCTCTGTTCCTTGTTGCTTTTAGTTATCATATCTTCTTACATGCTTCTTATCTGTGACAGTTTTTTACACTTTTTTTGTAAGAATTTTTATGGGTTCATTGGAGCCAAACTGCTGACAATTGCTGGGAGGCAAAATCTCAATGGATTGAGAAAACGCTCCAGAGAATGACATTTTTGTAGCTTGTTTTATACATCAAGGAGGAAGCAGAAGGGGGTTACATGAAATCCACTGGTGAGAGATTAAAGGTGTGGGGTTGGATAAAAAGTAAAATGAATAGACACATACTTCTTTTACATAGGTGGGTATAGAATAATTAACAGTCAACAATTAAGATGAAGACATTAACAATGAGGGGATTTGTGGTCCTGCTCTGGGGTGGTGGTTGTGCCCTGAGGTGTCCAGGAAAACAAACGATGATCATATTGTGAAAACTGAAGAGAAGTATAGTGTGCCCTCAAACTATAGGTACATATTATACTAGATGCAATGTGCAGTGAAGGGAGACAGACATCCAAGACAAAACCTGGATGGTGACAGCTCACAGGTTAGAAATGATCCGTAGTGTTTTTATGAATGCAGGCCTGTGAGACCTGACTGCCTGCCATTTACCTGCCTTTCATTTTTGGGAAAAATTCAGCCTTGATTTCCATCCAAGGTTATGGTCTTGCCCCATCCCTAGTGGTCCACTGTTCGGCAAGACAAATGCCGACTTTGAGACTTCCTAGGAATGAGCCTTCAGAGCACTGTGGGACCACATCATCCAACCCAGAGGTTGGTCATCAGTGCATCCTTTGGATTGATTTATGACTAAAAGGGGGAAGTGTGAACAAAAAAGAGACCACCTACCAAACCTGATAAGCTCAGGGGAGGCCTACATGGTGGCCTTAGAAACTCAGAGACCACAAGTGACAACAGAGGATGGACTGAAATGAAAAATTTCTAACTAAAAGCAGTTTGTGGCAGGTTGTTGTGCCCCAGGCCAGGATCTTCCCTGACAAAGGTCAATCTTTATCTCAACTGAGCTTTTTTAATTGTCTTTTTGCATCTGCAATAACATACCTTTAGAATATCAGAATACTTTCTTTTTTTTCTTGTTTTTGATGAACTTGATAGTTTTAATAAATACTGGCCAGGTGCTTTGTAGAATGTCCCTCAACTTGGATTTGTCTTATATTTTTCTCGTGATAGCCTCGGGGGTATGAGTTTTTGGGATGAAGACTACAGAGGGGAATTGGCATTCTTATCACATTATATCAAGTATACATCCTTGTCACCATGATTGATCATGTTGAGGTTGACATCGATCACCTGGCTAATGTAGTGTTTGTCAGTATTCTCCACTGTGAAGTTATTCTTTTTCTCCTCTTTTCATTATAGTACTATTAGGAAGGAAGTCACTATACACAGTACTCAGTTAAGGAGAGGCAGGTATGCTTTACCTCCCTGAGGCTGGAATATATAAATGAATTATTTGGAATTTTTCTCTATGGGACATTTGTCTCTTCCCCCAACTTTTAAATTTATTTAATCATTTGTTTATCTTAGTATGGACTCATGGTTTTATACTTTGGATTATTATCCACTACTACCTTGATTATTTTGTTGCTCACATTGTTCCTCCTTTGGCCATTCCAAACTCTTTCAATTAGCTCCCATACCCCTTTGACATGCCTCATCATTGTGGAATTGTTTTTGTTTCTTTCATTTTTTTTGAGCACTTTCTTGTTTACTGGCACTATAAGATACTCCAGATTCATCCTATATATTCCCCACTTCAACACTAGAACCAGCCATTTCTTTAAGGATCCTTGGTTGCTTTTACTAGAGTACGGTATTAGAAGCCATGATCTGGGATCCAGGTGTGCTCATTGCTACTGAATTGGAGTTACTTCTGTGCTTCTAAGCTGGGGAAAGGAAATATACATGTTTATACTAATCCATATATATAATATTTCTATACATAACTGTTTGTATCTATATTAAGCTAAAACTAAATTTACACTGACATCTCCAACTCTTAACTCCTTATCACATGGATTATTTCAGCTCCCTCCCTTTGTGTATATGTAAACACCCACTCCAACAGTGAGAAGCTTGGCTCCCACCATCCACTTGTTTAATTGAACAATTGTTCAATGGTTCAAGTCTGAACTTTGGTTCAGACTTGTTAGCACACATATCCCCACACACTTAACCCCTTTTGTGAAGCCCTTCACATCAAAGTCTTGCAAGAAGTGATAATTAATGGGAGGAATAATGGCCAGTTTGACCTCTTCTACTAGTCATGAGATTTGCTGCCTCAATAGCACAGGTAGCTTTGAGGAAAGGTACTGAAACTCTCTGTGCTTCAGACTCCTTACTTGTAAAATGAGAGGTTAATAATAGATGAGCTGTATTGAAGAGTAAAGAAGATAGTCCATAAAATATATAGCAAATGTTCAATGGATGCTAGCTCTTAAGATTATAATTATTTCCCAAATATTGACCTAGTCTGGTTTATGCTTTCTTTGAGTCCTTTAAGAGCTCATAGAGTCTACTGTCTAAAGAAAGGAGACTATACACCATGAAAATATGCCCCAAATACCTTAGCAAATGTGTGTATCAGTTAGAGTATAGCCTCCCAACTCTGCTCTTTGCTTCAGCTTCTGAGAGCTCGGGGGGACTTCTACTGGCCTCCTATAGTCCTGCTTATACTGGGCACATTCTGTTCCTTGCCAAGAAATCCAATGAGCCTGCAATCTCCCTTTCCACCTGCATGGTGGAGAAAGAGCAGAACCAGTGGGGTAAATGAATATACAACATAGTGGCACAAGATAAATATGGCAGTCTATGTATGTCCTGCTGAATTCAGCATAGAAATGTGTAGCTTCTTGGGTAAACAGCAGTTGGGGGATGCCTCACAGTATACATAAGGGAAAACAGAGTGTTCATCATTTAAAAATGATAATCACCTTTTTCATTGTCTTATTTTTATACAAGAAAGATAAATTATTTTTAAACCACATCTATTGTCTGACTCTCTGGGCTTTGGCTGGAGATTTATTGTTCTGGGACAGCATTTACTAAAGTTTCCAAGTTGTTTTCCAAAGCTGCTATAGCACCTGTGACAGAATGGGCTACTGCTGGAGTAACATGCATCCCCAAAGTTACCGCTGTTCCAATTGAAAGGTGGTTTTTCACTGCTTCAGACTCAGCCATGTCTGAATAAATCTCAAAAGAAAGGTCATTTAGCTTTCTAACCCATTTCCCAAAGAATCTGTCACCTCCCCTGTCATCAAACATTATACTTTCTTAATAGGCACTGAGATTGCAAAGCCTTTTAGAACAACATCTATTAATCATGCCACTGCACTCTGTGCCCCAGGAGGCTGATCTCAATAGATTGTATCAATTGGGCCCCTTCAAGTTCTGACTTCTGGTAGGGTTTAGGCAAAGTGAGACACCAACAGGAGATTAGAGTCTATATTCTCTCAGCTTCCTGTGCCTTGGGCCAGTAACTTGCAATGGCTGCTTTCTTTTCCAAAGAACTTCAGTTCTTTTTGGGTGGCATTTACCTATAGCTATCAGTTCTCTTGGAGTTTCAGTGGCTGACTCCCTTTGCCTCTTTACACCTAGCTGCTATTTGTGCTTCATTGTCACTGGCACCTAGATCCTTTTTTACCATCCCTTATCAGTTCCCCTTATCTTTGCCCTCAATTACTTCTTTCTGAATGTGGTATCTACTTTATGCCATAAAACTGACGGATACAACTCTGTACACAGCAACAGTGCTTAGCTCATAATCAGTACTTGATAAATGCCTTTTGCTATTATTGTTTTTATAAAGTCAATGTAGTTAATATGTCCAAATTTGATTTTGTCCAATTTCAAGGTAGATATATTTTCATCTTACAGTATTTCCAGCACTAAAAACTTTTTAGTCATTGTCTGCCTTCACAAAACTTGTTTAAAGTGTACAGTTGTGATGATTATAAGGGCCAACATATACAGATGTATTTCCAAAAGTTCAAAGCTTGGAACTGAAAAATAGTAAAAAATTTCACCCATATCAACTCTAACTGTTTCAATAGTTTTTTCATTGTAGGATAATTTGTTAAAACTACTTTTGCTGCCCTGACCGGAGCTGCTCAGTTTGTTGGGCATTGTCCCACAAAATGAAAGGTTACTGGTTTGATTCCTGGTCAGGGCACGTGCCTGGGTTGTGAGTTCGGTCCTTGGTTGGGGCGCCTACAAGGAGCAACCAATAGATGTTTGTCTCTCACATCATGTTTTTTTCCCCTTTCTTTCTCTCTCCCTTCCCTTCTGTTTAAAAATAAATAAATAAATTTTAAAAATCTATTCTTGCTGAGACTTTTCATCCAGTTGGCTGAGGTCTGGAATTCTTTGCATTCTCACTTTATTAGTTTTAGGAACATATTCACTATTATTTGGCTCTAAGTTTCTAAGACCCACATCCATATGCTTCTCCACTTAATCACCATGACACAGCAGTATTCCTGTTATTTTTTCTTTTTTTTTAAAAGATTTTATTTATTTTTAGAGAGGGAAGGGAGGGAGAAAGAGAGAGAGAGAGAGAGAGAGAGAGAAACATCAATGTGCGGTTGCTGGGGGCCGTGGCCTGCAACCCAGGTATGTGCCCTGACTGGGAATCGAACCTGCCATGCTTTGGTTCGCAGCCCGCGCTCAATCCACTGAGCTATGCCAGCCAGGGCTTATTTTTTCACGTGCCTAATCTTTACTGATAAATCTGTGATCTCCTTTAACGCAGGGACCACGTATTTTATACTTTATGTTAACTATGGTTCTTATCTCAGTATCTGACCCATGGCAGAAGAGTAATATATATTTATTGAAATAATAAATAAGTCTAGAATGTTATATTTAGGGGATAAGATTATGGGTGCTTATAAAATGTTTAGGTGTAATAAAAGATGAGGCAATTCAATAACAAAGTGCTAAACAGTATAGTATGGAGTTCACAGAGAATACTTCATGGGAACTAGAATAGTCATATAGTAATTAAACCATCCAAGAACATAAAAAGAAAGCCTTGAGCTGCACCTTAAGTGTGTGGGATATCTGACTAAGGAAAGAGCTTCATGTAGGGAATGATACACAATTGGCTAAAGATAATGGTTCTACATTAGTCATATGTCAGGAATAAGCTGTGGAGACAAATAGTGATTAATAAAAAGTTGTATATTTGACAGGATGTTGGACTGAAGAGGAGAAACTTGAGCAAGTGAAGGTTATTAGGATTTGGAGAATCAAATTGAGAATGGCCTTTCAAAGCCAGGCTTGATCCCATAAGTGATTGGCAACCACTGTAAGTGTGGGGGAACATCTTGCCCCTTAATGGGAGGGCCATAAGGCTGGGAGGCCAGAAAGGACATGATAAACTGTAAATAGTACAGGCTGCATGGTCTCTTTCAAATGTGTCCAAATGAATAGGAAAAGGGTATCGTTTCTTCATGTCTTCCCCTTCATTCTGGGCTCCTGGGTACAAGCAAGGCAGTGGACCATGTTTGGAGGCTAGAAACTCTGGGTAAATTGAGGCAATTCAAACTAGATCTTGAGCTCTGTCTTTTTGGAAACCCCAGCATTCTTCTTGTAAATCCCTCCAGTCACAACTATTTGTGCATACAGACTTTGCAGCGAATGATTTGAAAAGAAAACCAAAAACTTCTCTTTGGGGAGAGGCACAGAAAATCTTTCCTGCCAAAATAATAACTATAATTTATGTTAATCTAATGAGTGAAATGTGGCAAGATAGTTGCACAGAGTAGAGTGGCAGTGTTAGAATCATGATATTTTTTCCCTCTATAAATCCAATCTTGTGACTCATGTGAGCCTGACAAAATTGCAAACATATTCTCTTTCTGGAGAAGACTGAGAGCGTCACACATCTTGAACAGGGGCACAAGTTAGAGAGCAAGATATGCCTTGGTGAGGGTGGGTCACATTATGAAAATAGAAAATGACAGTTGCCCTCTTGGGCTTGCTACCCCAGCAAATGTGACTGCCTCCTCTCTGTTACACCTCCTGTTTCCACCTCACTACTCAAGCCGGGCTCCTGAGTTGGGCTCACAGTGTTTTAGTCCTAAACTGTTTTCAGAACAGGCAGCACAATCCACCCGCACGCTACACGTGTGCCTGACCAATGGGAGCCAGTACATGCACCACACAGCTGTGTTTTCATGGTAGAGAGGGAAGAGAATGTCACTGTGGCCTATGGGAAGAGATGGAAGGAACATGTCACCAAGTGAAACTCTAAGCGAGATTAAGTCCAGAAGGGAGCCTTCTGGGGCTGCTTGGAGATGAATCTCTAAGTACCCAGGAGCACAGAAGTCCTCTTCATTCCAATTCAGTGCTATCTGGTGACAGAAGTTTCTCGGCATTCCGGCAATTTAGGGAACAATCAGCCAGACAAAATGGGAGTGCTCACGATGACATGCCTGCTGCTGAGATAATGCCCAGCTGTGATTTTATTTCTCTCTCTTTGGATAATACAATTCGTTCTTACTGCATTAACTGAAATAGACTGCCAAAGAAATGGCTGGTTTGAAAGAACACACACTGAAAAATCAACATTCCTGACTCCTCTTGAGATCACCACGGCAACAGGAACATATTTCCAAAGAGTCAGAGTCAAATAGCAGTAAGATGAGGAGAGGGGATGTGGTCCTGCCAGACTGTGATATCATCTCACATGAACACACAGAACTGTAAGGATGAGGGCAAAACGAGATGTCCACGGCAACGCTAAGGATTCCTTGGAAACATCAAATGTCAAGCACAATACACTGCCTACTGCAGCCACCCATCTTCCAGTAACTTCCGGTTATTTCTGTCTTTTTCCCCAGTTCATTTTCTGCTTTCACAAAATAAAAAGAAGCCAGATTGGTTTCCTTTTTAAATCCTAGTAGCAATCAATATCTATGTACCTCACAAAATCAGTTTGGCTCCTAAATAGAGAGCTTTGCCCATTTTCCCTCCGAATATGGATGTGATTACTCAAAATGAAGTGTTCACATTGTCATATTTTGGAGAAAACTGTTAGTTTTCATTACATAGCTGATTTCTGCAACAGCATTTTCTTCTTTTTTAATATTTAATTTTGACATGCCAAAAGATTTTGAAGATTTTACTTATCTTTTTTATCGAGGTTACATTGGTTTATAACATCATATAAGTTTTAGCTGTATAGCATTGTAATTCTGTAGCTATACATATTATCATGTGCTAACCACCAAAAGTCTAGTTTTCATCTGTCAACATATATTTGATCTCCTTTCGCCATTTTACCCTCCTGCAACCCCCTTCCCATCTGGTAACCACCAATCTATTTTTTCTATCTATGAGTCTGTTTTTGTTTATTCATTTGTTTCTTTTGTTTGTTTGTTTTATGTTTTATGTATGAGTGAAATAATATGGTTTTTATCCTTTTCTGTCTGACTTATTTCACTTAGCATATTACCCTCAAAATCCACTTATATTGTTGCAAATGACAGGATTTCATAAAGAAGATGTGGTGTGTACACACACACACACACACACACACACGCATATTAGAATACTACTCAGCCATGAAAAGCTGAAGTACTGGCATGGCAAAGTTTTCAGCAAAATGGATTCTGTGAAGAATTTATAAAGAGAGAGGGATGAAAAATTCAGAGTTCACAATGATAATTTACCTCATGAATTTCACCTACTTCTAAAGCATAAAATAGCATTAATGTAGAAGATTTTTAGACAAAAATCTGGCTTCTTATATCTTATGAAGAAAATGAGGGAGGAAGCTGAGCTTATGACAGCCTTGCATCATTCCCTTTGTCTGCATGAAACTTTTCAGCTCCCTCCATATCATTATTCATGTTTCAAACATACTTTTCTAGATGAGATATAACTTTTAATTTTTCAATATATGACAACAACGTCATACTTTTCTACCATGGGAAGATTTTTCCCCTGATTTTTTCTATGAAAAAATATGGAAGAGAAAACATAAAATATGAACAATAAGAAAAAATCTTTACAATTTCTATGTGACCACTCAAATACTTTTCTACACATCTTTAGCTAACACTATATTTAAAGTTATCTAAAAGAAATTTGTAAATTTCCCACATAGCTAACAGATTAGCATAGCTAACATTTTCTAGCTAACAGAAAGCTAGAAAAAAGTTTGGCATTTTACTGAGCTCTAGTTTCTAAACAGTTTTGTTGAAGTAGAATTGCTACAGAAAAGATACATATTGTATAATTTGATAAGTTTGGACATCTGCAAGCGCCTCTAATACCACCACCACAATCAAAACAATAAACATATTAGTCACAAGATTTGTCGTGTCTCTCTCTCTCTTTTTTTGTGATAAGAACCCTTAACATAAGATCTGCCTACCTTTTAAAATTTTTAGGTACATAATACAGTATTGTTGACCACAGCCATTACACCATACAGCAGATCTCTAGAACTAATTCGCTTTGCACAAATGAAACTTTATATTCATTAAACAGCAACTCTTTATTTTCCCCTCTCTTGGACCACCATAACCACCATTTTTTTTATTATGTACTTTTTTGAGTTTAACTATTTCAGGTACCTTGTGTAAGTAGAATCATGTAGTATTTGCCCTTCTGTGACTGAGATATTTCACCTTTCACAATATCCTGCATGTTCATTCATGTTGTTACAAATGACAGGGTTTCCTTGTTTAAGGCTGAATAATATTCCATGGTATGTACATACCACATTTTCTTTTTTCATTCTTCTGTCAATTGACATATGAGTTGTTTCCATATTTGGGTATTGTGAATAATGCTGCAGAATTTGAAAGACTAGAATGCACACTTATGAATAGACATAAACTACTTCTAGTGGAGTTGGGTAATGTATTAATTGAAAGTAAAAGAATAGCATGTAAAGGGAACTGTAGTGTGATATAGTTCTTACTTTTTTGAAGTGTGATTAAATATGACTCACTGAGGAAGAGGGTAAACATGTGACAGGTACTGGACCATTTCTTCTCTTACAGCATCACTGAGTTCCTACCAAGTAGTTAACAGATCACAGCTGCCTCATTGCACCTTTGTCATTTAGGCGGTGGGGACAGATAGTAACCAGCAGAAAGAAGGCATCCATTCAGGAGATCTCAGACAAGTATCAGTTTGACTCTAACTTAGATTGTTTCTTTTCTATAACATCTAGATATTTTAGCACAGTGCCATTTTAGAATCATGAAATACATTTTTATTTTTTAAAATATTTTTAAATTTATTTTTAGAGATGGTAAGGGAGGGAGAAAGAGAGAGAGAGAGAAACATCAATGTGTGGTTGCCTCTCATGTGGCCTCCACTGGGGACCTGGCCCACAACCCAGGCATGTGCCCTGACTGGGAATCGAACCTGCAATGCTTTGGTTTGCAGCCCATGCTCAATCCACTGAGCTACACAAGCCAGGGCATGAAATACATTTTTAAAGCATCACCAGTGTGAATTCAGCTACACAAGCCAGGGCATGAAATACATTTTTAAAGCATCACCAATGTGCATTCAGCCAAAGATGGCAGTTTTCCCCCATTAAACATGATCCTGCCTCTTTTGTCACTTAATGCCTTTGATGCTTGAGTTGGTGCTTTCAGTCTCTGTCTACTGCTCTAGTGAGGGGGCGCTGGGGCTGAAAACTGGTTTGTAATCCAAGACTTCATGTTACAGCTGCTGAGGTTACCAAAGGAGGGTATAGGGATCAAAGAGACCTACTTATGCCAATTAGATGGGAATGAATAGCTGATTCCCAGAGCTATGGCTGTGCCACTTCAAGCTGGAGCAATTCACTGGAAGAAATAACTGGTGTGTCAGGCAGGATAAGACTAATGGTAAAGATAAAAGGGATCTGCTTGGCCAAGCAGAGCGGGTATCTACTCAGAACTGGGGGAACTCAAAAGACAGATTGGAAGCAGAAAGGGCTAGAGCTTCACAGTGAAAAAGTGGGTCATTCCCCATTGTGTGTTGCTGATGTAATGCTGGAGTAAAAGATCCCCCACAGCAAACTAGGGATGAAAGAGGACATTAAGAGATTTGAAGTAATTTATTCTGCTCTAGCATCTATTCTAATTTTTTCATTGAAACCATCTTGAAGATATAATAATTCTGTGTTTTTAGATTATTGACTTAAAATTCCTTAATAAGAAAAAACTCAGCGAAAAGGAATTTTGTGTGATAGCTTTGGAATACTTCTACCACTAATATTTGAGCCACTTATATTACCAGCATCCCTAATTTCATGAGTATCTTCTTATGGACCAGTCAGTGATCAAAGTGGAAATAACAGTGAGCCTCTAGAAGCTTTTATATAATTCAGAAAGTGGGTTAATTTAGAGCTGATTTAGGAGATCAAGAGGCCTCTACATGAACTGGGTTGACGGGTACATTTTCCAAGGCTTCTCTAATTAGAAAACTTTACTTGTTCAGAAATTATAAATTACCCTGGGTTTTGTTGTGAGTCTTGGAAGAGGGAGTTCCTGTATAAACTATCAAGTACTTGGCTTCTTCTTTCAAAATACTGTGATAAGAGCTAAATGAGTTATGGAAACAGTCAACCAGGAAGTTGATCTACTTGCAATCTGAGAGTTAATTGAATTCAATTTAGCAAATATCCTTTGAGGATGTACTATTGTGCTAGGGAGCCATGGTGATAAACATGCATTTTCTAAGTAAAATTGAAACATTAGTCCCATGGTAGTGCAGTCTTTGGGTCATTTCATATGTTTATAGACTATAACTTGTTCTTCACTGGGCTGTCCACAGTGTTTAAGATGAATTACATTTCCCATTTCCTCTTCTTCATTAAATAGGCTTATATTTTTGCTGCACAAAGGATTGTGTTTCTATTCTTATGTTCTTTGTGATCTTGGGTAAATCATATAAATTCTGTGTAGTTTATTTTTGGGTCTGATAAACTGGGTCATAAATTTGTCATCAAGAGTAAATAAGAAAATGTATGTGAAATTGCATGTGGTAAATACTGCTTAATAACATTAAATATAAAATTTAGCTAATGAAATAATATTAATAAAAGGCATGTAACTCAATGAACTTAGGCAAGTTATAATCTCTTTGTGTTCCAGTATCCTTACTTGTAAAATAGGAATAATAATTGTAATACTATCTGCTTAACAAGGCTGTTATGATGATTAAATGAGTTAATATATGTAAAGCACTTTAAAACACTTACTACAGGTTCTGAGTTAAGATGGTGATATAGGAGGATCTTGAACTCATTTCCTCCCACAAAAACAGCTACATATATAACAAATTCCTCTGAAAAAAACCTAAAAACTGGCTGATCAATTCCTATGTATCAGGTGAACAAGAAAAGGCCAACATTGAAGCCATTAGGGGAAGCTGGAACACAATCTCACCATAAACCACACTCCTGTGTGGTGACCCACAGTTAGGAGGGAATTCAAAATGCAGATCTTCTCCCTGGGGAGAAGACTTGCACCTGAGAGACGTGCTCAAAAATATCTTAGTTTTGAAAACCAACAGGACTCACATCCATGAGATTGACAAGCCTATAACAATCTGAGAAGTGGCTCTTAAAGTGGTCACACACTCAGACTCACCTACTCCAGGGCCCAGCATGGAAATGGCCAATCCAGGGGCACTCAGACTTTGTGTGGGAGTGACTCATTTGCCTGTCTTGGAGCATTGACCTAAGGAGCAGGCATCTGATGTAACACATTTGTGGACCTGTTGGGATGCTCTTTGAGACAGAGACTGGGTGGTGCTATCTTTGTGCTCTCCTTCTACCTTGTTCCAGCTAGTGAGTACCATTGTTTTTAAATTCTAGGTTTTCGTGGGGTTTTTTTTTTTTTTTTTCACCTCAGCTGTCACCATCTCTATAGTGTATGGAAGTTCCTCAGTAAACTAAAAAAATAGAACTACCACATGATCTAGCAACTTCATTTCTGGGTATTTATACAAAGAAAATAAAAATGCTAATTCAAAAAGATATTTGCACCCTCATGGTCACTGCAGCATTATTTACAATAGTCAAGACATGTAGAAAGCCTAAGTGTCCACCAATAGACAAGTTGATAAAGAAACTGTGGTATACATATATACAGTGGAATATTATCAAGCCATAAAAAGAAGGAAATCCTGCCAGTTGCTTCAACATGAATGGACCTTGAGGGCATTATGCTAAGTGAAATAAGCCAGACAGACAAAGACAAATACCTATGATCTCACTTATATGTGGAATCTAAGAAACAAAAAAACAAAAAACTGAGCTCATTAATACAGAGAACAGATTGGTAGTTGCCAGAGGTATGGGGTTGGGGAGCAGGCAAAATGGGTAGAGGTGGTCAAAGGTACAAATTTCCAGTTACAAATTAAACAATCTTGGGGAGATAATGTAAAGCACAGTGATTATAGTTAATAACACAGTATGGCATATTTGCAACTTGCTAAGAGAGTAAATCTTAAAAGTTATTGTAAGAAAAATATTTTTCATAAGTATTTATGGTGATGAACGTTAATGAGACTATTGTGATCATTTTGCAATATATACAAGTTTTGAATCATTATGTTTTACATCTGAAACTAATATAATGATATCTGTCAATCATACTCAATTAAAAAAAGCAGTTATTAACCTTCAGTGATTGTTTTTGTTTTTATTATTGTTACTACAAATGTTCCCTTCCACATATCAATTTTTTCTCTGGTAAGAAATTTTAAAATATCAATTTAAGGCATAATTGATCTACTATCTATCTATGTCATTTGAACATGTGTTTATCTGTCCATGCCTTCTATTTTCCCAATCCAGTTGAAGAGAGTATAGACTTGCATTGTCTAAATAGTCACTAGCTACATGCAGATAATGAACATTTGAAAGATGGCTAATTTAAATTGAGATCTGCTACAGTACAAATTACACAGGGGATTTAAAGTACAGTATAGAAATGAAAAATGTAAAAATATCTCAACTAACTTTATTTTTATATTTATTTATTTTTTAATCTTTATTGTATTTTTTCCATTACTATTTAGTCCCCTTATACTCCCCTACCCCAAGCAATCACCACACTGTTATCCATGTCCATGAGTCCTTTTTCCTTTTTGCTCAATCCCTCTACCCCCTAATTTTAAATACATTAGCTATTGAGATGTTAATATTTGGGATATATTAGGTTAAATAAATTGAATTATTGAAATTATTTTCATCTGATATTTTGCCTTTTTATTTTATTTATTTTTAGAGGGGGGGGGGAGGGAGAAAGAGAGGGAGAGAAACCTCAATGTGTGTTTGCTTCTCACATGCCCCCTACTGGGAACATGGCCCACAACTCAGGCAAGTGCCCTGACTGGGATCAAACTGGTTACCCTTTGGTTCACAGGCCAACACTTAGTCCACTGAACCACACCAGCCAGAGCTGTATTGCAATTTTTTGTCTAACTTCAGAAATTACAGAGCATCATTTCAGCTGCATTCTTTTTATTAGACATTGTTAACTAAGGCCACTCAATATTCAAAAGGGAGTGAGGTAAGGTAGGAAATTAGACTTTACCTATTGAAGGAAAAGTGTCAAAGAATTTTCAGATATGTTTTAAAACCACACACTCAGCTTAGGCTGTTTACCTGTCCCTTGCTAGACTTACTGCTTTCCTTACTAGATTTTTTAAATAAAAGATGTAAATAGAAATTTTTTTCTTTTTAATGGTAGTTTAATATTCCACAGTATAGGTGCTCCATAATTTTTTTCTTTCTCTTTTTTTATTGTTGTTCAAGGACAATTATCTCCATTTCCCCCCACCACGCCTACCCACCCCAGCCATCCTCACTTACCACCCTTGATCCTACCCCTCTTTGGCTTTGTCCATGTGTCCTTTATACATGTTCCTTGGTGACCCTTCTACCTTTCTTTCCATTATCCTCTCCCACCTCCCTTCTTGTTACTGTCAGTAAATAAGTAAAAAAAAACTATGGTACACAAATGAAAACTATTTACACAATGGAATAATGCACAGCAGAAAGAAAGAAGGAGCTCCTAACCTTCCAAACAGCATGGATAGAACTGGAGAGCATTATGCTAAGTGAAATAAGCCAGGTGGTAAGGGACAAATACCATATGATCTCACCTATAAGTGGAACATAATCAACAAAACAAGCAAGCAAAATATCACCAGAGACATGGAAATAAAGAACAAACTGACAATAATCCTTACTAGCATTTTACATGCAATGGGGTACCTACTTCAGAACCTACATCCTTCATAACTAAATCACCACACAGCATACGACATAACTACCTAAAACTATATATCTTTTGTCATTGTGCTTTATCCTAAGACAACATTGTTGAATTCTGTCTCAAATTCTTTGTGCTTCTGGGGACAACAAGTTGTGCTGAGACTAATAAGAGCTTTCACTCTGTGTTGCTGTTGGTAGGGCTTCAGGAGGGCTAAAGGCTTCTCTGGATATGTCAGTTTCTGGAATCAATTCAGGTTTCTGAATTGTCATTATTCCATTGTTTTCCATTCTTTTTTTAAAGTATTTTTTATTGATTATGCAATTACAGTTTTCCCAAATTTTCCCCCTTTATCCTCCCTCCGCCCTGCACCCCCAACCCTCCAGCATTCCCCACCTCTTAGTTCATGTCCATGGGTTGTACATATGAGTTCTTTGAGTCCTGTTTCCTACACCGTTTTTTAATCTCTCCCAATCTATTTTATGTCTACCAATTATGCTTCTTCTTTCCTGTGTCATTTCCCCCCTATTCCTCCCTTCTCCCTCCACACTGAAATCCCTCCATGCCATGTCTATTTCTCTGATTCTGTTCCTGTTCTAGGTGTTTGCTTAGTTTTTTGTTTTCATTGTTCTTCTTTTTTTAGGTTCATTTGTTGATAGTTGTGAGTTTGTTGTCATTTTATTGTTAATATTTTTATCTTCTTTTTCTTAGATAAGTCCCTTTAACATTTTATTAAATAAGGACTTGGTAATGATGAACTCCTTTAATTTAACCTTATCTGAGAAGCACTTTATCTGCCCTTCCAGTCTAAATGAAAGCTTTGCTGGATAGAGCAATCTTGAATGTAAGTCCTTGCCTTTTATGACTTGGAATATTTCTTTCTAGCCCCTTCTTGCCTGCAAGATCTCTTTTGAGAAATCAACTGATAGTCTTATGGGAACTCCTTTGTTAGTAACTGTCTCCTTTTCTCTTGCTGCTTTTAAGATTCTCTCCTTATCTTTAGTCTTGGGTAGCTTAATGATGTGCCTTGATGTGTTCCTCTTTGGGTCCAACTTCTTTGGGATTCTCTGGGCTTCCTGGATTTCTTGGAAGTCTATTTCCTTTGCCAGATCGGGGAAGTTTTCCATCATTATTTGTTCAAATAAGTTTTCAATTTCTCACTGTTGTTCTTCTCCTTCTGGTGCCCTTATAATTCGGATATTGGAATGTTTCAAGTTGTCCCAGAGGTTCCTAAGTCTCTCTTCATTTTTTAAAATTCTTTCTTCATTCTGTTCCAGTTGGATGTTAATCTTTTCCTTTTGCTCCAAATCATTGCTTTGAGTCCTGGTTTCCTTCCTGTCGCTGTTGGTTCCCTAAATATTTTACTTTATTTCATTTTGGGTATCTTTCATTTGTTCTTTCATTTTTTGACCAAGCTCAATCAGATCTGTGAGCATTTTGATTACCAAGGCTTTAAATTCCCCATCAGGTAGGTTGGCTATCTCCTCATCGCTTAGCTCTCTTTCTGAAGTTTTGCTCTGTTCTTTCATTTTGGCCCTATTTCTTTGTCTCGGGTCACCTATTAAGTTGTAAGGGGGTGGGGCCTTAGGTATTCACCCAGGCAGTGCAAACCTCCTTGCTGCAGTCCACAGTCAGCTCTGAGTCTCAGTTTCCTGTTCAGTCAGTCCTGCCCAGGCAGTCCGCTGCCTTGCTGCGGGTTCTGTCTGTAGTCTTACCGGTCTGATTATTCTGGTTGACTGGTTCTTTAATTCCTTGGTTGTTGGGGTTCCATGCAGTTTGATTTTCTGGCACTTCTGGTTGTTTATTGATTTTAGATTGGTTGTTATCCTTTTTTTCATTGCACAAAGAAGTGGAGGGTTTCTATTTACACCTTCATCTTGGCCAGAACTCCCGTTTTCAGTTTGTGAGATACTACTCTTGACTGATGCACAAAGGCAAGACTCAGCACAGACCATGTACTGCTAGACTGAGTGAAATAAGTTGATTTCAAATTCTATTCAATTGTCAGTCTGTCTGGTTGAGGAGTTTCTGATCAAAAGACCAATTTATTCATGGAGTGTTTCCACAAATCAAAAAGTTTAAGTGTCACTATAGGCATGTGAGATCATTGGAGAGTTAATAGATTGACTTCTATTACAGCTGCTCATTTATGACCATGCTTCTGAGAATTTACTGTCTGGAATAGTACTCTAGACTATTAGAAATTTGAAACCTTGAAAACATTCAATAATACAAACTTGGCATTAGCAATGGCAAGACCTAAATATTTCTACAGTTAGAAAAGTAGTGAGAATTATGGAAATAGTAGTACTTGTAGTATTTTTACTAGATGGACACTTATGATAGAATATAGTGAATATTTTGTGGCCTGTTTGTATGGATGTGTATATAAATAATTGAATGAAGTGAAGCATATAAATCAGTACTACTCTATTTGCATGTATAAATAAGTCATTTTTGAATGAATGTAACTTGATCATTCAACTGATACAAGTTATTGTCCTATTTGTTCACCCAATTTAATATGTTATTTTAAATAAGAGTTATATTTAGCCATTAAAGTACAAGGTTTAAATCAGGTTGACATCCACAGTATGAGATTTAGTTTGCTTTAAGTAACATTGATGAAGAAAATTAAAGAAGACACAAACAAATGGAAAGACAGCTCATGATCATGAACTGAAAAATTAATATTGTTAAAATATCCATAGCACAGAAAGTGATCTACAGATTCAGTGTAGTTCCTATCAAAATCCCAATGGAATTCTGAACAGAAATAGGAAAAACTATATTAAAATGCATATGAAAGCACAAAAGTCTTTGAACAGTCAAAACATTTTTTAACAAGAACAAGGCTGGAAGCATCATACTTTCTTATTTCAAATATATTGCAAAGCTATATGGTACCAACATAAAAATGCATTGATCAATTAACAGAATAAAGAGTCCAGAAATAAATCCATGCATCCATGGTCAACTCATCTTCAATAAGAGGGCCATAAATGCAAAATGGGAAAAACATAGTTTTTTTTTAAAATAAATCATTTTGGGAAAACTGGATATCCACATGCAGAGAAATGAAATTAGACTCTTAACTCACACCACATACAAATATCAACTAAACTAGATTAAAGACTGAAACATAGGACCTGAAATTGTAATACTACAAGAAGAAAATGTAGGGGAAAATCCTGGTGACATTGTCTGGACAATGAATTTTTGGATATGACAACAAAATCATAGGCAACACACATAAAAATTATGCAGGATTGTATCAAACTAAAACCTTTTGCAAAGGAAAGAATTGATAGAGTACAAAGAAAATCTATGGAATGGGAGAAAATATTAGCAGGCATACATCAAATAGGAGGTTAATATACAAAATGTATAAGTAACTCAAACAACTTAGTAGCAAAAACAGCAACAAATAACCTTATTAAAATGAATAAATGACCTGAGTAGATATTTCTCAAAAGAAGAACTGCAAATGACCAACAGGTACATGAAAAGGTGCTCAATTTCATTAATCATCAGGAAAAGAGAAATCAAAACCACAAGGAGATATCACTTCATACCTATTAGAATGAAGATTATAAAAAAGACAAAAGATAAATGTTGGCCTGGAAATGAATAAAAGGGAATCCTTGTACACTGTTGATAGAATATAAATAGTCGAACTCATGGAAACAGAATGCAGAATGGTGGTTGCCAGGGACTACGGGTAGAGAGAAGTTTGATCATCAAACTACAGTTGATGGTCAAAGGGTACAAACGTTCAGTCATGCAAGAAGAGAAAGTTCTAGAGATTTAATTTACAGCAAAGGGACTAAAGTTAAAAAAATGCTATATTGTATCCTTAAAGTTTACCAAGTGGGTAGGTCTTTAATGTTCTCTTATCATACAAGCACACACACAAACAAAAGCAAGAAAATGGTAAGAAAATGTGAGATGATGAGTGTTTTAATTAGCTTGATTATGGTACTTATTTCACTATATATGTATATCAAAACATCATGCTGTATATCTTATATACATTTTTGTCATTTTTATGCATTTAATGAAACTCATAAAAATTAATATTCATTTTGAATGACAACTCAAATTCACCAGTCTAGCACAGCTATATGTAATTTCCAACAGATGAGCAATTTCCCATTATGTTAAACTTTGAAATATATTTAAAGAGTATAAAAAATACCAGCAGTTTACACTTACTTGCTAGTGAAAATTGCCTTTGAAATAATTTATGAACTGAGAAAAATGGGATTTTAATAACATAGAATATAGTTAAATATATTAATACATTAAACATAGTATAAATATATCAATATGCCAATATTATTTTAATATTAAGTTATATTGATACTGATTTAATATTAATATTAATATAATAATATGGAATACAATATCTTACCAGCTACTGGTAAGACCTAGTATTTGTATAACATTAGGGAATACTCAATGTGTAAATATGTTTAATAGTAAGTACACTTTGTGTTATGTTACCATTTCTATTAAAGATCCTAGAGCATTTTAATAGACTTATTTAAATTTTCTGTTCTCTGCTGATTGGGGAAATGTTCACATCTTATACCTGATATTTCCCTCATAGTTCTAGAATACTTACAATACAGAATTTTAGAGCAAGTGAATCAGACTGTTAATTCTGAAAAAAAAAATAGGATTATTCATTAGGATAACCACAGACTAGGGAGTTTTTAATAAATCCAGAAATACACATATAAAACATATAGTATCACCCTAAAAGATAAATTAAGTCTCCAGGGATAGAAAGCCTTTGTATAGTGCTCTCTCTCTCAACATTAACAGTCCAAAGTCCTTCTATTCTTGAAAATAATCAGAGGACTCCCACCCCATCTCAAACACTAAACCCCAATAGACCATGTTAAGATACACAATGTCAGAAACCCTAGTGCTCTTCCTAGTTGCTGTTTTGCTGTCAGATATTGACACCATTATAATAATTTCTTTACCAATTCATTCGCCCTGAACTAACAAGTTAGTCTCTTTGTGGTTTCCTCTATAAACTACAATTAACTTAATTTTTCCTAGGCATCCATATGTCTGAGGGGTGATTGTAAATGGTTATGGAAGACCAAGTAATAGTTATTAATTTTCTAAATTGGATTATGACACTAAGTGGCAGCATTTCAAGTCTGGTATTTCCTTTAGAAAGTATTTTACAAATCTTATTCTATGAAGCATTGGCCATATGAAGCCAATTTATGGTTATTCTTTATCCTACTTTTGGCTCTTGAAGCTTACTTCTCAATGGTACAAGGAAATTAGAGCATACTGGGAAATACTGCCCATTTCTGGCTAGGAAATCATTGGAAGGAAGAGGAAAATGAGGAAACATGGGGAAGAAGGAAGCAGTTACCAATTTCCCCATTTGTGGTTGCAGGATAATAGAAAGGAGGGAGTTTTGATAAATAAAAATAACATTAAAGGCTGAGAAGGAGGCTGTTGCTTTCACTCTCCATTGAGAAATGTAGGAAAGGGTCACCTCTTGGGCTGCCCCTCTCCCACCAATCTTGAACAAGACTAGGAACTTGGTCTATAATGGGATCTAACAGAGGGAAGCCCTTAGGTTTTCCTTTCCTGACCGAGCCCCAATTCCCATATGGCACAGATGGAAATCTGGCTGGCCTCCTTGGGGGAGCTCACTGTAGTGGTCAAGCCAGCATGTGATGGGGGATCAGTTGCCATCAGTAACCAGCCAGCAGGTAAGGCCAAGTTGCAGTACAATTGTTCTGACCAAGTTAAAAGAGACCAGATAACTAACTGAACCAATCAGAGATGTCAGCCATGACAATCAGTGAGATTAACCACACCCATGTTTACAAGGAATCTTTTTCTAGAGGCCAGGAGAATAGAGGGCTTTGCATCATACCTGAGGACCTTGTTTCTTTTACATGTCAGGGAGAGCCTTCAAACCCTTCTCTCCATATACCCTTTTACCACCTTGGGGAGAGAACCATGGGGAAGTGGTGGGCTGGAGGATTCTCTGAAAGAGTAATCATTTTATTCCAAATCTGATATTCTTCATTTCTGAATAATTCTCCTCAATATTTTTGGATCATACAAAGCTTATACCAGATTTGATTTTTAGTGATATTTTCTCTCCATTGACAACTTGGTGGGGGAAGAGTGGTCCTTGAATGACAAAATAAATAAATTACATTTCATTTAAAGTGGCTTCTACCTGCCAGAATAGTGGAGAAAACATTCCCCTAAGCTTCCTTGTTTGGCAAGAGTTCCGCCTATTTTCTTTCCTACTAGGTCAGTGAGAAAGTAAGATGGCATTGTAGGACCCCTGTGTTTCTGACATAGTTTGTGAGTCTGAGTTGATGTGCAAATGTCTACTCATCTTGAGATAAGAGAAAACAAGGAGCTTTAAGCTCCATCTTTAAAATAAAAATTAGTTTTTAATCAGAGTACCATTTACTGAAGTACAAGAAGCTGTGCTTGGAGCGATAAGTATATAGTAAGTGTTCAGTACAATTTATCATCAGTGTGACGTCTGTCCTCTCCTTGTTCCCTATCCAGCCTCTTACACACTAAACCAGTTCTACCATTGCTCTGAGTGCTACATTTCTGATCCTCACTCCTAACAGTCCATCAGCTGCCTTCTATTTTGATTTGTGCCTTCCTAGCTTGGACCCCTGCATTAATGATAAAAGTCCAAATTTTGTGCCCTATGTTGATGCTTCCCAGAGAGAGACCACCAGGTACACCTATAGTCAACAAAGTTAACATTATTGTTGCAACGTGGGAGACTAAACCATGGGGAACGGTGTGACACCCCAGTAAAAAAGATTTGTGGGATCATTCTAGGATTTGGGTTTATGCTGACTGATTTTAGGGAAGCTCCACAGGAGTGAAGGTCTGTTCTGAAGTGCATGTTGAAAAAAGCAGAAATAAATTGAAGACTGGGTCATTAAAATCTTTTCCTAGGTGACAGGAGAAAAAGAGTGAGGCTAAAATTGTCATTGGGGAAGAAGCAATAATTATTTATATTAGATGAAAGAGGGTGGTGTTGGTCATTTTTGTGATTGCATGATTATGGAGCGGTTAGTTCTTATCTTGTTCAATCATAGTCACAGAGAATCCTTATTTTCTTTCTCACATGGACACTTTCATGCTCTGAACTACCAGGTCTGACGTGCCGATTATCAAGCTTTTGCTGTCAAGAATTGAGCTGTAGAAAATTATGATCATTTACTTAGAAAATCCATTACAAATTAATGTTTTCTTCTAACCCCAAGTGTTCCTTCACTGCTCCTTGACAATAAAAAATACAATTCCTGACCACGGAAGCCATTTGAAACTCTCTATGTACTCCTCAGGGTATAATTTAATCACAGCATGTCCAACTCTCAATAAATGACTACATTTACAAACTAGTTGAAGGATTGAGACCATGTAATTAGAAAATCCATTCTAATTACCTCCCCTCCCCATTGCCTCTAAATGCCTCTGTGAATTCTAGATCTTCTTCCTCTCTATACAGGAGGTGGATTTCTACATCCTTGTTATATCTACTGGAGCTTCTGATTCATGCCATCTAAAGCTTGTGTGACATTGCCTAATCAGTTATTTTTGTCTGTCCACCATCTTCTTTTTTGTTCCTGTATTTTCATAGACTTGTTATGGACTAAATGTTTTTGTCCACTTAAAATTCATATGCTGAAGGCTAATCTCCAATGTAGCTCTTTAGAGATATGGCTTTGCAGAAGTAACTAAAATTCAATGAGGTCAAAAGATGGGTCTTAATCTGATAGGATTTGTGTCCTTATAATGGAGAGAGGAGAAACCAGAGTGCTCTCACTCCACCAAGGTGTTGGGAACTGCCCTGCCTGGTATCAGAAACTGTAACCCCGGCCTAGGCTAAGGCTAAGGGAACGCCCTTGGACTGTAAACCAGCAAGGAGACAAAAGCTTATCTCCCTGGCAGGAGCGCTGCTTCTGCTGCTTCATTCATAACTGAACCCCAAAGCTTGGTTGGTTAGCCAATGATGGGTAAGATTCCCCGAGGCGGGGGGACAACCTAAGACAGGCACGATCACGTGGGAGGCCCCCAAAAGAAGGACTTTGGGGGCTACAGCAAAAGGGGGTGATGGACCCTTGCTCCTTGGCTTTGACATAGCCTGAGTCCTCATCGTCTGGGAGAAAATCTCCTTATCCCTTGGCTGCCTTACTTCCCTTGCTCCACCTAAGCCTGAAACAATGACTGGGTGGTGCAGCTCTGTGCTGAAAAGGGTGGGTTCCCCGGGTGATCAGGCCTAAGAAAGAATATGTAGAATCCTGTGAAACCTGCTTTGTTTAGAATGCTCTCAGTTGAATGATAAGGGTCCAAGGAAGAAGTAAGTTTGTTCCTCAAAGTTTTACAGCTCTTTGACCCTGACTCAAAATAGTCCCTCAGACTTCCTTGTTATCTATTGTTTGATCCTTACTCCCTAGCAATGAGTAATGAGCTTTTACCTGAATTCTTATTCAAATGAAACCAATAAAAAGCCTCTCCAGAGGGGGAATGAGGCACACTCCCCACATGAGGAATGGCCATGGCGCCCTCCAGGAGAGAAGGTGGCCAAGGCGCTCCCCACATGAGGAGTGGCCCTGCTGTTCCTATTCCCCCACAGGACCTGGTTGTCTCTATGTATGTTTTTCTCGCGTGTTGACGAACATCCACAGCCGAGATGGATACTGCTGGCCGGTATTCATCCACACCAAGGTAGGACATAGCAACAGGGCAGCCTTCTGTAAACTAGGAAGAGAGCTCTTACCAGAAAGCTAACCATGATGATACTCTGGTCTCAGCATTCCAGCTTCTAAAACTTGAGAATATAAATTTCTGCTGTCTAAGTCACCTAGTCTGTGGTATTTTTTATGGAAGCCTGAACTGATTAATATATACTAAATATTAATTTCCCCTTACACACACATATATATATTCTCATCTTTCCTGCACCTAGAAGTTAGCTAACCTATTTTCCTCGTGCTCTCATTTCTCAACAGACTCGTTTACTCTCCTTGCCTTCACTTATTTTCTTTATTTTGAAGAATTAAAAAATCAGAAAATTACAGAGGAATATAGAACACCTGTGCATTTTTTTACCACCAGAAGTTAATAAGTATTCATACAATTTATGTTAAAGATTTTTACTAAAAAATTTTAGTACAGGAATTGACACTTTGTGGTCTCATAGACATTATCAGAATTACCATGGCCAAAGGTCAATATAATGTTATAAATATCAATATAGTAATATAAAAGCAACCAAGTTCTCTGAAATTTCTTTTTTTTCTGTAATAATTATTTTGAGCTTTAAGTCATAATGTTCTGAAATTCTGTTTCTGACCTCCAGACAAGTTCTTTAAATCTTAATGTTTTTACACAGTCTCTCATAGTGGTACTGCCTTCCTATGGGAAATGTCAATGTCCAAGCCCAGTCCTTATTATTTCATGCAGAATGTATTTCAATATTTTTCTTATTAGCCTCCAAGGTCTAATCCCAAATCATTTTCATGTGAAACTCACATAACACAAAAT
This sequence comes from Phyllostomus discolor, assembly GCF_004126475.2. NCBI lineage: Eukaryota > Metazoa > Chordata > Mammalia > Chiroptera > Phyllostomidae > Phyllostomus > Phyllostomus discolor. Next base: position 21,415,105 of record NC_050198.1, on the reverse strand, counting down.
TAACCATTTTAAAGTGAACAACTCAATGTCATTTAATGCATTCACAATGCTGTGCAACCATCATCTCTATTTAATTCCAAAACATTTTCATCACTCTTAAAGAAAACAAGCAACCATTAAACAGTTCTCTCCATTCTCTCTTTCCCCTAAGCCCTGGATGGCAAACACCAGTCCATTTTCCATTTCAATGCATTTAACTATTTTGTATATTTCACATATATGGAATCATATAATATGTGATCTTTTCTTTCTGGTTCCTTTCACTTAGCATAATATTTCAGAGGTTCACCCATGCATTCATTTATCAGTACTTTATTCCTGTGCATGTATGTATCACAATTTGTTTATCTGCTCACCTGTTGATGGGTGATTCCATTACAATATGTCTCAGGTTATATCTGTTTGAGCTTATCCTATCAGGAGTTTGTTGAGCTTCTTGGGTGGGTAGGTTCATGCCTTTCCTCAAATTTGGGAAGTTCTCAGCTTTTATTTCTTCAAATGTTCTTTCTCCCACTTTTCTCTTTTCTCCTTCTTAGACTCCCATTATGTGTATTTTGTATTCCTGATGTATTCCCACAGGTCCCTTAGGCTCTGCCCATTTTTCTTAATTCTTTTTTTTCCCTGTTCCTCAGAGTGGATATTTTCAATCGCCTTATCTTTAAGTTTGCTGTGTTTTTTTCTTTTGCTTGCTCAGGTCAGCGATTGAAACTCTCTAGTGAAGTTTTCATTTTGGGTAGAATTTTCAGCTCTAAAATTTCCGTTTATTCCCTTTTTATAATTTCTATCTCTTTATTGTTATCTTTTGTTTGTTCATACACTGCTCTCCTTGTTTCATTTAATTTTTGTTCATGGTTTCCTTTAGCTTTTTGAGCATATTTAAGACAGTTGATTTAAAGTCTTTGTCTTGTGTGTCCCATATCTAGGCATCCTCAGTGACAGTTTTTGTCAATTTCTTTTTTCCTGTGCCTATTCCATATTTTTCCATTTCTTTTTATACTGTGTAATATTTTTTGAAAACTGGGTATTTCAAATATTTTGATGTAGTACCGCTGGAAATTAGATCCTCTCCATTTTTGTGCGTTTGCTGCTATTGATTAATATGGGCTAAAGTTGTACATTTGTTTAATAATGTTTCCAAACTATTTTTCAAAGACTGAATTTTTGGTAATGTGTGATAACTGAAGTGTCTGCCCTGTTATCTTAGTGGTCAGCCAGTAACCTAATGGAGGTATCCTTAAGTGCCTGAAGAAAAAATAAACTCTGCTGGTCTTTGCATATTGGATCTGAGTGGTGTACCTTCAATATTAATCTAGGCTGTCTACAAATCTGCTCAGCCTGTACCTCCTACTTGTTCAGAGTCCAAAAATCAACCAGAGGTGCAAAATATGGGGTTCTTTCAGGTCTTCACTGAGCATGTATCCTGACCTGGGCATGAGCTTAACACTCTAGCTTCCTCAGTATATACAGTAACCCTACAGAGCCCTTATTTCCCCAGATATCTACCTCCTGACTCCTTCCTTTCAGACTTTTGGGTCTGTCTGATATGCATCCTGTTTGTTATCTCTTGCTCCAGGTTGTTACTGGTAGAGTATATCATTAAATGAGTTCAATACATGTTGCTACCCAGAAAGCCACTCTCTAACCAAAGGTGGGCAAAACAAAAATCAGCTTCTGTTAACACAGAAGAAAAACCAGATAGGAAAAACATAGACCACAGAACAAGGTCTGTATGGGCACCAGAAAGCCACATGGCCTTTCATCTTTATGGACTGATGCCCAGGGGAATGGGAGATTGTTGACTGGTAAGCAAACATAGCACTACACTTTCTTGCCAAATTTCACTATCTTGTTTCTTCATCAAATATCCCCCTAATAGCTGTAGATCTTTTAAAAGAATATTACATTCAAGAGCCCTTTCTCTGCCATTTTTTCTTCAACTCATTTTTTTATTTCATCCACAGTTACCTTCCTGAAATTCCTCAATGAGAGTGCTTCTTACTCATTAACACAACAATCAATTACTCACAAAACATGCCCATATTATTTTAGGTGACCATAAGATATACTAATTGAAAAAGAGAATTTCATCCTGCTACTTTGGAGAAAGAAGCCTGTAATCTAGCCAGATTCAAATACTCAACCATTCTCCAATGACACATTGTTTTTACTGCATCAATTTCTCTTCCCGTTTTTTTTTTACCTTGTATAGAATTCAGTCTTAATTCATGTCTTATTCACATTTAACCATGTATTAAGGCTAATTGGCTTACTTCACCTTGTTGACTTACCTGTTTACCCCAGGTCTTGTTAATGTACAACTTACTATGTGCCATGTTGAGTCCTGTTAGATACTGTCATTTAAAGTCAATTCCCTTTGTTTCTAATCATATTGTTGGAAGAGACTAATTTTGGCAGTAAAGAGAGCTAATCTCCATTCTAAAGCTAGTTAACTCTTATAATTCTTTGGCCCAAAATTTAGTCTTTCCTTTTCTCACCTAAATTTGTGGTTAATACCATGCTCATTCAAGTGACTCAATATTTCAGATAAGTGATTCTCTCAGGAAAAAATGGATAAATATTGCACACTCTTTATAGGACTAAAATAATCATTGAGTCAACTATTCAGAATTTTCTTTCAAAACCAAAACACACACACACACACACACACACACTTTTTTTCCAAAACATTTTTTATATTGGAAGACAATACAAGAGAGTTAGGTAATGTTCAATTGTAGAATATATCCCATATCCCTCAAGGTTTGGCTGATGCAAAAGACCAATAAATTCAAAATGCCTTCTTGATGGTCAGTTATCATTGCTTATTAAGCAACTGATTAAATTCAGAAGTGTCTCCTGGAGAGTCATCAATAATTGAATAAGAAGTGATAGACCAGAGAGTCCCAGACCATGACCTACCCTCAGAAACACCAATAACACCATGATATTTGGGATACAATATCTTTATGAGAAGTCCAGAATAGAGTTAAGAATTTACAACTTCCCTAGAGGAGCACAAAACCAAGACTAACCACTTTGCATACCTAAAGTAAGTGGAATGATATATTCAAAGTGTCAAAATTAAAAGAAAACCTACCAACCAATAATACTATATTTGATAAACTCTCCTTCAGAAATAAAGACAATAAGTACATTCCTAAAGTGAGAGAGGTCACCACCACTACACCTATCTTACAACAAATACTAAAGAGAGTTACTCAAGTTAAAATGAAAGGACCCTAAATGGCAACACGAAATCATATGAAAGTATTAAAGTTAGGGACAAAGCTAAATATATAAGCAAATACAAAACACTGGAATACCTTAATGCTGGTGTATAAATTGCTTTTAATTTTACACAAAATTTAAAAGATAAAAGTAGTAAGAATAAATATAATCACACTAATTTGTTAATGGTGTCTTAATATAAAAATAAAAATTGTGACATCAACAACACAAAGTGTGAGGGGAAGGAATCAACAGGGTAGAGTTTTTTGTATGTAATTGAAGTTAAATTGCTATCAGAGTACACCTTCATCTTAGCCAGCTGGGGGAAAAAAGAGAAGACTCAAAATTAGGAACTAAAGAGAAGACCTTACAATTGTTACTGAAGAAATAAAAATGATCATAAGATAATTACTATAAATAATTATATGCCAACAAATGGAATAATTGAGAAGAAATGGATAAATATGTATAGTTCTTTTATATCAATTACACCTACATAAAGATGTTAACTGTTAGACTTGTATAGCTATAATGAAAAGAGTGCTGGCCTATGAACCAAAGGGTCACAGGTTCAATTCCCAGTCTAGGGCATATGCCTGGGTTGCAGGCCAGGTCCCTGGTAGGGGGACATGTAAGAGGCAACCACACATTGATGTTTCTCTCCTTCTCTTTCTCCCTCCCACCCTCTCTCTTTAAAAATAAATGAATAAAATATTTTAAAAAAGAATAAGAAAAGCACAAGGATTTAAATAACTAAGTTATATATTCATCAACAAAGATTAAGAAGTTACTTTTAAGAAACATGCTGCTTAACCACAAATCTCTGCTAAGTGATAATATTTTTTGATGTTGTTTAAATTTTAATCTGTGTTCCACAGAACAATCCCAAGAATATGGGTTCCCATGCATCACTGGATCCTCCACACAAAGAATTGTTGCTGAGTCTTCTGGCTATGACCCAGTTCCTTTAGTAATGTTTCTCCCCTGAGCCATTATGAATAACAAAGTGCGTTCTCCATGCTCCTTGGCTCCCACCTATCTCTGTCCACCCATCTTCTGTCCCATACAAAAATATAAAGCTACATATGTTTCTAAATACCTCATAATGGACTTTATTTAGAATTCTATACCAGAATGCTGAAACTATTATTTCTCACAAATATATTCCCAAGCCAAAATTGGCAATTTCTCCTAAAACTGGACAGAAAACCACTTTCTGTTTTTGAATTATTTTAGTATTACCATAAACACAAATTGGCATTATATGTAAAATTAGTTAAAATATTATAGGTTTGTATTATTGAAGTTGTTCTTAAAGTATCAGAAAGAAAAGGGTATGTTCCCAACAACAAGTCATGATATAGAATGAGATGCCACTTACTCTGAGTCAGGGAGTTGGAGTCACCTGTTTATAGGCAGAAAATAGATAATCCTCAGTATTTGAGAATTATCAAATACTTGAGCCACCCATCAAGGATGGCATTGAGGGAGAAGCATTAGGGGTACTTGGCTTTCACAGAATAGAGTGAAGTGTTAGGAAAAAAATTAACATCATTTCTGTACTGTAAATAGCATTTAGGAGCAATAGAGAACCTACAGGGCCAGAAACTATGAAAATATCCTGGAGTAACCCCTGCAGAGACAGAAATCTTTGAGTTCACAGGATAATAATATAATACCGAGTCAGAACAAGTTTTAAAAGGAGCGTAGATTCCTAAATTAGCATTGCCTATTTGTCATCCAAAGCATGCTATCCGGCCCTATTGTTTATCTTTTTATATATACCTCTTGCCATCTGGACATAAATGTACATGTTTGTATCAAGCTAAATGAATGAGGAGGAGAAGAGACTCATGGCAAAGTTTTAAAATACATGAATTAATGCTGAAGTTAAACAAATCCATGACTCTCAAGGATACATTGGGATCAAAATCAGCCAAGTTAGTCAGAGTTTCATTTATACTTAGTTGTCTGGCAGAAAACAGATGGAGATTTATTTATGAGTTTGGGCGAATGAGCTTATCTTCACAGTGTGGATGGTGGAGGTTTTGTCTCTGTAGAATCCATTTCCACTGCATTTGTCAATGGGGCAGATGTGCACCAGGGTGAGCACAGTTTCTTGTGGGTGCCTTTATTTTCAAATACCATGCATTGCCAATTCAATTCAATTACTAGTCTTTGAGATGGGCAGAAAACCACTTTCTTTTGTATAGGCTCATTTATATTTTCTTTCCATCTAAACATCAAAAGACAGTATTACTCTAATATTTTTCTTATGAACCCAAGATTAGACTGGTAATTTTCCAATTTAACTTTCCAGATGTTCTCAGTCCTTAAGCTAACTGTAGAATTAACAGAATGGAATCTAACTTTGAACTTCTGAGGTGGCTTCATTAAAAGAATTAACACTTCCATGTGAGCCAAGGACCCAACATTCCCTATGTAAGAATGATTAAAATTTTGCCTGAGGCTCTTATACCTCTAGGGGAAAAAATATCCTCTGGAAACTATGTTAAACAAGAACAGTTTTCATAACCCTGGTTAGTATGTGAACATAGATTGGAAACTTATTTGTTGTCTTGGTTGCAATGGGTTGGAGATACACATCTATCCCCCTAAAGATCCCTTCTAGAGTTGTCCTCAAATCAGTATGACTGAAAATTCCTAAAACTGCTGACAAGTACCAAATCTTTAAAAATTTTGTCAATTAGTTGATAAAAGTGGACATTCTGTGGTAAGGATGTACTTCAGGGTAAGTGCAGACAGGTAGAGGGAGAAAAAAGTCCATGATTAGAAATAAATTAAAAATGGAAGTTCCAGGTTTTTATTACTTTAATGGGGTTTTGTCATTCTATTGACTATTTCAGCATTCATTTTCTCCAACCAAACCTTTGGTGTGTTATTATGTAGAAGATGATTAAAGCCTTAATATAAGACAATGACAAATTCTGCTTCCCCACAAAAGGTCAAATAGCTTCTAAAACCCTTAGATGTTAATGCTCTGAAATATTCCTCAGTTTTAAGCAATCTAGAAACTGGAAGGAAAGGTGAAAATAATTTGACTAAATGACATTTTTGTTGCCTCAGTAGTAGAGAAACACAAATGACTCAACTATTTTAATAAGGTTTAAGATTCATTTAAAGAATCTTCATGATTTGATTGCATTTATTTTTTGCTAACATGAAACCACGTGAAATCTGTTCCCCAAAGAAGAGACAGAAATGCTAACAGGAATGATACCAGAATATAAATATTACTATTGGGAAATTGTTTAAAGTAAATCAGACATAGATTTTAGCCAGTAAATGGTATTCTTGGGTTAATGTTTTTGTAAAGATTTTCATTTTATGGCAGCCATATATGTGGGTTGACTGAAATAAAATTCATTTCTTAACTTTCAAGATGGTAAATTACCTCTGAAACAACCTGCAATTTCTTATACATAGAATCCTGTAAAACATTTTTGAAATTGAGAAATATTTTTCTCTAATTCAGCTAGTAGACTAAAAATATACTGTTTTTCATTTATTCTCTTTTTATTTTTATCTTTTTGGTCACATCATTGACCAGAAACACTGATCTATTAACACGTAATAACTGTGGTGGCTGCAAAGTACCTCACTTAACAGTCTATATCAACATATTTATTTGCAAGCAGGGAATGCAGTATACTGGTGAGATGCTGACTTTCAATGTTGCTTGTAAGAGACCCTGACAAAAATGTTTGTTTCTTTCTGGACGCCAAAGTCCAGCAGTGGAAACACCTGCATATTGCTGTATCAAATTTACCCCTCCCCCAAACACTGCTGAAAAGAACCATCCCCCACACTTCCACAAATTATCTGTATTAATTATACAAACAGAATACATGGTTAATAATCTTTGACAAGGAAAATACAAGAAATTATTCTATGTTCAGTAAACTTAAAATAATTAAATGTATTTTCTGTAGGCTGTGATTTTTTTACAGTTCTATTTTTTCAATGTATGCAATATTTTTACTGTCCATGTGGATACTCTGCAAAAGAAAATTTCCCAAACATGGCATAGCAGCAGTGGGTATGGAAACAAGTAGAAAAAAAAAAACCTGGTATGTCATGCTCAGACTGAATCCATGTCTTCACAATTATTATACCATTTTTCACCTCCTCAAATTATTTTATATCCATCAAAAAAATGTTGAGGGCTTAGGAGCACAGCTGGTATTCAGCAGTGTGTTCATCCAGTGGAACTAGAAATGCCAGGTTATGTTGGTCTTGCCATGTTCCTCCTCCCCTTATTCTCTCTTATTCTTCTGACCTGTTCTTTTCTCCTGCCTACTGTGTTTCACATTTCCAATCAAGCTCCTTTTGAAATCCTCCTGACCCTTCACAACCACTTTTCAATGTAACCAGCGCTCATATTCTACCCAATGTGTGATCCAGATTGTTGCTCCTCGTCTCACTCGGACAGCATAGGGATGAGTGACTGCATTCTGGTTGCCATTCTGTTTTCAACTTTCCAGCTCAGAGAATTCCCAGTCTGATGTAACCCTGAGACAGGGACACTGGCTGAAGTCTAGTTGTGTCAAGTGCAGTCTGAAGCCCAGCAGTGTAGGCTTCTCCTGGGAGCTTGGAAGGAATGCAGACTCTCAGTCCCCACTCCAGACCTGCTGAACGAGAGTCTGCTTGTCTGCATTTTAACAAGATCCCCAAGGAGGTTCTGTCTGTATATTCAGTATGAGAAGCATGGAGCTACACCATGGGTCCCCAAACTTATTTTTTCCAGCTTTATTGAAATATAATTAACATATGATATTGTGTAAGTTTAAGGTATACAGTGTGATGATTTGGTACACATTTATATTGAGTAATGTTTGCCATAACAAGGTTAGGAACATCCTTCACCTCACATAATTACCATTTGTTATTGTCATTGTGAGTACATTTGACTACTCTCAGGCACATGCAGCCGGGCAGGCCAGTGACATATCTTAGCCAGATCCAGGCCCATTAGCCTCTGTGGAGGTCTTGGCTGTCAGTGTGCACTCGTGTGGCTGCAGGGGCTTGCCAAAGGAGAACACATAGCAGTGGCAGCTAGTGACAGGGGTTGGAGTCAGAAGTGTGCAGGTACACTGCTGCTTTGGATAGCTGTGGACCTGTGTTGTGATTCAGGCCAGTGACAGTGGTCAGGGCAAGATCTGGGTGCTTAAGCAGTTGTGGGAGCCCTGACTTTCAGTGTACTTGTGCAACTAGGAGGGTTAGATGTGGACATGTGCACAGCAGTGGAGGTTGGTGACAAGAATTGGAACTGGCTGTGTGCAGGCAAACATGGCAGTGTAGGCTAGTGAAAGGATTCAGGACCATATCCAGGCCCATGAGCAGCTGTGGGGGCCTGGGCTGTCACTTGGTTCTTAAGTGACTGTGGCAGCTATCCAGGGGCAGTACACAGCAGGGGGTCTGCAGTGAGGCCTAGGTTTCCCTCTTGTATGTGTACAGTTGCAGAGACTGAGGCTTGTTGCCAGTGTGGATCCCAGGCTCTGGCATGAGAGTTCAGGGGGAGGGAATGGGGACTTGAGCAGCTGGCAACTACAAATGCCAAAACTTGTAAGGTAAAAACCTCAGTGGTGAAATATGTTGGTGGTCTACAATGGCTGTCTTGGCTATTGGTTTGCTCAGTGACAAAAGCTGTTGGAGTCTTCTACAGAAGAGTCTGCTGGGGTCCATGATGCGATATCCAGTGATGAAAGAGCATTGACAATATCTGTTGAGGTCCTTAGTGACAAAGACTGCTGGGGTCCTCTGCAGAGGAGGCCACTGGGAACCAAAGTCACTCCCACCATGTGTCTGATACTGGTAACCCCTGCCCTTCTTCCTTGCCATCTCTACATATCTAAACTTTTCCAATCTCTGGGTGAGGTGAAACCAAAGAGGGTCCTTTATGCAGTGTCTGGAAAGGCTGGGAAAGCTGGTGGTTCACCCCCATTCTTTCTGCTTTTCCTGATGAAGGGAACTCTTTTGGGCTGGGGAGTCCTCTCTTGGTGCTGAGCAGTGCTGGCCTGGAGGATGGGATGATGCAAGCAGAATCAACCTGTTCCTCCTGCTCTTTTTGTGTGGTGACTCTCAGATTTTTTTGTGGGGTGACTCTGCTTCATTACTGAAACTTCTTCAGTGGGCTCCTGAGCTCCTCCACAACTATTTTTGTTCATGAGTAGCTGTGTAATTGTTGCATTTTGGGGAGGTTGGTATCTGGGGTCTCCTACCCTGCCATCTTAATGATTCCATTTTTTAAATTTTAAAAGTAACTATAGTCTAATGAATAGAAAGTACAGAAAAGAGTTAAAGAATATTGAGACCACTGATAATGTTACCACTCAGAAATGAGCCTTGTTAACAATATAGGAACTGTTCTTGCAGGCATATTATGTATGTATACTCAGGTCCTCATGTAACATTGTTGATAGGTTCTTGGAAATGGTGACTGTAACTGAAAGAATGTAAAATCAAACCAATTTTAGCACAGGCTAATTGACATATGAGGGGGGACCCCCCAAAATTTATTTATTAAAAATTGTGTATTTATTTTTACATGCTTAAATTCCAGTCTCCTTCAAACTAGTCTCCATTTGATGCAATACACCTATCAGGATGTTTTCTTCCATTGCTCAAAACAGTTTTTTAAATTATCAATTTTGTTGCCTTTTAGTGCTTCTGCTGTTTTTGTTCCACCTTTTTCGCATTGGCAAAACATTTCCCTTTGAGGACTTTTTTCATCCAAGGAAACAAAAAAAGTTACTCAGAGTAACATTGTGTGAATTGGGAGGGTGGGACACAAGGGTTATGCCATTTTTGGGTCAGAAACTGCTGAACACTAAGTCTGGTGTGGGCAGGTGTCTTGTAAATCACCCCTTATGAAATGGGCAAACATGGTGAAAGTCTTTAAAGAAAAATTCACTGAAGCCAAAGATAGTCTCTCACAACACCACCAGCTGGTACACTGATACAGATGGGTTCCTAGAACACTTAGCGGGGGAAGCCTGTACTACAAGGGGCCAACCCTCCAGAGGATAATTCTGTTTTTCTAGGGGGAGTGTCCCTCATAAACAAGAGTTAAGTCCCTATGGCATATTTCTTGTCACAAAAACATAACCAAACCTCTAAATAAAGACCCCAAACACTTCTAAATATTAAACATTGAAATAAATGTGAGCTATACATACATTTAAGAAAGATGAATAAAAGCAAGTAAGATAATTCTTTTCCTATCCATTTATTCCAGTTCAGGAGCATGGGTGGCTGGAGCCTATCCCAGCAGCTCAGGACAACAAGCAGGGAACCATCCAGGACAAGACGCCCTTCCACTGTGGGAGTACCATGCCCACACCCACACTCAATCAGACTAGGACAATGTAGACACTCTGATTTGCCTCTATGCACAGCTTTGGGATGTGGGAGGAAACCAGTGTCCTTGCAGAAAACCCTCACAGACATGGGGAGAACATACAAACTCCACTGACAGTGGACCCAGCTTAAAAAATTGCAACATATGTAACTATTTGTGCTTGACTGTCTCAGCATACTTCTCTGGAGATTCATATAGGTTGTTGCATCAATACTTCCTTCTTTCTTATTGCTGAGAAGTATTCGATGGTATGAATGTATTCTAATGTGTTTATGCATTAACCCATTAAAGGACATCTGGGTTGTTAGTAGTTTTGAGGTATAACTACTCATTTCCTATCCTTGAGGATAGGAAAAGATAAAATTGCTCTAAACATTCACATACAGTTTTTTTTGGTAAACATAAGTTTTCATTTCTTTGGGATAAATTCCCAGATGTGCAATTGTTGGGTCTATGATATTTTCACATTACTTTTTATTTTAATATGCCAAATCATTTTCTAGAGTGGCTATACTATTTTAAGAATTCTCAAACATTTAAGAACATTTAAATTCTCATTAGTGATATATAAGCAATTCAGTTTGTTATTGTCACTATTTTTTAGTTTGATGAATATCAATTAATTTTTTTAGCAATCATGCCCTGGTGTTAACACTAAGCACCCTTTGCCTAGTCTTCAATCTAAAGAATTTTTGCTATGTTTTTTCTAAAGTATTGAAATGTTTTTATTTAAATTTGTGATGTATTTTGAATTAATTTTTGTATAATATGTATACTTGGGTAAGTGTTTTTATAAAATTGAGATTAAATTCTCATAACATAAAATTAACCTTTTTTAAATGGTACAATTCAGTAAAACTTAGCACATTTGAGATGTGCAACCACCACCTCTACCTAGTCCCAAAATATTTTAACTGCCCCAAAAGCAAACCCAATACCCATTAGCAATCATTCTCCTGAAGCTATAGCCCCTGAAGATCACTAATCTGCTTTCTGACTTTCTGGATTTTGTATATAAGTGGCATTATACAATATGTGACCTTTTACAATTGAGTTCTTTCACTTAGTGTGATGATTTTGAGGTTCATCCACCTTGAAGTGTTGGTTATCAGCATTTCATTTCTTTGTATGACTAAATACTGTTATATTGTATGGATATACCACTTTTTATTTATTCAGACAATAATTGATAGACATTTGGTTTAATTCCACTTTTTAGTTAATGTGAATAATGCTTTTCTTTATTGGAGGTTTTGATTACCAAGTTTAACTTCATTCTGAATTTTCATAATTTGAATCCTCTTGTTTTTTTTTTTTTTTTGTCGCTCTAGCTAAAGATTTCACAATTTTGTTGATATTTAAAGGATATTTAAGTTTCATTGATTCTATTACTCTCCTATCTATTTCATTTATTCTCAATCTAGTTTTTATAATTTCCCTCCTTCTACTAGTTTTGGGTTTGACTTGCTCTTTTCTTTTTAATCTCTTATAGATACAAAGTTAGGTATTTTCCCCTTTTTTGATTTGAGCATTTACTATAAACATATCCATATGAACAATGCTTTTGTTCCATCCAATAGGCTTTGGTATGTTTTGATTTTTGTTTCCATTCATCTCAAATTATTTTTAATTTTTCTTGTGATTTTTTCTGCACTGATACACTGCTTGTTTAAGTGGCCATTGTCGAATTTTCATGTATTCGTGATTTTTTTTTTTTCAGTTTTTGTTCTGCTATTGATTTTCAGTTACATCCCTTTGTGGTAGAAGATACCTTGTATGAATGCAATATTTTTAAATGTATTAAAATTTGTTTTGTGACACAGTATATGGTATACCCTGGGTAATGTCCCATGTGTATTTCAGAAATATATGTATGATGCTGTTGTAAAGTTATATATGTTCATTAGGTCGAATTGATTTATAGTGTTGTTGAAGTGTTCTTTTTCCTTATTGATATTCCATGTAGTTATTCTATCCATTATTGAAAATGAGGCACTCAAGTCTCCAACTTTATTGTAGAACTGTGCAAATTTTCCTTCAATGCTGTCAGTTTAGCTTCATATATCTTGGGGTTCTGGTTTTAGGTGTGTATATGTTACATCTTTTAATAGATTCACCCTTTTATAAATGTATAATGTTCTTCTTTGTATCTTACAATAAATAATTTTTTATTTAAAGTCTATTTTCTTCTTTTCTGTTACTACTTTTAAGATTCTCTCTCTTTAAGTTTTGGCATTTTAATTATGATATGTCATGGAGTGGGCCTCTTTACGTCCATCTTGTTTGAGACTCTCTGTGCTTCCAGGACTTGCATGTCCATTTCCTTCACCAAATTAGGGAATTTTTCTTTCATTATTTTTTTAAGTAAATTTATGATTTCTTACTCTTTCTCTTCTCTTTTTGGAACTCCTGTTGTGAATGTTGGACCTCTTGAAGTTGTTCCAGAGACTGCTTACCCTGGCCTCATTTTTTAAATTCTTTTTTCTGCCTGTTGTTCTGATTGGTTGTTTTTTGCTTCCTTGTGTTCCAAGTCATTGATGTGATTCTTGGCTTCATCCACTGTACTGTTGTTTCCCTGTAAATTGTTCTTTATTTCAATTAGTGGATCCTTTGTTTCTGACTAGATAATTTTTATGCTGTTGAGGTCCTCGCTAAGTTCCTTGAGCATCCTTATACTCAGTGTTTTGAACTTTGCATCTGATGGGTTACTTGGCCACAGGGGAATTCTCATAATACTGTCAAAAAGCAACTTTGCAGACTAGAAGGGATTGGAAAGAAATATTCAAAGTCATGAAAAGCGGGGACCAACAGCCAAGATTGCTCTACCCAGCAAAGCTGTCATTTAGAATCAAAGGGCAGAGAGAGAGCTTCCCAGACAAGAAAAAACAAAAGGAGTTCATCATCACCAACTCATTATTACATAAATGTTAAAGGAACTTATATAAGAAGAAGATGATCAAAACTATGAACAATAAAATGGCAATAAATATGTATCTATCAACGACTGAATCTAAAAAACAAGCTAAGCAAACAAGAAGAACAGAGAGAATCATGGATACAGAAAGCGTTTTGATGCTTACCAGATGGGAAGAGGGTTTAGGAGAATGGGTGAAGAGATGAGGGAATTAAGAAGTGCAAATAGGTAGTTACAGAGTAGCCATGGGGATGTAAAGCACAGCATAGGAAATGGAGTAAACAAAGAATGGGAAGGGTTTACAGGAACAAGTATAAAGGACACATGGACAAAAACTGGGGGGGGGGTGGAAATGGGAGGGAGATGGGGAGGGATGGGTGAGTGAGCTGGGATGGGAGTAAAGAACAGAAAACTGTACTTGAACAATGATTAAAATAAAATTAAAAGAGAAGAAGAAGAAAGGGCCACTCCACTACCAAGAATTTTTTTTTTAATTGGATTAAGCTACCTGGAAATAGTGCTCACAGAAAAAAAGCAAGTAGCAGTGGTTACCTCTGGGGAGAGGAGCTGGAGGGAAGGGGGTATGAGGAAGACTTCATTTTCCACCATTGACCCTTTTGTCCTGTTGCATTTTGTACAATGTGTATAAAGTGAATATAATGCCTTGACAGGTGTGGCTCAGTGGCTTGGGTGTCACTCCACAAACTGAAAGGTCTCCGTTCAATTCCCGGCCAGAGCACATGCCTGGATTGCTGGCCAGGTCCCCTGCTGGGGATGTGCAAGAGACAATGGACAGATGTTTCTTACACATCAATGTTTCTCCCCCTCTATTTCTCCCTCCCTTCCCCTGTCTCTAAAAATAAATATGTAAATTTTTAGAAGTGAATATAATAAAATAACCCTCTTCCAAATAGAAAAGCAAAAAAAAATAAAGTTAAAAGGAAACGGGCAGTGCTGCTGCGTGTAGGGGGGCAAAGGGAGAAAACTTGGGACAACTGTCATAGCATAATCAATAAAATATAATTTAAAAAAAGGAAATTACAAATAGGGCACTTAAGTAGGTTAAACACCAGATCCACAGCATAACTTTAAATGTGACACTGGCTGTAACTCTTGAAAACACATCCTGGGGATTTTAATCTCACATATCATCGGGATCGATCCCTAATGTTGGCACGAAATTTATTTCTGACTGAGGTGAGCATGAGGAAATGGAGCAGTTACTATCTTTCTACAAGGGACTGAACTTTATCCCCCTAACGTTGGGCACTCAGTGAAGCCTGCTGGGTTTTCCCAAAGCAGAATCAGTGACTGGGAAACAGGAACTCTGAGCCTGGGCAGCCGTTCCTCATGTTCCTTATGGCAACGTTGCCTCAGAAGGCAGTGTGGCCTGTGCATCTATAACATGGCAGCATGTGATATGCTGTTATTTCCATTCTTTCATCCCTGCTGTGTTTACCCTTCATAACCACTTACTGACATTGTAAAATCTGTTTATACAAACTGAGTTATTTAAAATGTACACTGATTTCAAAACTTGTTTTATCATTTTTTTGTTTCCAGAAACGTGAGGGACACAACTCCATTAGGAAGATTTAATTTAATGTCTTTTTACAGGCAACAGTGAAGAAACTGTCTTTTTCTGGCTCATGGGCACATGTTCTCCTGGACAGCTTCCCTCTGGGAGAGATAAAAGGTCCCCAGGAGTGCTGATGAGATGTGAACACCTGTGCCCTGTCCTGGTGGTCCCCCTGCAGAGCCCTTGCTTATGTTCTGTTACTCTATAGGCAGAGGCCCCTGAACACCTTAACCTCCTTTCTTTTCAGCCCCTCACACATTCCTGAACTGTCGTTTTCATCCCTGCTTCTTCGGAAAGAACAACTTGATGCTGCCTGTCTGATCATAAGCGATGTGCTCGGAAAGCCAGGTGCAGAAGATAAACAGGGACTGCTGCAGGGCTACACACACTGGAAATCACATTTCCCCGGCTTCTCTGTTGTTCCAGTGAATTAGATTGTAATTTACTGTGCCTTTGGCATTTTGCTCTGTCCTAGACGTCCCATCATTTGAAATTTTCATCTTCCAAGGTAATTTCACGTGACTTTGGAGACGTGAGTTAATTCAGATGAGCTCATTGTTATTAAATGATAAGAAGAGCATCACAAACCAGGACAGTTGTGGACCTGCCCAGGCATTATGCTGTGCACAGAATGCATGTGAGATAACCTTACCTTCACACGACACTGTCAGGAGATTCATGACTACCACTCCCAAATGACATATGTACAAACCGAAGGTCACAGATGTTATGAAACTTACCCAAGGTCACACAGCTGGAGAGTTTGGACCAGAATTTGGGTGCAAGGATATGACTCCAGAGACTGTGCTCCTAACTTCTTGTGTATGGACTCAGGGCACAGTGACCACATGTGTTCATCTTACAAACTGTCATGGAACCTGTCACAGAGTTCCAACACAGTCTGAACTGAAGTATTTAGGGAGTGAATTGATTCTTTCTTTGAACAGACATTATTATGGATGTTCTGTGCCAGGCATCTCTCCAGGAACAAACCAGACTAAGAAAGACTCTTTAGCCTTGGAGGTTACATTCTTGTGGGTGGATGGAAAAATGATGATAAGTCTCCCATTTACCTGTGATGTTGTTGGCACATGAGTGAATTGTTTGCAGAATCAATGAGTGATTGGAATACTGCAAATTTAGGCTGCAAGAATCGGTGCTTTAATCATTAATTTTTATTGTCCGTGGGACAAGAACCATGTCTTATTTATGTGGACTCCCCCATCCCCAGGGAGCACAGGGCCTTGAAATCTAGCTCTGGTGGCTCCTCAAAAATTGTTGAATGACAAATTATTATGGAGTTAACAATTATGTATGGTACTTTTTTCATTTTTCCAGAACAGATGGCCATTTGTTCTTGCGGGTCATATAAACTCAGTCTGATTCTTAATAACAGACTACGTGTTTTTAAGTTGTTTTACAGCCTGCCCTGATCAGAATGGAGAATGTCAAGGCAGTGTAATGTACAAACAAATGCTATACTGCTAGAGGTGTCCAAATACGTTTATTAACTAAAGTACTCTTAATTTTTTACTGAAACAACTAACAGCAAGTATTCATGCCCTGCTGTTGTGTTTTTGGCTGTGACATTTGTAAGTAGAGGCTTTATTGTCTAGAATCTCATTCTGCATCTCTCTGGAACCCTCATTCATTGGTAGTTATCACTTTCTTCTTTGCTGAGCACTAAGCACTCTCTTCCAAAAGAGGAAAATAATTTTTCCATCCTTTATTTCCATTTTAAATTTTAGATGTTTTGAAAGGCAATGTTGTATGGTTACCTGTTCTCAGCAAATTAAAAATAAAACACTGACACAAGCACTTGACAAATAGCATGCCAGCCAATGCTGCTGAGGGCACACGATGTCAGAACGCAGCTGACGAGGAGGTTGGTAGGAAGACGTGTGCCCAGAGAAAGGTAGGCTTGCTCACATTCTCCTCAGAGCAGGTGTCAGCAGGTGGGCAGGAAAGTGGACATAATCTCAGTTGTTAGGGAAATAGACTTTTAGAGCCAGAAGTAGCCTGGAGATGGGTATGAAACAGAACTCTTTTCCTGGCTTTCTTACAAATGTGGCAATTGGAGTGAAGGCAGGACTAGCATCCAGATACTCTGAAGTTTGTGGGTTTCTCTTCCAGTTAATTAATTATTCCTCACTTTTTACAATGAGCTGTCCTGGGTGTATGCAGGTGATCAGTCACAGGCCTTCCCCTAAAGGAGCACATTGTCCAGGTTAGATGTCCCCTTTACTCTGGAGAGAGGAAGTCTCAGAGCAAATATCACAGGATGTGAAGATGTGAGTGATAATGGGGGAGCAGCTAATTACTTGGGACAGAGACTAATAATCAGAGAAATACAAATCGAAACCACACTGAGATATCACTTCACACCTGTCAGAACAGTTATTATCAAAAAAGACAACAAATAATAAATATCAGTAAGGATTTGGACAAAAGGCAACCCTTGTGTACTGTAGGTGGGATTATACATTAGAGCAGCCACTGTGGAAGATATGGAGATTCCCCAAAACATTAAAAACAGAACTACCACATGACCCAGCAATTTTACTTGTGGATCATTCTATTCATACAAAGAATATGAAAACAATAATTCAAAAAGATATATTCACTCCTGTGTTCATTGAAGCATTATTTACAATGGCTGAGATATGGAAGCAACCTTGGTGTTCATCGATAGATGAGTGGATAAGGAAGGTTTGGTACATAGATACAGTGGAATATTATTCAGCCATAAAAATGATGCAACAACATGGATGAACATAGAGAGTATTATGCTAAGTGAAATAAGTTGGAGAGAGCAAGACAAATACCATCCATTTCATTTATACATGGAATCTGAAACAAACAAATCAACAGAACAGGAACAAACTCATATATATGTAGAAAAAAAATTATGGTTGTCAAGGGGGAGAGGTGTAGGGGGTTGGACTAAAAAAGGGAAGATTACGAAGTACAAGCTACCAGGTATAAAATTAGTCACAGAGGTGTAATGCACAGCACAGGGAATGGAGTCAGTGGCATGGGAATACTGTGTGTGGTGCCAGGTGGGCACTAGACTTACTGTGGTGATCACTGAGCAGGCAGAGACATGCTGAATCACTGTGGTGTACACCTGAGACTAACATAATATTCTGTGTTGTATGTCAACTATAAGTTTGAAAAGATAAGTGAGGTTTTGTTGGAAATCTAACTGAGGCCATGGATTTCTGGAGCTGATTCCTTCCAAATGTGTTGTTTATGCTTATGCTTTTATTTTTTTCTTTGATGTTCTGAGAAATTTTTGTTATTCATATATTTTTCCCTTTTTATTGTATTTATTGGGGTGACACTGGTTAACAAAATTATACAGGTTCCAGGTACACAATTCTACCACATATCATCTGTACACTGTATTGTATATTCACCACCCCAAGTCATGCTTTCTTGTCTTAAAGTATAATAGGTTTAATTACCATCCACATTGAATTGGCAAATCTATAATAGGATTTGGAAGTACTGTAATGTCCCCTCTCTAGGTCACTGCCTTGGATGTCACACAGCCTGCAGGTCTCCATGTTGACACCTGTGGTGTTACTTCTGACAGGTTCTCAATAGTCTGTACCATTGGACTGATTCCAGTGTTTGTGTCACAGTATTTCCTGGTGAAGATGACACTGATTGGTAGACTTGTTTGCAGCTGGAAATAGGGGCCAGAGCTAGCAGCATTGGGCTTGAATGATTCTGTTTGCTATTGTCCTGTGTGTGGAGGAAGGCGTGACAGATGCACTCACTCACTTTAATAGGAAGAGATCCTTGCCTTACTGCTTCTCCCATATGGAATTCTTCTTCAAATTCAAAATATTCTTATCAGGAGTAGAAAGTGGTTTTCTTTAAGGAAATGCCAGAGCTCTTGTTCCAGTAGTTTTTTAGGAATTCAGCACAGCAAGGTACATGGATTTGTAGGCAGACCATCTTAGCCCACAGTCTTAAGGAGATTCACTCTTAGCAATCACACCGATGTTTGTTTGCCAATGTCCGGTCTAAGTTGATTCCTGGTCCCATGTGGCTCATGTTAGATTTTCACACTATCTTCCCAACAGTCGCACCATCTCCTTTTCTCTACCATACTTGACACTAATGGTGCCCTGAATAAAGGAGAGACTGCCTGCCTTACAGTTTAACATTGGTGATGCCTTATGTTGCATTATGGTGGTAACTGAAGAAATTAAAACATAAGATTCAGGGACTTCTGGCCAAGATGGAGGCATGGGTAGACACACTGTGCCTCCTTGCACAACCAAAAAAAGGACAACAATTTAGAAACAAAATAACAACCAGAACTGACAGAAAATTGAACTTTATGGAAGTCCAACAACCAAGGAATTAAAATAGACACATTCATCCAGACCGGTAGGAGGGGTGGAGTCAGGTGGCCAGGTGGAAAGGGGTCGTGGCAAAAAAAGCAGTGGCTGGTAGGCCCCAGGTGTGCAAGGCAGCAGCTGACAGACCTCAGGCGTGCAAGACAGCAGAGGGCAGACCCTGTGCATGCAGGTGGCAGCTGACAGACTCTGGGCGCTGGATGGCAGTGGGCAAGCCCTTTAAGGTGGCAATTGTGGAGTGAGGTGGCAATTGCAAAGCGGTTGAATGGGCATCCCAGCATGGGGAAATAAAGCCTCAAAACACTGATTGAAAACACCTGTGGGAGTTGAGGTGCTGGGAAAGACTCCCAAACTCACAGCAAAGTTTGTTGGAGAGACCCACAGAGTCCTAGGATGTACACAAGCCCACCCGTATGGAAATCAGCACCAGAAGGGCCCAGTTTGCTTGTGGGAAGTGGCAGAAGGGACTGAAATCTGACAGAGAGTGGAGCAAACCCCATTGTTCCCTCTCTGACCCCTGCCCCACATACAGCATCACAACCCAACAACCTGGGTTGCCCCGCCCTGGTGAACACCTAAGGCTCCACCCCTCATATGTAACAGGCACAACAAGACAAAAAAAAATGGCCCAAATGAAAGAAGAGATCAAAGCTCCACGGCAAATACAACTAAGTGACAAAGAGATAGCCAACCTATCAGATGCACAGTTCAAAGCACTGGTGATCAGGATGCTCACAGAATTGGTTCAATTTGGTCACAAATTAGATGAAAAAAATGAAGGCTATGCTAAGTAAAATAAAGGAAAATGCACAGGGAACCAATACTGATGGGAAGAGAACTGGGACTCAAATCAATGGAGTGGACCAGAAGGGAGAAGGAAATAACCAAACAGAAAAGAATGAAGAAACAAGAATTCAAAAAAATAAGGAGAGGCTTAGGAACCTCCAGGACATCTTTAAACATTCCAACATCTGAATTATAGGGGTACCAGAAGGGGAAGAGGAAGAGCAACAAGTGCAAGAGTTATTTGAACAAATAATAAAGGAGAACTTCCCCAATCTGGCAAAGGAAATAGACTCTCAGGAAGTCCAGGAAGCTCAGAGAGTCCCAAAGAAGTTGGACCCAAGGAGGAACACATCAAGGCACATCATCATTAAGCTACCCAAGATTAAAATGAGGGAGAAAATCCTAGAAGCAGCAAGAGATAAGGAGACAGTTACCTACAAAGAAGTTCCCATCAGACTGTCAGCTGATTTCTCAAAAGAGACCTTACAGGCAAGAAGGGGCTGGAAAGAAGTATCCCAAGTTATGAAAGGCAAGGACCTACACTCAAGATTGCTCTATCCAGCAAAGATTTCATTTAGAATGGAAGGGTAGAGAAAGTGCTTCTTAGATAAGGTCAAATTAAAGGAGTTCATCATCACCAAGCCCTTATTATATGAAATGTTAAAGGCACTTATCTATGAAAAAGAAGATAAAAAACACGTGCAGTAAAAGGACAGCAAACTCACAATTATGAACAATCACACCTAAAGCAAAACCAAAAGAAACTAAGCAAACAACTAGAACAGGAACAGAACCACAAAAATGGAGATCACATGGAAGGTTAGCAACAGGGGGGTGGGAGGAGGGGAGAGGGGGAAAAGGTACAGAAAATAAGTAGCATAGATGGTAGGTAGAAAATAGACAGGGGGAGGGCAAGAATCGTATGGGAAATGTAGAAGCTAAAGAACTTAGACACATGGACATGAACTAAAGTGGGGGAATGTGGGTGGGAGAGGGTGTGTAGGGTGGAGGGGAATGAAGCAGGGGAAATGGGACAACTGTAATAGCATAATCAATGAAATATATTTAAAATTTTTTTTAAAAAAGCACATGAGATTTAGGAGGCATAATGTGCTCAAGAAACCTGTGCTCTTATTTCTGCCTGTGACCCAGTAAGGTTAAATAATTGTATTTTCTCTGAAACAACCCTGGCTTTTGCACTGTCTTACTTGGTTAGTGGAAGTTTCTTCCCTCCGGTAAACATCAGTTTCTAACCACCGCCAACCTTGACCTTTCCGCTCCCTTGTTTACAAATTTCCCATCATAAAACCTCAACAATAACTTCTAGAATTATTCCTCCTTATTTAAAGGTAAGTCTCCCCTGCTGGACTGTGGGATTTCAAAGACAGACCGTTACTTATGTGCTTCAGTGTCTCCAGATCCTAGACCAATGCTTGTAAACTAATATGTTCTCAGTAAAATGCCTTATTGAATGAAGAGCTTCCTAGTTCATCAGCTGCTACTAGTCTGTCCTCCAATTCATCTTCATTTATACCATTACATTAAAATTCTTCAAGGAGAGCTCAAGTCATAAAACTCTACTGGTTAAAACCATTCTTGACATTATTCTGCTGCTTAAAATATTAGGGGTGGACTCCTTAGCCTATTGTTGAAAACCTCCATAGTCTGCATGACTTCTTAAATTTTTCCAAATGACTGCTCCAGAAAACCCACAACAAACCTCTCCTCTACTACTTGCTTTTCTCCTATATCAGGATCTCACTTGTGTGTTGCTCATATTTCCTTCACCTCAAGTAGTTTTCCCTTTTGTTTTTCTCCAAGTCCCATTTGGATGTCTTCTACAATATAGTTATTGTCCTGCAATCTGCAGACTTTCAACAGGCCTTCAGGTCATTCCTAACATGACCCAGGCATTGTGGGTAGCAGAGGTAACACATAATAGAAGATGGCATTGTGCCCTAGAGGAGCCTAATGCTAGTGCATAAACAGATGTGCAAGCTCTAGACCACAGTGAAAAATGTCTTCGCGGTAATCTAGGTTCTCAGGGGATACACACCTATCCCAAGGAAGGAAGACTGTGAGGAAATACCCTTTGCGGAGGCTGTGATATATGGGTTGAGTTTCCAAAATTAGCTAGGAGTTAGCTAGAAAAAAGAATGAAATAAGAAGGTTGTAAGCAGAAGAGCAGGCAGCTGTGAGTTTTGGGGATTCTACCTTGGGTGGTACAACTGAATCTGTGCACATAATTCCCACACCAATTTGCCTGCCTAGGAACTCCCACAGAATCACGTCTCTTATGGACATACTGCTTGTTGCCCTATATAATAGTGATTAACCTGCTAATCCAATCTTCATTATTAGACACAAAAATAATAACTAAGCCTGACTCATCTTTTTTTTATCCCTTAAGAGCCTTTCAAAATGTCTTCCATCTACACAGTACATGATTGTGTGTGTAATATTTGTTTAATGGATGACTAATTTTGATTGAATTGCCCTGAGTTCTCAGGAGAGTTTGAACTCTTAATATTTGGCTCACAACTCTCAATAGAGGCTTCCCAAAGTGGTCTCTTACTTTTAGGGTATGTACAACAGGAAAGCAGGGGAGCTACTAAAATGTAAGAGAAATAAGGCTCTGATAATCATCATATGTTTTCTGTGTTATCAAATCATACTTATCATGGTAAATGATAGCATATGCTAGTAAAGTAAGTCAAATTCCCTATGCCAGTCTTGCTAATACCTGTAACACTTGTAGGGCTTGTAACTAGAACCAGTAAAGGCTCATATAACATAAACCTATATATTCAAAAGTTATAAATGATGCTAAAAACTCTTAAGCACAATGTGGATCCAACACAATTCCTATCAAGATTCCAATGATGCATTTCATAGAGCTAGAACAAATACTTCAAATATTTATATGGAACCATACAAAGCCCCTATAGCAACAGTGACCCTGAGAATGAACAAAGTTGGAGGAATCATACTACCTAATACCAAACTATAGTACAAGTCCATAGTAATCAAAACAGCCTGGTACTGGCATAAAAACAGACACATAGGTCAATGGAACAGAAGAGAGAGCTCAGAAAAAAACCCACAACTTTGTAGTCAATTAATATTTGACAGATGAAGCAAGCACATACAATAGACTAGATAGTTTATTCAATAAATGGCATTGGGAAGATTTGACAGATACATGAAAAAAATAAAAGTAGACCACCTTCTTACACCACATGCAAGAATAGATTAAAAATGAAATGGATTAAAGACTTAGATGTTAGACCTGAAACCATAAAAATCCTAGAAGAAAATGTAGGCAGTAAAATCTCAGACAATGCCCCTAGCAATATTTTATCTGATATATCTCCTCAGGTGAGGGAAACGAAAGAAAAAAGAAATAAATGGGTCTACATCAAAGTAAAAAGCTTTTGCACAGCAAAGGATGTCATTGACAAAATAAAAAGACAACCCACAAAATGGGAGAACATAATAGTTGATACATCTGATAAGGGGTTAATATCCAAAATTTATAAAGAATGTATACAACTCAATACCAACCCCCACAATAATCTAATTTAAAAAATAGGCAAAGAACCTGAATAGACATTTCTCCAAAGAGGACACACAGATGGCCAATATACATATGAAAAGATGTTCAATGTCAGTAATCATCAGAGAAATAAAAATTAAAACCACAATGATATAACACTTCACACTGGTGAGAATGGCCATCATAAACAAATCAACAAACAAGAAGTGTTGGAGAGGATATGGAGAAAGGGGAACCTTTCTGCACTGTTGGTGGGAATGTAGATTGGTGCACAGTGGTGCAGCCACTGTGGAAAGCAGTATGAAGATACTTCAAAAAATTAAAAATGGAACTGCCTTTTGACCCAGTCACCCCACTTCTGTGAATATAGCCAAAGCAACACAAAACCCTAGTTCAAAAAGACATAAGCACCACTATATTCATTGCAGTGTTATTTACAATCACCAAAATATGTAGCAGCCCAAGTGTCCATCAGTAGATGAGTGGTTAAAACAACCATGGGACATTTACACAATGGAATTCTACTTGGCTGTGAAAAAGAAGCAAATTTTAGCCTTTGCAACAGTATAGATGGACCTGGAGAACATTATGCTAAGTGAAACAAGCCAGTCAGAGAAAGACAAATACTATATGATTTCACTCATATGTGGAATCTAATCAACAAACTGAACTAACAAGCAAAATAGACACAGATTGATAGATGGAGAGCAAATGACAGTGGATGGGGAGGGTGGGGGAGGAGGAAAGAGCAAAAAGGAGAAAGGACTCAGGGACATAGACAACAGTGTGATGATTGTGGTGGGAAAGAGGATAAATGGTAATGAAAAATACAATAAAAATAAAATTTTAAAAATGTGTTCTATGCTCCTACCTTGACAAGTTACCTTCCTAATCATCTGTAAGGGCAGGTTCAAATTATGGATGATCAAACTCTGTGAAATTATAGGTTAGAAGGTAGCAGCATAGGAAAAGTACACCACTGGCCTCTAGTGACACTCACCCTTCCTCTTCTCTCTGTGTTGTATCCTCCTGCACTGAGAGGGACAAGAGGGCCCAGAGAATGGGTGAGAAGTGGATTGATAGTTGTACAACTGGGAGCCCTATCAGAGAGTCTAGGAAGGGGCCTGCATTGCCTGGACCTTAGGCACTATTTCTGCTTCTTTAAGCATCCTCCCTCAACATATGCTCTCACTCCCATGAAGACATAGTAGCTTCATATACATTTCTAGGGGAGTTAATGTTTCCTCCCCTGAGGAAGCTATAGTTGGTGAAGTCCATATAACAGACATATGTAAAAGATCTAGAATACTTAAAATGTATAGTAGAATATTTTGTGAGTGGTTGTAATATTTTGTGATTGTGATTAAACAATCACTATAGTGACTATAATCATGTGTACAACTAATTTTATTTCAATGAATCAACTAGGAAATAATGAAACAAAGATCTTTGTTTCCTTGTTAAGAAACATTGTTAAGAAACAAGGACACCCTCTATGAAAAACTGAAACAAAAAAAATCGAGCTGCAGAAAACTCATCACCAGGATAACTGATAACTTGAATCAGTCTGTAAAGAAATCTATAGTTTCATAATACATTAGAGAGCAATGAGGTATCCTCTTGATAAGGTAACATCCCTTGACAGAAAGACTTGCTTAAACTTCTTTACATTTTGGTTCAAAATAGTCATAAAATATAATTTGGGGGACTTTCTACTGAATTTGTAACAGAGCTGTGAGTTTCTTATAAACCTCTAGCCATTTATGATGTCAGGAAACTGGTCATCTTTCCCATAGATAACTATGAAAATGTGATCTAGGTTTCAAAACACAAGTGAATTTAACGAGTTAATTTTTATGAATAATATAACTTTGGAAAAGGCAAAACTTGATATCTGTAGATGCCAAGTGAGGGACAATGAGAAACAACACTGGATTCAGATATAAGCTTGAGTTGGAATTCCAGCAGTCATCAGATATATGACTTTGGATAAGTCATTTAAACTGAATTATTTGAGAAATAATATTGCAGCATAAAATAAGGCTAATAATATTTAATATTTTGGGAGAATTGGACCACATGTGGGAGTGTTTTGTAAACATCTTTGTGATAGAACTGTACCATAGCAATATTAAGGTTATTTGTTTTAACTCCCTCCCACTGTGACTTTTTTTTAATCCTTACCAGAGGACCTTTATTTATTCATTGTTTTTAGAAAGAGAGGAAGGGATAAAGAGAGAGAGGCAAACATCAATGCGTGAGAGGAACATCTATCGGTTGCTTCCCGTATGTGCCTTGACCGAAGACCAAACCCGCAACCTAAGTATGTGCCCTGACTGGGAATTAACCCTGCAATGTTTTGTTACCTGATGATGTTCCAACCAACAGAGCCTCACTAGCTAGGACACACTGTGATTCCTGACGTATGTCATATAAAAAGGGCATATCCTTCAATAGTGGATGCACTTTTTGTTTAGCTCAGTAGCATTTAATTCTTCAAATCTTAGACTTGCAGAGGTCTGATTCAGTCATTACAATGACTGATCTGAATCAAGATGTCATCTTTCTAGTTAATGCTTTCATTTTAACAAGCAATTAGAATCAATTATGTAGTCATCTATTTGATTATTTGACAACTGAGGCTTTCTGCAACTAGAAATAATGATCTCAGCTGTGTTTTTGGTCAATTTTGTCATACTATATAAACCTCAATGTCATTTTAATGAATTTTTATTCCTAAGAGAATTAAAGAGTACATGACTAAGATAAAATAACAAGAGGTATGCAAAAGGTTTGTATTATAGTCTTCAATATGTATGTCCTGAGGGGAAAACAGAGAAAGATTTTATATTGTCAAGCATGTTGTAGAAGCATAAATAAGTCATGAAATGAAGCAGAGGTCGTTCGAAGGCAGGGGAAATATACTGTTGAACAGTTAGCAATGAAGATGCAGCAAAGCCACAAGCAAACCTATGAGTCAATTATGGAGATGCTCCAGGACAAGGTTTTGAAGGGGCTGATGAAGAGCCAGAATTCCAAATGAGATCTGTGAAGCTGACATTAAATACAACTCAACTTTTATGTTGTGTGACATTCATGACAATTGTTGTGTGTGAAAGAGCCTGGATCCAGGGAGACCTGAGGCACAAATAAAGGCCTTCTTTGTCTTCCACTGATTCTCCTTTACAAACTCTACGTGTGTTCATGCCACTTTTCAAGTCCCCTGCACCCTTTTGGGAGGGCCTAGCTTCTCAGGGTAGCTTAATGTGTTAGGCTATGATCTATAATCCTGTCTTTCTTTTTTTTTTTTGAGAACTATTTGTTTTAATCTTTTATTAAGAATATTAACATACAGCCTTAACCATGTTAAGAACATATGGTTAAGAACATAACCATATGGTTAAGAATATAACCATACATGGCTGCTGTGGCTCAGTGAACTGAGTTCTGGCCTGTGAACTGAAAGACTGCCAGTTCAATTACTGGTCAGGGCACATGCCTGGGATGTGGATCAGGTCCCCAGTTAGGGGCATGCCTGAGGCAACTGATTGACGTATCTGTCTGTTTCTCTCTCTCTTTCTCCCTCTCTTCCCCTCTCTAAAAATAAATAAATAATATATTTTTAAAACAAATCTTAACATACAGAAATATAGGCAGATTAACTCGGATGCCCATCATATAGCCCTAAAAACCACTACTTCATGGAAAAATCCTGCTCCATTTACACCCCATCAACATCCTCTTACAATCTGTGTAATCTTCAGTTTGCACATCTAAAAGAAAGATTTTTAATTAAAATAATCATAACTTATTTTCATGCCTAAAACAAAAAGTTTATTTCTGTCACCAAATATCTAGCTGGTATTCAAAATTACAAATGTGTCAGATATTATTGTTTTTACACTTTGTTTGCTAAAGAACTAAATAATACCTGTATGTAATGATTGGTATGCCTTTCATGATCTTTTAATCTATGTGTTTCTACTTTACTTTTTCCCATTTCCCCTACCATCTAATAATAATATAGTTGAGTACTTGCTAAGTTCCTAGTCCTGTGAAAAACTGTACATGCATGGCTTCCAATTCTTACAAAGGCACTGCAAGTTGGATGTCGATTTCCTCGTTCTCTCTTGCTTAGCCCCAAGTTTCAAACGTAGGAGTATCCAACTAAAAGTTGGCATTCTTTCCATTATACCACGCTCTTTCAAATTTCACTTTAAAGGCACCAACTGTATCACCACCCCAATCTCTACTGCTTCATACACTTGCCATACAATTTTCTCTCACTGTTATGCTTTTCTCCCAACAAAGGAAAGAAATTAATGCTTTTCTTAAGGTAAAGGAATCCTGGTTATGGGCTTTAGTGAAAATTTAAATATAGAATGCTGCTTCCCAATAACCATTATGGATTAACTAATAACAAATCAAGTCAAAATCACCTATTCTTTCTTTTGACAGGGCTCATTCTTTACTAGGCCTATGAATGAAGTGAAAATCACACAAAAATGGTATATTAACCTCTTTACGAGATTTAATAAAATTCATCATGATATTCTTATGGAAAAGATGGAGAAACAGGGGTCATATATTAGTAAAATTAGCTATGTTCAAATAATCAAGGCTGATTAAACCAAAACTGTTCAAGACCAATGCAGGATGATTAGAAACTTTGGACAAAACCAAGGGGGATGATGGAAGCAAAGGAGGGAGGTGGGTTTGACTGGGACAGGGTGGGGGGAGTGGTTGGGGGAAAATGCAGACAACTGTAATTGAACAATAATAAAATAACTATTAAAAAAACTTGACCTTCAGGCAGCAGCTGGAAGGTATGTAGTTAAATCCCTTATAGGGAGAAACTGGAAGATAAGCATTTTTGCCTTTTCCTTCTGTGCTTTACCTGGGTTTACAGCCATGCAGGGATGTTCCAGCACCCATTAAGAGCTGTGTCTTCATTGGTTACAATTCTGTGGGACTCTTAAATGCAAGCCATGTTGACTATCAGAGCCAGGTGATCCAGGGACTCATCCCTTGGGCAGCAGACACAAAAGCTGGGGTGCAGACATGTGTATAAGTGCTTCCAGGGAGTTATTGCTGACTTAGGGTGGGCTGAAGGGAGAAGGCAGAGGAGGTGACTATTAGCTTCAGTGGTCCCTGAGGAAGATTATAACTGTACTGTAGCTGCATGCTAAATTAGAAGCTTGATCCCCAGGCAGCAGTTTTAAAGTATGCAGATAAACCCCTTTAGGGGAAGACTGCAAAATGGGCATTTTTGCCTGCTTCCTCTGCACTGTTCCATGGATAGATAACCATGGTGAGTGCTCTCATGACCATTAAGAATTGCTTCTTCATCTGCCATACTCTTGTGGGTCTCATGGACACAAACCCCATTGGCTTTCAGAACTATGTGTTTTGAGAGCCAATCCCTTGGGTAGGAGTCTTACAAGTTGGAGTGCTAGATGCAGGGTCCAAATCCTTTGCTCCTCAGGGAGAACCTGGGAGTTGGGGTTCCCTCCCAATTATATGGCAATCCTGATTGTGGTGGGGTTTATGGTGAGCATTTGTCTCAGCCTTTCCTACTCTATCCAATATGTGTATTTTCTGACTTACCCAATGAATAGGAGTTACTCAGACAATTTCTATATCTCTTTCAGAGGAAATTACTCCATGTGTACATTTGGTGTATCCATGGGAGGAGGGAGCACAACTGATGAAAAGCACAAAGGCAGCCCAGGAAAGATTAACAATATGTATCCAATATTTTTATAAATAGTTGAATTTTAGATAAAAACATAATTGGTTAAATTATACTTAAGTCTATGCTTTTACACTCATCCAGGGAAATCTTAGTTTACTGAGGTACTAATTCTACTCAGCTCCTTGAAATGTGGATAATGTGTCTGGAAATAAAGAAATCATTCTGAACTGTGAACCTCATGTAATCAGACCTGCACAGAGATGCCAAATATCATACAGGGTTTTAATAGAAGTAGAAAAGATTCAAATCAAACGTCTTTTAGAGAGGATAGAGACATGTGCTTTATTCTACTAGGTTTACAGAGAACTTAGGGAAGTTTTTTTCACTGGAAAAGTTATGTTCTTTCTCTCTAAAATTTTCTTTAGTTTATTTTCCAGAGGATCTTATGTTAAGGTACCAAAGAAAACAAGAAGAAAATTATAGCCTTAGAAACTATTTGACTAAATAGCCTCTTCTAAAAAGAATGGTGGTTTCTATTGGATACAGTTAAGCACCAAAGCTATAATTTTCCATTTACTTTCCTTTGCCATTGTATATGTAGTTTATTTACTACAATTTGATGCAATTTGCACTTTGTCAGAGGATGTATTCTGCAGATTCATGTTAACCACATTTCTTCTCCAATATTACATTATAAAACCTGTCCCTGTCACTCTTCTTTGACATGGACCATTTCCTCACACAGAATCCAGTTGCCAAATGATTGAAGGCCTGTGTAATTCAGCTCTAATGGATTCTATGAGGCAAGGGTGTTTTAAACTGCTCTAGTTTAAAATGCCTTTCCTCAAATAGCTCACACAACTGAAAGAGCACACACTTCAAATAGAGAAGATCAAATCTCACTGTCATGCTACTGGAATAGCTATCTTGACAGCTTTTTATTTGTAGTTTTTGTTTGGAGGTGTTTAATTTAAGGAAAAACACATAAATCACAGGTGAGCAGGAGGTCCAAGATGTGAGCTCTTAGACATTGGGTAGTTTGAACAGCAGTTTGAGCTACACATTTTTTTTTGAAGAAACTCAGTTTTGATCTACTTTACATCAATTCCCTTTAACACACTTTTTAAAATGTAATTTATTACTTAAAGATTACACAGTTTCCCCAAGAGATGTAACTGTATGTTTTTTATTTTCCTTTGTATTGAATTTGTTGGGGTGACACTGGTTAACAAAATTATACAGGTTTCAGGTGCACAATTCTACCACACATCATATGTACACTGCATTGTGTACATATGCTATCACCACTATACGCTCCTCCACTTCCCTCTACCCCCCTCTCCCAAGCAATCACTATACTGTTGTCCATGTCCATGAGGTTTTTTTTCCTTTTTTCTTTTTTTCTCAATCCCTCCACCCTGTCTCACCCAGGCACCACTCCGGAAAGCTGTCAGCCTCCTCTCGATCTACGAGTCTGTCACTACTTTCCCTTATTAGTTCAGTTTGTTCATTAAATTCCACATATGACAGCAATCATATGGTATTTGTCTTTCTCTGACTGTCTTATTTCACTTAGCATAATGTTCTCCAGGTTTACCCATGCTGTTGAAAAGGGTAAGATTTCCTTCTTTTTCACAACCAAGTAGTATTCTACTGTGTAAATGTATCACAGCTGTCTTTATTGTAATACTGTCTTGGAAGTGGATTGTTTAACATATAGTTTATCCTGGCTTTATCTTTCCAAAGGGCCTGATTATATTTTATAAATATTAATTCACTTCTTGAATACACACAAAAAATTCTCTACTACCATTTTATTTTTCCTTCAATATGTTAATTAGTAGAAAACCCACTACATTGCATTGCTGAACAGTGCTGAAGCTGAGTTACAAGGCCACCTGAGGCCCCACAGTTGGACTGAGGTCAGTGGGCTTGCCTCCAGGGGCACTGACTGGCATGTCTCCCACCAGGTCCCTAGGTGAGCAGGAGTGCCCCCAGACCATGATTAGAATGGACTGGAGCCAATGCACAAGGTTCCTTCTGACTCTGCTATCAGACCAAGATGTGTGGGCCTACCTCCAGGAGCTCAGAAGGGCGTGTCTTCCACTGTGATCCTGTGGGAGTAGGACTATTCACATATTATGGTTGATGAGGCATAGTGCTGGATCATAGGCTGCCTCAAGGCTCACAGCCAGTACCAAGGTCTGTGGGCCTGTTACTTGAGGAATGACTCCTCCAGGTTCCCTTGGCAGATTGTGCTGGAGGAAGCACAAAGACCAAAAGGGCTATAGCAAAATCCACAGGGGGACAGGGCTACTTCTGGGTCTATAACCAGGACCATAGTCAGCAACTCTGCCATCTGCACATGGGCCCACCTTCTCCAAATGTCCCTCCTTGGTCTTAGGTTCCACAAATTGCTACCTAGATCCCAAAACTTTCCAAAAAGCACTTTTGTCCATGGGCAGCTGCCAAATTATTATTGCTGTATGAGAGTATGAACAGAGTACCTTCTATTTATTCTAATATCTTATTGACATCATTCTATATACCTTACATATATACAATTTGTAAATTTTTATTTGTTGACTTTATCTTAATAAAGCCAGAGCAAAAGGAAAACATGGATGGAAAACAATATATTGTGAAAACATTAATCAGAACAAAGTGGGAACTGCTATATTAATTTTAGAAAGGGCAGGCCATGGTCTGTTATCACAAATAAAGAGGGGCATTGATAATGATAAGAGGGTCTTTTCTCCAAGAAGACAAGATAATCTTTAATGTGTAAGTCCTAACAACCGAACATCAAAATAGTTAAAGCAAAAAAAAATGATAGAACTGCAAAAAGAAATATATAAATCTATGATTATAATTAGAAACTTCAACACTTCTCTATCAAAAACAGACAGATTCAACAGGTAGAAAAAAAGGAAGGACATAGTTAAACTCAACAACAGTATAAATCAACAATAAGGTTAACATCTATAGGCTAGTTTATCTAACATTTTCCCCAAGCTCACAGGGAAGATACACTAAGATAGACTACATTCTTGGCCATAAAACTCACCGATATTAAAAGAATAGAAATTATACCATATCTGCTTTCATTCCACAATGAAAATAAACTAGAATCAACAGGAGAAAGATAGTTAAAAATCCCAAATATATGGACATAAACAACACACGTGTAAATAAACATGGGACAAAGAAGAAATCGCAAGAGAAATGAGAAAATATTTTAGACAATGAAAATGAAAGAACAACTTTTTCAAATGAGTGGGATTCAGCAATAATAGTACTTAGGGGAAAATGAAGCATTGAATGCAGATATTGGAAAAGGAGAAATGAAAAATTAGTAATCTCAGTTTCCACCTTAGGAAACTAGAAAAAGAACAGAAAATTATATCTATATTGGGCAAAAGAAAGGAAAGAATAAAAATTAAAAATCAAGAGCAGAAATTAATGAAACTGGAAACATGAAATCAATAGAGATAATCAATGAAACCAAAAGCTAGTTCCTTGAAATGATCAGTAAAATTGATAAGCTGGCAGCCAGGCTAACTTAAAAAATATAGAGGATTTCTGACCAAGACGGAGGTGTAGGTAGATAAACTTTTCCTCCTTACACAACTAAAAGGAGGACAACAACAAATTTAAAAACAAAAAATAACCAGAACTGCTAGAAAATCTAACTGTATGGAAGTCTGCCAGCCAAGGAGTTAAAGAAGAAACATTTATCCAGACCAGTAGGAGGGTTGGAGAAGGGCAGTCGGGTGTAGAGGAGTCATGGCAAGCTGGCTGCTGGAGGAATGGGCAGTCCCACATTTGTGTGCATTCCAGGAGGAATAACAGGGGAGTGAGACACACCACGCAATCCAGGGTTTCATCATGGAGAAATAAAGCCTCAAAACCTCTGGTTGAAAAATCATGTGGGGCTTGAGGCAGCAGGAGAAACTCCCAGCCTCACAGGTGGGTTTGGTGGAGAGGCCCACAGGGTCCTAGAATGTACACAAACCCACCCACCCAGGAATCAGCACCAGAAGGGCAAATTGCTTGTGGGTAGCGGAGGAAGTGACTGAAAGCCAGATGAGAGCCGAGCAAGGAGCAGTTCCCTCTTCCATCCCTCCCCCACATACAGCACCATAACCCAGCCAAGTGAGTTGCCCTGCCCTGGCAAATACCTAAGGCTCCACCCCTTACTACATAACAGGTATGCCAAGACAAAAAAACTATGGCCCAAAAGAAAGAACAGATCAAAGCTGTAGAAAAAAATACAACTAAGCAATGAAGAGATAGCCAACCTATCAGATGCAGAGTTCAAAACACTGGTGATCAGGATGCTCACAGAAATGGCTGAGTATGGTCACAAAATAGAGGAAAAAGTGAAGGCTATGAAAAGCGAAATGAAAGCAAATGTACAGGGAACTAATAGTGAAAGGAAGAGAACTGGGACTCAAATCAATGGTTTGGAGCAGAAGGAAGAAATAAACATTAAAGCAGAACAGAATGAAGAAACAAGAATTCAAGAAAAATGAGGACAGGCTGAGGAACCTCTGGGACAACTTTAAACATTCCAACATCTGAATCATAGGGGTGCCATAAGAAGAGGAAGAGCAAGAAATTGAAAACTTACCTGAAAAAATAACAAAAGAGACCTTCCCTAATATGGCAAAGGAAATGTACTTTCAGGAATTCCAGGAAGCTCATAAAGTCCCCAGAAAGTTGGACCCAAGGAAGCACACACTAAGGCACATCATAATTACATTACCCAAAATTAAAGATAGGGAGAGAATCTTAAAAGCCGCAAGAGAAAAGGAGACAGTCACTAACAAAGGAGTTCCCAAAAGATTATCAGCTGATTTCTCAAAAGAGACCTTGCAGGCAAGGAGGGGCTGGAAAGAAGTATTCCAAGTCATGAAAGGCAAGGACCTACATCCAAGATTACTCTATCCAGCAACA
This sequence comes from Phyllostomus discolor, assembly GCF_004126475.2. Classification (NCBI taxonomy): domain Eukaryota; kingdom Metazoa; phylum Chordata; class Mammalia; order Chiroptera; family Phyllostomidae; genus Phyllostomus; species Phyllostomus discolor. The sequence continues at coordinate 21,380,634 of NC_050198.1, read as the reverse complement.
CTATCATTTAAATTGGGAGGGCAGATAAACTGATCCCCAGATAAGGTAAAGTTAGAGTTCATCATCACCAAGCCCTTATATGAAATGTTAAAGGGACTTATCTAAGAAAAAGAAGAAGATCAAAAATGTGAATAGTAAAATGACAACAAACTCACAACTATCAACAACAGAATCTGAAAAACCAAAAACAATACAAAAACAAATTAATCAAACAACTAAAATAGGAACAGATTCACAGAAATAGAGATCTCATGGAAGGTTATCAGTGGGGAGGGGGAGGGGAGGAGAATGGGGGAAAAGGTACAGAGAATAAGAAGCATAGATGGAAGGTACAAAATAGACTAGGGCAGATTAGGAATAGTATGGAAAATGGAGAAGCCAAAGAAGTTATATGTATGGCCCATGGACATGAACTAAGGGGGGTAATATTGGTGGGAGGGGAATACAGGGTGGAGGGGCATAAGGGGGAGAAAATATGGGACAACTGTTAACAGCATAATCAATAAAATATATTAAAAAATAGAAGGCCCAAATTACTAATGTCAGAAATGAAAGAGGATTCATCACTGTTGATCTCATGCACATTAAAAGGATAAATAAGGAATACTGTAAGCAACTCTGTGCCCACAAATTTGATAACCTAGGTGAAAGTTTAGACCTGTTCCTTGAAAGGTACAATCTACAAAAACTCACACAAAAAGAAGTAGCAATCTGAATGGGCCTTTATCAATTAAATAAATTGAATCAATATTTAATATCCTTTTAAACAGGAAGTGCTAGACCCGCATGAATTCATTGGTGAATTCTACCAAACACTTAAGGATGAAATTATACCAATTCTTTATCATCTCTTTCAGAGGATAGATGCAGAATGAATACTTCCTGAATTATTCCATATGGAAGCACTAGCCTAATACCAAAACCAGACCAAGCTATTACAAGAAAAAAAAATAACAATTATAGACCAATATGGCTAATGAATGTCGATGCAAAAAGTCCTCAACATAATATTAGCAAACTGAATCCAGCAAGGTACAAATAGAATTATATATCACAACCAAATGGGATTTATCGCAGAAAAGCAAGGCTGCTTCACCATTAAAAAACCAATTAATGTAATCTATCACATCAACAGGTTAAAGAAGAAAAATCACATGCCCATGTGTAATAGATGGAGAAAAGCATGTGACAAAATCCAACTCCCATTTGTGATAAAACTCTCAATAAACTAGGAATAGAAGGGAACTTCCTCAAGTTGATGAAGACATGCATAAAACACCTACAGCTAACATCACACTTATGGTGAGAAACCTAAAACTTTCCCACACAGATCAGGAACAAGGCACAGGGTCGTCTGTCCTCTCCTCACTGCTTTTCAATATTGTATTGGAAGTCCTACCTGCTGCATTAAGACAAGGAATGGAAACAAATTGATGGAGATTGGGAAAGAAGAAATAATATTTGTTTGCAGGTGGCATGATTGTCTATGTAGAAAATACAAAAAAAATGTCAATCAAAACATCCTAGAATCAATAAACAATTATATAAAGATTGCAGGATACAAAGTTAATAATGTATTATCATTCATTATCCTCACTTAGCAATGAAGATACAGTCTGATGAATGTGTTGTTAAGCCATTTCACTGTGCCAAAATCATAGAGGGTAATTATACAAAACTAGATGGTATAGGCTATTACACACCTAGGCTATATGATACAGGAGTGATTTTCAACTGGTGTGACACAACAATTTTTAAAGCATTCAATACCTGACTATTTAGACAGGGACACTGGCCTCTTTTCCCTTAGACTGTCAAATTTAAAAAATGACAACAGCCAATATAACAATAGCTATCCTGTGTGAATGAATCAAAATTATACCAATTTTGTGTCAGTTCAGCCAAAAATACACTATATTTTTGGTGTGCTGCAGAATTTTGGTAACTAGTTTATGTGTGCCATGAGGTGAAAAAGGTTGAAAATCTCTCCTAGGCTACAAGGATGCACAGCACTCTACTGTATAAGACAATAAGAGATTAAACCAAGTACAAGAGAAAATGATGTGATCAAGAGACCTGCTAAATGAGTGTATGAGGCTGTTGCCTGCATAATAAATACACTGTTTTACAGCAAAGATTTTTTTAATAAGCAGAAATAGTACATTCCAAAATAGCACTAAAAAGTATAGTATAGTAAGTAGATAAATGAGTAGCAGTCATGTATTATTATTATCAAGTACTACGTGCTACACATAATTGTATGTGCTATACTTTTATATGACAGGCAACTCAGAAGGTTTATACCAGCATCACCATGGACACATGAGTAATGTATTGTACTACAACATCAGGTTGTCTACTGGAGACATCTAGTGACAGTTCAGCTCCATTATAATCTTATGGCACCACCAGCATATAGGTAGTGTATCATTGACCAAAACATTGTTATGTTGTGAATAACTCATATACAAAGTCAACTATGATCCTATATACCAGTGATGAAGTATAATTTGAAATTAAAACAGTATATTAGCATTCCCCAAATTAAAATACTTTGATATAAATATAACAGTATACATAAGATCTGTATGAAGAAAACTATAAAATTCTAATTAATGGTGCAACATGGGGTGTTTTGAGCCAGTTCTCATGTGATTTGGCATTGTTTTATGATTCCAACAGGATAAATCTCACTGTATGGCAGTTATCAAAGACCACAGAGAACTGTTTATTTTCTCCTTTTATAATTGTAACCAATTGACAACCAAGATAGGGAAGGGGGGGTGTTTAAGGGATTATTTTACACAGAGGTGAGTTTCTTGTTCTGTTTTCTTCCTGCCTTCTTGGTTTTACTGGTTTGCTACAGTTTCCTCTTAATTATTTTACAGATTTCAGGATGTGTTTTGCTCATTAGCAACCAGTCCCAATTTGTATGGTGCACCCTGTAGACTAGCAGTGCAATGCAAATGCGTACAAATACTAGTCATTCATTCTACTGTTAATGGTGCTTATGTTCTGCTCAGTCATGCTTAGAGTCCTTTACCACCAGCACAACTCTAGTCTGCTCTACCTGATCCAGTCTTGTCCAGGGCACTCTGCTCTGCCCCTACATCCGTTCACTCAGCTCTGGTGAGATGTCTTCAGTGTTTCTGTGTTTCAGCTCCAGTGATGCAGTCTTCAGCCTCAATGGAAAATGAAAGTGCACTTCCAGAGCCAGAGGGGAGCTGACTTATATAGTTTGTGTGAGAGAAATCCCTATCCCTGATCCCTAAATCATTTGTCCTCATGCAAATGAGGACTCAAAACCTCATAATGTGTCCAAAAATGCACTGTCCTGATAGGTTAGAATGGAGCCACTCCGATTGGCCAGTGAAGATAGGGATATATTTGTACAGCTGATTGGATGGAGAAAGCCAAAATCTTATTGATTGAAATAAGATTCCAGGAACTCCTTTATAAGGGCTGGCTCAGAGGGCAGGAACACAGAGTGGGTGGGCAGTTCAGTGCCAGAGGCAGCAGTTTAGTACAGGCTTCTCCCTTACATGCAGTTTGTGTGAGAGACCCCTGTGTAGAAATGGCTGCTAGGCCCTGTTTCTTCAATTTTATCCCAGTTAGTCACCAGGAGCCCTTCTTAGTAGGCATCTGCTTTCTCAGGGTCCATACTTTTAACCATAATGTCTATCCTTGTGACTTTTTCTAACAATTTCTAATTCGGGATGTCTGACACCTGTGTTTCTTCTTCATTTTAACTGTTGAGTATCTCTAGGACTGTGCAGCACTGGCACTCGGCTTGGTTGGTGGTCCACTCATAATGCAAAGCAAGGTCCCTGGCTGTCTGCACACCCTGAAATAAAGGGGGAGGAGGGGACTTGAAGAAGCTGAGTGGAGGGAGATGAAGCCTCTTTCAGGAAAAGGAACCTGCCTCCCAGAAGCCATGTGGCAGTAAATGCTGGCTCTGAGCTTCCTGAAGCCAGTGCACAATGTATAATCAAGTGTGATTTCTCCTGATCACCTCAGAAGTAATTAAGGGCTACCTCCTCACCCAAGACCTCTGTCTAATTAGAAGTATCTGGTAAGGAGGTGGTTGCATATCTTTAAGTCATGCCATGTGGACATTTGAACTGATGAAAACTGACACTTACCATGAAATTGAAAAGCATTGCATAGACATCAGGAACCTTGAGGAAGTCCCAGCTGTTGACTTGGGAACCTGTTTTCATGGATACGACACAGTCGCTTTGCCTCGCAGAACAAATCAGAGCCAAAAGCAGGAGGAACATCAATGTCCAGAGGTCAGAAAACCACAGGGGGAGGCTGGGCTGCAGGCATGGATTGGTGCAGGTCCCTGACTGTGTGCTCCAGTTTTTCTCCTCTCTTCCTGTGGGATTTACAGGAAGAGTTCTGATTTACAAATCAGAATTGAGGGGAAAGCTTCTCTCTCTCCCTCTCTTGCTCTCTCGCTCTGCTCTGCCTTTGCTGTACCATTTCTGTTTATTTGATATTTACTACCAAGATTTTTGGACAATAGAGAGACCCAGAGAAAGAAGCAGTTTTGCAGTTGATTCTCAGGAACATGCCATCATTTCATGTGACTGTATTTGCCTTTCAATAATCATAAAGAGTAGTCATTAAAGTTACAGCAGTAACTGCTGATTACTATATGCCAAGCGTGGTCCCACATCCTTCACATGAATTAAGTCTTTTAATCTTACAAAAATTGTCTATATTAGGTGCTTTTATTATCTCTATATAAATGGTTAGGAGTCTGGGTCTTAGAGTGCTGGAATAATTTGTTCAAGATCACCCAGTCTGAAAATCAAATTGAGAATTTGAAATTAACCATCCTAATCGCAGACTCAGAGCTCTAAACAATACACTTCTGTAGGTAGTCACTATTTCTCTGATATGTTACTCACACACATACATGTGCACATGTACACACACACAAATGCATTTTAAATTAACATTATTATATGTGGGGGGTTTTGGTGGTGTTGACTGCAAAGTGCCTCTAGTTGATAATTAAAAAAAAAACTATTGTATAAATTGCTCTGGAATACTAATCAACAAAACAAAAGCAAGCAAGCAAAATACAACCAAAGACATTGAAATTAAGAACAAACTGACAGTAACCAGAGGGGAGGTGGGAGAGGATAATGGGGGGAAAAGGGGTAAGGGTTTTCTGGAACATGTATAAATGACACATGGACATCACCAAAGGGGGGTAAGATCAAGCGGGGGAAGAGGAGGTGGCTGGGGTAGGGGGGCAAAATGGAATCAACTGTACTTGAGCAACAATAAAATAAAGTCAAGTGCCCTGGCTGGTGTAATTCAGTGGGTTGAGCACCTGACTGCAATTCAAAGGGTTGCCGGTTTGATTCCTAGTCAGGGCACATGCCTGGGTTGGGGGTCTGGTCCCCAGTAGGGGGCATGTGAGAAACAACCATACCTTGATGTTTCTCTCCCTCTCCTTCTCCCTCCCTTCCCCTCTCTAAAAATAAATAAATATTTTTTTAAAAGTTAAGTACAAAAATTAAAAACAATGAAAAATCAATAAATTGCTCTGGAATAAAGATGTGTATACTGAGTGCATTCAAAACAAACAGCACAAAGAATCTTTTTATTCTATTTTCTGTACCTTTATTGCTCATGTTTAAACTGTTTTTAAGTGTTTCCTTTTAGAGGCTTTCTTGTATCTTTTTCTCTAACCCATTCCTTTTCCAGTGTCAACTTCCTCATTGGATTCTAACTATTTGCACCTCATAGTAGTGTCCAGAACACACGTGTGAAAGATGTACTTGCCTGGAGTGCTGAATAAGGTATAGAGCCTATCTGCACTAGGAAACGGCAGTCAGCTGGGTAAACACCTACCTTTTGCTACTTCCTCTGTGTCTTCAGATGCCCATCGCAGTAGTCACCCATCTTCCACTGTTATATTTACACACCGAAATGTACACATTTTAGCCACATGTCCCAGGCTGGTTTAAGTTACGACTTTTCCTAACTCTCTGTTCTGTATCATAGTTAATTGGAGCAAAGGGATTCTGTAAGAATCTTTCCCATGTATGATAAAATTCTTATTTGGGGCAGTGTATGTAAATTATGATGCCTGGCAAAAGGGAGAAAGTTACTCAGCTTTGGACAAACACTTTAACCAAGTGACATACATGGGTCAAGATTTTGGTAGGTTTAAAAATAATGAATCCAATCTCAAAGACTAGTGTACAGTTTCTTCCTAATCTTAACTGTAGACATGTGAATAAAAATTTAATCTCTTCTTAAAAATATATACTTTTAAAAAAGATTATTTATTTATTTATTTTTAGAGAGAGGGGAAGGGAAGGAGAAAGAGGGAGAGAAACATCAATGTGTGTGGTTGCTTCTCATGCACCCCTTACTAGGGGCCTGGCTCCCAACCTAGGCATGTGTCCTGTCTGGAAATTGAACTAGTGACCCTTCGGTTCACAGGCCAGCAGTCAATCTACTGAGCCACATCAGCCAAGGCTTATATTTTATTTTTATAATTAGTTTTAGGTTCACAGCAACATTAAGCAAAAGGTACACAGTTTTCCCTTTTCCCCCCCAATGATTGACCCAATAAGATTAAGGAACTTTGCAATGGGCACCCAAGCTGAGAGGACAATGGTGTACATCACTTGAATTATCACAGGACACAGCCAGGCTTTCCTAGGGCTGTGAGTGAAACACATTCTTCTTTGACTAATAAGTTCTCAGAGAGCATCATTGGTCATACAAATGTACTCTATTAGCAAGAAATGAGAGCACAAACAATTTGGAAGCTTGTCCTAATTTTAAGCAAAATTCCCACAGCCCTATTGTCTGCATAGCACACTTAATATTGTAAGGTTTTAAAAAGTACACATATTCCTAGGTCTGTTACCTTCTACCAATTTGCTTTGCCCAGAAAATAGGGAGTTATGGGATGTGTAAAATGGAAACTATATTGGGGCAGGCAGGGGAGATAAAAGCATATAACATAGACTTTACAAATGTCATGTGTAAAACATTAATTATTTGTTGAGATTTTTGGCAAAATCTTTGCTTTTACTTTAATCCTCATTTGAACAAAACATTTATGCAGTTGGTGAGGAGGTTCTCTCTAACAAAGTAAAGCGCAATTATTCAGTTACTTTGGGAAGAATATTAGTAAGAGGCCTGTGCTAACAACAGAAACAAAGCTACTTTGTGTTTCCTCACCTGTTGGCAGATCCTATACTTGTTGTGCTGCTATTGGGACACATGAATGCAACAGCGTAAGCAGAGTGTCAAAGGGCCAAAACTGGGTCTGATACATGAGCAGTAAAGTTGGTGACCGCTAAATGGAAAAAAAACAAAAAACAAAAAACAAAAAAAAACAGAATCTTAGCTGAAACATGTATCTTTGCTAGCATTTCCTTTGCTAATACCATTGTTTCTTTTTACGATTTTATTTATTTATTTTTTAGAGAGAGGAGGAGGAAGGGAGAAAGAGAGGGAGAGAAACACTGATATGAGAGAGAATTATTGATCAGTGGCCTCTCGCAAGTGCCCTGACCAGTGACTGAACATGCAACCCAGGCATGTGTCCTGATTGGGAATCGAACCAGCAACCTTTCACTTTGTGAAATGATGCCCAACCCACTGAGCCATATTGGTCAAGGCACTGACATCATTCTTTATGATACCACCATTGCTATTCACTGAACTCCCTTCCCTGTTGACTAAGTCTATGCAAATGTAGCTGAGATAGGGCAGAAAGACTATTTCTCGCCATGTTGCCTCATGTGGTATGGGCAAGTTTATATTGGAAGTCAGATCCTAAAAGAGTAACTGAAACACTGTCCAAAACAGTTATTGTTGATGGAGGGGCAGTGGTGATGTTTTATTTTTCCCCATCCAATGTGTTTGACATTGACTAAGATCTTTCTTACCCTGTTTTTAACTAGTTAATATATCACTTACAAGGGATCCTCAAAAAGATTTAAAGCCAGTTTCTCATGAGAAACCATGGATGCCAGAGGGCATTGGGATGACATATTGAACAAGTTGATTATAATGTGCCTCAAAGTAGATCTCTTGGCATTTATCCTACTTAGAATTTGTTGAAATTCTCAGATATGTAGTAGACTCATGCTTGTCAACAAATTTGGGAAGGTTTCTGCCATTATTTCTTCAAATATTATCTCTGGCCTAGTATGGTATCTTGTCTCTGCTGGGCCTCAGATTATGTGTATGTTGGTTCACTTGGTGGTGTCTCACAAGCCTCTTAGGCTGTGTTTCTTTTCCTTCATTCTTACTTTCTTGATAATTCCCATTGATTTATCTTAATCTTTCTTATGCTTCATCAGATCTATAGTTGAACCTCTCTAGAGATATTTTTGTCATTTCAGTGGTTGTACTTTTCAACTTCAGAATGCCATTTGGTTCCTTTCTATGATTTCTATCTCTTTATTGATGTTCTCTATTTACATTAACATTGTTATTTTAGTATAACGTTGTTATTCTAGTCTCCTTTAGTTCTTTTTCCATGATATCTTTTAGCACTTTGAACATATTCAAAACATATAACTTAAAGTGTTTTTCTACTAATTTCAACCTGTGGGCTTCTAAGAGTTTGAAAAGTTGATGTTAATTTTATTTTTTACACAAAAATACACACACACACAAAAATACTTACACACTTTGTATTGAAACTTAAGCATTTTATATATTATAATGTGGAAACTTTTAAAATAAGCTTCTCCTTCCCCCACAGATTTGTTACTGTTACAGATTATAGTCATTTTGTTTGCTTAGTGACTTTTCTAAACTATTTTTGTAAAGATTGTAATTTCATTTATTTGTATTCAATGACATCCCTGTTCCCTTACCTAAGTGGTCAACTTGTAATTTGACAGAGTTTTTCTCAAAAGTCTGATGCCCCACGAAAAAAAGAAAATTACTCTCCTAGTCTTTGCAGAGTAAGGAATATTATGAGAGACAAGGAGGGACATTACATATTGATAAAAGAGCTGATTCTCCAAGAATACATAAATATTTTTACTGTGGATGTGCCTAAAAAGAGAGCGTCACAAAACATAAGGTTAAAAATAATGATAGAACTACCAGGAGAAACAGATGGATGTATGACTATAACTGGAAATGTCAATGTCCCTCCATCAGAAATGGACAGATACCACCGGTAGAATAATAGCAAGGACACAGTTGAATTGAACATCACCATCAATACAATGGATCTAATACACATTTATAGAATACTTCATTCAACAACAGCAGATTACACATTGCTCTCAAAATTACATGGTACATTCACCAAGATAGACCATATTTTAGATAATAAAACATACCCAAACAAATTTAAAAGACTAGAAAACATACAAAGTATGCTGTCAGACCACAAAGCAATTAAGCTAGAACTCAGTAACAGAAAGATAAATGGAAACCCCCTATTACAGACTTAATGTTTACATTCCCCCAAATTCATATGCTGAAATCTTAACCCACAATGTGATGGTATTAAGAGGTGAGGTGGGGCCTTTGGGAGACAATTAGGTCATGAGGGTGGACTCCTCATGCATAGGGTTGGGACCCTTACAAAAAAGACCACAGAGATCTTCCTTGAACCTTCAGCCATATGAAGACTCAGTGAGAAGATTGCCATCTAGGAAACTGTTAGCAGGCCTTTACCAGACAATGAATCTGCTGGCACCTTTTTCTTGGAGTTTCCAGTCTCCAAAACTGTGACAAATGTCTGTTTTATAAGCCACCTAGACATGGCATTCTGCTATAACAGCCTAAATGGACTAAGACATACCCAAAATACTTGAAGATGAAATGACACACTTCTAAATTACACATGGGTCAAAGAAAAAGATTCAAGAGAAATGAAAATATTTCAATTAAAAAAAGAAAATTCAACTGATTAAAATGTATGGGATGCAATGAAAGTGGTGCATAAGGGTAATTTCCAGCATTGAATACATATATCAGAAAAAATAAAGATATAAAATTAATGTAAGCTTCCTTCTTAAAACTATAAAAAGGGCAAGTCAAATACAAAATAAACAGAAAAAAACAAATAATAAATTAGGGCTGCAACCAATGAAAATTAATATAGTAAAAAGGTAGAGACAATTAAACAAAAAGCATGTTCTTTTAACAAAATCAATAAGATTAGTAAACCTCTAGCCAGATCGACTAAGAAGGAAAACATGACAGAAATAACTAGTATTAGAAGTGAAAGAGGTGACATTATTACTGATCGCATAGACATTAAAAGGATAATTAAATATTATGAACAACTCTCCGCTCACAAATTTGATAGCCTAGGTGAGATTGACAAATTTCTTAAAAGTCACAATTCACCAAAATTCACTCAAAGAGAAACATATATCTGAATAGTTACATATATATCAAATAAATTGAATCAATTTTTCTTCTTTTAAAATACAGTTTTTTAAAAAAATTCATTTTAATTGTTGCTCAAGTACAATTTTCTATCTTTCACTCCCATCCCAGCCCACCCACCCAGCCCTCCCCACCTCCCTCCCATTTCCACCTGCCCCTGGTTTTTGTCCATGTATCTTTTATACTTGTTCCTATAAACCCTTCCCCTTTCCCCTGAAATTCCTCTGAAATTCCCTTCCCTCTGCCCTCTGGACACTGTCAGCCTGTTCTCTATTTCAGTGTCCTTGGTTATATTTTGCTTGTTTCTTTGTTTTGTTGTTTAAGTTCCTGTTAAAGGTGAGATCATATGGTCTTTGTCTTTCACTGCCTGGCTTATTTCCCTTAGCATAATACTTTCCAGTTCCACCCATGCTGTTGCAAAGGGTAGGAGCTCCTTCTTTCTTTCTGTTGCATAGAATTCCATTGTGTAAATGTACCACAGTTTTTTTTTTATATGACCAAAGTATTTGTTTTATTTATTTATTTATTTTTTAATATATTTTATTGATTATGCTATTACAGTTGTCCCATTTCCCCCTTCACTCCCCTCCCCCCTGTGCCCCCTCTCCCACCCACCTTCCCCCCCTTTAGTCCATGTCCATATGTAATACTTATAAGTTCTTTAGCTTCTACATTTCCCGTACTATTCTTGCCCTCCCCCGATCTATTTTCAACCTACATTCTGTGCTACTTATTCTCTATACCTTTTCCCCCTCTCTCCTCCTCCCATCCCTACTGCTAGCCCCCCCTTGTGCCCTCTATTTCTGTGGTTCTGTTCCTATTCTAGTTGTTTACTTAGTTTCTTTTGGTTTTGCTTTAGGTGTGGTTGTTAATAATTGTGAGTTTGCTGTCCTTTTACTATACATGTCTTTTCTTTATCTTCTTTTCTTAGATAAGTCCCTTTAGCATTTCATAAAGTAAGGGCTTGGTGATGATGAACTCCTTTAATTTGACCTTATCTGAAAAGCACTTTATCTTCTCTTCCATTCTAAATGAGAGCTTTGCTGGATAGAGCAATCTGGGATGTAGGTCCTTGTCTTTCATGACCTGGAATATTTCTTTCCAGCCCCTTCTTGCCTGTAAGGTCTCTTTTGAGAAATCAGCTGACAGTCTGATGGAAACTCCTTTGTAGGTTACTGTCCCCTTATCTCTTGCTGCTTCTAGGATTCTCTCCTTCGTTTTTACCTTGGCTAATGTAATTATGATGTGCCTTGGTGTGTTTCTTCTTGGGTCCAACTTCTTTGGGGCTCTCTGCGCTCCTTGGATTTCTTGGAAGACTGTTCCCTTTGCCAGATTGGGGAAGTTCTCCTTTATTATTTGTTCAAATAACTTTTCCACTTGTTGGTCTTCCCCTTCTGGTACCCCTATAATTCGGATGTTGGAACGTTTAAAGGTGTCCTCGATGGTCTTAAGCTTTTCTTCGATTTTTTGAATTCTTATTTCATCATGCTCTCCTGCTTGGTTGCTTCTATCTTCCTTCTGGTCCACTGTGTTGTTTTGAGATTCAGATTCCTTCCTTTCACAATTGGCTCTTCTCCGTGTGTCTTCCTGCATCCCTTTTATGGTAATCTGCATTTTTTCATGTAATTTGGATCCAAAATCCACCAGTTCCGTGAGCTTCCTGATCACCAGTGTTTTGAACTGTGCATCTGATAGATTGGCTATTTCTTGGTCACTCAAAAGGATGAGTCCTGGGGGTCTGATCTGTTCTGCTGGAAACATATCTTACGTCTTTCCCCGTCTCTCCTATTATTTTACTTATTTATTTATTTTTTCTCCGGTCTGGTCGCTCTTGTTACGGTGGGGGGCGGAGCCTTAGGTGTTCACCGGTGCTGGGCACCCCAGTCGCTAGCTTGTGACGTTATATGTGGGGGCAGGGGCGGGAGCGGGGACAGGAGGGATCAATGGCGACCCTTCCGTTCCCCTGGAGTCAGACACTTCCCTGGGCTTCTGGGCTGTGAGCTCTGCCCTGATCCCCAGTCGCTGCCCCACTGATTCCCCCAGCCGCCGCTTGCGTACTCAGGGATCACCGCTACACCACTGCACTCGCTCCTGCGTCCTGGATTGCTGTCACGCCGATTCTGCGCCAAATTTCCCCCGACCTCCGCGCGCCTGCGACCCGCGCCAGCCCCACGCCTGCTTGCTCGGCTCATAGTCCCCTACCAGTCTGGATGTACGGGTCTACTTCAACTTCTAGGCTGTCCGTCTTCCATTTAGATAAATCCTCTGACAGTTCTGATATTATGACTGCAAATCATTGTTGTAAATTATTGTTGCTCTGTTCTTGGTTGTGCGAGGAGGTACGGTGCGTCCACCTATTCCTCCATCTTGCCGGAAGTGACCTGTACCACAGTTTTTTGATCCATTCATTTACTGATGGGCACCTAAGTTGCTTCCAACACTTGGCTATTGTAAATTGTGCTGCTATGAACATTGGGGTGCATAGGTTCTTTTGGATTGGTGGTTCAGGGTTCTTAGGATATAGTCCCAGCAGTGGAATTTCTGGGGCAAACAACAGTTCCATTTTTCGTTCTCTGGGAAAATTTCATACTGTTTTCCATAGTGGTGGTACCAGTCTGTAATCCCATCAACAATGCACTAAGGTACCTTTTTCTCCACAGTCTCTCCAACACTTGTTTGTTGCTTTTTTTTTATGATGGCCATTCTAACTGGTGTGAAGTGGTATCTCATTGTGGTTTTAATTTGCATTTCTCTGAGAGCTAGTGACATTGAGCATCTTTTCATGTGTCTCTGGATCCTCTGTATTTCCTCCTTGGAGAGGAGTGTCTGTTCAAGTCCTTTGCCCATTTTTTAATTGGGTTGCTTGTCTCCTTAGAGTGGAGTTGTGTAAGTTCTTTATATATTTTGAATATTAAACTCTTGTCTGAGGTATCATTGGCAAATATGTTTTCCCATACAGTTGGTTCTCTTTTTATTTTAATACTGTTTTCTTTAGCTGTGCAGAAGCTTTTTATTTTGATGAGATCCCATTTGTTTATTCTTTCCTTTATGTCTCTTGCTCTAGGGGACATATCAGTAAAAATGTTGCTGCATGTAATATCTGAGATTTTCCAGCCTATGTTCTCCTCTAGGACTTCAATAGTGTCATGGCTCACATATACATCTTTTATCCACTTTGAATTTATTTTTGTGCATGGTGTTTCAATTTTTTGCACATAGCTGTCCAGTTCTCCCACCACCATTTGTGGAAGAGGCTGTTATTACCCATTTTATGTTGCTTCCCCCTTTGTCAAATATTAATTGACCATAGAGACTTGGGTTGATTTCTGGGTGCTCTGTTCTGTTCCATTGGTCCATGTGCCTGTTTTTATGCCAGTTCCAGGATGTTTTGATTACAGTGGCCTTGTAATACAGTTTGGTATCAGGTATTGTGATCCGTCCTACTTTGCTTTTCTTTCTCAAAATTGCAGCAGTTATTCGGGGCTGTTTATGGTTCCATATAAATTTTGGAAGTGTTTGTTCTATGTCTGTGAAATATGCCATTGGTACTTTAATAGGTATTGCATTGAATCTGTAAATTGCTTTGGGCAGTATGGACATTTTGATGATGTTAATTCCTCCAATCCATGAACATGGTATATGTTTCCATTTTTTTCTGTCTTCGTTGATTTATTTCTTCAGCATTGTGTAGTTTTCTGCATACAGGTCATTTACCGCCTTGGTTAGATTTATTACTAGGTATTTTATTTTTCTTTTTGCTATATTGAATGGGATTTTTTTCTTGATTTCTGCTTCTGCTGTTTCATTGTTGGTATACAAAAATGTCTTTGATTTCTGGATATTGATTTTGTATCCCGCTGTTTTGCCAAATTCATTTATTAGGTCAAGCAGTTTTTTGGCAGAGTCTACAGGATTTTCTACATACATATCATGTCATCTGCAAACAATGACAGTTTTGTTTCCTTCTTTCCAATTTGGATGTCGTTTATTTCCTTTTCTTGTCTGACCTCTGTGGCTAAAACTTCCAATACTATATTGAATAGAAGTAGTGAAAGTGGACAACTTTGTCTTTTTCCTGATCTTAGTGGAAAAGATTTTAGCTTTTGCCCATTAAGTATGATGCTGGCTGTAGGTCTCTCATATATGGCCTTTATTATGTTGAGGAATGCTCCCTGTATTCCCACTTTGCTGATTGTTTTCATCATAAATTGGTGCTGTGCCTTATCAAATACTTTTTCTGCATCTATTGATATGATCATGTGATTTTTATCTTTGCTTTTGTTTATGTGATGTATTACATTTACCTATTTGTGAATATTGAACCATCCTTGCATCCCTGGGATCAATCCCACTTGGTCTTGGTGTGTTATTTTTTTTTTCTTCTTCTTAATCCTTATTTTTTAAGATTTTATTTATTTATTTTTAGAGAGGGAAGGAAGGAAGGGGGGGAGAGAGAGAGAGAGAGAGAGAGAGAGAGAGAGAGAGAGAGAGAGAGAGATTCAATGTACGGTTGCTGGGGGTTCTGGCCTGCAACCCAGGAATGTACCCTGGCTGGGAATCGAACCTGGGACACTTTGGTTCCCAGCCCACGCTCAATCCACTGAGCTACGCCAGCCAGGGCTGGTGTGTTATTTTTTTAATGTATTGTTGGATGTGGCTTGCCAATATTTTGTTGAGGATTTTAGCATCTATCTTCATCAGTGATATTCGTCTGCAGTTTTCTTTCTTTGTTGTGTCTTTATCTGGTTTTAGGATTAGGATGATGCTGGCTTCATAAAAAGAGTTTGGGAGTCCTCTCTCATTCTGGAGATTTTGGAATAATCTATGAAGGACAGGGGTTAGCTCTTCCTTAAATGCTTTGTAGAATTCTCCTGTGAAACCATCCAGACCTGGACTTTTGTGTGTCGGGAGTTTTTTGATTACTGCTTCAATTTTTATCTGCTATTATTCGTCTGTTCAGACTTTTTTGCTTCTTCTTCATTGAGTTTTGGAAGATTATATTTTTCTAGAAATTTGTCCATTTCACCTAGGTTTTCAAATTTCTTGGCATACAGTTCTTCATAGTAATTTCTTACAATCCTTTGTATTTCTGTGGTGTCAGTTGTAATCTCTCCTCTTTCTGATTGTGTTTATTTGGGTCTTCTCTCTTTTTTTCTTGATCAGTCTGCTTAAAGGCTTGTCGATTTTGTTTACCTTTTCAAAGAACCAGCTCTTGGGTTCATTGATCCTTGTAATTGTGCTTTTAGTCTCTATGTCATTTAATTCTGCTCTGATCTTGGTTATTTCCTTCCTTCTGCTTGATCTGGGCTGTCTTTGTTGTTGTTCCTCGAGTTCTTGTAGACATAGGATTAGGTTGTTTGTTTGGAATGTTTCTGTCTTTTTTAGGTGGGCCTGTATTGCTATGAACTTCCCTTTCAAGACTGCCTTCACTGTTTCCCATAAGTTTTGGGTTGTCATGAGTTCATTTTCGTTTGTTTCCAGAAACTTTTTGATTTCTTCCCTAATTTCATTCTTGACCCTTTCATTGTTTAATAGCATGCTATTCAATCTCCATGATTTTGAGTGTTTTGAGTTTTTCCCTTGTGGTTGGTTTCTAGCTTCAGTCCCTTGTGATCCAAGAAAAATGCTTGGTATGAGTGAATCAATAATTAATGTCCTCCTCAAACAGAAAACACCAAGCCCAGATGCTTTCACTGGTGAATTCTAACAAACATTTCAGGAAAAAATAATATTGTATCAATTCTCTAAAATCCCTTTCAAAAAACAGAAGCAGTAAATACTTCCTAACTCATTCCAAGGCCAGAATTACCCCAAATACCAAAAGCAAACAAAGATATTATAAGAAAGGACAAAACTATGGACCAATATCTCTCATGAGTGTAGATGTAAAATTCATCAACAAAATATTAGCAAATGAAATCCAGAAATTACAAAACTATAATAGAACAATGTATAAAAAGAGTAATACACCATGGCCAAGTGATATTTATTCTTGGTACACAAGGCTGGTTCAATATTTGATAATCAATTAATATAATCCATCATATCAACAGGCTAAATAATGAAAAAATATATATCACTGAATAGATGCATAAAAGCACTTAACAAAATCTATCAATCATTTATGATAAAAACTCACAGAAAACTAATAGAAGAGAACTGCCTCAGTTTTAAACACATCATCTATAAAAACCTACCGCTAACATGACACTTAGTGGTGATAAATGAGATGTTTTCTCACTAAGATCAAGAACACGGCAAGGATGTCTGCTTTTGTTACTCCTATTCATCATTGTACTGGAAGTCATAGTTAATGCTAGAATGACATGAAAAGGCATCCTTAATGCTAGAAAATAACATCATTAACGTATACAGATTTGGAAGGAAGAAATAAATCTGTCTTTGTTTGCAGAAGACATAATTTCCCATATAGAAAATCCCAAAGAATGAACAACAAAAACTCCTGGAACTGTAAAGTGACTATAGTAAGGTTTCAGGATACAAAGTTAATATATAATTCAATTGCTTTCCTAAACACCAACAACAAACAATTGAATTTGAAATTAAAAACACAATAGTATTTACATTATCATCAGCTGAAAATAAATACTTAGCTATGAATTTAACAAAAAGTGACACAAGGAAGCTCTAGGAGTTGTTGGATTACCTCAACTGTGATGATGGTAGCAAAGCACTTTGCATATAACCAAACTCATTAAAGTATATGTGTGCAGTTCTTCATATGTCAATATTACCTCAATAAAGCTGTTTGTAAAAAGCCACAGCTAAGATAATTGCCCTGGCTGGTGTGGCTCAGTGGGCTGAGTGCTGGCCTGACAACCAAAAGGTTGCTGGTTCGATTCCCAGTCAGGGCACATTCCCTGGGTTGCAGGTGAGGTCCCCAGTTGGGGGTATGTGACAGGCAACTGATGGATGTATCTCTTGCACATCGATGTTTCTCTCTTTCTCTTTCTCCCTCCCTCCCCACTTTCTAAAAATAAATAAATAAAATCTTTAAACAAGCAAACAAAAAGCTACAGACAAGAGAATGAAAATATGAGTCACACACTGGGAGAAAATATATTCAGAACACATACCTGATAAAGAACTTGTATCCAAGATATAACTCAACAATAAGAAAAAAACCTAAAAAATGGGTAAGAGCTCTGAACAGATACCTCACTAAAGAAAGTGTACAGATAGTGAGTAAACACATGACATGATGCTCATCACCATTAGCCATTAGGGACTGCCAACAACAATAATAATAAGATATCACTACATACCCATGAAAATGGCTGAAATCTAGAATACTGATGACATGAAATTCCAGAGAGGACATGGAACAATGGAAAGTCTCATTCATTGCTGTAGGGATGCAAAATAGAATAACTGCTCTGAAACACAGTTTGTCAGTTTCTTACATACTCTTACCATATCATATGATTCAGCAATTGTGTTCTTTTGTATTTACCCAAATAATCTGAAAATATGTATCCACACTAAAACCTGCACATGAAGGTAGAACCTGCATATTTGTGGAAGCTCTATTCATAATTGCCAGAACTTGGAAGTAATCAAGATGTCCTTCAATAAACAAATGCTTAAACAAATTATCATACATCCTCACAGTAGAATATTATTCAGCAATAAAAGAAAGTGAACTATCAAGATATGAAAATCCACATGGGAACCTTAAATGTATATTACTAACTGAAAAAAACACAATCTGAAAAGTCTGCATACTGTATGATTCCAATGATATGACATTGTGGAAAAAAACAAATCTATGGAGTCAGTGAAAACTTCAGCCAGGTAAGGGACAGGGGAGGGATGAATAAGCAGAGCAGTAAGGATTTGTAGGGAAGTAAAACTATTCTGTATGATATTATAATGGTGGATACATGTCATTATACATTTGTAAAAACACATAGAATTCACAACACACAGAGTTAATCCTAAAGTATGGATTTAGCAATAATGTATCAATATTGGGTCATCATTTTGAACAACTGTGAAGTGGGTATATGGAAACTCTTTCTACTCAATTTATCGGTAAACCTCCCAATATTCAAAAGAATAAAATCTATTAATTTATTAAGTATGAGGAAAGACCTTACATGAGGTGAGTGTACCACTGTTGTGTCTGTGTAGAAGCTTGATGGCCCTTGGGTTCTTGCACCACCACCAGACCTGGATGTCTTATAAGCCTGCCTGTGACAAGACCTGCCCCCCCACCACATTTGCATGGATGCCTGAACTTAATGATAGATATTTGGCTGCTCCACCATTCACATAGTTCGTGACCCAAGTGATCATGGCCTCAATAGGGCCTTCTTCCAGTACTGTCTGCAAGAGCCACTGCTCATCTGCTTGGGTGGACTGAAGGTAGCTGACTGTGGAGTAGAATTGTGTACTGTCATCAGCATTCTGGATGTCAGCCATTTTGATGGGTATGTGGTAATACCTGTGGCTGGGTGTGCAGACCCTCAGAAACTTGAGAATGAGAACCCTGGCTTGCAGAGGAGATCTTCCTGTAACCTGAGATGTGAAAGGCCAGGCAGGAGAATTAACTCCCCCAGGGCCATAGAGACAGTAAGAGGCCTAGTGGGGATGAGGCCCAGGTGGTTTGGCACTCATCCAAAAGGCCAAAGCCATGACCTCTGTGAGGCACTCCTGATTTTTATGACTTCATAGTTATCAAGGGCACCCTACAAAGTGTGCCATCAGGTGGGGTGGACAATCCAGTCTCTGGGAATGCAGAGCACTGATCAGGTGTCATCCTCTGTCCTGAGCATTTTACTTGTATTAACTCTTTAATCCTTCCAGCAGCTTTATCAGTGGTCATCTTCATCAGAGACACCTTAAAGCTTCCTATTGAAAGAAATAAGGTTGGCACCCCAGAGCTCTATGAAAAAAGAAGATTGGAAAACTTTGCCTTTTTTAATGACTTGCACAATTTTGCTGTAATGGTACATTAGAAGGGAGGGAAAGATGGCTGCTGATGACAAAAACTGCTGATGGGTGCACAGGCTGTTCCCAGGACATAAACTGTACTTGAAGGAGTCACACTTTTGAGAAAATCATTTATCAACTGAAAAAAATCATGAAGGGAGGCAGAAAATTTCACTCAGGAGTGATGCACCATGGCTCGACCTTTATAGTATACATGGGACTATTCAAGGTATAAGCTCTTTTATCCTAAAAGCTATGTGATAGCAGCCCAAGAAAAACAGATGGATACTAAAGACAGAGAATGGAGTCCAATATGTACATTACAGGCATGCTTGAAAGAAAATTCCTGCACTAATGGAAGAAAGTGATATTTAGAGAGGGGAATAAAGTTTTCTTGAGCTGAAGAAAAACATGAATATCAGATGAAAATGTCTTGTGATGGTCAAAACAAAATTAACAAAAAGTGTCCAAAATATGAAGGTAAATGGTTAACATTTTGAATTTCAGAGATAAAGAATGCTAAATATTTTCAGAGAAGAAAAAATAATTTCACAAATGTACAAAATCAGATTTTTCCTGAGTGTCACAGGGTAATAGGCTACAAAGGAACAGCATATATGTTAAGGGCAAAGGCTGTGTGAGACTAAATCATTCTATATTAAGTCACATGTGAAAGCCATTGAAATCATTTCAATTATATATGGATGGGGAAGATTGCACCCTGTCTGAAAAATTTCATCAAAATTCAAAGAAATTAATCAAAACTAAATCTCTGAAGTAGAAGCTTTGAAGGTCAGTGTGTAAATCAAATAAATGTAGGAATTATGCCTGAATAATTACTGTAAATGTGGTTTAAAAACCCTGCAAATGTAAATAATTCAAATTTTAACTTATTTTGTTTTTTAAAACATCTTTTAAAAAATAATTTTATTAAATAATCCCTCCGCCCACCAAATATCCACTAATAACATATATTTGCAAAGAATGATTGTGTTTGTCCAGAAAAACATTTAAGGGTATTTCATTTTGTTGAGATTTTTAAACTTCATTTCTCTAACTTATAGCAATGATTATGATGGAAGCACTGAGTTCTTTATTAATTTTTAACTCCCTACCTACAATATGCACTTCTCACCTCTACCTCAAACAGTGTCCTAGCATAGTTTATACTAAAGAAATGTTTGTAGAATGAATGTGTACATGAATGAAACTTACCTGGGAAATTACAGGTTTTCCAACAGGTCCTGATCTGTGAAACTTCCTCCTATAATATCCAAAGTCCTGTGAAAATGGTTGTGTAGTATGAACTCATTGTATCTGTACTTAGACATTTAATGGAACTGAAATCTAGGGCAACAGTGTGGGGGAAGAAGCAACACAAATCACTGGAAGGAAGAAAGGGGAGGCCTTATGAAACGTAGGCAGGTATGTGGAGAGCAGGACCAACAAAATGGTACTCATCTGGTCAAGATAGTATATAATATATAAAACAACGTGGAGTCACTCATGTCAACCAAGATGGTTGCCAGTCAACCATGATACTTTGGTTCAAGAGGGAAACTATGTAAGTCAGAGCAAAGACATCTGGCAAGGAGACACATCCAAAATATCTGCACTTGTGATCAGAACAGCCATTTCTGCAGAGCAGGACAATGCATAGGTTCCTGGGCACATGCCCCACTTGGCATCAGGGGTACCAGGATGTTTGTTGAAAAGACCCAGAAGAGTAGAATACACTACTTTCGAGGTATAACTGAGGCAAGTTCCAGACCACTGCTGAGATAGCTGAGCTCCACACACCAGAGTGGTGCTCCATGCTATGCTGATCTCCCTTGGCATCAGCTTCTGGAGGCTCTGCCCTGCTGGACTGGGGTCTTCTCCTGCCCTGCTGCCCACCTGAGTCTGGAAATCCTTTCTTGAAAGATGCTGATGACTTCCTTGCCCACCTTGATGGCTCCCAGACCTGCAGGCTGAGACTCTGGGACTCAGGTTCATTACTCCCCATTGATTGCTGTGTGTGTGCGTGTTATATTTATCTTAGATTGTTAGAGTGTGAGTAGGATATTAATGTATGTTGATGTTCTACTTTGAGTGAACCTACAATAAAAGCTAGGTGAATAGCATAGTTACTGTGTGTGACTCTTGTCTATTCTTTGGTGCCGGGCTGCTCAGCAGACAGCTAGCCAAGCAGTTGCCTGGCTGACTTAGAGGAAAGGCTGTATCATGAACTTACACTTGTGACAAGGCATGAAGAAAAACTTTGTTCTAATGAAGTGGTGTTTTGTGGTCTGGATTTTGTTTATGTTCCTGAAGACTTTCAGGCCTGAAGACAGACTGATCCTGAAAAGCACTGTCTGTCACGACAGATTTGCCCCTGGACATCAGTGGGCTGGGAAGAGCAGTAGTTTGAAGAAGTCTCAGAGAGTGTGACTGACCTTCCACACCAGGATGTACACATGGGCCAGCAATCCTGGCTTTGGAGGGTGTGACCAAGTGTTGCCCCTGCACGGAGCTGCAGCTATCAGGATGGCTGTTCACAGAGAGCAGGGACAGACCTTCCAAAACTTGCCATTATTCAGTGAACTTGTCCCTGCACTGTGTTGTCAGCAGAGGAAGGAAACACATGGAATACTGCCGTCTGCATGAGAGACCTAGAAAACATATCTATCAGTGCTGGGCTCTCTGAAGCAGGAATAGTTCTAGAAAAGCATCCTCTTAACAGTTCGTCCCATGGGAGTGAGTGAGAAGGTCACACCACTGTCTCTAGGAGAATTAACTGGAAAAGATCCTACCCCACCCCATGGAAAATGTCCCCCTGTGAGAAGAGGGCTCAGAAAGCAGTGCTCCCTCTGGCACCCACAGCATGGGAGGTTTGCACGTTGGAGAGGACATGGACCAGACTGTCACCACCCTACCCCCCAGTCCCCAGGCACTCTGTGCAGTGCAGGAAATGCACAGCTCCTGCAGGTGGCCTGCTGAATCGTGTTCACACTCCTCAAACTTATCTCCTACTCCTCCCAGACTCATTTCCTCTCCTTTATTCCTTCAGCATGACACACCTACTTGTTAAATTTTGTCAAGAAGTTTAGAGTTTCTATCCATTAAAATTGATTTGGCTTATCTTTTTCAGTGTATTTTACCTTTGGTGGGTGTAAAGTAGCATAGCCACACAGGGAGAGAGACAGCTGCTGACTAGATGGCTCCATGGTGAACACAGTACTTCTTTCGAATGTCAGGTTCACAACCTTGAACTCAAGGAGGCCTCTGAATTCCCCGAGCCAAAGGAGAAGCAGCTGGGAACGGTGTAGTTACTGCAAGTCATGGAGCTAACATCCTGCAGTGAGGCCTGAGGGGATCACGTCCAGGGTAAGAGGATAATTTAGTGTTCATAGTCCATTGATTTCCTGGCTGTGGCTGTAGAAACGTCAATAAGGTGCTAGTTGCAGCAGGGGTCGCTCTGTGAGCCCTTCTCTTTGCTGCTGGAACTCAATTTGTCAAGGCTGCCAGACTGTAACCATGAAGACTTTCAGTCACTCCTCTCACTTGGGCTGGATTTGGGTCACTGACTTGGTTTCCACATTAGTCAGAGATGTTCCCACATGTAACCATCATGCCTATCTCTATCAAGGTAGTTATCTTGGACAATTACAGTGTCTGCAGATTTAAGGCCTCTGCTTTCACAGTGCTCAGTGATATATGTTATGAGACATGTGATAGGCTCTGAGCGAGATTGCAGGAGAATTGGCTTTCCACCAACTAGCTGAGCAGTGTCTAGAAAGTCACCTCAGGCTCTGGAAAGCAGATTCATCTACTGCAGATGGAAGGTTTAGGATACCGTGACTATAAATCACGCCATCTTGAAGACAAACTGGCTTTTTTACCCCATTCATATGCCCTGTCCAGTTTTTCTGCTGCCCTGTTAGTTTGGTGTTCCTTCTCCCGGTCATGTCCACATCTACTGTCTGATCACCCTACTGTACTGATCTGTACTGATGGTGAAGGGCTCCTGCCTTTGCCTCATCACATACCTTGCCCACCAATACCACTGCACTGCTGGCATTAGCTTACTCATGAGTGTCGTGTTCATGTCCCCAGTCCAGGTACCATTTCAATGATGTAGCAGGGCTCCTCCTCTTTGCACTGTTTACCTCTTCAGCCCAGTACTCTACTACTTTAAGGTTCAAAGTCCACATTACTATACAGTCACACCACTCCAGCGATGAAGGAGGGCTCCTGCTCTTTGTCCCCTTTCCATACATGTCTCAGTGATAGCTTTGAACTGATGATGTGGGAATTACCATCTTGGCACTGATGAATTCCTGACTGTACCCATGGTTGCAGGAGGTTCCTCTTCACCATGTCCTCAGCAACTTTCCATTTACACAGCTTTAGTGGTGATACAAGGGTCTTACTGTTTGTCCCATTCACACTCCATTCCCAGGTACACAGGTCACTGACGATGCACTTTCTTTCCTATGCCCTTTTCATATTCTCCCTCTACATACACATACACAAGAGATGATGCAGGCTGCTCCTGCTATGCAGTTCATATCCCATTCTTGTTCCAGCACTGCATGTGTGGCTTGAGGCTGCTCCTAATTGTCCTCTTTATATCTTTTCTTCAGCTACACCAATGGACTGATATTTTTGGGTCCTCATTATTTGTCTAGTTTGTATCAACTGTCTAGTTACTCCACTGCACTCATGGGGTGGGAATCCTTCCTTTACCATATTCACATCACCTTTCCTGTTACACTAATGCACTGATGGGGAAAGGCTACAACTTCTATCCTGCTCAACTTCCCTGTATTGTTACTCCATTAGGTGATATGTAGGGTTCATCTTTGCTCCTTTTACATCCCTTACAACCAAACTGATGGAGTGGGGCTGCTCTTGCTCATGTGGTTTATTTCTCCTTTCTGGTTGTAATACCACCACTGCACTGTTGGTGCATGAGTCCTGTTGGCTCCGTTTTCAACCCTTCCCAAGTAACCACCATGCTGATGTGTGGTCCCCCCTTCATTGCCTTGTTCATATACCATGCTCCATCCTGCCCTGGTACTCAGAGTGAGAGGATCCTCCAGGTTTCCTTTCACATCCCCTGCAAACTTCTACCACTACACTGATGATGCCAGGCTGTTCTCCACACCATTCCTGTTACCTCTCCATTTAAAACTATTAATAATGTAGGGATAAAGTCATACTGTAGGAATCTTTTTTATTTTTGCCCAATTCACTTCCACACCAAAGAAACCACTGTTCTTATGGTGCAGCATCCCTCTCTTTTCACCATTCACATCACCTCTCTAGTTAAACTACCTTACTGATGGGGCAGGGATACTCTTACACTGATCAAATACCATGTGCAGTCTCACCACTGACTGACAGTATGTGTCTAATTCCTATACACTCCCAGTTATTCTACTGAACTGAAAGATTGGGCCTTCCCCTTTCCAGTTCACAGCCTTTGTCCAGTTCTGGCACTCTAACCCTGGAACAGTGCCCTTCCTCTTTGCCTTGTTCACATCCCCCTGCCCTAACAGCACTGTACACAGTGGGTAGAACTCCTTTCTTTTCCAAGTTCACATGTTCTGTTCAATTACACCTATACCCTGATTGTGCAAGCTCCATTTCTTTTCCCACATTTTCTGCCAAGATACTGCAAGGCACTGATAGCATGTGATTCCTCCTCTTTGCTGTGTTCATACACATGCCCTTCTTTGTTACTCCACTGCCCTCATGGGACAGGTAGCATTCATATTCACTGCCAGGATAAGTCAATGGGCTGATGGACAGTCAGTCATCTTCCTTGCCCCATTGACACCTTGCCCAGTTACTCCACTGCACTGATGGTGTCATGTTCTTCTTTGCTCCCTTTGCATTGCCCACCCAGTTCCTCCAGTATGATGACACATTGGTCTTCCTCTCTGCCCTGAAAAAAAAGTGCCAAGTACAGCCTGCATGTTATCAACACCCTTGACACTGTTTGGAAACAATGCCTTGATGGACAGAACTGCCCTGAGATGGCAACGATCTACATTTAGGTGTCATTCTTGTCTACCATTAGCTCTAGCCATATAGGGCTATTAAAAGGCAAGATGGTAGGAACCACACCACCAGCTTTTAAGAGATAATGAAATAATGTGCCATACCTTGTTGTAGCTTGAATTGAGGCATACCGACAACCTTAATGAGAGGTCCATGGGCTCCCATTGAGCAAGTCATACCAATTTTAGTTTGTTCCAATTTAAGAGATGTCCCCAAATAGTATCCATGCCTATAATCAAATGGACAAGAGATAGAGGGGCTACCAGCACTGGCAATTTAATTAATTTCATAGATCTGAAAATTATGCCTTTAATGGGGTGAGCTGGTATTCCCTAGATTTTACATGGGTTGCCATATTTTTTGAAAAGAAAAAGAGTTACCCAGGGTAACTGTGACCTGTGTCCCAGTACCTAAAGGGCCAGGAAAATTTGGTTATTTTGCAGGCTGCAATGGACCATCAGAGTAGCTTATGTGCAATTTTCGCCAGGTAGTGGGACAAGCTCCAGGGAGCCTCTGTGACCCTAGAGGAGGGAGTTATGGGATTGTCATTGAAGGTCAGGACAGGGAAGGAGGCATTAGGACATAGTGTCTGCCCCTGGCTGAGTGGGGCTTTCCCTAATCCAATGAAAGGAACTCACTCAGTCCTGCCTGAGTGCCAAAGATACTCGTATCTAGCAGGTTTTTTAATTGTTGGAATTTATAGGTGTATTTGTCTGAGATATTTTTCTTGATGCATGCCCATTATTAGCTTTCCGATATATAGGTTTGCCCAAGGATGATGTTTGAGAGCCCTTGCAGTGCCTCAGCAGAGCCTGACTATGCCTTAGAAAAAAGTACTAAATTAAGAAATGCCTCCTGGCATAGTTTGAGTTTTTGAAATGGTTGTGCCGCCATGAGGTCCATGGAACTTCCATGGAAGTTCTTGGAGTTCTCCCAAAGAGATTTATGTGAGAGCCTCTGAGGAAGAAGCTCAAGAGTTAGGGGATGTAGGGGAAAAATATCTAGACTGTCAAGCCAATGTCTGGCTCTGGTAAACTAAAACATGTTTATTGTTGAGTGAGTTGATCTCAAGTCAACTAGATGTCTATTCCTTCTAGGGCTTCCCTAACTGTGTAGCTGAGCTATTCAGAGAAAGAAGGATAGATTTATAGTTCGGTGGGGTCCCCTTTAGGAAAATTTCCTTGGATTATGGGATAAGGAGGGCATACTCTGTGGTTAAAATGGCTTCATTTATATGTAGGATCTGGGCTTGCTACAAAATACTAAACCACTGAATCATGCCAGTTTCATGTAATAATATTCTGGCATCCTGTACTCTTTGACATTTAGCATCAACCTTAACAGTGATCATGGCTATGTTAGGGTGAGCCCATTCCCAGGCCAAAAATATCCAATGTAATGATAGAAGGGGCTCAATCAGCATAGGGCATAGCATTTTTCTGGTGTGTTCTCTGATCTGGCTCATCAGTGCCACGTTCATCTTTTTGACAGGTGTGCTGAGTACAGCTGTGAGTCTAGCCAGAGTATACAGGGAGGAGTGCAACCCTGTGTAAAAACTCATCTCAGAGAACTTGATGGTCCCTGAGTAAAACGTGTATTTAGGGATGTCAGGCTATTCCTATTAACTGTCTCATTTCTTGGACCATAAGCCAGAGCATGGAGCTAGTAGCAAAAACTCTTAGATGCCCATATGAGCTCCCTGGACTAAGTCTTTTAAGATGGTTTTTATTTCTAGCTTGTGAAAATTTTAAGCCAGTCAGTCCCTCCATCTCTCTGTCTCTCTCTGTCTGTCTGTCTCTGTTTCTTTCCTGTTCACTCTTCATAGTTTTTACCTATCGTGTGTTTAGTATCGACCTCAATGGGGTTGGGTTTCTCCTACAAGAGAGCAATTGCTGCACTACCTGTTTATTCTTTTTTTAAAAAAGGCTTTATTTATTTATTTTTACATAGAGGGGGAGGGAGGGAAAAGAGAGGGAGAGAAACATCAATGTGTGGTTGCCTCTCACATGACCCCCTACCAGGGACCTGGCCTGCAACCCAGGCACATGCCCTGATTGGGAACTGAAGCAGCGACCCTTTGGTTCACAGACCAGTGCTCAATCCACTGAGTCCCACCAACCAGGGCCTGATTTATTCTTATACTTTTTTCCTAAAGTCAAAACTCTTGGGGTACTGATACACTGCGGGGCTGAAGAACACTGAAGAGCGTTATTGTGGCATTTTACAAGTATTAATTAAATAGAGCACCTTATCAAGGAGTTTTTGGAGATGCTTGAATCCAATGTTTCTTATACTTATATTTTTTCATTAAATATTTTGCCAAGGGTCTTTAAGAATACACACTCTTATAACCCACAGGATGTGAGGACAGAGTACAACATAGCAGCAAGGCAGACAACAATGGAGGACTTTGTGAACAACACAATATTTTCAGGGAGCCGTGGTCTCCATGGAAAGAGTAGAACACAGAAGACATCAGTAATTAACAGGTTCTTTCAGTATAAGGATATCTAGGTGGGTAGTTTCTAGCCAACAGTAGAGACAAGCCAATGTGCTTAGCACATATAAGGAAGGGAGTTGCTTTTAGCTGAGGAGCCCCATAGATTTCAGCCCTAGTGGATGTTCAGTGGATCAGACTCACCTGTATTAGGAGAGGTGTAACCACTTTCTCTTTCTTTGGGAGACCCTTCACGCAGTACAATTGCCAACTCCCCTATGCTCTCCTGGAGACCTCACCCAGATTTGGTGCATTGTAAACACTTAAGCTGCCAATTGAGGATCACTTTGCCTAGACTATAGCTTCCTAAGTCTGACAGACCCTCACAGAGAACTCAGCTTTTTGATCTCTGCTACAGTTTCGATTGGAGAACCAAGGCAATATAAGACAGATAGAATATAATGCAATGGCCACTAAAGCACAAGGTGGCCGACAACCAACGGGACCTTTTTACACAGTATTTGCTGCTTGTTTGATCCAGTTAGTAAACCAAGAGGCATGTTGTCCCCATCTGTAACCAAACTACCATGCCCACCGCACCAACTGTTTTAAAATGTACCTGAGATTTGTGTTAGTTGTATATGCTAAGCAACAGGCATGGAGCCAACTGATATTCAAAGAAGAGTTTACTACTCACAGTTTCCCCAGAGGATGGGAGGCATGGCATGTCACACACAGATAAGCAGAGACAGAGAGAAAGAGGAACTGGGACCTTTATTATTATAGTCATCAGAAGCAGCTAGGTGAGGAAATCCTTTATTGGGCAGGAAGCAAAACATATCGAAGCTTGTTGTTGGAGGGTGTGTAAGATTTCTTCATGCTCAAGAAGAAACTGGGATGATGGACATATAAATGACTTTGCACTGTTAGCATGGCCCAATGACTCCAAGATGCCAAATCATCAGTTGCACAAAAATAAAAACCAGTTAGTTGTTACAGCTTACTACTCATGTCCAACCACTGAGTACTCCCATAGGCTGAATGCTCCTACCAGCCATATACTTCCTGTCAGATCCTCCCATAGCTTGTCTGTAACCTCCACCTTTGTACTTCTTGCTGAATACTCTCCCTGGCTTTCTGAATCCTCCTATGCACCTCCTGTATGGTCCTCCCATGGACTAGATGCTACATTTTTCCATGTACCTCATTCTGTGTTGACCCCTAAGGTGGTGGTCCATCTACCATTTGGGTACTACCAAGACCTCCTGCAGTCAGCATACCCCTTTTTCCTCTTGCACTTCCTGTCAGACTTAACCCAAGATTATCTGCACCCTCCACTCAAGGACTTCTTGCAGGGTCATCTCATAGGTTGGCTATAGCCCCACTACTGCTCTTGTTGATGGGTACTTCACTATGTTGGTACTATGCATAGCCTAAAGTTTTCCTCCAGGCTAGATTTTCCCTCCACCATGCATGGCCTTCCAGGTCTTACCACAGGCTGGATATTTCCTCCACTCATGTAACTCCTGACAAAGCCTTTTCTAAGCTGGGTTCTCTCTTTTCCCATGCACCTTTGAATCTATCAGCCTCTACATGACTGCACCTTCCACACATGCACCATCTGCTGACATGTGCCCTAGAATGGCTGCATCCTCCTTTCATGAGCTTCCTGATGAGTCCTTACCTAGACTGGATGCTTGTGGTACCCATGTACTTCCTACTAGACTCTCAATTAGGCCTCTCTCACCTATGGGCAATTTGGAGGACTAGATGAGGTTGTTGATGAGGTCACCAGGGTCTGGGACTCACACATCATCACTGGGTCACTCAGCTTCCTGAATGAGGGAATCCCATCAACTCAAGTGTAGGTGTTATTCACAAAGAGGTGGCTGAAGTACAGGTTGGTGTCCACAGCTCTCTTTATGTGCTCTGAGATGATGTGCATCTTGTGGTGGTTGTGGGCCTCCTTGTTCACCAGCTCCAGGATGTTGGCTGCCAGGTACTCAAAAATTCTAGTGAGAAAAATGTTTATGGACAAGGTTAGGCGCTGAACATAACAACCCTTTTGCAGGAGGTGGTACATGCAGCTCACAGAGAATTGCAGCTCAGCTCTTACTGAGCAGGAGAGAGAATACTTCTTATAAAGGTGCCTAGAAAGGTTCTGGTATCTTCTTTTCCCAGACATAATGTTTTCCCAGACATGATGGACCTGGAATCTCATCTCCTCATCGCTGTAGACTCTTAGCAAATGAGGAGGGCCTAAACAGAGACCTTCAAAATATGGGGCTCAGGACTAGGGCCTTTCTTGACCAGATCTAATAATCATATTGGCCACATATCAGAAAAGCAAAGAAGAGGAGAAATATGGGGAAAGAGGTACAGGAAGTTCTTTTTAGTAGTTTTGTTCATTCATCTTTCACTCCATTTACTTTAAAGTGGTCTCCTACCCTGTTTCCATAGCTTAAATTCTTGAAAAACAGCTAAGTTGACCCTCAGCATGGAAGTGATGATATCATCAAGGTGGAAAAACAACCAGATACTGTATATACCCTGATCACAGTATGGTGTTTGCCCATCCAATTCTATACAAATATGTCTGCACACTCATCATCACATACCTGCTCGCAAACTCAGTCACAACTATTTTTTAAAAAGATTTTATTTATTTTAGAGAGATGGGGAAGGGAGGGAGAAAGAGAAGGAGTGAAACATCAATGTATGGTTGCCTCTAGCACACCCCATACTGGGGATATGGCCTGCAACCCAGGAATGCACCCTGGCTGGGAATCAAACCAGTGATGCTTTGGTTCACAAGCCTGTGCTCAATCCACTGAGCTATACCAGCCAGGGCCCTATTTTTAAAAATGGGATTACCCATTAATATACTTTTCACTTAATATTTCACCACTGTTCCATGTAAATCATTAACCTTAAGTGGTTTGCCAGTTGTCTCCTTCCTCCTTTTGAAGACTTTAGAAGCCCTTGCTCCAAACACATAAACATTTCCTCCTCTAAAAAACACGACCTTCCACCTCTAGGCTTCTGACCTCTACTGTTTCCTTCTTCTTGATTCTGAGTCTTTCTTCCAGCACTCCTGTCTTCCTATCTGGGTTATATTCCTCCCCTATCCACCTAATCATGCACTACGTCTTCCTACCCTTGATACCTCCATCATGCCTCCCTTATTCCAGCCACCTTGGGTTAAACTCTACTTCTCTTGTCCAAGTTGTAAGTCACCTATGCTAAGAGGGTATAAACTACCTAAATGAGAATTTTATGGTCATACCTCCATTTTAAATAAAGGCAATAAAAGATTACTCTCTGTCCCTTCTAAAGAGTCCACTAGCATGCTCCTTTTTTATTCATCCAAATGTGACATACAATTAACAACTTTGCAGACAATAGAAAGCATTTTACATTTTACAAAAATGGAACCAACATTTTCTGTTTTATTTATTAAAAATTCATTATATAAGCCCTGGCTGGCTACGCCACACTTCATTGAGTGTGGGCTGCGAACCAAAGTGTTGCAAGTTCGATTCCCAGTCAGGGTACATGTCTGGGTTGCAGGCCATGACCCCCAACAACCACACATTGATGTTTCTCTCTCTCTCTTTCTCCTTCCCTTCCCTCTCTAAAAATAAATAAATAAAATCTTTAAAAAAATAAAATAAATCATTATATGAAGAGATACTTGCCTAGAATTTTTCACAACTGATTTAACATACCAAACCCTATAGACCTCAAGCAAGGTAGATTAAAAGAAAACCACACCTAGAAACAATACAGTAAAACTGAGAAAATTATAAAAATGTCAGTGAAACACAAGTAAACAAAAATCCCCAGATATATGGTAAAATACACTGTTTTCATGGACAAGAAAATTCATTATTACAATAATAGAGACCTCCCTAAATAACCTATAAATTCAAAGCAATTTCAAACAAAACCCCAATAGGGTATTTCATGCAATTTGACAAGCTATTTCCAAGATGAATATGAAAGAGTACAAGGTCATGAAATATGAAAAACATAAAAATATTTCTGTAAAAGAATGGAGATACTAGTCCTAAAGCAGATTGAGGCTTCTTATAACACAGTGTGATATAGCAGATATACATGAATGACCCTACTGTACAGGGTCTAAAGTTAGATTCATGCATACATTAAAACCCATTCCATGTCAGTGCTGTTGTAATAGATCACAGGAAAGGGAAGAAATTTAAATGCTGCTGTGCAACAGATGGTCAATATGGGAAAATAGAGTACAGTGGGGCTCTCTACACTAAATTGTACATGGAAACAAATTTCAGGTGGACTACATTCTGTGAAAAGCAGGACATAAAGCACATAGAACAAAAGACTACCTTATATAAATTGAGGCTCTATAAGGCAGGATTTCTTAATTAAAATATAAAAAGCACAGATAGTAAAAGATATTCAAATTCAGCTTCATGAGAATTTTAAAATTTTCAGGTACTTAAGAGTATTCAAAAGGTTCAAGAACAAGACAAAATACTGGGAAAAGTATTTGCCCACATTAATAAAAAAGGGGTATTGTTCATAATGTATATTTTTTCATGCCTTTTTTATTGTTCTATTACAGTTGTCCCAATTTCTCCCCATTGCTCTCCCCTGCCCCACCCATTAATAATAATGTACAGTTTTAAGGCAATGAGAAAAATAAACAAAAGGTATTAACAGTCATTTTACAGAACACAAATGCCCAAAACAACAACAAAAAAGTGTTAAGTCTTATGTACAATTATAGAAAAGCCAGAATGAGATACTGTTTTCTAAGACACTTATTCTATAAAAGGCATCTTGGGAAAGGGAAATTTCAGCTTAGGAGCAAAGGTGGGCCCTTCTGAGGGAGCAGGGTACCTGGAGTCAAGGGCCAACAGCAGATTGAGTGCACTTTAGTAATGGAGTCCCGGAGAGGAGAAGCTTTAAAATTTCTCATGATGTTGGTTAGTGGCTAGCAGCACTCTTGTAAACCTCACAGGTAACCACGAGTAGGCAACCTGTTCACTGCAGTGAATGAATACCTATTGCAACTTTTCCTCTTAGAGGTACCTTACAGTGTGTTATGACACTGGGGGGATAAGGATGCTCTTTCTCTTGGCCTGCTCTCCTGGAGAGACAGAGCTCAGAACATCAGGCTCAGGCAGCAAGGCCTGCCTATGTCTGGGAGAGCTAGGCTTGGAGTGGGAGCTCAGACAAAAAAAAATCATCATCATCATCATCATGGTGGGCTGAAGAGAGGCTCAGGGCAGAAACCCAATGGGCAGGGAGAGGAGCTCAGACCAAGAGACCTAAGGAAGGAGGGGAAGAAGCTTTCTCCACATGGCCCAGCAAAATGAAAGGATAATGTATAGGGAACTGATCAGCATGGCAGCAGCAAATGTAGTCCAGCATTGATCCGGAAAACCAATCAAATGCAAGGCCGCACACAGGAGCCAGGTGTGCAGATCGGCTTTCCCATGGCGATTCAGGCCTGCATAGTACCTAGGCTGTTTTAAGACTTGCTTTTGCTAAAACTCCCTCACCCTGAGTTTAGACTGCAGATGTTTAATGTATATCTCTGAAGCAACTCCCTAAAGTCTGTACTAAGTCATCCCAAGAATGAAATGTAACCAAAACAATCATTTTTATTGTTCCCTTGCATTTGCAACATTTTTTTTTTCATTTTTGTTATCTGTAAAAAATAATCATTTAACATAAATCTAAGGATAGTGAATGAAAACCTCCTTTGATGTAATGCAACTGGAAAGCAATAAAAGCCTGTCCAGGCAAGGGTCAATGCGCTCTCCCCTTGAGAGAGTGGCCAAGGTGCTTTCTCACTCAGAGAGTGGCCATGCTGTCCCTTTTTTTCCACATGACTTCTATAGTCTGTGTGAATTTGTTTACTGCATCCACAGCACACAGACTCTGCTGGCCAGAGTCTGCATCAGAATGTGCTAGGAGACCAGGATGAAGAGGCACTAATGCAGAAGGCATTACTACCAGACTGGGAGACAAGGCGTAGGATCCCAGGGTCAGGAGAGTTTGAAGGACTCCCAAAGACAAGCCTTCTTTGGGTGAATCTAGAGACAGAATCAAGGACTCAGGCCACCCAACTCAGGTGGATAGGGCAGCTGCAGAGTGTGGTTCTAACCTGTGTAGCATAGTTCAGCAAGATCAGGCGTGGTGTGGGGTTATGGCTCTAAAGGACAGGCTTTGCTGTGCCACTGCCAATTTCAGGGCTTGCTTGGGCAGTGCAGCTTCCCCAGGCAGGGCCTGACTCAGATCCATGGCCATGGAGAGCAGGGCCTGGCCAGGTGCCAGTGGCTATGGAGAGCAAGGACTAGTTTTTTGTCATGACTTCAGAGAGCAGGGCTTGGCCAGGATGTTGGACTCCAAACAGAAGCCTGAGAATGGTGTCTGCTGCTCAGCTGCAACTCTGGAGAAGATGGCTACAAAAACTCAGACCTAAGCTCTGGAATCTCTAGGACACAGACAGCATCTGGAAAGTTTCTTTGTCTGTGCAGTCTCTTCCAGGTGCAGGCTGCTTTTTGGCATGCTCCCCTCCGTCCTGTCGGTCTAAGCATGTCCACTTACCAGGCCAAGGCTCCTTGTGGGTTGCCCCATGGTGGCCTTGCTGCCCAGATGCATGGTCTATATCCTGGCCCTTCACAGCCACCATGCATCTAAAGTCAGAATAGGAACACCAGCTGCCTCTTCAGTTGCAAGTTTATGCAGGAAGGTGAGGGCCCTCAGCAATGATCGAAATAGAGGCTATGGTGGAGGAAGTTTTCAATGTTGCTGGGAAGCTCATGAGACTGTGGGATCTGGGCAGCAAGATCTGGGTTTCCAGGCCTGCTTGAATCAGTAGTGGCAGGGGTGACCTCCTTCCTAGGCCCTCCCTCTGGTCCCTCACCCTGCATGTATTCAAATTGTCCCTGCTTCTCTCCTATTACCAGTATGACTGGGTGGCCATAATGCCAGATTCTTAGAAACAGAGGAACACAATTGCAAACACTGTCTCAACTAGAGCCTGGGGTAGAGGAGCGAGGAAGGTGGCAGACCCTGGTCAAATCTTCATTTGTGATTGGCAAGCTGGATGTCACATGACTTCTCATCTTCCAAGAGCTGTCCAACCCCATCTACCTGGTGGCAAATAGGAGATAGAGTGTGCACCATGCCTTTGGACTTGTCAATGACACGAATTTCTTCATCTATAAATATAGCTACCAAAAGTATGTGAGTATGTGTAGAAGGGGTGGGCTCTCTCTATAAATAACTGGAGTGACCCAAAATCAGCATGTCAGCACCATTCTGGTGGCTCAAACTCAAGAAATTACTTTAAAAGGAATGCTACACTGGTCAGAAAGAGATTATCCCCAAGCCAAGTCGCTCTCATGGAATCTAGTTAGGCCACTGGGTCCATGGATGACCCTAGAGCCTACAGTCCTGGGACTCCTCCTGACATCTGCATCACCTCACACCAGAATGGGGTGGGTTTAAGTGCTAGACAGTGGCTGAAAGTGGGGAAATGGGATAGGGCCTACGCTGCTGGAAATACTCAGCGGTTCTGCATTCAGTATTTCCCAAGCACTGCGGGGGCGGGGGGTAGATATTTTCAGGAAATGTGCCCCTTGAGGCACAGGTGAGGATTGCCTGGAATTAAGAGTGTTACTGCCCTTAAATGCACATCAACATTTGTATAGGCTATATGGTAATCTAGTTATGAATGTCTGCTAGTTTATTTGACCTAGTCTTCATTCTTGGCCACAGAAGTCTACTTTCTGTGGATATAAATTTGTTATGGTGCACAGACTTGAAGTTTAATATTTGAACATTTATTTTTTCACTGACTACTACAAAAGGGTTTCATATTCAGTACCCAAAACAGAAAAGCAAATGTAGGAAAACTTGCACTTTAATTTTCACATACTCATAGGTAACTACTGGAAGTACTTAATTATATGTTGGCAGAATGGCCACTCATAGGTATTTTATAGTTTTGATTTGCCTTATAAAAATGGAATGCTTTGTCCATGTGTATTTTTGTAACCTATTTTGCATCCAGAAAGCATGGTTTCCATTTCAATAAATAAATTTACAAGAGGCCAATTTGTAACTAGAAAACATTCCATTTATAGAGAAAGCCTATATTTCCTAACATTCTTATATCACCAACATATATGTTGTTTCCAACTTTTCACACTCCAGCACATCACTGTGAGATACATCCTTCTTGAAAAAATTTGTTCATATCCTAAGTCTGTCCTTGTGATGGATAAATTCCAAGAAGTGGAAGCTCTCAGTATAAGGCCAGGAACATTTGTAATTATTTGATAAAAATATTGACAAGCTAATCTCCTGTAAGTCATTGCTATAACAATTTTGACAAAATGGAATGGGAGGTTTAATGTAATGGATGAGCAACTGCAAATACAGCACAAAACAGAATGGAATTGTGTTTGGAGTGTTAAGTAATATGGAATGGAAAATAGATTTGAAATACAATGCAGAATGGGATAAAACAGAGACTGGTTGCAGAGGAAAATGGATGCAATAAAGAGTAGAATATGGACCTAAATAGGATATGGAATGAAAATATTTTTTTGAACTTTTTTTTTATTTATTTGAGAGAGAGAGACAGAGAGAGACAGAGAGAGACAGAGAGAGAGAGAGAAACATCAATGTGTGGTTGCTGGGGGTTATGGCCTGCAACCCAGGAATGTACCCTGGCTGGGAATCGAACCAGGGACACTTTGGTTCCCATCCCGCGCTCAATCCACTGAGCTACGCCAGCCAGGGCTGGAATGAAAATATTTTTAAAGATTTTTTATTTATTGTTATACAGAGTGGAAGGGAGGGAGAGAAGCATCAATGTGTGGTTGCCTCTCATGTGCCCCCTACTGGGGATCTGGCCAGCAACCCAGGCATGTGCCCTGACTGCAAATTGAATTGGCAACCCTTTGGTTCACAGGCTGGCACTCAATCCACTGAGCCACAGCAGCCAGGGCTGGAATGAACAATTGAATAGTATGGAAATTGAATGAAATACAATGCAAAAATGGAGTGGCAAGGAGAATGGAAATAAATATATAATGGCATACAGAATAAAAGATATAATGTTATTTAAGAAGGAATGGAATGTAATGGAATATGTAGTGATAGAATTTTAAAGAAAAAGGAAATTGAACCCTGCCTGGTGCAGCTCAGTGGATTGAGTGATGGCCGGTGAACCCAAGGGTCGCTGGTTTGATTCCCAGTCAGGACACATGTGTGGGTTGGGGATCAGGTCTCCAGTAGGGGGCACATGAGAGGCAACTACACACTGACATTTCTCTCCCTCTCTTTCTCCCTCCCTTACCCTCTGTCTAAAATAAATGAAATTTTAAAAATAATTTTTAAAAAAGGAAATTGAAATTAAATAAGAAGGAATATAGAAATGAACTGAAAATATGCAATGGCATGAAATAGATGGACTATGAAATATGCACTATAAACTTTAAAATAGCTGATGGACTAGAAAAAGTGGATTGGAATTTGGAATGAAATATAGCATACAAGATTTTGAAAGATGGAACAGAAATTGAATAAAATGGAATGTAACATGGAAAAATTTGATGAATTAGAGGATGAACTAAAATGAAGAATATATTAATAGAATGTATTTCAGTTACTGCTCCACAACTCGGTCTTGCAAAACAACCACCATTTTATTATGCTCATGGAATTTGTATGTCTAGAATTCACACAGGGCAGAGCAGGGATGGTTGTCTTTTTTCCACTGTATCTGGGCCCTCAGCTGGTAAAATTTAAATGCCTGTGAGTTCCTGAGAGAATCAGTGACAACTCTCAGCAGTTGGCCAAAGAATCGGGGCAGATGGTGGTACCATTCACTGAAACAGGAAAAACTTGTTCAATAGAGGAACTGATTGGGGAGACAGAGAAAAGTGGTAATTTTGTACTGACTATGTTAATCACTACAACATGTGTGGTTGTGTTAGTCATTTAAGTGAATAAACCCCAACTTATAAGAATCCATTAACCCTAGAGGTCAACTTTTACCAGTTTCATGGTCCCAGTATTCCTCTGGTCATCCTTTTAGTTTACTCTCTGATATCTATCCTTTCCTCTTCTCTTGAATTTTTCTGGGCCTTAGTTATGATCCCTGACTTGCTAATAACTAAAATGCCTCCTTTTATCTTTGACCTCAAATAAATATATATATTTCTATATATGGATATAGAAATTTACACATTTCCCCTAGTACATATTTCTTTATATAAATTTTATGTAGACTTTTCTATAGAAATATATATTTATATAAAATTATATAATTTATAAAGAAAATTTCCTTTCAAAATATTTTTCTTAAATTTTAAACAAAATAAATTATATATATAAATTTCCCATATATTTCTATATGTAAATAAATTATATATATTTCTCCATATATGCACATATATATTTCTCCACATATACTTCTTTAAATGAGGGTAAGAATAAAAATAAAAAGTGAAAGAAAACATATATATATTGATTTGACTAACCTCTAAGATCTCAAATTTTGTTCTAAGAAAGACCCTCTCTTTAACTCTGTTGGTATTTATTCAATGTCCTCTTCTTTTTCTTTCTCACTGTTGCTGTTTAGACAGAGAAAGAAAATTCTGGAAGGATGATGTTCTTCTCTGTTTGAGAATAACTTGAATTTTATGAGTGTTTCCCACGGATATACATTACTCACATTTAGAAAAATAGCACAGGTATTTGCATTTTGAGAAAAATATAATTTAAAATGTTTAATGAAATTTTAAGTTGTTGTAAGAAGCCAAGCTCTTTCTTGTACTACTAGATGGAGTTTAATTCATAGCATATTGACAGATGGAAATTTGACAATATAGATTTAAAGTTATAAACATGAAATCCCTTTGACACTAAAATTCGATTTTCTAGGTATTCATTCTAAAGAAATCTTATATATACCCCCAAAGTTATATGTTTAAAGGTGATTATTACAGTGCAATTATTTTCAAAAGTCTGAAACAACCTCCTTTCCCAAGAGGACACCGAATGTTCATAGAATAAACTTGTGCAGCTTCCACATGATGTTTCTGAAGAACTTCTAATGCCACGGGAAAATAGCTATGATATTACATAATTTAAAAACATTATTATTGTGTACACTGATGAATATTTACATCTATTTAACGATGTACTTACCTGCTTATCTATGTATCTATCCATTGATAGATCTTAATTTCCTTTGGCTGTTGTAAAAAAGTTACCATAAGTTTGGTGGCTTAAATCCTTCTCCCAGGTAGCATTTGTTGAAAACATTTAAAGGCAAATGCTAAGTCAACTTCATGAATGTTTTCTTACACTGTAAAATAAAAAGTATAAAATAAGGGCAAATACTACCCACAAGCAGCTGAAGCAGGAGATAGTGGAAGGGGCATCAGCATGCTATATAGGTAGGGCACTTGCCAATCCCTGAGGTAGGAGAGTCTCACTTTCCAGGAGACTGAGACTTCCCAAACTGGGCTACTTGTGACTAGGTCTGTTTTGCTGGTATGCCCGCCACCCTGGTGTTTCTATATAAGAAGGGTCTCATGCAGATGAAGAAGTGTCCAGGACCAAGTTGCTGGCTGTGACTGAGTCCCCTTTATCCTGTTCCCTCTTGCCACCCTCCTACCCCTGCAGACCCCAGTGCTTCTGAGAGGAGAGAATTTCAGGCCCCCAGGGACAAATAGGCTTGCCATATGGTACTGTGTGCTGTAATAAGGCCCCTTCTTTCCCTCTTTGATCCACCAGTCTCAGAGTTTCCAGATGGGGAAGAAACTCAGACCCTCTAGGATAAAGAAGCTTCCAGTACCAGGCCCCCTGTTGCAACTGGATTCAGTTTTTTTTCCCCCTGAAAAGGTGCAGCCCCAATGCCAGAGGAAAGAGAAAGTACTTCTGGTTGCTTGTTTCTGAAGAGGCTCCCAATTGGTATCTCCCACCCCGACCCCGCCAATGCTGTCAGGCTCCCTTAATGTTGTCTGAGGAAACTCATTTGATCTGGGGGAGGACAAAACCTGACAGATCTTCTATTGCTAGGTCAGGGGTCAGAGAACATGAAGGCCTTCCTCTTTTGGTTGGGGATCTACAATACACTTTGCTGCTGTGTTCTTCCTCTGGTCCTGGGGTTCCAAACCAGCTTGCATTCTTTTTTCTACATTTCAGAATTCTCCTTTGGTTGTCTCTTGTACCATTTCCAGGGTTTATAGATGTTTTTAGCAAGGAAAACAGTGAGAAATGGGTCTATATCAGCTAGTCCAAACTAAAAGTATTCATTTGCTTTTTTAAAAATAATAGACTTTAATTTTAGAGCACTTGAAGGTTCACAGAAAAATCGAGGGGAAAGCACAGAGTTCCCATGTAGCCCCTTTCCCCCACACATGCACAGCCTTTGTCCCCAGCAACATCCCCCACCAGAGTGGTACATTTGTTACAATCAATAAATCTACATTGACACAGTATTCTCACCCAAAATCTAGAGTTTACATTAGGGTTCACTCTCAGTGTTGTATATTCTATAGGTTTAGATAAATGTATAATGACATGAATCTACCATTATAGTACCAGAGAAAGCAGTTTCAGTGCTCTGGAAAACCTCTGTTCTCCATCTATCCATCCTTCTCGCTTCTAACTCCTGTAAACCGATGACCGTTTTTATTGCCTCCATAGTTTAGCCTTTTTCAGAATATTCTATAGTTGGAATTGTACAGTATGTAGCCTTTTCTGATTGGTTTCTTTCACTTAGTAATATACATTTAAGTTTTCCTCCATGTCTTTCCAAGACTTTATAGCTCTTTTCATTTTAGCACTGAATGATATAATATTCCATTGTCTGATGTACCACAGTTTATTTATCCACCGCCTACTAAAGGACTTTTTCCTAGTTTTAGCAGCAATTATGAATAAACATACTATAAATATCCATGTGCAAGTTTCAGTGTAGACATAAATTTTCAACTCATTTGGATAAATACCAAATGGGGAGTGTGACTGCTGGATCGTATGGTAAGAGTGTGTTTAGTTTTGTAAGAAACCACCCTACTGTCTGCCAAAGGGGCTGTACCATCCTGCATTCCCACTAGCAATGAATAAGGCTTCCTGTTGATGCACATCCTCTGCAGCATTTGGTACTGTCACTATTTCGAATTTTCACCATTCTAATGGGTATGTAGGGGGTTCCAACTCACGTTTAACTACAGGTTAGTCAGTCAACCTTCATTTAAAAAGATCCATAACACAAGTGAAATCAAATGTAAATAAAAAGTAAAGTCTGCCAGCTCTGGCTGGCGTAGCTCAGCGGATTGAGCGCGAGCTGCGAACCAAAGTGTCGCAGGTTCGATTCCCAGTCAGGGCACATGCCTGGGTTGCAGGCCATGACCCCCAGCAACCGCACATTGATGTTTCTCTCTCTCTTTCTCTCTCCCTTCCCTCTCTAAAAATAAATAAATAAAATCTTAAAAGAAAAGTAAAGTCTGCCAAAGAGCAAGATCAATGTTAAACACAGAAGTCTGGGTTTACAGGGCTTTTGCGAAATCCCCTGAGACTATTCACAGCCAGACCACAACCTTGGACCGGGAAAGAGAGGAGTCTAGGGTCTTGAGATTTCATTTTTTCCCATTAAGGAGAAAAGCCACATATGATTTGTACAGGAAGGCATTTAAAGCACACTGGACCAAGTTTTCAATTTTCTTATTAAAATTCACACACAGAATTGGAACTAGGTTGTTTAAAACATGAAAGGTGAGAAAGTAAATGCAAGCAGAATACCTAGATACAGCTGTATGGATTGCACATATTTGGTAACCCCTGTGTCTATTTCAAAGTAAACAAAAGGTTTTATTAAAGCCCTTTTGCTTCCTAGAACTTCAATCCTCCAACAATTCATTTGGATTGTTAACTCTTCCTTTATGCCTAAAGAGTTCAAGCAGGATGTTCTGATGTTTTCATTAGGTGAATCCCTGTCATATTTCTCTAATCAAATGTTGGTTATCACTAAAGAATAGGTCAGTAGGGAATCTTGACAACATTATGGGACAATAAAGTATTTGACTCACCTAATCAAAGGATGCAGGCAATATTAATTTGGGGAAACATGGTTTTCTCTGTATTTCATCTTTCCTGTCTTTAAAGCTGATTGGGCTCTACAAAGAGAACCTCAAGCTCTGGTGTAGAATTTCAAAACATTTTTCTTTCCTCTTCTTTTCTCCCTTTGGCTGGTGAAGCAGAGTCTCTGACTTCAGGTTTCCTGAGTGTAAGTTCTAGTTTTACCTTTTAAAAGTGCTACTCTGAATTATGAGCAGACAGTCACGTGCAGAGTGATAGAGCTGCCAATGTCTGCTTACACAATCATGGACTTTCCCTCCAGGAACCCCACTAAGTTCTGAGGATAAAGAGCCTAATTAAAAAAAAAATCTTCCCTGGCTCTAGCAGAGGGAGGGGGAAAGTAACCATTACTAAATACTTTCGTAAGCTCCATAACAAAGGTCTACTCTTCAGGGTAAAATACTTCACCAGAGCATAATTCTGAAACTGTGTCCTGGATGGGAAGGAGAATTCCTCACAGCTTTCCTGGTCTCTCACCTAAAGGACTGTGGGGAGGATAATGGTCAACATGGAACAGGGCTTTAAGGAAATACACGGGGAATGTTGCAGTCTAGGAAAGGAGCAGGAGGAAAGAAAGAAAATATGTATCTGGAGGAAGGACAGAAACATTTGTGAAGGACACAGCACTGAGACACAGAGCATCTAAAAGACTGAAACTTAATCATAAGGTTATGGAATGCTTCTTGTCCTCCATATCCTACAACCAGAACAACAAAGCTCTAATCAAGTAACAGTGGGTGAGAGCTGAAAAAGCTGCAAGAAACACTCTGAGGAGAAGGGTATAAACAAGCCCCAAAGCCTAGATGGGAAATAAAAATAAAGATATGAGACTAATTTGAAGCTTATAGTACCCATAGCTACAATAAACATTTAACACAGCCCAACTCTTAGCCATATTAACATAAATCATCACACTCAAAGCCTACTTACCTTACCCCAATTTTATTACACACTAGAACTACCTT
Source organism: Phyllostomus discolor (assembly GCF_004126475.2). Taxonomy (NCBI): domain Eukaryota; kingdom Metazoa; phylum Chordata; class Mammalia; order Chiroptera; family Phyllostomidae; genus Phyllostomus; species Phyllostomus discolor. The sequence goes on along the minus strand of NC_050198.1, from coordinate 21,337,662 downwards.
TCAACAACAACAAATACAAAGGATACCAGAAGGCAAGAAATAAACATAGTGTGAAGAGACAAAGCAAACATCAGAACCATACTCAGGTATGATACAGATGTTGGAATTATCAAAGAATTTAATCTAGCCATGAGTAATAGGTCCTTAATGGGAAAAGTAGATAACATACAAGAACAAATGTGTATTGTAAGTAGGGAGATAGAAACTCTGAAATAAAATCAAAAAGAAATTCTAGAAATCAAAAACACAGAAACGGAAACGAAAAATGCCTACACTGGCTCATTAGTAGACTTAACATATCCAAGGAAAAACTTGAAGATGGTGTAATGGGGGGACATCCTGCCAAAATAGAGAAGGGTGGAGAAGTGCTGAAGATGGGTGCAGGTGTGCGTGGCCCCAGCAACCAGGATGCTGGGTACATAAGACACGAAAAAGGATTATTTGGCACAATGCTGGCGCCAAAAACCAGGAAGATGATTGGATGGGGGGGTGAATATACCCTCCTATGTGCCTCCACAGCATAATGGTGGGTGGGACAGGGGGAGGGGTTGGGGGGAGGGATTGGGTAGCGGGGGTGCTTTTTAAAAGGAGAGCACACCAGACCACTGCTGTCTTAGATTCTCCCCTCTTTCCAGACCTACCGGGACTGGAATTCCTGGGCCCCTGGACCTTGGTGACTGGGGGGCCTTGGAGGCCTGGGAGCATTTCCCCAGCACCACCCCCTCCCTGAGCATTGGAGGAAGGGCCTGGAGTGCAGGGAGCTCCAGTAAGAAGGGAGGGAAGGAGGCTAGGGCCCTGGGCTGAGGGAGGAGGGACCTGAGAAGACATGCGGTGGGCAGAAAGCCACGGTCGCTGCCACCTGCTGGTGGCCCTCGCCAATGCAGGCCTGTTGCCTGTGGCCCCAGTGCAGCCAGGGAGGGTCAGGCCCTGCGCCCCTCCCTGAGCACTTAAGGCCTGACCAGGAGCACTGCATGTAGTATGAGCAAGGCCAGTAAGAAGAGAGCAGCAGGGTAGGGAGAGGAGATTGAGGCCCATAGGTCCCAGGAGGCAGTCTGGCAACAATGCCTATGCCCCTTCCCCACAGTGATGCTGTGGGAAACTGCTGTTGTACTCCCCACCCCCTTGGGGGTAGACATCAAGAAATCTACTATATGTTTATACATATGTAAATAAAAATTCCACTTTCTTTTCCACCAGTTTCTGTCTCTACAGTTATTGCCTATGGGTGGCAGTCTGTGGGACCTCACTGGATGTTCTGTTACAATTGGCCAATAGAAATTTCCCAAAGTGCAATGCAAAGAAAATAAAGAAAAACAAAGCAGAACATAGTATCCAGGAACTGCGGAACAATATAAAAAAAGTGTAACATATGTGCAATTAGAAGACTGGAAGAAGAAAGAATGGAGTAGAAATATTCAAAGTTTCTAAGAACTTTCCAAAATTAATGACAGATACATCACAGATCCAGGAATCTCAAAGAACACTAACCAAGATAAATCTTTAAAAGGCTACACCTAGACATATATTCAATCTGTACATAAACAGTGACAAGGAAAAAATCTGTAAAGAAGTCAAGGATAGAAAGTACCTTATTTACACAGGAATAGGGAGAAGAAATACAGTGTGAATTTTGTGTCAGAAAACAAATAGGCAACAAGAGAGTGGCATGAAGTGTTTTAGTATTGGGGGAAAAAACCCCCACCAATCTAGAATTCTACATTCAGTGAAATTATCATTCAAAAGTGAAAAAGAAATATAAAGAACTTCTAAAGGAGAAAAATAATGCCAGTAGACCAGCCCTGACAGTAATGTTAAAAGATCTTTGGGTATAATAAATAATATATGTGATATATAATATATTTAATGTATATCAGAAGTTTTGGTTTTAATTGACAAAAAAAGGAATCTGAGCAAGAATAAACAAAGATAAAATAAAATCTTCTCTTATTATTAATTGCCCTAAAATATAACTTTCTTTAAAGCATTAATAGTAACAATGCATTGGGTGATAAAATCATATAGGTAAGTTTAAGTAATAAATGTGGAGTCTCAGGGAAAAGGAGGCAGAATTTGAGAATATTCTACTATAAGTTACTTGTGATACATGTGAAACAGTGTTATCTGAAGTGAACTAAGACTAATTAAAAAATAACAGGACAAGCATTGAAAATTTTTAAAAAGAAATATAAATAATATGCTGAGAAAAGGTATGAAAAAGAATAAATAAAATGCTCAATTAAATCAGAAAAGGCAGCAAATGAGAAGAAAAAAGAAACAGAGGAAATTTAACTAATAGAAATCAGTTATTTAGATGGTAGATATTAATCCAACTATATAAAAATACTTTACATGTGAATGGTCTAAACATGCCAAATGAAAAACAGAGGTTGTCAAGAGTGTAGAAAAACTAGACCAACCATATATGTTTATAAGAAATTCAATTTAAAGGTTCTAAGAGGTTAAATATAAAGAGATAGAGAAAAATAACATGCTAACATTAATCAAATGAAAGCCAGGGTAGTATATTAATGTCAGATAAAGCAAACTTCAGAACAAGAAAAGAATTTTATGAGGGATAAAATTTATATAATGATAAAGGACTCGATTCATCAAGGAGACACAGCAATCCTTAATGTGTATGTACATAGCAACAGAGCATCAAAATTCATGAGGAAAAAACACTGATAGAAAGGATAGGAGAAATAGAGAAACCCTCTACTACACTTGAAGACTTCAGTATGCCTCTGTCAGTAATTTATAGATCATTCAGGCAGAATATCATTAAGGATGCATATAACTTGAAAAACACTATTAATCAGCTTGCTCTGATTGTCAGTTCTGCAACACACCAGAATATACATTCTTTTCAAGTTTGCATGGGAGTCACCAAGATAGACCATAATCTGGGTCATAAAACACATGTAAATACATTTAAAATAACATAAATTATACAAAACCTGTTCTTAGATCACAATAAAATTATACTGGAAATAAAGAACAGAAAGATAGCTGAAAAATCCCAAAATAATTGTAAATTAAACAATGACCTTGTAAATAAACTATCAGTCAAAGAAGAAATCTTAAGAAAAAATTTAAAGTAGTATGAATAAAAATGAAACTACAACTTATCAAATTTAGCTGCAATGGCTGCAGCTAAAGCAATACATAGAAAATTTATATAAGAAGAAAGATCTAAAATCAATAATGTAACTCTCTACCTTAGGAAGTGAAAGAAGAGGAAATTAAATTTTAAGTAAGGAAAAAAACTTAATAAATATTAGAATAGAAATCAACAAAATTGTAAATGAGAAAACAGTAGAGAAAAATCGATGAAACCAAAATCTAATTCTTTAAAAAGATGAAAAAAATTGGTAAGAAAGAGCAGACAAATCTCAATTGAGGGACATTGAAAACAATACTTGACAAGTACTCCTCAAAACTGTCAAAGTGGTCAAAAACAAGGAAAGCATGAGAAACTATCACAGCTAGTGAAGAGCCTAAGGAGACACAGCGATTAAATCTAATACGCTATCCTGGATGGAATCCTTGAATATACAAAGAACATTAGGTAAAAACTAAGGAAATCTGGAAAAAGTATGGATTGTAGATAATAATGTGTCAATATTGGTACATTAATTATGACAAGTATACCACATCAACAGGAGATAGTAACAATAGAGGAAACTGTATATATGAGTGGGGACTCCAAAAATCCAAGAATTATCTTCTGGAGGGCAAGCCCCTTGTAGTATAGACTTCCCCCACTAGGTGAGTGTTCTAGGAACCCATCTGTGTCAGTGTACCAGCTGGTGTTGTTGTGAGAGGCTGGCTTAACTTCAGAGAATTTTCTTTTAGACTTTCAACGCATTTGCCCATTTCACGATGGGTGATTTAGGAGTGTACCTGCCCACACTGCTCTGAGTGGTCAGCAGTTTTTGACTAAAAAATGGCATGACCCCCATACCCCACCCTCCCTATTCACCTGATCTCACCCTGACTGACTTTGTTTGTTTCCCCAAATGAAAAAAACTCATCAGAGGGAACTGTTTTGCTGATGTGGAAGAGGTGAAACAAACAAACAACAACAAAAAAACCCCCAGAAGCACTAAGGCATCAAAATCAATGAGTTCCAAAACTGTTTTGAGAAGTAGAAAAAAAGTCTTGATAGGTGTGTTGCATCAAATGGAGAGTACTTTGAAGGTGACTGAAGTTTAAATATGTCAGAATAAATACACAATTTTTGATAAACAAATTCTGGATTTTGGGGGGTCCTCCCTCATAGTATATGTATATGGAATATCTCTCTACCTTTCCCACAACTTTTCTGTGGATCTAAAACTCTTATAAAATAAAAATATGAAAGAAATACAATACCAGGCCCTGGTCAGGTAGCTCACACTGGTTAGAGTGACATTCTAATATGCCAAGGTTGTGGGTTCGAACCCTAGTCAGGGCACATACAAGAATCAAACAATAAATGCATAAATAAGTAGAACAATGAATCGATGTTTCTCTCTCTGTCTGTCTCTCTCTCAAATCATTTAACAAAAGAAACACAAAACTAAAAATGTGTTATTGGAAGTTCAGTTGTTACATTTACAGAAAAATGTTTTTATTTCAACTTTTTACTTAATATATATAATGGTCATTGACAGTTGTGCTTATTGTGTTATTAAAATACTCCACATTAAGCCCTGGCTGGCGTAGCTCAGTGGATTGAGCGCGGGCTGCGAACCAAAGTGCCGCAGGTTTGATTCCCAGCCAGGGTACATGCCTGGGTTGCAGGCCATAACCCCCAGCAACCGCACATTGATGTTTCTCTCTCTCTCTATCTCCCTCCTTTCCCTCTCTAAAAAAAAATAAATAAAATATTTTAAAAAATACTCCACATTAGTGTGACTTAGACACTTACCCATTTTAAAGTACTTTTGCTTTAGAATGAGGTATGGTGTAGATCCAAATTGTGAATGAAATGAAGGAAGCTTCAAAATTCTAAATGACATTAACTCTACATACTCAATGAATAATCCCTCTCTAAAAACCCCCAAACACATAGGAAACACAGGAACAAAAAAAAAACATTTTATGTTAATAACATAGTACATGAGAGTTGACAAAAAGAATCAAATGAAGACATAAAACGGGGGATCTAAGATGGCGTCAGAGTAGGAAGGAGCAGATTCGGCTTTCCTCTGCTCAGGGGAGAAAATCCTGACCGGTCTATGGAGTAGAAAGGCAAGCAACCAACATATTTCAGCATTTTTGAAAACAGAGGACCAAGGATTGTGGCAGAACCGAAAGAACAAAGAACAGATCCTAAGGGGAGTGCTGCAACAAGGTAGGGTCCCAGGACAAGCGTGTGGTCCCGGGGCTGCAGCCCCAGGCCCAGGGACGCTGCTGGGTTTACCATAGGGTCCTTGGGAGAGAGCCAGGTCAACTGCTCCCTCCCCAGCTGTGCAAGGTCTGAGCGGCTCTGGGAGGAATCCAGGTGCTGGCAAACACACGGGGGCTGTGAGCACCTTTGGAGGCGGTGGACACTGGAGGGGCTGAGTCGCGCAGCAGACCCAGACTCCCACGGTCACCGGTCTGGCTGGAGCTTTGGCGGTGGGAGAAGCCAGGCCACGGTAGGAGAAGCCAGGCCACTGTGGGGAGTGGCGGGCTTGAACGGGAGGAATTTCTCAAGAGGAAGGAGTGAATAGACACAGACACTGTTTGGGGAATTCTCCTAAAGTGATCAGTGGCTCCAGTCTCTCTGCTACCCAGCTGTGGGCGTGCCTGCACGGGTGCACCGGCCCACTGGCACACCGGCACACCGGCCCACCGGCCCACCGGGGACGGGCGCACGGGCGGATGGGCGCACTGGTGCACAGATGCACCGGCGCACGGGCGCACCTGCAAGGAGAGCATCCCCGCACACCAGCCCACAGCAGTAACCCTGGGGAAAGACCTGATTCCCACACCCAGGGCCCAAAGCTGAGGAGCCAGTGCGAACTCCACTGGCCAAGGAAGAAAAGCCAAACAAATCATCCTTCAGCCTGCCTCAACCAGCAAGAGCAGGAAAACCGGTTTGGCCACTTTGAAATCAAGAGACTATTTAATTTGATTCTATTTTTTTAACAATTTTTAATTTTTTAAGTTTTATTGTTTTTATTCTCTTTTGATTTCTTTTTCCTCTCTTACCTGATTTCTTGTTTTATTCCTTCCTCCTTCCTGTCCTCCAATTTTATCTCTTCTTCCTTCCTTCGTCTGCCTTCTCTATATTTTTTACTTTTTAAAATTTTTTCCTAAATACCTACAAGTGAGACAAAATCATGGATCTGTGAAAAGACCAAAGTTGAACCCAAAGAAGGGGCATCACAACAGCTGGGACAGTGAGATAAATGTCACTCTGCTATTACAGAGAACCTGCAAGTTATTGCATATTTGTATCATTATTATTTTTCCAGTGTTCCTACATCTTTTTTAACAGTATTTTTATATCCCTCTTCTTTTTGTATAGTCTGCTTTGCTAGGCTGGATATATTGTATGACCTGACAGCTTTCCCCTGATATCTCTTTCTATACTGTATTACTAAACTACTGTCCTTTAACTCACCTGTGTTCCATCAGCACACTACTCGATGTTCTGTACTCCTTATTCTTGTTACCTAGATCTCATAGACTCTGTCAAATGAATGTTGCCATAATATTATTATAAATAACCGCTGTTCCATGCAATTGTAATTACTTCACAACACCCCCCCCCCCCAGATCTTAGCCCATTTCAAAGTTTCCTGAGCTCTATTACTGTAGTGGTTAACTCTATCCTCTCACACACTACACCTATTTACTATCCTTTACTCTCACCTTACCCCAGAATCTGACCGCCCACAAACTCCCTGTGTTATAGATCCAACTCACAATCCTTCCTCCCCAACAAGAGTCTTATCTTTTTTCCACCTTTCTAAAAATCAGCTAGCTGGGTGGAAGACCACGGTTAACACTATACATAGTGAAAGGATCTCCTATATCTTCCCTACTTGCTACTACTGTAAATAGCATAGAATTCTCTGTTGCTGTCTTAAAGCATTTTGCCTTCCCCCTCCAACTGATGACAAAAAAGAATAGGTGAAGGAGGTGAACACCAGGATACCCACTGGAAGAGGAAACCGAACAAAAAAGGAACCACTAACAGATAACAGCAGAAGAAGGTGAAGGAGGGAGCAGTAACCACACAAACCTCAATCCAGGACTTATCTGGAAATACAACTAAATAGTAGAGACAGTACCCAATACAAGCAACTGAACAAGATTTCTTTAAACCTTGTACACACAGAAGAACCAGCTTCAACACAACCTGCCCTCACCAGCACAACAAAATACAGAAGGTGGTGGACAGAGTGACCCACATTTAACCAGCTGGTGGGAAGGAACCACCAAAGAAAGACTCAACAACAATCAAAATCCAAAGGCAAACACAAAGCCAACTTAAACGACAGCCCAAGACCAGTGAGCTTGGGAGATCAAGGAAACAGCACCACCGAAACTCACTGCTATTCTACTAAAGAAGTTCACAACATAAACCCAGGCAGCCAGAACAGATCAATATAAGAAGCTGAGGCGAACAAGAAGAGTCTCACAAACAATGGGAAGACAAAGAAATAATCCCCAAATGAAAGGAAAGGAGGAAGCATGAAAAAGAATGCTAAATGAAATAGAGGCAATTCAAATATCAGATATTAAATTCAAAGCAGTGATTGTCAGGAAGCTCAATGAGCTAACAATGAGCTACCAGAAACTACAGGGAAACTACAATGAACTCAATGAAAACTACATCAGCATAAAAAAGGAAATAGAAACTCTCAACAAGGGCCAAGAGGAAATGAAGAATACAATTCCTGAACTGAAGAACACAGTAGAAGGGAAAAAGCAGGATCGATGAAGCAGAAGATCGGATCAGCAAGCTAGAGGACAAAGTAGAAGAAAACACCCAGGAAGAGCAAGAAAAGGAAAAGAGGCTCAGAAAAAATAAAGAGGGATTGAGAGAAATGCAAGACAATATGAAATGCAATAATATCCGTATAATAGGGATACCAGAAGGAGAAGAAGAAGAACAAGGGATAGAAAACCAAGTTGAACAAGTGATGATGGAAAACTTCCCTAATTTGATGAGACAAAAAGTCACACAAATCCAGGAAACACAGAGAGTCCCAATCAAGAGGAACCCAAAGAGGCCCACCTCAAGACACATCATAATTAAAATGGCAAAATTTCAAGACAAAGAGAGAATCTTAAAGGCAGCAGGGAGAAACAGGAAGTAACATACAAGGGGGCCCCAATAAGGCTAACAGCTGACTTCTCAATGGAAACACATCAAGCCAGAAGAGAATGGCAAGAAATAATCCAAGTAATGAGAACCAGAGTCCTGCAACCACGACTACTTTACCCAGCAAGGCTCTCAATTAAGATAGAAGGCCAAATAAGAAGCTTCTCAGACAAAAGAAGTCTAAAAGAATACACCTCCACTAAACCAGCTCTGCAAGAGATGCTAAAGGGACTGCTTTAAGAAAAGAAATGAAAAGAGAGAGTGAGAGAGGATCACACGTACATAAAAGGCAATGAATAAGTACCTATCAATAATAACCTTAAACGTAAATGGATTAAATGCTCCAATCAAAAGACATAGAATAGCTGATTGGATAAGAAAACATGACCCACACATATGCTGTCTACAAGAGACCCACCTCAGGATAAAAGATCTGCACAGGTTGAAAGTGAAGTGTTGGAAACAAATTTTCCAAGCAAATGGACAGGAAAAAAAAGCCGGGGTAGTAATACTCATATCTGACAAAATAGACTTCCAAAGAAGGATGATAAAGAGAGACCCAGAAGGTCATTTCATAATACTCAAGGGAAGAATTCACCAAGAAGACATAAATATTGTAAATATATATGCACCCAACATAGGAGCACCCAAATACATAAAGAAAATCTTAGAGGACTTCAAGAAAGATATGGACAGCAACAAAATTATTGTGGGGGATTTTAACACCCCACTATCAAAAATGGACAGATCTTCCAAACAAAATATCAACAAAGATGTGGCATTGAACAATACCCTAGACGAAATGGGCTTTACTGATATTTACAGAACCCTCCATCCCAAAGAAGCTAAATACACATTTTTTTCAAATGTACACGGAACATTTTCAAAGATTGACCACATGATAGACACAAAACAAGCCTCAACAATTTCAAAAAAATTGAAATCATACCAAGCAATTTCTCAGATCACAAGGGACAGAAACTAGAAACCAACCCCAAGGAAAAAAACCCAAAACACTCAAATTCATGGACACTAAACAGCATGCTATTAAACAATGAATGGGTCAAGAATGATATTAGGGAAGAAATCAAACGGTTTTTGGAAACAAATGAAAACGAACTCACAACAACCCAAAACTTATGGGACACAGCCAAGGCAGTCCTGAGAGGGAAGTTCATAGCGATACAGGCCCACCTAAAAAAGTTAGAAACATTTCAAACAAACAACCTAACCCTACGTCTACAAGAACTCGAGGAACAACAACAAAGACAGCCCAGAGCAAGCAGAAGGAAGGAAATAACCAAGATCAGAGCAGAATTAAATGACATAGAGACTAAAAACTCAATTCTAAAGATCAATGAATCCAAGAGTTCGTTCTTTGAAAAGATAAACAAAATTGACAAGCCTTTAAGCAGACTCATCAAGAAAAAAAGAGAGAAAACCCAAATAAACACAATCAAAAATGAAAGAGGAGAGATTACAACAGATACCACAGAAATACAAAGGATTGTAACAAATTACTACAAAGAGCTGTATGCCAAGAAATTTGAAAACCTAGATGAAATGGACAAATTTCTAGAAAAATATAACCTCCCAAAACTCAATAAAATGGAAGCAGAAAGCCTGAACAAACCAATAACAGCAGAAGAAATTGAAGCAGTAATCCAAAAACTCCCAACACACAAAAGCCCTGGACCAGATGGTTTCACAGGAGAATTCTACAAAGCATTTAAGGAAGAACTAACACCTATCCTTCACAGACTATTTCAAAAAATCCAAAAAGACGGAAGACTCCAAACTCTTTTTATGAGGCCAACATCATCTTAATTCCAAAACCAGATAAAGACACAACAAAGAAAGAAAACTACAGGCCAATATCGCTGATGAACATTGATGCTAAAATCCTCAACAAGATATTGGCAAACCGCATCCAACAGTACATTAAGAAGATCATACACCATGACCAAGTAGGATTCATTCCAGGTATGCAAGGATGGTACAATATTCGCAAATCAGTAAATGTAATATATCACATAAACAAAAGCAAAGACAAAAACCACATGATCATATCAATAGGTGCAGAAAAAGCATTTGATAAGGTACAGACCCATTTATGATAAAAACACTCAGTAAAGTGGGAATAGAGGGTGCATTCCTCAACATAATAAAGGCCCTATATGAGAAACCTACAGCCAACATTATACTCAATGGGCAAAAATTAAAATCTTTTCCACTAAGAACAGGAACAAGACAAGGTTGTCCACTTTCACCACTTCTATTCAATATAGCACTGGAAGTTCTAGCCACAGCAACCGACAAGAAAAAGAAATAAAAGGAATCCAAATCGGAAAGGAGGAAACAAAACTGTCACTGTTCGCAGATGACATGATAGTGTACATAGAAAATCCTGTAGACTCCACCAAAAAACTGCTTGACCTAATAAATGAATTTGGCAAAACAGCGGGTTACAAAGTCCATATCCAGAAATCAAAGGGATTTCTGTACACCAACAATGAAACAGCAGAAGCAGAAATCAAGAAAAAAATCCCATTTGAAATAGCAAAAAGAAAAATAAAATACCTAGGAATAAACCTAACCAAAGAGGTAAAAGACCTGTATTCAGAAAACTACATAACACTGAGGAAAGAAATCAAGGAAGACTCAAACAAATGGAAACATATACCGTGTTCATGGATTGGAAGAATTAATATCATCAAAATGTCCATACTACCAAAAGCAATCTACACACTCAATGCAATACCTATTAAAGTACCAATGGCATATTTCACAGGCATAGAACAAACACTTCAACAATTTATATAGAACCATAAACGACCCCAAATAGCTGCTGCAATTTTGAGAAAGAAGAGTAAAGTAGGAGGGATCACAATACCTGACACTAAACTATACTACAAGGCCACTGTAATCAAAACTGCCTGGTACTGGCATAAAAAGAGGGACAGGGACCAATGGAACAGAAGAGAGAGCCCAGAAATAAACCCAAGCCTCTACGGTCAATTAATATTTGACAAAGGAAGCAGCAACATAAAATGGAATAAAAATAGCCTCTTCAACAAATGGTGTTGGGAGAACTGGACAGCTACATTCAAAAAAATGAAACTCAAGCACCAACTTACACCATATACAAAAATAGATTCAAGGTGGATAAAAGACTTAAATATAAAGCGTGACACCATTAAAGTCCTAGAAGAGAACATAGGTAGGAAAATCTCAGATATTTCATGCAGAAACTCTTTTACTGACTTGTCTCCTAGAGCACGGGACATAAAGGGAAGAATAAACAAATGGGACCTCATCAAAATTAAAAGCTTTTGCACAGCTAAAGAAAACAGTATCAAAATAAAAAGAGAACCCACTGTATGGGAAAACATATTTGCCAATGATACCTCAGACAAGGGTTTAATCTCCAAAATATATAAAGAACTTACATGACTCCACTCTAAGAAGACAAGTAACCCAATTAAAAAATGGGCAAAGGACTTGAACAGACACGTCTCCAAGGAGGACATACAGAAAATCCAAAGACACATGAAACGATGCTCAATATCGCTAGCCATCAGAGAGATGCAGATTAAAACCACAATGAGATACCACTTCACACCAGTCAGAATGGCCATCATAAACAAAGCAACAAACAACAAGTGTTGGAGAGGCTGTGGAGAAAGGGGGTCCCTAGTGCACTGTTGGTGGGACTGCAGACTGGTACAACCACTATGGAAAGCAGTTTGGAACTTCCTCAGAAAACTAAAAATGGATCTGCCTTTTGACCTGGCAATCCCACTGCTGGGACTCTATCCTTAGAATACTAAAACACCAATTCAAAAGAACCTATGCATCCCAATGTTCATAGCAGCACAATTTACAATAGCTAGGTGCTGGAAGCAACCTAGATGCCCATCAGTAAATGAATGGATCAAAAAACTATGGAACATTTACACAATGGAATTCTATGCAGCAGAAAGAAAGAAGGAGCTCCTACCCTTTGCAACAGCTTGGATGGAGCTGGAAAGCATTATGCTAAGCAAAACAAGCCAGGCAGTGAAAGACAAATACCACATGATATCACCTTTAACAGGAATCTAAACAACAAAACAAAACAAAACAAAAACTAGCAAAATATAACCAAAGACACTGAAATAGGGGACATACTGACAGTGACCAGAGGGGAGAGAAGAGGGAATTTCAGGGGGGAATGGGTAGGGTTTACAGGAACAAATTCGGAGGACACATGGACAAAAACTAGGGGTGGGGGGTAATGAGGGGGAAGGGCGGAGGGTTGGGTGGGTGGGCTGGAATGGGAGTGGGGGGAGAAAACTGTGCTTGAACAATGATTAAAATAAAAAAAATTTAAAAAAGACATAAAACTTCAATGTGCCTTACTCTCATTTCTCAGTCACAACAAAGGAATGCCAGTAATAAACCAAATCAATCTTAAGAGCTGTAAAATAATTCCAAGGCAAAATGGATCAGGTGATGAAACTGCTTCACAGAATAATCTCTCAAAGGGCAAATGAAAAACCCCTCAGTGGACCTTGTGCTTGAGACTAAGCTTTGTACTTCATAATATGCTACTTGGTATTTAATCACTGTGATCAACAGGGATTTGTGGGCTGACCTTACAGATCAAGAGGTGAAATGCAAAGGCAAGTCTATAAAAGGCAGAAAGGGGTAGTATAAAAATGTTAAATGTTTTAACTTAATTTTTTCTCATATTTCTCATGACCCAGGGAAAGAATAGCTCATTAATTCTCAAGACCAATACTTAGAATGCCAATTTTATATCTGAACATTCTTGTTTCCTTAAGAGAATATTTTCAGACAAATATGCATTAGAGTCTTAATTATAGGCTTAGTCACTTATTTAATTTTTTCAATAAATAAAAATGCTAAATCTGTATAGAGAGTGCTATAATGTCTCAAAACATAGACAAATATAGAAAATGTCATCAAGAACATGTTTAATCTGTAAAATATTAATAAATAATGTTACCTGAGTTTCCAGACTTTAGGACCACTCTCAAGATTGACACAGTACATGCTTCCACATACATTACTAGTTGTGGGAGGTGAAAAAATTGAAAAACAATGTGTACTTTATTATTCCATTTACATAATACTCATATGCATATTTGCATCCACTTAGAATAAACTTATAATAAGGTTATATGGTGGTGGGGTGAGGGAAGGGACTGAATATAAATCAAAAGAGAAGTTTGTTATGACTGTATGTTTAGAATGCTTACTGATCAGTACAAATTTTAACTGATCACCAACGAATTGCAAACCACTCCACCCCTCACTCTGATGCCCCAGTCATTGCAGGAACATGGATGGAAATAGCTGTTGTCAGTGTGATCTTCCTTCTGGCACAAAGTGTAAAATATGGGACAAATCACCATTTCTCTGTGCTCTAGGCTCCCCATCTATAAAAGGACAATTTCTAAGGTTCTTTCCTACTTACCATTTCAATTATTTATCAAACGGTTAGACATCTACAGTCAGGTATATATCGACCCAGTGGGCCTATGCTGGCATTTACAACTTTTCACTTCGTGATTATAGGAAGTGATACACTGTTTCAAGGGATATGGACAAAACTACCTTAAAATGTGTCTACATGAGTCTCTATGCTGTAGAAAGTAAATCTTTTGGAACAGAATAGTCCCACACTTAAGTCTGGATGGAGATGAATCATCTAATGGGAAGGTGTGTGTGTTTTCTCTGACAGTCCAGCAGTTGTTCTGGACACATGTATTGTGTTAGTTTACCCAACTAAAATCTAGCCTGTGATTCATATGTAATCTCTATGAGAGTTGACAAGTGCACACAAATTGATTACTTTCTTAATCAATCAAGGAATCCTAATCAAAGAAGTAATTAATCAAAAAGACAATCCAAGGACCCTGAATGGGAGCTGATGGTGGTCATTAACTCCAGAAGAGAGGGGTCCCTATAGAGCCACAGTCCAGCTGTGAGTCCTGAGAAGCTCTGGGCAGGAGTACCTAGACATTGTAGCCCTGGAGTTTCCATGAAACCATAGTTTTTCAACCTAATCAGGCTTAGCCAACTTTCTCCCTTCTCTTTTGTTAATACCTAACTAGGTGCCTACACTAGCTTCACTACTCTAAAAGGTCTCTTGGGTATAAAAAAAGAATGACACTGCAGCCAAACCACTAAAAGCATACCTAAAGAAGGAAGATGAAAATGAGAAACCCAATTTAGGGATTTTCTGTGGGCCTTGTTTACCTAGTGGTTTGAGAGGTACCTCTGCCAAGGGGCCAGCATTTTTGTTTAGCTCCAGCTATTTCCTGTGTTATAGTCCCCTTCCCCTGGCTGTTGCCCAGTTTTGGAACCTGACCTACTACTAAGCAACTCTTCACTGTACTCTACTGTAGAAGCCAAGCTCTGCTCCTACTGGAACAAATAGTTCAGAATTATCTGATGTCCCCCAATAGTATTCCAACTCCCTGCAGCCCTGGCCCTATCCACAGAATCCTTCTAATAGCAACAGTCCCTTCTATCAGCCTATTCACCACACTCAAGGTGTTTTCCAAATGGGCTGGTTAGTAGAATATGATTTGTCATAGAACCTACTGGCTTGGGGGATACAACTCTAAACTTAGACTGGGGTGTTTTGAAACTACCCTAATAATTGCATTAGAACTTTAACAGAGTATTTTACTTGAAACTGAATATATGTACCTATAAGCAAGAAGGGCTAAGTGGTTAAAGTCTCTTCCATGAATGGTAGATGATGAAAGACTACCGTATAAGCAAACAATTAAATAAGCTAAATTTCTAAAAACTCTGGAGTCCTTCTAGGAAGTTCTTTGGCAGACATTTTTCAATTTTAAAACAAAAAATAAATCAGCATCCTTCCCTTGCTCTTGTCTGTACTTTCTCCTCTGGTTTTCAGTGTGCCTCATGGCACCTGTACAAGTGTTCAGGCATGTCTAGTCAGGTGATGTGTAGAAAGGACTCCCAAATTTAGATACTGACCATACACCAAAAGGAAGAAGAAAATTTTCTGCCTACTGAGACTATAGAGGTTATTGAAAAGGTCAGTGGAGAAAGGAGCTATAGAGTGAAGAATAGTGAAACTTTCAGACAGAGATTTTCAGGGTCCTTTTGAAAATTAGATGTAATCCTGTATTTGAAAGCACCTATCACATCTTAGGTCCTTCAGAAAGTTGAAATGCAACATGAATTTGCACTTTGCAGAAACTTCTCTGAGAAATAAAGAAAGTTGATGTCATAACAAATTATGTAATAGTTGCACTTTATTGAACACATACCATTTAACAGTTTATTGGGGAGACAGCAAATGTCCATCTATATCTTCCCTCATCCCTTCCTAGTTCCTGGAAATACTATATTACCAAGTGCACTTATAGCTAGAAAGGATCATGTGGCTAGTTCCTGATGCTGAAATACAAGTAAAGCAATGTTTTCTAGTTCCAGGCTAACATATTTCAGAATCATTTTGACACTTCCATGCTGTTATCTTTTATTCAGCAACAGACATGGAGAACTTGTGGTGAGATTGTGGAACTACAAGATGGAAGCAGCTTGGATCTCTTCTTCAACTAATAGCAAAGAGCCCTTGCTAATCCCCATCTACTTTTATGTACAGAATGCATAAATGTTTGTTGTATTTAGCCATTCAGAGTTCAGATTTTGTCTGTTTTATCACATGGAGAAAGTGTATCTTACTCATACACAACTACTATTCTTGTTCAACTTATTGAAATATTCTAATTACAAAGGTAGTAGTTGAAAGATTCTTGTTGCAAAAAAAGATCAATAATATAGATAAATCACAATTGCACCCTTTATGACATTATTACAAAATTCAGGTCCTTTTCAGAATTAACCATAATTAACAATCTGGTTTGTAAAAGCTGATGCTAGACATTTTCATACATAAATATATTGAATAGACCCATATTGTAATATATGGATAGTGATGTACATATTCTCTCACTTGCCTGTTCCAATTAATAAACTAAATGATCAACTAATAAAATGAATGATATTTCCATAACAGGATAAATAGATCTACTTCACATGTTACAACTACCTAGAGTCTCAGTGTGTGCCATAATTTAACCATTCTTCCACTGGTACACACATAGTTACTTCCCACTTTATGCTTTGATCAATAAACATTTTTGAACATGAATTCTTTGGAAAATGTACATGTTTTCTTAAAGATATAGCAGAGTAAAAAATTTTATAGAAGAGAATGTAATTATTTTAAATTTTTATAAATATTGCAAAGATTTCATTCCAAAAATGTCATACCAATTTATATTCTCACCAATTATTATATGTAAATACTCTAAATACACACATTTATCTGGTTAACTTTTTAAATTTTGGTCAAATTTAAGGGTAAAATTATTGTTACAGCGTTATTTTAATTTACATATCCCTATTTTCTAAGTAACTTAAACAGAAAATTAACTTGGCTAGGCTACAGTTCCTATTTATTCAAACACCAATGCACACATGTTGCTAAGGTATTTACAATGGTTAATTTTATGTGCCAATTTGATTGAGCCATGGTTCCAAGATATGTGGCCAAACTTTATTTTGGATATCTCTGTGAGGGTGTTTTTGGATGAGATTAAAATTTAAATAGATAGATTTGAAGTAAAACATATTGCCTTCCATAATGTGTATGAGCCTTACCCAATCATTTGAAAGTCTGAATAGAAGAAAAATCTGACCTCCCCTGAGCAAGAGGAAATTATGCCAGCAGACAGCCTTTGGACTGTAACTGAAACATCAGCTCCTCCCTTGGTGTCGAGTCTGCCAGTCCACCCTGAAGATTTTGTTCTTGCCAGTTTCCATAATCACCAGAGTCAATAGTCAATTCCTTGAAATTAATCTCTCTCTCTCTCTCTCTCTCTCTCCCTCCCTCCCTCCCTCTCTCCAGATATATATATATATCCCTTACTAATACAGAACTTTATAGAAATAATTAAGCCCCTATTCAGTTGACTTACATAAGAGAGATTATCCTGGATAATCTGGGTGGGTCTGATTCATTCAGTTCAAAGACCATAAAACCAGGTTTGCAGGGACACATGGCTTACAAACATTTGAAATTAATCAATATAATTTACCATGTTAAGAGACCAAAGAAGAAAATAGCATGATCATATCAATTGATGCAGGAAAAGCCTATAACAAAATAGAACACCCATCCTGATAAAAACTGTCAGAAAAATAGGAATAGAGTGGAACTTCTTCAATCTGATATACAGCATCTATAAAAAATCTACAGCTAACATACTTAATGATGAAAGACTTAATGCTTTCCCTCTAACATTAAGAACAAGACAGGAATACCTGCTCTCAACACTTTTGTTCAACATAGTGCTGGCAGTCCTAGCCAATGAAATAAGAAAAGAAAATGCAATAAAAAGCACATAGACCAGAAAGGAAAAATAAAACCATCCCTGTTTGTAGATGACATGATTGTCTACATATAAAATCCCAGGGAATCTACAAAAAAGGAAAATATCTCTTTGAGATAAGAAGTAAGTTCAGCAAGGTCACAGGACACAGGTGTATATAAAGCAATTGCATTTCTATATACTACCAATTAACACATGGACACTAATATGAAAAATGTAATGTCATTTACAATTGCTTTAAAATGAGATACTTAGATGTGATTTTAACAAAACATGCACAGGATGAATGCTTAAAACTACTGATGCTGAAACTCTGAAAGAAATCAGAGAACATATAAGTAAATGGAGAGACATATAGTGTTCCTGAACTGGAAGAGTCAACACAGTAAAGATGTCAATTCTCCCCCAATTGATATATAGATTTACTGTAATTTCTACACAAATCCAACCAAGTTTATTCTAAAAGTTATATGGAAAGGTATGGGAACTAGGAAAACTAAAACAATTTTGAACAAAAGAAGACCAGGGAAGGAATCAAGTTTCAGATTTAAGATATTATATAGCCACAGCAATCAAGATTGTGTGGTATTGGCAGGGGGATAGACATATAAATGAATGGAATAGAATAGAGAACCAAGAAATAGACCCAAATTATTGTGCCCCACTTATCTTTGCAAATTGCAAAAGCAATTCAGTGTAGAAAATATAGCCTTTTTCAACAAATAATTCTGGAGAAATTGAACATTCATAGGCAAAGAAATTAGTCTTGGCTTAAGGCTAAAATCACATACAAAAATTAACTCAAAATAGATTATGTACTTAAATGTGAAATATTAAACCATAAAACATTTAGAAAAGAAAGAAGAAAAGTTTCAGGATCTATGGTTACACCAGAAGTTTTTGGAATTGACCAATAAAGTATGGTCCACAAAAGAAAAAAATCATGAATTGGATCACACCAAAATTAAAATCTTTTTTGTACTCTAAAAGACCCTGTTAAGAAGATGAAAAGACAATCTACCTACTGTAAGAAAATATTTTCAAATGTTTGTGAGAAAAAAGTAATTATCCACAATATATTTTTAATATTTATTTATTTATTTATTTTAATCATTGTTCAAGTACAGTTTTCTCCCTTTTACTCCCAATCCAGCCCATCCGCCCAACCCTCCCCACTTCCCTCCCATTACCACCCTCCCCCTAGTTTTTGTCCATGTGTCCTTTAAATTTGTTCCTGTAAACCCTACCTATTCTCCCCTGAAATTCCTATTTCTCTCCCCTCTGGTCACTGTCAGTCTGTCCTCTATTTCTGTGACTTTGGTTATCTTTTGCTTGTTTCTTTGCTTCATTGTTTAGGTTCCTGTTAAAGGTAAGTCTTTCACTGCCTGGCTTGTTTCGCTTAGCATAATGCTTTCCAGCTCCATCCAAGTTGTTGCAAAGGGTAGGAGCTCCTTCTTTCTTTCTGCTGCATGGAATTCCATTGTGTAAATGTAGCATAGTTTTTTGATCCATTCATTTACTGATTGGCATCTAGGTTGTTTACAGCACCTAGGTATTGCAAATTGTGCTGCTGTGATCATCCGGGTGCATAGGTTCTTTTGGATCGGTGTTTTAGTGCTCTTAGGATAGAGTCCCAGCAGTGGAATTGCTGGGTCGAAAGGCAGATCCATTTTTAGTTTTCTGAGGAAGTTCCATACTGTTTTCCATAGTGGTTGTACCAGTCTGCAGTCCCACCAACAGTGCACTAGGGACCCCTTTTCTCCACAACCTCTCCAACACTTGTTGTTTGTTGCTTTGTTTATGATGGCCATTCTGACTGGTGTGAAGTGGTATCTCATTGTGATTTTAATTTGCATCTCTCTGATAGCTAGTGATATTGAACATCGTTTCGTGTGTCTTTGGATCTTCTGTATGTCCTCCTTGGAGAAGTGTCTGTTCAAGTCCTTTGCCCATTTTTTAATTGGGTTGCTTGTCTTCTTAGGGTGGAGTCATGTAAGTTCTTTATATATTTTGGAGATTAAACCCTTGTCTGAGGTATCATTGGCAAATATGTTTTCCCATACAGTTGGTTCTCTTTTTATTTTGATACTATTTTCTTTAGCTGTGCAAAAGCTTTTTATTTTGATGAGGTCCCATTTGTTTATTCTTTTCTTTATGTCCCTTGCTCTAGGAGACATATCAGTAAAAAAGTTTCTGCGTGAAATGTCTGAGATTTTCCTACCTACGTTCTCTTCTAGGACTTTAATGGTGTCATGGTTTATATTTAAGTCTTTTATTCACCTTGAATTTATTTTTGTATAAGATGTAAGTCGGTGCTCAAGTTTCATTTTCTTGCACATAGCTGTCTAATTCTCTCAACACCATTTGTTGAAAAGGCTATTTTTATTCCATTTTATGTTGCTGCTTCCTTTGTCAAATATTAATTGACCGTAGAGGCTTGGGTTTATTTCTGGGCTCTCTGTTCTGTTCCATTGGTCCATGTGCCTGTTTTTATGCCAGTACCAGGCTGTTTTGATTACAGTGGCCTTGTAGTATAGTTTAGTGTCAGGTAATGTGATCCCTCCTACTTTACTCTTCTTTCTCAAAATTGCAGCAGGTATTAAGGGTTGTTTATGGTTCCATATAAATTTCTGAAGTATTTGTTCTATATCTGTGAAACAATAGGTATTGCATTGAATGTGTAAATTGCTTTTGGTAGTATGGACATTTTGATGATGTTAATTCTTCCAATCCATGAACACGGTATATGTTTCCATTTGTTTGTGTCTTCCTTGATTTCTTTCCTCAGTGTTATGTAGTTTTCTGAATACAGGTCTTTTACCTCTTTGGTTAGGTTTATTCCTAGGTATTTTATTTTTCTTTTTGCTATTTCAAATGGGATTTTTTTCTTGATTTCTGCTTCTGCTGTTTCATTGTTGGTGTACAGAAATCCCTTTGATTTCTGGATATGGACTTTTTATCCCGCTGTTTTGCCAAATTCATTTATTAGGTCAAGCAGTTTTTTTGGCAGAGTCTACAGGATTTTCTATGTACATATCATGTCATCTGCAAGCAGTGACAGTTTTGTTTCCTCCTTACTGATTTGGATGTCTTTTATTTCTTTTTCTTGTCTAATCACTGTGGCTAAAACTTCCAGTACTATATTGAATAGAAGTGGAGAAAGTGGAGAGCCTTGTATTCTTCCTGATCGTAGTGAAAAAGATTTTAATTTTTGCCCATTGAGTATGATGCTGGCTGTAGGTCTCTCATATAGGGCCTTTATTATGTTGAGGAATGCTCCCTCTATTCCCACTGTGCTGAGTGTTTTTATCATAAATGGGTGCTGTACCTTATCAAATGCTTTCTCTGTGTCTATCGATATGATCATGTGGTTTTTGTGTTTGCTTTTGTTTATGTGATGTATTACATTTACTGATTTGTGAATATTGTACCATCCTTGCATCCGTGGAATGAATCCCAGTTGGTCATGGCATATGATCTTTTTAATGTATTGTTGGATGCAGTTTGCCAGTATTTTTTTGAGGATTTTAGTATCACTATTCATCAGCGATACTGGCCTGAAGTTTTCTTTCTTTGTTGTGTCCTTATCTGGTTTTGGAATTAGGAAGATGTTGGCCTCATAAAAAGAGTTTGGGAGTCTCCCATCTTTTTGGATTTTTTGGAATAGTGCATGAAGGATAGGTGTTAGTTCTTCCTTAAATGCTTTGTAGAATTCTCCTGTGAAACCATCTGGCCCAGGGCTTTTGTGTGTTGGGATTTTTTTGATTACTGATTCAATTTCCTTTGCTGTTATTGGTTTGCTCAGGCTTTCTGCTTCCTTTTCATTGAGTTTTGGAAGATTATATTTTTCTAGAAATTTGTCCATTTCACCAATGTTTTCTTGGCATACAGTTCTTCATAATAATTTCTTACAATCCTTTGTATTTCTGTGGTATCTGTTATAATCTCTCCTCTTTCATTTCTGATTGTGTTTATTTGAGTCTTCTCTCTTTTTTCCTTGATGAGTCTGCTGAAAGGCTTGTCAATTTTGTTTATCTTTTCAAAGAACCAGCTCTTGGATTCATTGATCCTTAGAATTGTGCTTTCCATCTCTATGTCATTTAATTCTGCTCTGATCTTGGTTATTTCCTTCCTTCTGCTTGCTCTGGGCTGTCTTTGTTGTTGTTCCTCAAGTTCTTGTAGACATAGGGTTAGGTTGTTTGTTTGGAATATTTCTAACTTTTTTAGGTGGGCCTGTATCACTATGAACTTCCCCCTCAGGACTGCCTTGGCTGTGTCCTATAAGTTTTGGGTTGTTGTGAGTTCATTTTCATTTCTTTCCAGAAACCTTTTGATTTCTTCCCTAATTTCATTCTTGACCCATTCATTGTTTAACAGCATGCTACTTAATCTCTATGATTTTGAGTGTTTGGGGTTTTTTCCCTTGGGGTTGGTTTCTAGCTTCAGTCCCTTGTGATCCGAGAAAATGCTTGGTATGATTTCAATTTTCTTGAATTTGTTGAGGCTTCTTTTGTGTCCTGTCATGTGGTTTATCTTTGAAAATGTTCCGTGTACATTTGAAAAGAATGTGTATTTAGCTTCTTTGGGATGGGGGGCTCTGTATATATCAGTAAAGTCCATTTCATCAAGGGTATTGTTCAATGCCACAATATCTTTGTTGATATTTTGTTTGGAAGATGTGTCCATTTTTGACAGTGGGGTGTTAAAATCCCCACTATAATTGTGTTGCTGTCCATATCTTTCTTGAAGTCCTCTAAGATTTTCTTTATGTGTTTGGGTGGTCCTATGTTGGTTGCATATATATTTACAATATTTATGTCTTCTTGGTGGATTCTTCCCTTGAGTATTATGAAGTGACCTTCTGGGTCTCTCTTTATGGCCCTTTTTTGGACGTCTATTTTGTCAGATATGAGTATTGCTGCCCCGGCTTTTTTTTCCTGTCCATTTGCTTGGAAAAATTGTTTCCAGCCCTTCACTTTCAGCCTGTGCAGGTCTTTTATCCTGAGGTGGGTCTATTGTGGGCAGCATATATGTGGGTCATGTTTTCTTATCCATTCAGCTATTCTATGTCTTTTGATTGGAGCATTTAATCCATTTATGTGTAAGGTTATTATTGATTGGTACTTATTCATTCCTATTTTCATACCCATATTTCTCTCTCTCTTTCTCTCTTTTCCTTTCTTTCCTTAAAGCAGTCCCTTTAGCATCTCTTGCAGTGCTGGTTTAATGGAGGTCTATTCTTTTAGACTTCTTTTGTCTGGGAAGCTCCTTATTTGGTCTTCTATCTTTATTGAAAGCCTTGCTGGGTAAAGTAGCCTTGGTTGCAGACCTCTGGTTCTCATTACTTGGAATATTTCTTGCCATTCTCTTTTGGTTTGGAATGTTTCCATTGAGAAGTCAGATGTTAGCCTTATTAGGGCTCCTTTGTATGTTACTTCCTGTTTTTCCCCTTGCTGCTTTTAATATTGTCTCTTTGTGTTGGTATTTTGCCATTTTAATTATGATGTGTCTTGAGGTGGGCCTCTTTGGGTTCTTCTTGATTGGGACTCTCTGTGTTTCCTGGATTTGTGTGAGTTTTTCTCTCATCAAATTAGGGAAGTTTTGCATCATTACTTTTTCAAATAGGTTTTCTATCCCTTGCTCTTCTTCTTCTCCTGCTGGTATCCCTATTATACGGATACTATTACGTTTCATATTGTCCTGCATTTCTCTTAACCCCTCTTCATTGTTTCTGAGCCTCTTTTCCTTTTCTTGGTGTTTTTGGTTGTTTTCTTCTATTTTGTCCTCTAGCTCGATGATCCAATCTTCTGCTTCATTGATCCTGCTTTCATTCCTCCTGATGTGTTCTTCAGTTCAGAAATTGTATTCTTCATTTCCTCTTGGCCCTTGTTTATAGTTTCTATTTCCTTTTTCATATTTACATAGTTTGCAGTGAGATCGTTGTAGCTTCCCTGCAGTTTCTCATAGCTCATTGTGAGCTCATTGAGCTTCCTGATAATCATTGTTTTGAACTCACTATCTGGTATTGAATTGCCTCTATTTCATTTAGCATTTTTTTGAGGCTTCCTCCTTTCCTTTCATTTGGGGATTTTTTCTTTGTCTTCTCATTGTTTGTGGGTTTCTTCTTGTTAGCCTGTGTTTCTTAAATTGTTCTGTTCTGGTTCCCTGTGATTATGGTGTGAACTTCTGTGGTAGAATACCTGTGAGATTCAGTGGTGCAGTCTCCTTCTTGTATCCTGGTGTTCACAGCTTCCCGCTACTCTTTTTTGTAATCAGTTGGAGGAGTAAGGCAAAATGGTTTAAGAAAGCAAGATAGTATTCTATGATATTTGCATTAGCAGCCCGTACAGAAGAGATGGGATATCCTTTGGCTACTTATAGTGTTAACTGTGATTTTCCACTCCACTATCCATGTTTTAGAAAGGATGGAGAGAAGAGAAGACTCTCATTGGGGACGAGAGGATTGTCAATTGGATCTAGAAAGCTGTGAGGCTGTGGGAGGTGAGATTCTGAGGTAGGGTGGGGATAAAGATTAGTAAATAGGAGTAGTGTGTAAAAGAATGGAGACAACCTCCACAATAATGTAGTTCAGGAAATTACAAAGTGGGCTGAGATCAGGGAGGGGTGTTGAGTAGTATTTACAATTGTATGAACTAGGTCTTATTTACAGTTATATTAAAGCAAGAATCATGTGGTAGAGTCTATGGGATTTAGATAACAAGAATAAGGAGTCTAGAGTACTAATGGAACACAAATGAAGGATAGTAAATTATTAACATACTGTGACTAAGATAAAAGGGGGAACCTATCAAATGACAGTATAACCAGACAAGCAAAGAAGGTTATACAGAAAGAAAAAGAATACCAAAATACTATTAAAATAAAATATGTCATAAAAGTGAGAAAAAGATAATACAAATTTGCAGTAACTTGCAACCTCAAAAAAAGCAGGGGGAAGCAGAAGATGGAGTGCAGGAGAGATAAATTTGCCGTGGAAGGAATAATACTAGGATGAATGGAAGAGAAACATAAGTTATTGAAAGATATAAAAGTAATAAGAATTGAAAAATTAAAAGTCACTTAAAAAACAAGATAAAATCAAGCAATCAACCAACAACAGCCAAAAGGAAAAAAAAAACACAAACCCTCTTGTTGGTTTCTAACTGGCCAGACCAGTTTTTCTGGTCTTGCTAGCTTCAGCAGGCTGAGGGGCTTTTGAAATGCTTATCAATCTTCCCAGTCAAAACTCAGTTAAGTCTCTCAGGTACTGTCCCCAGAGCCAGCAGGGCGCTTTCCCCAGAGCCAATCAGACTTTCCCATACAGGACCCTGGGTGCTCCATAGCATGCTCTCAGGATCTCACTGCCGTGGTCTCCCAAGCTCCGGGGCCCTGCAGAGCTCCTGCGTCTTTTCCAGGTTCATGATGCAAGCTCCCGGAATCGCAAGGAGATGCGCCCTTCCCCCAAATTTCACCGTGGCAGGCCCTATGTTCTTGGGAAGCACCCGCCTCTTTTCTGGATTCATGGTGCAAGCTCCGGATTGTGAAGGGGCACGCACTTCCACCAATTTCTCTGTTTCAGGCTCTAGGATCCCCGGAAGTGCTGCGTCCCTTCCGGGTTCACAGTGTAGGAGTCTGGAATCCTGAAGGGGCAAGAGCTTCCCAGAGTCCACCACCACAGGCTTTAGAAACTGGAGAACCACCCCTCCACACCGTTTCCTTGTTCAGGGCTGCTAAGTCTGGGTTTTCTACAGATCCACACTCCCACCTGGCTGGGGGCGAGTGCGCATGTCCAGGCCACCCCTTGTCATGCTGGCTGGAGGCACTCACCCCTCCCTGGGCTATACGTGGGTGCTTGCAGCCCCTGTGAGACTGTCTCCCAGTCTAACTTCCCTCTCTGTGCCTTCAAGCAACAAGGTCTCCCTTGGTGTTGCTCAACCCCCGTTGTCTGGGGAGGGAGCAGGGACTCCGCTCTCCCATGTGCCCTGAGGCAGACCCAGGAGCACTGGGCCGGGGGGCTGCAAACCCCTGGTCCCCATGCTGATCCCGGGGTCCCTGTTGCCCTGAAGCAGTCTCCTTACCTTCTGGTTTTTCAAAGTCCACTATAATTTTTGATGTCCTGTTTTCATAAAGGTTTCAGTAACCTAAGCCACTTGCTCTGTTCCTCTACTGATCCATGAATTTCTCTCCCCTGCACAAAGGAAGAGAATCACGCTCCCTCAAGCAAAGCTGCCATCTTCGAACTCACCATCTACAGTATATTTTTAAAAAACTCTGAAAACTCAACAACAGAAAAACAATCTAATTAGAATATGGGCCAAAGGCATGAAGAGACATTTCACTGAAGAGGATATGCAGATGTCAAATAAGTACATGAAAAGATGTTCAATATCATTAGCCATCAGAGAAATGTAAATTAAAATCACCATGAAATATCACTACACATTTATGGGAATAACTAAAATAAAAAAAAAAAAAACAACACTGACTAAATGCTGCTGAGGATGCAGAGAAACTGAATCACTTATACATTCTAGTGGGGATGTAAATGGTAAAGCTGTTTATTGTAAAACAAAATATACAACTATCATACAATCTAGCAATTACACTTTTGAGCATTTATTCCTGAGAAATGGAAATATATGTTCTCACAAAAACTTCTACATTGTAATTTATAGGAACTTTATTTATAATAACCAAAAACTGAAAAGAACTCTGATGAAGTATTAAACCAACTGTGGTACATTTAAATAGGGATTAACTACTGATACATGTAACAATCTAAGTGAATCAAGGAATTATGCAGAGTATGATTCCATTTATATAAATTTTTAAATGATAAAGTTATAAAGATGGAAAACAGGCTAGTAGTGGTATTATGGAAGGGGTAGGATTGGGAGGGGGCTGGTTGTGGCTATAAAATGACAAATGAGGGATCTTTGTGGTGATGAAAATGTTCCAGACCTTGATCGTATCAATGTCAATATCCTGGTTGTATTTCCTTACTGTGCGTTTGCAAGATGTTGTTATTCAGGGATACTGGGTAAAGGGTACATAGTATGTATCTGTATTATTTCTGCTTCTCTGATTAAACCCTGACTGAGAAACTGAGGAAAACACTGAATAAACAAAACCAGAGGAAATAACAAGGCAATTAAAGCTGTGTGTGTGAGGATGGTGAGGAGACAGATTTGAGAGTTTTAGGTAGTCAGTGACTGTTGAAGTAGTGTGTATAGAGGGG
This sequence comes from Phyllostomus discolor, assembly GCF_004126475.2. Classification (NCBI taxonomy): domain Eukaryota; kingdom Metazoa; phylum Chordata; class Mammalia; order Chiroptera; family Phyllostomidae; genus Phyllostomus; species Phyllostomus discolor. Next base: position 21,310,673 of record NC_050198.1, on the reverse strand, counting down.
GAATCTATAATGAAAATGTTGGCTGACTTCAGCTGAAGCTATTCCTCATAGCTGAGGTCGAGAATAGAGGAGGGAGAGTTGGTGGCAATTTCAGTTAGCGGTAGAGAGGAGGAAAGGTGTGGTACCTGAGGTCAGTGTGGACCACTTAAGGGTCTGCTGGCTGCCCAAGTGATATGCAATAGAAAATATGGGTCCACTTACCAGGAGAGGGGCCCAGGGTGCAGGTTAGGTTTGGCTGTATTAATAGAGATCACTTAAGGCCATAAGTTTGGGTAAAATCAAGTGTTGTCTGCATTCTGTAGGATGTCATCCTCTCTCCAGAAAACACATTTGGAAAACAAAATAATGCAAAGCTTAATAAGTCCATGGAAGAAGTTAAAAGGGGAAAGTACTCATCCAGAAGTTTATCAATCAGAGGAAATTTTCCTGTGTTTCCTGTATCAAGCATATACTTGTACCTTTGCCTAATATTGCTTACGTCTGTGTATTTCTGGCTTATATACATATATGGTTGTATAACATGATTTTTTAAAGATTTTATTTATTTATTTTTAGATAGGGAAAGGAGGGAGAAAGAGAGAGAGAGAGAGAGAGAAACATCAATGTGCGGTTGCTGGGGGCTGTGGCCTACAACCCAGGCATGTGCCCTGACTGGGAATCGAACCTTTGACCCTTTGGTTTACAGCCCATCCTCAATCCACTGAGCTATGCCAACCAGGGCCATATAACATGATTTTTCAGTCTCAAATCTGCTATTTCAGGTCTCTTTTAGGACTCTACTCGATAGCCTTTGTCCAGGGCTGAGATTATAAATGCTACCAATACCCAGACCCTTCTGTGCTATAATTACTGTTTGTTTCAGGCAGGTAGTAGCTTTCCAGTAACTCAAGTCCTCACCACACACAGAGCAAGGGGCTGCAGGCAATATTGAGCACAGGTCTCTAGAGGCCAGGACTCTATATGCATTCTGTATTGAACTGCCAGACACTGGTTGTGAAAACTTAAACTTTTATTTCAGCTGAAGCCTTCCCCAGAAATCCAATCCCAGAACATAAGGAGGGCCGAGCAGTCTGTTTAAACTGGGGATCACAAGTCCAGAGTCCTGTCTACTAAGTCCCTTTCCCCATAGGAGGCAGTGGACCCTGGTAACCATCGAACTCTAGGGTACCCCTGAACACTGCTCGGGCATAGACTTCATCTAGGATCGCCAGCCATCCTGAACACACAAGACATGTCCTCCACGTGTTTTTGTCCTGCATTCTATATCTTGGCACTTGGTCAGGATATCCTCAATGTCCTGTATTCAGCTTTTTCAATAAGTTACACAAATTTAGCAGTAGAACTATTTTTCAACCATAGTGGTTAGTTATTAAATCACTTACATGGAAAAGTCTACCTTCACAATCAAAGATTTTATCTCTCCAGAGGTTTGGCTGAGGGAAGATCAAAGTGTTGGGGGAATTTAAATCCAAGAAAGGAAATACTCAAGGAAGAATATTTTTGACTATAGTCTCAAGTCATGAACAATTCATCACCATTAATTTCATGTAATTTCCAGTAAGTATAATGAGAGAGTCAATGACTACCTCTCTCCAGTAACTAAGCTCTTGAAAGTAGCAAATCAATGACAGCTCCAGGTTTCTGGAATCAGCCAATCAGTTATACCTCAAACTTGTACTCTGCTCCTTAAAGTCAGCCAATCGGCGGCAGCCTCTCACTTCCAGGCAACATCCAACCAGCTAGCTCTTCTGTTCAGGGGCCATACTTCTGAAAGTCAGCTGGTCTACAATGGCCTTATTTTAATAACTACAAGGAACACAGCTGAAAGTCTGGTGATCCCTGACACTCCGCTTCCAAATGTCCACCCATCCTTGAATCCCCAAAACCTCTAACCAAAACCTCATAGAAGATCAGCTCCGGTTATGTTCGGGAAGAATGTGCCTTATAAGTACACACATCCCCTCAAGCCAATGAGAAGTTCTCCTTTTTGCATCAAATATGGATTTCAAGTTATTCTTAGTTCACAATTTCACAACCCTTTCAATCATTCTACAAACCCTATTTACAGATTTGTTCAGGCTTGTGAGTGTCAGGCATACTGACTGATGTCGTCATGAGATTTTCAAATTCAGTCTTTTCAAATCCTGTTATGGTTGCTTTCATCTAGTTTTGTGTATATTTGAACCTCAAAATGCCCAAGCATAAGTTTAAATGTTGTGATAAATTTTGGAATGGTGGACATTTATTAAATGAGGAACAAGCCCTTTCAAAGCTTTTTGTGCCATGTGCAATATTTCATTCAATATAGAAAAAGGTGGAAATCCAGATATAAACCAGAATATACTAACAGTCGAGCACAAGAGAGTATGATTCCCTCTATGAGTACTGAAGGCAGTAGAAAAAATAGCTTTTTATTGAGAAATACACATAAAAAGAAGAATAGTCACAGTGAAGGTTGTAATGCCCTTCTACACTGTGTATGAAAGACATTAGTCTTCTAGCTCAAATGACTGAATGTACTACTATCAAAAGTATTTTCTGATTCCCAAATTGCAAGCAAATTTCAAAGTGCTTGTGTAAAAATGTAATGGTCCCCTTTATCATTACAGAGATTATCAAAGATCAAAATGGTAAACCTAAATCATTCATGCTAAAACATCTAAACATTTTTACGGCATGGCCTTACAAGCAAGTGATGGCAATGCAGGAAAACATTTTTCCTTTGCTTGTATCATAGTTTTCTTATGAAAAAGGTTTGCTATTGTCAGTAAAATCCCTTCAGATGAAACTGCAGAAACAAAGATTTTTCAGAGACTTTTTGATTTCTCAGTGAGTAAGAAAAATGTACTGTTCTTTGTAGTTTGGTGGGTATTTGTATATAGGCAAAAAGTTTATTCAAAGTTGAAAGAGAATATGAATGATTCTATTGAAAATGTTGGCCACACTCATATTCTGCACAGTTCTACTCAAATAGCATGTGACATCCTTTCTATTGACATTAAAGCAATCAGCATAAAATTGTTCTCTTATTTCAGCATTTATATTGCCTGAACTTAACAAATGATTTTTGTGATTTTATTAGCATCCAATATTCTTCAATTTTCTCTCATTCAAAAATCCATTGGCTCTCTTCAACAAATACAGTTGAATGGCTCTTTAGGGTCTTTTTTTTTTAAAACACTGAATTCATGTGACATGAAGAAACAACCCTACCCAAATTCATTTTGACTTTTTAATAATCCATTGAGTGACACTTACTTATTTCTTGTTCATATTTTTCAATATCTCCTTTGCAACATGATTTGCAAAGTGAAAGACAAGCAGGGTTACTGAAATACTCCATTGCTTAAAGGAACTTGTTGAACATGTTAAATAAATAATTAATGAAAAAATTATTCCTTTAAGAGTCAAAGCTTTTTTAAGTCCTCACCTGAGAATATGTTTATTAATTTTAGAGAAAGAGGAAGGGAGAAAGAGAGAAACATTGATGTGAAAGAGAAACATTGATCAGTTTCTTCCTGTACGCTCCTCAACTGGGGATCAAATCCACAACCTAGGTATGTGCCCTGACCAAGTGTTGAACCTGCAACCTTTTTGATTTACTCTTGGGATGATGCTCCAAGCAACTGAACCACCCACCCAGGGCAACACTTTTCTTTAAAGGGTCAACTTTGCCTAGGAATGGAAAGAACTCTGACTTGAAGTGGATAACCATTATGGCACTTGCCATGACTATCTTTCTAAATGAATTTCATTGCTTGAAAAATTTGATTCATTCATATGTATAATACTACAGATTCTTCCAACATGGGCACAAGTGAAATTATAATGGGTACTGTTAAAGAAGGGGCTAAAATAATGATAACAATGTTATGTTCTGTTCTGTCAGTGGACAATGAAAAAAACAGGTGACCAATAAGTACAACACAATGTTGAAGAATGGAAAAATCATGTTATGTTTAAATTAAATTATAAGAAAAATTCTTAGAGTATTAAGTTTGTGCCAGTACATGTTTTCTATACTGGCTGATAATGTGAACACTGAATGTATGTTCTCATTAATGATTCTTCAATGGACAAAACAAATAAATAAGTTGGCAGTTACTAGTGTAGAAGCTATGCTACAATGTAAGTAGACTGTAACTGTAAGGCATCTTATAAGCAAATTTTGCAAAACAAGGAATTGTTAAAGAGAAGCAAATAGTCAGGGAAGTATGATTAAAGAAAGAGATGTAGGTGGTGAACACACAATACAATATACAGATGATGTATTATAGAATCGTACACCTGAAACCTACATAATTTTATTAACCAATGTGACCCCAATAAATTCAGTAAACATTTTAAAAAAAGAAACTATGTAAACCAGAAGGTAAAGGAGTGACATACTTATAGTACTGAAATAAAACTACTGTTAATGTAGAATTATATACACAGTAAAACATCTTGTAAAAATAAAAGTAAAAATAATCCTTCCAGAAAAGATATGTAACTTTAATATAATTTATATCAGGTAAGCAATAATTTTTTGTATAAGTATGTTCCATGTAGTATTTTTTTATTTCAAAGTACATTCGTACACATAGGGAGTTAGAAATTATTCAGTTTTGAAATAAAGAAACAAGACAAAAGGACTGTCAACCAAAGGTGCTTAGCATCAATTCAACATGAACAGGAATTCATAATTTGGGGTGCAGCTAAGAAAGAAACTCAATTGTGACACAGCACACTGTGAAAACAGCTCTACTGTTAGAAGGCCCTGGGACCAGGCCCCTCTCCAACTAGACATCTCTACTCTGGTCTGCTCTGCTCTGCCCTGCTCTGCTTTGCTCCAGTGAGATATCTTCAGTGTTTCAGCTCTCAGTCTTCAGTTTCAGTGAAAAGGGAGTGTGCTCCCAGACCCAGGGGGGAATTGCCATATAGACAGAAATTATGGACCTCTGGTCCTCAATTGGTTTGTTCTCAAGCAAATGGGGACTTCAAACACTCACAGTTTGATTGGTTCAAAAGGCAGTGTCCTCATTGGTTAGAATAGAGCCACTCTGATTGGTCAGTGAAGATGGTGATGGGGGATATAGCTGCAAAGATCCAATTGGATGGGGAAAGCCTCAGTCCTATTGGTTGAAATAGGACTCCACGAACTCCTTTATAAGGGCTGGGTCAGAAGGCAGGAACACAGAGCAGGCAGGCAGTTCAGTGCCTGAGGCAGCAGCTTAGTGCAGGCTTCTCCCTCACATGCAGTTTGTGTGAGATACCCCTGTGTAGAAATGGCTGCTAGGCTGTGTTTCTTTAGTTTTAGCCCAATTAGTCACCAAGGACCCTTCCTATTTTCTTTCTCAGGGGCCACAGAACATATCCAGCTTTAATCTGTTTTTATCAAGTTCAAGCTAAATTAAATAGTTTTCTCTCTCTCTTGCTCCCTCTCTCTCCCTCCCCCTCCCTCCCTCCATATATATATGGATATGGCAATGCCAAAAGTAAAAGCAAGGACAGAATTCAAGAGTCAGAATTTAACTCTAGCGGCAAGAGAATTGATATGCTAAGCAGTGAACTCACAAAGGGCTTCTGATGTGTTAATGGTGTTCTATTTTCTTACTCAGATGGGGTTCACACTACCTTCTACCTTATAATCTTTTAACTGTACATATATTCATTTTCTTATATGAATAGTATATACCCCAATAAGTATTTTTAGAAATACTTATTTCTAAAAAAATATTAATTTAGAAATTATAAAGTTATAAAGCCCAGGAACTCTAAGAATGAGATTTTTGAAATTATTAAATTCACTGTTGATAATAAAAAGCAAAACTCTATAGACACCATCTCAAAACTTGGGTTATTATCATTCAGAAAATGTTTACTGATATAAAGCCACAGGTTTAATAATTTATAGGTCATTTTTGACAATGAAATGCTGAATTTTAAAATAAGATTCTCAAGAACCCTGACTGGTGTGGCTCAGTGGATTGAATGGCCTGTGAATGCAAACATTGCTGGTTCAATTCCCAGTCAGAACACATGCCTGGGTTGCAGGCCAGGTCCCCAGTTAGGGGCATTCAAGAGGCAACCAATTGATGTATCTCTTGCACATCAATGTTTCTCTCTCTCTTTCTCCCTCCCTTCCCCTCTCTCTAAAAATAAATAAATAAAATCTTTAAAAAATTAAAAATAAAATAAAATTCTTGGGAGATAGCTAGCATTCTGAGACACACTAAAATGTGCCCAACTTTATCTATAAGGAGATCCTGGGTTTTAGTGAATCATAATGAACTATCTTATTACTGCAATGTTTTAATCCAGCTAAGTATCTATGCTGCTGCCATATTTCTCTGTTAGTTTCACAATCACATCTTTACTCCACACAATGATGCTTTTTATTTTAATGCCTATATTGAATTGATAAGTGGAACCAATATAGCACTCTAAAATTAAGAAATTTGTCCAAAAACAGTTGCTCAAGGAGCCAAAAACACATTTTTCAGTTGATGTGTAAATAGAGAAATTAACTCTGCCAGCAACATGACATAGGAAACACAATGTATTTTGAGAGGCAGCTGATCTGCATTTCACTTGTATTTACCCTATTGCACTGGGACCTCTGGCTGGAGACCAGTCATTACTACTGTTGTCATAAAGTTCCCAGGTCATTTCTGTATCAAAAAGAAAACTGGAGGTACCTATAGAACTTTCAAGACCTATCTTTCTTGCCACATACCATGTGGAGCAAAAACAGGCCTTTTTGTGCAGGGAAAGCCTGCTGCTGTATATATGAATGAACAAGGTATTGTCAACACATGTCTTTGGAAGGGAGGAAGCCTAAACATAATAACCAATTTGTCACTTGGAAGCTTTCCCAGGATATTTAAAGCATAACCTTGGTTTAAAAAATGCCACCTCTTCCAAATTCCCTTCAACATTTGCCAGGTCAAGGAGCACTAGGGCCTAGAGGAGCTGGTCAAAGAGCAGGCCCCTGTGAGGAGAGTCAGGAAACGGCAACAGGACTCAAAGCATCCTTTCCCTGCACAAAAAGGCCTGTTTTTGCTCCACATGGTATGTGGCAAGAAAGGGCTGGGCCGTGCCTTCAGATTGCAATGGCTTTCTCGCTTGGTCTTGAATTATCTATTCTGTTTATTTCCACTGATCAAATAAAGGCATCCTCACAAAAATTCACTTCACCTATTATGCCCTGTGATCATAGAAGAGCAGATGCATTGTAAAATGGGTCTTCATTCATCTTTGAGGTAGAGCTCACCAACATTTTCACAGAGTAAAATGAAGAACATATATTGAAAGCAGAGATTTATAAATGAGTATGCCATATTCTGGAGCATTGCCTAAGAGTAAATTGAGTATAAATGGCCTTGGGCAAAGTATGTAAATAATTCATTAGGCAGGAAATGAGAATTGGACGTTTTACTATTAGAAATATACTAAAATTCTTTTTTTCTTTATAAGAAAGCTTTTCATGACAGATGAGCATCAGTCATCTGATCAAATGCCTTTTCTGCCTTCTAAAACAGCACAGTGCTAATGCATTTTCCCTTCTTCTTTATAACTGTGAATCCTCATTATACACATTTTATTGCTGTTAGGCAGAAGCTGTAAGTCTGGCTTCCAAGTATACTGGACACTTTCCAGTTTCAAGAAGCAGAGCAGTGCCCTGTCCCTTTTCTGACCTGATCTGCAGCAGCTAATCCCCTCTTCCAATATTTCAGAGTTCTGTGGTATGACACTTCCAGGCTAGAATTTTATTTCACTATAATAGAGGATGGACTTTTCAAAGGATGTTAACTGTGAAATCTCTACTAGAGCAGTATCAATCTCAATTCTGTCCACAGTTTTTCCAAACAATAAACAGTTGTTTCCCTAAAATTCTCTGAAATGAATTCTCTCCCCCTCCACACACACCCCTGTAGATACTGTGTTGTATTAACATTTTTCAAATTTAATTTAAATAATGTTTGGAAGACAACATTTACTTACTTAATAATGGGTTCTTATTCCTTTAGCTTGAAGGGAGAAAAAGGAAAGAAATTAAGAACAAGAGAAATAAGAAATGGAGAGATCAAGGTAGAGGAGAGAGAGAGGTAGGGAGTAAAGGAAAATGGAACAAAGGAAAATTGATTTTAAAAAGTCTTTACCACCCTGGATGGTGTGGCTCAGTCGATTGAGCACCAGCCTGTGAACCAAGGGGTCACTAGTTTGA